>NC_060149.1:566379061-567629061 GCF_021461385.2 Schistocerca piceifrons
TACAGTCTGGAACCGCGCGACCGCTACGGTCGCAGGTTCGAGTCCTGCCTCGGGCATGGATGTATGTGATGTCCTTAGGTTAGTTAGGTTTAAGTAGTTCTAAGTTCTAGTGGACTGATGATCTCAGATGTTATGTCTCATAGTGCTCAGAGCCATTAGAACCATTTTAGGCGCCGATTGAAGATACGCTCCAGTGTCTCTCCTAAACAGCTTGTCAGGCTAATACTGCGATAACTAATGGGGTCTGTCTGATCCTTCCCTGGTGTTATAATTGGGATTAAAACAAATTCTTTCCACAAGTTGGGAAAGTCACCAATTATCCAAATTTTATTGAAGAGCTGAAGGAAGACCTCCTTCAACCGTCGGTCCAACTGTCGCAACATGCTGTAGGTTATCAGGTCGTTTCCAGGGGTCGTATCACAAGCAATTGACAATGCAGAATGCAGCTCCCACAGAGAGAAGGGCTGGTTGTATTCTTGGGTGTAACGGAAATCTGCATCAGCCTTCTCCCGTCGCTCCCGATGGCGTCAGAAGGTGGGATCCTGGCTAGAATCGACTGGAAACGATTTATATGGTTCAGCCACTCTGAGCTATGCCACTCGTTGGTGTTACAAGAGACCCCTGTATTCGTGCAGCTGCTATTGGCGGTCGAGAGTTGTCCCTTGAAATCTTCCTGATGGCTTCCCATACTTTATTTGCGGGTATGGACCTACTGATGGAGTTCAGGAACTCTTGTTAAGACCTCTGCTTACTCTCCCTAATTATTCTCCTCACCTTTGCACGAGCCATTCGAAAGTTTGCAAGATTCTCATCTTAGGGCATAGATTGAACATGCACACAGCTGCCCTCCTGTGCCAGAATGCAAAACGACACTTATCGTTCTGCCAAGTGACGGATCTCTTCCTAGTTGTTTCCATAGACTTTGGAATTGATGCATCAGCGGCATGGTGAATCACAGCTGCAATGTGATCGACCCAGTCCTGGATGCCGCCACATTGCTCAAAAACAGATAACTTCCAGTAAAGCATCCAGTTAGCCTTTTTGAACAATCATCTCGGTGACTTTCTTTTGGGGTCTGCTCCGTTAGGCAGATGGATTCATATATGTAAATGGTCACTAACTTGACAGTCATCGCCCACTGCCCACTGACCAGTGTCTGCAAGAGCAGGCGACCAGAAGGAGAGGTATATGGTTTTAGACAAAACTGTAGCGGTGCTAAAATGTGTAGCTTGACTCATGTTCAGCAGCATAAGATATGCTGTGTGTACCAGACTCTGAAGTACCTGACCCTTGGGGCAAGTGGTATTAGAACCTCTTCATGCACTGTTAGCATTGAAGTCACCCAAAAGGAGAAAAGGATAGGACAGTTCATCAAGAAGATGAGTGAGGACCCCACTGTTAAGAGGCTCACGAGGTGGTAAGTACATATGGCACACTGTGATGTCAACATGAGCCACTATCCGAACAGCAACCGCTTGTAGTGTTGTTGTGAAGGGAGTAGGTGAGAAGTGAAAAGTGTCCTTTACATACACTGCAAATCCACCTTTTGCTCTGTCTCCAGTAAGGTCTTTTCTCTGTAAAAGCGATAGCCTGCAAGCACAGGTGTGTCAGTCTCTTTAAAATGAGCCTCTTGAACGTAGAGGCAAAAGGACCTGTCCTGTACGAGGAGTCTCAATTCCTCCAGATGAGTCCTTTGTCCATATATATACCACTGGAGTATGTGAGCCATTTCATTAATGAGATCTTGATTTACCCCCATCTTTGCTGTGGAATTGTAAGATGTTCGTAGAGCGAGGTGAGGTGGTGGGACTGACTGGGTCTGTTGATAAGGCCTCAAAATCCATGATGCCCCCATCATCAGTCAGACGTTCCAGAATGACGTCTGATGGTGCCCAGGTCAGCTTTTGGCCCGAATGTTGACGTCCTTTCCCTGCTCCCTTTTTCAGCAAGAATGTCCGGGGAAGGGGGCGGTGACAGCCACTTTTCTTGGAAAATAATTGGTGTTGAGGGTAACTCTGCTTTTGGGGTGGCTTCAGGGTATGCACTGTGGAACAATTACTGGCCTCTTCTGCCGTAGCTGCCTGGATTGCTATGTCTTTCCCTTTTGCTTTGTCACATGCAGGTGCAACTACTGGTGCTAGTGGTGGATAATGGTACACTGGACGTCGTCTGAGTCGAAGCATCGACCTTAGTAACAGGTTTATGCACCAGAGAAGAATAAGATGTGGCAATGACAGGGGGTTTCATGGCCTGATAGTCCGTTTTGGCTTCTGCGTAGGGGATCCGCTTTGGTCACTCTGATTTCGTGAATTATGCGCTCCTCTACAAAAACAGGGCTGGTTCAGCTCCAGACTGGGTGGCTGCCAGAGCAGTTAATGCAGACTGCTGGAGACGGACAGTCAGTCACAACTTAACGGGCTGCCTTTCCACACTTTCCACAAGTCGCTTTGCCTCTGCAATTGTATGGCCAAAACGCTGGCATTTGAAGCAGCCCGTAGGGTTAGGTACATAGGGCCTAAACCTAAGTCAGAGGAAACCTGCCATGATGTGTTCAGATAGCAACGGAGAATTGGTCACAGTAAATGTGGTCTCTCCATTGTTCTTACATGTACTTTGTTCCACATCTATTATCCCCTGTGATGCCCAGTCTTTTTTGAGTTCAGCAATATCTATGTCCATAATATCACGGCAGGTTACCACACCTTTGCTGGAGTTAAGGGAGCTATGCAACTCAGCAATGATGTCGCAGTCACCCAATTTTAGTGACTTTTTAAGTAGTTCCGCCTGCTTAGCCCAGTAAGTCTCGATCAGCAAAGAACCATCTCTCTACCGCTTAACAGACTTTAGGGTACGAGCAAGCCCTTCTAAACCTTTATGAATATAGAAGGGGGACACTTTTCCAACGTCCCCTCCTTCCTCTTGATCACCACAAAGACATTGTGATTCATGATTCTTTGAGGCCCATTACTGACAACAATGTGGTTATCAGGAGGAATGGCCTCCCTCACTCTTTTTGATGAATGGGCGTGAATACTCCCAGGCAGTACACCCTTACCGCTCGGAGAACAAGAAGAAGCATTCGAAGGTTCCATATCGGTCCCACGAGCAGCTAGGGAAATAAGGATCCTCTCAGACAGAGTCCCGCCTGCCTGAGTAAACCCTATTCAACTAAGGTGCGGCAGGTTTCCCAGACGTTGCCCACTAACGGCTGTTCCACCTCAACAGCCATGCATGTCATCAGCGCGCAGCGCACCTTGAGACTGAGGGTTTTTTATAGAGGTTTATTCCATCCTCGCTATCCAGACGGTGAAGTCAAGATCCCCGTTCCCTGTGACACAACGTTCTACCGCCGCGCCGTACTGTGGTCGCTGAAGCATGAACAGAGGTTACGGTGGCAGAGGACTGGCGGAGCTTACAAGTCCCCAGCTCAGGAACCCCGCGGTCGCCAAGCCCGTACTCAGCAAACAAATGCTGAGCCCCTTAGGGCAACTGAAAAGATCTTATCTAATTTCTTTATCGTTGTAAACATTAAGACTAAGCTCAGAGCAAGATAAATCAAAGTCAGCCTTCCTTATGAGTCGAACAGAACAACATTCGACGAAAAACCGCACTAGAATGACGATTGCACATTCAAAAATTAGAGAACCCCGTGGTCCCAGAACGGCGAAGGCTTCGCATTGGCTGATAGCCAAAACAGACTTCCTAAATAGAGAAGTGCTGTAGTGGACAGCTGAAGGAGCTTATTTCGACTAATCGAAGCTTACTATAGCAGAAGTACACAAAGCATGGCAAATTTAATATCGTGGTTTATGGAAAATAAAATATGTATAATGAAAAAAAATTGAATTGTAAATGAACAGAAAACTTGCAAATGTTATTGATGAAAGGTCAATAATATACATAGTGATTATAATTAAAGTTAAACTTTCAAACCGCTGTAGAAATAACACCATTCGTCAGAATGACGTCAAATTGCAACGGAATATTATAGGAGAAGGGGGAAAACGTATGGCAGGAGAAAAATAAACAGTTACAAAATATAGCAATAGATGGCGCCGTAAGCATCATAATTTAACAGAGTTCGACTATAAATGACAAATGAATCATACAGCAATGCTTAAGGTGTATGTTCGACGTTAAGCAAACTATACCACTCAGTGTACGTGGGAGTACAGGTGTGATACTGTTAGTTACGTTAGCCCATCCACCACAGCAAGGTCGTATCACATTGGATGGGAAAAATCGGTTTTTAATTGTCCTGAGGCATAAAACTGCATAAAAAACATAACTCACATCGCAATTTAACTGTCCTGAGGCCAAAAACCGCATAAAAAGCATCAGTCACATCGGTTTTTAATCGTCCTGAGGCCAAAAACTGCATAAGAAGCATCATTCACATCGGTTTTCAATTGTCCTGAGGCCAAAAACCATATAAAAAGCATCAATCACATCAGCTTTTAATTGTCCTGAGGCCAGAAACCCCATGAAAAGCATCAATCACATCGGTTTTTAATTTTCCTGATGCCAAAAGCCGCATAAAAGGCTTCAATCAAAATCAAATCGGATTATTAATATCTGTGTGACTGGCGCAAAACATGTTCAGTATGCTGTCACCGTTTTCTGCAAAAAGTTGAAATCGAGGAACAGCATGTTCCACAACTGATAGAAGTTTCGGGGTCACGATCAGGATGTGTTGCCTAATACGAGCCTTCAATGCAGCTAAGTTTGCAACAGGAACAATGAACACAACATCTTTCAGATAGACCCACAGCCAGAAGTCACACGGATTAAGGTCTAGTATCGGATAGACCAGGCTGTTGGGAAATGGCGACTGATAATTCTAGCATTTCCGAAATGGCGCTTCAGCAGCTGCTTAACTGGATGTGCAATGTGCGGAGGTGCGCCATCTTGCATGAAAATGATCCCATCCACACATCCACGATGTTGGACAGCTGAAATGACGTGGTTGCGCAAAAGACACTTACCAGTGATGGTAAAGGTAACAGGACTGGAAGCACCAGTCTCGTCGAAAAAATATGACCCTTGATTTGCGTGTGGATTTTCCGTTGCCCATATTCGCCAATTCTGTGAATTGACATAGCCTGTCACATGGAAGTGGGTTTCGTCTGTCCACAAAATCTTTCAAGGCCAATCATTGTCCACTTCCATACGAGCAAGAAATTCTAAAGCAAAGGTCTCTCTTCCTGGCAGGTCAACAGGAAGCAACTCGTGCACATGGGTAATTTTGAATGGATAGAAGATAAGGATGTTTCCTGGGATTTTACGCACACCACCAATCGTCTCCTCCTGCATTGCCGTGTCCACTGCTTCCACTGACGCAGAATCAATTCGTTTCCTCCCTCTAACAGGCTGCACACTAAAAGAAACCGTCTTTTCGAATTTCCGAATCATTTTCTCCAGGCCCACGGCAGTCATCGGACAAACGCCTTTTTTCAAATCCTTCAGTGTGCAAACCGTCTGCATAGCGACGTGTGCACAGTCATTTTTCTTGTAATACAGCTTTACAAGGAGAGCGCGATTTTGCATGGAGACAGTCATGGTGAACGTCGCAGACGCGAAAGGAGGAAAAGCTGTATACCCGGCGTGCTTACACCAACTTCGATGGGTCTTGCGCATGACAGGTGTTTTCATTTACGTGTTCTGACACATACAGTGGCATCTATTGATCATTTTCACACTGTTTTTCCTCTATTGTCATACGTTTTCCCCCTTCTTCGCTAATATTCCGTTGCAATTTGATGTCATTCTGACCAGTGGTGTTATTTTTACAGCATTTCGAAAGTTTAACTTTAATCGTAATCATCCTGTACACAGTAAAATGTAAGGGTCCTAAGATATAATTAGCTTCCAATTGGATGTAGACTGTTAGAGTAATACCTTACTCCTTCATATTGATACCCTATGTTTTCTGCAAGACAGACACGGTTTGAACCATTTAGCGCCGTTTTCTGTTACACCATAATGTTGTAATTTACTTTAATGAATGTTGTGAATTATACAGTCAAACGCCTTAGACAGATCACGGAATATACCATTGTATAACGACTTAATTTCAATGGTCTTCTCAAAAGCGAACCCTTTTAGAAACCCTTACTATGAAATTCACACTGCATTATTTGTGGTTCAGTTATTTAAGAAGTCGTTATGTATAAAAACAAGCCTCATATTTTCTAGAATGGTGGAAAAAGGAAACTAGTTCGAAGTTTTATTTTATTTTATTTATTTTTTTTTCATCGAGTTGAGCCTCTATGGACTGCGTGGTAACAACCAATTTCATTTCAGTGTCTAGGTGTTGTTCTCGTTCCAGCTTTGACTTCCTGCCAGTATCTTCTGAGCCCACCAACAAGTGCCTGTTTATGCTCTTCGGATAATGTCCCTCTCCGTCTTTTGGACGTTGAAGCCATTTTAAAACCTTGGTAGTTGTTCACCAGTCTTCTAAATATGTTCCTGTCAGGATTTTCTCTCTCTGAGATGCCAATCTGCCTAAGATCTTTTTCACATTCTTCGAACCATCTTGGCCTTGTTTTCTTAGATTGGATGAAACTCCATATTGTTTCAGTTATTCGGCCGCCATCCATCCTCATGAGATGGACAATCGTCTCTTCTTAATGGATGCTGTGATAGGTTCTGTCTTGCTGTACAAGTCCTCATTTGCTCTCATTCGCCATTGTCCATCAGCCCATCTATTACCTAGGATTTTCCTTATTATCCTAAGCTCTCGCTTTTTCAATCGTTCAGCTGGTCAAAGTTTCGGACGCATATAAGCCCTCAGGTTTTACAGCTGTATTATAATGTCGGAACTTGGCCCCTATACTCATAGATTTTTTTCTTATAGGTATTCTTTGTCAGTTGGTATGATTGGTCTAACTTCTTCATCCTGACATTAGACATTAATTGCTTCTTATTCTAATCCATTCTCCTGGAGATACCTGAAATTCTTAACTCGTATTATTTTTCCCAGATTGAATAAAGATCTGGAGTCCAACTTTTTCAGCAATTTCTGACATCCAATTGATCTTGTTGACTGCTGACTCTATGCCCTTAGCAAAAATGGTCAGGTCATGTGCAAAGGCCAAGCAGTCAATCTACACCCCTTTGTTCTCAGGACCAAGTCTCAACCGCTCTTCATTTGTTTCTTCTTGGCCTAACAACTTTCTCCACTCTCGAATGACCTTTTCCAAGTCGCAGTTGAAAAGGAGTGTGGATAGCCCATCTCCTTGTCTTACCCCCGTTCTGATTGTAAGGGGTTCTGATATCTCACCCATACATTTTGTTTTTGACACTGTGTTAGTGAGAGTTCGTTTGAGCAGCTTTCTTGATGTATCATCCACCCCAAACTCTTCCAAAATATTCGTTAATGCCTGTCGGTCGATGGAGTAATATGTCTTCTGAAAGTCAACAAATAGTACCACGTAGTTATTTCCCCAGCTTTTTGTACCTGGTGATGTTCTTCAGGTTAAAGATCTGTTATGGGCAAGAACGGCCCTTTCGGAAACCAGCTTGACATTCCCCCATCTGTTGGTCAAGATGACCCTAAATTCTGTTCTGTATCGCTTTGGAGAGACTCTTATATGGAACCGGTACTAATGAGATGCCCCTATAATTATTAACATTCTTTTTATCGCCTTTTTTGTGTGGACCCTACTAGGATATTTGTGGTCTCAGATGGTATTTTCTCTAACTGTTCTTCAAGAAGGTCCAAAACATATTCAACTTTCACGGGATTGCGTCTGTTGTCTTCATTGATTGGTGCATGCGCACTGATCAGTGTGTATCCTTTGTTAACACAGCTGAGAGTTAGGACAGAAAGTCTTTCAGAAGGGCTGAAGAACTCCACGATTGAGCTGACTTATTACGAGCAACAAAAGCTGTGCCAAGTACCGGCATGTTCTTATCCATTTTGACTGCTCTTTTGCCTTTATGAATCCTGTATCCTTCAATGTCCGTTGTGTCCTCATCTAGGTATCTGCTTTCTTGAATGGCCAAGATGTTTATGTCATGTTTCTCCATCATCATCGTGAATTCTTGGTGTTTCCCAACTTTCAACAGAGAGTTGACGTTAAAAGTCCAAAAATAGTAGTTCTGTTTTGTCTTGAATTTTTTATGCGTAGTCGTGACTTCAAAGCATCTAGGTTCAGGCTCCCCAGAACCCATAGGCCTGAGTAAGAGTGGCAAATTCCCTTAAAGAGGTACTACCTGGCGTAGTGTCCTTTTCATGACGACATTCCATGATGCTTGGTTGTAAAACTAGTGTGGGTTGGTCAAATCCTTCCCAGTAATAGAACAGAGGTTGTAAGCACCAGAGCTCGATAATAGGCCGCTCCTCTGGAGTCAGACGCCCCTCGCAGTCGCTTCTCTGAAGAACAGGCGCTGCTAAAGATCCGCTTAATCCACCATTGGGACATGGTTGTCGTCTTCCGCCTTCAAAACCGTTGACCATCTTCACCGTCACCCTGGCAGGGGCCCTCACGAGGTTCTATGAGCCGGGCCACCTGAAGCAAGGTTTTTTAAAGAGGTGTTACTCCGCTATCACTCCCCTTTGTTCTGGCTTGTGACATAGAGAACCTGGCTCCATTCGGGATTTTAGTATTTCCTTTCTCATGCATAATGTTACGTCTGGCTTATAGATTAGATTAGATTAGATTAATACTAGTTCCATGGATCATGAATACGATATTTCGTAATGATGTGGAACGAGTCGAATTTTCCAATACATGACATAATTAGGTTAATTTAACAACATACTTAAGTTATATCAGCCAATTGACAATTTTTTGATGGACATCATCTTCACACCAGTGAGTGTTATAAGTTTTTATTACACTATTGCAGTCTCGGTCTTAGGCCATTATCAAGTGGTGATATTATGGCTTTAAGCAAAGTCAACGTAATGTAAGCTGACGCATTTGCATGTCGTTGTCAATACTGTTAAATACAATTGTGAAGATGTTACACAGTGCGAGCACACGTATTCAAACATCGTAAAACAACATAATCAGCAAGTGCACATGTTCGTTAACCCATCACTAGTCACAAACTCTAATCTGCTTTCCGGCATAGAGCATATGTGACGATCCTATTAAATACACAACTATTGATCTATTGCATGGACCAGTGTGAAGGTGCATCGCCTGTATTGTAGGAGGATTACCGTAACCGACAAACTATACTATAAGTCGAAGAGACCCTGCCTTTGACCCTTTGTCTGAAACATTGTTTTTTTTTCTGCTGTAACACGTTTTGTGCCCTGCCATATATTTTGTTTTCTTCCACCACGACTTCAAGGTCTGCGTCAGGCTCTAAACTGACATTAACAGGCCGGCCGTAGTGGCAGAGCGGTTCTAGATGCTGCAGTCTGGAACCGCGCGACCGCTACGGTCGCAGGTTCGAATCCTGCCTCGGGCATGGATGCGTGTAATGTCCTTAGGTTAGTTAGGTTTAAGTAGTTCTAAGTTCTAGGGGACTGATGACCTCAGAAGTTAAGTCCCATAGTGCTCAGAGCCATTTGAACCATTTTTGACATTAACAGGTTGTGATTCGTTGCTTCTCACAAAAAACTAGATGTTGCACGGTATAAGTCAGGTTGCTACTGCTGCTACCATAACACACCACACACACTGGATGATTTTAAATAAATGACAGCTTCATCATAAGGAAACTGGAAGAGTTTGGCGGCGTTGTGGAGTGTTTCCAAACTACTGTCCAAAGGTGATTCACGACCTCTAAATTTAAACTCATCTGGACGGAATAGCTGATGGCTCTGCATTCCGTTTCGAGTGATTCCTCATATTGCAGTCGTGTACACAATCACTGTTTCGGTGCTAGCCATCCCCAGATGATGTTGCCTCTCCACCAAATCTCTTTCTCCAACTCAAACAAGCAGTGTCAGTCAACAATTATGTGGTAACCAACAGTGTACCAGTGGATGGATTGGATGGAAAAGACCCAGTCGATGTACTGTAATAATAAGCATCACAGTTGATAGTGCGAACAATTTTAACCATTTTACAGTAATTTCAACACAGACCAATGATCTGACAGTGTGTTTCCCAATTTCACTGTCATAGCTAAGCTTTGGATATAATTAGAGACTGAAAAACCCCTCGCTCTGTCTTTGTTTGACCAACCCGCTCCGCAGCACCGTTACCGATTTAATCTGCAGCTGACCAGAAGTAGACCGCTACATTCTGCATCTCGTGAATGAATGGAGTTTGTCGGGTCCTCCACCTCTGATGGTGGAGAGATTTACTGTTAACGATCGCAAGGAGACAGTGCTCTAAGTCAAATACAGAACTTGTGGTAATATGCGAGTCGAACGCAGGCTATGTCACACAACTGATGCTCCCTCACAGAACATCAGAAAAATGTGGTCTAATGACCTGCAACAACTTCTCCCTCCCTCTCTACAATGCATCATCGGTATGTCATTAAATTGTACCTCGTTACTGCTTCATCTCAATCGATCACCCCGTCCACTCTACGTCATCCTTAACGCAGATGCATGTAAGTTTAGAAGCACATGGTTCTCCGTCTTCCTTAAAAGTGTCAGATACAGTAGTCAACTCGCGTGCATCACTGTTACCTGAAAGGACATACGGTACAATGCTACCTTGATGGAAAAAATGAGTATTTCCCTGATTCCCTTCACATCCATGTCGACGTTTTCTCGGATTCCTCTTGTTGTAGCATACACATACACAGACATAAAGGGAACAGAGAAGATGCTCTGTAAATGTGGAATATGTGGCATAGAGGCGACTGGATGCAATCGAGTGCAGTGCTATACTATGCCTCACGATCAGTGCATAGGTGTTGGCAGCTGTACTACATTTACAAGCAATTTAGAACACGGAACAGCTGAGTCATATTCACACCATTCTCCCCTTCCAGACCGCCATCATGGATTATGTCACATGAGAGATGACAGTGCCCTCTGGTGGCAGTACTGTGTAGTAGGTCAGTTGGAGTTCGGTCCTTGTGGTGGACACACTGGATGATGGTACTACCTCAAATTGTTTAAATAAATACTGTTTATGTAAAGATATATGTCCAGCCTATCCAGCACAGGCCAAGTTCTTTTCCCGCCATTTCCTAGGAAGAGATGGCCATCGGATGACTTAGGTTAGTGGAGGTAGCCCAAGTGCCCTTTTTTACCACCATTTTCTTAGTTTGGTGGAGGTTGCTGTGGTGTGTTGCATTGTTATGATGGAATTTGAACTTCCCGCCGTTTTTTGGGTAGGAAGGTTAGTTAATTAATTGATAAATTTAATTAAGTAGTCAATCAAAGGGATAAGAGTGAGAGAGGCTATTCTAATAAGTCAAACTTGAAAGTGTACCTGTAGCAGGGAGAGGGAGGTGTGGGTTGGAGGTTTCCTGACGGTTGGGGTGGGGAAGGGGGCTCAGGGAAAATAGGTTAAATGCCTGTCAATCAATAGGAAGGATCCTTTTATCAGAACAATAGTTTAAGTACCTGTCAATCAAAGGAGAACAATAGGTTTGCCCCTGAGAGCACACCTGCCTGTGATGTAGGCAACCTGCACTAACAAAATGGTCCACAAACCACCTTGTTCCCCCTCCCCCCCCCACCCTTACTCCCACCAGCAAACAGTATTGCCTAAGTTTTTATTTATATCACATTTTAGGAGGATTAGTAACTAATATATACTCTAGCATCACCTTCGCACTACTTAATACTATAGCTAACATGAGGAAGGTAACACATTCAGTCTTCCCTGAACAGTCTGATCACCAGTCCAAACTTTCAAACGAAGAATATGTATTTCACTAAAGTTATGTAGTAAATTCAAAGTCTCTGTATGAAATAACTTTTCTTTAATCATTGAACGTAACTATGTGTATTACTTTTTATAGCTAGCTGGTGTGGCCGAGCGGTTCTAGGCGCCTCAGTCTGGAACTGTGCGACCACTACGGCCACAGGTTCGAATCCTGCCTCGGGCATGGATGTGTGTGATGTCGTTAGGTTAGTTAGGTTTAAGTAGTTCTAAGTTCTAGAGGACTGATGACCTCAGATATTAAGTCCCATAGTGCTCAGAGCCATTTGATTCATTTTTACTTTTTATAAAACTTCTGTTCATTTCGAACTTTGCTCTTTACAAATGTCTTACGACTCTTCTTATCGCTGCATTATTTTCATACATATGTATCCAACACTTTGGTTGCATTAGTGTATCAGCCATATTCTGCCAAACAGCGTGAATTTCAAAGTCATTATGACTAGTTCACATATCAGTTTCTAACCGTATGGATTTTTAAACATATGTTTAAGAGTAATTTCAGTACGTTTACCCTCTTCCGTTGCTATTAATCAGATAATATATACTTGTTCCCCGAAATCAGTTACTAGAGAGTCATCATTCTTAGGTAGTTAAAGACAAGTTTTTAAAACAATAGTACAAGTTTGAAGAACAATTTCATGTGCATAATCTGTATGCACTCCATCAAAATCACTGTCTTGTCCTCACCAATGATTTTCACAACTTTTGTCACTCTATTGCGCTGTAGTAATAGCATATGTTTACCTCATTCTGTATGAGATGTGAGGGAAGAAATAATTGCAAATTTTCCTTGCAGATACCAGTATTCTTTCCTCTTCCGTAATACACACCAACATTCATACTATACGACGCTTCATTTTACTTCACTAGATTACTTGCGTCTCTTTAAATCTATCTAGCATTATTACTCTCCACTCTTGTTTTACTATGCCTCTCACGTCACTTCCTCTTGCTTTGAGTTTGCTGAGTACAGACAGAAAGGGAGCTTACTGTTTCATAATGTGCAAGGGAGGTCACCAGGTAACACCTGATTCAGCACTTAGACAACAGTGCCGAGCAGACACTACACTCTTCTGTAATGACCCTGTATGTAGTAACTCCACCAAAGGTTGACGCAGGAACGCCCTTAAGGCTGGAAACATTGCATAAAGGAACGATCTAGAGCCCTGAAGTTAACCATTAGGCCAGCCAAAAGCGCTGAGAGGCTCAGAAAACGAGAGAACAATCAGTTGGGGGTATCACGTAATCGCCTGTTATAAACCCCTCGTCTCATTTCCATTCACTCTCAGAGGTCAATAATTGTAGTTGCATCACTGATAGGTCAGTTCTGCTAGCTGCTGGTGAATACAATGAAATGGCTACTGCCATGGCCACCTTGGATTCCACTACTACGAGTTTGCAGCCGCCTGGCTCGACTCCGAGGGTTGCATTTCTGCCGGTCACAACGGTGACTGACTGAACATGAAGGTCGGGTCGATCTTCTGTGAATGAAGACCCTGTTAGGTGACAATCCATTTTAACACCTCCGCGACGAGACGATTCAAATGATATGTCACACACCATACTTTGAGCGTGACAGTCTCAATTTGCATAGGAAGAGAGAATAAATTATACACTCACGTGCAGGTGACTTTGAGATAACGTTTCTTCACACTTGTAGAAGACAATTTTTTCCTTGGATAACTTGGTAAAAAAATACTTTTACCCCTACTACAATTACACTCTTACAACACTTTCGGGACTGGTATATACCGTTCCTGTTGTACTTCTACACTTATTTGTGGACTGCGGTATACAGTTCCCAGCGTATTCGTGAGCTTACTTGTGGACGGCAGTATACAGGTCCCGTATAATGAGTGGCTGTGTGGAACACAGTCTGTTGTCACAGCTCACAGGGTCTTATTTTGATGTGGTATTGACGTATGTATTGACATATGACGACAGTTCTAGTTGTAGTGCATCTGGAGAATATGGCACGAGCTTTGCTGTCAGTGTTTCGTGGTGGACAATCAGTTAGATGTATTTTTGTAGAGACATCAGCATGACTTTCGTCGTAGTACTGTTTTACCAGGCTCATCCTGTTAGTGATGTAACAAATCACGGTTCTGCTAGAGATAGTAGGCCCTCGTTCTTGATAATTTGCCCAGGCTTCCACTGTATGAAGACTAGCAGCAATTCTGTGTTGACGTTTACTATTTTAAGTCCAAAGTGCTACGTGTCCATACTATTGGCTGAGAAATATGTTGAAGTGTTGTGGAGTTTTTAATTGGCGTTTTGACATATTTGACATTTGAGATATCAGGAGAGGATTTTGGAAGGTGAATCTTCATTCTTATAGCTCAGGTCTTTTTTCTTCTCCTTCATGATCGGTTTTCTTTTCTTGCAGCAAATTCTGTTTTTCTTGCTTGTATTTTCATTCTTCTTGGGCTGGAATAGGGTGTGATTCCACAATATCTGAGCTGACGATATTGGATGTCTTTGCCGGGTTTTATGTGGTATTTTGATGCGATTGAACGTGTGTTCATGGTGACCTTGTTCAGCATAATCTCTTTGTGTAGCCTTCCTGTTCCTATGTCTGCTGCTACATGGATATACCGATTTTCGTCGGTGGCCGAAGGCTGTCGTCATCCGGCGTGGTAACATCATATGCCGCTCGTTCTTGACTTCATTCTCCTTCATACTGCCTCTTTTAGATCCATTGCTTGTATTTTGTTGCTCGTAAACTATCATGTCATTTGCTACCCACCTTGAGTCAGTGACGTCTCCACCTTTTACCTGCGCTGCCTTCTTGATGGTCCATTTTGTTGTCCCACGATCGTTGCGACCCTGGCTCGACGTTCCAACAAAGTTGTCCTCTTGCTTGTGTGCGTATCTCGTGTTTACAACGTTGTATACGAAGTTTGTATCTGATCTATGTACTAATCTAACTTTAAGTTACGTATTGCTCTGAAAAATAAACACTTTTATAACACTTAACTCTATCAGTGATTTTGCCCTTCATTTTAGACTTTATACATAGAGCAGTTGAAAGTTTTGCATACCATTTAATGCTATCAGGTTTCCTCATCTTCCTAGTTCATAGTTCGTGACTGATATGTGTTCATGATGTATGGGTTTAGAGCTTCATTTGCAAGCTGTTAGTACTCGTTTCCTGTTTGTACTTAATTATTAGTTGTGCATGTTCTGTAAGTTCTCAGTTACTCTTTGATAGTGTCTTCTCTTCATCCAGGTTGATGACCGTCTATCAGCTCTCCACCTTTATGTTTTTTGTGTGGAACAGATTATCTGCTATAGCCCCTCCCTGCCATATTAGTAGATTTGATTGTTTTTCCCTTCCTTAGGTATGATCATCCAACTGATTAACGAATTTGTAATTTTACATACTGTGTTAGTTTTATCTATTGTTTAGTTACCATCTTGTCGTATTTATATACACATCCCCCTTCTTTCCATTCTGCACTACACACATGTCAACCTACAAAACAGACATCCACTACATTTTCATACATTATGTGTACATGTACATGTGTTCATGGTGACCTTGTTCAGCATAATCTCGTTGTGTAGCCTTCCTGTTCCTATGTCTGCTGCTACATGGATATACCGATTTTCGTCGGTGGCCGAACGCTGTCGTCATTAATGTGGCTCATTCACTGTGGAGTCAACACTGAGAACATCCCAGTGAGGAAATATTTTTCAGTTTTGATACAAATACTGACAATTCTATGCAAACGCTGCTGCCCTCGGTCGTTTTGTGAAGGCCGTTGGTCACAGCGTTGTCTTTGGTGGGAGGTAGTGCCTGAAAATTTCTATTCTTGACACACTGTTGATACTGTGGATCGAGTAATACTGAATTCCCTAACGAATTCCGAAATGGAACGTCCCATGTTTCTAGCTGTATCTACCATTCCGCGTTCAAAATCTGTTAATTCCCTTCCTGCGGCCATAATCACCTCGGAAACAGCTTTACATGAAACACTTCAGTACAAATGACAGTTCCGTAAATTCATTCCCGTTTTATACCTTGTGTACGTGATACTACCGTTACCTGGGAGTGTGGATATCGCTATCCCAAGGCTTTTGTCACCGCAGTGCATACGGAACTGTTATGCGTGAATTTATGAGTAAGTGACGAGGTTGTTTAAATATTTGAAATGGCAAAGCCATGACTGAAAAGCAACTTTCTTGCCTATCTGACGAAGTAGATATGCAGATTAAGAAACGAATGCATGACAGCAGGAAAAATGTCCTCT
Source organism: Schistocerca piceifrons (assembly GCF_021461385.2). Classification (NCBI taxonomy): domain Eukaryota; kingdom Metazoa; phylum Arthropoda; class Insecta; order Orthoptera; family Acrididae; genus Schistocerca; species Schistocerca piceifrons. The sequence goes on from NC_060149.1 coordinate 566,395,131, forward strand.
AAGAACAGAGAGAGACTTTTTCAAATTTTTGAAGAGTAAATCAAGATTTGAAAGATAAAAATTTAGATTTCGTGAAAAATATACCAAATTATGATAAATACGAGACGGCATTGTGTAAAGCAGGAAAGGAAGCTATTTGGACCACCCATAACCATGGCATTACTTCGGAGATTCTACGGAGTGAAGACTTTGGAAGTTAAGTGTTGATATTCATAACATTTTCTTTTTATTTATTTATTTATTTTTAAACTGACGATGAGTCTGTTCCTAGCAAAGGAATCTGGTCGTTTGGTTGTGAAGAAGAGGAGATATTCCAGTATAAAAATAGATCTGTCTCTATCTAAGAGACATTTGACATTTGTCGGAAAAAGTTCAGACAATTGTACATAACACACGCTGACACTGGAAGCACATAAGAAAAGACGAAGGTATTTCCTATTTTATTTGCTTCGCTCCCAGACAAAAGACGAAATACATATGCAAGACTTTTTTCTGAATTGACAAATAAGAGGCGTGTGTGATCGCCAGGTACTACAACGTTAGATTTTGAAATGGCTGCAAAGAAAACATTGTTCCCCGGAACATCCTTTTCCGGTTGCGACTTACTCTTCAACAATGTCTGTGGAAGAAAATAAAAGAACTGGGATAACGCAGGAATACAGACATGGAGAAGAAATCTGATTGGTTTGTTGCATGTGTATTGCAACTGCACATGTTCCATTAAATAGAGTCGATGAATAGGGATCATAGTAATGAAGGAAAGATTCAGTGGAGAAAAGGTCATGGAATTCGCCGACTGTATTGTCAGTCAGCGTATGGATAATCCTAGCATACCAACTGAAATGCGGAATGCTATGCTATCAACCAGCGATACAGAGTTGTCGAAGTTTGGCGTATGGAACTTAACTCCTCAGTAAATCAAAAACATACGAACGTATAATCATTCTTTCTGATAAATAAGCTCTAGGAGGAATAAGAAACTTTTAAACATACTTATATACTATGGGCATCCGGGATAAAATGAGAAGAGATGTTCTTAACATACGCAGTTACACTTCTCTTCCACAGTGGAAGAACCCACGGCTAAAATATGTGTGGTCGGGGACATCACGTTGTTATCACGGGTTCCAGTGTCAACGATCCGAAAGCCCGTCACTTAATGAGTACTGCTGCATGGGATGGGATCCTTACCAGAAACGATTGAGTGAGGATATCCAAACAGCTCAAAGAAGGGCAGCTCGTTTTGTATTATCAAGAAATACAGGAGAGAGTGTCACGGATATGATAATCGAGTTGGTATGGCAATTATTAAAACGAAGGCGTTTCTCTTCACGAAATTTCCGTCAACAGCTTTCTCCTCCGAATGCCGACATATTTTGTTGATATTTACTATTAAGTGATTCTCCAACAGGAAGAGGTTCCTACTCAGTGGTCTGAAGATGACCACAGGAGTGGTCGAAACCGGTGACCTTGATAAATAAATCGTGATGAAGACTTTTTAATAGTAAATATTTGTAAGACATCGATCACTGCCTTTCCCGTAATGTATTCAAAAGTAATATTTTATTGAGTTTCACTTTCACAGTGAGAAATTGCCGTAGCAATAAAACAAGAGAAATCAGGGTTCGCACTGTTTTACATGTACTATTCGAGAGCGAAACGGTCGAGGAATATTCTAGAAAGTCTTCTATGAAACCTGTTCCAAACATTTAAATGATAATTGCAGAGTACTCGTGTAAATGTAAACGTAAGTTACAGCGACGACCATTAACTATCGCTTATAGAAAACCACAGGCCATATAAATGCCGAGCAATGACAAACGGGGAGCAGATATACCATCTGGATTCACCTCCTCGCTTTAGAGTACAGAAGCCATAATCTCACAGACGTACGTTTGCTCACCGGACCTCAGACTTGGTTGTAGAAGAACCGCAGTCGTACACTCGAACCATGGAAGCAGGTTTCCTGGACGGCTGAGTCGCAACACACACTGGTATGATACCAGTACGTCAAAAACCACATGGATTAATGCATACAGTTTTCCATCGATGCATCGTGCAGACGGATGCTGGAAGTTTTGCAGTGTGTGGGACAGTTACATTAGATCAACTGGGCCCATGAGGGAGAGATCTGTTATCATTTCTCTCGGAGAAACGGATAGATAATCTACTGACCTATAGTGTGCACCCATTTTGCCCACAAAAGGCCTCTGGAAGATTATTTCTACTTTCAACAAGACATTGCGACAGTGGTCATTGAGTGAGATGTGCGATCCTTGGATTCTGAGACGATTCAGAATGGCGCCCCTAAGGTTTCGGTGTCACTTGTAAATCATGTTACAAGTCAGTGCCATAATCAGGGTGAAAGAAAAGAGTGCTGCTAGGTATATGTCTCTTAAGCGAATACTTGGTTCAAATGGCTCTGAGCACTATGGGACTTAATATCTGAGCTCATCAGTCCCCTTGCGAATACTCTCGAATGTCTTGTGTAGTGTCTACTACGGCACATTTAACTCGAGATACAAATGAATCGCAGTTCTGGATATGAGCGACTGAATCATGAATTTCAGTTTACCACAGTCGGCGAAGTATGTGGGCAGAGGTGTAGCTATACTTTTTACCATAACGATAAATTTTCTCACTCTGTTGCTGTTGATTGTAATTGTGATGCACGTCTTCTGACTCTGGAGAAATTAGTGTTTAGTATCACCGAAAGTACTGCATTCACAGTAATCCAAATATGTAAAAATCTGGTTTGATATTCTCAGATAAATTAACAATTTTTTTCCGGTTTGCAGAAATTATACTGAACGTTCTGTCACGCTATTCAGACGGTCTTGTGCAGTCGTAGAAACTAGAAGAGCATGGGAAATGCAAAGTAACCCTTAAATACTTTAAAGCAATAGTCGTCTTAGTTCGTGTCTTATTTTATTTAAGGTCACTTGTAACTAACCTTGAGAGAACCCGTATTTGATTACAGTTTCAATCAACTATCTCCCGCATAAAGCTCTAATCGTGCTCAAACTTTATCTTTTTTTCCCTTAGTCTAACTATTTTCGCGGGTGTTTTTAATTAGTAACCAATGTTACGCATGTTAAAATAGGTTAGCGAAATAACGCGAGGAGCCGGCATGTAATGGAGCACACTGTAATCTGGTACTTGCAACACCACTGGCTGGCAAGCTTTAAACAAAAGAATGCGACTTTTTTCGTCGCTTGTTAATGAGTGAGCTCGTTACAAATGTAAGTGGAAGGCAGAGGCCAGCCCCGCGGCCATCCACGTTGTTACGTTGTCGCTCCGTGCTTGCTACCTCTCATGAGATGTCATTCAAGGCCACTACGCTGTTATTTGGGGCCATTTTAACATACAAGTTCGTCTCCGCGGCGGCGATTGCCCGCTGCGTTCGGCGCGGCAATTGCTCGCTACGTCGTCATTATGAATCCCTTAAATAGTACGTGTGCGTTCAAGGCGAAAAAAAGATGGATTAGATATACAAAGGCGAAGAGGCTTTCTGTTTATGACTATAATGAAATACTTCTTAGTATTTCTCCGGCTGGAGATCATGTTTATATATAGTTAAAGCAAAACGTGTTTTTATAGCGCCCTGTCTCCACGCAGTTGTTCTGAGGTACAGAAAATTATACGCAAAAGTATGACGTCTCGAAACACCGAGTGAGGTGGCAGTAGTATAACTCTGGAACCGCATTCTGAAGGAGCAAGGTCCAAATACCTGTTCCCATTGTTTCTCTTCTTTCTTAGGCCGAAGACTTTGGCCGATTTCATACTTCATTCTTAACAAATCCAAACTTGTATAAAGAGTCTGCAGACCTCTTCCTCGACGAGACGTCAAACTCTCGTTTTCCTTCCTTTATTCCTGTCTAAGGAGCGTATGTCCAAATACGAGACAACTGACTATATGTAGCTCTGACTAATAATATGTATATGTCAACTCGGTTACTAATTCAGTTTAGCCTCCATTTTGACGATAGCGACGCGTTATGACATGAACAATATTCGTCAACTATGACCCAAAAATCGGTTCTTTGTGCTTTATGACGAGATTTTCTTGAAATAGACTTCTTTCATCAAGTACCTGCCAGGTCAGATATTTCAGCATGAATAGTTTCACACGCGAAAAAAAAAGTTTGTAACTGTACGTTCTTTTCTTCCTGTGTATGTACTCAGATCCCATATTAATTAGTCTGATATAAATCCTGTCTCTATTGGCAATATCTGAATATAAGATGTACAGAATTTTGTAAACAGTGTTCTTCGAAGCACACTGCAGGTTCCACGTATCCATAAATTAATTAGATAGCTGTCATTTGATCGTTAGCTTGACGTCCTTTTGTGTTTTTCCTCCTCGCCATTTTAGTGACGTGACTGAATCTAGTTATTACGTACTGGTCGTATAATCTACTCGTACGTCCAATGACACAGCAAATTCTTCGTAATGTTATTCGTTTTACTTAACTGTATTCTGGATGTTACTCGCCTTAAGTGACAAACTATACGTTTCAGGAACTGCCTTCACTACATGTTGCACCTTACCACCCAGAAAAATTCGTGATACGAAATATCCATTGTTGGGGAACGTATGTAATGGATACCCCGAAGATATAATACGAAACTGTCCGATCTGTACTGTCACATCGGCTTACAGACTGGTACAACATCTGCTTTCTGAAGCAAGCTTCTTCATCTCCCAGTACTTACTGCAACCTACATCCTTCTGAATCTGCTTAGTGTATTCGTCTCTTGGTTTCCCTCAGCGATTTTTACCCTCCACGCTGCCCTCCAATGCTAAATTTGTGATCTCCTTATGCCTCAGAACATGTCCTACTAACCGGTCTCTTCTTCTTGTCATGTTGTGCCAAAAACTGCTCTTCTCCCCTATTCTGTTCAGTACCTCCTCATTAGTTATGTAATCTACCCATCTAATCTTCAGCATTCTTCTGTAGCACCACATTTCGAAAGCTTGTATTCTCTTCTTGTCCAAACTATTTCTCGTCCATGTTTCACTTCCATACATGGCTACACTCCATACAAATACTTTCAGAAACGACTTCCTGACACTTAAATCTATACTCGATGTTAACACATTTCTCATCTTCAGAAACGATTGGTTGCCATTGCCAGTCTCCATTTTATATCCTCTCTACTTCTACCATCATCAGTTACTTTGCTCCCCAAATAGCAAAATTCCTTTACTACTTAAATGTCTCATTTCCTAATCTAATTCCCTCAGCATCATCCGACTAAATTCAACTACATTCCACTATCCTCGTTTTGCTTTTGTTGATGTTCATCTTATATCCTCCTTTCATTACACTGACCATTCCGTTCAACTGCTCTTCCAAGTCCTTTGCTGTCTCTGACAGAATTACAATGTCGTCGGCGAACCTCTAAGTTTTTATATCTTCTCCATCGATTTTAATACCTACTCCAAATTTTTCTTTTGTTTCCTCTACTGCTTGCTCAATATACAGATTGAATAACATCGGGGAGAGGCTACAACCCTGTCTCACTCCCTTCCCAACTACTGCTTCCCTTTCGTGTCCATTGACTCTTATAACTGCCATCTCCTTTCTGTACAAATTGTAAATAGCCTTTCGCTCCCTGTATTTTACCCCTGCCACCTTCAGAATTTGAAAGAGAGTATTCCAGTCAACATTTTCAAAAGCTTTCTTTAAGTCTACAAATGCTAGAAACGTAGGTTTGCCTTTCATTAATCTTTCTTCTAAGATAAGTCGTAAGGTCAGTATTGCCTCACGTGTTCCAACATTTCTACGGAATCCAAACTGATCGGCCCCGAGGTCGGCTTCTATCAGTTTTTTCATTCGTCTGTAAAGAATTCGCGTTAGTATTTTGCTGCTGTGACTTATTAAACTGATAGTTCGGTAATATTCACATCTGTCAAGACCTGCTTTCTTGGGATTGGAATTATTATGTTCTTCCTGAAGTCTGAGGGTGTTTCGCCTGTCTCATACATCTTGCTCACCAGATGGTAGAGTTTTGTCAGGACTGGCTCTCCCAAGGCCGTCAGTAGTTCTAATGGAATGTTGTCTACTCCAGGGGCCTTGTTTCGGCTCAGGTATTTCAGTGCACTGTCAAACTCTTCACGCAGTATCGTATCTCCCATTTCATCTCCATCTACATCCTCTTCCATTTCCATAATATTGTCCTCAAGTACATCGCCCTTGTATAGACCCTCTATGTACTCCTTCCACATTTCTGCTTTCCCTTCTTTGTTTAGAACTGGGTTTCCATCTGAGCTCTTGATATTCCTACAAGTGGTTCTCTTTTCTCCAAAGGTCTCTTTAATTTTCCTGTAGGCAGGATCTATCTTACCTCTAGTGAGATGAGCCTCTACATCCTTACATTTAACCTCTAGCCATCCCTGCTTAGCCATTTTGCACTTCCTGTCGATCTCATTTTTGAGACGTTTGTATTCCTTTTTGCCTGCTTCATTTACTGCATTATATTTTCTCCTTTCATCAATTAAATTCAATATACACTCCTGGAAATTGAAATAAGAACACCGTGAATTCATTGTCCCAGGAAGGGGAAACTTTATTGACACATTCCTGGGGTCAGATACATCACATGATGACACTGACAGAACCACAGGCACATAGACACAGGCAACAGAGCATGCACCTTGTCGGCACTAGTACATTGTGTATCCACCTTTCGCAGCAATGCAGGCTGCTATTCTCCCATGGAGACGATCGTAGAGATGCTGGATGTAGTCCTGTGGAACGGCTTGCCATGCCATTTCCACCTGGCGCCTCAGTTGGACCAGCGTTCGTGCTGGACGTGCAGACCGCGTGAGACGACGCTTCATCCAGTCCCAAACATGCTCAATGGGGGACAGATCCGGAGATCTTCCTGGCCAGGGTAGTTGACTTACACCTTCTAGAGCACGTTGGGTGGCACGGGATACATGCGGATGTGCATTGTCCTGTTGGAACAGCAAGTTCCCTTGCTGGTCTAGGAATGGTAGAACGATAGGTTCGATGACGGTTTTGGATGTACCGTGCACTATTCAGTGTCCCCTCGACGATCACCAGTGGTGTACGGCCAGTGTAGGAGATCGCTCCCCACACCATGATGCCGGGTGTTGGCCCTGTGTGCCTCGGTCGTATGCAGTCCCGATTGTGGCGCTCACCTGCACGGCGCCAAACACGCATACGACCATCATTGGCACCAAGGCAGAAGCGACTCTCATCGCTGAAGACGACACGTCTCCATTCGTCCCTCCATTCACGCCTGTCGCGACACCACTGGAGGCGGGCTGCACGATGTTGGGGCATGAGCGGAAGACGGCCTTACGGTGTGCGGGACCGTAGCCCAGCTTCATGGAGACGGTTGCGAATGGTCCTCGCCGATACCCCAGGAGCAACAGTGTCCCTAATTTGCTGGGAAGTGGCGGTGCGGTCCCCTACGGCACTGCGTAGGATCCTACGGTCTTGGCGTGCATCCGTGCGTCGCTGCGGTCCGGTCCCAGGTCGACGGGCACGTGCACCTTCCGCCGACCACTGGCGACAACATCGATGTACTGTGGAGACCTCACGCCCCACGTGTTGAGGAATTCGGCGGTACGTCCACCCGGCCTCCCGCATGCCCGCTATACGCCCTCGCTCAAAGTCCGTCAACTGCACATACGGTTCACGTCCACGCTGTCGCGGCATGCTACCAGTGTTAAAGACTGCGATGGAGCTCCGTATGCCACGGCAAACTGGCTGACACTGACGGCGGCGGTGCAAAAATGCTGCGCAGCTAGCGCCATTCGACGGCCAACACCGCGGTTCCTGGTGTGTCCGCTGTGCCGTGCGTGTGATCTTTGCTTGTACAGCCCTCTCGCAGTGTCCGGAGCAAGTATGGTGGGTCTGACACACCGGTGTCAATGTGTTCTTTTTTCCATTTCCAAGAGTGTATCTTCTGTTACCCAAGGATTACTACTAACCCTCGTCTTTTTACCTACTTGATCCTCTGCTGCCTTCACTACTTCATCCCTCGGGGCTACCTATTCTTCTGATACTGTATTTCTTTCCCCCATTCCTGTCAATTGTTCCCTTATTCTCTCTCTGAAGCTCTCTACAACCTCTGGTTCTTTCAGTTTATCCAGGTCACATCTCCTTAAATTCCCACCTTTTTGCAGTTTCTTCAGTTTTAATCTACAGTTCATAACCAACAGATTGTGGTTAGAGTCCACATCTGCCCCTGGAAATGTCTTTCAATTTAAAACCTGGTTCCTAAATCTCTGTCTTACCATTATACAATCTATCTGATATCTTCTAGTATCTAGTATTGCCTCATATTCTTCCATTATTTTGAGTATTTAAATGAATAAGAGACAGTCAAGCAACAAATGTGTCGGGCTACCTCAGCCACATCGAGTACATCTAAAATAACAGTTTAACTGTTATTCATTACCTTAGAAGTGGCCCTCTTTATTCGGCCGGAATCGTATCTATGTACGCAAATGGAAAATTTATAACTCCACACACCTCGAGAAACTTCCATGTTCTATATATTCACAAAAACAATACATAATGGTTGCGAATGGTTTTTAAGGGTTAAAGCTGTCACCAAACCTCAAGTTTAGTTTGATCACATTTGCTTTAATAGCTGTGATCCTATTGCTGGTGGTTTGACTTTTCCTTCCTGCGAACGTTTAGATGACCCACACAGCCAGTTACAGGGGACCTACACTTTTCATGAACCACGAACTACAGCGCACCTAAGCATTTTTCACATCAACGAACATTGTCAGAGACGAAAGAAGTGGTAAGCTGCACATAACTATCCTAGGACTAACTGGGGAAAAACTCCAGACCATTCGATCCGTAGTCTGGCAGTCATCGTGCAACAAGATTTTAATAAGAATTGGGATATCTTTACGATATGCCACTGAAAAGTCAAGCCAGTTTAGCGATTAATTAACCACTGAACAATATAACAAAACACCAGGAGCTGTTTAAGAGACTGACAATAAGAATACGTGGATTAAGTAAGATATTACAACATAGTCATACTTATGACAATTCCAGGAACAATATGAAAACGTCAGTAAAAAAGTTTTCAAAAACCACTGTATTTTGTGCATCTCATTCAGAAAAAAGCTGACTGCTCCAGTACATCTATTTCATCTAGGTTATTTGTTTCAAGTATACTTAAAATAATTACTACTATTTCTTTTGTATATGTCTACCATCGTTTGCCTCTTTGCACAGCATATAATAAAGCAGGGAGATGAGGCACATTCGGATAGAATCCCCTTGCTTTATTTCTAGAAATAGCTTCAGCACTCTGGTCAGATGTGTTGTGAGTTCTAAGTGGGTTCATACACCCATTTAGATGTCCTGGTAACTAGTATCAGCATCAGAATCATCACTGATACGATAGTTTCTGTATACATAGTTGTCATGTGGGAATCTTCTCAAACAATAGAAACAGGGTAATTTGGTACTCGATCTCAAACTTAGTAAAATCGTAAAACTTAAAAGCATTGTGCTGCAGATATGCTGCAGGGAAGATATACCGTACGTATGCACTATACAAAGAGGACAGAAACATGAGTAATCAAATGTTCCATTGGGTCAGTTAAAAATACCCATCAAAATAAGTGTAACAGCAACACAATATGTATTGGTTAACGTAAGAACAGAGGGACTGTAATCATACTTTGGATATTAATACACTTCTTTCTTTCTGTTCTCACTGAGAATAACTGGAGGAACATTCCGCCTTATACAAGGCACAGTTTGTTTAGTTTTTCCTTGCCCAAACATGTTCCAGCAGTTGTTGTGCTTACTTCAGGAGATTAAACGAAGTGGGCTGAAACATGCTGGTGTAAAGAAAAAAACAAGCAAACGCTTCTCACAAAAAGCTGAATAGCTCTCCAAGTTTTCTCAGCATGCACAGAAAGAAAGAAGAGCATCAACATCCAAACTATGGTTATTTCAACGCCAAATCGGAAATTTCTTTCGGTGTCCTTCAAGAGATCCGAGATAGTAACCGACAAATTATAGAAAACAATACTTTTTAACAGTACATGTTGAGTCATCAAAATTATTCCCAGCAAACAAAAATAACTGTAAACAACCTTTTATCTGCAGCACAACACTTGTAGTTATGAATAAAAAGGAGTACATCGAAAAAACATTCGAATCCACACAGACTAACAACATTACAAGTGACATGACGAACAGGTACAAAAGAAACGTACAAAAATCTTCGATAAACATACGTACAATTTTCACAGATACACAGATTATTAGAATGACACGAAATATTCTTAGGCTACTTTGAAATAATTATCCAAAATTCTGAAACGCGGTATCGCCAAAAGATTCGTGGTCAACTTCATTAATGCACCAGTCACCTTTTAGCCAAACACACACACACGTTGTTACAGACAATACGCAGATACATAGACAGCAGAAGAATAAAGAACTCAGGTGCTAAAAGTAAAAAATGAAAACATACCAAACACAACAACATTAAAACTCATTGTACATAATTAGCTTGTACAGACAGATTCCAATTCAAGAAACTATCAACAACGTTGAAAGACACGTACAGCTGCAAGGATACACACCTGCTAGAAACAGACCAGAAACACTGATCCTTCTCTAGCTCATCTCAGAGCCAAACTTTTAGCTTTACCTGTTACCTTTACTCACAGCCAGAAGGGCTAACAACAGGGTCACCTATAAGTGTCCTCAAGTGGCATATTTGTGAAAGATGTAGAAAATCTAATATTTGATAGAAATGTGAAACCAAAGCACTTTAAAATCAGTTATTGGTGCCAATATGTGGATGATACAATTTGCCTAGTATATGAACCACGAACATGTGCAGAAGCGCTACACAATGACATACACACTATCCACTGACAATAAATACAGTTTACCATTGAGAGAAGAAGATAAAAGATCAAACTTCCTAGATCTAACCATACACAATGAAAACCACAAAAATGAGTTCACAGTATCACAAGAAACCCACCACCACACGTAGAATTATTCAAAACTCATTTAATCACCCAATAACGCATAAACAAGCCAGCTTTAGATACCTACTGCGCAGCCAGTAGAGAATACCTTCAGGACTAAACGGAAGAACTAAACACAATAAGCAACAGCAGTGTAGGATGACTATGATATGAAGAGAGTAGATTAAAGAATCAACAAAATAGAGAAATGTAGTCATAAAACACAATGCAACCGTAAAACACTGACAGGAACAATACGGTAGACAATAAATCAGAGAATGGTAGGCAACAAATGGTACATGATGAAGACAACCAACAACAAAATTACAAAAAGGGAAGGAATCATAGAAAAAAAGACAGATAGACAGGTACTCAACATAATATACAGATGTAATATATCACAGTCCTTGTTGATCTATACAGTGGACGTTTTCATTGTCCAAAAACGTCGTGATACTTGAGTATTAAACTTGCCACATAATTTTACAGCATATGGTTATGTGGCCTTCACGACCCTCCTTCAAAACGAGTATGACTTCAGATTTCTTTCAGCTTCAATTGGTCCATAAAACTACAATAAACTGCTGGTAGAAATGGGGCAAGTTTTTCCGCGAAATTTCTCTACAATATCACAGGTATCCCGTCTAGCCCTGATGCCAATTCACCATTAAGGACTGTATTTGCCTTTCAATGCCGCAATCAGTATCGTCTCTATCGGTGTTTGTGCTATGTGCAGAGTATGAGAGTGAATCGCCTCTATGAGACATGCTTGTAGTGAACAGGGTGGCGCTCAGTTCTTCACACATGGGTGTGGTTGCGGGCAGGCGGTGGGTAGCAGGTGGATGCCTTCCGATAAACTTAGCGTGTAGCACTGGCATGCGTTCATTCACAAGTTTATAACAATAATTACGCCGCGTCCGGCGGCCAGAGTCGTGGGTCGGCCTTGGTGAGCGTCCAAGGTGCTGATCTCAGCGAGCAGGCTCGGAGGCACGGATGTCCCCCAACATAACCAGGCCGGAAGGCAGCGTCCCTCATGAGGAAGACAGCGACGAGGAATTGCCGAGTCAGGGCTCCGGCACTGGCGGCATACAGGCGCGCTGAGTCGAACTGTGGATATCAGCGCAGACTGTCGTCTCTCCGTCCGTCACATGAGATCGTCAACCTCCGTTGATTCTTTTCGAGAGGAGCAGCCTGAGTGCCACCAAAGGCTTTCCACTCTCTTGCATCATAAATAACATATCCATCACACTGCACTCTGCAAATACTTATTACACTCATGTACACGAGACATTTACATATAAGATAGCTGGCACGTAAGCCACCTTAGAGGCGCCAATCAAAGGGCTGCACCGGAACCGGAGCCATGCGAATTCTCCCTCTCCACTGATAGTCTGCTGAAACATAATGAAAGAACTGCTCAAAAGCCAGGACTTTGGGTTTTGCAATAAATATGATCTCTTTTCCTTACATCGAAATTATCAGCAACCAGTTGCATTAAGGAAATTTTATTTGTTAACTTGTTTCTGGCACTCGGTGCACTGCTTTCAGAAGAATGTACAGAAAATACTCCGCAAATAAGTAGAAATCAGGTAAGAGTATTAAAATTATGGACCAAAAGTTTACATGTTCTTAAAAAATTAAGACAAAAATGGTACATACTTGTACCTATCGCATTATTTGCGAGTTTCAACAATAAGATGCATACAGCAAAAAGCCGTGGTCCTGCAAAAATACAAGAGCAATAAGTAATACGATACTAAATCCATTAATACAATAAGAGATCATAGATGCGTACGTGTGGTTCATAGTGCCTGTACAAAAACGGTACAAAGAAGCCAAACAAGTGCCGACATCATGCCATAACTGCAGATAATCAACTAATGACATGCATATCTTGAAGTTGATCTCAGCTGTGGGTGAAACTACCATAAAACATTAAAACAAACCGTTCATAAATATAGTTCTCATGAGGCGGAAACAAAAAACGTATGTGGACATAAGCAGCGTAACAGGTAATATAAAAATCTGATGATAAATAAAATAGGTTGATATTAAAGGCCACTGGTGCTACGCATGAGCAATTTGGGAACTAATCTCCAAACAACTGTTGTGAGGTGAGTAGCATGCTAATAGGGAATCTATCACCAAAAAGAAAGTGTGAAGTGTATCATGGGGCTGGAACTTGTGACTGGAGTAAATGGAGGAACAATTTTCAATTATTAGCCAACTTTCAAGTATCGGGAAGTGGCTCTCGAGGAAAAGAAGCGTGTGCACAGTTATATCATAATATAGCGACTAGTACTAGAATATATGCAGGTTGCAAGTAGATTTCGTGAAAGTATTGTATCTAGGGGCTTTTATACGAGTTGTATGGTACTGTACTATTCTTTATACAGATTGTGTACTTGAATCCCTTTTTGTATTCCTTTTACTGTTTTTGCTTCTTATATTTCATATATGTTTCTATGAGCTATAGTTTCAGCATTTTTTCGCCATGCTAATGTATAATATTGGAAGCTGATACCCTTAGCATGGTAACAATAATAATGTGCAGTATTAAGACAAAACATCATTCCAGCAAGGAAGTTTGGGTTTCAGCTATAAATACATGTTTTTAACAAGACGTAACGTTTTACATGGTGGGAAAATTGTTAGTAGTAACGACTTCATCATCGTTATTATTGCCACAGGCTGTCAAATTTTTGTGTTTTGGTGTCAACGGGGATATACATTTTCTGATTAGATAATGTTTCTCAATATAGCTTTTGCTTAAAAAAGAAGTAGAAAGACAGCAACAACCAATACCTCGAACTTCTATACAAGTTGTCGTGACAAATGCTATTATGTTGGCTTGGCTGACTTTTACCAGTCAGCAGAGAACGGCAGCGCTTCCGTGACTGTTATCTTTCCTGAATGAGGCCATTAACGAATAAATGTTGATAAGGACACGCCTGCGAACAAATTACTTGTAGAATCGCAAAAGACGGTATTATGTAAGGCGATTCACAAAATGTAGAAAAGTCTAGTAATTTGATTGAACTGAATAATGTGATACATTTCCATGGTTTCCGCCCGATATACCACATACTTCAAAAGTCGGTCCTATTTTATCAACTTGTTATGCCAAATTTGTACCCCTGTTATAAGAATGAATGCCATTACTGTTCCTGCTATGTGAGGTTGTCCCACGCGTCGTGTCTAACTATACTGCCGATAGCTCTGCTATTTGATCGACAATGTACGAAGAACAGTGTGAACTAAAACACTTGTAAGTGCACTAGAAATGTGGTGTTTCGATAGAAATGACACAGGTCACCATCTGACCTACTTTACAGAGCAGTGGATCCTCCAAACCCCACGACCTGTAAAAAATCGTGGGCTTCTAACCATTTAGCACCTAGTGGTAGTTTCACTGTCCTTCTACCACTGTTCGTAGATGATTGCTGATACTCATTCGTAAGCTCCGCGTAATATTAACCTGCCATTTGTCAAAGTCGCTTATCTCAATGGATTTCCCCATTTGCAGCCCATATCTTCGCTAGGGTGATCCTCTGTCCATGTTTGGACCGCTAACACACTTTTGTTGCCGCGGCACTTGCCTGCAACTCCATCATACGACATCCATCGTCGCGGTGGGGAGTGGTCATATTGTTTTGGCTTATCGGTGTATGTTGTCATCATCATCATCATCATTTAAGACTGATTATGCCTTTCAGCGTTCAGTCTGGAGCATAGCCCCCTTATAAAATTCCTCCACGATCCCCTATTCAGTGCTAACATTGGTGCCTCTTCTGATGTTAAACCTATTACTTCAAAATCATACTTAACCGAATCCAGGTACCTTCTCCTTCGTCTGCCCCGACTCCTCCTACCCTCTACTGCTGAACCCATGAGTCTCTTGGGTAACCTTGCTTCTCCCATGCGTGTAACATGACCCCACCATCTGAGCCTGTTCGCCCTGACTGCTACATCTATAGAGTTCATTCCCAGTTTTTCTTTGATTTCCTCCTTGTGGACACCCTCTTGCCATTGTTCCCATCTACTAGTACCTGCAATCATCCTGGCTACTTTTAACCTCAGCCTTGTTGATAAGGTAACCTGAATCCACCCAACTTTCGCTCCCATACAACAAAGTTGCATGCAGCTTTACTGTATGATTAAATGATGATGGCGTCCTCTTGGGTAAAATATTCCGGAGGTAAAATAGTCCCCCATTCGGATCACCGGGCGGGGACTACTCAAGAGGACGTCGTTATCAGGAGAAAGAAAACTGGCGTTCTACGGATCGGAGCGTGGAATGTCAGATCCCTTAATCGCGCAGGTAGATTAGAAAATCTAAAAAGGGAAATGGATGGGTTAACGTTAAATATAGTGAGAATTAGTGAAGTTCGGTGGCAGGAGGAACAAGACTTTTGGTCAGGTGATTACACGATTATAAATACAAAATCAAATAGGCGTAATGCAGGAGTAGGTTTAATAATGAATAAAAAAATAGGAGTGCGGGTTAGCTACTACAAACAGCATAGTGAACGCATTATTGTGGCCAAGATAGACACAAAGCCCATGCCTACTATAGTAGTACAAGTTTATATGCCAACTAGCTCTGCAGCTGATGAAGAAATTGATGAAATGTATGACGAGATAATAGAAATTATTCAGGTAGTGAAGGGGGACGAAAATTTAATAGTCATGGGTGACTCGAATTCGTCAGTAGGAAAAGGGAGAGAAGGAAGCATAGTAGGTGAATATGGATTGGGGGTAAGAAATGAAAGAGGAAGCCGCCTTGTAGAATTTTGCACAGAGCATAACTTAATCATAGCTAACACTTGGTTCAAGAATCATAAAAGAAGGTTGTATACCTGGAAGAATCCTGGAGATACTAAAAGGTATCAGATAGATTATATAATGGTAAGACAGAGATTTGGGAACCAGGTTTTAAATTGTAAGACATTTCCAGGGGCAGATATGGATTCTGACCACAATCTATTGGTTATGAACTGCGGATTGAAACTGAAGAAACTGCAAAAAAGTGACAATTTAAGGAGATGGGACCTGGATAAACTGAAAGAACCAGAAGTTGTAGAGAGTTTCAGGGAGAGCATAAGGGAACAATTGACAGGAATGGGGGAAAGAAATACAGTAGAAGAAGAGTGGGTATCTCTGAGAGATGAAGTAGGGAAGGCAGCAGACGATCAAGTAGGTAAAAAGACGAGGGCTAATAGAAATCCTTGGGTAACAGAAGAAATATTGAATTTAATTGATGAAAAGAGAAAATATAAAAATGCAGTAAATGAAGCAGGCAAAAAGGAATACAAACGTCTCAAAAATGAGATCGACAGGAAGTGCAAAATGGCTAAGCAGGGATGGCTAGAGGACAAATGTAAGGATGTAGAGGCCTGTCTCACTAGGGGTAAGATAGATACTGCCTACA
This sequence comes from Schistocerca piceifrons, assembly GCF_021461385.2. Classification (NCBI taxonomy): domain Eukaryota; kingdom Metazoa; phylum Arthropoda; class Insecta; order Orthoptera; family Acrididae; genus Schistocerca; species Schistocerca piceifrons. Next base: position 566,411,564 of record NC_060149.1, read on the forward strand.
GGAAAATTAAAGAGACCTTTGGAGAGAAGAGAACCACTTGTAGGAATATCAAGAGCTCAGATGGAAACCCAGTTCTAAGCAAAGAAGGGAAGGCAGAGAGGTGGAAGGAGTATATAGAGGGTTTATACAAGGGCGATGTACTTGAGGACAATATTATGGAAATGGAAGAGGATGTAGATGAAGACGAACTGGGAGATAAGATACTGCGTGAAGAGTTTGATAGAGCACTGAAAGACCTGAGTCGAAACAAGGCCCCGGGAGTAGACAACATTCCATTAGAACTACTGATGGCCTTGGGAGAGCCAGTCATGACAAAACTCTACCATCTGGTGAGCAAGATGTATGAGACAGGCGAAATACCCTCAGACTTCAAGAAGAATATAATAATTCCAATCCCAAAGAAAGCAGGTGTTGACAGATGTGAAAATTACCGAACTATCAGTTTAATAAGTCACAGTTGCAAAATACTAACGCGAATTCTTTACAGACGAATGGGAAAACTGGTAGAAGTGGACCTCGGGGAAGATCAGTTTGGATTCCGCAGAAATGTTGGAACACGTGAGGCAATACTAACCTTACGACTTATCTTAGAAGAAAGATTAAGAAAAGGCAAACCTACGTTTCTAGCATTTGTAGACTTAGAGAAAGCTTTTGACAATGTTAACTGGAATACTCTGTTTCAAATTCTGAAGGTGGCAGGGTTAAAATACAGGTAGCGGAAGGCTATTTACAATTTGTTCAGAGACCAGATGGCAGTTATAAGAGTCGAGGGGCATGAAAGGGAAGCAGTGGTTGGGAAAGGAGTGAGACTGGGTTGTAGCCTCTCCCCGATGTTATTCAATCTGTATATTGAGCAAGCAGTAAAGGAAACAAAAGAAAAATTCGGAGTAGGTATTAAAATTCATGGAGAAGAAGTAAAAACATTGAGGTTAGCCGATGACATTGTAATTCTATTAGAGACAGCAGAGGACTTGGAAGAGAAGTTGAACGGAATGGACAGTGTCTTGAAAGGAGGATATAAGATGAACATCAACAAAAGCAAAACGATGATAATGGAATGTAGTGAATTTAAATCTGGTGATGCTGAGGGAATTAGATTAGGAAATGAGACACTTAAAGTAGTAAAGGAGTTTTGCTATTTGGGGAGTAAAATAACTGATGATGGTCGAAGTAGAGAGGATATAAAATGTAGACTGGCAATGGCAAGGAATTCGTTTCTGAAGAAGAGAAATTTGTTAACATCGAGTATAGATTTAAGTGTCAGGAAGTCGTTTCTGAAAGTATTTGTATGGAGTGTAGCCATGTATGGAAGTGAAACATGGACGATAACTAGTTAGGACAAGAAGAGAATAGAAGCTTTCGAAATGTGGTGCTACAGAAGAATGCTGAAGATAAGGTGGGTAGATCACGGAACTAATGAGGAGGTACTGAATAGGATTGGGGAGAAGAGAAGTTTGTAGCACAACTTGACTAGAAGAAGGGATCGGTTGGTAGGACATGTTTTGAGGCATCAAGGGATCACAAATTTAGCATTGGAGGGCAGCGTGGAGGGTAAAAATCGTAGAGGGAGACCAAGAGATGAATACACTAAGCGGATTCAGAAGGATGTAGGTTGCAGTAGGTACTGGGAGATGAAGAAGCTTGCACATGATAGAGTAGCATGGAGAGCTGCATCAAACCAGTCTCAGGACTGAAGACCACAACAACAACAACAACACAACAAAGTTGGTCGAAAGATTGAACGGTGCACGGATAAGTTAATCTTGGTACTGACTTCCTTCTTGCAGAAGAGAGTAGATCGTAGCTGAGCGCTCACTGCATTAGCTTTGCTACACCTCGCTTCCAGTTCTTTCACTATGTTGCCATCCTGTGAGAATATGCATCCTAAGTACCTGAAACCGTCCACCTGTTCTAACTTTGTTCCTCCTATTTGGCACTCAATCCGTTTATATTTCTTTTTCACTGACATTACTTTCGTTTTGGAGATGCTAATCTTCATACCATAGTCCTTACATTTCTGATCTAGCTCTGAAATATTACTTTGCAAACTTTCAATCGAATCTGCCATCACAACTAAGTCATCCGCATATGCCAGACTGCTTATTTTGTGTTCACATATCTTAATCTCACCCAGCCAGACTATTGTTTTCAACATATGATCCAAAAATAATGTGAACAACAGTGGAGACAGGTTGGAACCTTGTCTTACCCCTGAAACTACTCTGAACCATGAACTCAATTTACCGTCAGCTCTAACTGCTGCCTGACTATCCACGTAAAGACCTTTAATTGCTTGCAAAAGTTTGCCTTCTATTCCATAATCTCGTGGGACAGACAATAACTTCCTCCTTGGGACCCGGTCATATGCCTTTTCTAGATCTATAAAGCATAGATACAATTCCCTGTTCCACTCATAACACTTCTCCATTATTTGCCGTAGGCTAAAGATCTGGTCCTGACAACCTCTAAGAGGCCTAAACCCACATGATTTTCATCCAGTTGGTCCTCAACTAATACTCGCACTTTCCTTTCAACAATACCTGAGAAGATTTTACCCACAACGCTGATTAAAGAGATACCTCTGTAGTTGTTACAATCTTTACTGTTTCCATGTTTAAAGATTGGTGTGATTACTGCTTTTGTCCAGTCTGATGGAACCTGTCCCGACTCCCAGGCCATTTCAATTATCCTGTGTAGCCATTTAAGACCTGACATTCCACTGTGTTTGATGAGTCCCGACTTAATTTCATCCACCACAGCTGCTTTATTGCACTGCAATCTATTGACCATTTTCTCCACTTCCTCAAATGTGATCCTATTTCCATCATCATTCCTATCCCATTCTACCTCGAAATCTGAAACATTACTGATCGTATTTTCACCTACATTGGGCAACTCTACAAAATATTCCCTCCATCTGCCCAACGCAACCACAGGATTTACCAGCAGTTTTCCTGACCTGTCCAAAATACTTGTCATTTCCTTCTTACCTCCCTTTCGAAGACTGCTAATTACACTCCAGAATGGTTTTCCAGCAGCTTGACCCATAGTCTCCAACCGGTTTCCAAAGTCTTCCCAAGATTTCTTCTTGGATGCTGCAATTATCTGTTTGGCTTTGTTTCCTTCTTCAACATAACTTTCTCTGTCTACCTGAGTTCTAATATGTAGCCATTTTCGATACGCCTTCTTTTTTCTTTTACAGGCTGCCTTGACTGTGTCATTCCACCAAGATGTTTGCTTCATCCTACTTTTACACACCACTGTTCCAAGACATTCCTTAGGCACTTCTAGTACTGTGTCCCTGTACCTTGTCCATTCCTTTTCCAATGACTGTAATTGACTACATTCAACTAACTGGTACCTTTCTGAGATCGCTGTTATGTACTTGTGCCTGATTTCCTTATCCTGGAGTTTCTCCACTCTTATCCTCCTACATATGGACCTGACCTCCTGCACTTTCGGCCTCCCAGTCCCAATTTCACTGCAGAAAAAATAATGATCAGTGTCATCAAAGAATCCCCTGAATACAATTGTGTCCCTCACAGCCTTCCTGAATTCCTGATCTGTTATTATATAGTCAATGACAGATCTGGTTCCCCTGCCTTTCCATGTATACCGGTGAATGTTCTTATGTTTAAAAAAGGTGTTTGTGATTACTAAGCCCATACTGTCACAGAAATCCAAGAGATGTTTCCCGTTCCTGTTGGCCTCCATATTCTCTCCAAATTTACCCATAATCTTTTCATGCCCTTCTGTTCGATTTCCAATCCTGGCGTTAAAATCACCCATGAGCAGAACACTGTCCTTGTCCTTTACTCTAACAACTACATCACTGAGTGCCTCATAAAAACTATCCATCTTATCTTGATCTGTCCCTTCACAATGCGAATATGCTGACACAATCCTAATTTTCTTGCTAGACACTGTCAAATCTATCCACATCAGTCGTTCGTTTACATACCTTATTGCAACTACGCTGGGTTCCATTTCTTTCCTGATGTAAAGCCCTACACCCCATTGTGCTATTCCTGCTTTGACTCCTGACAGGTAGACCTTGTATGTTGTGATAAGTAAAAATAACTCACTCTAATAATTGTGTATGGCAAGTAAAATTATGTAGATAGCAACGAAGTAACCCTCCCGTACAGCCTGTTTACAGTCATGAGTTTGTTTTTGCAGAAATAAACTGATAATTTTGTTCTTCACTCTTTATACCAACATATGCGTTTATGTTTCAGCTTGTAATGTCTGTTTGTGAAACAACGCATAGAGTCATAAGTTTGCTTTTACAACAAATACGATAATTTCACATCTCCACTCTTTATATCAACGTATGCCTTGATATTTCAAGTTGTAATGTCAATTTATAAAACAGTGCATACAGGGTGAATCAACTAAAACTTGCACCGCAGGTATAGCGTAAATGGGAGGTGCTACTGATGTGCATTGTTAGCTAGTCAAAAGACTGTAATGCGACTTAGAAGACGTATTTTTTGTGCTAACATACACTTTTTTAAATGGAGCAATGCCTATTGAATTTAAAAACTAAAATTAGGATAAATTAGAATATCAGTGGTATTTGTTGCAGTATTCTACAGCGAGTGGTTTACGAGATATCGTATTTTGAAACGTTCCCACATCGACACTTCTACAATACCTCTGGTGGCACACACCAAGGAACATTGTAAGGGCATACACTAGTTATGAGGATTCTGACCAGTGATGAGACAACTGACCATCACAGGTTATGTTCAAAATGACTACCGGCAGCGGCAATACGTGCTTCCAATCTGTTACGGAACGACTGCTGCACAAGTGCTACCATTTCAGTGGAGATGTCGGAGCTGACTGCAGTAATACGTCATTGCATATCATCGGGTGTAGTTAATATGTTCTTGTAGATAGCACCTTTCAGCTTCCCCCACGAATAAACGTCTGCTGAAATCCGGGGAATGGGCCGGCTAAGGTTCAGGTCCTCTGCTACCAGTCCAACGACCTGAAAAACAATTTGTGGAGACATGTTGTAGTACTTCGCGCACTGTGGGCTGAACAGGCATTATGTTGGATTCACAAGTTACCCCTAGACTGCAGAGGAACGTCTTCTAGCATCCGGAGCCGGACGCTGTGGCCGAGCGGTTCTAGGCGCTTCAGTCCGGATCTGCGCTGCTGCTACGGTCGCAGGTTCGAATCCTGCCTCGGGCATGGATGTGTGTGATGTCCTTAGGTTAGTTAGGTTCAAGTGGTTCTAAGTCTAGGGGACTGATGACCTCAGATGTTAAGTCCCATAGTACTCAGAGCCATTTGAACCAACCTAACTAACCTAAGGACATCACAGATATCCCTGCCCGAGGCGGGATTCGAACCTGCGACCGTAGCAGCAGCGCGGTTCCGGACTGAAGCGCTTAGAACCGCTCAGCCACAGCCGCCGGCGCGACTTTGGGAAATCACGGAAAACCTAAATCTGGAAGGCTGGACGCGGGTTTGAACCGTCGTCCTCCCAAATGCGATTCTAGTGTGCTAACCACTGCGCCACCTCGCTCGGCGACTCTCATACTCGTTTCCATGCAGTTCTTGATGGGGAGAGATGTAACAGCGATGGAACATATGTCGATGCAGAATGCGTGGGACACTTACCCGACTCGTTCCACTTCCTCGTGCGATTGCGCGGAAGCTAACGTGCGCATCAACTGCTGTAGCAGTAGGAACATTAATTTCCCTACTCCTCTGTCGTCACTTGTTTCCCTCTGCTACGTTGTCTAGGTGTTACACTACTACTTTCACGTAAAGTCATGAAGAGGTTGATAAATAACTGCCGAGATTGTTGATGTCTATTAGGATATCTTGCCGCATACACCGTACAAGAACGAACTCCATTCTTGCTACAGACGCCATACACCATGGGCATGTTGGCTTTTTCTGCATAGGTAAATCCCATCGTCCACTCACGGCCTCGTTCTTGGACTGTCACACGGTAACTGACTAGCAAATCGCAGTGCACTCAAAGAACACACAAGCTCACTGTAAGCAAACATGACAACATCGTAACCAGGAACTACGCAGGTTGATTGGCACAAAGAACTGTCGACGTGGAAACTTTTGATTGTACAGTAGGTCGTAAACGACTCACACTAGAATCATGCAACAAACACCACTGACATTCTAGTGTACCATACTTTCAGTTAGTTATTGTTAGTAGGCATTGTTTCATTTAAAGAAAACTATGTTTGCACAAAAACTACATTTTCTAAATACTATTACGATTGGCTAACAGTACGAGTGCCTGTCTACCAATCCGTATTGCTAAAACTGCACATCGGTAGCACTTCCCATTTCCGAAATATTTGCGGTGCAAGTTTTAGGTGATTCACCTTGTGTAACCATAAGTTTGTTTTGCAGCCAAAAACTCGTAATTTTTTATCTTGGCATTGACTGACAGAATTTTCGGGTTTCCTCCTGAGGGATATTGCCCATATTGTGCCCAACTATCATGTTAGATCGTCAACATGCCTAGCTGGTTGGAGAGCCGTGGTCATAATGTTCCAAACACACTCAGTCGGGGAGAGATCCTGCAACCTTGATGGCAAAGGTAGGGTTTGGCAAGTACGAAGACAAGCAGTTGTAACGCTTGTCGTGTACGGCCGGGTATTATTTGCTGAAACGTAGGCCCACGATGGCTTGACATGCATGGCAAAAAAAAAAAAACGGGGCGTGGCGTATGGACGACGTCCCACTGTGCTGCAGGGTGCCGGGATGAGAAACAAAGGGTTTCTGATGCACACCAGACCATCACTGAAGTTTGTTGAGGAGTATAGCCGACGACAGACATGTTGGTATCTCACCGCCGTCTGGAACGTCTCTAGACACCCCTTTACTGGTAATCGGGACTCATTTCGAAGAGGGAGTCATCACTGAAGGCAATTCCATTCCAGTCAATGAGATTCCCTGCGGAAGACGTGTCTGTTGATGCACCGAACAGCAGTGACTGCTTGGCAAGCCACCCTGGGCTTACTTTTCAGAAAGATAAAGCCCGCCCACACACAGCAAGTGTTTCTACTGCTTGTCTTTGTGCTGCCCAAACCCTACCTTGGTCAGGAAGGTCATCAAATCCATTCCCAACTGAAGAAGTTTGGAGAATTATGGGCAGGGCCATCCAACGAGCTCGGGATTTTGACGATCTAACGCGCCAATAAGACATCCTTTGGCACGATATTCCTCGGGAGCACATCCAACAACTCTAGCTATGAAGGCCAACCCGAATAACTGCTTGCATTCTGGCCAGAGGTGGACCAATGGGTTATTGATTTTCTCAATTTTTTTCTCTTGAATACATAATCCAAATTTTCTGGAATTGTAATCATTTGTTTGTCTCTACATGTACATCACATTCACAGTTTTCCGTTCCATTCTGACGATACCTTTGTGGTGCGTGCTGAGCTTTTTTTGTTGGTCCTAGAGTGCATATACGTGAACTAAATCTATAAATCTATGACAGTGTCCGAAAACTGATTGGTATACGTAGAGCAAATAGATAACTAAAATAAGTAAAAACCACCACTTCCAGGACGGGTGGGCGCGCTGGCGCGGGATAGAATCCGCCCGGTAAATTAACGACGAGGGTTGTTGTGATTCCCATCCTGGATGTTGTTTCTAGGCGGTTTCCCACGTCCGACTGGGTGAATTTCGGGCTGGTACCCAAGTCCCCCCTCTACTACAAGATTCTCAAATGTTTCGAATAACGATCGCATATTTTCACATGAATCACACAGACGCAGATAGCTCGGATTACACTCATTCCGTCCCCGGGGAATGGGGGGGGGGGGGCAATCCGTTACCGATGACGCCGACCCTGCACATATGTGGCATGAATGGATAAGAAAAAGAAGCACACTTGTGAGATTCATAAAAAAGAAACTTTGTCTTTCCTAGACAGGCAATAAATTACTATCGAACGTTCCCTGCTTGTTATCAGAGCTACGACTGCACTTCATTTCTGCATCTACATCAGCCAACGTAGTGTTAATCTTTGGTACAATACTGTTCAAACTTAGCGTGTATTATTGTGAACTCAGACAAAAAATGCATTCGAATTCTTTGTGTGGTGTGGTGTTTAAGTATATAGAGTGCAGTGGAAAATACTGAAGTGTTAAGAAATGTTACAGTTGCGAAAATGGAGAATAAAGTGTTGGGAGACAAGAGGTAATCACTTAGATGCGGAAGTAAATTATAACAAATGGGCCAAAACGGTGGGAATACCTGTATTCATAACAGCTGTGGAGTTAACGACTTTTGTGACCCTTGTTTATTTGTGTCTGTACCCACTGTCCGAGCAAAAACGCGTAATATAGCGCATTGCCGATTGTACGGTTCACCGGCGACGTTAGTGTGTAGGGGACAGTTACACATACGTTACACTGCCCGATTACTGTTCTGCAAAGTTCCTGATATTGAATAAACTGCAGACAGGACGCGCCATACAAACACCCACACTGGTCTTACCCTGACGGGCTCATACAACCAACTGTCCTTGGCCAATATGGCCGCCACCATTAAAAAGCCTTCCATCTGTCGTTGTGAAACTCAAGATACATACAATTACTGTACATGTTATTGATAAAACTAACGTATAAACATTATACATAACTCGTGCTGCCACCATCAAAATGTTGAAATATGTCAGTTGGATTGCTTTTTGGAGGCTAATGCCATAAAGTCTCCCTTCGCCTACGCCAGAAGTATATTTTAACTTACGAAATAAAGTTTCAACAGCTTTCACGTGGTCACACTGGTTGAAAAAATTTTGAAATTTGTGGTAAGGTCTTATGGGACCAAACTGCTGAGATCATCGGTCCCTAACCTTACGCACTACTTAATCTAACTTAAACGAACTTATGCTAAGGACGACGCACACAATCATGCCCGAGGGAGGACTCGAACCTCCGACGGGGGAAGCCGCGCGGACCGTGACAAGACACCGCGGACCGCGCGGCTACCCCGCGCGGCGTCACACTGATTCTTTGCGCCGGAGTTTGTAAGGTCATTATGAGGACGTGGTCACAATTACCATTACTAGCAATTAACTAATTTGACTCACGGAGAATTTTAAATCTACCCGTATCTATTTCAAATTATTATCCTTTATTCCCTCTACACTTGTTGGTTTTTAAATTATTTTATACTTACAGGCGTTTTTAATCATCGGAATGACATTATGCTGCTATAATAAAAATAATCTGGTACTGACATTCGACGGTGCTATTCAAGTACTATGATGGACACTTTGTTATGATCGCTTTAAATGTTTTGTTACTGATTTGAAAAGGTAGCATGTACGTCAATATCGCCCGTCTTCACTACGTAAGGTACAATTCTACTTACAGAGTGGGCCTTTAATATGCTTCCGGACCTTGTTTTGCTGTTTCATTTCATGATATTTTTTCCTCATGCGACTACCGTGGAATAATTTGCAGCGTACGAGTTCACGCCATTACGACTTCCTCACACCACACTCCCGTGTTAAACCACTTGCCGCAGCCTTTCAGTTTATATGTTTCTTTCTCACACGTTATGTTTACATGCACCTCCAAACAGGATTTCATAAACAGATTTATCAGTACTGCATCTAGTTGGTCACGTGAACACTCCAAAATCGATTCTCGAAATCCGTTTCTAGCTGCCGGTTTTCCACTTCTATAATCGATTTTCTCTCCCACTTGAGCGCGCAACCGTTTTTGAAACATACTTTGGCTGTCAGTTTAGAACTTGTTTTCAAAATGTTCTACTAATATGGACGGAATGGCTTATTGCGCAATGAACGAGAAGCAGAAATAAAAAATCAGACTGAGCATGAAGCTGTCTACCTCTAATATTTAAGCGAAGAGCTTGCCTGCAGCAACTGTATGAATGAATCAGAAACTGGAACAGCAGTTTCCCAGACGCCATATTTAACTGGGCTAACAAATCCGCTTCAGATTTTAACATGTAAACACGGCAGCAAAGAAGCGGTTTCCGAAATTCGGTTTTCAACTTTCGGAAGAGGTGTCGCATGTACACGTAGTGACAGTCGCGGTTTATTCCGTGCCTGCAACATCCCGCCAATAGAAGAGGCTCAGGTGTCGCCTGCTCTAAATTGCTACTTGTCAGACTACGCAGCCTGAGTGCAGATCCGCACTGTACCATGCCATTTGGCAAAGCGCAGCGCGTTAAGCCGCGCTCTCTGTTATCTCAAGCTATGCAAAGCGGCAAGATGTATGTGTATTGCAGGTGCATCAGTTTCACTGAATCTCCCCTTAACTTCTACGTTTAATATTCAACCTCTGTGTACCTATAAAGAGTGTGTTGCCCCTATTTCGTGCATGTTTCAACACGTTTCATTGGATGTATGTTTAAAAGAAGAAAACTTTTATTTCATGCAAGTCCGTGTTAACCTATTGTCGTATAGACAGTGACGTGCAGAACAAGGAAACGTGTTTTACATCCGTCTTCATCGGTTTATGCGAAATGATGTTGGATCTCAACTGGGGAAAATCTGATTTCTGTGTTACTGTTCCCGTTTGAATGTTGATAACTGTTTCCCGTATTTAGGAAGAAACTATTGAAAGGGGTGATAGCTCGGTGCATAGGTTAACCTATGATTGCGAGAGGAAATCGCTGAAATACACTGAGTTGACAGAAGTCGTGGGATACCTACTAATAAGGTATCGGACCTCCTTTTGCAAGGCCTAGTGCATCAACGCGATGTGGCCTGGACTTAAAAAGTCAACGAAAGTCCCCTGTAGAAATATTGAACCATGCTGCCTCTATAGCCGTCCATAATAGGTAAAGTTTGCCGGTGTAGTATGTTGTGAACGAACTGGCCTCTCATTTATATGCCACAAATGTTCAATGGGATTCATGTCGAGCGATCTGGGTGGCTAAATGATTCTTTTGAATTGTCCAGAACGCGTTAAAAACCAGTCATCCATAAAAATGTCATCGTAATTTCGTAACATGAAGCTAATGAGTGATTGCAAGTCGGCTCCAAGCAGCTTAGCATAAGTATTTCCACTCAATTACAGATTCAGTTGGGTCAAAGGATACAGTCTGTTCCCCGTAAACACAGCCCACACAATGTGGAACCACCACCAGCTTCGGAAGTCCCATGATGACAGCTTGGGTCTGTGCCACACTCGAACCCCACCATCAGCTCTTACCAACTGAAATCAGGACTCATCTAACCAGGCCAAGGTTTTCAGTCGTCTAAGGTCCAACCGATATTAACACGATCCCAGGAGAGGTCTTGCTGTTAGCAAAGGCACTCGCGTCGATCGTCTGCTGCCATAGCCCATTAACGCCAAAATTCGCCGCATTGTCCTAACAGATACATTCGTCGTACGACCCACATTGATTCCTGCACTTATTTAACGCCATGTTGCTTGTCTGTTAGCACTGACAACCCTACGCAATCGCCGTTGCTCTTGGTCGTTAGCCGCGAGGGGTAGGCGCGCGGTCTCGGGAGTCTTGTCATTGTCCGCGCGGCTCCCACCGACGGAGGTTCGAGTCCTCCCTCGGGCATGAGTGTGTGTGTCGTCCTTAGCGTAAGTTAGTTTAAGTTAGATTAAATAGTGTGTAACTAGGTCTACTGCTTATGCTAGTCTACTCTACCTGCAGCGTTACAGGTGTGCCAGCGTATATAAACCTACATTAGTTGGCTGTGCTCACCGAGCTAATCCTGGTGAGCATGCCCCTGGCACAGGGCTGGCCCAGAGTAGTTATTCACTGCAGTACTACTCTAATGTTACTATCCTAGCTTATCCTACATCTAACCTAATACTAGGTCCTATTTCAAGTCTGGTGAATATCAGAATCGGGTAAAAGGTGCACACTCCCCCTAATCCCAGACGTGACGAATCCCAGCCATGAAGTGGCTGGCCAAGTCCACGCCTCGGCGGAACAGAACAGGTGCACGGAGTCTAGCTGGTGATCAGATATGATCTGTTAGTGATTGTTCCGTAAAAATTCATTTGTGACTTAGTGTGATATTTCATTACCTAGTTTGTACAGGATTTGGACGTGGTGCTGTTGCCTGAGCAGGTGATATGTGTCATGGTTTGGTAACTGGTGTCGTAACTGTGCCGCTACGTCATCGAAGAGGTGGCCCTGATACACCACATGGTCTGGGGTGCCTGGTGCGGTCCCGCAGTCACGCGTTGGTGTAACCCGTTTCCCAAACCGGCATAGATATGTTGGGTAGTGTCCATGTCCAGTAAGGAAGTGCAGCAGTCCTCTTGATGGCTTGAAGTGTTTTAACTGTAATCGCTCCCTGATGTTGGGCAGTAATTCGTATGTTCTGCGATCTGTGTCTTCATTATCCCACTGTTCCTGCCAAAGCTCCTTCCACCTACGTCTAATTTCTAGTTTGATCCTCACGTGAATCCCCATTAATTCAGTTATGTTGTCCCTATTTTCCTTTTTAACCCAATGCCACGCCGCCTGTTCCCTGATCTTTATGTCGAGAGAACAGAGCCCCATTAATACTGTTAGTGCTCCCCCTGGAGTTTTTCTATATGCCCCTACTGGCCGCAGGAGCATATTTCGCACTCTTCTTACGGACATGGCAGGCATGACCCTCGTGAGCCTGTGAGGCCAGACTTCTGACCCTTATCCTACAACTGACGTCCGAATATTATTGTGATATAGTTTTATTAGTTCTGGTGGCAGGTGGAATCGTTTATGTCCAATCCCAATCAAATTGTTGAGTGTTTCCAAGGATCTTTGCGTTACGGTGTCAATGTGTGATGTATAAGTCCACCTCTCATCGTGCCTCGTGCCGCCGAAGAACTGGTGAGCCGTCTACTCTTACCGTCGGATTCCTAACTTTTTGTCCCTTCAGTAATAGGTATGTGGACTTACTTGATGAGATCTTCATTTTGGCAATGTGGCTCCATGTACTCAGGATAGATATGGGTCTTTCAATTTTTGGCTCCAGGTCTTTGCGGCTACGACCACCAACCAGCAGGAGGAGGTCGTCTGCATAGGCTATGCCCTCTGGCACATCATCGCTATTCTGCAGGTTGTCCAAGAGGTGTTCCATGTTGATATCCCAAAATAGTGGCCCCAGTACAGATCCCTGTGGACACCTGTTTGTGATATTTTTACTGAATCTCTCGCTAGGGGACGATAGCCAGACCTCCATATCCTCACAATAGCTCCTAAGACATCCATAAAGCGAACCTGGGCACTCATTCTCCCTCAAGTGGGAGAAAAGCGTGGGCCACCACAGGTTGTCAAAGGCGCCACTGATATCCACCATGATGCCAACCATGTATTTGTGTGGGACTGAGCCACAGACCTTCACGGCTAGGGCGATGGCGTCAGACGCCGATCTTCCCGACCGAAAACCGAACTGCTTATCACTCATCCTACACAGTACTCAGTGCGCTGCCAGTCTGTCTGCTAGGAACCCCTCAAAATGTTTCCCCGGTAGGTCCAGTAGACAGATGGGCCTGTACGATTTGGCTTCCTTTGGGTCTTTGTCTGGGCCCTTCTTAATTATCATTACATTGGCTTTTTTCCAGATTTGGGTGAATTTCCCGAGCCTCAAGCACTCGTTGTATAGGTTTGTGAGAGGTGCCACCAGCTGGGGGGCCAGGAGTTGTACCACCTCCACTGTGACGCCGTCTGGGCCAGGAGCCTTGCCCTTCTTAAGGGCCTTTATCTGGGCACCTACTTCCTCATCAGAGAAGGCATATACCATGCTGTTATTCCTATATTCCTCATGATCTTGTCTTCTGATTTGCTGTTGGGCCTCGGAGTCATCTTCCTCGCTATTGTCAGGCAACAGGACCCAGAGGAGGACCTCTGCGGTTTGCTGCCACGTTTCCGTCATCCGGCCCTGGTCCCTGACGGTAGGCAACGCCATGGGTGATCTGATCTTATCCCGTACTAGCTTGTACAGGATGCACCATGGGTCTGTAGCCAATTGGCTTTGAACATACTTCTCCCAGCTCTCTAGCCTGACTGCCCTAAGCTCCTGTTAATAGTGTTCCTTTGCTTTCCTGTATATTTGAAACAAACGTTGCTTCTCTTCCCAGACGACACTCCGCTGGTAATACCTCCTCGCCCTCCTTACAGACTGGCGCATCTGTCCTAATTCGGTTGACCATGGTGACGGAAAGGCCGCAACAGCTCTCCACCTGGTTGGTACGGCAGCTTTCACCGCCCTGACGACTGCTTTCACCAGTTCCTCGGCGTATCCTTCTACATTCTGGTCACCTTCTGGCAATGTCGGTATGTCACACTCCCTCGACAGGCGGTTCCAGCCGGTCCTGTTATAGTTTAGCTGTGTCTCCCTCCCCATGTTCCAGCGGCATTCCCATCTCCGAATGAAAATGTGATGAGATTGTGGTCGCTAGTTGTTTCTTGGTTCCAGACCATCCAATCCGTTACCTTGGTTGCGAGATTCGGCGTAACCAAGGTAACATCAATGTTTTTGCCTTTGCCCCCACCTCCTGTGTAGGTGGGGGGTTCCCTTGTTTATTGGCGACACTAGCTGTAACGCTATGATGGTCTCTCCGGCCTTTTCTCCCCGACCATCATGGGTGCCGCTGAACCATAGGGGGCACTACTCATTTATGTCAGCTATGATGATGCATCTACGCCCCCGCAAGGCCGTGGTCACTTGTGTTGGTTTATCTAGGAACATGGTCATTAGAGAACTGAGCAAGGACCGTGGCTCTTAACGCTTTGTTGCTGATCATTACTGCAGCTCTGGGTTCCACTCCACTTTGGATTACCTGCCAATTTCCTGCTGGAAATGGGATTCGCCCGGCTTGGGAGTATGGCTCCTGCAAACAGAGCACATCCAGACTCCTCTCCTCCACGACTCTCCGAGTTCCTGCATGACTAACTTACTGTTATGTGAACTAATCTGTCCTACTTTTAAAAGGTTCACGTGCGAAGTATGTTATGATGCGTGATTCTAGCCAATTTTTGCTGCAGTCGTGCGCTCTTCTTCCATTTGTGGTGACAGATTGATTGTAAAGTTAATTTAGATCAAATTTCTCATTTCTTCTTTCAAATCCTTTTTAACCACGTCTCGCAGGGCTCCGAAGTCGGTGGGTAGGTTCATCGTCTGTAGCTGTATTCTATCTACAGCCTCCATTACCGAGAAGGTGACGTCCCTACCGTACGCTAGGACATAGCAGTAGTGCCCATAGTGAAAGAGTAATAGTACTAACATTCATAGAACAAAAAAGCTGCAGTAGTAATAATTGTGTTAGTATCAAGTAGGATCTCGGAATATTGAATTCCCTAATGAATTCCGATATGGAATGTTCCATGCGCCTATCTGGAACCACCAATCCGCGCTCAAGTCCTTAAATTCCTTTGTGCGGCCATAAACACGTCGGAAACCTTTTCACATGAATCAGCTGAACCAAATGATAGTTCCTCCAATGCACTGTCCTTTTGTGCCTTTGTACTCGATGATACCGCCATCAATTATGTGCGTATCTCTAACCCATGACTTTTGTTACCTCAGTGTATAATGCTTCAGTCTGGTAACATTCGGAGTTTTATCGCTGGTTGGTTACTCACCCCATATCATTCGTTTTTTGTCTATGTATTCAGACAGCAGTAAAATGCCTGCATCTATGAACCTACACTATTAACCGAAACTGTATATTCATGAGCGGTCTATTGTTCGAAGGAGCATGCTAACGACGTCTCACTCTGTGGATCGTATTCGGGAAGCTCTAGAAATGCACTCAACCTCCATCCAGTCGATACTGACTTCATACAAAATTCACATAATTCTTAGTTACTGACAGTTATTAGACGGATTAAACTGTTACTACAAACATCAGCCTAAATACATCGACCCGCAGTTCGGCATCTGTAAGGAACTTCGGTTTTCCCGCTTAACACACTATAAGATGAAAAAAAAGATAGAAAGAAAAGCAGAATAGGATGAACATGCTTTGCTTATACCATTCTAACAACATATTTGCAACTGCGAAACAACATTCATAACTATGAAACACATCACTTAAAGACTAATTTACTCGTATACATATTGTTTTTAATTTGTCTTGGTCACAAACATTTTTGAATAGAATTACCGGTTACGGAAATGCAGTAACTACCTTCAGAAACTATAATGGAAGTAAAACAAAGTTCATTTCTAACTACTATATTAAGATATTAGATAAAATCAGAGAAGCTATAACCAAAACATCATACACCTCTCATACGCTTCATCTGGAACAGTTCGTAACATATTGCAATAACACGAGTCAAAACTGTCATACATTCTTCAACCAGTTATACTATTAGGATGGAAAGCTAACGTAGGGGTCGTTGGTGAATGCATAACGTACAGACAGTTATACAAGGTAATTAAAAGGAGTTCATTGAAAAGTACAGTTCTTTAAAATATTGTCTGTTGTATGTAAGGAAGCAAAATTTTTGGAAAATGTTTAACCATATGAAAAATGTATTCGTCTTCTGACAACTTAAAGGTGGTTAGAATTTAACAAAGTATTCAAAGAATTGATTACAGAAATCGTTATAAAACTGAATAGGATGTGATTTCTTTTCCTTTATTGTTGTTCCATCCCCCTCATCTCATGTTGGCGGGACGGAACGGGGGGGGGGGGGTGGAGGGGGTGTTGTCAGAGGTACAATATTGAACTCTTCAGCTAAGACCATTTTTAAAATATAACAAGAATGAGAAAAAGAACACGTTGATTGATTTTCCTTTTACAATTAAAGAAATCAAAACTGCCATAAAAACGAAAATACGTGCATCATAAAAACACGACGCAGAATGGTGAAATTCTTCTAAGAAAAAGCACTGAAAAACTGCATTTTCACCTAAAATCTGAAGGACAAGGGCTGAGGGAATTGCATTTCGTGAGGAGAGAATATGTTCCATAATGTTGAGGGGTAGGGAAACTATGGACATTTTAGACAGAACTTGGGGTGGATAGTGTGAAGACACAAGGTGGGAAAGATAATGGGGGGATACGATTTTGGTGTAAGGTTTGTTAGTGGCAACAAGAGGAAAGGGATGGAGATGGATGGAAAGGCATAGGGAGAGAGAAGCTCTGATGCAGGGTGGAATGGGTGGGGAAGAATTCAGAGGGATAAATATTACGGCGAACCTCATTGTTTAGGAGAGGGAGTTGGTTGAAGTAGTGTTGGGATAAGATATGGAGTGTGTGTACATGTGCGGATGGTGGGACATATTTGTGGAGCTGCAGCAGCATACCAAGGTTGGTGATGAGAGGGGACAAAATAGGGTTATTGGAATCTAGTTTACAGATGGTAGAGGAGATGTGGAGGTGTTCGATGTAAGTGAGGAAGGATGGGAGGTTGATGAGATGGCAGAACATTCATGCGGAGGAAGGTAAACAGATGTGGAAAGGGAAATGGAGTGCATGATGTCGAAGATTTGGAGGCACTTATAGAACTATGGCAGAGTGGAAATCTTTGCAACATATGTATAGCAAAGGATGGGTAGGATTAGGGTTTTGTAGATGTGGAAAATTGTGGAGGGGTGTATTCCCAAAGTTTGGTCTGTTAGTAGTATTAATAGTTTTAGTCCGTTGTGGACTTCCTGTTGGATGGTCAGTAGTAGGTGAGCAGTCCATGTTGACTGCCAGTCAAGGGATACTCCAAGATATTTTGGTTTATTAGTTAAGTGAATAGGACAGCCATAAATGGCCGGGTAATAGTCTTGGAGACAAAAAGTGTAGGTGGTTTGTCCTATAAATATAGCCTGGGTTGTGGGGGGGGGGGGGGGGTAATCTTGAGGAGCCATTGGTTACACCAGGAGGAAAACTGATTGAAGTGAAGATGGAGGTAAAGTGGGGATTTCTGGAATGTAGGATAGATGACGAGGAAAGCAGTGTCATCAGCATACTGAAGAAGGTAGGCTGATGGGGATGGTTTGTGTATATTAGCAGTGTAGAGGAGATAAAGGAGAGGAGAGAGAATGGAACCTCGGAGCACTCCCACAGTGAGCTGGAATGTACAACAATTGGTATTGTTCATAATGACAAGGAATGGGAAATTAGATAAGAAGAAGGAAATAACGCAGACACAGTTCAATGGAAGTGGGTATGTCAGCTTAAAAAAGTTTAAAAAGTAGTTCAGAATGTCATACATGGTCGTAGGCTTTCTCTAAGATGAGGGAGACAAAAATAGAGGATTTATGGGATTTGAGTTCGTGATTTAGGAGATGTGTGAGATATAGAAGTTGACATCAGAGGAAAAAAGGGATTGAAGCCAAACCAGTTTACAGGAATAATGTGGAGTTGGTTCAGGTGTTGGTGGATGTGTCAGGAGAGGATGGATTCGAAGACCTTGTTGAACACTAAGGTGAGGCAGATGAGGTGACAGCAGTAGATATTAGTAGTGGGTTTGTGCAGTTTGATGAAAGTAGGATTTTGGAGGTCTTGCACAGCTCAGGATCATAACCTGTGGAGATGAAAGTGGTATTAAGGATTTGCAAGGGGTGACTGGAAAGGAGAGAGGTAATGAGTGGAGAGGGATATTCTTTGCAGTGTCGATAAGTGATGTGGTCATGACCAGGGGATATGCTGTGTTTTCTTGAACGATTTATTTTATGTGCTGTGAGTGGTGGATTTAATTCTGTTTGTGGTACGCTGCCCAAGTACTGGCAGCTGAGTGCCAGGGGTAAGGCAACAGTGTTAGTACGTTTTGAAGATAGTAAGGAACAGAGAGTAATGAAAATGAGGTCATCAGGGGTGCAAAGTTCCATCTCTGCACTGGTTGTCAGGTGAGGGATGGTTTCTGTGAAAAAGCTGATACTGTGATTTTTTTCCCTTTATTGTTATTTCATTCTTCACGCCCCATATGGGCAGTGGTGTGGGCTGTCCGCAGTATAGGCAACCCACTTGGCAGCCAATGGACAAAAAAATAGTAAAGTAGATGAAAAGACTAGATATATATACCAAAGATAGATATACTTAATTTAAACATTTTAAAGGTGAAAAATAAAATGAAAGTTTTGAGATATATGATGGATGACTTTTTTTTGCACTGGCAGTTAAATGAAGTAATAATAAAAGCTAAAATGAAATACAATAAGCACACTTTTAAAAAATGTTGCTGAAACATTGATACGTAAAAGAAGCACTTTCCTGTCACTAGAAATTGGAAGGATGTACCATGGTACTGGGAGTTAGTTCTTCAAGGGGAAAAGGTTGGCTGGCCAAGAGGGTAGGAATGTGGTGGTATAAGTATGGAGGACTGGTGCATTGCAGCGATAGTGTAAAAGTAGCTGTTAGGACATAAGAAGGTGTCAAGTAGAGGGGGGGAATTGGTGACACTAGTAGTTGTTAGGAAAAGGAGGGTAGGGAAAGAAAGGCAGAAGGGCAGGAGAGGGGGTAAGGAATATGTGGGGAGGGGATGGTGAGAAAGCCCCGGTAAGGTGGATTGGGCATGGTGGACCTATAGCTGGTAGTATGGGTAAATGTCTGTGTGGAGTTCATGATCTTGGAGGGGGAGATGACTGATATTTGTTTGGAGGAGCATGTGGAGGATGTGTAAGTGGAGCATTGGTGAAATGTAGTAGTAAAGGGGCAGCAGCGTATGAGGGTTGAAAAGTAGAGGACAAACATATTGTAGCTGATTTTGTGGATGGTGTAAAGTGTTCAGAGGTTTTCAGTGAGAGTAAGGAGTGGTGGGTATAATATGAACTGGTCAGGGATTCTTGCGGGAGAAGGTCAACAGATGCGGAAAGCAAGGCCAAATGTGCGCCGTGTGAGGATCTGGAGGTACCTATAGAACATGGGAATGGCAGATGTCCATACAACATTTGCATAGCAAAGGATGGGGCAGATTAGTAAGTTGTATGTATGAAGGACGGTGGAGGGATGTAGTGCCCATGTTTGGCCAGTTAGTAGTTTTAGTCTATTGTGGGCTTTCTGTTTTATGGTCAGTAGGTGGAGTTTCCATCTTAGTTGCTGGTCAAAGGTTACTCAAAGATATTTTAGTATTTGTTAGCTGCATGGGATGGTCATAAACAATGAGGTAGAAGTCAAGGGGACAGAAGGTGTTGGTAGTGCATTTAATTTCTGCCCGGGTTTTGGAGGTATTAATCTTAAGGAGCCATTTGTTAGACCAGAGGTTAAAGTGCCTGAAATGCATCTGGAGAGATCGTTGCAATTTCTGGAGTGTAGGACAGAGGGCGAGGAAAGTGGTGCCATCAGCATACTGAAGGAGGTGGATGGCAGGAGGTGGTTTGGGCATATTAGCACTGTATAAGACGTAAAGGAGTGAGGAGACAATGGAACCTTGGGGTACTCCTGCCGTGCAGACGAAGGATACAATAAGGCAGACGTAATTGATGGAAACTGCGTAAGTCTATAGTTTGAAAAGAAGACCAGAATACGATACGCACTTTTATGCCTTCTCTAGGTCAAGGGTGACAAAGATGGCGGATTTACGATTGTTGAGCAATTGGGATAGGGGATGGCTGAGGTTCACGAATTGATTGTCAGCAAAGGAGAAGGAACGGAAGCCACACTGTGTAATAGTAAGTAGACAATGATGATTCAGATTGCACTGAATGCGATGGCAGAGAATGGATTGAAATATCTTGTTAAACACTGATGTGAGGCAGATGGGTTTGTATGAGAAGTTATTGGGAGGTGTTTGTTTGGCTTGAAGAAAAGCAGGATTTTTGAGGTTTTCCACAGGTTCCGATAACAGCCTGTGGAGAGGATATTAAATACAGAATTGCAAAGGTGGTGAGAAAGGAAATACAGCATTCTTTGAGGTGGTGGTACGTAATGTGGTCAAGACTAGGTATGTGTTGAGTCTTCTATGAAGTATTTGTTTTAAGTCCTGTGCTTTAGTTTGTGGATTTAATTCTGTTTCTGGGGTGTTGTTCAAGTACCAGAAGCTGGGAGAAAGGGGTGGTACTCTGATATTTGTGTGTTCATTGACAGTAGCAAATGGGGAAGTCAAAGAGAGGGTCGTCAGGGTTGGAGAAGATCTCAGAGAGATAGGATGCAAAGCGATTGGCTTTTTTCGGGTCGTCAGGCAAGTGAAGGCTGTTGTGGAGAATCGGATAGTAAGGAATGGGATGGTGCCAGTAAGGTGGTGAAATACTTTCCAGTGCTTGGAAGAGTTAACTGGGAGTGTAACATGAAGCCTGGTTCGTGTTTGGTGCCAGTCCTGTCGTTTTCTAGCATTAAGAATATTTCTAACATGTCGCTGTAGTTGCTGGTTGTGTGTAAGTGTATCCTGTTGACAAGTTTGGAGGAAGGAGTGATATAAGTAATGGGATTCATGGTGAGAGAGTGGGCGATGAATATGTATAGCTTTAGTAACGATATGCGGGGAGACAGCATCTGACGAGGTCTGCTGCTGGAAGGTTGTGGCATGAGGGATATTGTGAGGTTACTGGAAGGTATCTGGGTATCTGTGGATTTCCAGTAGGTATTCCATTTGGTAAAGGAAAAGTCATGGACCATTTTAGGACAGAGATGGTAATGGGGCACATGAAGATGAGGTAGTGTGTAGATACAGTGAGGAGGACAGGTAGGTGGTCAGTTCCAGTTGTGTTGAAGACTTCTGCAGTGAGGTGTCCAAGGTCGTTAGGAGCTGCAAGGACAACATCTGAGGAGCTGTTGTTTTCAGAATGGGTGTGCTGTGTGATAGAGACAATGTCACCTTGGAGATAATTTATAACTGATGCCACCACTGGAGTGCTGCAGGGGATCTACTATGGATGTTAAGATCAGCAGCACTAATATAGGTGGAGAAGGTATGGTGGACATCAGTGCAGAATGCATAGGGGATGGGAATACTAGGTCACATGTAGATAGTAGCACAGGTAAGAGTTGGAGTTTTGAAGAAGAGGCTAATGATAAGGAGTTCAGTGGGATTATTGAGTAACGGCTGTGGCTGAGCAGAGATGTAGGGATGTTTTTGTAGTAGGCGATTGCAATTCCGCCTCTGCCCAGGAGAGGATGTAAAGAGGAATTCAGATATTGTCGTGTGCTTGGAGAAATATTTCATTAAGGGCAAAGGCATTGATATTGTGAGGGGAGGGTGTGCATGAAAAGGGGCTTGTTTGTGGGTAGGGAGTGGATAATGTGGTACAGGATGCTGTAATGCTGTCATACCAGGATGTAAGCTTATGGAGTGAGTTGTGTGAGTGAGGGTGTGGAGGGGTGAAAACAAAGTGCACTTGGTTTTGGGACTAGGTAGCCTGGGTGTTGAGGTGGAAAACAGAGTGGATGGCAAGAGAAATTTGATGTAAGTTATGAAGTCATTGGAAGGGGTGGGTATTTTGGAGGAAAATGGTGAGGAATCTGATGATGTCTTCAGTGATAGGAGCTGGGCATTTTGAATTATTGGGATAGATAAGATGATTAATAGGACAGCCTGTTATTGTTAATTATGGTTTGATGTGTAGGGTTTAGCCTTTCACCTGGCAGAGAAGGTAGTGTGGGCACTATTGCAAGCATTGCATGTGGGAGGGGAGGCGGGTTTTGGACAGTGATTGAGAAAGTGGGAGTCTATACAGTGAGGATAGGTGGGGATATTCCTATTGTTGGGAGTGAGGTGGCCAAAGTTTTTTTGGTAATGGTAGAACAGGGGGTGTGGGAATTAGAGGGTTAGGCATTATGTTGGGAGCTTTAAATCAGGGCTCCCTCCATGAGAAGGTCATTTGGTGGAGGGGGCAGACTCTGTGAAGTCTTACATGAAGTGGGTGGGACCTGAGTGACTGTAGATATGGCAGGATGTACACATGTCTAATGTAGGACTTTAATTGAGTTTGGAAACCACCTCCTCCGCCATTATCTCAGGGTCTGTCTTTGTTCTCATGGCAAGAAGGTGAGGGAATGGAAAGGAGGCTGGGATTGTTTGGATGTGGAAGTTGTGCTGAAGGGAGTAAGGGAGGCATGAAAGCCAAAGGTAACACGTTGGAGTTTGAGGGGGGGTTTGGAATGGAAATAGGGATATGTGCATTTGATGAGGACAGAATAATTGCTGAAGATGATTTGAGTTATTGGAATGTGTGGCATGTATTTTCATATTTGTAGACTGTGGGATTTGACATTTGCGAATTCAGGGCTTAGCTGGAGAAAAGGAAAGTGAAATGAGACAGGTGTAAGATGCAGGCATTAGGGGGAGGAGGGATGGGGAAGGGAGGATGAGCGGTGTCCATTTGGTCAGAAGAATAAGGAGTTGTTTGTAGTTTTTTGGTTATGGTGCTAGTAGGGGGGTGAGCATTAGGGCGCTTCTGTGATTTTTTGGTGACTGTGGGATAGGGTGGGTGTTGAGGAATCGGAGGAGTTGTGATGTGGCATGGTGCAGGTTCTTGCAGTATTGTCACCTAGGTTTGGTCGCATATTGATGACAATGTGGTTTCAAGCATTGGGACAGTAGCTCGGCAAGTTGTTGTTTTGGTGGGAGTTGCAGGGAAGGTGGTTGGTGTGGGAAAGTTAGAAGTTAGGTATAGGTGAAGGATGTGTAAAAGACGTGGAAGAGATCATGGGAAGGGCCAGGTAGGCAAAAGAAGCGACTGTGGATGGGGAAGGTACTGTTGGAAGGGGAGAGTAGACAGTATGTGGTAGGCCAGAGGAAGTACTCCATGTATTGATAGTGGAAGCAGAGGAGGGGGTGGTGTAAATAACAGAGTTGACTTGAATGTTCATTGTGGGTCAAAGGAAGCAGGGAACAGAAGGTCGACGATAATTACAGGCTGGGGAGCATCACCTTAATGGCAGGGAATGATGGAAGCGACGTCCGGTGGGATGTGATGAGGAAAGAATATTTGCAGGGGATAATTTGAGTGATGGGAATGATTGGGATGTATTTTCATATTTCTAGACTGTGGGAGTTGGCATTTATGGCGGTGTTTTTGAAGACTGCGGCGAGAGTGGAAGGACGGCTGCAGCGACGGTGGGAAGACAGCAGACCACAGCCATGACAACAAGAGAACGATGAATGCAGAGACAGCAAACCACAGGTATGTGCACAGAAGTACAGAAACCATGCGACAATGACCTCCACTCGTTTACACACAAGAGTACCAACAAATGAAACTACATACATAGACCCCATATCAATTGAATAGTGACACCCGTCTTGTGATATTTCTTTTTTCTTTACTGTACATCAATTCCCCATCCATGGCGTACTGGCACACTCAGCCAAGAGACATTAAGTACATGACAGGTAGACATTTAAAACATCATAAATGAGAAAATAGGGCAGAGCAAAGATATAAAAAAGGGACAACATAATGGAAGAGTGCATATAAAAGGGGGTGAATGTAAAAATGGAGATAAATATGTAAACAAGTAGTTAACACAAAAAACTACACAGGGTAAGGATTAAAAGAACATAATGCGAAGTACGGCCGAAGCTTAAGAGCTGCGCAATGATTAAAACAGACACATGATGGGCCAGAAAAATCATGGACAGCAACACCATGAACAAGTTAAGCACATGATTAGAGCCACAGCACTTGATGTCACTTGAGAACGGCACCGAACACAACACTGATGTAGGACATTGATGACGAAGAAGAAACTGGGAGTATCTGCCTGCAGTAAGGATATGAGGGAGAAGGGAGAAAGGGGGAAGCGGCGGTGCTAGAGGGGGAGAGAAAGGGGGATGGGGTGGGGGTGCACTGAAGGGGGCTGGGAAGGGAAGAACAGGAGTGGAAAATGGCTGAGAAGTTAGTGCAGAGACCCTGGAGGGGGGGGGGAAGGAGGTAAAAAACCACTCTGGCAGAAGGAGGGGAGGGGAAAGGGGGCCGTGGGGAGTGGGGAACAAGGCCAGGCTACAGTTGGTAGGAAGGGCAGATGTCATGGCAAAGTTCATCATTTGGAAAGGGAAGGTTCTGGAAATCACCCTGATGAAGGATATGGAGGGTGTGGAGGTTGAGAGAGTTGGGATACAGTGATAGAGTTGTGGCAGTGGGAAGGCAGAGGATGGAGGACACAAGGGGGTGGGGGGGCAATCAAACCTGCAGCCATTGTAAAGGATGTGGATATGTTGGAGGAAGAGGAGGAAGAGGAGGAGGTGGGGGAAGGGGATGAGGTCGTACACAACCCACGTGGGGGCCAGAAGGTGGATACAGAAGGCAAGGAGGAGTGCATGCTAGTATAACAGAGGATAGGAATGCTTAGGGATTTGTAGGTGTGCAAGGGGATGCAATCCTCATGTCCAGCTGGAAAGAAGTTTCAGGAGGTGGACTTTCTGCTGGATGGTCTGGAGACGAGGGGTCCAAGTGAGGTGACGGTTGAGGGTGAGGCCATGGTATCTCAGAGTGGGGGTGAGCTGGATGGGATGACCATAAATTGTTAGTTAGAAATCATGGAGACAGAAGGAGTGGGAGTTGCAACCTGTGATTTTGTCTGGGTCTTGGAGGGGTTGATATGTAGGAACTACTGGTAGCACCAAGTGGTGTACTGGTCAAGGTGGGTTTGAAGGGTGCATTTGGACAGTTGAAGTGTAGGATAGAGAGCCAGGAAGGCGGTGTCATCAGCATATTGGAGGAGGTGTACAGGTGGAGGTGGCTTGGGTACATTGGTTACATAGAGCAGATAGAGGAGAGGTGAGAGGACAGAGCTGTGGGGGACGCTTAGTGTCATGAAGGGTGACATAGGAAGGATGGCGTGACAGGAAGGAAGCCGTCAGATGGACAAAATTGATAGGCAGGGCATAGGTTTTAAGTTTAAAGAGGAGACCACGATGTCATACGTGGTCATAAGCATTTTGGAGGTCAAGTTTGTGATAGCCTTCAATTTAGTCTTATAAAAGAAGAAGATGGAATGAACTTTGAGAACATGCATATTATCCTGATTGTCATATTGCAGGCTATAATTTGACTAGAAGAGCAAGGAATAAAATTGAACAGGAACGGATGTAAGGCAATTATAAGAAGTACATTAAGAAGAGTATTTTAACGAAATGGATAGCATATATCACAATTTCATGTGGAAACGTAGAGAAGTGCAGCAGTCGTCCCCAGATGGTGCATGTTACTCGTCCTTCCACGTTATTTGCTCTTGGCTATAGCTCTTTCTGTGCTACTTGAGGTAGCACGGAACTTCATACTGCCCCATGTGCTGTGCGTCCAAAAATCTGTGTGAATGACAGCAACACCGCAGATTCCTGCAAGCTTTCCATGGTGCACGATAACACTCCTCAATATTAACTCAAATGTCACGAAATTAAAGTGTTGGTTGGAAACACCTTGCTCACAGCTGCACTACCTACCGCCAACTCAACTACTGCCTTCCCTCCTTCCTTGCAGTCCTTACCGCCATCCACAATGTAAACCCTGCCACCAACTTCTACCCTGACCTGTGGGAAAGCTCCTGTATCCTGATGTTCCCCAAACCTAGCAAGCCTCTGCCTGATGTCTCTTCCTATCGCCCTATATGTCTCACATCAGTGTTCAGAAAGCTCTTAGAATCAACTTTACCAGTCGCATCCATCACCACCTCCACCATCACCACCTCCTGCCCAACACGCATTGTGGCTTTCGACCTTCCTTCTGTGCCAACGACCAACTCCTATGCCTCACCCATCTCCTCTCCCTTGGACTTAACTCTTGTTGCTCCACTTTTTTTGTATCCTTAGACCTTGAAAACGCCTATGACTGGGTATGACATACCAGTCTCCTGTTTAAACTCCAGACCTACACCCTTCCTATCAACTGTGTCCATCTGATTGCCTCCTTCCTCTCCCACTTCTCTACCTATGTCACCATCCATAACACCAATTCCTGCAACTTCTACCCCTCTGGGGTTGTGGCCCCAGGCTCTGTCCTCTCCTCTCTTCTCTCCCTCATGTACACAGCAGATTTGCCCCAACTCCCACTTCCAGTCGACCTCCTGCCATGTGCCAATGACATTGCCATCCTTGCTCTTACGAATTAGCAATCCCAGTGCCTTCTCCAGGATCACCTTGGCCTTTTTGACACAAGGGATAACCAGTAGCTCCTAAAAATCAATCATTCCAAGAACCAAGCAATCATCGTAGGTCATACCACTCCCTCCATCTGGCTCCTTGATTTTTCGCTTACCATCTGTGCCCATTCTGTCAGCCTCTCCCCCACCCTCACCTACCTTGGACTTACCATTGACTGTCACCTTTCCTAGACCCCGCATCTCTACACTATCCAATCCCAAGCTCACAACTGCTTCCATCTCCTTAAACTCCTTTCTGGCTGGACATGGGAGTTGAACTCCCCTATCATCCTCCACACCTACATATCCTTGATCCACTCCATCCTCTGCTATGCCTGTCCCTCCTGGGTCTCCACGCCCACCCAAATTCTATAACTGCATCCAGATCCTCCAGCGCCATGCAGTCCCCCTCACCTTCTGTATAAGCCTCTCATCTCCCACGTGGATCCTCTGTGACCTGATTCCTTCCCCCATCTGCTCTTTTTCCTCAAACACATCCGAGTCCTCACACCTCCCACAGACTTTCCCCCCAATGCCCTGGTTGCTCCTCTCTCTCCAACCCCCACCCACTGCCGTGTCTTCACTGTTGTGTCCCACCTACCCTCCACCTCTATACTCTTCATCCCCTTTCCCAAGGTGGCTTCCGTTAACTACCCCTCCTGGATGATGCCCTTTCTCCCTCAATTTATCTCTCCTATCAACTCTGGTCCTCACCTCCCCCTCCCTACCTCTGTCCTCCTCCCAGACTCCCTCGTCCCCCCTCCCATCCTCCCATCCTGTTCTTCACTTTTCTGCACCTACCCCCTCTTTGACTCCCTTCTTCCCCCCCGAGTCCTTTTGCATTCCCCTCCTCTGCCGTTCGCCACTCCCTCTCATGACAGCCCTGCCCCCCTTATGAGTCCTGTCCCTCCATTGCCACCTCCCCTCCTTTGCCTTTTCGTCTCCTCTCCCCCTTTTCCCCCTTTACTTCCCCTCATCTGTCTGGGTCAGTCCCCCCCCCCCGCCCCCGCCTTCTGCCCTAGGCTGTGGTGTGTCATCTCCATGCCAACTTTTTAGTGCAGTGTTTTAAGTGAGTGTTAAGTGTTGTGTTGTGCGTTTTTTCCGAAGTGTTGTGAACAGAAGCCATACTGTCGCTAGGTGTGATTTGTTTCTTCTTAACTCTTGCAAACAGAAACCAGATTAACGCCGTGTATTATAATTGTCTGTCTACTTTTGTACCTGTCTGCTTACTGTTTTTTTAATTATCATCGCCAACTCTTGTTTTGTATTTTAACTTCCACAAATTTCCGCCTTCCTACAATTTGAAAGTCACCATTTTTATCGCGTGCTTTTATTGGAAGACTAAATGGGGAAAACGTGACATTATTACTAAACCATCGCAAATTTTCGTACTCCACATTTTATTCAAAGTAAATCTTAAGTTATAGTTTACGTATTAGTTAATTACAATTATAAGGTCTCCAGTGGTATTTAACATACAAAATAAGTACAAAATATCTTGTTTTACTTCCCATACAGAAAATACCAGAGTGGCGTGAACGGAAAATTGGTACCAAACTGCAATCGTAAATTTTACGGGCATTTAGTAATCTAGGGTTAAATCTTGTAACAAGCGTACGTCCCATCTGTCCAATACAAAAGCAACTGCAGTCGTCTTTTACTTCCACTGTAGATTTTCACGATGGTTACTGCATTGCTTAAACCGATATCTCTATCTAAAAACCTTTCCGATCATGAGAATTAAAACAAAATTTTGCACATCGTAATCGCTCTCAAGATGGTTATTTTATGCCAAATTTTGTTACTCTTACATCACTCTCAAGTACAGTCTCAATCAGTGGAATTTGACTAGCGAGGACTGTATTTAAATCAACAAAACAGTAATATCAGGGGTGGTCACGAAGTTTTAAGTAAAACCTAGAGAAAATAAAGTTAAATAATTAATTTCCTGTTCGTCTGCAAAGAGATATGTGCAGTTCTAGCAGGTACCGATATTCCGGCGCCACGGCACGTAGTAGGCCGTTAGAGGAGCCAAAACAAAATGGCTCAGTCCTTTGATGAACAGGAGTATCGAACAGTATTTGGTTTTCAGCAGCATCCATCTGGGTTGTCTCGACACAACTGCAACAGCTCCGGGGCGCCCGAAAACGAATTACCGCACGATACTCTGTTTTATTAAAGGGACGTACCTTTTTGTTTTGGTTTTTCAGTGGCGTGCTACAATATTGTCGCACAGGGATCTTAACATGCACTCGTATTGTCATACGTACGTAGGTAGTGTCCAGAAATATGGGGAGAGTTTTATCAGTCGGGATATTCAGTTACCAAGATAAACGTGAACTATTCCAGGAAATGAGAAAACAAATATTTCGTGTGTTTAATATTATGTAATGAAACTTAAAATACGTATAATTTTGCTTCTCCAAATATGTGCAAAAAGATTTCAACTGAAGAAATCGGTTCCTAGAGATGGAATTTATTATTTCAAGAACTGGATGAAATGTTGTTCAGTATCTCTCAATTTCCTGGCGATATACCGGGTGATCAAAAAGTCAGTATAGATTTGAAAACTTAATAAACCACGGAGTAATGTAGATACAGAAGTAAAAATTGACACACATGCTTCGAACGACATGAGGTTTTATTAGAAGCAAAAAAAAAAAAAGTTCACTAAATGGAGACAGATGGCGCTGGACAGCAAAACGTCTGTGACTGCGCATGACAACTGCGTATAAAAGGAGCTGTAATGAGAGAGAGAATCAGATGTGCCAGCAGTCGCAGCATGTTGACTTTACCTGAAAAGGCGTTTTTAGTGAAGCTGTATTATGAGAATGGGGAATGTGCTAGTTCAGCGTTACGATCCTATTGCCATAGGAAGGGGATTCGAGCGGGTAAAGGTCGGTTGACAAATGCAGCTGTGGCGAGAATGATTTCAAAGTTCGAAGCCACGTGTTGTTTAGACGATAGACCCCGTAGTGGCCGACCGAGCACAAGGCGTAATGCTGCTGAGACAGTTCAGGAAGAAATGGAGACTCTAGCGGGTTCGTCTATGCGCGGGAAGTGAGCGCTCGTGCAATCGCACGTCGCACCGGCATTCCGTACACTACTGTTGGGTTGGCACTTAGGCGTACCCTCCGGTGCTATCCGTACAAAATCCATCGACATCATGAACTGTTACCTGGCGATTTAGTGAAGCGGAAGGCATTTGCGGTGTGGGCGTTTCAAAAGATGGCGGAAGATGACGATTGGTTGAGTAACGTGTTGTGGACCAATGAAGCTCATTTCACGCTCCGAGGGTCTGTCAAGGCCCACAACTGCGGAATTTGGGCTACCGAAAATCCTAGAACGGTCGTGGATACTCCAGTGCACGACGAGAAAGTCACGGTATGGGTTGGATTTACCACATGTACTGTTATCGGGCCTTTTTTCTTCGAGGAAATGCGTGATTCTGGTTTTGTAACTGCTACCGTTACGGGTGAGAGGTACGCCGATGTGTTACAGAATCGCATCATCCCCAGCCTGGCTGATAAACTCCTGCTGGAACGTACGATGTTTATGCAGGATGGCGCTCCACCCCATATTGCTAGAGGCGTGAAAGATCTCCTGCGCGTGTCGTTTGGTGATGATCGTGTGCTCAGCCGCCACTTTCGTCATGCTTGGCCTCCCAGGCCCCAGACCTCAGTCCGTGTGATTATTGGCTTTGGGGTTACCTGAAGTTGCAAGTATATCGTGATCGACCGACATCTCTAGGGATGCTGAAAGACAACATCCGACGCCAATGCCTCACCATAACTCCGGACATGCTTTACAGTGTTGTTCACAACATTATTCCTCGACTACAGCTATTGTTGAGGAATGATGGTGGACGTATTGAGTATTTCCTGTAAAAAACATCATCTTTGCTTTGTCTTACTTTGTTATGCTAATTATTGCTATTCTGATCAGATGAAGCGCCATCTGTCGGACATTTTTTGAACTTTTGTATTTTTTTGGTTCTAATAAAACACCATGTCATTCCAAGCATGTGTGTCAATTTGTACATCTCTATCTACATTATTCCGTGATTTATTCAGTTTTCAAATTTATACTGACTTTTTGATCACCCGGTATATCTTATGCACTATGAGATAGTAAAATGTATAAGGGGCAGTCAAAAGTTTCCGTTCGAAAGCCATACAGTTCACAGTCGGTATGTCAATCTGGCAAACTCACTGTGAGTACGGAAGCAAGCATTCCATCCAATCACCAGGTTCAAGATACACGTTTGGTAAAACACCTTGTCTAGCTGCGTGACGAAGTCCATTACCGCCCGCTGCACATCCTCATACGACAGGGATCGTCGATCTTTCAAGACTTTTTTCAAAGGTCCAAAGGTGTAATAATCTGTATGGGGAGACATTAGGGCTGTATGACAGGTGCTAGAGTGTCTCCCACACGAGTTGGCGTAACTTCGCCGTTTCGACATCTGCGATATCGGGAAGTGCGTTATCATGAAGCAGCAGCATCCATTGGTGCATGTTCCCCGGACGTTTCGCTTTGATTGCATACGGTAATTTCTCCCATTACACATTTTTAATTCTCCAATGGACGTCTACAGGCGTCAGTATTCGGTCGCGAAGAAAATAACAACAGCGTTTGCCGGACTCACGTTGAAAAGACACAAAAGTTAGCCTACACTAATCCCTTGCCTACATGTCGGTGCTATCCGCATTTAAGTCGCACTACGTTCCATATACACTGCATCATCGGCCTCAAACCAAAAATTTGTGATCGTCCCTCACACATGTCTTCCATAGTTAGAAATTTACTAGGGATGGTTCAAATGGCTCTATGCACTATGGGACTTAACATCTGAGGTCATCAGTCGCCTAGACTTAGAACTACTGAAACCTAACTAGCCTAAGGACATCACACACATCCATGCCCGAGGCAGGATTCGAACCTGCGACCGTAGCAGCAGCGCGGTTCCGGACTGAAGCGCCTAGAACCGCTCGGTCACTGCGGTCGACTACTAGGTATATTGCGGGTTATATCAACATAGTTATTTGGTTAGTCCAAATCGCGATCAAAATTTATAAAAAATCTTGTAAGTCTGCGCTCTTTCTTCGTAATAACGATTTTATCACGTGCAACACCAGTAGAGATTTTTCAAAAAATTCACTGTGAACACGAATTTATAGCGGAAAAATCTAAGTTTTGGTGATGCCTTAAAATAGTGATACTAAAAATTAAAGATTTTTTCGAAAAAGGTCATATTACTGCCTAGAGTTGGTGGTAAAATTCTTTATTATACCACCATTTTCAATCGTATGACCATCATATGATCAATAAGCATTCGCAGAATCATGTTAGATGATATATAAAGTCGTAACATGATGCTGTGAATGAACTTGATGATCGGCCGACTGAAACTGGTTGTATAAAAATATATTCGACCAGCAGCTCAATTCGGTAATACGACATTTTTCGAATATGCGCTCGTATATGAGCTGTCGTGCACCAACTCCCAAAATAGTTTTTCGTCTTTTGCTGAGTTCTGATCCAGAACTTCAAGCCAATAGCATATGATATGTTGGATAGTCGTAGCCCAAAAAACTGTATTCTTCCTTGAGACGGGCCCGGAGTGTAGCCAAGTTGATGCAACAGAATTCGTACCTACGATACTCCTCATGCAGGCAACGTGAAACAGAATAACATTCATGGTGGATGCTTCTCTCGCTTATCGAACGCTTTGCCAATGTTAGTGGTCAATACGAGCAATCTGTCAAAGATAACTTTGATTTCGTAATTATAATAATATCAAAAGAGCCTGTAATCGACCACCGACAACGACCCTAATATTTAAGACCACTGCATCGCAAGGCACTCCTTATTTAGCCAGCTGGCCTCTTCGATTTAGGTTTCTAAGAATCGCTTCATGAAGAAAATATTTATTCATCATTTAGACGCCAGTAATTTATTCGGCGTTACCAAACTATTATGGAACCTGTAAGACCATTTTCAGGGTAGGAATTGAGTTCACTCTTCACCAAGTTTATGAAAGAATCAGCGATTTCGTTGTAGACGGGTGTGATTTATAATGTGTATCTCAATTTACATTGTACGGGTATTTGTCCGCGTATGCACGCTGAATTAAAACTGATTTCATCTTACATGTGGTGTTGTAAAAGAGCATACAATATACGTCGAAATAAGTTGTCTGGAGGATGAGTTGACCCTTCTTATTAAATTGCTGTCGGGAGATTATTCGACAAGCATAACAACATAGGGTGTCAAACGAGTTGAAAAGATCGTCACTACCGTTGAATTCTGGCAGCCATTTTCTTATTGTTGATAATTAAGGACCTGACTCCTTATAAGGAATCGACGAATGCACAATGGCAATAAACAGCTTGGCGAGGGAGGCGACGTACTGTATTCAGAGCTGATGTCTGTGAGCGGCCATTGTCGTAAGATTTTCCGTTATTTCCCTAACATAAATGCTGGGATAATTTCTGTGAACAAGTAAATGAACTGATTGTTCTGCAGTACGGGACCCGGATGAGACTCCCAAGGGCAACATCTATACACAGTTATCTAAAGGTCTGTGGCTCAATTTCCGTGCGTAGTCAAATATTCTGTATGCAGTGAAGTCTCTAACGAACACCTCATGATTTACGTTTCCTTTAGGTTTTTCTTCTTTTACTCGAAAATCATTTAATGTGTTTTCTAACATAGTAAATGTAGTTTTCATTATGCTAGGAAGGTTGCGACCCGCCCGGAGTGGCCGTGTGGTTTGAGGCGTCATGTCATGGATTGCGCGGCCCCTCCCGTCAGAGGTTCGAGTGCTCCCTCGTGCTTGGGTGTTTGTGTTGTCCTTAGCGTAAGTTAGTGTAAGTTATTTTATGTAATGTGTAAGTCTAGGGACCGATGATCTCAGTAGTTTGGTCGCTTAGGAATTCACGCACATATGAACATTTGAAAGGTTGCGAAAATGTGTTTTTGGGACTACAATACGAATTTACAGGGACATTTCTTACAAGGAAAATAAAATTTTTGTTAACATAAATAATACAATTTTGTGAAGCAAAGAAAGTGGCGTATTATTGCATGTGTTACCCTATAAAAGTAAGGCATGACACTATTTGAACCGTGGATCTTCTCTCTTGAAGTTTTCCTTAATTTCAAACAATATTTTGTCGTAATTTGTAATTACATCCCACATCCTACAAATAAAAGCCTTTGTACGTGTTATACATTAAAGACTGTAGAACTCAGTTGTGAGAGACCGAGCAAGGAGGCACAGTGGTTAGAACACTGGACTCACACTCGGGAGGATGACGGTTCAAACCAGCGTCCGGCCATTCTAATTTAGGTTCTCCGTGATTTCCCTAAATCGCTTCAGGTAAATGCCGGGATGGTCCCTTTGAACGAGCACGGCCGATTTCCTTCCCCACCGTTCCTACTGCGATGGGGCCGATGACCTCGCTGTTTGGTCCACTCCCCCAACTAAGCCAACCTTAGTTGTAAGACATCATGTAAAGCGCTACCCAGCGAACAGAGATACTTTTTTGACGTTTGCTATCGATGAGTAGTGTACATCATACTAATAGTACTTCGCGTTCCTTCATTTCCAAGAAAGCGAGAAAGCTTTATAATTACTTGTGTAGTTTTAATCACAGGCCGAACTACTGTCGTGGGGGCTCAGTTCGAAGTAGGGCTCTTGGCTTAAGACAATTCTCCAGTCAATGAGATCTCAGACAGAAGACGTGTCTGGAGACAGCCCAGACATCGGTGGGATACGAACCTGACTGTCGCAAGCCATACGGCCCGACAACTAGCAGCAATGGCCTAGGGTGCCAATTCATTTCACAGCAGGACCCCTTTCGCTGTCATCAGCGCCATACTTACAGCACAATGGTACGTCGACGACTTTTTGTTCCCCGTTTTGTTGCTCTTCAAGGCAAGCCATCGCGAACTAATATTTCAGCAAGATAATACCTGCCGCACACGGCGAGAGTTTCTATTGCTTGTCTTCGTGCTTGCCAATCGCTACCTTTGCCGGCAAGGTCGCCGGATTTCTCTTCAATTGAGAACGTTTGGAGAGTTATGGACAGGGCCTTCCCGCCAGATCTGTATTTTGACGACCTAACGCGCCGATTGGACGGAATATGACATCCAACATTTCTATCAAACAATGACAAGCCGAGTAACAGCTAGCATAAGTGTCAGATGTGGGCCAACACGTTACTAACTTGCTAAATTGTGAAGCTCAGTCTCTTGAATGAATTATCTGATTTTCTCTGAAACTGTAATGATTTGTCTTTTTGTACATGTACATCAAATCTGACGATTTCGTACCACTCAGATAATTCCTTGACGGTGCGTCACTTTTTTTTCTTTTTTTTGTCTTAGAGTGTATTAAACCCCCAGATGAATGCAGCTGAGCTTACATTTAAACCAAAGGATACGTTACAGAACTGTCCATCTCCAGAGGTGAGTAGTCAGAGCGGCAAAGAACCATTGAAGAGCCCCGATTCGACTACCGCCAGAGTCGGTGACTTTCTTCTACTGAAATTGGGCGTTGTGTTGTCCTCATCATCATTTCACCCTCATCGACACGCAAGTAGTCGAAGTGGTGTCAAACAAAAATACTTGCACCAGGCGACAGTCAACCAAATGGGAGGCCCTAGCCTCACAAACATCTCATTGTTTTTCTTTTTACAGAACTGCTAAGGACAACTGAAACATATGAGTGTTGTATATTTCCTCCACAATGTATGTAATTTTATTTGTCAGTAAATGGCTCTTATATCATTAGTGGAGAATACCTTCACACCACGGAATTTTTGCAACAGTTCCTCCAACGTTATTGGCCTATCAGTCTCTGGTATAATTATCATACTGTTCTGTCTGTAGTCCAGTACCAAAGGAAATGTCACCATCCTGGTTAGTACAACCAGAACGAAATGTTGTAAGATATAACTGCTGGGCCTATTACTCTTTGTTGTAACATTCTTTCAGTTCCAGTTCCACTTTGCTTTCCATACAGCAGGTACTGAAAATGGTTAAACAAAATACTTCTCATATTCCTTAACACTACATTGATTAAAAGAATGTGAATACTCCCAGGACAGTAAGAAAATACTGTGGAATGGTGACACAAGACCTCATATAAATCTCCATACTCCAAATTTCTTATTTGATGCTACAGTGCTTGCTACTGTTCGATAATAGAATGGAACTGAGCAGGTTCTCGCCTGTCATGTACCTACAATCAGACAATGTTCTTAACATAGATGTAAGATTAAGACCATTAGATCTTTTCTTTTCTCTTACGTGTATTCATCGAATGAGAAGTTGGAAACTGACCTATGCTAATTCAAAATTACTTCCCCACTACCAAAGTCCATCACTGCTTGATGCTTAGACAAAAATTCTACGCCCAGGATAGAATCTGCTATCAAGTTCAGAATTAACAAAGAGCTTGTTAGGAACCATTTACCATGACATTGAAAAACAGTACATATTCGTTTTCTTACTTCGACACTTTTTCCTACAGTAACTCCCTCGGTTTTTGTCCATTGTAAAGGAAGAAGTGACTAAAACCCTCCTCTAGTACATTTACTAAGTGCTCTTTCACTCATTGCTGGCACTTGACTACTAGTGTCGAGCATACATGTTATAATAACACCTTTTACCAGCACAGGGATCACAGTTGTATTCGTCATGTTAATCCTTTCATCCAGTAAAATCTGTCACCTATCTCAATAATATATCACCTTAACTATAACAAATTATTTGTGGAGTCAGGAGATTCGACTTCTACATTTCGTGGACCTGAAGTGGGCCCTCTCTAGGGTCCTGCTATATTTTCAGCGTCTGAATCTGGTTTAAGGAGTTGCCTCCTGTCTCAGGTATGCTTGTTCCTCAGCCTCATCCTAACGTGTTGATTTCTCTCTAGTCCTGCAAGAACCATTTCTATGGTTAGCATTTCACGAATAAGGTGCCATCACTATTACTGCTTTCCTCTCAAAAATATGGTTTCTAATTCCAATCCGTCCTACTTCTTCTGTCCTAAGCTTCTTTATCCCTAGTACATCCATTACCCGCTGACATGTTTCTTTTCCCAGAATCATGATTCTGTGTGTCACTTTCCCCTTTACCTCCATTCTTCTTTAGCAAGACCATGATTTTGAATTATTATTATAAGAATTTTGTGCATTATGTCAGTGTTGCTCTCCTATATCATTTTCTAACTCCTCCAAAAGGAGCTGCGTGGGATTAGCCGAGCGGTCTGAGGCGCTGCAGTCATGGACTGTGCGGCTGGTCCTGGCGGAGGTTCGAGTCCTTCTTCGGGCATAGGTGCGTGTGTTTGTCCTTAGGATAATTCAGGTTAAGTAATGTGTAAGCTTAGGGACTGATGACCTTAGCAGTTAAGTCCCATAAGATTTCACACACATTTGAACATTTTTTTCTTTCAAAAGGACTGAGAAGCTTCTAAGTCATATTTGACTCTGTGTGCTAGAATGATCTGACGTAATTGTCTAGGTAGCTTCAACAAGCAGATGCGGATTAACTCACCGGGACAGAAAGAGACATACAGCAGTTGATTCATTTGCATGATTGCTTAAAGAATTCTGAGTGGTCTGTCAAACTCAGAATTATTAAAATCTCTCATCATTAATATACAGTATTTGACCATTTTGTGTTGCTTCACACTAATAAGCTGGCAGGAATACTTCCCTGAATTCTTCATGTTGCTGTTGTTGTGGTCTTCAGTCCTGAGACTGGTTTGATGCAGCTCTCCATGGTACTCTATCCTTTGCAAGCTGCTTCTTCTCCCAGTACGTACTGCAGCCTACATCCTTCTGAATCTGCTTAGTGTATTCATCTCTTGGTCTCCCACTACGATTTTTACCCTCCACGCTGCCCTTCAATACTAAACTGGTGATCCCTTGATGCCTCAGAACACGTCCTACCAACCGATCCCTTCTTCTAGTCAAGTTCTGTCACAAATTTCTCTTCTCTCCAGTTCTATTCAATACCTCCTCATTAGTAATGTGATCTACCCATCTAAGCTTCAGCATTATTCTGTAGCACCACATTTCGAAAGCTTCTATTCTCTTCTTGTCCAAACTATTTATCGTCCACGTTTCACTTCCATACATGGCTACACTCCATAAAAATACTTTCAGAAAAAGACTTCCTAACACTTAAATCTATACTCGATGTTAACAAATTTCTCTTCTTCAGAAACGCTTTCCTTGCCATTGCCAGTCTACATTTTATATCCTCTCTACTTCGACTATCATCAGTTATTTTGCTCCCCAAATAGCAAAACTCCTTTACTACTTTAAGTGTCTCATTTCCTAATCTAGTTCACTCAGCATCACCCGATTTAATTCGACTACATTCCATTATCCTCGTTTTGCTTTTGTTGATGTTCATCTTATATCCTTCTTGGAAGATACTGTCCATTCCGTTCCAGTGCTCTTCCAAGTTCTTTGCTGTCTCTGACAGAATTACAATGTCATCGGTTAAACTTAAAGTTTTTATTTCTTCTCCATGGATTTTAATACCTACTCCGAATTTTTCATTTGTTTCCTTTACTGCTTGCTCAATATACAGATTGAATAACATCGGGGAGAGGCTAACTTCATAGGTTGCAAAAGTTTCAATTAATGAACAAATTCGCACTATAAGTCTCCCTATATGTGCCCACATGCAAACTCAACCCTAAATCTGTCTGGCCAATTTGGATGGAGACAATAATCAGACTGGTTCTAGTAGGCGTAGGGATGTATGCTACTTTGTTTGTTCCTGAATGGCTGAAATTTCTTTACTAATGAGGAACTATTACAGTCCACAGGAGATGTTTCCTCAATACAAGCCTCATTTCTACTTGCATTCTCACATCCAAAACGAAGTCTATTATTGCCACAGTAATCCACAGAATCAGTCATCACCTGACGATCTGTATCCCGAATGTTATCAGGTACTGAAACCCTAAGATCTCGTGGATTTACGGTTCAGTCCTCATTGATTTACAGTCTTTCAATTGATCTTGATAACTCTAATGCAAACTTTAAAATTATCCCTTTAGTTCTAAGTATAATTGACTCAGGGATTTCCTTAGTGTAACAACCTTGCTCTCTAAAATGACACATTTATCCCAGAATACCTATTGTAGCCCTTTCGTCATTATTGCATAAGATTCGGAGTTAGGTAAGATCCCCTTTATTTGTAACGACTCGACTTTCTCTTCGTTACTCCTTATCCGTCCTATTAAAACAGTATTGTCTCTACTGTCCATTGTCCTACGTCAGCATTTTCGAATTTATGTAGCATTAAATCACTATTCTCACTTGTTATTTTTCTAACTCATCTAACTCAATTAATTTTAAAAACTCATGTTCATTTTCCCTTCACTAGGGAACTTTCACATTTAAGGGTCGTTGACATATAGCTTGTGGATCATAAAGTTCGATGTTTCTACGTAAGCTGAATAGTTCTTGCTGTTAAAATCATTCGTAAAGGTATTCTTCACTTGTCTTCTGCCTGTAGGTACTTCCTAACGGTTCTCTCATCTCACTGCTCTTCACACCATCTGCTTTCCTGCATAACTGGCCAGCTGACGGTAGTCATAACTGTCATTGGTTAGGCCAGGTGCCAGGCCTCTATCATTACTAGGTTAATTTAGCACTAGCCCTAAAACACTAGCAATTTCCCTACTACTCTTAGTATCTCCCTGATTTGTGATTGGTAAGTTAGTAACTGATATCTTCATTTTATTCTTTTCTTTCGTCTTCAATTAGTGTTTTTTAAATGTTTCACCTATTAACCACACAAGCGCTTGCAACAATACTCTAGCTACAAAAGTAATCTTTAAATCGATACTCCTTTTAGCTATGACAAAAATTTGAAAACATTTGGCAAGACTAAAACACATACATACACACACACACACACACACACACACACACACACACACAGGAAAACTAAGAACAGGAGATTAATACAATAAATTGGAAACAAACAAAACAGTTATAACACTAGCGTGCTACGGTGAGAGCAAAGAAGCCATCTGAATAAGTAATCCTTTAATCACATAAGAACAAATCTAACCAACCAAGATATACTGATACTGATCATAACGGAGCAAGGATTACTGGCACACGCCAAAATTCAAAATGGTTCAAATGGCTCTGAGCACTATGGGACTCAATATCTGAGGTCATAAGTCCCCTAGAACTTAGAACTACTTAAACCTAACTAACCTAAGGACATTACACACATCCATGCCCGAGGCAGGATTCGAACCTTCGACCGTAGCGGTCGCGCGGTTCCAGACTGAAGCGCCTAGAACCGCTCGGCCACACCGGCCGGCACGCCAAAATTAAAAGGTTGTCCTACTACATGGAAATGTAGCTGAAACTGCAGGTCTGAACGTGCTGTGGAGTCCATGTAGGTCGCCTTAAAAGGACCAGTCACGCAACAAAGCTCTTAATCATCAATATTATATAGGGGAATTTATGCCATACCGAGATGTACGTCGTATTTTCTGTTTTTCTACGTTTCATTCCCATCGTGCCCTTTTCTCACTTTTTCGTTCCTTTCTTTTGGGCGCCAGGGGCTCCTTGTCCTCGGGGTCCGTGGAGTATTGCCAGCATGACGAATTTCTTTTCCAAAGTTCCTCTCATTAAAAAAAAAAATTGGCTCTGAGTACTATGGGACTTAACACCTCTCATTTTACTTTGGAACTCTTAGTCTAGTCAACGAAGGATAATTACAGAAAAAAGTTCATGAAGACGCAAATTTTTGTAGAGTACAGGGGTCAATACCATTAACAACATACCAAAAATCTCCATCTGTGGGATGTGAACGTTGGAGAGAGGCGAGGGGTATTTCTTGAATAACTCGATAACCATGGCTTTTAGCGAAAACATTTCTAGGCAAAAAAATTAAATTGCAGTAAATTTCCTACAGTAAAGATCCACATCATTTTTATCTAGAACTAATAGTTTCTGCGTTGCAGGGAATGAAAAAATCGCACATTATTAAGAGGAATGCCTTAATGGAATAAAATTTGTGTTTATTGTTAAATGAAGTGGATTAAGAACAAATAAAGAAATAGGTGTACCACGTCCAAGTGTTGCAGAGCCCTATTAAGAGATACATTGTGTTCAGGTTCTGTAACAGAGTGGAAATAAAGGGCTGGGGGGGGGGGGGAGGGGGGGAGTACAAGAGCGAGGGTAGTTGGTTGTTGCCAGAATGCGCTCATGCACTTCCTTCCATCATACATCTGCAAACTGAACAGGGAGCAACTACGGTGTGTTTCACAAAGGTACACCAACACTCCACAGGGCGCATTGTGAATCACTGGCGACACAGTGCACAGACATACCATGGAATGTTTTATATTTTCCACAGTGTACGTTCGCCGGCAGCTGTGGCGGAGCGGTTCTAGGTGCTTCAGTCCGCAACCGCGCTGCTTCTACGGTCGCACGTTTGAACCCTGTCTCGGGCATGGATGTGTGTGATGTCCTTAGGTTAGTTAGGTTTAAGTATTTCCAAGTCTAGGGGACTGATGACCTCAGATGTTAAGTCCTATAGTGCTTAGAGCCATTTGAAACATTTGAGCAGTGTAGTTGTCATGACATACAATACAGAATGAGTTGCTAATAGTACTAACTCAAGAAGAGCACGTGAACAGATTCTACGTAAGTGTCTGCGCACTGTCCCACCGTGTTACAGGGAATATTGATTCTTAGTGTCGTACGGCTGCTGTAGCGTTCTTCTGGGAAATGCTTTACGGGGTACAGACAGACCACACCTCCTCAGCATTTCCTGTCCAGCTCTCTTACGTGAGTAGCCAAGTTTAATTAACTGATCTCGTGTTTTGACGGTGGAGTTATTTTCCGTTGATTAAATTACTTACTTGTTTGCGGTTGTCAAGTGAGCTATTGTGTAAGAAGCTTCAATAGCTTGAGCTTTCAACTGTATACCGCAACGAAGAGCCTGTCCCAAGTGTAACATGCTGTCAATATATATTCGACAATGACAATTTCGTTGTCTCCACTATCACAGGCTGGACTGCTTTTCACAGCATGAACGGTACCAAATGCATTACCCCAGCCTCAGATCTCATAACATCAGAACTGGTCTAGTGCCTTAAACTGCTTCCCTCTGCAACAGAAGCAGATCACGTAGCACTTACAAAACTTCAGATATTTCAGCTTAAGTCAAGCTATGCATAACAGCAGTTTACTGTTCTAGACTTGGAGATAACCAGTCCATTTCGTCGCTCGTATTCACACACACCTTGGAAGATACACTGTTGATGTTTGGTAAATGGTTCCACTAAATTCGTGTGGCATAAATGGCTGGAAGACTCCGTAGGGCAGGTTCAGCCTTGTAGTTCGAAAGATTTCCCCTTTCCTTCGCACTGGCAGGCATCTGTCTTTCGCGACGTATGGGGGGTGTAAGTGTATCTGCTAAGGGTAGGTGACCGTAATAGTATGTGTGTAGTTTAGCGTCTTTTTCCTGTTGGGGATGATAAGAGGATTGTGAAGTGACGCTGAAATCCGCTGCCGGCACATAGCCTACTCCTCTCGAAGAGCGCCGAGGGACCTCCGAGCTTAACGTCCCCATACGGCGGAAGAATCACCATCAGTAGTGTAGCATGCCCTCAGTCCATCACACACTGCGTAGAGGTTTGGAACTAAATCAGGACGTTGGCACAAAGACTGGTAATTAGGGACTTTACGCCACCACACCTCCTGTCCTATCTGCTTTAAAGTCAAAGGGGAAACCGTCGACAGTACACAGCATACACGGACCATCACCCATCCAAGCACTGGCCACGCCCGACGGTGCTTAACTTCTTTGATGTAACGGAAACCGCTGTATCCACCCCGGCACGGTCGTTGACACTGTCTCCACCCAATGCCACCAATTCTTTAGGTGAGACAAGTTCCTGGATGGAAGAGGATTATACACTCTACCAATAACCGAAATAACAGCGAGAGAAGTGCAGTAAAAAATGGCTCAAATGGCTCTGAGCACTATGGGACTTTACTGCTGTGGTCATCAGTCCCCTAGAACTTAGAACTACTTAAACCTAACTAACCTAAGGACGTCACACACATCCATGCCCGAGGCAGGATTCGAACCTGCGACCGTAGCAGTCGCGCGGTTCCAGACTGCAGTGCCTAGAACCGCTCGGCCACTCTGGCCGGCTAGAAGTGCAGTAATTTTATGGTGAATAAAATTCCCACAAAGCGACTGCAACACAATTACACAGTTTTAAAATATACTGTCAGCGAAAGACGGCACTTCTCAGCCTTTGTTTACAAAAACGTATTTTACGTGAAAACTCTATTAAAAACGGTTAATAAATACTCATTTAATAAATTGAAAATAATTTCACTGTATAAACGAGATCAGTGAAGTTATTTTGTCCACTCACGTAAGAGAACTGGACAGGAAATACTGGAGAGTTATAGTCTGTATAAAATAGAAAAGCGAACACCGCTCGTGGTGGGGGAAGGTGCCTTTCCTGGAAGAACGCTACAGCTGTCGCACGGGATGATAAGAATCAGTTTCCCTTCTTCTGACTTTTATGATGCCTCTTCATCTCAGAGTAGCGCTTGCAGCCTATATCATCAATTTCCTGCTGGATGTATTCCAACATCTGCCTTCTTCTACAGTGTATAACAGTGTGCAAAGATTTAAGACAAGTCAGTCCACATGCGTTAGTATTATTCGTAACTCATACCTACTCCTTGCTGTGTTAGTTAATGCATCCTGTGCATGTGCGCGCGGGATGTACCTATGTGAAACACCCCTTAGTTGCTTTCTGTGACGTAGCGGGACAGAAGGGGTGAGGAGTCACTTTCTCGCTCTTCAGTTTCCAGACCTATGAACGAGGTAAGTACATCACGACAATCAGGCGACCTACCTTCTACCCTCTACCCTCACGCCCCCCCCCCCCCCCCCCCCCCCACCCGCCTCCACCCTGTTATACTCGCAGAACCCAAATCATCGCTTAATACGGCTATTCTGTACTTAGACGTGGAACATACATTTTATACTAGTTCTTCACCAACTTCACTTAACAATAAACATTACTTTACACCATTAAAATAAAATGTTTAATAATCCGCAGATCTCCCCTGCAACGCAGAAACTTTTAGTTCTAGAGAAAAAATGTATAGGTTGTGTATTGCAAGAAGTTTAACGCAGTTTATTTTTGTACCGAGAAATTTTATCTAGAAGTCGTGGCTTTAGATTTACTCAATAAAAACGTAAGAAAGTGGTCTTTCATTACCCCCTCCCCCATTTCCCCACCCACCCTAGCCCTCACACCCCCTAGGTGAAGATTTTTAGTATGTTGTTCAAGGTGCTTTCGTTAACACTGTACAAAAATTTGCACTTACAGGGAATTTTTTCCCTTAGTCTCCCTTTTTTGATCTGGATTGATGGGCTTTCTTGTTGAGGTGCAAACTCCATAATACAGAATGAGTTATTCAGCTTAGATTTTCGTTTCCCCTACTACAGACAAACCGAAACTAAGTCGCTTGGCAGCTGTTGCGAGTCAGTAGTTTAATTTCTCCAATTTAGCAGTTCAAACAGTACACAAAATAGCATAAAGACAATGTTCTGCATGAAGAACAAAAAATAGCGTATTTTGTTAAAAAAAAGATGGTCCTGCGCATAAAAAATGCTCTTGGGTATAACTGACGTTTTCCTATCATCAAATTAACTTATTATTAATTATTTGTTTAATGTTAATAATTTCAAGGGCATAACGAAATGTTTAAACTAAGTATGAACATTTGCAAAGCCTTGTAATTCTTTTACTTCATTTCAATAAAAGATTTAATTAGAGAAAAGAAAAGTTTCCCTAAAAAGTACATGACAGCGAGTGCAAAACGTAGGCTAAGAGTAATATTTGATATCT
Source organism: Schistocerca piceifrons (assembly GCF_021461385.2). Classification (NCBI taxonomy): domain Eukaryota; kingdom Metazoa; phylum Arthropoda; class Insecta; order Orthoptera; family Acrididae; genus Schistocerca; species Schistocerca piceifrons. Next base: position 566,456,456 of record NC_060149.1, read on the forward strand.
GTAATAGAAAATTACATTACCTTTTTTTAGTAAAGAAAAAAAGTACACGAAATTTTTCATTTAGATGACGAGGTTTTTGTCCTTCTGCAGTCAATGCTTGAAGTTCAGTCCATTCTGTTTTTGCACAGCAACTATGAACTATTAACGCATTACGGTCAAAAGTTTGGGCTGTAAAACTGATTACATCCGATTGTCATTCAATATTCTCCTTGATCGATGGACGTACGTATTTTTAAAAGTACTTTCATCTTAAAATGATATTTCCCTCACCGAGTAAGAAAACACCGAACACGGTCAACGTGGCACTTCTGACTATTGACGATCTTCCACTCCTTCCCCTTGCCTTAAGAAGAGTAACTTGGCCTCTCTCCCTTGTGCCTGCAATACTCACTCACAAATTGCATTTGCTTGTTTCCCCCTAGAGCAGCTGGCGTTTCGCTGTAGAGAAGATGCAAAGGACCTGGGGAAAATTGAAGTGAAAGTGAAAGCTGAATGAAAATATAAACGAGCGTTTTACTCTCCGAACATATTTTCACCCTTCTTCTATCCTGGGAAATCTACTGAGAATTGTTCTAAGCAATATAAGAAACACGTCTTGTAGGACTGTGGCACAGGCATAAAAAGTCGTGAAGCCGAAGGAAGTTTCCAAGTCCTGTGATGCGACTGTTAAGAGTCTTCAGTCGACAGATGGTCCTCACTATACGTTACCCATTTTAGTGCGTGCGTTAACGGAACATCTTGCCTTCCGCAATTACTAACATTCAAGTATTTCAGTTATGAGAGGCTTTGGGCTGTTGTCGAACAGCATGATATTTTGAAAGAGATATTAGCTGCAGTGTAGTGGTGTTGGCCATATCTCTGATGACGACTCTGTTATACGTATTTATTTCCGCGTTTTTTAACTGATGTACTGTATTATTATTATTACTATTATTCATGCATGGGCCCAATAGGACCACACGAGGTGCAATCAATCAATGTCACTTTTAATGGTTGGCCTTCCTTTGTGCCCAAATCTGTTTCATCCTTTCAGAACGAAGTCTCTTTCTTTCATCAGACTACGGTGTTCCAGTTCGTTTTCTAATTTCCCTCTGACCAATTATCTAGTCAGATATCTTTTTTCTGAATGTTTTTGTATCTGTAACGTCTGCCTGAGTTATACCGGCTACTTTAAGATCCTCCTTAACCGCAGCGATCCATTTAACTGGCTCAGTTTTGGCCTTACTTCTCTTTTCGTAGAATTGTACTGTTTGTTTTGTCAACCTAGTAGGTACCATTCTTTTAAAGTGTCCATAGCATTTAAGTCTTCGTTTTCTCGTGTCACCATGTATGTCTGTATATTCTTCTATTTCTTTATTACTTCTCAGCCTGTAAGTTTCTCCATCAGTAATTTTGGGGCCTAATAGTTTCCTAGTACTCTTTCTTTCTTTCTTTTATATTTTTTCAATATCCCTCTTTCAATTTAAAATTAAAGTTTCTGCTCCATAAAGACATTCAGATTTCATTGCCTAAGTTTACTGAATTTAGAAGGTGGTTTTTTATTACAAATATTTTGTGTTACTCTGGACGCAGTTGGCATATTTTTTATACCGAACTTCGATTGCTGTTTTTTTCAGACCGTTTTCTTGTATTATTTCTGCAAGTATTTAAACTGAGAAACCCTTTTTATTTTACCATATTTCATGTTCAAAAACATTGGTGCTTGTTTGTTGCATCTCATATATTCTGCCTTTTCAAATGATATTTGTAATCCTACTTTTTCCCAGCTTCTTTAAGAATTTCAATTTGGTTTTGAGCTGTGATAATATCCCTAGTTAAAGTTACCGGATCATCTGCAAAGGTGAGGCAGTCTACTCTAATATTACTTGTACCTAATCCGATCTATATTTTAACTTGACTATTGCTCTCACTATTCTGCAATTACCATTTTCAAAACACAGTTAAACAGTAACGGAGGGAGTCAGTCTCCCTGTCTAACACCAGTCTTTACATAAAATGGTTCAGAAATTTCTCCCATGAATTTAACTTTAAAGCTAGTGTTGGTTAACGTTTATTTAATCATTAATTGTCGAGCCCTAGTTCCTTTAAAATCTGGAAAAGAGTTTCACGATCAACTGAATCGTAAACATTTTTTAAAATCGACAAATCTACATACAGTACGGTTACGTGAAAATCTTTGGTGCCTAAGGATTAGTTTTAAACTAAGAATTTGTTCCGGACGGGATCTGTTTGGTTTAAAGCCAGCTTGGTATTCATAAATTTTAGGTTCTAACTGTTCTTGGTCGATCAAGTAAACATTGCGAGAGAAGTCATGTGTGACTGGGAGAAGAGAGAGTATACGGTAATTATTAACATCGGTTCTATCCCCTTTTTTATGCAATGGATGAATTAGTGCAGTTTTCCAGTCCTCAGGTATTTTTTTCAGTTTGTCAGATATGTCGGTTTAGTTGAGTGATCTCTTTTACAGTGTTAGGGCAAGCTGATTTTAGTAGTTCTGCACTTACACCGTCTTCTCCTGGTGCTTTATTGTTTTTAAGTCTTGTAAATGGTTTAGTTATTTTGATTTCGTCCTGTTCTTTAGAGTTACGGCTGGTATTATTCGTTTGCTGTGGTTGATATTTATACGCTGGTTCTGGACAGTTTAACAGTTTTTCAAAATAATTAGCAAGTACCTTACAATTTTCCTGGTTGTCAAGAGCCAAACAGTCGTTGTCACTTTTGAAGCAAAGACTTTGTGGTTGGTAACCTGTTAGTTTTGTTTTTATTGTTTTATAAGTTTTTTTCTATTATTCTTTTGGTAGTCTTTCTCGATTTCTAAAAGTTGGGCATTTTCGTAGTTTCTTTTAGTCTGTCGGATAATTCAGATGTTTCTTATCTTACGGAATGAAAGGTTTTGTATGTATTTTCAGTTGTGTTACTATTTCAATTTCTGAATGCCTCATGCCTAGACTTAACTGATGTTTCACAATCTGCCTTCAAACAAAGACGTTTTTATTTCTTTCAAAGTGAAATTAAATTTTGTGCTTGTTTGATGAACTTTTCTTTTAGGTTTTTCCAGTTGTTGGATTCTTTTTTGTCAAGATTGCTTGTTAGAGTTGGGGTTTTTTAGGAGTGTCAAATCTGTGAAAATATCTTTTGTTTTGAAGAGTTTTCGAGGTTGCAGTTTTACTTTCATTCTCGTTAAATTATGGTCAGAATCAGTATTAGCCCCTTTCCTAATTTGGACATTAAAATTTTCTTTGTAGTTAAGGTATGAAATTGTTACATGATCAATTTGAAATTCGGCAATAAATTTATTGGGTGCCAGCCAAGTTTTTTTGTTTAGAAGGTTTCTTTTTAAAATGCGTTGACATGATCTTAAGGTCAAAATTTTTGCACGTTTCAACAAGTCTTTGGCCGTTTTAGTTTGCCCATTTATGCGCAGGAAATCCACTCACCGTTTTCTTATATTTTTTCTCGTTACTTAATTGATCATTCAAATCACGCATTAAAATTTTGACATGGTTTGAGGGAATTTTGGAGATGATGCTTTCTAGCGTTACCCAAACTTCATTAACTGCTTCGGTTTTTTGACTGTTATCTTCATTGCCTGGCATATGGGCTTCAATTAAAGTGTATGCTTTATTTGCGCATTTAAGACAAATTTTCATTAGTCTATTATTAACGGGGTATACCTCCGTGATTGAATGTAACATATTTTTTTAGACTGCAAAAGAAACTCCTAGAAGTGGTGTATTATTAAGTTTTGCTTTTAAGAAGTCGATAATTGCTGAAATCCATGGTTTTATTGTCCGTCATCCGTGTTTCTTGGAGTGCCATAATTTTAATAGCTTGTTCTTTTAATGTATCTCCCAGTTTATGAAGTTTACTTGGTTGCAAAATTGTTTGCATTTTAAGTGTGGCAAAAAATGTATTTGATTTGGTTTTCAGTTGGCCAGAGGACAGCGACTTCTTCTGTTGAGTCACATTGCATTTTAACCTGGCCGCCCCAGAATCCGAAAGATCAGTTGCGCCAATAGTTTTGGCGACTGATTGGCGACCTCGGGTAATAGTGTGATTATCGAAATGCGCCATGATGGTTGTATCCGGAATCAGGTCGATTTCAGTAGACGCAATGAGTGAACTCAGCGTGTTAAGACTGTTGAACAGACGTTGACCACTTTTCCACTTGCAACAAGACGGACGCAAATTGATACACTATAAATATTTGCTCTTTTCAAATTACGTGTTTGTTTTCTAGTTAAAAATATAGTGTGATATATTCTCATCGTTTCACGAGCAGCTTTTCATACTGTCGTTCTGCTGCATCTTGTAGAGCCATACCATAAGTGTATGATGGGGAGCTCGTACTTCACAGGTATGGATTTCAACTATCCAGCTATTTTAGAAAGGGATGATACAACTACTCTATCTTCACACAGCTCTTCAGTATCCGGAAGACATGAAAATTAAATGTCGTGTGGCTAGGGCCTCCCATTGTGTAGACTGGCCACCTGGCGCAAGTCTTTTTAGTTGACGCCACTTCGGCGACTTGCGTGTCGGTCGGGGTGATACGACGATGTAGGCAACACAACACCCAGTCCGTGAGCGGAGAAAATCTCCGACCCCGCCGGCAATCGAACCCGAGCCCCTTACATGGCATTCTGCCGCACTGACCGAATAGCTATCGAGGCGTACTCTGGAAGACATTTGACAGTACTAAGTATGTTGATAACATCTGATGGCAAATAGCTAACATCTCTAAAAAATTCAGAATTAACGTTAGTGGAAAAAAATAACACTCCATCTACTAAATTAACCAAATATCACAAACAAATAAACTGTCATAACTCCAGTCATTTCTGTAACAGGCACAGTGGAAGAAATTTTATACTGAGGGTAAAAGCACACCTCGAAGTTTTTGTCCGTAACGACCGAATGAATCAGCAGTAGCTACCTATTTTCTTGAAACTGAGCGCCCTGTGGACAACAATAAAAATGACTTAAAGGTTCTTAATTGGTAACATAAATGCCGCTAACTACACGTTCTAGAAAAGCCAGGAATTTACAGACATAAGATTACACAATCAAACAACACGCTAGATGAAACGACCGACAGTGGATATGCTTTTAAGGAACTACAATTTAAAGAATACCACAGACTGTATCCTACTGTTTTATATTTTTCTTTCCTTCTTCTGGCCTTCCCAGTATCAACGTGTCGTCCTTTTTAGTAAAAGCTCTCACCTTCGGAATTTATGATTGACATGATTACTCGTATTTATAGGAAAATTGTAAAGCATTTGATAGCAGTTCTGACACCACAATTCTGGGTATGTATAGAGTAGAAATATTTTAAGTGAGTTTCTTTGTAACTTAATAGCCCATGAGACTAATATTTCATTGCATCGCTCTGTTATGGAGCTATATCAGGTATAAATATAGACTACTGTAAAGAAAATTCTGGATGGGCGAGTAGTACTGTAGATTTTCTAACAATTCGTTTATTTTTAGAACTGTAGTTTTCTTTTCATTGTGGTATAAAATATCAGTATAATTAACGATCATTATGATAAATATTTACGTTACCATCGTAGTCTTGGTGGTACAATCAATTTATTTGACGTCAGATGACACTTTTCAGTGTGTTCAGCGTCTTAAAATTGTACCACGTATTCTGGTGATGGTGAACGTACGGGAACGTGTAGAGTGGTGTCATAATAAACTTTACCACAATACTGCAAGACCCGAGTAGATTGTTGTAGAACCACAAGACGGTTGGAATCGCCAGACAGACCTACTGACGATGCGATAGGCAAATTACGAAGTCTAAACAATTATTCTTCACGGGAACACACTAACATAATAGGAAGAAATATCATATGTGGCTTCGTAAAATATGTTATGTTCTACGACAGTTGCACTGGAGACATCTGCTGTCATCTGAGCTCCACATCATAACCTAACGCCAAAAACTTGTTATCAACACACAGGTAAAACTCTGCCACAAGTTAAATCTGTGATCCAATTTTCTGGTCCTTCCTATTAAAATGCCTCTGGAACACCGAGATAATAGCAGTGAAATGAAATCTCTGCAACTTTTGTAGATAATCCACTAACAGTGGTCTTCAAAAATTCCAAATCAGGTATTTGAGATGTTTGTAGTTGTATCGGATAAGGTGCCTCTGCAATCCCACATTTCACGTCCACTAATGTCAGTGTCTGGTATAGCTGCAAGACAGTTCTAATCTCACTTTAACTGTCAGTCGCTTCGAACAATTTTTGGTAAGCAGGGATGGTCAAGATCTAGTTATAAGAGTAATTTCATCAAACAATAAATCTGTGTGCACATTATTTTGGATACAAGTATGATTCAATGACCACACAACGTCCCATGCAAGGCATTATACTATCTGCTCCACTAAGCAATGCCCACACTTTCCAGTAATCCAAATTGCTTTTTTTTTCTTTCTTTTGCATTTCGTAATTTTAATTTGTCTTTCACAGTCTGCCATATCTCATTACATGTCTCACCATATCTTGATAATTGATTTCAAGAAAGCTGCAATCAAATAGCTGTGTAAATATCTCTCAGGTAATGATATTAAAGTCGCCTTACTTCATTTACTGCGTATACGTTTGACTGCTATAAATTTTACTGAACTACTAGCCTTCAAAAACTGTTTGCAAATGCCAGTGCTAGCAGAGCAGTGTTTTGATGAAATAGGCTACTCACAGAAAAGAAGATAAGAAAATAAAAATAAAAAAAGAAGTATTTAATTGGCATATAATAAAATGGCTTATGATCGGCTCCAGAGCAGAATCTCAGGCATGGTCAGAGTAAAAAATAACTGTATGGGTGGAAGGAATGTTATGTCAGCAACATTCTCACATAGCCATTGACAGAAATCTCTGGCAACTTCAATCTGAGCGACTGATCAGGGAATCGAACCCTTTTCATATTAAAAATATTTTCACTGTCTTATCATTATACCTCTTCACTAGATTAAAATGGCAACTCTTCTCTATACTAGAAAGTAAACAGATTTTTAAATTTTTAGTTTTCTTGTTTCTTGAAGTAACTTCTTCCAGATGCGTTAAATACTAAATATACGATACACATCCATTCCCATATGGTTGTAAGCATCAATCATTGTTAAATCTTCAAGTCAAACGAACTCTCACTGCACTAATCGTGAGTGAAATTCGTTTTTAATTCTGAATAAAAGTATAAAAATGTTGCTTCTCAGCCTTGGTAATTGAGTAGCTGAAATCCAAACTCGGTGCGGGGAGAAAATATGGTTTCAAATTAAAAGATTGGTTCGCTTATGAAGCTGTGAGTAAATTAAAATGAATTTAAGTTGTAGCAAGGTTTGTACACACCATCCGGTTCTGATGTAGCTGTTTTTGAACCGTAATGGTTTTAACCGAACAACGAGTTTTCTGTCCGTTTTCTGGTGGGTTCTGATAGGTCTGTAACAGATTGGCAACCATAAATAATGAAAATGCTCTCAAGAATTTCTTGATAACATGGAGCTATGTATCAATTTGTAGCTTCTATAGAGTGCATTATCACAGTGCTGCATTGTCAGAAATATTTATTATGCCACTGCCTCTTCGTAACTTTTACTGCAGTATCCAAAAATACGAGAACAGAGAAAACTATTTACATTTACAACTTCCTTATTTTCACGTGGCTGTCAAGTTTTAAATTATGCTTCGACTGAGGGGTAAAAATAAAAATATTAAATCACGTCGTAACACTTTTTTGCCTGCATTGCTGGCAGAAATTTCGTTTCTAGGTAGGTCGAGGTATAAGTATCAACATTTTTACCTATCTTACTGTAATTCGAAGATTCTAATTATTAGTCTCATATAAGGAAAATCAGCAAAAGAATTACGGATAAATCGAAAATACAGCCTCCTAATTTGCAGTCATGTGTCTTAAAAGCAGCAATTCTGAGAGTATCAAGCTAGTAAAATTAAAATATCCAGGGTCGATTATACGCTTTATTTCTGCGAATACGTAGAATGATATGAGAAAACACTGTGTGTTACATAACGCGGTTTGACACGACTGTTGCGAGCGTTAGATTGATTTCAGAACTGTTAGTTTCTTGCTTTAAATGTACTCCATTCTTTGTGTAATTTTAGTAAGTGGCTCTCCATATTCCATCCTCTAACTGTCCGAGATGACGAGCAGCCGAAAGAAGCTTCAAACAGCGCTCCGCTATCCTGATTTACGTATTCTGTGGATTGACTGTAGCAATTAGAGCATATGTATGAATTATTAGTTTCTCCTATCCGGCCTAGTGCTTCGTCTTTAATTCGCTCGTAGTAAGTGGTAATTTTGTGCGTACTGTGTGGTCACGCTAAACTCTAATCTCTTGGCCTCCATTTTTAAACCCTGTAACTAGTGAATTATTGTCAGTATTTCATTGAACAAATAAACCATACACTTCCTACACACAATGTGTGGGGTATTTATGACCCATACATCAATCGTAGCTACGAAATTATACATCATTACTTTACTGTGTATGCAGTTCTCTTAACTGTTGACGGTACAAAAGTAGGTCGTTATGGCAATCACTACACAGATTTATAGAAACGTTTGAAACGTATAGTAATTGAAGTTTCCAATACTGTCTGTAAATGATGTACTGTGAGAGTGATTCATCACTGTCATTTGAACAGAGCTGCCATTTGACAATATTACAAGCAATAAAAGAAATCACTGCATGAAATAATATCAACGAAAAGTATAGATCATGCGATATTCCAAAAATTTATAAGTTTCTTAGTAAGATATCATTCCCATTGTATGAGTCCACTCCTTCGTAGAAAGAGATAAAAACATACAATTACAGATAAGTCGATCTCTCGTTTTCAAATGACTTCAAAGGGCACGCTAAATAAAGAGTAACATCTTGGAGTTTTTTAGGTATCCATGTAAGAAAGGTTCCAATAAAACAGTAAACAAATAGAAACCGTATTGCGGAGACATTTAATGAGGAGACTCATTTACAGCTATAGAACGTCTGGCGTAAATCACTAATAAACGTCTCCCGTCGCATCTGAAGGCATCCGCTTGGCACCAGATCAAAGTGAGCAAAAGTTCTCGGCCACTCTGCCGTCTCTTATTTAAACCTTGAACCTAAGAAATGCTCTAAGGACGAACTTCTCCTTCCCGGCGCCCAGTGAAAAGAAAATCGATCTCGTTAGGAAATAAATACAAATGAACACGCGATCCCCTTATTTGTATCTTTCACTAGCCTCGTGATAAATTGAGCTTTGCTGCTGGAGAACACATCACGTTAATGAACTTAACTTTGTGGCAAGAGGACGGTAAAGTTGGGGATGGTAATCGATGCGGGTTAAGACGTGCTGGACACTCATTAGCACCGGCACCGCCATTAGTTACGAACATTTCTCGAAGGTACGTAACGAACAGAACGTTCAGGTCTTCTGCCTAATGCTTGTAAAACCCCCAGTTAATTTATAAACACTGTTTAGTAAACTGTAAAGAAGCAATTTCACTTGGCTCGCTATGATATTTGTCTTTTAAGTCAATTTTAAATAGATTTCTTTGCACTTGGTGACCACTACCGTCTTGGATAAGGAGACCATAAAGAAAACTACACTCATTGGCTGTTAAGAGATGTGATACATCACTTTTGATGGGTTAATCGTAGTTTTAAAACTTTGCCTTAAATACACTAAACTCATTCTACTTACTTAAAATCATTTCACGTTAAGGTAGTGGTCCTCGGTCATCATGGACAGCAAAATGACTTAATGGACAAACGAGGAAACTGTCCCTTTGAATAAAGCGTGTCCGTCTACCAGAACGATTAATTCATCCATACAATTGAAACTTCAGTTGTTGCTCACTGTGCAGCATTTGACGACGCAAAAATTAAGTTTAGAAAGCTGAAAATTGTCAGATTAATTTCATATGAAGAGCTTTTACCTTACTGATGCCAAAATTATAGATCAGTGGAACGCCACAAGAGAAACAGATAAGACAACAAAGAGCTAAATATAATATGAAGAGATTAGCCGCTGTCTTACTGTAAGAAAAATCAAGTATTTCTGCTTGGGCGGATAGCTCACTTGTCTAACACGCCGTGTGTCTACACAGTTTGGAATAAAATAATCTGTATAAGCCATCTGGAGGAATTCTTCTGAAGTCAAACAGACTGGCACAAGTCAGAATTAGATAGGCTGAGCTGTCGCACAAAAACTACGACCAATTCCGTCTTATGGATGGACGAAGATCACCTTTTGAAGTCAAGAATAATAAAAAGTGATCTTTCTCAGGACGACGTAATCTATTTAATATCCTCTCAAAAATCACAGTTGTAGCTTGATGTACAGGTGTCTGGGCTAGACGTTGCTGGGTAAATACGCAATCGACAGAGATACTTTCCAACATGTAATCCTCACCATTTCATGAACAGCGCTGAATTCCATGGCGCATGTGCGCCAGTACAGAGCACAACTGTCTCCGCATGTTGGCGAACTATGCACGTCTCAAGATGCCTCCTCATGGGGATGTTACGTCATTTCTCCACGAAACCTTTCCTGAGCTTCGGATGGGAAACGGCCGGGGGAGGTGGGGGGGGGGGGGGGGCATGCATTGCAGGACGACCTCCGTTTCCCAGTCTGACTCCACTGATTTTCAAGTACATTGTTTACACAACAAGGATTGGAGATCTCGTAGATCAGATACAACGGATCTACGCCACAGTAGGGACCACAACACTTGTAAGGGTTATGAACTTTTGGCTAGAAGTGGATACCGTTTTGATGTATGTCGAGCTGCAAACGGTGCCCACACTGAACTGTGCCAACATGCATAAAATTGTTTGAGCTCCTGTGTACAATGCTGGGCAAAAAGTTATAAACCTGTATAGGTACTGAAATGTATAGAAATGTTTTTTGTGTACCTTCACGCTGGATAGCCTATAGTTACATAGCGTCACATAAACACGTGAATCTCAAGAAGTTACTTTCTGATGGCCGCAACCTGTGCTACAGGACGTGTAAGGCATGTAACCGAATGAGGACTGGAATGAAACATCTGAACCTATGCTTATGCAACACTGGAGAGACACTGTGTGAATCTAACGAAAGAAACATACACAGCGCCATCTTGTCAGCGAGAAACAACGAATGATCTGCTCCAAACTAAACAAACAACTGCTCGCGCTTCAGAACTTTGAGCTCTTTATTCGATTAGAGTTTTTTTCTGAATGTATTTTTGCGAATTTGTCTTTCTTAATAGTAGCACTAAATATTTTATACCCTATTATATTTCTGTAATTTAACAAAATTGTTTCCTGGACATGGAAATAATAAATATGCCAGTAAATGATCACACAAAACTATTTTTGTTATTAATATTTGTAGTATTTCTTAATTAGTTGCTAGTTTACGCTGCTCACCATTAGACAAAACTGTTACTTCTCTTTTGCAACTGAATTTTGCTTTTGTTTTTTAACAAACGTGTTAAATAGGGTGAATCTTAATAAAGCCGACAGACGTCAGGGACGAATTCCTGACTGGAAAAAGAGGAAAAAAGGTCCCATGAACATATGTGTGGAAATGAATCATTACCACGACGATTGACAGTTCCTCTGAACACGTACCGTGTGTCCCTTGTGTGTTGCAGCAGAATAGTCCGGTATTCATGTCGGGAACAAGCCGAGATGGTGTTGGTGTTTGACCAAGCAGATGGAAACGGTCGAGAGGCAGCACGACTATACCCAAAAAGTACCCACACGCACACCAACCACATCACACAATATTTCAAGCCCTTTTTGGTGTTTATATAATCATAGGTCCTTTCAGACAGACGAATGTGCAGGTCCTACAGGATATTGAGGTGAACCCTAGTACAGTCTCCAAATCTGGTGTACGACCAGTCCGCCGCCTCCCTGCACGTTCGTCTGTCTGAAAGGGCCCATGATAACACAAACTTCCAAAAAAGGCTTCAAATGCTGTGTGATGTGGTTGGTACCTGTGAGGATACTTGTTTTGTTATAGCCGTGCTGCCTCGCGACCGTTTCCATTTGCTTGGACGTACACGAACACCACCTCGGCTTGTTCCCGACATGAATATCGGGCCATTCTGCTGCTTACAGCATGCTGCGTCAGTCACACAGCCAGCAACACACAAGGAACACACGTTACATGGTCAGAGGACATGACAGCATTAAGTTTATACAGTGCAACAACAACTGTGTTCAGCATGACTGGAACTTTACTTAACCAATCGCGACAGATACTTACCATTCCGAAAGTATTTACCGGTTATTAATTTCTAATGCTGCGGTACAACATAATATCAGTAAAGGGTAAAGTTTATTATTAAATGAACTGTAGTCAGTCTGTTGTGAGTTGTGCAGATTTAGATATACAGGATAGCCAGAACAGTCTAAAAAGTTTTAGAGGTTGTTGCAGCGTAGGTGTGCTGAGAAACATTTTTTTTTAGAAAAAAGCTCGATACGTCACGCCCTTTTCGAGCTAATTAGCTTTGAATTCAGACAATCAGGCCGCTGCACAAGCAAATTAAAGCAACCTGCCAGACAGACTTAGTGTCAGTGGTCCTCATAGCGTACATGATAGCGCATGAGACTGCTAACGCGTTGGCTCCGGTTCGATCTTTACTTCCGTCCCATGTGCAGATTTTGTATCGGTCTCTTCTTCGGTTATAGGAAACCAGACGAAAAAGACGGTTGACGAAACCGTCTCTGGCGAACAGTATGAATTTCCGCGTGCAATGGTCTGATTGACTAACTTCAGTGCTAACTAACTCAGAAACGGCACAACGTATCGAATTTCTTTCTTAAGAATACTTTATTAGTACAACCTACCCTGCAACAATCCTTCAAGCTTTTCAGGCTGTCTGACCACTTCGTATATTGTTCCATAGCAGTTCTTTTAGGTTAACTCATAATCTATATTAGTTATTGAGCCATGAAGAGCAACGAAATGGGGCGTAGAACATCGTCGACGTATCGCTGTGCTGTAAGGGTGCCGAAAGTGAGAAGCAAAAGGGTTCTACTATGAAACGGAATGGCACTCGAATCATCACTCCCGGTTCTCGGGCCTTACGGCAGGCGACACACGGGCCGATATCCCACCTCCGTCGGGGGCATCTCTAGACACGACTTCGGCGTTGATTCACAGTGACTAGAGTAAAATTGTCTTCAGTGATGAGTCCGACTTCGAACTGAGTCCCGACGACTAGCGACGGCGCTGTACCAGTACCGGTGCCTAACGACAAGTCATGACAGGAACACAGTTAACAACACAAATCATGCAGCGCACCGTTTCAACATCAGTTTTGCGTCTACACTGGCTGAAGTAGCAAAAGTTTAATCATAACCGCCCTGTATTTTAAACCATCTTTTTAGTTTGTGTATCCTCTGGCTGAAGTGCGGTTTTATCCGCTGCCAGACCGTCCCTTCCTGGTAAATGAAATATTACTAAAACAAACAAAATCAATACCGTGAAACTTTGTCAAACAATGCAAAAGCGGTGTTGGGTCCAAAGACGCTCTGCACGTTGACCACTCTTGCTGGCTACTATTTTTTGCTGTTGTAAGTAATAGGTTCTTCTAACAAATCGTGAGCATGACCTTTTCGTTCTCTCTGGAGCATGCGCATACTGTTATCATTGCTCCCTATAGTATGGCCAGTTTCTGTTAAAGTCAGCTCAAAGGTAGTTTTTTTGCGTGGCTGTAAACGCTTCTTAATCCTTAGAATAAAAAGAGTGGCCGATTTGGCCAATATATATTGCTTGCCACAATTATTAAATCAATCCTGAATGCCCCAAAGCCATCAAATTTCTTCGTATGCACTTCTAAACTTATCTTTTACACGAAGTTTTAGGGAGTTGTTAACCTGAATACCACATGTAACATTCTATTTTATAAAACTTTTCCTTGTTTCCTGGAACAGAATCCCGTGAAATTGTACTGGAATGAATTTCAGTCTTTGTTTATTACTTCTGTTTTCTGGGTGAGTGTTTATTTTCTGTTTCCTTAGCCTGCTGCACGGGCACATAAAATTATTTTCAAAAATTTTTAATTTGGTTAAAAAATTGTTTTCTTAACATATTTCACTGTCCGCCAATGGCTAAAGAAAGATTCGGTGAATAACTGAGGTGCAAAATACCTGTTTGGGTCCTGCTGAATTGAAAGAACTGGCAGAGGTGATAATATCTGTTTTTTAGGTTTTCTGTAAATCGAAAAATTATGTCTGTTGTTAACTTTCTTAATAGCAAGATCTATGAAGTTAATAGAATTCCCTCCATCTAATTCCTCTGTAAAAGTTATTTCTCTGGCGCATAATGCCTGTTGCTTGGGCAAACACATTATCATCATTGGTGTTACCCTCTAGCATTACTAAAATATCGCCGACGTAACTTTTATAATAAGTAGTAAAATCCCGATAAAAGATACTATTGAAATTTTTAGGCGTAATCTGCTAACACATGACAAGATTTGTACTTCAGAATGTACAGAAGAAATTTAATTTTTAAATGTTGCTTTAACTTATAATTTGTTTTGACTTCACTGACCAAATATATTATCTAAAAATTGGTCTTGGGACGGATAATAGTCCGGCTGGTATTTTAACAGATGTTTTTATGAATGATTTAATACGTAATGTTTTCTACAAGTTTCCACAACGAAGAGGAAAATCTGTTACAAACGTAATGCTGAAAATTTTTTCAGTATCTTATTACTGACAGACCGATAATGGCATCGAACAATAAAATGTGTTGAACAACAACGCCTTTAAGTCAGCGACTGATAGCTGTTTTTATAACATGTCTTACAATACAACCATAGAGACCTCACAATGTCAACTACTGAAAAAATAGCTTTAAAAGTATAATATCTGGTGACGGAGCGTGGGCGTGGGTATATAAGGAACGGAGCTCACCATGAGAGAGACTATGTAAACTAGGGATAACCTAAGTGGGATTCGCGTGTTATTTGAGTCGGAAAGTTTAGCAGAAGTTACGGAGACCTCATTGAACTTCGTAAAATTCACTGCGTAAGAGCAAGTTTCACACTTAATAAAAACAAACGTGCAGTGGCACGGAACTCTGAATTACTCGTGTGGCATATCGTGGTGAACTTCGCAGTGACACTGAACTTAAAAGATTTGGAGTGAACAGTCGGAACAGTGAATTTTACTGCTCAGCTGAGTGTATAGTGCAGAGATATGTGTAATTATTTCTCGAAACCCTGCAACTTAATTCTGAAACGTAACGTCACTTTCTCTCACTCATTTGATGGACTTGATACACAGGCGACTATTACGAGGAATACATTGTCAATATTTATTTTCGAATTCTGGTGATTAAACGGAACATGAAAGAAATTTTCGTGCGTTGCTTGGAGTTATTGATTATCCCTTCAAAAATGGCTCTGAGCACTATGGCACTTAACATCTGAGGTTATCAGTCCCCTAGAAGTTAGAACTACTTAAACCTAACTAACCTAAGGACATCACACACATCCATGCCGGAGGCAGGATTCGAACCTGCGACCGTAGCAGTCACACGGTTCCAGACTGAAGCGCCTAGAACCAATCGGCCACCGCGGCCGGCTTTATCCCTACCTATATTTTCACAATCACTAGTTTTATACGTAAAACTGTAAATATGAGCGGAGCAAAGAACGACCGTGCATGGTCATTCTGCAAGACATCCAAGAACCAAACAATTCAGCGGCCACACTTCGTTCCGTCAGCGTTGGTGGTAACAGGAAACGTTCATTCCCCTTACGTCCCAGTTCCATAGATTGTTAAGATATTAAAGTATGTATGATGAGTTAACAACACAAATTATTTAGTTCGTTATAAATGACGAACACTTAATTTTGATGGGGGTTAATTCTGATGGAGGACGGGAGTTCGATAGCAGGAAAAGGGGGAGAAGGGAAATATAGAAGAACTTGAACTCGGAATGAAGGGGAAAGCTGTCAGTTAGGGTTTCGCGCCGGACTGGGATGAAATGATGATGAAGACAGCACAGCGCCCAGTCCCCGAGCGAGGAAATCCCCGAACCAGCCGGGAATCGAATATGGGCCCATGGGAGAGCAATCCGCCACGCTGCCCACTCAGCTACCGGGGCGGACAGAAAAGAAGGTCAGGTAGATCTAACAAGCCTGACTCTCAATTCAGAGGACCATACGAAATAGCAAGGGTAGCACCGCGTAATGTAATCAAGACAAACAGTAGACAATTGTTGTCGCTTGCTTTTTGTGAGGACAGTTGTAGAGCCTTCACCAGAGACACCAAGATTGTCGTTACGAACATGAGAGATAGAGAGTGACATATGATAGACTTCGTAGAGGAACAGATGGTCAAGTAGTCATAACAAACAGACTATAGTATATATAAAATGTAATTGATTTCCTTTAGGCTAATATAAGCCACCTATCTAATTTTTACGGCACTTTGTGTAATGTACATTCACTTATTTTTGGGGGAAGTTAAATGTAAGAAAATGAGTCGAAGAGTTCAGATGGAGCTTTTAGGCAGATGCCCGTGGGTGTGGGCCGCCAGACGCCACCAGTGTGTGCAAACCTGAGTATTTGTAATCAATAATGGCTTCGGAAGCAGCTGCACCCACTTATCACTTGACGGCTTGTACAGGCTACACACATGGGTAACAATTGTCAACCCGCTAAATGAATCGAGGGTAGAGGCCAAACTCGTGACAGGAACATCCACCTCTGGATTTTGGCTGCTAAGTGGGAAACAAGATAATAACGTGTAGATGGAATATTTCAGAAAAATTATGAAGAGGGTGACGTGCTATCAGATCTGAGTGTAAGAAGTCAGGAAACATATAAAGGGTCAGCCATGAGCAGTAGTGCTCATCTATAGATTCAGTGAATAGTCAGTGGAGTTAGCAGAGAACCAGCTAAGGCACCAGCAACTTGAACGATAGCAGCTACTGATGAAACGTAGTACCTCATCCACGAGAAGATAGTACTACTCAGGGTGAAGTAATAACAGCTGATAAGTAAACAGCAATTTGGAAGTATCTTACACATCTTTCGTTGAATAGTGTTGCTCAGAGTCAGTATGTCTTTGGCTTAATTAGCAGTGTAGCGAATTTTATATCCTAATAGAAACAAGTAGCTGAACAGCACTTGTCCCCTCCGAGTTACAGACAGGGACCAGTGATAAAATAGTTATGCAGAGTGACCATTCAGTTAGTAGTTCGTCCAAATGCTCATTGATTCAGTAGACGACAGAACAAGTGGAAACAATAAGGTGCTCTTGACACTAAGCTAGGAACCACAGGTAGTGTATTTTATATTGATTAGAAAAAGGGTCCAAGTGGCTCTTTTCTCTTGGTAGTAAGAAGATCATGCGTAGTAAGACGGAATTATAGTGAAAGGAGTTTTGATAGTTAAACGTTGTTACCAGGTATAGCTCATGTATACATGTTAGTTTGCCAGACACTTCCCATGCAGATATTTCTAATGATAAACGAACTTATTTAACGACTTCATAACATCTTGCTACTTTGGCAGATCACAATCACTGTTAAGAATCCTTCTCTGTTCCCCAGCACCGTCCCTAAAACAACCAAGGAGGCTCTACTTCTCCTCGACTCCGTTATGAAGATTAAATAGGGGACAACACAACGTACAATACTGTCGTCAACGTCCTGACTGCACCACGCAGGCCACACCAAATCTATATTGGTAGTTTGTATCTGTGCCAGGACGCGACGAACGTGGGCTCCCCACTACGTCAGATCAAAGGGAGACATGGGAACTGATCAGAGGCGGGCTGCTACATTTGTTGCCGATAGCTTCGATCAAAAGGCGAGTACGTACTATGTTGTTACTTACTGAACTCAAGAGGGAATCCCTGGTCGGAAAACGATGTTCTTTCTGCGAAACGCAATTGAGAAAATTTAGAGAACAGGCGTTTGAAGCTGACTGGAGAACAATTCGAATGCGACCAATTAACATTCCGCGCAAGGCCCACGAAGATAAGTCAAAAAAAGTTAGAGGCATATAGGTAGTCGTTTTTCCCTCGATCTGTTTGGGAACAAGAAAGAAGTGACTAGTACTGTTGCAAGGTACCCTAAGCCAGGCACCGTGCTGTGGTTTGAGAAGTATATATCTAGACCTGGATACGAAATTTTTGCAGTTTCAGAGTTCAGGTGGCCTGACATCTTTGCATATTTTCACTGTATACAATATTTCGAGATACGTATAGAAGAAATTCCGTAATTTTAGATCTGTTAATAAGAGGAAATATTGCACTTTATCAGATGTCTCTTTAAAGTGCCAACGTTTGTTTCTCTGTAGAATGATATTCCCTGAAATATAATCAGGTGAAACAGTGCATCTAGCAGTGCTTAACATCAGCAAAAATTTGAAAGTAACACATCCACGAATGACACTATGTACGTCTCATGATATCATACTTTACTATTACGATGTTTATGCAATACTAAAAGTGAATGCCTGAGTATGAGAGTACACATGTATAGACTCAGAATTCCGCTGAGACCAGAAAAGGTTACAAGATTTTTTCGCGCCATTTAGAATGTGTTAAAACCTGTCTTCCTCGCGTCTGAAAAACCAAGTCTCTGGAAAACTGGCATATAGCTAATTATTTTTCAAGCTATAGAATTACTTGGATTCATCCCAATAAGGTAAAGAAGTGGTATGATAGACACGATCCTCCCACCAGTTCTCCGACATACTGTGGCATCCCACCAAGTCCCACTACTCCGCAACAGGAATCCATTTACTTATAGTGTTGTTATATAAATTGACGGTGGAGGGGGAGAAAGAGAAGGTACTATTGGCGTCAGATGCTTTGGGACTATAGGCGGAATCAGCGGTGACGAGTGAAAACCTGTGCTGAGCCAGCATTCTAACACGTGATCTCCAGTATACTAGTTAGCTGCATTAACCAGTACACCAACCGGATACAGTGTTCATCGCAACTGCGCGGACTATTTCGGCGCGTCTCTCGACCGACCCATATTCCCACCTAGCGCCAGTTATCCGCTGTCGCCGTGCATGTCCTCCATGCAGACTCCTGCAGGAGGTGGTACATCACTGTGCATCCTCACCGAAGGAGGTGGATTCATTTCCCATCGAGGCGGATCAGTCACATGAATGCATGGTATCTGCTTTTTCGGGCATGTCCGAAAGAAGAGGCACCATCCACTCTTGTGATTAACGTGACGCGTGTGAGAAATCGCGTAATGTATTGCACCAATGATCAAAAAGCCAACGTTTTGACGATGAATCCCAATCAATTCTCAGCAACTGTCTTCATAAAGGCCGCCAGCCCCGATTTCCTTCTTGAGATAGGGTAGAAGTTGCCATTATTATAATAAAAGAACTTCAGTAATTTTTACTGTATTCAGAAATGAAAGGAGCGGATGGCATTGTTGGCCAGGAGGTCCCACCCGGGGAAGATCAACTGCAGAGTGCAAGTCTTATTTCAGTCGACGCCACATTGGGCAACTTGCATGGCGGTGATGAGAATGAAATGATGATGAGGACAACACAACACCCAGTCCACGAGCGGAGAAAATCCCCTACCCCGCCGGAAATTGATCTCGAGCCATTTGCATGGGAAGCCAGCACGTAACCACCCAGCTAAGCAGGCAGACATTGTGTTCAGAAAGCTTTCGAGATTGGATCCATGGACATGGTGAACACCCCAAAGTCAATACGCCACCTCCAAGTACGCAGAAATCCCCACAAAGGTAAAAAAGATAAGAATTCAAAGCTACATACGTAGGGACTTCAGAAAGTAAATTATACATATCGCCCCACATTAAGACACTTGCGCAACAAGAGTGGCACATCGTCAGAAGTGTGTAAATGTTCCGGGTTTCCTGCAGACACAATTCTGCTGTGGTGCAGTAACAGGTACATCACAGAATGGTAGTTAAATTTTGATATCAAATTGATATCAAATTAACTATGGAAATAAATTAATTGTTCTGTTAATTAGCCCCTAATGCCAGATAACTTCATAGGTTTTCCCCAGCTGGCACATGTGTGTTCCTCAGGTAACTCCCAGCCCCCTCACTCCCCCGCCCACCTCAACCTGTCATGTAATTCAAGATGGCGGAACGGGAAAAAATGCCGAGAAATTCACTCATTCTGTATCGAGTTGTGAACTGGGAGGACCACACGTTCCCCTCCTCTCCCACCACCCTCCTGAAATCGTGTGAAATTGAAATTTTGATGGAAAATTATAAAATGGTGGGAAATTTAAATTTACTGGTGACAAATTTTGTGTGTCCTCGTTGAAGTCTGGAGACTAGATGACCTAGTTCACAACCCAGTGGGTGGAGTTGGCCATCCCCAAAACCAAGACCACCACCACTCCTAAACCACTACCACAAATCCCCCACCCTCCTCCATTTGTGAGGGTTCTTCAGTTTGTGCTGGGTTGCCAGACAGGACAGGTGTAAGTCTTTATTATTTTGTACATAGTGTGGAATATTGTTTATTTAAACAGTTTGAGCTGCCATTGAGTGATTAGTGGACAGTAGCTCCATCCAGTTTCGTCAATAACAGCTGGAGAATTGCTCCAGCCAGTCTAGCCAATAGCCCTATATGAGAACGATAGGTGGCAATAACAATAGCGTAGCAACCTATCACTTAAGTACAGGGGAATAGCCTCCTCCCGATCTACAAGTAAATAACTGCGGGAAGTGGCTGCGCAACCCTATCGTGACTCCTGCCACTGACAGCTGCACAGTATGAGTCAGGCAAGAGTGGTTTGGATGTATGCAGTAGTTCCATCCCTTACATACAACCCTCAGATTAAAAAACCTGAATCAGGGACATTCTTTTGTCAGTAATCTCGTATTTCTCTTGCGAAATGTAGTTTTTTCAATTTTATACTAGTTATTTTCGAAGACAGAAGAAATTGGACTACACACGCGATTTCACATTTCTAAAATATCGTTACTTGTTGTGAAAATCCCGTACAACACTTGTAAGTAGGCTGTTTAGGTTTTTTTATTTTTTTTATTGGTAACGCCACCTTTGTATAAAAATTACTGGCTGTGCTGTGTGCAGTCTGTGGCTAGTTTGCATTGTTGTCTGCCATTGTAGTGTTGGGCAGCGGCAGCTGGATGTGAACAGCGCGTAGCGTTGCGCAGTTGGAGGTGAGCCGCCAGCAGTGGTGGATGTGGGGAGACAGATGGCGGAGTTTTGAAATTTGTCATGAACTGCTATATATATATATATATGATGATAATAAGGTAAATACATTGTTTGTTCTCTATTAATATCTTTCATTTGCTAACTATCCCTATCAGTAGTTAGTGCCTTCCATAGTTTGAATCTTTTATTTAGCTGGCAGTAGTGGCGCTTGCTGTATTGCAGTAGTTCGAGTAACCAAGATTTTTGTGAGGTAAGCGATTTGTGAAACGCATAGGTTAATGTTAGTCAGGGCCATTTTTGTTGTAGGCATTTTTGAAAGTCAGATTGCGTTGCGCAAAAAAAATATTGTGTATCAGTTTAAGGACAGTCATGTATAATTCTTCAAAGGGGACGTTTCATATGGCGACCCTGCCAGGATACCTTACTGGAATCTTCTGATTTTTTTCTTGTAGTTTGTGTAATTAGTGTAGCTATTGTTTATTGCTAGTGCATAATTGTAGAGAGAATCTCCTTTATAGTTGCAGCCTTTCATTGTTGTACAGTAAAACAGTTGTGGCATGCATGTAGATTTGCACCAAGTATTTCGCAGCTGCACTTGCAATTAACTACATATTATTTTCAGTGCTATGTTAATGTGTTCTCTTATTTTTGCTCTTCAAATTGTGCTTTTCTATGTTATCGTGTGAAATATTGTGACAATAATGGCGAGTGAAAAACGTAAGACTAGGCTCCAAAGTAAACTGAGAAATAATAGTGACGACGAGCGTAGCTTGTCAGCACCACTGTGTAATGAATTAACAGACGTTCAAAGTAGTAATTTAGTAACTGTGCATAGGGAAATGGAACGGGCAGCAAACAATGGCGTAGACAGTGAAACAGGTAGTGAACAGGGAAGCATTATCGATCGATCGCTCGGCAACAGCTCGCCCCAGGAATCCGAAATGACAGGACACAATTTTGCAAATACTGTAGATTCAGGTTTTGCGTCCTCACCGTTTTTTCAAATGAGTCAAGACACATTTTCCGCTTGTCAAAATGTGAATGTTGCCGGTCCAAATTCACTGCCGAAAAGCACTGAGGAACATGTTTCAGACACCAGTGCATTGTTATTACAGTTAATGCAACAAATGGGACAAAGGCTACCAAAATTAGACACAATGGAACAACACCAGAGACAAACACAGCAACAGTTAGACACAGTGGAACAAAATCTCAAAAAGTTAGACACAGTGGAACAAAATCTCAAAAAGTTAGACACAGTGGAACAAAATCTTAAAAAGTTAGACATAATGGAACAAAATCTTCAAAGGTTAGACACCACACTTGAACAAACACGTGAAGATTTAACTACTGAGTTACATAACATTGAATCGAAATCTCAAAAAGTCTGTAATGACGTAAAAACACAAATTTGTGCGCATTTTCAACCTATTTTTTGGCGGCATGAAAATGCATTACAGAATCACGAAGCAACCATAAAAGAACTGCAAACTATTGTTCATCAAAATCATGAGACCCTGCAAGCTAAAATTGACTCAGTTGCATCTACCGATTCGGTTACGCAACTTGCAAAAACTCAAGAAAACTTAAAGGACACAGTAGATACTCTGAAAATTGGTTCAGAAAGACACATGGAGGAAATTAGTTCATTATCAGAGAAAGTAGTTGAACTTTTGGATCAGCTAAATAATTTATCTATGAAGGTAGATGATAATCTGAATGACACAAAACCGGTAGTCTTTAATAACACAGAAGAGAGCGAACAAATTAGGAAACTGAAACAAAATCTGAATCAAATTAATACGCAACACCAAAGAGAAATCCGGGAAGTACAAGATCAGCTGACACAGGTAATACAAGAATTACGTATTTCAGAGGACACTCGCGTTCCAACACGGGAAGAGGGACTTAGAAATACGGAAAAGCCGCAAAATAATAACACAGGGCATTTCGGAAGTTATGAAAGAAATTGGCAATGTCCACCGAATTTTGAGATGGAACGGCCGACACGACCTAACAATGACCGATATGCGACTCGCTGACATGATGATTTTGACTATAAGCTGTTCATTACTACACGTAAATTCAAAACATTTAAGAATTCTGGCAACGACATTCATCCACAAGCATGGCTCCATCAATTCTCTCATTGTTTTCCTCCCAACTGGTCGTTAGAACACAGATTAGAATTTATGTGTGGCTACTTAGAGAATGAACCAGCTGTAAGAATGCGATCGGTCACTCACGATTGCCACAGTGAAGGAGAATTTTACCATGCCTTCCTCTCAGCATATTGGTCTAAGCCACACAAGACCGAGTAAAACATGGCATCATGATGATGAAACATTTCGAACAATCTGAATTCTCCAGTCTTGTGAAATATTTTGAAGACATGTTGCACAAGAATCAGTACCTGTCAAACCCATACAGCCCCTCAGAAATCAACCGCATTTGCTTAATCAAATTACCTGAACTTTTACGACATATTATTTTAGCAGGACGTTGCAAAGAAGATATTGAGGCTTTTCAGGGACTGTTACAAGAACTGGAAATTGACACTGACAACCGGGGAACGCGGAAACAGGAGCACAACAATTACAGGTCACATCTGTCACAATTCCGCGATGAAAGAAATAATAAATGGACATGACAAGGCTATTCTCACAACACATATCGTGACCAAAAGAGACACCATCCGTATGACAACCGTTGGCAGAGTAGTAATAATTACAGGGAAAGATCACCTCTCCGCGGTAGTGACTATCACAGAGACAATCAGAGAAACAGACAATCTGGGAACAAAAATAATTGTTATCAAGGGAGACAGAATAACTTTAGACGCAACGGTCCAGCGCGCAGTTACGATTCAGGGAGAAATTCTCCACCACGTGACCGACAAGAAAGAAACTATGGCGTCTACCGACATGACGACAGACGATATGATCATAACGACAGACCTGAATTGCATCAGAACTGGCGGGATTCAAACAGAGCAGGGCCCTCTCGAGGAGGTGAATTTGTAGAAGTTAGGTCTCCAAATCCCAATAACGACGCGCGCCAACGAAGAGACAATAGGTAATGACTCACACCGCTGGCAGCCACAAAACGTACTTATGAAACTGACGACACAACTGCCGTAGCTAGTAATTACGTAAAAGTGGAAGACATTAGGGACATCTTACTCCAGGAACACGACGTAAAACATAACAACATTGCATATCCTGTGATTCACATTACTGTAAATGACGTAAAATTTACGGCATTACTTGACTCTGGCAGTCCCATTTCAGTAATTAGTGAAACAGCTTTCAGCAAATGCAACAAATCGAACGATTGCCCCACACTTCCGTTACGTAAGATTAAATTACAAGGTGCAATCTTTGGCAAAAGTGTAGATGTACGCCAACAAACCAATTTAGAATTCTTTTGCCAAAGCCACAGCTTCTCTATGAACTTTCTTATTGTTCCATTATTGTCGACGAAAATTATATTGGGAGTAGACTTTTTGAATGAATACAAAGCAATCTTAAACTTTCACGATGCTGAAATAAGTTTAGAGAAGGAAGGTAAGTCAATAGCTTTGAAATTTGAAGATTGGCTCTCAAACCATGACGAAGAAATTAATCGGCTTTACCTTCTGTAGGACAACAGTTTGGAATTTTCTACGGAACTAGACACTAACAATCACTCTGCAAGTACTGACAGGGATGATATCGACGGCATATTTGAAATTAATGAGTTAATTCAGAATAAAATTCAAACAATTGAGAATTGTAATGACACTGATAGGCGGGACCTTTTTGAGATTTTACAAGAACATTCCACAGTTTTTACTCACAAAACAGGAACAATCAAGGGATTTCAATACCAATTTCGTGTTCGTGAGCATACTAAATTTTGTGTTAGACCATACATAATTCCAGCACATTATAGGGACCGTGTTACAACAGAAATACAATCTATGCTTGACGAGGGCATTATTGAGCCTGCAGTAAGCTCATACAACAATCCATTACATGTTGTTGAGAAGTAAAATGGATCGATCAGGCTTGTGTTAGAATCGAGACAAATCAATACTATCATTATTCCTGAAACAGACAGGCCGCAAACGTTGGAAGAACTTCTTGAAAATTTTAATGGTGTAAAAGTGTTGTCTTCCGTTGATCTCAGATCCAGCTTTTATCAGATCGAACTTCATCCGGAATGTAGAAAATACACAGCTTTCCTTTGTTTCGGCGTTTGTTATCAGTTTCGGAAACTTCCTGTTGGTTTGAACATTTCTTCGGCAGCATTCATTCGCGGGCTAAATTCCATATTACCTGAGTTCTTAAAACGTCACATCACCTTATATGTGGACGATATTCTAATAGCAGAAGCTTCATGGGAACAACATAATCGCATCCTCAACAGTTTGTTACGTATTTTTGCAGAATCTGGAATTACAGTTAACTTGGAAAAGTCTGAATTCGGTAGGTCAAAGGTGAGGTTTTTGGGACATATTATTTCTTCTGAAGGTATTCAGCCGGATCCTGAAAAGTTAGAAGCAATCAGAGCCATTCCAGTTCCATCCACAAAAAGACAAGTCCGCAGTTTTCTAGGTCTCGTAAATTTTTACCGTCGTTTTCTGAACATGCAAATTCTTGTTACACCAAAACTTTGTTCTCTCACTGGAAAAAATACTATTTGGAACTGGGACGAACAAGCACAGTTGAAATTCAATTCTTTGAAAGAATCGCTACTTAACGCGCCAATACTAGCTCATCCAGATCTGTCACAAGATTTCTGCCTTAGCACGGATTCTTCTAAAATCGGTCTTGGTGCCCATTTATTTCAAGAAGCCATAGAAAATGACACTACCATTCAGAAAACCATTGATTTTGCTAGCCAAGTGCTAACAAAATCTGAAAAAAATTATTCCGTTACTGAATTAGAAGCTTTAGCTGTCGTTTGGGCATTTAACAAATTCCGTTTCTTTCTTTCTGGTAAGCACGTAAAAGTATACAGTGATCATCGTGCATTACATTTTCTTATGTCTTCAAAATTAAATCAT
This sequence comes from Schistocerca piceifrons, assembly GCF_021461385.2. NCBI lineage: Eukaryota > Metazoa > Arthropoda > Insecta > Orthoptera > Acrididae > Schistocerca > Schistocerca piceifrons. The sequence goes on from NC_060149.1 coordinate 566,482,684, forward strand.
GACAGGTTAAAACGTTGGGCATTGTTTCTGCAAGAATTCCACTTCACAATAGTCTACATTCCCGGCAAGGAGAACATTGTTGTGGACGCACTGTTACGCGCACCGGCTGGGCTGGAGAAAAGTAACACAGAAGGCAATCATTCCTTCTAAACTAAAAGAATTTGCTGCTGTTGATCTCTTGGGACCGCTTGTCAGAACATCTAATGGATTTTCGTACGTTCTAGTCGCTGTTGAACTTACTTCAAAATTTGTTTCTTTCACACCGTTACGTAAAGCCACTGGACGGTCTGTATCCAACGCCTTTGTTAAAAATTTCTTACGTGAAGTTGAACACGTTAGCAAAGTCATTTCAGATAGTGGACCTCAATTCAGATCTGCTGTTTGGTCACGCATGCTTCGGAATCATAAAATCAAACCTGTTTTTATTTCATTGTACTCACCACATTGTAACCCGTCTGAACGGATTATGAAAGAAATCAATAAGCTTTGCAGACTTTATTGTCACAGAAAGCATCAGCATTGGGACAGATATTTACACTTATTTCAAAACGTGCTCAATGAAATGCTTCATGACTCCACTGCTTTACCACCTACTCTTGTACTGAAGAATGAAGAACCACCGAACAGAATCAGAGAACTTGTACTTTTCCCGAATACACGTAAACTTCGACACAAAGACATAATTGATTTGGCTCTTAAAAATATAAAATCTGCAGCAGAGAAAAGGAGAAAACTACACGGTAAAGCAAATGCAAAGAAATTGTATATTGGTCAGAAAGTTCTCATTAAAGATCATTCATTGTCACATAAGAAGAAACACTTGAGTCACAAATTCTTTCTAGTTTACAATGGACCTTATAGAATCCGACGTATACCACATGATAATTGCGTTGAAGTTAAAACTCTGTGTACTAGGAAGAGTAAAAGTTTACACCACATTTCACATGTAAAACCATTTATTGAAAGATAATCTGCTTTTTAACTTTGTCTTTGCCATATAACTTCTCACTTTACATTGCTAGTATGCTTTTTCAGCGTTAGAATCTGTTAACATACAACAATGTTTGAAGTTAAATATCCAATCAAGAACCAAGAGAACTTATTTAAACAGAAATTACCACTGCATTGTGATAGTGAACAGACGTCACAGTGTTATTGTGTGTGTACATTCTTGCTTGTTAGTTGCACGATTATGTAACGACTATAAGGCTTACATACTTAGAACATTTACCAGTTCTGCTAATGAGATTTTAATGCAACATTTTGGTTTACTTGAAAATACATTCTGGATTTAAAGTGCTTTCTGTGAGATACCAGATGACACAGAGGTTAGTTTATGTGACAGCTATACGATTTTATCACGACACTACTAATGAGTGACAATTTACAATGTTGCTTTTGCGGTGTATCTGTTTTATATCTGCACAGTTTTTCTGTATTATTCTGGAAAGTAAAACATGTTTTAGTAGTAACTTTTGTGGTATAGCTACAATGAGACTGCCTTTTCCGTAGCACAACAATACGTCACATCACAGTACTTTCTTCATCACGGCAATAAGCGTAATAACTAAGATATCTATACGCAAAGCATTTCACTTTTGTTTATCATGAGGTAAGTACATTGACTTCAGCAGAACTTTGCTTACAGAGGATGATAACTACGACAGTTCCACAGAATTATCTTACAGCAAGACGCACATTTAGCGCTACAGGACACGCATTTGAGTGATTAATTTTGTACTTAAAACATTTATTTTGTAAAGATATTTGAAGTACAATGATACAAAGGTTTTCCGTGATACATTTCATTCCGTTGCTGTAATCTGTAACACCTGAGGGTATAATTACATTAATCCTCAGGGGGGTACACGCCTACTTTGTGTACCATGTCTTTGGCAAGCACAAGGAGCCCTAGCTAATATGGTATTTGCTTATACAACTTTACACATCGGTACCATATTTCTCTAACACAGAATTACACAGCTATCTCATCATTTAACAGAGAAAGAAACCTTTTTTTTTTTTTTTTACTACATCAGTAACAGATGTTTACGTAATTACACAGTTGGATAACTTCACACTTATGAATCTGTATTTTGTCTGTACTTTATGAAATGCTCATATTTTTCAGAACCATTGTGATACTATGAGAGCTTTGAATGATGTATTTGGTATGGGATCATGATTTTTGAAGTGCGTTTGAGGCAGATGACACTTTTGACATGAACAGAGAATTTTTTTAGGTTTTGAAATTATTGGAGGAAGCTACGACGATTTTGAGAGTTGACTGAGGTGTTATGATGTTATTATTACGATGACTATGTGTATTATGCTGTGGCGGTATGTTTATGATCAGTAAGCTGGGGTGAATTATACTGGCACTAAAGTCTTTGGTCACTTACCAAATAGTATCAAAAGTCTAACAGATAACCAACAAGTATTTAAGAAGAAATTAAAAGAATTTCTGAATGACAACTCTTTCTACTCCATAGAGGAATTTTTAGATATAAATTAAGAAAAAAATATTAAAAAAATAAAAAAGTTGTTATATTAACTTACGTATGTTGTTAAATTAACCTAATTATGTCATGTATTGGAAAATTCGACTCGTTCCACATCATTACAAAATATCGTATTCATGATCCATGGAACTAGTATTAATCTAATCTAATCTAATCTATATGAGTTATTTGATTATGCTACGTATCTGTTATGATGAAATATTGAAGAAGTGTCGATGAATAGGGTAAGGTATAATGAGTAGTGGTTAGGGACTCTGGTTTGTGAAAAAGGTTGTTGGAAACCAAGAATCGTACTTTAAGAGTTATGAAATGTGTGTATATGCGTGAATGTATCACAATGCTGGCGAAAATTTTTTGGACGCTGTTCTATTTATAGGATTTTGTTTCTACAGATTTGTAACCCAAATTCTTGACCTGTGAAATATTTTTATATGAGACTGTCACTGTAGCGAAAACTGCTGTCGTAAATATTTCGGTAAGAAAGGTAAGTGACCGTGACGTAATTTGTTGTGAGCGGCCAGGTGTGCCAGCCGCCTTGAGAAAAAGCCATTAGGTGGTAGAAAAAAAAAGGGAGGCCATTGTCCTCGCTATTGACATTCCTTTGTAGAAAGCACCGCAAATACGACATGCTCATTACTTGGAAAGATACTTACATCTGCACACCTGATCACCTGATTATGACAAGCGTCTTTCTCGAGAATTGAGAGAATTTTTACTGCCTTATGAAATGCCATATGGCTAATGAATGATGTTTCATGCCGTCCTTTGTACATATTTGCTCATTTTCTTTAATATCTAGTTTCTAGCTGCACTGCAGCATTGGTTAAAATAAAATTTAATATATGTACTAACATAGTTATTTTATGCCTACAGATCCAGTCAATAAGAAATTTATGATCTACTTCCAAGAAAACGAGGGCACATAAATAGACATTTCCCTTCACAGGAATTGCATAAATAATTTCTTTACGATTTGGTAACTTATCTGCTAGTGTAAGTTCTCGTGATGCATCACTCTAGTGTTAAGATGTGACATAGGTATTAGACATGGCCATTTTTAGTGTAATATTTTTTTCTGCTTGAGCTATGTCATGTTTAGATATAAGTTTTTGCATTTACTGCTGCTGTTTGCCAGGCATAGTGTTACTGAATTTGACTTGGTATTATTCTGTTAAGCCAGTTTTACTAATGATTTATTTTTATTGTTTGCTGCACATTGCCTTATATTAGTTGTAATATTGCAATTGCTTTGTTAATTTCTATACTGCTGCTTGCTTCGCAAATCTGCATTTTTTGTCATTGCTGTTTGCGTTAATTGTTTTGTGCTGCTGCATTGCCTCGTCCCTTAGTTTAGCATCTGAGCTCAGTAGATTTAAGTTAGCTTAAGAGGGGGTAGACTATATAAGAAACTGATTATGGACAATAGGGAAAAAATGCATTGAGAAGTTATATGAAAAAGATTTGGGCCAAAATGAGTATTGTACACTGAGAAATAATTATTTTGAAAGAAATATTAATAGAATACAGAAAGCAGGTATAGATAGCACTTATTGAAATAATGAAGAACGAAGGGAGATCTCCAAGAAGTAAAGAAAGTTTCCCTTTCTGTTATTCCGCTGTGTTTGTGTACTCTTGTATATTTATGTTCTTCCTGTCTTTATATGTTTACCTCATAAGACTTATGTTGTAGAATTTTTCTAATACTCAGCTACATGAGCTATGATGAGGAATACTGTTATCCTCAAATATAATTTGCATTAATAATATGTTATTTACTTTGTAAAGATGTTAGACATTATTAATTCTATTCTGTTTTAATGCTCATGTGTGAAGTCGATGTTTCAATAATTATTCTGATCTTTTATGTATTTATTTGTGTCATAATTCCTGTAACACTGATGTATATGTTTATTTCTATTCTTTTGTAGAGCCCCTATTACTACAAATGTTATCTGTATTATTATGTTTTTAATGATGTGTTTTGTACCTTTGTTATTGTGTTCTTATGTTATAAAATTGTACTTGACACCAGTTCATCAAATTAAGTAACTTGTAAGTTCCATTTCACTTCACACGTTTCTGTTGGTCATAGTATATGGATAATATGTGAGAAGTAGGGACTCATAGTGTTTGCACATGTGTTAATAATTCAGCAAGGGACTGGATAACAGCATTGCTGGTTCTAAGGACAATTCCAGAAACTTTGTGGGTGCACAAGTGGTGGTTTATGGACTTGATATATTATCCGAAAGACTCTTCGATGGTGATTGTGCACCGGCACATTTGCAACAGATGGCTGCTGGCCATCTCTACAAGGACTACAGTGGGTCTGCATCTTTGATGACCCACCAATACCATTATCTCTACAAGGACTACAGTGGGTCTGCATCTTTGATGGCCCACCAATACCATTATTTCTACAAGGACTGCAGTGGGTCTGCACCTCTGGTGGCCCACCAATACCGTACTCTCTACCAGGACTACAGTGGGTCTACTCTGTGATGACCTACCTACCAATATTCTTCAAAACTTCGAATGATTCTGCTGTGGGTTTGTTCTGTTGTGGCCCATTACCTGTCTGCATGTCAAGAGTCAGCACAGTCGTTCTGTTGGAAGGACAACACTACTTCTTCAAGACTGCGTGGAAATCCACTACTTCCGTGTGCATTTTCTTTTACTGCTCAGACTTTGAGAAAAGAAACGGCAGTTTTACTGTGATGAATGATCAGGACTGTTTTTATGGACTGTGAGAAAATTTTAGCTGTTGACCAACATTGTATCAATAAGTGGGTGCATTTGATATCTTTGTTATTGTAATTATGAAAAATTTTATCAAATCATTATTGGCCACTGCCCAAAACAATTTGTAAAATTTTTTGTGGGGAGCATGGGGGCTATGTAAGTAGGCTGTTTAGGTTTTTTTATTGGTAACGCCACCTTTGTATAAAAATCACTGGCTGTGCTGTGTGCAGTCTGTGGCTAGTTTGCATTGTTGTCTGCCATTGTAGTGTTGGGCAGCGGCAGCTGGATGTGAACAGCGCGTAGCGTTGCGCAGTTGGAGGTGAGCCGCCAGCAGTGGTGGATGTGGGGAGAGAGATGGCGGAGTTTTGAAATTTGTCATGAACTGCTATATATATATATATATATATATATATATATATATATATATATATATATATATAATATTAAGGTAAATACATTGTTTGTTCTCTGTTAATATCTTTCATTTGCTAACTATCCCTATCAGTAGTTAGTGCCTTCCATAGTTTGAATCTTTTATTTAGCTGGCAGTAGAGGCGCTTGCTGTATTGCAGTAGTTCGAGTAACCAAGATTTTTGTGAGGTAAGCGATTTGTGAAACGCATAGGTTAATGTTAGTCAGGGCCATTTTTTTTGTAGGCATTTTTGAAAGTCAGATTGCGTTGCGCTAAAAAAAAATATTGTGTATCAGTTTAAGGACAGTCATGTATAATTCTTCAAATTGGACGTTTCACACTATGGCATAGGCTGTATTTCTTCTAAGTATTTTCTCATCAGGTAGGGAAACACGTTTTCTTAGCTGTTATGTCCTGCATCACAGGACTAGAATTGTAAACTCATTTTTGGCTCATGGCGATGTGGTAAGAGATTGCTCTAGTTCAGTCACACGATGCCTCTTCACTTCTGAACTCTCTCTTAAAGCAAACATATGTCTCGTCACACATGAAGTCTCTCAAGATGACAGCACAGACAAGTTGTAAGTATCACGTTTATACTACAGTAGAACCCCCCTAATCCGACCTTGGATGGTCCGTCACTGCGGTTAGTCCGACCATGCTCAGGTTCATGAGCCCGTGCCGACTTGTCACTGACTGAACGCCTGTCGAGCCATAGTTGCGGTGTCTATCGCTGTGTATATTGCTATACTGTACGTTATTGCGCAGTTTTATCCTTTGTTGGGATTTAAAAACGTCGTTGTTTGCTTTATTCCGTGTTCTCTACAGTACTTATTACTGTAGATTGATTGTGTGTACAGTTGTCAGTGTTTCAACATGTCTAGTTTCAAACGTAAACAGGTAACTCTTTCACTAAATGAAAAATTAGCTGTGCTACAAAGACTGGACGAAGGAGAATCGTTCCAAAAAATTGCAAAGGAACTGAATGTAGGTGTTACGACAATTAAGGATTGGAGGAAGAATCGGAAAGACATTGAATCCTATACAGTTACGATTGATAGTGAAAACACTCTGAAGAATCGCAAAACATTAAAAAAGCCTAAACTTGAACGGTTTGATAAGGCATTGTGGATGTGGTTTTGTCAGGAAAGAAGGAAAGGAACTCCAATATCCGGGCCAATTCTCAAAGAAAAAGCGATAGTTTTGCACAAAAGACTGGAAGCCGAAAATAAATTTTCTGCCAGTGAAGGCTTGATTGATCGTTGTTAAGTTTCAAGAAATTGTATAAGAAAATGAACTTTTACCCTGCCAAGTGTATACATTGACGAGACAGGGCTAAAATTTAAAATGTTGCCAACATAAACGCTCGCAGCTTTAAATGAATCCGTGGTAGGAACAAAACTTATAAAAGATAGAATAACAGCAATTACTTGTAGAAACGCAGATGGTACTCACAAGCTCCCCTTGTTCGTCAATGGGAAATCTAAGAAGCCAAGGGCGTTCAAAAATATAGACTTATTTTCCTTGCCGGTTTACTACCGCAATCAAAAATCGGCTTGGATGGACTGAAACCTTTTTAAATCCTGGTTTTTCGACGAGTTTGTGCCATCATCGAAAGAGACTTTAAGCAAAAAAATCTGCCTGTTCGTGCTCTACTGCTGTTGGATAACGCACCATCAAGTGCATCTGAGGGAGATTTGGTGAAAGAGGACATAAAAGCTCTCTTTCTGTCTCCTAATGCGGCCTCACTCATCTAACCAATAGATCAGCTCAATCTTGGAAAAATCTGAAGGAGGTCAGAACTTATTTGAGGCAATGAAATCCCTGAACATCAAAGATGCTATCTACACAATTGCTGCAGCATGGTATGAACTGAAACCTGACACACCGCGGAAATCGTGGCGTAAACTTTGGTCACAAGTTGTGACTGAAAATGAGCATACCGAAGATGAGCAAAACAACGACGCACTGGAAATCGTTAAATATCTACAAATTCTGGAGCCGAACGTCTGTGCCAATGAAGTTGAAGAGTGGATCAACGAATGTGACAAATACTGTGACACCTTTGAAGAGCTAAATGACGACCAGATTGTTGCCACTGTTAGCCAGGAAACTATGAATGAGGACTCGGACGGCGAAGACGAAACACCCACCCGGATTTCAAACAACGATGCAAAAAACGCTATTGACATCGCCCTTCAATACATCGAGCAGAATCCAACTACAACTCCAATGGACGTTTTGTGGATAAAAGATGGAGGGACACTGCAGCTAAATCTAGAATAACATCTGCCAAACAAAAATATGTAACTGACTTTTTTTCCAAGTAATTTGTTTTCGTTTTTACTGTAGAAACAATGCATACAGTATAATCATTTCTTAGTTTATACACTCCTGGAAATTGAAATAAGAACACCGTGAATTCATTGTCCCAGGAAGGGGAAACTTTATTGACACATTCCTGGGGTCAAATACACCACATGATCACACTGACAGAACCACAGGCACATAGACACAGGCAACAGAGCATGCACAATGTCGGCACCAGTACAGTGTATATCCACCTTTCGCAGCAATGCAGGCTGCTATTCTCCCATGGAGACGATCGTAGAGATGCTGGATGTAGCCCTGTGGAACGGCTTGCCGTGCCATTTCCACCTGGCGCCTCAGTTGGACCAGCGTTCGTGCTGGACGTGCAGACCGCGTGAGACGACGCTTCATCCAGTCCCAAACATGCTCAATGGGGGACAGATCCGGAGATCTTGCTGGCCAGGGTAGTTGACTTACACCTTCTAGAGCACGTTGGGTGGCACGGGATACATGCGGACGTGCATTGTCCTGTTGGAACAGCAAGTTCCCTTGCCGGTCTAGGAATGGTAGAACGATGGGTTCGATGACGGTTTGGATTTACCGTGCACTATTCAGTGTCCCCTCGACGATCACCAGTGGTGTACGGCCAGTGTAGGAGATCGCTCCCCACACCATGATGCCGGGTGTTGGCCCTGTGTGCCTCGGTCGTATGCAGTCCTGATTGTGGCGCTCACCTGCACGGCGCCAAACACGCTTACGACCATCATTGGCACCAAGGCAGAAGCGACTCTCATCGCTGAAGACGACACGTCTCCATTCGTCCCTCCATTCACGCCTGTCGCGACACCACTGGAGGCGGGCTGCATGATGTTGGGGCGTGAGCGGAAGACGGCCTAACGGTGTGCGGGACCGTAGCCCAGCTTCATGGAGACGGTTGCGAATGGTCCTCGCCGATACCCCAGGAACAACAGTGTCCCTAATTTGCTGGGAAGTGGCGGTGCTGTCCCCTACGGCACTGCGTAGGATCCTACGATCTTGGTGTGCATCCGTGCGTCGCTGCGGTCCGGTCCCAGGTCGACGGGCACGTGCACCTTCCGCCGACCACTGGCGACAATATCGATGTACTATGGAGACCTCACGCCCCACGTGTTGAGCAATTCGGCGGTACGTCCATCCGGCCTCCCGCATGCCCACTATACGCCCTCGCTCAAAATCCGTCAACTGCACATACGGTTCACGTCCACGCTGTCGCGGCATGCTACCAGTGTTAAAGACTGCGATGGAGCTCCGTATGCCACGGCAAACTGGCTGACACTGACGGCGGCGGTGCACAAATGCTGCGCAGCTAGCGCCATTCGACGGCCAACACCGCGGTTCCTGGTGTGTCCGCTGTGCCGTGCGTGTGATCATTGCTTGTACAGCCCTCTCGCAGTGTCCGGAGCAAGTATGGTGGGTCTGACACACCGGTGTCAATGTGTTCTTTTTTCTATTTCCAGGAGTGTACATACAGCAGTTTATTTCATTGTGAAACATTTCTTTTTGTATACAGTGCTATAAACATTTTTTAGTTTACAGTATATATCGTTTGTAAGTTATTAATTACAATACAGTACTGTAATTTGCTTGTCGTTTTTCCTTTTAAAACCGAAACATGTTTTAATGTGTGTAGACGTTTTTCAGTTAATATATTGTTTAACACTCTGTAAAAAACATCTTTTTATATTACTGTAGACGTCTTTTAGTTCTTAAATCGTTTAATTTTTTGTACTAAATGTCTCTTTATATTATTTGCAATAAATATTAGATTTTTCGGATAATCCGACCTTTTTCTCGTTCCGACCATGGTCCTGGTCCCGAAGGTGACGGATTAGAGGGGTTCTACTGTACATATCACTTATAAATTTTGTAATATGGCTGAAATTACTACGATGAACATTTCCCCGTTTGTAGGTAGGAGACTGACATTCCGTTAAGAGATTTTATGCAACGAAAAAACGTCTGATGACTGCTACAACCTCCAAATCATGTCCATGGTACTCTCGCCCTTGCTTCCACCCACCCAGCAGCACGTCAGTACTGGGAAAAGGGCAGCTCAGTACCACACTGCATTGTTGACAGATTTATTCAAGATAGTGGATCCAAGATGGCGGCAATAAATTTGGCAATGTCGCAGTGACATCATCGAGGAAAGTTCAAATTTTTGGGGAAAATAGATCAGGTGGGCTACCTCTACTAACCTAATCCCAACACCTCCCCCTCCCCACCCTGCTCCCCACCCCTCCTTACCACCATCCGGAAACTGGTTGGAAAAGTGCTCCTCTGTGCTGGCCCTTTTGACAGGACAGACGCAAGTCTTTATTTTGTATGCACTGCTCACCTTCCCCATTTGGAAATTGGCAGGAAAACGACTCAGTGTCTGCTTGGCTGCCAAGTAGGATGGACATAAGTCTTTATTAAGTATGCATTCTTTATTTAAACCGTTTGAGTTGTCATAGATAGTAGTTCCATTCAGTGTGTTCACCATAAGTCCTGCAGTCCAACTGACATTGTTCACAACACCGCTACCAAAGGGCGCTGATGGCCCTCCCCCCCTCCCCTCCTGTGGTGTAATCCTAGATGGTGGCCTGGAGAGAAAATGGTGGTAAAACGACTCAGTTGATGTCTGTCTGCTGGACTGGGAGGAAGGATATAATCGTATACTGTATGTACTATGTGTTCATGAAGAAGGAGGACTTCAACAGGTATATGAGCTGTAACCATGCAACTGAGGACTGCGTCCATATCCACCTGCATGATGTTTGGAAAGCAATGATATTTGGTGAAGATGAGTATGATTCATCAAGTAATGAAGATAACACAGGATGAGGCTAAGTTACAGTTGACATCCCATGCTGATCAATGCATGTGGTACAACTAGATCATTTGAAAAAACTTCATTCAGCCTTCCTAAGTGAAAGACACAAGACTTTCATCCAGTCTGGTACAAGCATCTGTGTGTACAATGGAGGAAATGCTGGTGATGAGTGGGGATGAATATAGTAAGTGTACAACCTCCAAATCATGTCCATGGTACTCTCGCCCTTGCTTCCACCCACCCAGCAGCACGTCAGTACTGGGAAAAGGGCAGCTCAGTACCACACTGCATTGTTGCCAGATTTATTCAAGATATTGGATCCAAGATGGCGGCAATAGATTTGGCAATGTCGCAGTGACATCACCGCTGTGTACAAGCACACAGCTGAAGACTGTATCCATAGCCTCCTACACAGTAAGTGGAAAGAAAAGATAATGGATGAGCATGTGGCGAATATTTTTCGACAAATTATGGCAGTACAGTCTGATGGAATGAACGTGCATTTCAGTATGCACACAGATTGAAGCTTGAGCTAGAACTACCTATCATTTTTTAAATAGCCTGACACCCCACATTAACTTCATCCTACTCCACAATGAACTATATGTATTCGCCTTTAGGTTTGGAAACCAACTGGCCTATTTCACAACACCGCCACCATAGGGAGCTGTTTGCCCTCCCCTTCTTTCCTCAGGTGACATAATCTAAGATGACAGTCTAGGGAAACTATGGCAGGCACCAATAGGAACTCTGTATCTGGTCATGTGACAGGCTCCAGCCAATAGGATGGCAGTATCTGGTGGCATAATCAGAGAGGATATAGGGCAACCTCAGCAGCTCTGTGGTGTCAGTCAAAGAGCAGCTGCAGCAGCAGCAGCAGAAGAAGAAGAAGAAGGAGGAGAACCATGATTTGCCTAAAGCAGTCACAATCCAGCACAGCCCTGCACATCAGGAAGAAACAGAAAATTAAATGTCCCATATCACATCTTTGTGTGTAGTTAGTATTATTATTGTTATTATTGGTTGTTTTCGTGTCTTGGTCCGTATGTAATTCTTCCTCCCCTTTGTTCAGCAGTAGCTTTCGACACATCCATCCAGCAGGGACGAGTGCCAACATGCAGACCTCTGTCAATCTAGACCTACAGCAACATTCACTGACCTGTGGACCTGGGGCAGCGACAACTTCCGGCAAGACCTAACCTGTAACGACCAAGTGGGATCCTGCAGCGCACATAGTCCACTCGCTGGAGTAGGAAACGGAGCTGTTATTGTCTGTCCCACTCATCGATTTGTGTGACAAGGGTGCGCAGTCTGCTCCCAGCACATCGAATGCTACTGGTGGACCTATACAACAGTAACATGGAGGACAGTACTAGGCACCGACATACAATCCATCCCAGCATCACATCCCTGTGCTAGTGCAGGGACAGAGTGCAGATGCTGTGGATAAGAAAGTATCAAGTGTACCCATGCTTTTCAGTTTTGCATAGAATTTAAATCCTAGTGGAAAAAACGTGTAAATGTAAGTATAGAAGCACATCATAACATGGACTTGCATGTGGGAATAGAACCTAAAAACATTTTGAAGGGAGTGAAAGTGCCTATATCTGAGTTTGAGTGGGATGAATTATGTATTGCAGGGTGCAACATCAATGAGCACATGAGCACCGAGTATTATCCAACTAGTACCTCCACTCCTACGACATTTGCCTTGCTGTGTGACACCATCTATTACAACCGTGTATGATGACCCTGCACTATGTTTGAAATCAGGTGACAAGAGTGTTTATCTATGGCACGCCTCAGTTATGAACTTATACAATGTGGATATTGCACTACGCCCTGCATTGGAGAGACTGAGTTGTTTGTTGCCAAGCATAGACTCCACATACCATGCTGTTGTAAACATTCTATGTGTGCATAGTTTGTATGTTGATGACTTGGAGTAGTACCTTTGTTTGTGCATGAATGCAGAGTCCAAAGAGAGATGGTATAAATATCCATGCAAAAAAAATAAAATAAAATAAAATAAAATAACCACAGTATTCTGAGATACCCATCGGTTTGAAAGAGATATGTGCGGAATTTATTGCATATCAAAGAGCTTTGTTTAACAAATACTGCACAGGTGTGAAGAAAAAGAGGACGAGAGAACCAGATGTTTTGAAATACCACATCTGGCTTATGACATTTAAATAAATAATATGTGAATATATAATCTCAAACTGTGTTTGTGTTTTATTCCTTACCTCTCTCATTGTAGTACAAGTATTTAACCTGCTGATCTCATTATTTTCAATGCTGCGCATGTCATGCAGCAGCAGACAATTACGTGACAAAATGAATGATGAAGTTACTTTTCATGGGTAAAATATACAGGGTGTTACAAAAAGGTACGGCTGAACTTTCAGGAAACGTTCCTCACACACAAAGAAAGAAAATATGTTATGTGGACATGTGTCCGGAAATGCATACTTTCCATGTTAGAGCTCATTTTATTACTTCTCTTCAAATCACATTAATCATGGAACGGAAACACACAGAAACAGAACGTACCAGCGTGACTTCAAACACTTTGTTACAGGAAATGTCCAAAACGTCCTCCGTTAGCGAGGATACATGCATCCACCCTCCATCGCATGGAATTGCTGATGCGCTGATGCAGCCCTGGAGAATGGCGTATTGTATCACAGCCGTCCACAATACGAGCACGAAGAGTCTCTACAGTTGGTACCGGGGTTGCGCAGACAAGAGCTTTCAAATGCCCCCCATAAATGAAAGTCAAGAGGGTTGAGGTCAGGAGAGCGTGGAGGCCATGGAACTGGTCCGCCTCTACCAATCCATCGGTCACCGAATCTGTTGTTGAGAAGCGTACGAACACTTCGACTGAAATGTGCTGGAGCTCCATCGTGCATGAACCACATGTTGTGTCGTACTTGTAAAGGCACCGAAGTCAACATTACCTTCCTTCAATTGGGCCAACTGGCGGTGAATCGAGGAAGTACAGTACATAATGACGAAACTAAAATGAGCTCTAACATGGAAATTAAGCGTTTCCGGACACATGTACACATGACATCTTTTCTTTATTTGTGTGTAAGGAATGTTTCCTGAAAGTTTGGCCGTACCTTTTTTGTAACACCCTGTATAGCTGAATTCTCTGTGTAGCCAATACATCTCAGCTGATTAAGAGATTAACTATAGTGGCCACACATACTAATACCACCCTTACAAATAGATTTTTCTATATATGCCCACCTGACGTAGTCCGTATGATGAGAGGTGGGAGTGAAACATCTTTGTCACATGGGTTCTGTTGTTGCTGATTGGTCCTTAGAAGATGCAAAAGAAGACCTGAAAAAGAAGAAGAAGAATCAAATACTTCCTAGTGATAATATATAAGTACTTATTGTAAGTCCACCCAGTTGTGACAAGAGTAATGCCCCCATTACACTGCTAACACATGTAGATGGAATCCGATTTGAACATGTTCCTGTATTTTCGAGAACACTGTTTCAGGCGAAGTGTCAGTTATTGCAAGAGATCCTGTGTGGTGTAAAAAACTTTAGATACACGACTTTCAGTGAAAGCAGTGATATCTTCCCATTTGAAAAAGTAAAGCCAATACCGTCTTCTTATCTGACGATACTGTTGTGGAAAACCAAGACCACATTCGAAAATATTTCTGTGTCGTTCGTCATATGGGTGCTGATGTACACTCCTGGAAATGGAAAAAAGAACACATTGACACCGGTGTGTCAGACCCACCATACATGCTCCGGACACTGCGAGAGGGCTGTACAAGCAATGATCACACGCACGGCACAGCGGACACACCAGGAAACCGCGGTGTTGGCCGTCGAATGGCGCTAGCTGCGCAGCATTTGTGCACCGCCGCCGTCAGTGTCAGCCAGTTTGCCGTGGCATACGGAGCTCCATCGCAGTCTTTAACACTGGTACCATGCCGCGACAACGTGGACGTGAACAGTATGTGCAGTTGACGGACTTTGAGCGAGGGCGTATAGTGGGCATGCGGGAGGCCGGGTGGACGTACCGCCGAATTGCTTAACACGTGGGGCGTGAGGTCTCCACAGTACATCGATGTTGTCGCCAGTGGTCGGCGGAAGGTGCACGTGTCCGTCGACCTGGGACCGGACCGCAGCGACGCACGGATGCACGCCAAGACCGTAGGATCCTATGCAGTGCCGTAGGGGACTGCACCGCCACTTCCCAGCAAATTAGGGACACTGTTGCTCCTGGGGTATCGGCGAGGACCATTCGCAACCGTCTCCATGAAGCTGGGCTACGGTCCCGCACACCGTTAGGCCGTCTTCCGCTCACGCCCCAACATCGTGCAGCCCGCCTCCAGTGGTGTCGCGACAGGCGTGAATGGAGACGTGTCGTCTTCAGCGATGAGAGTCGCTTCTGCCTTGGTGCCAATGATGGTCGTATGCGTGTTTGGCGCCGTGCAGGTGAGCGCCACAATCAGGACTGCATACGACCGAGGCACACAGGGCCAACACCCGGCATCAAGGCGTGGGGAGCGATCTCCTACACTGGCCGTACACCACTGGTGATCGTCGAGGGGACACTGAATAGTGCACGGTAAATCCAAACCGTCATCGAACCCATCGTTCTACCATTCCTAGACCGGCAAGGGAACTTGCTGTTCCAACAGGACAATGCACGTCCGCATGTATCCCGTGCCACCCAACGTGCTCTAGAAGGTGTAAGTCAACTACCCTGGCCAGCAAGATCTCCGGATCTGTCCCCCATTGAGCATGTTTGGGACTGGATGAAGCGTCGTCTCACGCGGTCTGCACGTCCAGCACGAACGCTGGTCCAACTGAGGCGCCAGGTGGAAATGGCATGGGAAGCCGTTCCACAGGGCTACATCCAGCATCTCTACGATCGTCTCCATGGGAGAATAGCAGCCTGCATTGCTGCGAAAGGTGGATATACACTGTACTAGTGCCGACATTGTGCATGCTCTGTTGCCTGTGTCTATGTGCCTGTGGTTCTGTCAGTGTGATCATGTGATGTATCTGACCCCAGGAATGTGTCAATAAAGTTTCCCCTTCCTGGGACAATGAATTCACGGTGTTCTTATTTCAATTTCCAGGAGTGTATTTTATCTAAGCCGTACACATTCCAGAGTCTCGAAACAGTTGGTTAGGGATCATGTAAACCTCATAATAGCCTTCAGACAAGACAATCTGAATTTAAATCACTTTTACCACACAAATGTAGGAACTGACATGTCTCAACGATTTTGTAGAGATAGGTGCTGATTGCTGGAATCATTCACAGTATGGGCTTCTCGTTATTGATTAAACAAGAAAACTAAATGACAGTAGGTTCCAGCAAAACTTCCAACAGTTTCTGTATATATAGCCTGCACCAAAATATTAAAATAAGTTCTTAAAAAGGCATAAACAAAAATATATATGTATATTTATTATACCATAAACAGAAAAATTTATTTGTATATTTCTTTATTCATATGTAATGTATGTGCTGCAAGTTATATATATATATATATATATATATATATATATATATATATATATGCTTATTTTAAATAGAGTGCCTCAAGAACTGATTTGTAATCTCAAGAACTATGTCGTACCTGTGGGAACTGAATAATAGAAAAAAGTCGTAACCATATGTCTTTGTTGTTTTTGTTGTTGGTGGTGGTGGTGTTATTTCCAAAGAAACCTATTCCCTATTGCATGATGTGTGTGTGTGTATTTATAAAGGCTGAGCAGGTCACAAATGACTTTAGTTTTTCTGAAGATCTGTGCTACTAAGGAGGCGAAGATTAAGATCGAGAATAACAAAATATATAGAATGGTTGCATGGAATTACGCCTATCATGCAGTACAAATTGGGTTGTGGGAGCAGGAGGCACGTGACCGTTTGGCTTCCACAGACATATAAAAAACTTATCGAAAATTATATCGAACGAAACTTTACGTTGTCAAAGCGGGAACAGGGTGCAAAAACTACACAAAGGATGTGAGTTAAAAAATCATTTATTTCCCATCCAATATAAAAATAATTTTACATTTTCATAAGCAGATACAGAAACACAATTTTCACATGTCTTCTTCTTCCGGAGTCGCTGGAGAGCAGGACACCAACAGAATTCCAGATCTTGAATATAAGCAAACTTGAAGATTCGATGCATCCACGAAATCTTCGCCTTCCCATTCACAGTGGTGATGGTATCCGTGTGGTTAAATAATCGAAGCGATGTCACGAAATCTTTATGGGATATGGCAGGATCATCCCAGTGAATTCCGTGGTAGAAGAGTGTTAACCACTTTGCACTCTTGCATGTTTTAGAGCACCTCACATCCTTAAAGGACCTCTGTGATGCAATGTTTGCTGAGAATGTCCCTATTATTCCAGTATCTCCTGTGTACACTACAAATGCAACACCTTTAAATATGTACTGTTTACGCCATCATCATAGAAATCGTCAGTGTCGGCAATGATTTTCACACCTTGACATGGTATTGTGGTATGCTCTAGGTATGGCACAGCATCTGTTCGTTTATACATGTCGCTGCACAACACCGGTGAGTGGGCAGTAGTTAATCAAACGGTCATGTAGAACTAAAGCATCGGCTGCAGTGTGTTCTGGGAAATTTGCTGAAGATTCAAATTCAATTCGTACATCTATAGGTCCAAACTTAATCATCTCATTCTGTTTGGAGCAGTATATTACGATGATCGGTGATAGGTCTTTGAATTTGCGTGGACTGAGTAGACACATTTCTCCTTCTTCTTCAGCACTTTCATAGTAAGAACGACGAAACTTCACCTACGTGTCATGGGTTAGACTGTATACATTTTCATTCCACTCCAGGTGTATACTACCATATGAGTAGAACTCAGAGTTCAGAAAGACTCTATCATTAGTTAACTTGCGATTGTCGAATACAGTGAAATCATTTGCTGTATTTCCACTTCTATCAATCGGAAACTCTACTACGATGAATCTAGGTGTCTATAGCTACGAAGAGGTTTTAATAGCCAATGTTTGGTTCCAGTTGGTAGCATTGGGTTATCGAAAATCTCCCTTAAGCATTCATAATAATTTGCCTCATGTTCTCAAAGTAGCTTGTAAGCATTTTTAGAGGTATGCATGTTGTAAATCGTTTGTACTCTGAACTGTTCTATTGGCAGGATCGTCTATGAACCATCCCGCATTTTGTCAACTATTCACATCCGTGAGTGATACAGAGACGTATGTTTTAAGGGTTGACGTTATTCGACAATGAGGATGTGATCGATCTCAGACTCACTGAGTTCACAGCGTATTTCTTGAAACAGTAATGCCAAAGCCTTACACGTAAGCTTGGATCCCATTGTAGCAGTGCCGTCGGTTTTCTTGAATGATGCCTCCAAATATATGAAACTCTTGCATGGAAGCGTCAGCGCGTCTTGGTGCTGGATAACAGCCGGCCGTTGTGGCCAAGCGGCTCTAGGCGCTTCAGTCCGGAACCACGCTGCTGCTACGGTCGCAGGCTCGAATCCTGTCTCGGGCATGGATGTGTGTGATGTCCTTAAGTTAGTTAGGTTTAAGTAGTTCTAAGTTCTAGGAGACTGATGACCTCAGATATTAAGTCCCATAGTGCTCAGAGCCATTTGAACCATTTTTTTGCTGGATCACAATCCTAATTTCATCATTCTAGTTAAATGTCGTTAAACAGTAAGGTTTATGCGAGAAATATTTCTGACGTATAATTCGCTGATCATACTCTGCTGGACTGGTTACAATGAGTGAGGGCATCATTGCGAGGTTTCAGGCCAACTGGTTCGGCAGCGAAGCTATGTGCTGTGGATTTTATACACTGGTTTTATACCGTATGCCCATCCTGCCTTAGTTGTAATCTTACAACGATTTCCTCACCACGAAATTCAACAAGCTGATTATTCTGGTCCACAATACGCAAATCCAAATAGTCCAATGGTTCAAATGGCTCTGAGCACTATGGGACTTAACATCTGTGGTCATCAGTCCCCTAGAACTTAGAACTACTTAAACCTAACTAACCTAAGGACATCACACACATCCATGCCCGAGGCAGGATTCGAACCTGCGACCGTAGCGGTCACGCAGTTCCAGACTGAAGCGCCTAGAACCGCACGGCCACACCGGCCGGCAATAGTCCAATGTCTGAACCGTCACTGGAAGGTATATTGCATTGGTGTGAGCCTCAACAATCTTATACCCTGTAGCAACTGAGTGTAAGAGTCCGTAAATAGTATGAATGAGACTGACGCTGAAATAGGAGTTCGTTGCAGTGTTACACTCGACTCGTGTTGTGCTGATGGTCAGTATGTCCACATGACTTGTAAAATTTTCTGCGATTCTTCTTCAAAACCTGTCATTTTGTGAAACCCATCAGGCGCCCTATTGAACCTCTCTAGATAAAGTCAATCGTTACATTAACAGTTATTATTTCAGATTTAAGTATGTTGATGTTTGCAAGTAGCTCCAATCCTTTACCACACTGTTTTAAGACTTCGTTTAAATCGTCAATATCGGACGCACCAAGTTCCGTTTCCTCAATGTCTGCTTCAGCATCAACATCCAGATGCAGTTGGTTGTTAGCCTCGGTGGTATTTGGGATGCTGTTGTACGTTTCCGGTCCAATCAATGCAATACTCCATTCACCAATCTCAAATCAGAAGGCGGGAAGTAATTTGCACGTAATAAAAGTGATCGTTCTCTTAAAGTCAAAGCGTACGACACTGCATCTGAACCTCAACTGAAGAAGGAATGTTTAAAGTTCTTCTTTATATATTCTTCATCTTCTTTGTAAACGTCAAGAGATACGTGATGCACAGATGTCCACAGAGGTGTGTATTGAAGTCCTGATAGTGCCTAAAACTGTGGAACACACGTCTTCTGCGAGTGAAGTATCGCTGTAATTATTCTGGCAGTTGCAGGTCACCAAATGAGTCAAAATAGAAGAAATATGATACCCGGTGGGTTCCGGAACCTACAGCAATATCTAAATTCACAGTATCACATTCATTAATTTTCCACACAGTCTTCGGTAATGCATCCTGCATCAATACAACACGAAATCTTGGGATGTTGAATTTCTTTCTAACATACTTAAGAAGATCAGTAAGTGGCCGGTCCCGTAGTATTGCTAGTAGGCTTTGTTTTATTTATGAATAGACCAAGCCCTGTCGTGTACGGCTTCAGTTATCGTCCTTTTCCGATGGCTGCAGCTTCCATCATCCTATTATGTCTTCTTGTTTCTTGAGCTGCGCTTGGGAGTTTTGTGCGTTCTTGACTGTTCCAGCAATAGTTGCAACAACACCAGCGAGGGACCTAACCACCGAAAGAGCAGAGAGGGCTGGGATGAGGAATGGAAGAAAACCACCAGACTCTTGGTACTGTTAGAACTCTAGGTGCTTTAACCGTTTTTCTTCTTCTTCCCACACCCTTATGTTTCAGAGCATTTTAGCTGGATACATCGCTGTCAGGATACAGTTCGTCAAACACCTCTGATTCCCACTTTACTTCTTCTTGTCTGGTGCACAACGTGCAACATTCGTAACTCGCTCAAGCTTCATCACTCCTAAACCCAACTTAATTTTTTCATACATGGCTTTATCAACTGTAAATGCTTCGTATCGCCTTTTACTTATCAACTAAAATCCTATCTGCAATGTAACGACTTGGGAGAACTTTATTTGCAGCGTAGGCAATGTCGTGTTCCATTCAGGCTTCGTCGAGCAGATTAAACCCCTAATCACCTCGTGTCAAGCTTTTCTGAAGCTTTGTTCCAAACACACAGTAGTTATATCCCGGAATGTATAATTCCACTGGCAGTTTGTCTACAATACCAGCACCTTCTCTAATTCGTCTCCTAGCAAACATGTTATGTTACTGCGGTGATTGTGGTCTACGCACCCCATTATATAGCAAGTGGTTAGCACCAATCCAACTGCTTTGTGCTGTAGGAAAACCATGCCATTTAACTAGCACTCTGTTTCCCAAACGTCTTATGATTCTCTCCACGAGAGACACATCCGGTTCTGAGGATTCCTGCAACGCCTTGGTGTAGAAGCTACTTGCAATTACCTCACCTTTACCATCCTTCAAGATAGGATTCGTTCTCTGAACCTTTGAAACAGAAAATATATTTGTTAAACAGTTAGGTAGATGCGATGTCTCAAATGCTGCCTTGTGTTTTGAGATACATACAAAATCACCTACACTAAATTTATGTTTGCATTTTAATGCGGTAGTAGACCGTACTGACGAGACCATTGTCACGAAAATCGATTGGTCTCCTTCTTAATGTGCTATGTCTGGTTCAATTATAATGAGCAGTTATTTGTGGGAGGGTATCTGTCCATTTGTATGAGCCACGTAGATTAAAACGCATCAACATTTGACATTTTAATGTTCTGTTCAGACATTCCACGATAGTCGCCTTCAGGTGGGTGAATGTTGAGAAGTGATGTATTCCGTACCGTTACATCACTGTTTCGAAATACCTTTTGTAAAAGTCTCCTCCGCGATCGGTTTGGATGTTGCCCGGTATCGATTCGTCTCTGTCTGCAGCAAACGCCCAAACACGTCCGCAACATTTCTCCCTGTTTTTAACAGGTAATGCCCAGGCAAATTTGGAGTATGCATCAATAACCATAAAATGTATTTGAATCCATTATTCTCATGTGAGTATTCCCTCATATCTACAAGATCAGCCTGTCATAAGTCATCCAACCTTTAATCATAACATGCCTGCGAAAGTATGTCATGCGTGCAATTCTCGAACTACCGTCCCCATAGTTTTTCGATGACACCTCTCTCCCTAAGCTCAGAGTTTACTGAAACAGCCTAATTCGAATGAGCTGCATTACCTGTGGCAGCTGATGCCATGAGCAGACGTAGTCGATCTATTAGCTCGCTGGGGTCGCCATAACACGTATATATACTGCTGGATTCGATTGTTCAATGCTTTATGCTCAATGTCGATACTGTCACCGCTGCTGCCGTTGTTGTTGTTGTTTTCACCATCAAGCATTGGTTTTATAATAGTTTTATGTTTCTTGCTGCTCTGGCTTTTTGCAATCTTATGTACGTCAGTCAAATGCAGTATATCACTGTACATTCACCTATTATTAACAGAATAATATATGGTTTTGTGCATGGTTCTTAGGAAAATAATATTCATTAAGCTAGGTGTTCTGTCAAATCGCTTATCACCAATCTGTATTGTGTCATCAGTTACATTTATAGGCTGCCAACGCAACATGTACGATCTTTCCCTGCTGAAGCGGAATGTCGTATCTATCTGGCCAGAGGCGTGACGGATAATCAATTCGTCAATGGCAACAACATCCGTTATCGTTTGGTCTTTTTTTTTTTTTTTTTTTGCTTAGAGCTGCCTGAGAGATTCAGTAATCTGCCTAAAGATCTCTCTTAGTGTTTGCTGTTGATCAATATGCCCTAACCTTAGCAACCACAATTTCTCTCGAACAGTCTTCCGCACCTGATCGACTTTCTGCCTCGTTGACATGTCGGTGTATATTAATCAAATGTCTCTGCAGCGTGAGGATATATAAATCCGCTCTTCTTCCACTTATTATGTGCCCGCTCCCCCTTCTCAACAATAAGACTTCTACATCTATTTTCCCCTCATTAACCTCAACATTTTCAGTTAAGTCGGATACTATCTTATCGACTTCATTAATTAACTCAATTAATGCCATTATCATTCTTAGAAGAGTCTGGTAATACGTCTCTAGCTCCCTGCGCGTATGTCAGACTTTATGCACGATAGCCTGAATTTACGCATCTATGTACAAGCAATTGTTCAGTCTACGTACACCAATTCTCTCGGGTTGAGAGGTAGACATGGGTGCGAATTGGTCCGTGGTTCAGCGTATACTTACATACTCACTCCTGTTACTGTGCTAAATGTACAGAAACTTTTGGAAAATTTGCTTGTACCGACCGTCATTCATTTTTCTTCTTTTATTAGTAACGAGAAACCCATACCGTGAGTGATTCCACCTATCCGAACCTATCTTTACAAAATCATTGAACAGCATGTCAGTCCCTATACGTGCGTAGTAAAATTGTTTTAAATTCAGATTGTCTTGTTTGAAGGCTATTATGAGGTTTCCATTACCCCTAACCAACTGTTTCGGGATTCAGGAATATGTACGGCTTAGATAAAATACATGAGCACCCATATGACGAACGAAACAAAATTATTTTCGAATGTGCTCTTGGTTTTCCACAGCAACAACGTCAAATAAGAAGACGGTATTGGCTTTACTTTTTCAGGTTGGCGGACATCACCGCTTTCACTGAAAGTCGTGTGTGTAACGCCTTTTTCATCGCACAGTATCTCCTGTAATAGCTGACACTTCGCCTGTAACAGTGTTCTTGAATATACACAAACACGTTCAAATCGGACTCCATCTACATGTGTTAGCAGCGCCGTGAGGACTTTTTTTTTTTTAATCTCATTTTGTTCGTTTTCGTTCGTTGCTTCTGCTCGGAGCGGATGTCGCAAGACACCCGCTTCAGTTCGTCGTTGATCCATGAACTCAGTTCTTTTATTACAGAGGGCGAGAAGCCCTCTGACCGAACACGCTGAGCTACCGTGCCGGCAAAGAGGACATTAGTCAGGCCACAATTGGATGGACCTACTATGACTACTTGTATATTACCTGGAAGGAGTATTCTATTCTTCTTCTTCTTCCTCTCCTTCTTCTTCAGGTCTTCTTTTGCATCTTCACAGAACCCATCACCAACAACAAATCCTGTGTGATGCAGATGATTCACTCACGCCGTCATGAAATGGACTACGTCAGGTACTGACGAGTGGTGGGTATATATAAAAAGATACACTTGTAACTATGGTAATAGTACGTGTAACCACTATATTCCATCACTTAACCAACTTAGCTATATTGGGTACACAGAGAATTCAGCTATTTGTTTTACCCATGAAGAGTAACTTCATCATACATTTTGACAATGACTGGTAAGGAGGTGTTCCAGACAACTGTCTGCTGCTGCATGATTACAGGTACAGCATTAAAAATAACGATATCTTAAAAGTGTAATACTTGTACTATAATGAGAGGTATGAAATAAAACACATACACAGTTGGAGGTTATATATACACGCATTATGTATTTGAATATCATACATCGAATGCAATATTATAAAAAAATCATCATATTCTTTCTTAATCTTCTCCTTTAACAGTATTTCCCAACCCTTTTTGATAAGCAATATATTAGGCATCTTTGGGTACCTCACAGTACTCTGGGTTTTCACACGCTCATTTAAACTGTGTTCATGCGCAAAGTTACTCCTCCAAATCATCAACATGTACACTATGCACTCGTAGAAAGTTTACATAATTCAATGCAGAGGCTAGAGGCTATCCTCGGTAACCAATGACTCAGTCTCTCCAATGCAAGGGGTAGTGCAGTACCCACATTGTGTAAGTACGTAACTGAGGCATACCACAGATAAACACATTTGTCACCCGATTTCACACATAGTGCAGAGTCACCATATACTTTTGTGATAGATAGTGCCACACCATTGGGCGGGGGGGGGGGGGGGGAGAGGGGTACAAGTTGGATAATACTCTGTGCTCATCTGCTGATTGATGTAGCGCTCTGCACAACATATTTCGTCCCAGTCGAACTTAGAAACAGGTACTTTCACACTTGTCGAAGTATTTTCGGTTTCTTTCTCACATGCAAGCCCCTGTCATGATGTGTTTCTATACTTACATTTACACGTTTTGTTCCACTAGGAGTTAAATTCTATGCAGAACTGAAAAGCATGGATACACTTGATAATATCTTATCCACAGCATCTGCACTCTGCCCCTGCACTAGCACAGGGATGTTCTGCTGGAATGTGTCGTATATCCGTGACCAGGACTGTCCTCCATGTTGGTGTTGTTTCGGACCACTAGCAGCATTTGATGTGTTGGGAGCAGACCGCTCATCTTTTCACACAAATCGATGAGTGTGACGAACAATAGCATCTACGTGTCCTACTCCAGCAAGTGGGCTACTTGTGCTACATTATCCCACTTGGTCACTACAGGCTGGTTCAAATGGCTCTGAGCACTATGGGACTTAACATCGGAGGTCATCAGTCCCCTAGAACTATTTAAACCTAACTAACCTAAGGACATCACACAACACTCAGTCATCACGAGGCAGAGAAAATCCCAGACCCCGCCGGGAATCGAACCCGGGAACCCGGGCGCGGGAAGCGAGAACGCTACCGCACGACCACGAGCTGCGGACGGTCACTACAGGTTCCAACATGCTGGAGTTTGTGGCTGCCACAGGTCCAGAGGTCAGTGCAGGTTGTGGCAGGTCTCGACATGGCAGTAGTCGACATGTTGGCGATTGCCTCTTGGACATTTTGAATGCTACTGCTGAATAAAGAGGAGTAAGCGTTACATACGAACCAAGAGACGGAAACAACCAATAATAATAATAGTGCTAACTACAGACAAAGATGTGATATGGGACACATACTTTTCTGTTTCTTGCTATTGTGCAGGGCTGTGCTGGATTGTGACTGCTTTTGAGACCTCATGGTTCTCCTTCTTCTTCTTCTTCTTCTTTTTCTGCTACTGCTGCAGCTGTTGGCTGGCTGAGACCACGGAGCTGCTGAGCCTGCCCTATATCGCCTCTTATGATGTCACCAGATATTGCCATCCTATTAACTTAAGCTTATCACATGACCAGATTCAATGTTCTTATTGCTTCCCACCATTTCTTCCCCAGACTGCCATCTTGGATTTCGTTACAGGATGAAATTGGGGAGGGCCAAGAGTGACCTCTAGTGCCCGTGTTGTGAACTAGGTCGGTTGGTCTACAAGCCTCAATGCGAATACATACGGTTAATTGTTGAATAGGGCAAAGTTAATGTGGCGTGTTAGGCACTTTCAAAAAAGGTAGATAGTTCCAGCACAAGCATCTATCGGCGTGGTACTGAAAAGCATGCTCGCACCATCCTACTGCATTGTCAATATTTGCTGAAAAGTGTTCATCACACGATCGTCCATTATCTTTTCTTTCCATTGATTGTGTAAGAGGGTATGAATACAGTCCTAAGCTGTGTGCTTGTATTTAGTACACTTACAACGTTCATCGCTACTCATCATCAGCATTTCCTCCTTTGTACACATGGATGCTTGCACTGGAGTGGGTGAACGTCTTGCTCCTCGCCCTTCGAAAGCCTAATTGGACTTTTACCAAATACACCATACACATTTACCAACATGAGTTGTGAAGTGTAACTTATCCCCATCCTGCTTCATCGCAATTTTTTGATGAATCGTATTCGTCTCCACCAAATATCTTTGCTTTCCAAACATTGTGCATGTGACTACGGATACAGTCCTCATCTACATGACTACAGCTAACATACCAAGTCCTCCTTCTCCAGCACAGACATCTTATCCATTGAACACATAGCACACATAGTAAACAATTATGCCCAACCTCCTAGTCCAGCAACTAGACACGGAATGAATCTATTTCCCGCCATTTTTCCCAAGACCGCCATCTTGGATTACGTCATGGGAGGGGAGAGGAGGAAGGCCATCAGCTCCCTCTGGTGACAGTGTTGTGTACAAGGTCAGTTTGTCTCCGGGCCTCATGGTGAACACACTGGATGCAGCTACTATCTATGAAAACTGAAACTGTTTTAATAAACAATGCATACGAAATAAAGACCTTTGTAGCTTCTATGCAGCAAGCCAGCCCAGTCGATTCCTTTCCCTGTCAATTTTCAGATGTGGGAGGGAAGGGGAGGAGAGGAGGGGGCTGGTGGGGATGTGGGTGGTTAGTGGAGGTAGCCCAATTGAACTATTTTCCCGCCAAAATTTGAAGTTCCCGTCATGTTACTGCGACATTGCCGCATTTATATCCGCCATCTTGGGTCCTCCCTCTTTAATAAATTTTGCAAAAATGCAGAGTGGATCTGTGCTTGCTTTGTCCAGCTACCCACATAATTGATATCAAATCAGTAGGCTAAGTAATTAAAATGATTACGTGAATTCCTTTTCATGGTGAGGAATTCTTTCCCCCAGTCGGATTACACTCGCCAGGTAACCTTTACTGACGCTTCCGTAACGTCTCTGGAGACAGCCCACAGGCTAGGTAGTCACTTCCTCCGATACCAATATGGGTAGTACCCGTTGTCAAATAGCGGAAGACATTCAACTCCATTTCCGTTCTGTCTCTCGGTTGTCTTGTTGAGCTGATGGAAGTAAGTCACTTAGCAGTCAGGTATACTGCTCCCGAACTAA
Organism: Schistocerca piceifrons; assembly: GCF_021461385.2. Taxonomy (NCBI): domain Eukaryota; kingdom Metazoa; phylum Arthropoda; class Insecta; order Orthoptera; family Acrididae; genus Schistocerca; species Schistocerca piceifrons. The sequence continues at coordinate 566,509,874 of NC_060149.1, forward strand.
TCCTACTGAAACCTCTCGGTCTGCGGGAGCAGTAGAATGCTTCACTTTCTTCTCCACAGCCGCGCCATCTCCGCCGCCATGTCGCACGTGAGCAGCTGTCACTGGGCCGCGAACCTCCGCCCGCGCATCAGGGCTGTACCGCGCCTGGCCAACAACCTACCGCTCGCCGTGCTGGTTATCTGTTGATAATTCAGGACTCGAAAAAGTTTTCCTACCCTTCTCATATGGATTGGGAGCTTAAATGAAACTGGATGTAAATACCGTAGTAGGATGCTGAACAATATCCTTCCCCTCATCTCTCCCACAAACCGAAACTATGTGAGATGTGTTTTCGAAATATCCTTGAAAGGCTGACACAGTGAGAAATAAGAAAATATTGGTCTACTGACTGCCACATCTCAAACGTGTACGAGTCTGCAGACCCAGCTTTTCCCAAGAATACAGCCCTCTAGAAGCATTCCTATTGGCAGATGATTCGGAAAATCGAATGGGAATCCCTGGAGGGAAGACGATGTTCTTTCCGAGAGACACTATTGAGAACTGAAATTTGAAGTTGACTGCCGCACTACATACATTTCCCATAAGGGTTATGAAGATAAGAAACGAGAAATTAGCGCTCATAAAGAGACATGTAGATAGTCCGTTTCCGTCGCTGTATTTCCTTGCGGAAGTAAGCATATTAACGTAAATTTAGTCTGCCTATTAAAATGACAGTTCATCCACTTAAAGGTATACTAAACTCACCGAAGAATGTTGTCTTTTATTAATCGAGGATACAAAGGACGGAACTTCTGCTGCTGATTGTCTCTGTGTAGAAACCTTCGAATTAGCCCCTAATTTTCTCACTGCAGTCACTTCGCGAGATGTATGCGAGATGCTGTAACACTTGCCCACAATACTTAGAAGAAACGGAGTAGAGATCACCTCTGATTTCCCCTTTCGTGACAGTATCGCTTACATGCCGCATTCTCACGAATCTTCCAGTCTTCGATATATAGCATTTGAATCTACCTGATTTCGACGAATACGAGATGTCCCTCGCCAAGTTACAGACCATCGGTAATCCCCTCGAAAACCCATCACTCTCTGACAGCACTGTTCCACTAGAAGACCGTCTAGTCCTCCGCCCGTTACTCACTAGGTAGAGAGTTATCACAACGAGAAAAATAGCACACTAACGTACGAGAAGAAATCCACAACCATGCATCGTAAACGCGGACTGTATACAGAAATTCAGCAGCATAACACCTACAACTCATCGGTATTGATTGACGTTCTATAAACATCACTCTGTACATGTCCTAATCTCCTTTATCATGTTCCTATGATCACCACGCCAGAAGTATGCCAGTATAACGGTGATCGAGTCTTCTTTGACAGGCCAGTGTCTCTCTCTCTCCTCTCTTTATTTTTGCTACATCAAATGGAGTAAAACTACGAATAAAAAAGCCTTCGCTAACATTACATTGTAGAGAACTCAGTAAGATTTTACCGCATCTCCCTCTTCCGATGTATTGGGGAAACAAATACCGTCTGCGTGTTGACGTCGACCATATTTGGTGAACCCATTAAATATATATGTATCGGACCACTGGAGCTGGCTACCAGTGATCTAAGTCACTTCCACGGATCTGTGTAAGGTTTTGTTGCCTGTGCTGAACGACGACCAAATCGCCTATCAACCGCAAGCAGAAGGTTGTTGTGTTGTTGTTTCATAAACAGTTTGAGACATTGCTTTTTTGCTGTAACACATCGAACCAGTGTATGACTACAGCTGTGAACACAGCCATACATTTTGGTTTTCTACTATGACTTCGAGGTCTGTGTCAAGTGCTAAACTGACATTAACCCATTTCGATCCATTGGCTCTCATAGAAAGCTGGACGTCGCATGGTGTAAACTATACTACTCTCACAACACACGGGATGGTTGAAATGTGTTATTGACTAAAATGTGGAAGGCATCACAACGTATGGAAACTGAAAGAGTTTGCGACATTGTGAAGGATTTCCAAACAGCTGTCCTAAAGTGATGACCTCTACATTAAATCTCATATTTTACAGTGATAGACTATCAGATGTCTCTGGGTTTCCGTGTTCCATTTCGAAGAGACCAAGAGCATTGATTCCTCATACTGCAGTCATGCAGGCGATCACTGTTTCGTTGCTGGCCATCCTCAGAAAGTGTTCCTCACATCAAGATTCCCTCTATCTCAAACAAGTGGTGTCAGTCAATCATTTTGTGGTAATCAACAGCGTACCAGTGGGCGGATGGGATGGAAAAGACACCGTCGATATGGGGCGACGTACCGTATTGAGCACCACAGTTGATAGTGCGATGAATTTAATCAATTTTACTAGTTTCTCTGTAATTACGACGCCAAACAATGACGCGGCTGCATGCATCCCAGTTTCTGTGTAGTCACTAAGCCACCTGTCCACTACTTTGCGAGTACTAGATACTAGATCGCGAATGTAGATCGATGACCTTGCAGCATGTCCATTCATTGATAATTCTCGGACATATACGCCAAAGTATACCAGACAGCGTCCTATGCCAATGCAGTCAGGCTGTCTACATATTTCTAGCAGTTTGATGATGATGCGGAATTTAAGATAACAACTGGCCATCTTTCCCTATATGGATGGTACTCACAGAGTATACCTGACTGCTAAGTGACTTACTTCCATCAGCTTAACAAGACAACCGAGAGACAGAACGGAAATGGAGTTGAATGTCTTCCGCTATTTGACAATGGGTACTACCCATTTTGGTATCGGAGGAAGTGACTACCTAGCCTGTGGGATGTCTCCAGAGACATCCACCCTACATGTTTCCTGTGCCATGTTCTATGGTGACAAATGTCTAAACCATAACACTACTTCCTTCTACACCTAAGAAAAACATAGATTCTTTATGATACATGCACAGTATTCTTCCCGGACGTGTATAGCGCCCAGTGCCCACATCCGATTACAGTTCAGAAATTATACTATGCTGCCCTCAGTCCTATAAAATGAACGCCAGGAATGGAAAATAGATCTTATGAGGTTCCGATGGTTCAAATGGCCCTGAGCACTATGGGACTTAACATCTCAGGTCATCAGTCCCCTAGAATTTAGAATTATTTAAATCTATCTAACCTAAGGACATCACACACATCCATCCCCGAGGCAGGATTCGAACCTGCGACCGTAGCGGACGCGCGGTTCCAGACCGAAGCGCCTAGAACCGCTCGACCACAAAGGCCGGCGATCTTATGAGGAAACAGACAAATGCATAGGAACGCTGTCTGACATATGAAATTACACGAAGTAAATGTACACACACACACACACACACACACACACAGGGTTTGCAGTACCTCACAAACCTCTGTCAGTGACTTCGAAAAGGTCTCTGAAACTTTTTATGTAAATCACTTGTGCTAACAATTCTGAAGTAATGATCTGGGGTTTGGTGTCCATACTAAGAACATACTGGAAAGAGGGAAATCATCGCGAAGCATAAACGCATTCCAAGGGCTACGTAGTTCTGTACTTAAACGCGCTATAATGCTAGATCTGTGTGGTTTCCCACTTATTAGTCGTGTGAAACGCAATGCTGTTAATATTGCACTGTAAGAAATATAATTCCACTACATGACATACATCTTCCCGGCAAGTTTCTCTCCGATAAACTATGGTGACAAAGTGCAATGTGATAAAACAGCTGCCTTACACACCAAAGAAAGCATCGATTTTTTGTAACACAGACACTACATACGTTTCTGCAGGTGTATAACGCGTGCTGTCTACGAATTTCAAGCTAGATTATGGTTGAGAAATTATGATATGTTCACAACAGTCCTATAAAATGATCGTCGGCAGTTGGAAATGCGTACGAAGTAACAGTGACATCTTACAAGGAAATGAACATCACGATCAGTAGCCAGAGGAGATTTAATAGTGTTATCGCAGTTTACCACCGCATCTGGTAACCTTCCTCTTGCACACAGAACTCATGGTCCGATTTTAGGCTGTATTGTTCATGTGTGGGATAATATTGTCGTTTCGCCTTGACACCACGTCTCTCGAATGCCTCCTCTTTCCACTATTTTGTTGTGTATCTGTAGCATCAGTCCACTCTCCTCCTTCAGAACACGCACTTTAGTTGATTTCAATCAGGACTCACTTCATGGTATATTTTCTCTAATTTTATATATTCTCATGCAATTTCTGTAATTTTACTAGGTTCAAATTTCATCGTAATTCCCTCAGTTTTTAGGTATTTCACATAAATTTTTCGTGATTCGACCAGGTTTTCCTAAAGTTTTACCGATTTTATGTGATAATTCATATTTTTTCCACAAGGGCCTGGGAGTTCCCCGAACGGGGCCTATGTCCGACTGCGGAAACCCATGACGTCATCAGGTGGTGGGGTGCAACTAATCGATCAATTAATTAATTTGCATAATTAATGTGATATCAATCTGATACCACAATTGCACCAGCAGGCCCTTTGCCCCATACCTCGTGGCAACTGGAAACGTACTCCAAAGGTGACGTACGTGGTATAGCACTACTCTTGTGATCAAAATGTCTGAACTCCACTCAGATTCAACGAGTAATTCAGGCCGTATATGGACCAAATGCAGTGTTGCACCCTGCCGTAATGGAATGGTGTCAAAAATTTCACAAAGGCTGATCGGAATGTCCAGATATTGTACCGTGTAATCTCCATAATTTTGATTAGCTGAAAGAACATCCGAGGAGAAGAAATTTTCCTGTGATGGGGACGTTTCGAAATGCTCCTTGACCAGGGGGCAAATTTCTATCGTGGAGCAACTGAACGATTTGTAGAACGTTCCAACGGTCGTTTACAGAGACTTGGCGACTATTTTGAGAAATAGTGTCGTGTACCTGTGCCAGTATTAAGTGCAGCGCAGAATTCGGAAAAACTTACTTGGCCTGCCATAATAATGTGTAAGTTACTCTTTGAAGTTCCCTCTTAGATCTAGAAACACTCCAGTATCGAAACACATTTTACTAACGTTAATTAAAGAACATCAAGTCTTTTTCTTCCGTCAAGCACTACCGCCGCCTACTGAAGAGCTCCTAGATCTGATAAATGATGACTGCCTGTCTTTCGCATGCACACTTACTGAGCCAGCTCCAACACGCCCCAAGTGGACAAACTGCTCCAAATTCCACGCTCGGGCACTTGCGGATCATAGTAATTTTTCCATCGTGCAAGAATAAGTTTCCTGATTACTACGACTCACCAAATTCCTTCATCGGTAACCAGTATTTATTTAAACAGCACCTCCGCCCCAGATAGCCTGCGAACTTTCTTCTAAACTCGGGAGGGCTGCGTACCAACTCTCTTTTTCACGAACTCCAAGCCACGTGCGAAAACGCTTGAATATTCAGAACCTTCAGTCAGTCATACCTAAGAAATAAAATGAATGGATTTTGCCTAAATGAGAGTTATCTCCTACAAAACACTTTTCTCTCACTCAGAGAACTTCAGTAAAATGTTATAACTACTGCTAGAACGTCTCGAAATATGATTTCAAATGTTCTTGACGATGTCGGAAATTCCCTAGGCCTTACCCAGACGTAATAGAACTGGTGGCGACATTCGGCTTTTGTTGGGAATTTTCTCTTCAGCTCACATAAAAGACAGTATTGGAAGACCACCACATCAGATACAGACAGCGACATAACGATACCTCTAGCAACTATCGGTATCATATCTCCACAACCAGATCGCCTATTATGGACAGAAAAGATTGGAAGTGAAATATTCCCCTCGATTAAAATTTGTAATTTAACGATAACAAAGCTAGAGCAAGCTTTAAAGCCACCAATAAGTTTTCAGCTACTGGTAGACAAATGTGTAGATAATTGTAATTGGATAGCCAGTTCAGTAGGACAAGGACTGATGAATGAATCGGTCATGATCTTAACGAAAGAACATCAGGCGTTCTAAGAAAAACCTGATAAATATAAATTACGATGAATACATTAGGAGCAGGAGTCTCCCCTTAAGCCACATACATTTTTTATGAATTATTTTGTAATATTAGAATGATGAACCTTGGATAATTAAAATGGTTTTATGAAATACGTAGATATATACGTGAGTGGAACAACAGAGAGTGGCTAATGTCAATATGAATAAACCACTACAACAAACTGCACAGTAATATTTGGAGTATATACGTAAAAAACTGTAGCAAGGACTATTACTTAATTTCGAAACATCTCTTTTCGAAATGCTTTAGACTTGCTAAGCATTTGACGTGTTTTACCGATAACTGTCCACAGTTCCTCATTATTGCATTAGCTGTAAGACAATTTCCATCTATATTAACTTTAACATATTTATTTCGCGCATGAACTGCCATTAATAGTCTAAAGTGAGATATAAATGGTCCGTATTCAACTTTAACTGAAGCTGTATTCGTGGCCGTATGCTTACAGTGCTCTTCACACAGACTGTCTCGGCGTAAAATGTCTTTTCAGTTGTGCATTGTTTGCTCGTAGAAATATTTACTTGTTTTTATTTATATATTTATTTAGTGAACCTGATCTGATCAGAGCCATCAGGCTCTCTTTTACATCGAACCAGATATCACGATCTAGAGACACTGGAGACTGAGGGCAGTTGCGCTAAAATTCTTCAGGGGTTGATTTGTTTTCGATTTTCTGTACAAGACTTCAACGTCGACGTCGTCGAGGTCGTCAGTGATGGCGCATTATTTCAGTGCGATGGGAAAGAATTGGTTTTGGCCTTGCTCAAGAGGCCATCCCATCATTCAATTGACGTCATTTAGGGAAATTACGGAAATCATGTGGCAGTGTAACTTGATGGCGATTTAAAACCGCTTTTCTCAATATGAGTCGAATTTCTTCATCACTGAGTCTCTTCAGTCACTAAGAAGAAGGGCTGTGAATAGTGTGAGGAACACAGTCCTCACATGTGAAAATGAACAAGGAGTCGAACGAAATTGTCGTCGTCAAAAATGCAGCAGACTATTTTTGAACGCAAACAAAAGAGAAAACACTATTCGAAATTCGCCACGTGTACCGGAACTTGAACCATTGCGATATAAGAGAGCTTTGTGTGTCGCAGTAGAAAGGTGCTAAATTTCGTAATTGTGTACTAGAATTTTCTTGCAGTGGAGGTGTAATTGTTTCGATGGCACCAGATCATCTAAATTATACAACGAACGCGTCATTTTTGGCATGGTTTGTTACAATGAAATAATGGAAAATGTCATATGAGATCGAAATTTATGGTTTGCTGTACAAGCCTCTGCAGATGTTTTCCTCAAGAAATTTCTGTGAGAATATTAATTGGCAACTGAGATTGGAAAGTCTGTTTTAGATGAACGTGAAAAATATAGTAGGAAGACAAATTTTAATGTGCAAATACTGCAATTGGTAACATAAATGACTAGAAATTCGGCGAGCTACGTTCTATCACTGGTCGCCCATAATACCTCAATTTATCACAAATATTTTAAACTGATATTGTTTGTTGTCAATAATATTTTCTGTAGGACAAATGGAAAAATTTTAAGGCCATCATTACATCCTCCTAAGCGCCTTTGATTTCATTGACACCCCAGTAGAGTTCACCGGGATTATCTGCACCTATTTTCAAAAGTAGCTAATATAGTAATGTTCCATTTTCGAAAACAATGCTTGTACGCGTAAACGGAGCTTCAGATTATACGAATTACAAGGAAGGGATTAACAACAGGACAAACCACGAAACACCTTGTAGCATAAAAGTCCTACATCTACACTATTAGTAATACAATACAGAGTGCAGAGACCACCGATCGTATATGGACGTAAGTACCAAGTTTGTATACCGGACAATACGCTTCGCCAACATTATAATAAATATAAAACATGTTATATACCTTGCACAGATGATCTGAAGATGGCAGTGTAACTGAAATGCATTCATCAAAACAAATACATCACCGAACTACTGTAGCAACAATCTGTGTTTTATTATATAGTGAAAACCGCGTTCATCTCAGAGCGTGCCTTCACGTCTAGCGTGAGGAAAGCTTAATGTGTGCTATAAGGGAAGGTCAGGTGCATCAGCTACACTACTGGCCATTAATATTTCTACACCACGAAGATGACGTGCTACAGATGCGAAATTTAACCTACAGGAAGAAGATGCTGTGATATGCAAATTATTAGCTTTTCAGGGCATTCACACAAGGTTGGCGCCCGTGGCGGCACCTACAACGTGCTGACATGGGGAAAGTTTCCAACCGATTTCTCATACACAAACAGCAGTTGACCGGCGTTGCCTGGTGAAAAGTTGTTGTGATGCCTCGTGTAAGGAGGAGAAATGCGTACCATCACGTTTCCGACTTTGATAAATGTCGGATTGTAGCCTATCGCGATTGCGTTTTATCGTATCGCGACATTGCTGCTCGCGTTGGACGAGCTCCAATGACTGTTAGCAGAATATGGAATCGGTGGGTTCAGGAGGGTAATACGGAACGCCGTGCTGGATTCCAGCGGTCTCGTATCAGTAGCAGTCGAGATACAAGCAACTTATCCGCATGGCTGTAACGGATCGTGCAGCCACGTCTCGATCCACGAGTCAACAGATGGGAACGTTTGCAAGACAACAACAATCTGCACGAACAGTTCGATGAGGTTTGCAGCAGCATGGACTATCAGCTCGGAGACCATGGCTGCGGTTACCCTTGACGCTGCATCACAGACAGGAGCGCCTGCGACGGTGTACTCAACGACGAACCTGGGTGCACGAATGGCAAAACGTCGCTTTTCAGATGAATCCAGGATATGTTTACAGCATCATGATGGTCTCATCCGTGTTTGGCGACATCGCGGTGAACGCACATTGGAAGCGTGTATTCGTCATCGCCATATTGGCGTATCACCCGTCGTGATGGTATGGGGTGCCATTGGTTACACGTCTCGGTCACCTCTTGTTCGCATTGACGGCACTTTGAACTGTGGACGTTACATTTCAGATGTGTTACGACCCGTGGCTCTACCCTTCATTCTATCCCTGCGAAACCCTACATTTCAGTGGGATAATGCACGACCGCATGTTGCAGGTCCTGTACGGACCTTTGAGGATACAGAAAATGCTCGACTGCTGCACTGGCCAGCACATTCTCCAGATTCCTCACCAACTGAAAACGTCTAGTCAATGGTGGCCGAGCAACTGGCTCGTCACAATACGCCAGTCACTACTCTTGATGAACTGTGGTATCGTGTTGAAGCTGCATGGGCAGCTGTACCTGTACACGCCATCCAAGCTCTGTTTAGTCCGCTGCTCGTGGTCGTGCGGTAGGGTTCTCGCTTACCACGCCCGGGTTCCCGGGTTCGATTCCCGACGGGGTCAGGGATTTTCTCTGCCTCGTGATGACTGGGTGTTGTGTGCTGTCCTTAGGTTAGTTAGGTTAAAGTAGTTCTAAGTTCTTGGGGACTGATGACCATAGATGTTAAGTCCCATAGTGCTCAGAGCCATTTGAACCATTTGAACTCTGTTTAACACAATGCCGATGCGTATCAAGGCCGTTATTACGAGCAGAGGTGGTTGTTCTGGGTACTGATTTCTCAGGATCTATGCACCCAAATCGTGTGAAAATGTAACCACATGTCAGTTCTAGTATAATTTATTTCTCCAACGAATACCCGTTTACCATCTGCATTACTTCTTGTTGTAGCAATTTTAATGACGAGTAGTGTATTATATTCCGCCCGTAAGCATTACATTAGAGACCTGTTTCCCTGACGAAACATTTTCAGGGCATCTACAGAGTGGCAACATTTAAAAAGTTTCCTACTCGTTTTCTTTAGGTGCGTTTGCTTTCCTCACTGGATGTTAGATCGGAAACCATACCCACGAGATCTTCTCCTTCATTAATTCACTGCGCACTGGCAAAGAAACCACAGTGGCACTGGGCGCTCCCTCGAGGCAAGGCAAGTGCGCGCGCAGCTGGGGAGGAAAGCGAGCCCTCGGCAGCCTGGAAAACCTCCCCTGGAGCACGCTCGGGCGACACCCGGCAGCGCTGTGCTTCCCACGCCAAACCGCAACCGACGGCGTGCCAGGCTTGCGGCCTGCGAGGCGGGGGAGGAAATCTGCCAGGGAAACTAAACGGGAGTGTCGTTCTCATTTGCAGAAGTGGCCGCCAGAGCTCCGCCACTCGAGGCGGCGGCAGTGGTCTGGCTCAAGTTTCCCGTCGGCTGCTGGCGGACGAGAACTTGTCCCCGAGTGGCGCGCTGCGCTGCGCGAATGGAGACACGCGCTCGGAGGAAGAAGAGGAGCGGGGGAGAGAGACGAAAAAAGCTAACATCTCCGGGTCGCCGTCGCCGTCGCTTCAGTTAGCCACTGGTGCGGAGAAATCGTGGACGGCGTGGCCGCGCGCGGACCTCTCTGAAGTCGCTTCGGCTTTGGTCCGCGCGGCCGCACTCCCGCAGCCACCGGCCAAACATCTCGTCCCGGAGCGACCGCCGATCTCCGATCACGCAGCTCCTCCAGTCCCGATAAGCCTACTACAGGAGTGTCTTTCTGCTCGAGATCTGTCTGCAGGATTAGTTCGGTATCGTGGAAGGGCTTGGCCCACGTCGCCGTCGCTAACGGGAAGAAATCTATCGTGCACACAGTCGCCCTTATACGATTTTATGTGACGTATGAATTTCGTGAGACCAGTCCTTCACTGTAGCTGCAGTTGACAAAAAACTGAGCCCCCTGACACCATATAGAGGAAAAAGGTGGTAGAGAGACTGAATCGAGTGGACTCAGTAAATTACATGTAAACTTAGTTAAGTGTGAGGTGATTTTCCAGAGTAGTTTGGAACGACTTAAGCCTGTATCTAAGTCTGAGCGAGGTCTTATTCTTTGTTAGTAACTGGGCTAAAAATGTCACGCTGTCACGCAAACTCGTTACACACCAGTGATCCTTATCTCTACACAACTTTGTTTGTATATGACCTGCTGATAATAACTGCTGATGGTTAAGACACAAGCTTATATGACACAGAAGCTTAAAAATGACGCCTTTAAAAAATATTGCAAAGATTGAATATTTCATTTTAGGATCTAACGAAGAAGACTTGGACATAGTCAAGAAAATCGTTAACGTTTGCGAATAACTAAAAAAAAACTTGAATCTCTTGTTAAGAATGGGATGAACCAGACACCGAGACCCTACAATGGTAACTACAGTGTACTGGGGAAAGTCCACACGAAATGACTTTAAGAAACTGATGCTTCATATAGTTACTGAGACTTTTTTTGCTACAGGCCAATCAAGGACAAAATAACCATTTATTTCTCTTTTTATTCATTCTCCTTCATCTTCTCAGAATAAGCTCTTTCCTCTCGTCTGATCATATGATACCAGATGTTTTTCCGTATGTTTCATTTTCCTGAATTAGTCTTTGGTGAGTAATGTGTCCTGTTCAGTCTGCACATCTTCTAACTCCTTTATTTGTCTTGACCCTCCTCCTCTCACTCATTTTCTTTGCCTGTTTTCCTGTTCGGGAGGAATGCGTGGATCTTCTTTGCTAACCTGTCTTCCTTCATTCTCTCCAGATCTCAGTAGCGTGTAGCACTTCTGTTCCTCACCTCACCTGTTACTTTAGGGCAGAATGTGGATATTTCCTTATGTACTCCCAAAATCCAATTGCCATTTTTGTTCCTGACTGGACTTCATGTTTTTCGCAGTACTCTTATTTCTAGCGTTTCCGTATCTTCTAATGCCATTTTGTATCCAGATAAAAGTAATGTTTCCGACCCATAGACGACTTCTGGTTTTTCAACCGAATTACAGTGCAGGAATTTAACATTCGTAATAAAACATTTTTTATTGTGCAGATCTCTCACTTTCATGTATGCTCTTCTAATTTATTTAGTTATGACTGTAACTGCTTCCTTTTAAATGTTTGAGTTTATACTTCCTTCCAGAAATTTAAAGTTGTCAGTTTTCTTGATGTTGCCACACTTGGTTTTTAAAATTCATGGTATGTTACCCTCATTGGTCCTATATTATGTCCTTTCTAACGATATTTGTAGACCTGCCTTTTCAGTTGTTCCATTCATAATTTCTAGTATTTCTTTCGTTCTATGAGGCCACATCTATTATCACGAGATCGTCAGTAAACGCTTCTTTGATCTATCTAACTTAATGTAGTTATTAACATTTTGGTTTTCTTCCTGTATTTTCGATTCGGTTGTAGCTTTAGGAGGAGATTGTGTCCAGAGCAAATTCTAAACATTAAACACGGTTAATAATACTGTTAACAAATGGTCTCCTTCTCTGACTGCTGATACTGTTTGGAAAGGAAAAGATGTTGCTCCAAGAAATTTAACTTCAGATACGGTGTTTGGGAGAGTTCATTTGTTTCCAGTGTTTTTCATATCTGCTGCAAATTCCTCCAGGGTTTTTTAAGAGGTAGTCTCCGCCTATTTTAATATCAACAAACAATAGCACTGTATTTTTACCTCATATTTTCATATACGTAATTATTTGTTTAAGGTTTAGAATTGGCTCTGGACACAATCTCCTCCTAAATCCAGCCTGATTTTCTCCAACCCGTTTACTATCTGCGGACTCCTCTGTAATTACCGCCAGCTGGCCGCGGTGGTCTAGCGGTTCTAGGCGCTCAGTCCGGAACCGCGAGGCTGCTACGGTCGCAGGTTCGAATCCTGCCTCGGGCATGGATGTGTGTGATGTCCTTAGGTTAGCTAGGTTTAAGTAGTTCTAAGTTCTAGGGGTCTGATGACCACAGATGTTAAGTCCCATAGTGGTCAGAGCCATTTGAACCACTTTGAATTACCGCCATCTGCTTCCCCCTTTCTATACAGAGGGTGAATTAATACAAACTTCCAGTTTTCTGGAATTGTTTTAGTGTGGTAGACTTCATCCAGTATTTCTTTTATACGTGGGTTAATCATCTCGCCAACGCTCAGGAAGGTTGCCAATGCAAAATAACTTGCGTAAGGCAAGCACCAGAGGTTGTTCAAATGCTTTTACAGACCACTACCTCAGACGTTGCAGAGACAAATCGCTTCTGATAAATCTTGGAGAAGATCTTAGATATATTTTCTGACCATGCTGTGGTAATAGGATGAGATTTTTGCTTATCAGCTGTCATCAAGGAGATTTGTGTTACTAGAACAGGTAGCAGAGATTCATGTGATGTGGTAAACGTCTCATCTGCGAATCTCCTTGAGCTGCGAGGGGAAAGCCTCTCAAATGTAGATTTTAGGTTTCCTGTTGATAGGCACAGAGAAACTATTTAATTCAGATAACATAAAGGAGGGGATAAGTGACCATATAGCTGTTGTAATACCAATAACTGTAGTTGTTAAAAGGAATGTTAAGAAGCGCAGGAAATAGTTACGCCTAGCATGGGTTACTCGTCTGAGCAGCGAATATAAAAGTTCTTCTGTTGTTCTGAAAGAGATGAGTAACTACGGATAAAATTTCAGAGTATGGAACAATACGTTTCATACAAGTATTTGCAGAATAAGGTTGTGATGGATTACAAATACCGCGATCCAACAGGCTTGTTAGAAAGTAAAAATGAAATCAAATTTCAGTGAGAGCCTCAGTGACAAAAAAAAGAAAAGAAGCAGAATGGCATCAAAATGAACGTAAGGACAGCAATGAGAGAATAAATTTATGGATTCTAAAATAAAATTCTAGCTATAGAGCTGACAAAAAATCTCTAGAAATTTTGATGTTACGTAAAGACAGGAAATGGCACAAATGCATCCATTCACTCGCTCTGGGATCACGCCGGCACAGAATCGAATAATTACAGAGAGAAGCCTGAAATACTTCGTTCTGTTTTCCGAAATTGTTTCGCTGAGGTGGATAATACTTCGATTACTCTTTTGAAACAGCGCAAGAATATCGACGATCACGTAGATTCGGTCTTACTACGTTCCGAAAGGCGTTCGTACTGTACCACATTGTGGAGTAACAACAAATATATGATCATTCGACGTATTTTAACAAGTATGCGTTTGGTTCCATAAATTTTTAACTAGTAGAGGTCGTTACCACATAGCGGGTGGCTAATTCCCTACAGAAACGAGAGCAACATCCGGTGAGCCTCAATGAGGTGTAATGAGACCAACGATTTTGTGAACATACACAAATTGTTTTTCAAATAGGGTTAACAGCACTATAATATAATCCGCTGACGGTAATATTACCTACATGACGGTAGTTGAATGTCAGTTCTTTTTGTATGAGGCTCAATGGAAGATAATACACATAACAATGAGAGATAACCAATCATGATCCGATTGAAAGATTAGCGAAGATAAAATGTAGCCCGTCGCTTCGTCTAGAAGATTTGGGATGAGACTCAGAAGGGGTATTAAATGCTACGAACATGTGGAATCGGTAGTAACGTAAAATATCGGTTTGTTGGAAGGTACCTGAGAAGGGTCTTCGAAATGTTAAGGGCATCTGTAAAGGAAATTTCATATCTAGAATATGCTCCAGTGTATGGAGATCTCAGCCGGTAAAAATTGTAGCCGGCATCGAATGAAGTGAGGACCGCGGTGCTGGGACTCTAACAGGTCAATACGACCCATAAAAAAGGAAGTCGACTTTTGTAAGAAAAACGAAGTTGCTCCGTTGAAACTGTTTTGGATAAACTTAGTGAACCGGTGCTGAAGGAAGAATGTGCAAAATTTCCGCTGCCACTATCACATATTTTGTGGCGATGTCACAAGGATAAGGCGAATGAGGGTGAATACAGAGGCATATCGAGAATCATGTTCCTCTGACTCAATGCCTGAATATAACAGAACACAGAAGCACTAATATTAATACGAAGAGCCCTCTGCCACGTTCTGTAAAGAGGCTTGCGGAGTATATATGCATATATCGATGTAGGTATAGTTGGGGAATAGCGAATGATATATAGTCAGAGATGTACTTGCGGAAAAGAAAATTATCCAAAGTCGCTCAAAGGAGGCTGTACTTGTGGGGTATCTGTACGACCCTATTTACACTCATTCCTGTCCCCTCCTCTTTCCTGATGCACTTTATCGTAGGACGCCTGATAAAGCAAGCGTTTCAGCCGACTGAAAGAAAGTTCTCAGCAATCCCGAGTTAATGTAAGAGCATCGGACAAATGTACGTTACTTAATGAATATCCCGCCAATTTCAGTTTATTGTAAGAGGGCGTGCTGAAAAGCAGTGATTCCTAATTATTTATATGAAAACTGTTAAAGCATTTTAAAAAAAAGAAACATTATTAATATTCGACATCTTTGATGTTCACGTCTACATATTTATTGCTCAAAATAGTCACACTAACGATGACAACATTTCGCAACGAGGGACCACTTTGTTGATATCGTCAGCATAGAATGATTGACTTTGTTGACGGAGTCACAACCTCGCCTCTGCTTCCACCGCCTCATCATTATCAAAGTGAAGTACTCGAAAGTGTTCTTTAAGTTACGGAAACAGATGAAAATCGGATGTGATCAAGTTGAGACTGTGTGGAGGATGATCGAAGACACTGAACCCAAGGCGTCGGATTGTTGTAGATGTCGCAGCACTCGTGTTTGATATGGCTTTGTCATGCTCAAAGGGAGAGTGCTCCATGTGTGGACGAACTTATTATTCGATTTAGAAATCGAAATTTGGCAGAAAACCCAGTAGATTCCGGCCGTATGTGAAGTATGTTAGCGGCAAGAAACAATAAATGCCCTCTCTGCGCGATAGCAATGGAGGTACTATCGAAGACAGTGCTGCCAAAGCAGAGTTACTAAACACAGCCTTCCGAAATGCCTTCACAAAAGAAGAATAAGTAAATATTCCAGAATTCGAATCGAGAACAGCTGCCAACCTGAGTAAAGTAGAAGTAAATATCCTCGGAGTAGTGAAGCAACTTAAATCGCTAAATAAAAGCAAGTCTTCTGGTCCATATTGTATACCAATTAGGTTCCTTTCGGAGCATGCTGTGGCATTAGCTCCATACTTAACAATCATATACAACCGTTCGCTCGACGAAAGATCCGTACCCAAAGACTGGAAAGTGGCACAGGTCACACCAATATTCAAGAAAGGTAGTAGGAGTGATCCACTAAATTACAGGCCCATATCGTTGATATACAGCAGGATTTTGGAACATATATTGTGTTCGAACATTATGAATTACCTCGAAGAAAACGATCTATTGACTCACAGTCAACATGGGTTTAGAAAATATAGTTCCTGTGAAATTACAGGAAGTGTTGGGTGCTACTGACAAGGGATTTCCGATCGATTCCGTATTTCTGGATTTCCGGAAGGCTTTTGACACTGTACCACCCAAGCGGCTCGTAGTGAATTTGCGTGCTTACGGAATATCGTCTCAGTTATGTGATTGGATTAGTGATTTCCTTTCAGAGAGTCACAGTTCTTAGTAACTGACGGAAAGTCATCGAGTAAAACAAAAGTGATGTCTGACGTTCCCCAAGGTAGTGTTATAGGCCCTTTGCTGTTCCTTTTCTATATAAACGATTTGGGAAACCATCTGAGCAGCCGTCTTCAGTTGTTTGCAGATGACGCTGTCGTTTATCGACTAATAAAGTTATCATAAGATCAAAACAAAATGCAAAACGATTTAGAAAAGATATCTGAATGGTGCGAAAAGTGGCAGTCGACCCTAAATACCGGAAAGTGCGAGGTCATCCACATGAGTGCTAAAAGGAACTCGTTAACTACGGTTACACGATAAATCAGTCTAATCTAAAAGCCGTAAATTCAACTAAATACCTAGGTATTACAATTACGAACAACTTAAATTGGAAGGAACACACAGAAAATGTTGCGGGGAAGGCTAACCAAAGACTGCGTTATATTGGCAGGACACTTAGAAAGTGTAACAGACCTACTAAGGAGACTGCCTACACTACGCTTGTCCGTCCTATTTGAGAATACTGCTGCTCGATGTGGGATCCTTACCAGATAGGACTGACGGAATACATCGAAAAAGTTCAAAGAAAGGTAGGACGTTTTGTATTGTCGCGAATTATGGGAGAGAGTGTCACCGAAATGATACAGGATTAGGGCTGGAAATCATTAAAAGAAAGGCATTTTCGTTGCTATGGAATCTTCTCACGAAATTCCAATCACCAACTTTCTTCTCCGAATGCGAACATATTTTGTTGACACCGACCTACATAGAGCGGAACGATTACCACGATAAAATACGGAAAGATATAGATGTTCGTTCTTTCCACGCTCTGTACGAGACTGAATAATAGAGAGTTGTGAACGTGGTTCGATGAATCCTATGCCAGGCACTAAAATATGATTTGCAGAGTATCCATGTAGATGTAGATGAAATCTGATTATAATGCGCTGTCCTTGACGCACAGACATAGTAAGATTACACACCGTCATATTACAGGCTACAGTTTGGAACCCTCTTGCGGAATAGGGTTGCAAATGTGTAGATATGAAATATAAAGATGTAGAAGTTAGTAAGGTTTGTTTTATTTTAAAAGCATTCAGATTTTTCACACAAAAATTTCGGATGCATTACTTTTGAGGAAGTCCTCGTAGGATCATGAAACATGTTCTAATAACTAAATTCCACCCGTAGAGGCCATGAAGGCCTAACGGTACTGACCGGCCGCCGTGTCATCCTCAGCCCACAAGCGTCACTGAATGAGGATATGGAGGGGCATGTGGTCAGCACACCGCTCTCCAGGCCGTATATCAGTTTACGAGACCGGAGCCGCTACTTGTCAGTCATGTAGCTCCTCAATTTGCCTCACAAGGGCTGAGTGCACCCCGCTTGGAAAAAGCGCTCGTTAGACTGGATGGTCACCCATCCAAATGCTAGCCCAGGCGACAGTGCGTAACTGCGGTGATCTGACGGAAACCGGTGTTACCACTTCGGCAAGGTCGTTGGCAATGGAAGGTGTTCTACGTTCGAATATCATAACCATTTTGGATCAGATATATCTCTTCTTAAGAATCATCATCGATTCCACAAACAGCGGCCGTTTGAAACAGCCTCCTCTGCTTGACCATGACAGCCAGAAGGCATTAGACAGCAGATGCCTACTTCCTCGACTAAGAGGCGTTTTATTAGGCCGATACTGATCATGTTATATATAAATAAACTGAAGAAGACTTCCATAGCTCCATATGGCGGATAGTGTGGCTGTATGTAGGAAGTCCAGCTCCAGATGGTTATAGCGAAGTGCAGGAAAAACTTCAGAGAATTGATGAATCGTGCAGGGATGGGGAGCTGACCCTAAATATGAAACAGTGTAGCGTATGTTGCCTAAATAGGCGGAAAGATTAAATCCTGATTATATGAGTACTAAGCAGTCATTGTTAAGTACACATTTTGTAACATACATTCAAAAAGGAACGAGCCAGATGCTGTAAAATGAAAACTGCAAAAGGGATCGTAATACCATTGCTTATGGAAGAGAGTGTGATCGTTACCAGATCACTGAGGCTCATAATTCGCCTCTAGAAGGATATTGGCACACACACAGTTGACGACAGAGCTATTACGCGCTGGCGTCGACCCTCGAGCTTAATACGAGGAACTGGAAGTTTCAAAAGAAGAGTAAAGGGGTGTGGTGTGTTCCTTGACAGCGGAAGGAGTGCGGGGAACGGAAATTCATTATGGAGTGGTACAAGTATACGAAGAGCACTGCATGTCCGTTAGAAACGCTAATGTGTGGCGCAAGCGACTGAAGAAAGCGCGGATGTCGTTGGCGATGACGAACGATCTGGCAGGCCACACTGCCTTGATGATACCATTGCCTACCAGATGGATGCCCTCATTAATGAAGACACGGGAGTTAACGGTGGTAACCATTGCCCCAGAGGTCAGACTGAACACCGGAAATGAAAGGGAATGTTCAAATGTGTGTGAATTCCTAAGGGATCAAACTGCTTAGGTCATCGGTTCCTAGAGTTACACACTACTTAAAGTAACTTAAACTAACTTATCTTAAGAACAACACACACACACACACACACACACACACACACACACATGCCCGAGGGAGGACTCGAACCTCCGGCGGGAGGTGCCGAATTGCAAGGGACATGTATTGCTGTCCATACACTTGTACCATTATTTTCAGCACTATCGAGTGGAGTGAACGGCCGACCCGTGTGCGTGCTCGCTCTCTCGTCTCGTGGGTGTGCGGCCATGGTCTCAGTGCTCTTATAGGGACCACACCGTCACCCGTAGGCAGTGGTGTTAGGATTCCGTTGGTAGTTTTCTTTGTTACAAACTTTCGGCATGCTACATTTCTCCAATGCCTGTCCTGTGTGGTCTACTTACTGTAGTTGAGTCGGCCGTAGTGCCGCTTTGATATTCAGTGTTGGGCCAGTTTTTGTACAAAGACTTTCACCTGTAATGTCACACTTACGATACGGATGGTTTGGAAACACACATAGATGTTCGAAACTATACTTTTTAATGAAACTTGCGACGGAGATACAAGCATTTATTTCATTTTTCATTTTACTGCCTCCAGCTCATTTGTTTTGAATGCACCTTACATGTTTCACACTCATTTGAAAAGTATCGATAAGAAACAAGGAAGTATAATCTTTCGTTGTAAGTGAGGTCAAGCTCATTTAAACTATAGTTGTATGATGATGATGATAGAGTTTTACTGTTTCCATACAACGCATTTCTGGTCGATAGAGACGGAATAAAAACTCGATTTGGAAAACCGGACAAAACGTCAGACATCACCTCTTCAATGAAGCTGCCCTACCATTCACATTAAGTTACTTACAAAAATGATGGAACACGTATGCCTGTATGACCATACGCTGAGTTGAAATCTGTTCGTTCTGAATGCAAGTCTGGTGCTCTGAACACTAGTTAAGACTCTCAGTATGGAAGTGTGGAGTAAAAGTAATTGAATGGTTCGTCTGAGGTCCAAGAACTGACTAAAAAGAGGATTAGATATTTACTTTCTAGACTTACGCCTGTCTGTAACTTCTCTAGTATGATCACTCTACTTGTACACATAATAATGGTTTAAGCTATTCGCCGTTTCTTCTAACATACTTTACTTTCCATTTGTCTTCACCATACGTACCAAAAAATACCGCCAGGTTCATTTCTGAATTGTCAGGACGTTTTCCTATGACCTATGCTCAAAGACAGTTGTTTCCTTAATGACCACAATAAGATTTGCTGCCTTGAACTAGTGTTGGGAATGGGCTTGTACGGGATGCAAGATACCTACATTTATGACAAATCTCTCTCGTAAGAATATCGCAGCTGACGATGGAGAGCTTATTAAGAAGATACCAATACCTAAAATGTGTTTCGGAGTTGTGCTGAGTCCGTAACAACTTCTATATACATCAGGAGTTGCTAGTAATACCCCTACATAACTCATTTTCTTTTGATAACTTCCAGAACATCATCGTGTATCTGATACCGAGAGCTGAAAGGCTATTAACGTAAGGTAAATAAAGATTGGGGTTGGCATTTCAGAAAATAGATCTCTGGGTAGTTAGAGGTCACAGATTCAGTTTTTAAGTGAAGCAATCGTAAGGATAAGCTACCTCCACAAGCGCTACTCGTGCAACTTAAAATTTTGATGCCACGCCCGTAGGCCATATGCTAGTAATCTGCTGGTCAGCCATAGTGAACTGCATGTTGAGGATTACATGCTAAACGTGGGACTTTGTGAACATAGTCATTCTTCAGGCGTGTACGGCTTCATAATTCCTTCTCATTAAAACCTTATTCTCAGTACGTAATACAATCTAGTCAAGCAAGTTGTTATAAAAGAACCAGGTGATTTATATGGTTTCAGCAACAGCATTTCCCCATAGAAAAATTGTTACTGTACATCGTTGTGCATTGGCATCTGAAGTCTTTCTGCACTTGTATTCGTGAATACAAACCCGAACGCTCTACACAAATTTTGTCTGCGTTTTAGATTTCATTTCCTATAGCATAGAAGAGGAAGTAGTAGGTTATATTGGAGAGGAGAATATACACATTGAGAATGAACGCAACGACGAAGCTTAGATACCACTGAGAGTCGTTTCTGAGAGCTTTAATTAATTGCATAGGGTCTTCGATTGGTGATGTCCACATATGGATTCAGAACAACCAAAAGAATTGGGAATTGTAGGCGATGGCCCTTCAACCGAACATCACAAGTCTGCTGAAATGATATAAGAATGAGATATATTTCTTGCAAAACTATGTGTTCAATAATTTGCATTTGTTTAAGGTAAAATGTTAATCAGCTTTCATCAGAGAAAATTAGCGGTATTGTGCGGAATAGTGCCTTATACAGGAAATCTCTACGCTTCACCGTGTCCCTCAACAGAACCAGTAGTGCACGATGTCTTTTTGTTAGTCCTAATTCCGAGCTCTGTGGGAAGACCAGAGTCACGTTGCTTTAGTCAAGAAATGTGGAACGAAAGGGCTTTTCTGCCCACTGTGGAGCAGAGGCGAGTGGGTATCCAATCCCAGACCACCATACGGCACGCAATTAAAATTCACTTTCCCAAAAATAATAGCTACTTATATTGCCTCTGCCTGCTGTAGCACTCTGCAGTCCCCCGAAAACCGGGAGATATATTGAGCCAATTTACTTAAAATCCTAACTGCAGTCCATTTTGGCTCCACATGCCGTCATTCCGTCCTGCTACCCTCTCTTCCCCCTCCCTCCCTCTCTCTGTCTCTCTCTCTCCCTGTTTCTCTCTCTCCCTCGTTTCTTCCCATTCTCCAGTTTTCTGCTCTTTTCCTTTATTTTCACTGAGTCATAAATTTATGTGGTTTCGTCAGAACGAAAAAGAAATATTTTCGTTAATAGCAGTTAAAATAAGTTATTTGCTAACAGTATGAAATGAATAAATGTGCAGTCAGTTGTGGAGAAAGAGGAACATAATATTAGGTGAGGTAAATTACTTAGTCCTGCCACGTTAGTGACGTACTTCACGACGCAAGCATCGGCAGTAGTAGCAATAAACAGCAGGCTGCAACATTTTTGTGTATTGTATCAGCAGTAATATTTGTAACTAGAAGAACCGTTTAACTCTTCTTGGCTTTAATTCACAAAATAAGCAAAATAAACATAGCTGATCATCTTTTGGACAAAACCAGCCAGAAGTATTATTAATTTGTGGTTCTCCGTTGTAGTTAAAATCGCGTTACAGTCTCACGAGAACCTTTTTTTGTTACTGAGTGTAAGTTGCGCATTCCATAGAAATAAATTTTTGTTATTATTATTTTCAAAACCACCATAGTTTTTTAAGCTGTTCTTCTGTTGTAAGTCGTTGAAACCTAGGTACTGTTCATCAGTAAACTCAGGAGAAGTAATTCAGCTGTCGATATCCGGGAGATGTGTAGGAAGGTATCGTTTATCCAGCAACTCAGCAAAAGTTTCTATAGCACATCAAATGAAAAAAAACTAAGGGGCTGACGTGTTACTTGACGGTGAATTTAGGTCTCTAGGACAATATGTATCTTCCTGAATTTAGCATTGCCTCCACTGTAGTTCTACGTTCAAAATCTAACACTCCGAAAAGGTCGTCGTTGGCACCAGTACTACGCACCACTTTAAATACTCCACGGAACAATAATTCCCTTTTAATGGTGTATTACTAGCTCCAGATTAGCGATCATCATCAGGTAAAATTCAATACATAAACTACAAATTAAAAATATATAAGCGAACTAAAACTAATGAATCTTTGGGAAAATCGCTGTTTCTGTAAACCAGTCCACTCAGTAATGCACAAAGTTGCTATTCATGTTGCCCTCAACACTTAATAGCTGAAAATGAGTTTTCTATCATCTGGTACACAAACCACGGCCGGCCGGAGTGACCGAGCGGTTCTAGGCGCTAAAGTCTGGAACCGCGCGACCGCTACGGTCGCAGGTTCGAATCTTGCCTCGGACATGGATGTGTGTGATGTCCTTAGGTTAGTTAGGTTTAAGTAGTTCTAAGTTCTAGGGGACTGATGACCTCAGCAGTTAAGTCCCATAGTGCCCAGAGCCATTTGAGCTAAACCACCAAATCTGACGTTTATCCAATATGTCATTCAACAACAAAGACTGCGGTAACTTCAGTGGTGTCTAAAACGCTGTGGGTCTCTCTGTACTACAAGTAAAATCCTAACTCGTCCTGAGATATTACGTTTTGGCACTCAGAATACCACCTTTGGCGTATACGTGCCAATTACAACATAAAAACAGTTCTGGTCACTGGGCCGATGGGCAGTGGAAGGTGACCCATTGTCACTAGTTCAACCCACGCCGCACAGGGTTGAACCGTCTGTAACGACTGGTCGACGCTGTTTGCAGTACTCCAGTGTAGAGCCAAAACTGTGGGTGAAATAGTACGGCCCAATACAGCTATGTGGACTTAACGATGGCCATCCTTTTGGTGTTGTGGCACTGTGTGGTCCAGTACTCATTTGTGAGTGTACAAGACACTATTCTATCCAGTGGTTCCATTCCCCCCCCCCCCCACTCCGCCCTCCCTCCCCCCCCCCCCCCACACACACACAATCACCTCCCACTGTGGTTCTGAACTCTGAAGACTAGCATCTTAAAGATCTACATTTATTAGAGGTTGATACATACCGGAAGCTTAGTTGCAGTCCAATAAAGGCCATCGCCAGAAAAGCTGGGTTGGTGTTATAGGGCTCTGGTATGCCAGACGAAGTGCTGAAGAAACAAATGCCATGTGCTGCCAGACCTCTCAAATACACAAGGATGGAGTCTCTCTTGGGTCCATTGTTAGTGCAATCAGTTCTGCTACCTACAGATTGGCACAACATCTGGTATGGTTGTTAGTACCCAAATTAGGACGTTGTGAACACCACATTGTTAACTCCCAAACCTTGGTTGAGACAGTCAAGAAAATGAGGATAGGCCAAAACAACACCATGGTTAGTTAGCATATAGTATCAGTTTTTACGAGGGTGCCAGTATAAGACATGCTGGAACGTTAGACACAATAGTATCCACTCGGTATTGTCAAGTTGTTCCATCATGCCCCAACGACGACGTACTTCTTGTACCACCACGAATATTATGAGCTGATAGATGGCACGCAGATGAGGTGACAACTTTCTCTGGTCAACTTCTTTATGGAGTACTTTGAGGAACATGCTCTGAATTCTGCGACGTTGTGTCCGTTTTCCTTCCTACTGTATGTCAACGGCACTTTCATGGTGTAAATACACTGCAACAGTTCGTCAATCACACGAACGGCGACCATAGCAGCATTAAATTTACTATTGTGACGGCGATTGAAGTTAAGCTACCGTTCTTGGATGTTTTAGTTAGGCAGGAGGCTAGTTTGGTTATTCGGTGTGCAGGGGACCAAAGTGCACTACCTGGTACTTGGACGCCAATAGTATTCAACATTCTGTACACAAGAAAAACGGCACTGAAAACGATAATACAAAGTGCAAACATTGTTTATGACGACATCCACAGTATGAATTGCAACATTTGAGATTCGAGTTCAGAGAGAATAGTTAAAACAATGGAGACACTGCACATGATTTCAGATGCCACAGACAAAAAAAGCCTCGTGAATCGCCCGAAGAGGCCAAGTTGCTTGCGTTCCTGCCATACTCTTGGGCAACGAGCAGCATGTTATAACGTGAGCTGCAGAGACAGGCTGAGACCAGTGTCCTGTCCCGCCTGTGTTACGCCCTCTTAATGATGATATAGTTCTTCGAGTGCTCCGTGAGGATGGTGTCTCCTGCGAATGCAGCGGTAGCTATAGAGATCAGACTATTCGTGCTGTTGTTGAATGTTTTACTGAGCACAGGTAACATTTTAGAAGAAGAGAGCTCGAGAAGTCGGCCATAACTGAATATTACCAGAAAACTGATATGAAACGGAATTTGAAAATACGATAGCCTTGGCCCGTTGCGTCACCTCATTGGAATTCCATTATAAAGGAGGGAATTGAGGTTAGAATAAACCGCAACAATTTTAATAGAGCGAACAGGGGTTCAGCATTCGCTTACTGTGCACAGGCTTTCCGACCCTGGAGCTCCTGATCTGGGGGCTGGTAAACGCCGCCAGTCCTCTGTTACCGTAAGCTCTGGGCATGCTTCGGCGACCAGTGTACGGTGCGGCAGGGGAACGATGTGTTCCACAGGAAATGGGGATCTTGACGTGACAGCCAGGATCGTGAGGATGGTAAAAACCCCTACAAAAAAAATGTCAATCTCAAGGTGGGCTGCTCACCGATGAGATGCGTGGCTATTAAGGTGGAACTGTCGTTAGCGCGCAACCTCGAGGGAAACTGTCGCACCCCGGTTGTATAATGCTTACCTATGCATGCGTGACTCCGTCTAGGTTGACCCATATTTTCCTAACTAGTCATTGGACTAAGATGGAACCCTCAACATTTTCTCCTCCTCCTCCCAGGGGAGTAGGTGGGCCACTGGTGACTACCAACACACAGTCTAACAAGAGGACTTGTTTAGCCATTCCTCCTGATTCACAGATTATTCAGATTTATTCAGTTTATTTTAACAGGACTCATGTTGCTGCGCAGATTGTGTTTTTGATTGGTAGAAGGAAAGTAGACGGCTTCGAGAAAGTTTCCCCCTTTTATATTCAAGAAGGTTTAGAGGGCATTGTTCGTGCTTTAAAATCAGTCAAGCGACTGCGAATTGGAACACTGTTGCTTGAAATGTCTAGTTCTCAACAACCAAAAAATCGCTAGGAAACGAAATGCATCGGGAAATATCCAATCGAAACGGAGCTCCACAACACGTTCAACTACAGCGAAGGTGTTGTGTCATGCAGGGATCTTGTATAAAATTATTTGTTTTTGCTTTAAAATTTTCGCATATTGGTACTGCATTTTCTGTAGATGTAAAGTAATAAGTACTGTACTGGAGTCTGAAGTTCTTTGCGTTGTGTGTGAGTTATGTACGAAAAATACTATCTAAATTGTTTATTGTGTTAAATAATTTTCTGATGACATTTTGTATTGAAAAATATTTGTGTGTAGAAACTGTGCATGTTGATGTAAATTTGACAATTTAGAAATGGTCACGCATAGGAACAATGGAAGATATAGGTCTTATATAAGAGCCAATGTGCTTTTGTTTGGAAAGAAAGTGGCTCTGGGGAGAGGAAAAGGTGGCAACGGCAAATTGACGCGCTACCTACACAGTCTGTAGGCAGCAGTGATTGAGCAAACATACTTGTGGAGCAGGAGAAGCTTCGCCTGCAAATTTGCTCAAACATTGCCTTGGATGAAGACTGAAAATGGCTTACAGCATACCTGCGAGTTGTTAACTACTGTATGTAAAATTGAACGACGCCAAGAAGAGAAATTAAGCCCATACGGCAAGATACTTGCAGGCCGTACTGTGGGTAGTGAAGCCGTCATAATTGTTCGCCATACCCAAGCCTACAGCCACCAGATAAGACTTTTTTATATTTTACTCTTGTACAGCGTGAACCATTAATTTGAAACCTGTTTTAATAACCATTCTTGAACTTTAAAGAAACTAGTTCACCCTGTTACTTCATCCTAATCATACACCTATATAGGGGTCCTTGCTGGTGTTTCATTAATCCGAGTATCCTGTTTTACAGAATTATGAAGCGTCAAGTTAATATAAAGAGGTACCATTTTAATTGTTTCTTTGTACAGACAACGAAAAAATTTTCTTGACTATTGCAAAGTGTATTAGTAAAAGTTTGCTTACGTAAAATTCAATCAGAGTGAAGCCTAGTTAGTTCAAAGAATAATAGCTTCTGAAAGCAAATTACAGTAATAAAGAGGTTTTCTTGAAGTGAAATTTTCAGCATTAAAAGTGTGAGCTTTAGTAGCTAAGTATTTTAGTATTTAAGTTTGTTTATTATGGAAAGTGTTTTTCTAAAGCTCCCCCCTTGCCAAATTGTTTAGATTCCTTGAGGTTATCTACTGGGCTTTTTCTCTTTCAAAAACGTAATGTATAATGGAGTAGTCCAACACTGTTTACGTGGAATAATATCTATTTGAAGAAGTAACTTAAACAGTAGCAAGAAAGTAGGCAAAATTCGTACTTCGGCTTTCCAATAATTCACTTTTCATTGCCTGGATAGGCTGGCGACCATTAGTACATGTTTTAAACCACTAAATGAACTTGGAAATGAGTTGTCCTAGCTTCAGTATAATACTATTCATACTGGTTTCTCTCTAACCGCTGGGTAAGATCTTAGGAAAAGAAGTGAATAGTCTGATTTACTTATCCGTTAGGCGCAACACATGGTCAGATACTGTAAACAGGATAACTCTATCGTTTAGCTTTTCCTATTAACATAACTACCCTCCCACAGTGTACTTTATTTGGAAAATAAACGAAATTTAGTGAGAGGGTTGTATGTGGCAATAAAGAGGCAGAGTTTTCTGTTATTTAGGTAAAAGCATACTAAATTATAATAGTAGTAGTAGGGTTATACTTGCTGACATTCCCAAAGTAGAACTGAAAGATGAGTGGGCTCAAGAGGTATTGTTGACGTGCAGAATGTCATAAAAAGGGTGGATGGGGATCTGGTAAAATCCGACTGCTTTATCCTTACTTCCAATAGCATGAAACTCCCAGAGCCTACCACATACAGCCCTATGGCCCCAATCCAATGTGCTGCTTGAAATGCCAGTATTTTAGGCGCTCGACTCTAGGATGTGAGGGGGAAGCAGCTTGTGGAAATTTTGGTAAGGCCACCCAAGAAGGTGTCATTTGTTCACCCCCCTCCCCCCAAAAATGTGTAAATTGCTTTCGGCACCACCCTGTCTGAATTAGAGACTGCAGCATCTATAGTGATGAGCGGAACACACAAGAGATTGAAACAATAAAATGTATTCCACATGGAGAGGCTATCCAGCCTCTCAAATTCATGCATCTTCCGCTTCAGACCTCAAAAAGTCTATGCCGACAGCTGATCGCTTTACGCAGACTGACATTGCTTGTATCAGCACCACTACTGCGTCAGCCATTGCAAAAGCGGCAGTTGTTTCAGAGCCTATATCTGCCCCACCCCCTTCCCTCCTCCCAAGAACTGCAGATAAAACCACAGTTGCCAGTATCGGGAAACTCTTGGCACCTCCAGAGGCAGAGTCTTGTAAATAATCCAGCAGTGCCTCTACTGCTGCTGCAGTAGTTCCCACAAATCTACCCAAGACGAAAAATGCAAGCAAGAAGCTTCCAGCGGAGGCAAAACCGCGCAGTAAGCCGTCAGATCGTGTCGATGTCTCTCGACCTGAAGATTCTAGTGCTTCTGCTTCACAGTCAATGGAATGTGAAGTCTGCTCGGGCCAACCATCTTGTTCCAATACTCAACATCCACCAGATGCAGGCTTCCCACTCCAGTAGAGATATAGGGTGAAAGTGCAACCCCTATGATAAATGGCTCCTGTACTACAGTGGAACATGCATTCAGGATTCATGTGGAGGAACTGAAACTCCTAACACGGGCACATGCCCTGTTCTTGTACACTCCTGGAAATGGAAAAAAGAACACATTGACACCGGTGTGTCAGACCCACCATACTTGCTCCGGACACTGCGAGAGGGCTGTACAAGCAATGATCACAGGCACGGCACAGCGGACACAACAGGAACCGCGGTGTTGGCCGTCGAATGGCGCTAGCTGCGCAGCATTTGTGCACCGCCGCCATCAGTGTCAGCCAGTTTGCCGTGGCATACGGAGCTCCATCGCAGTCTTTAACACTGGTAGCATGCCGCGACAGCGTGGACGTGAACCGTATGTGCAGTTGACGGACTTTGAGCGAGGGCGTATAGTGGGCATGCGGGAGGCCGGGTGGACGTACCGCCGAATTGCTCAATACGTGGAGCGTGAGGTCTCCACAGTACATCGATGTTGTCGCCAGTGGTTGGCGGAAGGTGCACGTGCCCGTCGACCTGGGACCGGACCGCAGCGACGCACGGATGCACGCCAAGACCGTAGGATCCTACGCAGTGCCGTAGGGGACCGCACCGCCACTTCCCAGCAAATTAGGGACACTGTTGCTCCTGGGGCATCGGCGAGGACCATTCGCAACCGTCTCCATGAAGCTGGGCTACGGTCCCGCACACCGTTAGGCCGTCTTCCGCTCACGCCCCAACATCGTGCAGCCGGCCTCCAGTGGTGTCGCGACAGGCGTGAATGGAGCGACGAATGGAGACGTGTCGTCTTCAGCGATGAGAGTCGCTTCTGCCTTGGTGCCAATGATGGTCGTATGCGTGTTTGGCGCCGTGCAGGTGAGCGCCACAATCAGGACTGCATACGACCGAGGCACACAGGGCCAACACCCGGCATCATGGTGTGGGGAGCGATCTCCTACACTGGCCGTACACCACTGGTGATCGTCGAAGGGACACTGAATAGTGCACGGTACATCGAAACCGTCATCGAACCCATCGTTCTACCATTCCTAGACCGGCAAGGGAACTTGCTGTTCCAACAGGACAATGCACGTCCGCATGTATCCTGTGCCACCCAACGTGCTCTAGAAGGTGTAAGTCAACTACCCTGGCCAGCAATATCTCCGGATCTGTCCCCCATTGAGCATGTTTGGGACTGGATGAAGCGTCGTCTCACGCGGTCTGCACGTCCAGCACGAACGCTGGTCCAACTGAGGCGCCAGGTGGAAATGGCATGGCAAGCCGTTCCACAGGACTACATCCAGCATCTCTACGATCGTCTCCATGGGAGAATAGCAGCCTGCATTGCTGCGAAAGGTGGATATACACTGTACTAGTGCCGACATTGTGCATGCTCTGTTGCCTGTGTCTATGTGCCTGTGGTTCTGTCAGTGTGATCATGTGATGTATCTGACCCCAGGAATGTGTCAATAAAGTTTCCCCTTCCTGGGACAATGAATTCACGGTGTTCTTATTTCAATTTCCAGGAGTGTATTTTCATGAAATTCATTCTAAAGCCACTGATGCCCTTGTGCTACTGGGCTATACCATCCACTGCCGGAATGACCTGACTGAGAAAAGAGCTGAGGGAGGGATTGCTGTGTTTGTCTCTAAAGCACACCACTCCTCTGCTCTTTCCATGGTTTCTGATCTATGAGCAGTAACTGCTGAAGTGCATGTGAAGCACAAGATCGCTATCTGCTCACCGTCTTTACCTCCCTTGGCAGCCACAGACTCTGAGGCTCTCACAGGTCTTACCGACTAACTTCCTTGCCCATTTCTCCTACGAGGTGACTTCAATGCCTGCAGTGTATTATGGGACTCGAACTCAACTTGCGCTAGGGCTGTATCCTCAACACAGGCAATCCTACTCATCTTTTAGCTGGTGCTGGTTCACCCTCAGTCATAGATCTCTCTTTCTGCTCTCCAGCCCTCACAGACTCTGCTCAGTGGGAAGCCACTGATGAGCTTCCTCCCACTGACCACCTCCCACTGAGGATCCACTTAGTGGATGTAGCATTAACTGAAAGGCAGCCACCGAACTCGATGGTCAGCAGGGCTATGCCTGGTGAAAAGTTGTTTTGTTATATATTTTATCGCACTGTATAGCGAGTTCCCACTACCAGGGAAACTGTGACCAAGAATGAAAACAAAATATCACTGACAATTACCAAAATGACAGAAGTGTTACACCTTTCCCAGCCATTTATTACATAGAAAGAGTTTATGAACAAAATCAATATTTTAATCTGGACATAAAAGTTGGAGTGCAATGAAATAAAAGAAATCGAAGTTCTCCAGTTCTTCCAACGATGATGTGGGCTAAATGATCCTATGTTGTGTATATTAATGTACCGACATTAGAGGAGTAGGTAGAAGAGAATAAATTTTCACATATTTCTGTGTTCTTTCGCACTATGAGGGCGAACTCTAAACAACTTATGTAACTTTTCGCTTTGCGTCCGCAGAAAGTTGACGTAAAAGAGGTTCTGAGTATAGCATTTCCATTATTACGTTGTCATGTACATATTTCTCATTTTAAGGCATTCCCTGGACCCACGTCTTGTTTTCTTCTTCTTCTTCTTTTTCTTTAAACAGTCCGCCCCATTAGCTGAATGGTCAGCGGGTTGGATTGCCACGCACGAGGCCCCGGGTTCTATTCCCGGCTGACGAAGAGATTTTCTCCTCTCAGGGACTGGGTGTTGTGCTGTCGTCTTCATCATTTCATCCCCATTGTCGACGCGCAGGTCGCCGAATGTTGTGTCGTACTCAATAAGACCTGCACTTGGCGGCCGAACTTCCCGACTGGGAAATTCCGGCCACTGACGCCATACGCTCAATTCCGTTCTTCTTTAAACACAGTAACAAAGTCAATGCTAGGACTGCTTTTTGTGCATTTCTGGTCATTCTCACTGCCGTCAACATACTAACACGAAGAGCGACTGCTTCAAGATAAGATTAAAGTGACAAACTTTATTTGTACGTGTACAGGCTTGTTTGACATAATTGCGGCTAGGCAATGGCTCATTTGAAAAACACGTTTGCTCGTTTACGGGAGCCTTTAGCATCACTGCGTATGCTTGTGTCTGTGTGTGTGTGTGTGTGTGTGTGTGTGTGTGTGTGTGTGTGTTGTTTTTGGTGACGTTTTCGCGTTTGAAGAAACACGAAATATAAGTGCCGGACCCAGAATTCGGGCTCTAAACACACCAAGAAAGAAAGCAGGACAAGGAATTGGAAGTAAACTGACTAACTTTTGTGGCACTTTGGCAATGGCGAACGGTCCGCACAAGAAGTTGAGCACTTGGATTGGAGGAAACCAAGTAAAACGCGTAAAGTGTTAACTGTGAAGTAATTTTAATAGGATTATAGTTACGATCGCAGCTCAGTTCACTAGCGTTTAATGAATAAACGGTGGGATTTCACAACGAACCCAGCATCGAACATGACTCAAATGACCCTCCCGTTACCAAAAATTACAATTGCTTCGAAGTTTTTTCAACTGCAGATTATTATTACTCAGAGTCTGTGAACGAGTATCTCGCAAACGGCGAAGCTGGTCGAATGTTCACGTGCTGCTGTCTTGAGTTTCTACGGAAAGAGGTAGAAGGACAGTGAAACTAGCACTATATTTGGAGTCGCGAACGATGGTGGTCGAGTTTAGGCTTGTTCTGCGCACCTACGTCAGGTATGCTCCGACAGCCACTTAACGTTCGCTATGTTCTGAGCTCTCCGCTGTGAATACCGTAGCTAATGGGAGCTTTAAACGTGATCGTAGCTAGTTGTTTAGTGAATGTCGATTCCATTTGTAGCGAGTTGTCATCGCTGATTGTGGTGTTAAGTGATAAATTCTGTCTAAGTAACAGAGAGACATACGAGGGCTATTCGGAAAGTATGGAACGATAGGTCGTGAAATGGAAACCACAGTGAATATCCGATGAAGTTTTGCACAGTTGTGTTGGGCAGTGGCTCTAATATGACCGTCGATCGCGTTTCGGCGTTCTTTTTAGTTCTGAGCACACAGGGAGCACATAAAGGTACCTAGAACAATAGTGTCTCGCCCCAAGTACGAGGGCATGGTGAGAAAACTCGAATGAAGCAATGCAACCAACTATACTTAACTGTCGTGCGGTTTCTTCTTCAAGACAATCCTCAGCCACATTCTGCAGGGGCAATGAAGATTCTCCTGCATCGTTTTCAGTTGGAAATGTTTGATTACCCACAATACTGCCCGTAATTGTCTCCCTCTGAGCTTCATCTCTGCTCGCATGAACGACTGGCTCTGAAGACAACATTTTGGCACAGACAAAGAGCTGTAGGCTAGCGTAGAGAAATGGCGTAAAACACTGGTGGCTGCCCTCTATTATGAGGGTATTGGAAAGTTGGTACAACGCTACGACAAACGTCTAAGTCAGATCGGCGATTATGGAGACAAGTAGCTGGAAGTTTTAGCTAACTGTTTCAAATAAAACAGTTTTGATTGTCACTGTGGTTTCCATTTCGCGACCTATCGTTCGTCAAGTGGAAAACACGCGCAGACGCGTACCGCACCTGTCGCCTGAAATCGCAAAAATGTAATCCTCGCCATTCCTCGACATGTGCGAACCGCCATCGTTCAGGGATCGGGCTATAGGCGCTACATGGTTGGACGTCCACGACTCCTCACAGAATGTAGGGTGCTCTGTAAAGCAACACAGATGGTGGTCTGTGGCATCTAGGCCGAAAGAGCACAATGCTGGTGCACTCACAAGTGTTTCGGGGCACACCGTTCAGTGTATTCCCTAGCAGAGAAATCCTGCATGTTCATACACTGACCCAACGACATATCAGCTACCATTGCAGTAGGCGCGGAACCATCAGAATTAGACCGTCGATCAATGGAAACATGTCGGCTCTTAGTGTGAATCACATTTTTGTTACACTAGGTCTATGGTCGTCTCCACAAACTCCGTCACCGAAGTAAACGGCGGCTCGAACCCTGCAGCGCGCTACGAATGCAGGCTGGTGTGAGCAATATTATGCTATGGAAGACATTCTGGGCCCTTGCGTGGGACCCGTGGTAGTAATCGAAGACAGGCTGGCAGCTGCAAACCTGCATCCCTTCATGTTTGATGTACTTTACCGACAGCGATGTCATCTTTAAGCAGCATATTTACCCGTGTCTCTGAGCCGGCACTATACCACATCGTTTTGAGGCGCATTATAATGAACTCACTTTGATGTGTCAGCGACCAAATTCGCCTAAAGTCAATCCTATGGAACCCATCAACTGTGGGAAAAACGGATTTCTGGCGCAATCTTGATATTAAATTAATTACGCAAATAGTTTAATCGATCAGTTAATTAACCCACCACCCATTGATAACATCATGTGTTTACCCAAGGTGACGCGTGACCCTCCCTCCACAACCCCTCTCCCCAGCCTGGAAATGGGGCGAAACTCGCATTTTGGCGGGAAAATCAGAAAATATTTGAAAATTCTAATTTATTGGTGGGAATACCAAGTTTTTTCTGTTCACGTTGAGATTCGGAGACCAACTGGCATAGTTCACAGGTACACCAGCTCCGCCACCACCACCACCACCACCAGAGAGCACTGTTGGTATGTGAGAGGCTGTAAAATGTTGGCCCACAATGCTTAAAAGAAACACTATAGAGCTCGCCTCTCTACTCGCCTTTCGTCACAGTGTCAACTACCCACCATATTCTCATGAATCTTCTAGCCTTTGACATATAGCATTTGAATCCACCTGATTTCGATGAGTAAGAGATGACCCCTGCCAAGTTACACAACCTTGCTGGTAATTCTTTCGAAATCCCATCACGTTCCGACACAACTCTTCCATTCTCTAGGAGGCTGACGGGTAGGAAGCTATCATAACGAGAAAAATGGCACACTTTCGTGCAGGAAAAATTAACTACCACGCAGCTTATACAGAGGGAGTGTTTCTTATTGGGGCGTTTATAAACAACTGACCAAAAGTGAGAACCTCTACATTTAATCTCATCTTTCACAGTGACAGGGTGTCAGTTATCTAGGCATTCCATTTCATAGAGACCAAGAGCACTGATACCTTACATTGCAGCCAATAAATGAAATCACTGTTTCGGTGCTGGCAATATCCGGAAGGTGTTGCTTCCATCAAGACTCTTTCCATCTGAAACAAATGGTGTCAGTCAATCATTATATGGTAATCAACAGTGTTCCAGTGAACGGATGCGATGGAAATGACACTGTCGATGTGGGAAAATGTACTGTAATAAGCACCACAGTTGATAGTGTGATCAATTTTAGCAATTTTATCAGTTTATCCATAACTCCAACGCTGAACAATGACATGGCAGAGTGCTTCCCAATATGTGTTTCTGGCAGTGGTAGTAGACCCAAAAAGCTACCAAAGTAACAAATTATCTAATACCACACATATTTCAAACAAACAGTGTATTAACAAAAACCGGAAAACTATTTCGGTATAACCAGAAAAACATGTTTTAACAAGAGTGCGAAGACGCAGTTTCTTAAATATGTTACCTTTATATCAAGGGGAGAGTAAACCAAGATTGCAAGAAGTTTTAAGGTGGAGAACTCTGGAAGCTTGCAGCTTCACTAGGGAGGAAAATGAGGAAAGAAGTCGAAAACAGTGTGAAACAAGACTCATCCGACCAAATGATTTTCTTCCATTGCTCCACTGTCCAGGCTGTATGACTTCAGTGCCACATTTTTCTTTTATGGAAATTAGCATCGCTGACAAGTGGATTTGGAGTTGCAGCTCGCACGGCAATTCACTGCTTATTGAGCTTCCTTCCTGTGCTTTTGGTGCTAACAACCTTAATGAATGCGACATTCAGATTTGCAGTGACTTTTGCCACTTCCGTCCTCTTACTCTTCGTCACAGTTCTCTTCAAAAACGGTCTGTACGATCAATCGACATAGACTTTAGTCCACGTTGTGACTTAGATAGTGATATCTTTCCGTTTTCCCTGAACGCCGTATAATATTCTATACGGTGTCTCTTGAAACACACAACACTTCGCCGTCGACTACAAGCGCCAACAAACTGTCTGCTTTTGAACTAATTTAGCTCCGACATTATGATCTAAAAACTAAATGGAACACTGTCCTGAGCACGAATAACACTTGAAGCATATTAACCACACTACACAAAAAATGGTTCAAATGGCTCTGAGCACTATGGGACTTAACATCTACGGTCATCAGTCCCCTATAACTTAGAACTACTTAAACCTAACTAACCTAAGGACAGCACACAACACCCAGTCATCACGCCACACTACACAGGTGCCGTTCGTGGTCAAATATTACATCGCAACCTGCAGGGTTAGTTATCATGTGCATTTACACTATGTGATCAAAAGTATCCGGACACCTGGCTGAAAATGACTTACAAGTTCGTGGCGGCCTCTATCGGTAATACTGGAATTCAGTATGGTGTTGGCCCACCCTTGGCCTTGATGACAGCTTCCACCCTCGCAGGCATAAGTTCATTCAGGTGCTGGAAGGCTTCCTGGGGAATGGCAGCCCATTCTTCACGGAGTGATGCACTGAGGAAAGGCATCGATGTCGGTCGGTGATGCCTGGCACGAAGTCGGCGTTTCAAAAAAATCCCAAAAGTGTTCTATAGGAATCAGGTCAGGACTCTGTGCAGGCTAGTCCATTACAGGGATGTTATTGACATGTAACCACTCCACCACAGGCCGTGCATTATGAACAGGTGCTCGATCGTGTTGAAAGATGCAGTCGCCATCCCCGAATTGCTCTTCAACACCAGGAAGCAAGAAGGTGCTTAAAACGTTAATGTAGGCTTGTGATGTCATAGTGCCACGCAAAACAACAAAGGGTGCCAGCCCCATTCATAAAAAACACTAACACAACATAACACCACTGTCTCCGAATTTTACTGGTGGCACTACACACTCTGGCAAATGACGTTCACCGGGCATTCGCCATACCCACACCCTGCCATCGGCTCGCTACATTGTGTACCGTGATTCGTCACTACACACAACGTTTTTCCACTGTTCAGTCGTCCAATGTTTACACTCCTTACACAAAGTGAGGGGTCGTTTGGCATTTACCGACGTGAAATGTTACTTATGAGCAACCTCTCGACCACGACAACCAAGTTTTCTCACCTGCCGCCTAACTGTCATAATACTTGCAGTGGATCCTAATGCAGTTTGGAATTCCTGTGTGATGCTCTGGATAGATGTCTGCCTATGACATATTACGACCCTCTTCAACTGCCGGCGGTCTCTGTCAGTCAAGAAACGAGGTCGGCCTGCACGCTTTTGTGCTATGCGTGTCCCTTCACGTTTCCACTTCGCTATCACATCGAAAACAATGGACCTAGGGATGTTTAGGAGTGTGGAAATCACGCGTACAGACGTATGACACAACTGACTCCCAATCAACTTACCACGGTCGAAGTCCGGCACTCTAACGAATAATGAGGTCGCTGGTATGGAGTACCTGGCAGTAGGTGGCAGCATAATGCACCTAATATGAAAAACGTATGTTTTTGGGGGTGTCCGGATACTTTTGATCACATAGTGTATGTTCAACCATGAATTTCTCGCAGTGTTTCCATATTTTTGTCCAACCCCTGTATTTATGATCCGAAGAGATTGGCCAAGCTATATTTTTGCTGTGGAAATGCTACAAAAACTGCACGTTCCATTCGCGGGCGTGGAATTACATCAGCAGTTTCCTGAAACTGTATCTTTGCTACGATTTCTGATAAAATTGCAGGTTGCTAGTTGGGTGTATTGTGGAGACTGGATGCATTGCATGTGTCTGGTTTGGTAGAACAAATTTTACTAGGATTTGAAGACAATTCAACTCCTACAGGAATTACGGTAATGTAGAACTGATGAAGGAAGAAGCCAGGTAGATTAGAGCTCTACTTTCTGTTGACGCCGCGATAATTAGAGATGGAGCACAAGCTCCGCTTGCGAAAGGAACGAGAAGGAAATCGGCCATGCTGTTTTCAAAGGAATTATCTCGAGATTTTCCTGGAGCGATTTAGGGATATCACTAGAATTAATGTCTTGCTCATCCTCGCCGCGTGTGTGAAGGCGAGACTGTTGAGCCTTCTTATCGGAACCACTTGGTTAGTACCAAGGTATGCCGATAATCTTTTCCTATAATGGCATAACTGTATCGGGTATTGGGGTCGCGTGCAGCATCGCACAGAGGCTCCAGCGACAGTATTAGTAGGTGGCGGACACTCCCCACCGCAACCTGTTTTTACCGAAGTATGTTTCTAAAAGAGAACTTCAGTGACGCGGTTCGGCTTTTGTTCACATTGTTGGGGACATTTAATCTCTGGTGTCCTTACGGAAGCAAGAACTAAGTTTGATCTCGAAATTTTTAATTTATGTCATCAATCTCATTGCATCTAAAACCGTTGACTTACTAACTTTCGAAGTTTTCAAGTTGTTTCTCGGTGATATCTTGATTTACTACCCCCTTTATAGAAAGGCAAAAAGTTTAAGAAACTGAAACTTGGCACCCTTGTTAAAATGTGTTATTCTGCTTACACCGAGATAGTTTTCAGATTTTTGTGAATACACCGGTTGTTTGAAACATGTGTGGCATTACGAAATTTGTTAATTCTTTTTTTCTTTTGGGTCTACTGTCACTTCCGGAAACACATATTTTCGTGGTAGTACCCACTCGATTCTTGGGTAGGACATGGGACTTCACGTAGACGAAGACGACATTGAGGCCAAGAGCGTTGAGTTTCGGCCATGCTCGTATGACGGATACCATTTGTTTTATTAAGCTAGGCTTTAGTCATGAGATTATCATGATAAGATGTAATTCATTTGTATTGGAAAAGTATATATTTTTGTAAAGATTCTTATTGGTTTATTGAATATAACAGAGTCGTGTAAGAGAAAAATTAATCATTAACAGTATATTCTCTCACATTAAGCTACAACAGTCTGATAATGCTTAGATAATTTTTAGATTCCACGCCTATTCGGAGAAAAATATTTTCTCAATGGAAGTACATTTTCGTCCACAAAGAAAATTTTTTGATGTTAGTTCCGTATGGAGCAAGAAAATTACGCGTTTCATGGCGAAAGAATAAATGTGGTAGGGATTGCTTTCCACCAACGCTCTTCTATACGTTCTGCAGTGAAATCACCAGGGTGCAGACGGTCGTTCTCGTCCAGCAGCAGCTCCTGATGCAGTTTCTTTAGTCGCTTTTCTTTTATGGCGACCATATTTGTAGGAAATAGGTGCCACCTATGATGGACAAACCCCTGGAATACAGTTCTGAACAACTTCTTTGTGCCAGCAGATGCATAAAATCACATTTGCCCCTTTGCTTCTGATTTTTTTGTTTTCTTCTTCTTTTTATGAAATTAATATATAGTTTTACAAATGTCCATCTGGTCATGTTGATTTAAGTTTTCCGTTATTTCCTTAAATCGATTAAGAGAAATAATGGGGTATTTACTGACGCAATCAATTTGCTTCTCCACCCTTCCTGTCTTTGCTTCTGCTTCTTCCCTTATGACCTCGTCGTCGGTGGGATGAATAACGTTAATCATCCTTCCTTTCATTTTTACCTGCCATTTCCCTCTGAATTCAGGTGTCTCATGAAGGTTAAATGCTCGCAGTTTTTCACACCAGTGATCGGGTAAATCATAGCTGTAAGCCGTAATAGGTTCATTCGGAAAAGCCCGTTGGTTTTCTTAAAAGTGGAAAATAATTCTCCTCGAAATGGTCTTATCTGAAACGAAAAAAACGACTTATATTTTATTGCGCAATGCTTGCCACAAGACTACTAATCAGTACAAGACCACAGCAACTCAAATGCAAAGCAATACTTTACACAGAAACGTCCGTGTACTACCGTTTTGCCAGTTGTGCAGACGGCCGTTTCGTTATTTTATTTCAGTTTTTACAAGATCAGGTCCAAAATACACATTAGGTAGACAAGGCTGTCGGTGGATGTCGATGCAGACGAACAAGGAAATGAAAGTTTTGAACAGGCTACAATTCACTTCCAGGGAGTCAAAACTCTTATCCTACGTGAGTACTCTTCATAACGAGAAAATCATTTGCCAGTCATATGTCTAGTTTGTTAGTCTGTTCGAATGGTTCTAGCTTTTTAAGTTGTGGGTTCGATTTACTCTTCAGATAACGATTTTTAACAGTCATGAAAAGACCCAGTTCACCTCTGGTGACGCCATCTGAACATCATAAGTTTGCACCGTTGTCTTAAACCCACATTAAACAAGATGTCCGTTCCTTACCAACTTCATTGGAGTTAGTGTAGGCTGGGACAAGACAGAAGCGGAAGTCTCGGCAAGCATAATCTCTCTCTCTCCAGTAAGCATTCTCAAACGAAAAATTTTATGTTACAATGAACCAGTTGTAGTGTAAAGTAACAGGGCATTTACCTCTTCTTGTTGAAGATATTGGTGCTCGACTGGGATTCGAACTCATATCTCCCCTTTCGCTGGATCTGATCTCTTCGGGATTAGATTAGATTATATTAGATTAGTACTTGTTCCATAATCATGAATACGACACTTCGTAATGATGTGGAACGTGTCAGGTTAATAAAAGATGTCTATACAAGATATTACATTAGACAAAATATTACATGACACTCAATATTTTATTTTTGTGGAGGTTGGGAAGTTACCCACTTACTATAACCAAAAATTCATCTAATGAGTAGAAGGAGTTGCCATTAAGAAATTCTTTTAATTTCCTTTTAAATGCTATATGGCTCTCTGTCAGACTTTTGATGCTATTAGGTAAGTGACCAAAGACTATATCCTTTCTCCTAATGTTGTAGCCATGTACACTGCTATTTCTTTTGTCCGCAGCTCGTGGTCGTGCGGTAGCGTTCTGGCTTCCCGCGCCCGGGTTCCCGGGTTCAGTTCCCGGCGGGGTCAGGGATTTTCTCTGCCTCGTGATGACTGGGCGTTGTTTGATGTCCTTAGGTTAGTTATGTTTAAGTAGTTCTAAGTTGTAGGGGACTGATGACCATAGATGTTAAGTCACATAGTGCTCAGAGCCATTTGAACCATTGCTATTACATTTTAATTCGTTCGTATTGTTAATAAAAAATTTCATAAGTGTATATATATATATATATATTGTGAGGCTACAGTGAAGATTTCTAGCTCTTTAAATAGGTGTCTGCAGGATGATCTTGGATGAGCTCCAGCAATTATTCTGATTACACGCTTTTGTGCAATGAACACTCTTTTATTCAGTGATGAGTTACCCCAGAATATGATGCCGTACGAAAGCAGAGAATGAAAACAGGCGCGGTAAGCTAATTTACTCCGATGTATATCGCCAAAATTTGCAATGACCCTAATAGCATAAGTAGCTGAACTCAAACGTTTCAGTAGATCCTCAGTGTGTTTCTTCCAGTTCAACCCCTCATCAATGCACACATAGAAATTTTGAATATTCTACCTTAGCTACCAATTTCTGATCGAAGTCTATGTTTATTAATGGGGTCATTCCATTTACTGTGTGGAACTGTATATACTGTGATTTGTCAAAGTTAAATGAGAGCCCACTTGCAGAGAACCACTTAATGATTTTCTGAAAAACATCGTTTACAATTTCACCAGTTAATTCTTGTCTGTCGGGTGTGATACCTATACTTGTATCATCGGCAATAAGTACCAGACGATACAGTTCCATTATTTAGTTGTTTCCCCAAGACTTAAAACTCCTCTAGGTCTTCAAATGGTACGTGTCAGTATTTGAGTGCTGGTCTGACACAAAGCCTTTCTTCATGACATTTTAATCTGTAATACGTGCACATCAGATTATGACTGGAAAATAGTTATGATTTTTGACGTTTCTCTGTGCGTTGCCAACAAAAATTGTTGGTGCCTTTTCCGACTACCAGTCAGCACAGAACTATTCATTGCGTTATTTCGAGTTCAAACACACGCACATCTTACTTCCAGTGAAACACACCAGTACTTTAAGTTTGTTCGTCACTGGAGAAACAACAGCGGTAGGTGCCGGATTCGAGCACCGGCGAGGCAAAACTTTTTCGTTTGGTCACTTCTGTTTCAGTCATCTCGCTACTGGTAAAAAACTTCAGATTCCGACAGCTGCTTCTGCTTCGATGACAATCGATTAGGTTGTTAGTGGTGATTGAAACCATATTTAAGATACTATGTGGTTTGACTTCTGAAATGTGGTTAATTAACAGGGAGAATAGTTACTAGACAGAACTCTCAACTCCTGAGTACAAAATTTTCGTCGAGTAATTTCAAGTGGAACCTTTCTTGTTCAAACGTTATTTATTGTAATAAATCTAAGTTTACAAGTGTTAAAGAATGTGTCATTTTCATCCTGATATTTTGATTATCGTGGCATTAATTTTCACATAGGCTGATTATCATATAGAGCGAAGTTCTCTAGTGGTTCTCTTGTAGTACCTAGTTTGAATAGTCAAATGGCTTTACCTAAAAAGAGTTTAGAAGACCTGCCAGACGTATTATGCATACAAATCATGAGAATTGCAATTCTGTTCGTTCGGATACTTTTGAGTATGACAGTACATACATGTGTTTATGGCCCTCTAAGACTGCGTTCCAAGTTAAATAACCATACACATTCTCAGCTAATAGAGACATATTGGTTTGGCATGCTCACAACTGTTTCTTCAACATTTTATTACCTCAACGAATGTTACCTTATGTCAGTTTATTCCAGCTTCAGTGTAAACATTGAACAATGTGGGAGGAAGACTGAACTACTACAAATCTCGCTTCACAGTTTATTGTTCTGGCGAACCGCTTTCTCAATCTTTCAGTGTTGGCGAATTACTTTCCTTTGTAGCTAATACAGCTTAATTTGCGATACAGTATCTTTGAAGACATTTCCTAAGTGAAGAGAGCCTTCAAAATTTTGTTTGTTTGATTTAGAATTTTTTGTTTGCACGATACACGTACGATAGTTATAGGTACTATGCTTTCTCCGGCCACTATAAACGGTCATGAATTTGTGTATACGAATACGTGTGTGCTGAAAAACACTAGACGATCGTTCCATATATATTTGTGGCTGTCTTTTCCCAGAACAAGCGTTTGCCAGACCATGTTTCTGATAAATTTAGCCAAGGATAAACGGCTGATTCCCTTTTGGTGTTGAACAATAGGAGCTCCGGAAGAAGCCTCCTTAGCATTTTATTTTCTGATAACTGTTTCTACATCTGAGGCAGTGACAAAGAATAGGGAATTCTCGAAAGGTGCCATATATTTCGGACCTCGGTCGAGGATCCAATTTGGTGTTCTTTGTTGAGTGTCCGATTGAAGCACTTAGCGATTCCTTGTTTTTTTAGTTTCTTTTTTACTGACCTATCATCCGATGTATCGGGACCTCAGGGCCGCGCACCGAACGCGGGCAGGGAATGGCTCCGAGTGGGTGGGGGAAGAGGGGCGAGGGTGGAGAGTCGGTAGGCAGGCTGCAGCCGTCGCATCCCGGCGCCGGCCCCTTCCCAGACACTTCCTAAGGTTTATGGCGGCTCACTTCGACCCTCGCTCTTTCACAAAATAATTTATTGCCCCTGTAATCTTTCGCGCGTTAAAATTCCATTTCTAAGTTAAAAGTTTCCCTCTGAAATATGTCCGTGAATGTTCAAAGGGTCTCGTGCTGAGTCGGCAGGCATAGTGAACGCATTTCATGCTCCCACACTTTTAATATCGGCCTTACTCAGTTCCTGATTTATTTGCGCTGGCGGAACAGCGCTTCCCACATGGCACTCG
Organism: Schistocerca piceifrons; assembly: GCF_021461385.2. Lineage (NCBI taxonomy): Eukaryota > Metazoa > Arthropoda > Insecta > Orthoptera > Acrididae > Schistocerca > Schistocerca piceifrons. Next base: position 566,553,090 of record NC_060149.1, read on the forward strand.
GCAACGAGCGTTTTCATAGACATTTGTGATATCGATACGTGTGCGCTCTTCCACTTCTTTCAGTAGTTGGTAACACAGTCTACAAAGATTTTGAATTAATTCCGCCCTTAGCCTATACTTGAGGTTAACTTCAGTTCATACATAGCACTTCATGAGTGGATTTATTTTCTGTAGCAACTCGACGTGCTCGTGCAGCACAGCATGTGCAATGCATGTTTCTGCAAAAGTGGAGGAGAACAAATCAGCAATCTTATCTCTCTACAAATAACTGTCTGAATTCAATCTGTACATTTCTGCTCTCTGGGAGTGGTTTCTATTTGGTATTGCACACGGACTTGCGATAAATCTCTTCGACCACAGCATAATATCCCGGAAGTTTTTATTAATTGACAATTCCGGCCGTACAGTATACATTTTACAGGTTCAGATATCGGCTTCCAAAACAATGTCTGCTCTCAGAAATATTTTTTAAAAATCTATGTTGCCTAATTATAATCTCTATTGTGCACAGCATTGGAGATATTTAAAAAATAGACGAGAACTGACTATTATTTAAAAACCCTCTTCAACTACATTCTGCAACGTTCGATGTAGGCATTTAAAACGAAAATAAACTTTATGTACCATTTCATTTAACGTGAATATAGAGACGTGAACTCCTTTAAATTTATAATTAAACATTTTCGTACAACAATGTGTTAATTACAAATGACACACGTTTACTGAAAATACCCCAGAGATTTATTTATTTTTTATTTATAGTATAGCAATACATATACAAAGATAACGAAACTACAACACGTCAGAATTTAAGCGCAGCTCTCCAGCATAAAATAATACAAATCACACCGACTATATATGGATATCAAGGTCCTCTATGTATTTTATAACATCACTCATCGTTGTTAGGAAATCTTCGAAAGGACACTTACAGGCACGTACGGGACATATCGATACAACATGGGAACTCTCTGTCGTTCCGCACCACTGCCACACTATGGTGATGAATATTTGCTCCACTTGGGGAGAGTGTCAGCACATCGTCCATGGCGCATTCGGATGCGGTTCAAGATACTCCAACTTGACCGAGGCTGGTCGAATCCAGGGGGTTTCTCCTGAATGCAAGGCAGCTGTAGGCATTGTGGGGGACAGTTCTGTTGCCATCAGCGTTCCCATTCATCAGTGGTATTGAATTCAGTTTATCGCTTCTCAGGGAATATGTCGTCCGTTACTGGAAGGTCGGTGTTATTAGCAAGTTTCTGGTATTGACGCAGTAGTGTCCAGTTCCGTCTGATATCAGGAGGTGTAATGCGGCTCAAAATAGGCAACCCATTTGTGGTAGCAGATCGTGTTGACCCACTAAAAATACGCATGGCCTCGTTAAGATGTACGTCTATCTTTTGTACGTGTGGAGTAGTAAATCAGACTGGCGCGCAGTACTCTGTTGCTGAGTATACCAATCCGAGAACTGATACAAGAAAAGTGTCTGCTGACGACCCCCACCAAGAGTCACAGAGCTTATGGAGAATGTTGTATCTGGTTTTGAGATTAGCAGATGTTCGTTACAAGTGCTCCTTAAAAGAAAGCGTCCTATCTGACGTGATTCCAAGGCATTTTGGATGCATATTATGATTAAGTTCGTCTCCCTCAAAACCGACATCGACGGATCAGTGTGCCAATCTATTAGACAGGTGAAAAAATGAAACTTCTGTTTTATTCGAGTTTGGTTGTAACCTCCATTTACGGAAATAATGGCTTAAGATTTCTAGATAAGAAGTTAGGATTTCTTCAGTTGTTTCAGAGGTCTTGTGTTTTGTAGCTATTTCCCAGTCGTCTGCATAGTCAAACTTTCTGTTGGGCGAATATCAGATATATATTCAAATTAAACAGGAGAGGAACAAGGACGGATCCTTGTGTAAGCCATTATTCAATACTTTTGGGGAGCTAGTGTCTTTTTCTGTAGTTACTATAAATGTCCTTCCATCTAACGTCTTGTTAGTTAGTTTTGTTGTCCGTTTTCATGAGTCAAGTTGTAATAAATTATCAAGGAAGTCCATGCCTCCAAACCCTGACATATGCTGCACTTAGGTCACCGAAAGAAATTGATGTTTGCTGCTTATTTGGTATCGACCTTCAATAAATGATGCTAAAGATAACACTTGATCAGCGCAACTCCGTCCTGGTCGGAATCCAGCTTGCTCAATAGGAAGTTTCTGAAAGATTATTGAGCTAATCCGATTGTATTGAGTTATTTCAAGGAACTTATGAAGCGCACTCAAGAGTGCGATTGGGCGATAGTTCTTAGGGTGGTCTGATACCTTGCCGGGTTTGCCACACCATAACTCACAAGTGTCCAGTGGATGATGCTAGAGAACAGTCACTTCAAGGCAAATATCTAAGGCCAAGAAGCAGAGGCAGCCAGATGTTATGTTATGTTAACCGGGGACCTAGAAACGACGGAGAGGCTCCGTCCCCGCCGCAGCAGCAGTGGTCCGCAACCCCACGACGACTACCGCAGTCCACTTCACCCCTCCGCCACCCCACACCGGAACCAGGGATATTGTGCAGTTCGGCCCTCGGTGGACCACCCAGGGAACGTCTCACACCAGACGAGTGTAACCCCTATGTTTGTGTGGTGGAGTAATGGTGGTGTACGCGTACGTGGAGCACTTGTTTGCGCAGCAATCGCCGGCATAGTGTAGCTGAGGCGGAATAAGGGGAACCACCCCGCATTCGCCGAGGCAGATGGAAAACCGCCTAAAAACCATCCACATACTGGCCGGCACACCGGACCTCGACACAAATCCGCCGGGCGGATTCGTGCCGAATCTGAACACAAAAATCCTCTTAGGCCGCGTCCTACGTAAGCGACAGGAGCGACCGACAGCGCGCGACAGCTTCAGACGACGAAACATCACAGCAGGTACGGTTGCGGAAGTGTCCTACGCGCTTCAGTCTGGAACCGCGCGACCGCTACGGTCGCAGGTTCGAAGCCTGCCTCGGACATGGATGTGTGTAATGTCCATAGGTCAGCTAGGTTTAAGTAGTTCTAAGTTCTAGGGGACTGATGACCTCAGCTGTTAAGTCCCATAGTGTTCAGAGCTACACTCCTGGAAATGGAAAAAAGAACACATTGACACCGGTGTGTCAGACCCACCATACTTGCTCCGGACACTGCGAGAGGGCTGTACAAGCAATGATCACACGCACGGCACAGCGGACACAACAGGAACCGCGGTGTTGGCCGTCGAATGGCGCTAGCTGCGCAGCATTTCTGCACCGCCGCCGTCAGTGTCAGCCATTTTGCCGTGGCATACGGAGCTCCATCGCAGTCTTTAACACTGGTAGCATGCCGCGACAGCGTGGACGTGAACCGTATGTGCAGTTGACGGATTTTGAGCGAGGGCGTATAGTGGGCATGCGGGAGGCCGGGTGGACGTACCGCCGAATTGCTCTACACGTGGGGCGTGAGGTCTCCACAGTACATCGATGTTGTCGCCAGTGGTCGGCGGAAGGTGCACGTGCCCGTCGACCTGGGACCGGACCGCAGCGACGCACGGATGCACGCCAAGACCGTAGGATCCTATGCAGTGCCGTAGGGGACCGCACCGCCACTTCCCAGCAAATTAGGAACACTGTTGCTCCTGGGGTATCGGCGAGGACCATTCGCAACCGTCTCCATGAAGCTGGGCTACGGTCCCGCACACCGTTAGGCCGTCTTCCGCTCACGCCCCAACATCGTGCAGCCCGCCTCCAGTGGTGTCGCGGCAGGCATGAATGGAGGGACGAATGGAGACGTGTCGTCTTCAGCGATGAGAGTCGCTTCTGCCTTGGTGCCAATGATGGTCGTATGCGTGTTTGGCGCCGTGCAGGTGAGCGCCACAATCAGGACTGCATACGACCGTGGCACACGGGGCCAACACCCGGCATCATGGTGTGGGGAGCGACCTCCTACACTGGCCGTACACCACTGGTGATCGTCGAGGGGACACTGAATAGTGCACGGTACATCCAAACCGTCATCGAACCCATCGTTCTACCATTCCTAGACCGGCAAGGGAACTTGCTGTTCCAACAGGACAATGCACGTCCGCATGTATCCCGTGCCACCCAACGTGCTCTAGAAGGTGTAAGTCAACTACCCTGGCCAGCAAGATCTCCGGATCTGTCCCCCATTGAGCATGTTTGGGACTGGATGAAGCGTCGTCTCACGCGGTCTGCACGTCCAGCACGAACGCTGGTCCAACTGAGGCGCCAGGTGGAAATGGCATGGCAAGCCGTTCCACAGGACTACATCCAGCATCTCTACGATCGTCTCCATGGGAGAATAGCAGCCTGCATTGCTGCGAAAGGTGGATATACACTGTACTAGTGCCGACATTGTGCATGCTCTGTTGCCTGTGTCTATGTGCCTGTGGTTCTGTCAGTGTGATCATGTGATGCATCTGACCCCAGGAATGTGTCAATAAAGTTTCCCCTTCCTGGGACAATGAATTCACCGTGTTCTTATTTCAATTTCCAGGAGTGTATTTGACCCATTTTTGAAGTGTCCTACGTGGGCGACATCCGTGGCGTTGCCTGTTCTCTGCTATAACTAGCAACGTTTGAATTCAAACGTGTTTGAATCTTGTTTCTGGAGCACGCGCAACAGCGAGAGCGACAGCCACGCGTCTTCTCGGCAAAGCAGTGGAGCGGACGCGCCGGCAGCTATAAAATACTTATCATCTGATTTTAAGAAAAGAATTTTATTCTTCCGCATCTTACAGCTTGATATATTTGCTCTATAGAGATCTGAAAATATTTTCGTTATTTGTCATAACTACTGTGCTGCACGAAACTGAATACTCAGCTGCACGAAATTGTTAACAGTTTGCGGAAGTAAAATCTTATTGCGTAGACTTTCCGTATAGTTCATTTTAGGTTATCCATTATTGCGTCTGAAATGTAACTAATATATCTAAATTATATTTGAAGTTTAGAGCGGAAACATTCGTCTTTAATTTATTGACAAGGTAGTCGAATACTCCTCTACGCATTCACTTGTATTCGAAAAATTTGTCTGGTGATCTTCGTAGTTGATGATTTAAATTATAATGTTCTCCATGAAGATTCCTCCCCTTGTAAATATCATGCAGAGCGTTCCTTCTCGCTTTATTTTCCTAAGTAAAGCTATTTTTGTGGCCTTACTCTCCAGCTACAGTATTCTGCAGTTTAAGGGCGTCGTTTTATAGAAACAGCTGGTCGACTATAAGCAGCCATCTTGCACCGGGAGATGGCCGCTCGCACAGGACACCCGAGCTTTTCACCCGATGCTGTTGCTTGTTGCTGGAGTGTCGCGTATGCAGACGTCGCTCGCTGTCGGTCGCTTCTGACACTTACGTACTTAGGACACGGCCTTATAGGCAGTATATAAAGGGCTGTCAAACGTGTGAGCTTAGCGAAAACAGGACTCCCTATAAATTACACCATGAGGTTTTTTTCCGAATTTTCATAGCCATTCTTGAGATATTGGTTGTTATATCCGCGGACGGGTCGCTCGCAGCGCGTCTGAATTCTTTTAAGCCCTTCGGGAATCAAGTGGTCGTAATAATCGTCTTATCTCATAAACGGTTAAAATATCGAACCGACGGTTTTTGGAAATAACAGCACGCACAATAGGCTAATGTATCATATGAATAACACTCGATACGTTTTTGTCAAACGTGTGAGCTTAGCGAAAACAGGACTCCCTATAAATTACACCATGAGGTTTTTTTCCGAATTTTCATAGCCAATCAAAGAGAGATACACAAGCAAACGGGCTATCAAAGCCAGCACCGAGAGATCTAGTTTTGCATAAAAATATTAAATTGCTTGAAAGTAATCAGGGTAATTAAAGATAACTTAATTACTGAGCTGAGGAAAAACTGAAATATTTCACGAGAAGCTGCTGCAAAGGTATGTAAATACCAAAAAGTTCATCTGTTCATGGCCAAGCTATTTTGCACATAAAACGATTCTTTGGTGCGGTATTTAAATGTCCAAAAGGCTACCTTCGAATCAAGTACCAAAGTTAGGATTTTCGAGACCAGAAGACGTTAGGAAGGCAAATGAGGTGTCAGTAAGATCATGCTCTCTGAATAAAACTTGAAAATAGAGAAGGAAAGAAATCGGTCAAACATTCTGTGAAATTATTTGTGTAAAAGAAATAAATAGATCAGGGGCCTTTGAATGGTGGTCGAAATCATGAACAGAAAATGAGGTACATATAACCTTTCTCTAATATTTTTTATTTCATACTTTTATACAATTCATTTCGCAAAACGTTTGACTTTCGTTTCAGAAATTTTATATGCTATGCTTTTACAGACTATTTGGATTAACTGGAACGCTTAGTCTTCACATTGACTTTATTAGTTATTTAATGTGTGTGATATACTGGGATATGTGTATATACGCTTAAAGATCAAGCACTTTGGCACGACCTTAAAAATACACTTAGCGATGCATTGTAAACAGTATACAAAAAAAAACTTAGTGTACAGAATTTTAGCTGAGTCACTTAAAATATAGGAAGTATCCTCGACCAAACGCAAGTTCTTCTATTAATTGCGATTTCTAACCGGTGACGCTACTGTTAAACCACCGCTAATTAACCAACGCTTAGTTCAATCTTTATTTTTACACTAGCCAATCATTCTTCCTCATTTATTTACTGTCAAAAGTTCCTTATCATTTAAAGAAACATTCGTCTTTAATTTATTGACAAGGTAGTCGAATACTCCTCTACGCATTCACTTGTATTCGAAAAATTTGTCTGGTGATCTTCGTAGTTGATGATTTAAATTATAATGTTCTCCATGAAGATTCCTCCCCTTGTAAATATCATGCAGAGCGTTCCTTCTCGCTTTATTTTCCTAAGTAAAGCTATTTTTGTGGCCTTACTCTCCAGCTACAGTATTCTGCAGTTTAAGGGCGTCGTTTTATAGAAACAGCTGGTCGACTATAAGCAGCCATCTTGCACCGGGAGATGGCCGCTCGCACAAGACACCCGAGCTTTTCACCCGATGCTGTTGCTTGTTGCTGGAGTGTCGCGTATGCAGACGTCGCTCGCTGTCGGTCGCTTCTGACACTTACGTACTTAGGACACGGCTTTATAGGCAGTATATAAAGGGCTGTCAAATGAAAGCAGGATATATGGAAAAATAAGTAAATTGTTTGTTATTTCAAAGGGAATCGCCATGATGGTTTATAAGGTTATCTCACAAGCAAAACTTCCGCAGCATAGTGGAAACAACCTTGGCAACATGTGGTGGGCTGTATCCTGTAACTGAATGATGCCATCCGACAACATTACTGGGTGTTTGGATCCGATGGCGCTCTTCTATTTTTGAAAAGTGCGCACATGCCGCTTGAGCTGTGAGGGGCTCGAGATCGATTTCTCGTGGCTTCATTTCGGGCATTATTCACTAGTTCTACTACTAGAAGCGCGAATCGGTTGTAGCTTGTCGCTGGTTATCTCTGGCAGAGCGAGTCCTAAAGTAGACCTTCAGCACCGTTGGTGGGGCAGTAAGATTCAGACAGCAAGTGACAGCGGACAAGAATGCATCACAGACCGAGTTCTGGACGTAGTGGTTCAGTCGGCCGTTAGCTCTGTGTATGTCAGGACTTGATGCAATTGGTGAAGTCAGTATTACGACACTGAACTGAGTACGGCGTCCTTCTGTCTGCGCCTGCTGATTTGTCCGGCCTCGATATTCAATGCTGTGGGGGACTGGGTGCTGGGAGCTGCACTCGGTATTTCCAGGAGTATCAAATATCTGCCGCATCGTGCACATATGGTCAATATTTCTCACACCACGATACGACCACCACTATTGCCTGAGCGTGGTGGCTGGTTCAGATTATTTATACAGGGTCTTTCCGTAAGAGCGTGCAAAGGTGTGAGAGGACATAGAGACTGCTCCATTGAACAATTTGAGGCAGGGAACCTGTGGTTGGAGAAGCCAGCTTAGGGAGATATGGAAGTAAATATTTCTACTACTTTGTCTAGCATTACTATTTTCCAGCTTATTTACAACTAACATGCGTACAAGTTTACACGTACTGTACTATTCATTCACATGTACTGTACTTTCTTTATTACCTGCAAGGCCGGCCGCTGTGGCCGTGCGGTTCTAGGCGCTTCAGTCCGAAACCGCGATGCTGCTACAGTGGCAGGTTCGAATCCTGCCTCGGGCATGGATTTGTGTGATGTCATTAGGTTGGTTTGGTTTAAGTAATTCTAAGTTTAGGGGACTGATAACCTCAGATGTTAAGTCCCATAGTGCTCAGACCAATTTGAACCATTTTTTACCTGCAAGGAAACTAGGAGGAAGAGCCTGATTGCCACGAAGTCATGATGCAGGTTTTGTTTGCTTTACTTGTCCATAAGGTGGGTCTATTGTATCGTATTTACATTGCCCCATCACAGAACGTGCTATGATTCAACGACAGAGGCATTCATTACTCAGTGCTATTCAGAGGCGTACAGTACAGTGCGATGGAGCAGTACCGGTACAGTACTTCCTAGCCGCTGGATTGGAAGGGGATGTCCTATTCCATAGCGTACGAGGTCACCTGACTGAATCCCCTTGATCATTTCCTATGTGCATATCTAAAGTCACTTCAGCTCATTTTGTAAGGTACAGCACAAACGGTACGTCCACTGTGTCAGTGATGGTATTTGCAGTTAACTATAGCTAATGTAAGTAAAAAATGTACACAGTAATGTGATTTTATTCCTATTATCCCCAGGTTCCCTACCTAAAATTGTTCAATGGAGCTTCTTCTATGTCCTGTCAAATTTTTGCACTGTCTTTCGGAAACACTTTGTATTTCTGATCAGTCGAGTATTTGGCTGTATACGTAATTGGGCCTGTATCCGAGATTTCTGTGTACCACTGCGGTCTTCATTATAGGGTATCTGTGTTGCCTATACGCAGTGTGAAAGACTAAATTTAGTTGTTAACCTTAGTGTTAGAGTTTCCAATTTAGATGGCCGTCAGCTTTCTTGTGACATAGTATTCTGGGAAGCAGTTTTGGCAATTAGCCGCAGCAAAAATGTTGTAGGTTAAATTGTTATCTTGAGCGTTTTTAAGGACTTTGCACATAATCTTTTATTTTATATTTTGTTTTGCTTTATCATAAATTCTCTCTATTTAATATATATGTTAAAACTGTGTTTTAGACTTCCATATCTAACTACCACAGAAGGAAACATTGCTTGTAAGATATAGTTATTAAATACCATCTCGTAGAGGCAAGCTTGTCATTTTCCTTACATAACTTGTTCAAGCAAGGTTCCCTGTCATGTGGTTTGGCTAAATTAGTGTCAGATCTTATTCCATGGTCATTTATTAAGTTTTCCTGTACCAAATTTTCTTCAGCCAAATGGTTTAAGACACATTAACTTCGCCACTACTATGCATTCTTGATATTTTGTGAGCTTGGTTAAAGATACATTTATAAAATTTGGTAGCTTATTAAGAGGCATTATGGCGACCATTTCTCGAGAAGGTTAAAATTGATATTTGCTTAACTTGTTCGTTTGACCTCTGTTTCATCCAGCTGGTGTTCGTTAACAGTCCTACTTAGTCTTCTATGCTCCGCGGTCAGTCTTTCAGCAGCTGGTGGCTGTAGGTGCTTTTGTTGCTGTTATGCACCGCCTTGGTGTTCATTGGCTGCCTTCGAGGTGCGCCCGCGATTGCCTTAGCGCACTGCTTCATGCTTCCTGCTAAAAAAAATTATGTTGAGTTGTAGCTATATTACTTAGTGGTCTGAGTTATGGAATTTCCTTCATAGTTTTATTTGAAGTTGTATATATCCTTTGGAATATGCTCATATTGCCCAAGTTATGAATTTAGGCTAACTAACTTTTTTTCTAAATTTGTTTAAGCACAAGGTACTGACTTGAATATTATGTTAAGCAAATATTTCCAAACAAATTAACCTTAATTACTGGCCTGAGCCTAAAGTGGGACTGTGCTTGCCTCACGTGTGGACAACCTTAATCTATTTTACTGTTTTGGCACTTGACAAAATTTTGAGCAGATTTTATGCTGATTTTAGGAGCGTGGTTCAAATGGCTCTGAGCACTATGGGACTCAACATCTGAGGTCATCAGTCCCCTACAACTTAGAACTACTTAAAACTAACTGACTTAAGGAAATCACACACATTCATGCCCGAGGCAGGATTCGAACCTGCGACCGTAGCGGTTGCGCCGTTCCAGACTGAAGCTCCTAGAACCGCTCGGCCACTCCGGCCGGCTTGAGCAGTGTGTTTGCCTTCTTCTGTGTTAAGAGCCTGTTTCATTTAAAAATTAATTACTTTTCACAAAATACTTTTAAGGCCTTAAGTGACCTTTTCTTAAATTGTTTAAAAAATATCTTTGCTGTTGCCCTTTGAGCAGCTTCTGTGTCTTTTACAAAAATTCTTCTGTGTTATATTTATTCTGGCACTGTGTTTTGTTGCTTGTTGAGGTAAAAGTTTTTGAAGGCGATTACTGTTGTAAGCATCTAATGATCCACACCTTGTCACTCATAATTATTTGCGATTCTTGTATTTATTTATTCATGCTATTACCTTGTTGTTAAATAATTGTAACCATTCAAACGACAAATGACACTGTTGTTCTGGGTTCGCCCTTCCGTGCTTTCTTTGTTCTACCCCATCCTGTGTTTAGTGTGCGTTAATTATGACGCCGTGTTCTAGGAAGTCAGTAAGCAGCGACCCATTGCGGTGGAAGAAAAAGGTCGTCATGACAGTCGGAACTGGCGTGTCTGTTGTTTCGACTAATCCGCAGAAGTTTCGCCGTGAAACCATTGCACATCCTCCACAGAGTCTGATCTCTCTCCATGCGAGTTCCGTATTTCTGTGGCCGTGAAGTAACACCTTTGTCGCCGTCGATTTGCTGGAGACGAAGAGATATATGCCTAGGTACACCCGCAAATATTTTTCCATGAAGGCAATGACGGTCTTGCCTCACAGTCGGATAAATATATCAACCATTATGACCACTACTTTTGAAATAATAAACGGTTTACATACCTTCTTTCCATCTATGTCGTTTTCATTTGACTGTCTGCTATACATCTACATACATCTTCATTTGCAACTTATGTAAACAGCATTGTTACTATAGAAACAAATAATTCTCTTTAAGGCTATTAAAACTTTATAATTCATGTTTATTCACTTTGTCACGTTCCTCATTGTGCAGTGAGGACGATGTTCAAAAACACCACTAAGCATTTTGTGTGTGTGTGTGGGGGGGGGGGGGGCAAGGCTAGTACTGTGTTTCATATTACCCTGTAGCTTACAGTCAGTTACATTTATTTATTTATTTATTTTTTTTGCACCTTTCACTCGGTGTTCCTGTTCGCTACATCTAAGTAACAGTGTCATATATAATGAGAATACCTGGTCATCATAAGTATACCTCTGACTGGATGGCTATTCTCAATTTTTAGCTCTGAAGAGAAATTATACGCTAAATGTTTTTTCTTCACTTCTGTAATATGCGGAAAACTTTTTCTTTCATTGTGGGTGCTATCAGTAGAAGCAAAATACAGAAGTAATAGCACTGTCCACGGATTTGAGATCTAAAGACTTTTAATTCATTTAAATCTACAACTTTCATGTAAAACACGGAACTTATTCCGCAGTATTCCTCGTCGTCTGACGTTCCCTTGTGGCTGTTTCTTTCCTAAAAAGAGTGAGCAGAGAAATACTTGGTGGGAGCGTCTTTTGCCTGCTTAGAAATCGGATTAAGCGAGATAAGCGCTGCTCCTTTACGTCGGTTCTTTGAGGGCGCGCGGCCGACATCTGAGGGATCCGCTTCTGTATATCTGCCCCCTGAGCGCACCTGTGAGCACACCAAATACCGCCATCCTTCTCGCACAGCTCGCTCTGTACCGCCCATTAGCTTGTCTCTTCGAGCGTGAAGTGTTCTCTGCTTGTACCGAGCATCGCGCCCTCGTGTCATCGCCGTGCGAGAGAAATACGAGGCGAGTACGCTCCTCAAACCGAGCAAATCTTTCGCGAACATGATAAGCGGACTCTTCCAAACTCTTGGAAACTCTTTCTGCTTTCTGTGTCGCAACGCGGAAGGTTGTTACGAGCTGTAGGATACACACACACACACACACACACACACAAATATGAGGGCAGATCAAAAAGAAATGCCTCTAGTGTCATACAACATTTAATAATGAACATATAACAGCGCAATTAGTACTCGTCAGGGTCTCAACTGTCCTCTACTAAACATTGATGTTCTATATATACATCTATACTCCGCAAGCTATCCTACGTTGTGTGACCAAGGGTACTTTGCTCATCAGTGTCATTTCCCACTTTTACCTTTCCAGTCGTGTATGGTTCGCGGGAAAAACGATTGCTGATAAGCTTCTGTGTGGGCTCGAGTCCCCCAAATTCTGTTATCATCGTCATTTCACCTTATATACATAGGAGAAAGTAATATGTTGGTTGAATCTTCTAGGAACGTACGCTCTCGGAACGTTAACACTAAACCACTCCATTAAGCAAAACGCCTCTCTTGCAGCGTCTGCACTGGAGTTGGCTAATTATCTCTGTGACGCTTTCACGCTTACTAAATTAATCAATAACGAAACGTGCGGCTCTTCTGTGGGTCACCTGTACTTTCTGTATCATTCTTAAATGGTTCAAATGGCTCTGAGCACTATGGGACTTAACTGCTGTGGTCATCAGTCCCCTAGAACTTAGAACTACTTAAACCTAACTAACCTAAGGACATCACACACATCCATGTCCGAGGCAGGATTCGAACCTGCGACCGTAGCGGTCGCGCGGTTCCAGACTGTAGCGCCTAGAACCGCTCGGCCACTCTGGCCGGCTATCATTCTTATCTGGTATGGGTCCCAGGCTGACGAGCAATTTTCAAGTATTGGTCGAACGAGTGTTTTGTAAGCTACTTCCTTTGACAACGGACTGCATTTCCTGAGCATTCTTCCAACGAATCTCAGTATGGTGTGTGCATTACACGCAATTAATTTTATGTGGTCGTTCCTCTTCAAAACGCTCCACATGCATATTCCTAGATATTTTATGGAGGAAACTGGTGCCAGTGATTGTTATGCAATTGTGAAATCATACACTAAATGGTCTTTATATGTGCTCGAAATACGATACATTTGCTTAAATTGAGGGTCAGTGGCCATTCACTGCACCAAACGTCGATCCTGGTGGTGGTGGTAAGTTCATATGGAGCCAAACTGTTGAGGTCATTGGTTCATAGGTTTACACACTACTTAATCTAACTGAAACTAACATAAACTAAGGACAACACACACACCCATGCCCGAAGAAGAATTCGGGGGGGGGGGGGGGGCGGAGGGAACCGCGCGAACCGTGGCAAGGCGTACACTCTCCGCTACCCCGCGCGGCGAACGTCGATACTCTGCTGGTCTTCCCCGACTTTATATAAGAGGTCATCTATATACTGTAAAAAGTAATGGTACTGTAGCACTTCCTCGGAGCACCCCCGAAGTTACTTTTACGTTGTAAGACTACTCACCCAGTCCGGCCACACCAGGGGTTTGACACTCCATAAGTGCGCAACTGTACTGAAAGCCTTCCAGAAGTCAACAAACACAGCATCTTCCTGGGTGCCCTTGTCAACTGCTTTCCCAGTCTCCAGGACGAAGAGAGTGAGGTGGGTTTATACAAAGGTTGTTTTCGGAGCCCATGTTGAATCCTATAGAGAAGATTTTCGCTCGCCTGAAATGTCATACTATGCGAGCATAAAATACACTATGTGAACAAAAGTAACCGAATACCCGGCTGAAAATTACTTACAAGTTCGTGACGCCCTCCATCTGCAATGCTGGAATTCAATATGATGTTGGCCTACCCTTAGCCTTGATGACAGCTTTCACTCTCGCAGGCATACGTTCAATCAGGTGCTGGAAGGTTTCTTGGGGAATGGCAACCCTTTCTTCACGGAGTGCTGCACTGAGAAGAGGTATCGATGTCGATCGGTGAGGCCTGGCACGAAGTCGGCGTTCCAAAACATCCCAAAGGTGATCTGTGGGATTCAGATCAGTACTCTGTGCAGGCTAGTTCATTACAAGGATGTTATTGTCGTGTAACCACTCCGCCAGAGGTCGTGCATAATGAACAGGGGCTCGATCGTGTTGAATGATACAATCGCCATCTCCGAATAGCTCTTCAACAGTGGGAAGCAAGAAGATGCTTAAAACATAAATGTAGGCCTATGCAGCTATAGTACCACGCAAAACAACAACGGGTGCAAGCTCCCTCTACGAAAAACACGATCACACCATAACACCGCCGCCTCCGAATTTTACTGTTGGCACTACACACGCTATCACATGACGTTCAACGGGCATTCGCCGTACCCACATCCTACCATCAGATCGCCACGTTGTGTACGGTGATTCGTCATTCCACACAACGTTTTTCCACTGTTCAATCGTCCAATGTCAACGCTCCTTACAACAAGTGAGGCATCGTTTGGCATTTACCGGCGTAATGTGTGGCTTATGAGCACCCTCTCGGCCATGAAATCCAAGTTTTCTCACCTCCCGCCTAACTGTCATAGTACTTGCAGTGGATCCTGATGCAGTTTGGAATTACTGTGTGATGGTCTGGATAGATTTCTGCCAATTACTCATTACGACCCTCTTCAACTGTCTGCGGTCTCTGTCAGTCAACAGACGAGGTTGGCCTGTACGCTTTGGTACCGTACGTGTCCCTTCACGTTTCCACTTCACTATCACATCGGAAAAAGTGGACCTAGGGATGTTTAGGGGAGTGAAAATCTCACGTACAGACGTATGACGCAAGTGACACCCAATCACCTGACCACAATCGAAGTCCGTGAATACCGCGGAGCGCCCCATTCTGCTCTCTCGCGATGTCTAATATCACCTGACCGCAATCGAAGTCCGTGAATACCGCGGAGCGCCCCATTCTGCTCTCTCACGATGTCTAATGACTACTAAGGTCGCTGATACGGAGTACCTCGCAGTAGATGGCAGCAGAATGCACCTGATGTGAAAAACGTATGTTTTTCGGGTGTCCGGATACTTTTGATCACATATTATATGTTCCAAAATTTTAGAACAGACCAACATCAATGATAAAGCGCGACACAGTTTTGGGCGTCTGTTCGATTCTTCTTGCAAACGGGAATGGCTCATGCTTTTTTTCAATCATTATGGACGCTTCGCTCCTCAAGAAACCTACGCTACACTGCTGCTTGAAGAGAGGCAAGTTCTTTCGCATACACTGTGTACAATCGAAAAGGTATACCATCAGGTTCAGTGACATTTCCTCTGCTGAGCGATTTCAGCTGCTTTCATATCGCTGGTGCCATCATTAGAACACAGGCATCAAAACCTATTGGGAAACATTCAGGCTTCTGTTCCTTAAGGTTTTTAAAATGTGGTTACATAGGTTTCACTGTTGGTTGTGTGTCCTCGAATCCGTTCATCAGCTTGACCTCGATTGGCATCTGTGACGGATGTCAATCGCCAGGCACTGCGCGGTTTATCTGTAATGTCCGTTTCTCCTTACCAAACGCCTTCACCTAGCGCAACACAATGTTGATGTCCAGTGCCGCGACTTCACGTGCTTTCTTCATCGACGACGTTAAAACAGCTTTAAAATAATGGATCCAGAAGAAGAAGCCTACATTTTTCCAAACTGGTTTTGAAGCCTGGGTTCAGGCATTGCGTAAATGTGTACAAATGCATCATGACTATGTAGAGAGGACAGTTTAGAATACGATCTCTACTAGTTCCCCTATAATATGATAATTATTTAATTTTTTATGACGCAGGAAGCATTAATTTTCGATCCATCTTCGCATGTATATCATCGAAAAGGTGACTGTGTCTGTCTCATGATACTCCGAAAAGTAACAGGGCGGCTGAGAGAGCTTTAGCCAGCCACGCAGAAATCTAGGGTAGGAGCAATCGGCGGTGCACCATCCCTAGAGTTCTTGAGTCCTTAAGTATCCGTACTGCCTTGCCAGTATGGCAATAGAATGTCAGCGCCGATACAGAAATCCTTAGAATATACACGAAAAATGGTAAAATCAGCTCCAGAATAAAAACAGCAATTGTAATTATATCTTTGAACTCATCAGAAAATGATGATGCTAATAAATTTCTCACCACCGTTGTTGTACCAATATTTGCAACGTCATTAATGTTTGTATGTAAACTGATTATAGCAAAATCATTCACGACTATAGACACGCCTTCCAGTTTATTCACACACTACTCACGTAGTACCACCACATGTCCGAAAGAACAGACACCACATATTAGGTTGGTGCGTAAGTTCGTAGAGTGTCTCCATAAGTTTAATAAACACCAAAGATACACGTAACAGATAGTTTAGTCAACAGTAATATATTCTCCTCCTGCTCTGTTTACAGCAGTCTGCCAATGCTGGGGTAACTTCTCGATTCCACAACTGAAGAAATTACGTGGTTTTAAGGCGAAGAACTCGTCGAGCCGTGTTCGGAGCGTATTTTCATCCATCAACAGAAAGACTCTTTTATTGTCAACAACAAGCAATGAGGTGCAATGGGACTGGGGTGAAAGCTTGTTCTTTATACTAGGTGTGACTGAATCGAAGATTTAACACCAAGGTTGGAGCACGTATCCCCCTTGACTCCAAACGATACACAGAATTACTGTAGATGTTACAAATTTCAAGAAAGATTGCGCTCAAATTAAAACATTTTAGATGTGTATCACCGTTTTAATGTAGCGTACACCGATAGTTCAAAATTAGAGATCTTACTTTTCCGTTTAGCAATATTCCCTGCCATTTCGTTAGGATTCGCCTTTGCAGTGAATGCACTGTATTAATCGCAGAGCTCTATGCAGTCCTGAAGGCAGTCTCCAGGGCAAAACTCTTCTTATCTGCTCGGATTCCTTTAGTGCTCTCCAAACTTTACATTAAATGTACCCAGGAAAGAAAATGATACAAACAATGCGAAAAACCAGTTCCTTCTTCAACACAGGAGAGGGAGTGATCCGCTGAGTACAAGGGCACTTGGGAATTTGGGGAAATTAGCAAGCAGACCAAGCAGCCAAGCAACGTGAGAGGACATGACAGTAAAAAACGTGCCATTCCTCTCCAGGCTGCCATTTCGCTGTTGAGCCAGAGAGCCATGCAACTGCGGGAGGACAACAAGCTGCGCTCGGTGAGGCCAACTAACCGTCAGTGGCGTTCTCCATACCGGACACTCCAGTGGGACGAGATAACCCCGATCCGCTTCTGAGCTGAGCACCGTCCCCTAACATATGGCTTCATACTCCGGCGCCAGGACCTGTGAGGTCTGTGGCCCGCAGATCACTATTCATCATGTGTTAACTGAGTGAGCTTCATATTGCGATGAGAGGGTGGAACCAAATTTAGATGGGGATCTGCCCTCCGTATGAAACAAGTGTATTCGAGATTCCAAAATTTTTTTAGGCGTCTAGATTCCACCCTAAACTTGAAGGTGGGAGATTTTGCTGTGTTACAGAGTAGTTGACTCTTCCTTTGTATTCCAGCCACAGCTACCTGCTTCGCTATTTTAATTCTTTCCACTTATTTTTCTTTATTTGCTATAAGTTTCAGATCTGATGAAATCCGTGGTTTTCGAAGTTTTTGTGTGTGTGCGTATGTGTGTGAGTTTATGAGTGTATGTGCGTGTGCGTATAAATGTGTGTGTGTGTGTGTGTTTGTGTGTGTGTCTGTGTGTGTGTGTGTGTGTGTGTGTGTGTGTGTGTGTGTGTGTGTGTGTGTGCGTGTGAGGGTGGGTGGGTGGGTGGGTGGGTGGGTGGGTACGTGTGTGTGTGGTGTGAGTATGCATCTTTACGGTGTTTTTATATTTTTAATTGTGGTAAAAGTTCCATTATTCTGCGTCTTTTATCGATATTCGCCTCATAAAATTTTAGAGTGAGCATTAAACCCTTTGAAGTCGTGTACCCATATCAACAGATTATCATTATTATCATGGTTCTTATCATCAAACATTTCTCTACAATCCAGATTGATTTTTACTGAGGTAAGCTTGTGTCAGTACTTCCACACCAGTGTGAGTAGCTCGTGTTATTATTTTACAACTGTGACTAATTAAGCTAAAGATATGGAAATAAACACTGCAATACCTACCTTGTTTGAAACTAAGAATATCACATATTATTTTAGGTCTGAAGGGATTCACCTTTCGTTCAAAATGGTTCAAATGGCTCTGAGCAGTATGGGACTTAACATCTGAGGTCATCAGTCCCCTAGAACTTAGAACTAACTGACCTAAGGGCATCACACACATCCATGCCCGAGGCAGGATTCGAACCTGCGACCGTAGCAGTCGCTCGGTTCCGGACTGAAGCGCCTAGAACCGCTCTGCCACCGCTTCCAGCGTCACCTTTCGTGTGTATCTTGTATACCAAATGGAATAATTTTATCATGGTTGATTCTCATAAGGATCATAGCAATTCCGCAGATGACACGGCAGTTTCTGATCCTCATCTGCACTGCCACCAGGAATAAACCAGGTTTGCTTTAATCTGTCAATAGATGTGCTGGTTAATTTATATTTGATTTTTACACCGAAAAAATTCGATAAAAGTGGAAGCACTTCATAAGCACCTGCATGTGATTGTGTGAATACAATCCTTATTTAATCAGTTCTAATGAAAACCTGACCTGTAATTTTAAGATTCTTGTGAACGAAATAAGTTTCCTTTGCCTTGTGCGAGTCCACTACTTACCGTATCTAATCCATCGATAATCTAGCTTATGGTTTTAAGATCTATGTCAGCAAAAAAGTTTCCTTGGTCAGTGGGAACACACTCAGCTTTCAGATGATTCGATCTTTTCTTCAGTTCGAAGCCCAAAGTTGGAAGTTCAATATCCAACCCTATATGAAAGTCCTGGAAGTAGTCGTCAGTTACCTTTAGTTTAGCACCATATAACATGTCCTTCACTGTAGAATTCATTCCACTTCGCAAGCGATAACGAAGGTCAACTAGAATAATAAACCACGCGTTACTTAATTTGGCTGCAAAATTGACAAATATGGTGCTCTTCAGCGTACGGTGAAACCCTTAAATTTTTGCATTTGTATATGGGTAGAACACAGTTGTCCTTGTTAGTTTATATATAGAAATTTTTGGCAACGCTCGGAAAGTTCTATATTGAAACTGTGTTTGCTTGATCTGTAATTATGTGTTACGGTGCTAAAAATCTCGTTCTCCTGGAATGAAAATATGCTGTTGGTACTATCTCTGCCTCAATGTTTCGAAGAAGCACAACTTCTGTACTACTGATGAATCTATCTGTACAGCTTAAACAGTTAGAAAATTCATTGGAGGCTGACAGAGGACCTATTATGTCAACATATTTCACCTGAAAACATTCATCAAAAATGGAGAATTTTCCAGTATGTGTTTGTACGCCATGTAATTTTGCCCTTTTGACAAGCCTTAGTCCATTGTTCCACATCCTTCTCTAAGTTGGACCAAATAAATTTGGGTGATACGAGCTTCAGTAAGGATCTTGCACTTCACCAATGTGATAATGGTTAAAAATTAAATTATTAATTGTTTGGCTACGTACGGATGAATGACTTCAGTAGACACGTCTCAGAAAACTTTTAATCTGCTAGGGGCAATAAACTGCCCATATTTCAGAAAATGTAGCATTCTGACTTGAAATATTGAAATTCTCCTACTATTCCTTGAGAAATAACTACATCATAGCCCACCATCTGAGTTCTGCCTAAATAGATGACCAGCTCTTACATTTTCTGTCCGAGAAGAATGACATAAATCATATGTGCACTGAGAAATGTATTAGAAATAAAGGATTTGCAGTGTTGAAGTCTTCCCAGTGTTCTATTCGAATGCCAAAGTCAGTGGAGTACTACCAGTGTAGACACAACATGAGCTTCCTTCGATTAAATATTTGAAGTATGTTATCACTATGTAAACACTGCTAAGTTTCCTGTCGTAAACTGAGTAATTTTTGTGAGTAAAAGAAACCTTCTTCGGAAAGATACCAGTAGGCTTTCAAACAGTATGCTGTTCCTGTTCTAGGGCTCTCCTAAAGGCGGAACTTGATATATTAGCAAATAATGCAAGTTCGTGTTCCACACTTGGGAAGTCCATTAGTGCAACTACGGCTAGATTTTCCTTGCATTATTAAAATTTTTGTGTTTCTTCTGAAATCCAGTCGATTTTCCTTTCTTCCTTCTTCTTACTCCCCTTCAGACAGTCACTTACACTAAAGAGCCAAAGAAACTGATACGCCTGCCCAGTATTGTGTAGCACCCCCGGGAGCACACAGAAGTGCCGCAACACGACGTGGCATTGACTCGACTAATGTGTGAAGTAGTGCTGGGGGGAACTGACACCATGAATCCTGCAGGACTGTCCCCAAATCCGTAAGAGCACAAGGGGATAGAGATCCCTCCCGAACAGCACGTTCTAGGCATCCCAGACATACTCAATAATGTTCGTGTCCGGGGAGTTTAGTGCCCAGAGGAAGTGTTTAAACTCAGAGGCGTGTTCCTGGAGCCACTGTGTAGCAATTGTGGATGTGTAAGGAGTCGCATTATCCTGCTGGAGCTGCTCAAGTCCGTTGGAAAGCACAATGGACATGAATGGATGCAGGTGATCAGACAGGATGCTTAGGCCTACGTACGTGTCACTGCAGAGTCGTACCTAGACGTATCAAGGGTCCATATCCGTCCATCTGCACACGCCCCACACCATTACAGAGGCTCCACTAGCTTGAACAGTCCCCAGCTGACATGCAGGGTCCATGGATTCATAAGGTAGTCTCCATAACCGCACATGTCCAGCCGCTCGATACAATTTGAAACGAGACTCGTCCGACCAGGCATGATGTTTCCAGTCATCAGCAGTCCAATGTCGGTTTTGATGGGATATGAATGCCTGTACCAATTTCCTTGGCGCTTTAGTGTAGAAGAGTTTGGTCTTGTGGAACATGTGCAAAGTAATGGCTATAGAAGTTGAGTGTAACGAGAAATGCTTGTAATTGTTTCACAATTTCTCGACGTGGTATCCTTGCAATGCCTGTTATTATTTCCCAGCCCAGTTTAGTCGTGTTGATGTAATGATGTATCAAGCAAAATCGATATCCTTAGTGCCAAAACATTGACTCCACGATATTAGTTCCCAGACTACACTTGCCAACAAGTTTGAAAAGCTGTGTTAGATGCTGAAAGTGGTCTTCTTCAGAGGCAATCACAATATCATCTATGTGGACTACACTGAAATTGAGTCCTTGGTGTAGAGGAGACCGGGATAGTTGGCACACAGTTTGTATTTCCTACCACCGTGTAGCTATAGCATCCATCATAACATCGTGCAGTCATCAGGGGTACAAAAAAGGGCCTTCTGCTCCGAAAGCCCATATCGATGATGTTTCGTTCAATGGTTCGCAATCTGGCAGTTGTTGATGGCCCAGCATTGAAATCAGCAGCAATTTGAGGAAGGGTTGCATTTCAGTCACGTTGAACGATTCTCTTCAGTCGTCGTTGGTCCTTTTCTTGTAGGATCTTTTTCCGGCCGTAGCGATGTCAGAGATATGATGTTTTACGGATTCCTGATATTCACGATACACTCGTGAAATGGTCGTACTGGAAAATCGTCACTTCATCGCTACCCTGGATTTTATGTGTCCTTTCGTTGGTGCGCCGTCTGTAACAAAACGTTGAAACTCATTTAAATCTTGATAACGTGCCATTGTAGCTGCAGTAACCTATCTAACAACTGCGCCAGGCATTTGCCGTCTTATGTAGGCGTTGTCAACCACAGTGCCGTATTCTGCCTGTTTACGTATCTCGGTATTTGGATATGAATGCCGGTACCAATTTCCTTGGCGCTTTAGTGTAGAAGAGTTTGGTCTTGTGCAACATGTGCAAAGTAATGGCTATAGAAGTTGAGTGTACCGAGAAATGCTTGTAATTGTTTCACAATTTCTCGACGTGGTATCTTTGCAATGGCTGTTATTATTTCCCAGCCCATTTTAGTCGTGTTGATGTAATGATGTATCAAGCAAAATCGATATCCTTAGTGCCAAACATTGACTCCACGATATTAGTTCCCAGACTACACTTGCCAACAAGTTTGAAAAGCTGTGTTAGATGCTGAAAGTGGTTTTCTTCAGAGGCAATCACAATATCATCTATGTGGACTACACTGAAATTGCGTCCTTGGTGTAGAGGAGACCGGGATAGTTGGCACACAGTTTGTATTTCCTTCCACCCTGTAGCTATAGCACTGTCACCGTGTTAATAAGTATTGCGTGTAAAGGTGCACCATCCATCATAACATCATTAGCCTTGGAAGCATCACGAAGAAAAGATCAGCCGGTTCTAGGTGCTTCAGTGTGGAAGCGCGTGACCGCTATGGTCGCAGGTTCGAATCCTGCCTCGGTCATGGATGTGTGTGACGTCCTTAGGTCAGTTAGGTTTAAGTAGTTCTAAGTTCTAGGGTACTGATGACCACAGATGTTAAGTCCCGTACTGCTCGGAGCCGTTTGAACTATTTTTGAAGGAAAGACCCCTGGTTCGTTGTTTCTGTGACTGTCTAGTAAGTATTTGCATCGTTTTTTCTTCTGAACCTGTCTACCTAGCTAAGGCGCTACTGACGACCGTTTTAGAAATAGTAAGTAACCATTTTAGCATGCATGTATCACAGTCTTGTGTTTCTGAAGTTTGAGATTGGGTGTTATCCATTCCGTTTTTGATAATCCCATATGTAATGTGTGGGGTCAGTTGGCATACCTATGACAACTCGCCCCACCTCTATGCCAGCTAACCCCTCCCTTACCATTCATTAAAAATGAAAAGTTTTAGCAAAATATGAGCAAATACTCATCACCCCAGAAGAAATTTAACCTTTCCACACAGCCGGACCACCATGGCCAAAAAAGATGGTTTATTATTATAACAGACACTAACATTAACGATAGAATGATGCCTCAAGGATCGGGTGAGAAGAAAAAGCCATGTACTTTCAAGAAGGGTGACATGGCCTAGTGTGCGGTGGTCTAGCGGTTCAGGCGCTCAGTCCGGAACCGCGCGACTGCTACGGTCGGAGGTTCGAATCCTGCCTCGGGCATGGATGTGTGTGATGTCCTTAGGTTAGTTAGGTTTAAGTAGTTCTAAGTTCTAGGGGACTGATGACCACAGATGTTAAGTCCCATAGTGCTCAGAGCCAACATGGCCTAGTGTTTAGAAGTTGATGAAGGGAAAATGCCCCAGGAAACGTCGATCTGAATTTGCTTTTGTGGATTCTGAAGACAGCGTGCCAGACTTTATCTATGCGTAAGTAACGACAGCTGAGCCTTCGTTGAAAGTAGAGAGACTGAATAACCTTTCCATGGAGAACAGCTTTTACTCTCAGCCCGGTACCAAGCCGATGGTGAAAGTTCTCATTCGGCAGTTCCCACGAACCCCGCAGAACCTCAAAAGCTGCCAGCTGGTCACATCGATGTAAGTATGGATGAGCAAGATCAACAACGAATCCCCTACAATCTCAAGGGTCTCCTAATCACCCTGAACCCCATGGAAGTGACTTAGTTTTGGTGTAGTACCATGCCTACCAGTACCCTGAAAAGATTTTCGAAACCGGTGGCAGCGCGAATCACTTGTCCGAGATGGTAAAAATCGGAAAAACTGGAGATGGCCAGACGAGGGTGCTTCAGTTGGATATGATCAAAAACTCTGCGGATATTGAACTCATATGTTCAAATAAATGAGCGCTAAACTTCTACATTTGTAGCTGATTTAAAACATTCAACTAGTTTTGCATAAATAGCTACTAGTAGCTATAATAATAAGCAGAATTTATTTTTCCTGGAAAGTTAATTGTTTGTGTATGCATTTAAATTCATACTGTTGTTTACACATTCAAGAAGAGTTTATTTTCCTTCAAGTATTATTTTTTCAAAAAATTTATTTCTTGAACTGTTTATTCTTTGAAAAGTGAGATACCCCAAGTTTTCATAAAATAAAATATTTTCCGTTGGAAACTGCTGTGCTGTGCCAGGCTATTCGTATCTATATCGGCTTATCTGTGCCAGATAGCCCGTTCTTCCCTACTTCAGTACCAAGTCTCTGAAAAGTGCTTACTCAAAATACCCAAATTGAATGACAGTTGCTATTTTTTGTTTACATTCTTTCGCAATGGATATTTGACAACATGTATTTAAGAAGTCTGTTTTCAGAAATATTTTCTGGTTATGAACGATTAAACAACATCATCTACTGCTGGAAACAGATATCTGTCTGAGGGGCTGTAGTCACTTAGATGGAGACAATCTCCTCTAGCACGCCAGTCGCCGTCAAAAACCATATGTTGATGGCTGGCGCTCTACGATTAGACAGTTGGATAACATTGTGGTTTTCCATGTATTGGACTCTTGCAGTATGCAGTTTGGACGTGCCTGATTTGAGACTCTTGTAGAAGACTGAAGAGCAGCTAGATGGTGATATATAATGCTTAACATTACATTTTACTTCTTAGGCACAACACACCGTTTTGTTGCTCTGAAAATTTCTTTATAGCTTCAGAAAATGTATTAAAAATATGAAAGGAATAAACCGTCTTACTTACTTCAGTACATCTGTTTCAGTTTCAGTTGAGTGTTGTCGTCAATTAGAAGTTGTGAATTAGAAGATGAAAATGAAGAATATCAGCACCTATCAAGCCTTCTGAAATGACTATGGCAGCAAATGGTCATTGTAAACTACGTTTTAAATCCATATAGATTAATTGCATTCATGCTATTTCCGAAACTGTATTGGCACTCCGCACGTCATCTTATAGGGGTTGGAAATCCATTTTTAGAATATCCGTCGTTTCCTTAAATCAGTGAAATCAAATGGGGGGGATGGTTTCTTTGAACAGATCTCGGTCATACCTTACGAGATACAAAGACTGCAACAACTCTTAGGCAGCCGAACAGCGGGGTAACCATTTAGGATTCTAGTGCGTGATGCATGCTTTCAGTAAGCTTTTAGCTACAGCGCCAGGAGTATCGCCTGCATTTGAACTTTTCTCGAGTTGAATTTGTATTAAAGTTTGTGGGTTTTAAAATAAGGAAACAATCCACAAACTGACGGAGATACTAGGTAAGTACGTCAATCTTTGCCTAATCTTGAGATGCTCGTTTTTATTGCTGTTGAAAAGGATATATCAGCCTGTTACCAGTTGCTGGTGTTCGAAATGGCCGTACATTCTGTTTACCAGGTTATACTATGAATTACAGGATGAACAAGGAAAGTAATATTTCCACATTTTCATTCCCAAAAGACGCAAACATTCGGGCTAAGTGATGCGGGCATTCATCTCTCAAATTTCACACATGGGGAGAATTCTGTAATTTGAGCTAAGAATTTCCCAGAGAAGCACATACTTGCTGAATATAAATGAGTACAGCAGATGGTCCTGCGCTAACAGTTCGGACAGTTTCCAAGTTAACTATACTTTCAATGTTTCCTGGACAATCACCCTACACGTCTGTTCATCTTTCTGCTGAAAGGAAATCACCACGGAAAGACAAGTAATACGACGTCGAGAGGAACGAAAGTTTA
Organism: Schistocerca piceifrons; assembly: GCF_021461385.2. Taxonomy (NCBI): domain Eukaryota; kingdom Metazoa; phylum Arthropoda; class Insecta; order Orthoptera; family Acrididae; genus Schistocerca; species Schistocerca piceifrons. The sequence goes on from NC_060149.1 coordinate 566,578,753, forward strand.
GTACAAGGTGCAGGTAGGACGAGATTATAAACTATGATAATTTCAAGAATAAAGAAAAATAAATACGTTTAAGAGACTTTTCCTGTAAGATTACCACGGATTTAGTATTATTTTACAGTCCTCGTATGAAAAACATCCCATGTATTCTGTGTTCTATGCAATTTTTATGCGTTTTCAGTGTAGAAACATGTCCGAATATCTATTAGTTGCCTTGCAGCAACCGCGGGTGGATATTGGGTGATATCCTTTACACCAGAAACTCTACGTTAAGGAATTTGCTTTGCCTTATGAATAGTTCTCAGAGTGATGAATGTGTGGATATTATGATCAAATTAGACCATATTTGTTCTACAATGGGTCAGTAGATTATTGACTTAAAAAGTGTTGCTGGTAAGTTTTTACTAGCAAGATACAGTTTGTGAAGGAGAAAATTGGAAATAATATACGTAATTGACCACGATACACTCCAGAGACTCTCCTGTGGCCTTGTTCAGTGATTTTTTTTTTCATTTCCTGGTGATTGCAACTACATTGTGAATTCGTGCGTGTTATTACTACTCCATCCGTCGTAATCGAGAAAACTTTCAGTTGACATGAAGAGTCGAATCGGACTACAAGCGGGCCAGATCGCGTATTTAAGAAAGGAATGCAGTCCGTTACATCCACATGAGAAACCTACGAATGTCCTTTCAGCTGAAATACATATTTTGCCAAATGTTACGCACAGAGGTGACACTTTAAGAGAATTTGAGAAAACGCTGAACATTCTGCCAAGATACAGGCAAATATGCTGACTTCACTGGCATTTTTCCATCAAAGACGCTTTGACCAGATGAGTTCAAAGATCTTATTCTTAAGATCATAAGAACACTAAAAGATGTGGTATACATCATTTTGTCATTGATTAATGATAACAGAGTTAGCTGTAAATTATTTTAAGTTATTTGTGGTGAGACTATAAAGAATTTCATACTTAATCCATTTAATCCGACAGAGAAAATATTTTTGATTTTTAACGGTCTTCATTGTTTTAAAGATATACATGCTAACTATTTAATCAATGTGATTTTCTTGTTTTCGGGGTTAATCTAAAGTTTTAGCTGCTACTTTGAAAGATTTAAAGATATTTCATCATTCAGAAGAGGTTAATTAATCCATTTAGCATTATCATGTTCGTAGATGGCATTGCATCCCTCAAATATTCAACGCCAAAATGTTTCGTTGGCAGTGTGACTTTTTGATGAAAATAACGTGTCAACTGTACACTCATTTTTTTAAAAGAGCTATGTTCCGTAGACAGTGCAGAATTTCCTCAGATTACACTGTCATGATGGAATAATGCGAATGATGATTCTCCTAAGACTGGTTGTTGCCTCACGAACCAGTTCCTAGAACCAATACGCTGTACGGTGACGCCAGTATCCAGTATTTAAAAGTTTTTGCCTTCTTTGTATTGCACTGTGGTGCATGTTATCATATGCCAGTTTCGCAGGTCTTAGACTCAGAAACGAAACTAGAAATAATATGCGTCTTAGACATGAGATCTCTGTTGTATTCGTCTTCCGTGTAAACGATTTGACACATTACTGCAGGAACACCTGATGAACAAATTCCTATAGGAATTTACAGAACATTCACGAACATGCAAATTAAATAATAACCTCCCAGAAGGATTCAAGTGTTTTACTCTATGAGGGCATGCTGAAAAGTAATGCCTCCGAAATTTTTATTCTTTGCCTGAAACGTGAGGTACTACATGTCATGTAGAATACTCGACCGACTTTCCCGCTTTGCTGATACAAGTGTCAACCATCTGCCGCAAGAGGGCTCCGAATTGTAACGTGTAGAATGATGGCGACTGTCGTAACTATGTCGGTGCTTGAGAAACAGCGTGCTGTAATTCAGTTTCTAACGGCAGAAATTGTGCCTCCAATTGAAATCCATAGAAGAATGCAAGCTGTGTGTGGTAATGATGATGCCAGAACACACTCGAACTCTGCGACTTCCGTGTACTGACACCTTGGTTTCAACGTCAACGATCATCCTCCATACAGTCCAGACTTGGCACCATCTGATTTCAATATGTTTCCAAAACTTAAAGAATATCTTCGACGACTTCACTTTGACAGCGATGACGCCGTGCAAGCAGATGTGAAATTGTGGCTCCGTCAACAAATTGAAACACTCTATAGTGACAGTACCAAGAAAGTGATCTCTCTCGTTCCGATAAACGTGTTCGTCTCCAGGGTGACTATGTCGAGAAATAAACATTTAACATGAAGAATAAATATGTTTACTATTAATAAAGTTTAATTTATTTAAAAAGCTTTAAGAGTTCTCACATACGAATTCGGAGGAATTATTTTTTTGCGCAGCGTCTTATACTGAAATTTACGTGTCTTACTGCTCACTGAAAGTTGTAAGTGGATGTGATAAACGTAAAACACTTATTGTTATAGCCAATGAGTTCACGGCAAGTGCGATAAACAGTGAGGTAATCTGAACTTGCTCAGTTTGTGAAGAGATGCCTTAAAACAACCATTTTATTCCCTACGCGTATTTTAAATTGTCGTTGAAGGATAAAAATGGTTTGAAACGCTTATATACAGGGGGGTCCATTGATAGTGACCGGGCCAAATATCTCACGAAATAAGCATCAAACGAAAAATCTACAAAGAACGAAACTCATCTAGCTTGAAGGGGAAACCAGATGGCGCGATGGTTGGCCCGCTAGATGGCGCTGCCATAGGTCAAACGGATATCAACTGCGTTTTTTTAAAAATAGGAAACCCCAATTCTTATTACGTATTCGTGTAGTACGTAAAGAAATATGAATGTTTTAGTTGGACCACTTTTTTCGCTTTGTGATAGATGGCGCAAACGTATAAGTACGTGGTATCACGTAACATTCCGCCAGTGCGGACGGTATTTGCTTCGTGATACATTATTCGTGTTAAAATGGACCGTTTACCAATTGCGGAAAAGGTTGATATCGTGTTGATGTATGGCTATTGTGATCAAAATGCCCAACGGGCGTGTGCTATGTATGCCGCTTGGTATCCTGGACGGCATCATCCAAATGTCCGAACCGTTCGCCGAATAGATACGTTATTTGAGGAAACAGGAAGTGTTCAGCCACATCTGGAACGTCAACCACGACCTGCAATAAATGATGATGCCCAACTAGGTGTTTTAGCTGCTGTCGCGGCTAATCCGCACATCAGTAGCAGACAAATTGCGCGACAATCGGGAATCTCAAAAATGTCTCTGTTTGGAATGTTACAGCAACATCGATTGCACCCGTACCGTATTTCTAGGCACCAGGAATTGTGTGGCTACGACTTTGAACGTCGTGTAGAGTTGTGCCACTGGGCACAGGATAAATTACGGGACGATGACAGATTTTTTGCACGCGTTCTGTTTAGCGATGAAGCGTCATTCACCAACAGCGGTGACGTAAACCGGCATAATATGCACTATTGGGCAACGGAAAATCAACGATGGTTGCGACAAGTGGATCATCAGCGACCTTTCTGGGTTAATGAATGGTGCTGCATTATGGGAGGAAAAATAATTGGCCCTCATTTTATCGATGGCAATCTAAATGGTGCAATCTATGCTGATTTCCTACGTAATGTACTACCGATGTTACTACAAGATGTTTCACTGCATGACAGAATGAAATGTACTTCCAACATGATGGATTTCCGGCACATAGCTCGCGTGCGGTTGAAGCGGTATTGAATAGCATATTTCATGACAGGTGGATTGGTCGTCGAAGCACCATACCATGGCCCGCATGAACACCGGATCTGACGTTCCCGGATTTCTTTCTGTGGGGAAAGTTGAAGGATATTTGCTATCGTGATCCACCGACAACGCCTGACAACATACGTCAGCACATTGTCAGTGCATGTACAAACATTACGGAAGGCAAACTACTCGCTGCTGAGATGAATGTCCTTACACGTATTGCCAAATGCATTGAGGTTTACGGACATCATTTTGAGCATTTATTGCATTAATGTGGTACATACAGGTAATCACGCTGAAACCACATGCGTTCTCAAAAATGATAAGTTCACAAAGGTACATGTATCACATTGGAACAACCGAAATAAAATGTTCAAATGTACCTACGTTCTGTACTTTAATTTAAAATACCTACCTGTTACCAACTGTTCGTCTAAAATTGTGAGCCATATGTTTGTGACTATTACAGCGCCATCTACCACAAAGCGAAAAAAGTGGTCCAACTAAAACATCCATATTTCTTTACGTACTACACGAATATGTAATAAAAATGGGGGCTCCTATTTAAAAAAACGCAGTTGATATCTATTTGACCTATGGCAGCGCCATCTAGTGGGCCAACCATAGCGCCATCTGGTTTCCCCCTTCAAGCTAGACAAGTTTCGTTCTTTGTAGTTTTTTCGTTTGACGCTTATTTCGTGAGATATTTGGCCCGGACACGTTCAATGGACCACCCAGTATAATGACGTTGAATGTTTGTTCCTTCAGACAGTTGCTGGAGTGGCAGCTGACTGTTCCTCGCTCTTCGGGAGCATGCACTTGTGGTAGTGATGTGAAAGATACCATTTTCAAGTAAATGTCTCATTTGGGAACTACTTTCACAAATAATTTATCTAAAATGAGGAATAACCGCCTTGTAAACAACGATAGACCTAAGTTCTTCAGTTTTCCAAAAAATTGCAGATACCTGTGCAGTGGTTTGTGTTTTCTTTTCAGTCTCTTCGTTTTGAATATTTGTTTACCTGTGCCGCGTGATGTAAAAACTGTATTTTTGACATTAGATCAAGTTCAAGGATTGTATACTTCAGAATAGCTTCAAACTTAAGCATATATTTAAGAAATCGCATTTGAGCTAAATTGTACTGATGCTACTAATAGTGGTTATAATTTTAAATCCCCTTTATCATTTCATCTGCAGCTGTTACATCACCTGTTTGCACCAAAATTTCACACTAGAAATAGCACAGCGAACTGCTAGTCCAATAGTCTGTGCCAGAGCGTTGCACGTGCGCAGTGACGTAAGTAGAGGTAGTCGCATGTCTCCCTTAGAGAAGCTCTTCGCATAGACCACTGCCCAGCTGCTCTGCTTGTCTATACCTCCCCATCCAGTTACTGTGCCGTCCGTAGCTATCGATGTTGGTATGTTACTGTTACAGCATAAAGTCCGCGCCGGCACGCCAGTCGGGAAAGACAGAGAAGAGACGGCTGTGAGAAGAGGTCAGCCAATCGCATACTGTCCGACCTCCCTCCAGGATGACAAGGCTACAGCAGCCCATAAGTGAAGAGGATATAAGCGCCGAGCCCGACTGGTGGCACCCGCTTCGATAGCAGCTTCAATGTTGGCCACTTCGTTAGCAGACACATCGTAGCCTCTATTACTAGTATTCTTTATGTAGCACAGACTTGTGCTTGGCTATTCTGAAGAAGACTGATTATTTTGTAATGCCGCCCTTTGCGTGCGACGTGTATCAGAGTTAAGTATTGTATTTGTCTTGTTGTAATAAAACTCATTAATACGAGTTGTTTGATTGTTTGTCTAGTGAACCGAGTATGCAGAATTCCTAGACGCAACAGCTACACTCACATTTTCCTTGGATACTTTGGATACAAATATTATTTCTTGCTTTAGAACAAACTTCTAGGTGCACTCAGCCTCGTGATGCCAATTGAGGAGCTACTCGACTGAATAGTAGCGGCTCCAGTCACAGAAAACCATCGTAACGACCGCGAGACCGGTGTGCTCACCACACGGGCCTCCGATCCGCATCCTCAGCTGAGGATGACACAGCGGTCGAATGGTCCCGATGGGCCACTTGTGGCCTGAAGACGGAGTGCTGTGTTTTAGAACAAACGACATTTTGTCTACGGAGAGAGGTGATTGACAAATACAAACTACTTTTTTCTTCAAGACAATCACGGAACACGTTTCATATCGCAACTACTTTCGGCAACACTTTCGACTTTGTTCACCATATTGCTAGTAGACGATGAATCCTTTATCAAAAACGTGTTCATTCATTTAGTCACCAAGAAATATCAATAAGTGTAGAATTTTCCCATTTTTCAGTATCATTCACGGATGTTGTACAGACTGAACGACTGTCGGGAAACCACCATATCAGTTCCAGATTTTTTTGATACGCCTGTCATTATCGTTTAGTGAGGCAATGCAGGAGGATGTAATTAGTTTTCTTGATTCTTCTTGGAACATGCGCTGTCAGAATTTCAACACTAAAAAAGTGTCCGCCACTGGAGTTTCATGAACATGTCGACGACATAATGAACCTGCGATGAAATGCTCCGTTCGTCTTTGGACTTCGGCATTAGTCCTATCATGTAATGATCCGAGACAGAAAAGAAACGCTCAAGAATCTGTCGGACAACGGTTTTATAAGCTACCTCTTCGGTAGGTTACTTCCTGTTTCTTATAATTCTTTTAATGAATTGCCATTTCTTACAAGTAATTTCATGAGGCCGTTCCATTATAAGTCGTTTCGGAAGCATACGCCTAGACATTTTACAGTTAATACTGGGGAATCATTGATCTCCAACAGTTTCTCTCACAGTATCATTTGTTACGTGTCAAACCTGCATATGGTTCCATGCAGATAACAGGGCCTAAAATATCACATTGCAGACTATGCTCATTTTATCACGAACAAACCGTCCTCTTGTTCCATTGAGTATGTGTGTATATGGAACAAAGCGTATGAAACTATTAGAATTCTTTTGATTACCTTTTTTGTTGACAATTCATACATAGTCTATTTTTTATTAAGAGTCCTCCCACAAATGACATACTGTTTGCTTATCAAGTAAGTGTGTCTGCCAAATAAAGCGAAATCATACCACGTATGTCTTGTTACCACTTTTCTTTAAAAAAAAATGTACCATTCCTCCAAGATGTGTGATAGCACCATTCTTATTCTTTACATCTAACTTTTAAGCCAAACTGATCAAAACACTGAAATTATTCATAGAACTTAGGCTTCAAGGCTGTTATTTACGTTGCTGTTGGTATTTGGTTTATGGACATAAAGATGAGGTCCTAGGTATAATTCTCTACCTAACGTTTCGTTTTCCACTGCGGGAGACATCATAAGCGGCTTTAACGACTCAGAAAGCTGTTACAGAATCAAACAACCTCAGCAAGTCGAAATTTTTAAATGCATCCACCCAACGGTTTGTTCGAGACGTCATCAAGACGACTCACTAAGGCCCCCGTACGCATGCCTGACTCATTCGCCTGTGTGTGGACGATGGGTCCACGGTCGTGTCCGTGGTCCTGGTCCGTCGGTTCTACTGGCGAATATCTACTTGCTTGGCCCGACCGCTACAAGCCAGCCCACACTGTGTCAGCGCAGGCTACGTGGAGTCCGCCAAGCGGTCACCCGTGTCCACACACAGTGTGACGGGTCGGCGAGGAGGTCGATGCATGGGTCGGTGGACAAATCGGGCTGTGAATTGGTGCCTTAAGATCACAGAGTCACGCAGACGTATGCTGTAGAGCATTTAGGATGAAGCGTTGACGCTGATGGTTCTATTTAGAATTAAGGTCCAAAGCTTATCTACACTACTGGCCATTAAAATTGCTACACCACGAAGATGACGTGCTACAGACGAGAAATTTAACCGACAGGAAGAAGATGCTGTTTTATGCAAATGATTAGCTTTTCAGAGCATTCACACAAGGTTGGCGCAGGTGGCAACTTGAGGAAAGTTTCCAACCGATTTCTCAACACAGACAGCAGTTGACCGGCGTTGCCTGGTGAAACGTCGTGATGCCTCGTGTAAGGAGCAGAAATGCGTACCATCACGTTTCCGACTTTGATAAAGGTCGGATTGTAGCCTATCGCGATTGCGGTTTATCGTATCGCGACATTGCTGCTCGCGTTGGTTGAGATCCAATGACTGTTAGCAGAATATGGAATCAGTGGGTTCAGGAGGGTAATACGGAACGCCGTGCTGGATCCCAACGGCCTCCTATCATTAGCAGTCGTGATGACAGGCATCTTATCCGCATGGCTGTAACGGATCGTGCAGCCACGTCTCGATCCCTGAGCCAACAGACGGGGACGTTTGCAAGACAACAACCATCTGCACGAACAGTTCGACGACGTTTGCAGCAGCATGGACTATCAGCTCGGAGACCATGGCTGCGGTTACCCTTGACACTGCATCACAGACAGGAGCGCCTGCGATGGTGTACACAACGACCAACCTGGGTGCACGAATGGCAAAACGTCATTTTTTCGGGTGAATCCAGGTTCTGTGTACAGCATCATGATGGTCGCATCCTTGTTTGGTGACATCGCGGTGAGCGCACATTGGACGCGTGTATTCGTCATCGCCATACTGGCGTATCACCCGTCGTGATGGTATGGGGTGCCATCGGTTAAACGTCTCGGTCACCTCTTGTTCGCATTGACGGCACTTTAAACAGTTGACGTTACATTTCAGATGTGTTACGACCCGTGGCTCTAACCTTCATTCGATCAGTGCGAAACCCTACATTTCAGCAGGATAATGCACGACCGCATGTTGCAGGTCCTGTACGGGCCTTTCTGGATACAGAAAATGTTCGACTTCTGCCCTGGCCAGCACTTTCTCCAGATGTCTCACCAACTGAAAACGTCTGGTCAATGGTGGCCGAGCAACTGACTCGTCACAATACGCCAGTCACTACTCTTGATGAACTGTGGTATCGTGTTGAAGCTGCATGGGCAGCTGTACCTGTACACGCCATCCAAGCTCTGTTTGACTCAATGCCCAGGCGTATCAAGGCCGTTATTACGGCCAGAGGTGGTTGTTCTGGGTACTGATTTCTCAGGATCTATGCACCCAAATTGCGTGGAAATGTAATCACATGTCAGTTCTAGTATAATATATTTGTCCAATGATTACCCGTTTATCATCTGCATTTCCTCTTGGTGTAGCAATTTTAATGGCCAGTAGTGTATTTGCAGTCCTGTTACATTTTTTTCGTGCTTTTGAATTTCTGAGCCCTCTCTGTACATCCTATTAGATCGTGCTAAAGTTACAGTCTCAGATGAACGATTTGGTGGTTTCCCAGTCCTAGCGAATGGTCCACTGCTCTTTATTCATCCGTCTTACTCATTCTACAATATCTCTTGTGTTAATTAAGGTTGGTGTCCATTTTTTCTACAAAAAGAAGCATTAACAGCAGCAGCATACAAAATTTCTCACACATGTGACGAGGTATACATGGGTACTACAAAAAGAAGCAATAGTACCCGCCTAAAGGAACACATAAGGTATTGTCACCTGGGCGGGGCAGATATATCAGCTGTAGCACATCATGTACTGGGAATGGGAAACAAGTGTATAGGTTTCTTCGACATTGCGGGTTTTGCGAGATTTAGTAATTACTACGCTAGGTTGTACAGAGAGGCCACAGAAATTTGTTGTGAGCCTTAACGCTAAATAAAACAAACACCGTCAACTCTTTCCCCACTGCAAGCTCCATAACGGATACATATAAGCAATTTGGATTGCTAAGCGTATTTGAATCTGTATTAGTTTTCTGAGTCGTTAAAGCCTTTACTATATTTCCAGCCATGGAAGACGATATGTTAGACAGAGAATTATGCCTTGGATTACGGCATAAATAAAAAAATCAGATATCAGCAATAACTCAAATTACTATTTGAAGATACTCTGAAAGTACTTTAAATTAGAACTGTTGTGATTTTGTAGGAATACACATATCCCATTCATTTTATTTCCACTTGATGTAATGCATGATTGCCTTGAATGTAAATAAACAGAAAAATATGCGCCTGACACAAGAAATGTAGTCTGTCAGTATACATAAATTTAGATAACGTTTTTGGGAAACAGCGATCTGTCAGATAAGGTTTTTATTGATTTTACTGACAGTATACGTTAAATGTTGTTGCTGTGCTCTGCAGTCCCAAGACTGATTGTGTGCAACTCTTCAGCCCGATCCATCCTGTGCAAGTCTCTTCACCTTTGTTACCTACATCGAAATCTTCGTTGGCTTCCCTCTACAATTATTACCTGACATGCTTCTTCGTTATTACCAAACTGGCAGTTTCTTAATGTCATAGAATGTGTCGTACTCTTTGTTTTAGTCAAGATGTTCTATAAACTTATTTTCTACTCAGCACCCCTCCTCACTAACTACACGATATACCCAACCGATACTCAGCTTTCTTCAGTAGCACAACATTTCGGAAGTTTCTATTCTCTTCTTATCTCAACAGTTTATCGCCCACGTTTCACTTTCGTACAAGGCTACATCGTACACAAAATCCTTTAGAAAAGACGTCTTGACACTTAAATTTATATTTGTAATTAATGAAAGTCGCTTATTAAGAGGCGCTTTTCTTGCTATTGCCAGTCTGCATTTAATATCCTCTCTAGTTCTGCCATCATCTGTTAATTTGCTGCCCAAATGTCACAACTCATCTAATGCTTTTAGTGTTCCTTCAGATTTGCCTAATTCAGTTCGACTACACTGCAGTACCCTTCTTTCAGTTTTGTTCATGTTCATATTATTACCACGTTTCAACACATTATTTATTCCGTTCAACTAATCTGCCAAATCTTTTGCTGTCTCTGACAGAATTACATTGTCATCAGCAAACTTTGATGTTTATATTTCTTCTCCCTCAACTTTAATATCTCCTTTCATAATTCATCTTCGTCGAAAATGCAAAACTGCAGCGTGTTATGAAATCAACGTGAAGCCATATGCCCTCCAGTAGCTGCCTTTGTTACTTATTTTCAAAGATAGTCGGAGGGCAAGGGTATATCGCCAATAGAATCCTACCTGGTAAAGCACAGTCGTCTTCGAAACATTCTCCGTATTGAGGAGAGCTTCACCTTACTCTCAGTACTACGCTGGAGTACACCAATATATCTCATTTAATAAATAAATAAAAAAATAAAAAAGGGCACATGTATAGGGTTTTTCAGACTTTGGGGGCAAGTTCCTTACATCAAAACAAGAAAAGAACTTCATATACACATATGTCCTAAAGTCTTTTGTTTTCGAGTTATTAATGAAAGATGATACTCAATGGCTTTCCAACTACAACCCAAATACTTCACTTACCTATGCACCCGATTGACTCATTATATTCTAGATGGCGTCGTGTTGCCAGGGAAAGTGGTTTACATTCGTCGTGTGTTCGTCTTCAGTGCGTCCATTGTTTACGTGTACAAGAGGTAGAGAGTCAAGTGAAAGTGATCCGTTCAAAGACGGCAAGATATTCATTTTGTCAGCACGCAGACGTGACTTTTATGTACAAGTGCTTGAATCGTAACGGATACGAGCCTGCACGACTGTATCAGACGGTGTTTCCAACCCAGGGACAGCCTAGTCATCCAACCTTTGGTGTTGTGTATCAGCACGTTGCCCAGACAGGATCCGTACCACCACTGGCTACGGACCGCGAAGAGCACGTTCTGTAGGATGTCGAAGAAGAGTCGACTATCAGCACAAGACAAGTGGCTTGGCATGTGGTACGTCCCCAGGTTCAGCATGGCAGATACTTCACGAGCGACTAGTGTATTCGCATTATCTTCAACCCACGCAGGACTTCACGCCTGCCAATCACTCACCACGGGAGAACTTGAGCCGATGATCTATTGCATAAACTGCCAATCCGTTGTTTGTCTTTACAGTTTTATTCACAGACGAGGCAACGTTCGGAAGAGGTGCAATGACAAATTTCGACAATGAACACACGTCTACTGATCGCAATCCTCATGCTACAGTACAGGCTAGACATCAGCATCACATTAAGATTAACGTGTGGGCTGGAATTGTAGATGACTGGTAGGGCACATGTTCCCTCAGCACGTCTTTCAGGTGCTGTCTACAGGGACTTCAGTCAGAGTACCCTCCAGGACCACCTAGAATATTTGCCTTTGAAAATAAGAAGAAACATCTGGTTTGTGCTTGATGAAGCTCCAGCACATTTCCGTCTCAATGTTGGAGACGCACTGGCTGGTACCTACCACGACAGATGGACAGGTAGAGGAGAAACAGTTCCATGCATCGCATGTTCTCCCCACCTTAGTCCTATGGATTATTATCTCTGAGGGCTTCTTAAACAAGTGGCCTGTGTAGCAGACCACACGGATGCAGAAACTCGTCGTCGACGTGTCACGGAAGCCTGGGAAACCATTCGATACCGTCGGGGATTATTTGACAGTTTGCAACAGTCCATGAGTCGACGAGTGCATGCGTGTATAGAACCAAGAGGAGGACATTTAGAGTTTCTGCGTTGATGAGCTCGAATCACCTAATTGTAAACCTTCATCAATAACTCGAAAACGAAGGATTTTTGGACATGTTTATGTGAACTTTTTATCTCGTTTTGGTGAAAGGGATCTGTTCCCAGACTTCGTAAAAATATTTTTGAAAGACACTGTATATGTCGAAACAGATTCATTTTGTTAATATTGGACTTAGAGCAATGTATCACTGACACTTATGAGATAAATAAATATACACTATCTGATCTAAAGTATCCGGGCACCACGATGTAATGCATAATTGACCATTAGATGTCTTGAGATGCGGAAATGGCAGTATAAAATGAGGAGGGGAATGCTGTGTTGTGAGTAGAGAGAAGCAGCAGCAGCAGAGTGGGCCTCTCTGTAGAGTTCCAGTGACTTCGAACATAGACTAGTCATTCGATGTCACTTGAATCACAGGTCTATCAGGGACATTTCAACATTTCAAACCACCTAAAGTTGCCCAATATGACTGTTGGTGATGTGAGTGTGAAGTGGAAATGTGAAGAAAAAACCACAGCTAACCCAATACCAGGCAGACGTCATGTACTGACTGACGACAATCGGGCATTGCGGAGGTCAGTTGGTGTAAGTCGCATAAAATCTGTTGAAGGAATCACTCTTGAGCAGCATGGTGCTACTGGCAGTCCAACCAGCACAAGCAATGTGCGGAGAGAGTTAGAAGAATGGGTTAGCCGCGCGGGGTAGCCGCACGGTCTGCAGCTTCTTTCCACGGTCCGCGCGGCTTCCCCCGTCGGAGGTTCGAGTCCTCCCTCGGGCATAGGTGTGTGTTTTGTCCTTAGCGTAAGTTAGTTTAAGTTAGATTAAATAGCGTGTAAGCTTAGGGACCGATGACCTCAGCAGCCCTACGGCCGCAGGATCGAATCCTGCCTCGGGCATGGATGTGTGTGATGTCCTTAGGTTAGTTAGGTTCTAGGGGTCTGATAACCTCAGAAGTTAAGTCCCATAGTGCTAAGGGCCATTTGAACCATTTGAACCTCAGCAGTTTGGTCCCATAAGTCCTTAACACTAATTTCCAAAGAATGGGGTACAAAGGTCGAGCAGCTCCTCACAAGCCACACAGTTCTGTAGTCAACACTAAGCGACGCTTTACGTAGTGTAAAGAGCGATGCCACTGCACAGTGGAGGTTTTAACAATGGAAAATTGTACTGAAATGCAGGAGGATCTGCAACGAATTGACGCATGGGGCAGGGAATGGCAACTGAATCTCAATGTAGACATGTGTAATGTGCTGCGAATACACAGAAAGAAAGATCCCATATCATTTAGCTACAATATAGCAGGTCAGCAACTGGAAGCAGTTAATTCCATAAATTATCTGGGAGTACGCATTAGGAGTGATTTAAAGTGGAATGATCATATAAAGTTGATCGTCGGTAAAGCAGATGCCAGACTGAGATTCATTGGAAGAATCCTAAGGAAATGCAATCCGAAAACAAAGGAAGTAGGTTACAGTACGCTTGTTCGCTCACTGCTTGAATACTGCTCAGCAGTGTGGGATCCGTACCAGATAGGGTTGATAGAAGAGATAGAGAAGATTCAACGGAGAGCAGCGCGCTTCGTTACAGGATCATTTAGTAATCGCGAAAGCGTTACGGAGATGATAGATAAACTACAGTGGAAGACTCTGCAGGAGAGACGCTCAGTAGCTCGGTACGGGCTTTTGTTGAAGTTTCGAGAACATACCTTCACCGAGGAGTCAAGCAGTATATTGCTCCCTCCTACGTATATCTCGCGAAGAGACCATGAGAATAAAATCAGAGAGATTAGAGCCCACACAGAGGCATACCGACAATCCTTCTTTCCACGAACAATACGTGACTGGAGTAGAAGGGAGAACCGATAGAGGTACTCAAGGTACCCTCCGCCACACACCGTCAGGTGGCTTGCGGAGTATGGATGTAGATGGATGTAGATGTAGATCACTGGAAACAAGTGACTTGGAGTGAATCATACTATGCCTTATAGCATTACAATGAAAGCGTATGGATTTGGTGAATACCTGGAGAATGTCATCTGCCACTATGTACAGTACCAACAATGGAACAGGTGGTGTTACAGTACAGGATGTTTTTCGTGGTTAGGGTGTGGTCCGCTTATTGCCCTTCAGAAAACTCTGAAAGTGAAATGCATCGCATACTGCGTACAGCCGGAAACTTCAAAGACGAAGATAATATGAGAATGACAGTACACTATGTCATAAAGCAGCATGTGTGAGGCAGTGGTTTTTGGATAGCACCGTCCAAGATTTGCTTGCCCAGAGTCCGGACCTGAACTCAATGAAACATCTTTAGGATCTGTTAGACCGTCGACTTCGCTTCTCTGTGTTCGACCTTAACGATGAATGGACTGCCATTGCTCCACAGATAATCAGACACTACACTGAGAGTGTCCCCAGAAGACGAGAGGCTGTCATAAAGGCGAAGGGCGGACACATCCACTTACGGTGTCCGAATACTTTTGGTCAGATCGTGTAAGGATATGCGCGGAGTTGGTGCGGTATCGAGCATCCGTTTCTTTGAGCTCTTGCAATATAAGACAGGTTATTAATGCTGTAAGTTATACGTATATCCTTGTTTCCAGAATTCGACTGAGAATGTCTGCTAGGGCTTAGAGACATGCAGTAAAAGAGCTTTCGCCTAAAGACATTTATGAAAAAATGTGGGAAATCTACCACGGAAAGTTTAAATAGCAGTGGATAGGGATGTTGATTGGTTACACTGCGAGGCACCCGCATGCGTTGCTCATACTGTGGATCAAGCAGTCAGGCCTGCAAGATGAGTGGTCTGCCAAGCGAGTGGATTTATTCTTATTCATCGAGTAACATCAATGACTGATTATGAGCTCTAGTACCCACAATTAAGCTACAAATTATTCTCCTGTTTGAATATTACGCAACGGAAACTGATAACTAACATCTGACTATTAGTAATTTACACAACTCTGATTGTTCACTACGCTCTGGCAATACCACATTTTCTTTCTTACCCAACGGCTTTGATCAACGCGTGGCCATCGCGATGAATATGAATGGCGCACACATTTTAAATTCTGGATATCATGACAACATATTATTCGAAGAAAAAGGCCACCGATCTTTTTCTTTTCACTATCTTTTTTATTCCGAAAAATTCTATAACCTAAATACACCATTACATTTTATACAACAATTACACATGAGAAACTCCGCTTTGGTGATTCTCTATCTTATGGTCTCGTAATTTTCTAACACTACAGTGCACTTTCTGAATAGGAGGGTGGATCTTTTGCTATATCTCACACTTCGACTCTCACACCCATCATCACGAAAGTTTCCTCCAGACCGAGCGGTACAAAAAGGAACATGCATAACCCACTGCCTCTGAACCTATCTTGCTACTCTCTCATGCAAACCACACATACTTAAATTACATGAAATACATCACACTGGCAACATACAATAAATCACAAAGAATAGTCACAACGTTAGAATCACTTCACTTTCAGCTTTCCCACTTCAATTAGTATTCATCCCAGTTTCAGACGGCACTGCCCCACTTCGTAACTTTTCGTTCCTACTACGAACTCTGGAGGATATATGCACGTCTTCCTGTGCAGTGCAAGCCAAGTGGCGTTGCTGGATAGACGGCTGACTCACCTTGCTTCTCTCTCAGAGTATTAGAGTTTGAATCCAGCGTCACACGGAAACATAACACACAAAGTAATACTAAGATCATATTCGTCACACACGCGAGTCCTCAACTGATACCTTGGACGAGCACTTCTCTTTATCCTTTGTCTCATACCCAGATTGAGACTCACACAGTACTCACGACGTGGAAGTGATCGTCTCTAATTTCAAGTCCTGCACACGCCATTTCTTAAATATTTCCAACTTATAGTACACACGCCCGTAATTCAGATTAACTTTAGCACTCGGAGGTATTTCAGGTTAGTACTAGCGCTCGCGAGTATTTCAACTTATTGCTACACGTCGTTTCACTGTGACCGTTGGTCACTTCCAAAGATTACTACGATCCCCTTAATATTACCTGCCTGTCATTTAATTCTCCCCCAAAAGTTCCTGAAGTAGAGAAATAATTATTCCAAACTACTCTTAAGCATTTCACATGTATACCATCTCTCCACTCTTCTGTCTTTACGGAGCACACCTAAGACAGGTCTTACCAACACAAGATCCAGCGCCAGAGTGCTGAAACATAGCCGTTCTTCAGGTCATCTCGCACCTCCCTCAAGGTGGGGGAGGACCGTGCTACCGTATTCGTCAGCCACATTTCAGGCGCTCAAAGCTCAGGTAAATTTCATCTCTTTGGTTCCACCAAAGGTGACCAAAGGACCGTCTCAAAGATGATCATATATTGCACATTCACTATCTGTGGTTATCAGACGACCATACATTCATTCATTTCGCAGATCTCACCAAATTGGATATAGGGATTTATTTTGTGGGAGTGCTCATGTGATCCATTAAATAAATAAATTGTCCTTCTTTCCTACACTGGTATCCGGCTTCGGTGCATTAAGTGAAATTTAGTTATTATTACAAAAAATATGTTGTTCTGACAAGAATAACGAAGAACGTTGTACCTATTTTCAATGTCGGGTGGTACTGTATCCTTTCAACACATGCAGCAGCAATTCGTAACACTTATTCCTGAAATTCGTGGTTCTCAAGCACACTAAACGGGACACCGAAAACTGTGATATTTCCTTATGCTGAGATATACGACTCCTAAGTGTCACACATAAGCACTGATTAATAGCCTGTGACTTATCTAACGTTATTATCATAATGATTGTTCTTCTTATCCTTCTCTAGACATAGCAGGAAGTTCGCATTTCATCTGTATGAGTAATTCCCTTTCACGCCACTAACTCTGACTGCATTACAGTTTCAGGTTCACCAAACTCTTCTTAGTTTATCTGGTCCCTTAACAAGTTTTCGAACTTCTGATTCTTGAGCCAGGCGAAGTACACTTGGTTTCATTTATTGTACATTGGATGCCACGTTTCGTTGGCCTTTCCAGCGTCACGTAACGAGTAACTTCCAGATGGATGTCGACCCAGGCAACAACGTTTTCGCTTTTCGTCTGCGGCGCATTTATCTGCTCGTAATCTGAAGACTGAATTACCTATCATGAAATCCTGCCAGGGTCGAGGGGTGTGAGCAAAGGAAACAGAGTCGGCTGTACGCTGCTGGCAGCGGGTCTGAACTTGTTGGATGTAGCACTTGACCCTGCTCCCTGTGACAGGTAGCCCCTGGAGATTCTCACGCTAAGGTACGCAGTGGCAGCACGAGCATCATCGCAACAATGTCGCGCAAACCTGTCCAGTAACTCGCGTGCCGGCAGCCGCAATTACCTTTGACTTCTGCAATGTTAGAACTTGTGGAGACTCTCATTCGAGCTGGTCGACGAATCGCAATCAACAACTTCGCTGCTCAGCTGGACACACTAGTTCGCCAGATGGGTTACTCCAAGACCTGTGTTCGCTTGGTTCCTCGCCGCCTAACAGAAGACCGTAAAGAGAAACGAAGGACCAGTTGTGCGAAGCTGTTTGCGTGTTACACGGTTGATCGTAGGACAGCGATTTGTCGAACATCAACACGGGCAATGAAACGTGGGTTCATCACTTCTAACTGCGCCGGCCGCTGTGGCCGGACGGTTCTAGATGTTTCTGTCTGGAATCGCACTGCTGCTACGGTCGCAGGTTCGAGTCCTGCCTCGGGCATGGATGTGTGTGATGTTCTTAGGTTAGTTAGGTTTAAGTAGTTCTAACAAGGGGAGGCCGCCAATTGTGAAATTCAGATTCGATTCTTACTGCGCATAATAAAAGCTCATGGCCAGAGGAGTAATGTGGCAAAGCACCAAGATGCACTTCTCAGCCGTTGTCGAGAAAATCGACAGTTAAAAGAAACTGTTGCTGTGAAATACTCTCTACGATTAATCATTTCCAGAGCGTCCTGGCGCAGCGGTAAGCGCTCGGGTTCGTAATCTGAAGGTCGCCGGATTGAATCCCGCGCCATGCAACTTTTTTTTAATTATTAGTTTATGCATGTTGGTGAAGGCGGATCGCTCTCCAATTGTACCGCCTCCATTTTTCCGTTTGTTTAACAGGGTGTGCCAAAGCTCTCCCGTCCACACTGATTTTCGACGATGTTATAAGTTGCGCTAGGGACCGCATCTATCTTCTTTCGAAGTTAGCAGGCAACTACGCTGTTATGCGGCGGCTCGTTTCGGCCCATTCAACATCTGTCCTTCAAGTGTAACGAGCGAGTAACGGAGTTTATATTTCATACCTGCCACAGCAAATTTGTGTTCGTGGGGTTTCTATTCTAATTCGAACGTTTGGCTTACGCTATACGTATTCGTTTCGGAATATCGTTTCTACGTCTTCCGTTAACTATACGTGGTTAACATTACGAAGACAATAACATTTGTGAAATACAACTTCGTTTGCGGAAAACATAATGATGTTCGAAGTCGCCAGTTTTTCCACGACAAACGACTTTCAACAACTTATTATATGCATAATTGTTGCAACTGATTGCCGGGAATTATATATACTAAAAAAAAAAAAAAAAGTTCGCATGGCGCGAGATTCGAACCGGCGCCCTTCGGATTACGAACCCGAGCGCTTACCGCTGCACCACAACGCTGTAGAAAATTGTTAATCGTAGAGAGCATTTCATGGCAATGGTTTCTTTTAACTGTCGATTTTCTCGACAACGGCTGAGAAGTGCATCTTGGTGCTTTGCCACATTACACCTCTGGCCATGAGCTTTTATTATGCGCAGTATGAATCGAATCTGAATTTCACAATTGGCGGCCTCCCCTTGTAAGCCTAGGGGACTGATGGCTCTAAGCACTATGGGAGTTAACATCTGAGGACTCGGATGTTAAATCCCATAGTGCTTAGAGCCATTTGAATCATTTTTGAACTTCGAACTGGAAACGAAACGGCAACCCATCAAGTGGCAAGTGGCTCCACAACACTTGTCATCCGATGAAAAAGTTCAAAGCCGCACCCTCAGTAGGTAAAGTTATGACGACGGTCTTCTGGGACTCTGAAAGGGTTCTTCTGATTGACGTGCACCCTCACTGTGTAATGATCAACTTTGAAGTGGATTGTGCTACCCCCAGGAAACTGAAGAAAAGACTTCAGCGTGTTCATCATCACAGTAATGGAAACGAGCGTCTCATTTTCCATGACAACGCAGGACCTCATAAAACGTCATTGGGCCCGTCTTATTCATCCACGCTACAGCGTGGGTCCCGCACCTTCGGACTTCCATCTGTTTGACCCAATGAAGGACGCACTATGGACGAAGCAGTATGTGGATAATGGTGAGGTTATTTATGCAGCAAGACGTTGGTTCCGACATCGACCAGTAGAGTGGGAACCATGCAGGCATCACAAAAAAATGGTTCAAATGGCTCTGAGCACTATGGGACTTAACATATGTGGTCATCAGTCCCCTAGAACTTAGAACTACTTAAACCTAACTAACCTAAGGATATCACACACATCCATGCCCGAGGCAGGATTCGAACCTGCGACCGTAGCAGTCGCGCGGTTCCGGACTGAGCGCCTAGAACCGCTAGACCACCGCGGCCGGTCAGGCATCACAGGAAGGTAGAGTAAGGCAGTCAATCAAACAGAGATTATGATTCAAAATATGATTTTGTGGCCAAAAGAAAGGAGAATAATATGGTGTATTGGAATGATGCACAAAACCAACTTGCCGAGAGAAAAACGACTCTCGGTCTATTGTGATATTGTTGGAATCATCAGACGAGGCAATTATTCAAACAACCTAACCCCATGGACAAGAGGCTGAAGCAATTTTACCGATTTGCATGAAGATAAATTATATGACGAACATTATACTTCACCTCGATGGATGACATTCGAAGGAGAGACTGAAATATTTGCTGGAATGGACAAGACTTTGTCTAACCGAAAACCAAACTACAGGAACAAAAAAGATGAACTTAGCATGTTGTGTTGTTGTTGTGGTCTTCAGTCCTGAGACTGGTTTGATGCAGCTCTCCATGCTACTCTATCCTGTGCAAGCTTCTTCAACTCCGACTAACTGCTGCAACCTGCTTAGTGTATTCATCTCTTGGTCTCCCTCTACGATTTTTATCCTCCACGCTGCCTTCGCATGCTAAATTTGTGAGCCCTTGATGCCTCAGAACATATCCTACCAACCGGTTCCTTCTTCTTGTCAAGTTGTGCCACAAACTCCTCTTCTTCCCAATTCTATCCAATACCTCCTCATTAGTTATGTGATCTACCCATCTAATCTTCAGCACTCTTCGGTAGCACCACATTTCGAAAGCTTCTATTCTCTTCTTGTCCAAACTATTTATCGTCCATGCTTCTCTTCCATACATGGCTACAGTCCATACAAATACTTTCAGAAACGACTTCCTGACACTTAAATCTATACTTGATGTTAACAAATTTTTCTTCTTCAGAGACGCTTTCCTTGCCATTGCCAGTCTATATTTTATATCCTCTCTACTTCGACCATCACCAGTTATTTTGCAGCAAGGCCGTTTTGGTTAGTGTTACAAGGCCAGATCAGTCAATCATCCAGACAGTTGCCTCTGCAACTACTGAAAAGGCTGCTGCCCCTCTTCAGGAACCACACGTTTGTCTGGCCTCTCAACAGATACCCCTCCGTTGTGGTCGCACCTACTGTACAGCCATCTGTATCGCTGAAGCACGCAAGCCTCCCCGCCAACGGTTCGCGGGGAAGGGGGGGGGGAAACTTAGCATAAAGAATCAAAAAAGATGAACTTAGCATGCAGAATCACTATTAACTTGCATAAGATGAATCTTTTGATCAACGCAAAATTAAGACATTGCTAGACAGCGGTCCGCCATGAAGACTACACGGAGCAGAAAGTGTAATCCTTGTCGAAACAGAATTAAGTAGCAAACTAAAACTGGAACGAAGTCTTTCCAAAACACATATATAAATCGAAGAACAGCAAACGGCATACATGGAATACCAGTGAATGAAGAAATGTATATCCAAATAAAAAGATATCGAACACCATCAGAATAAGTCCAATGTTCTTATGACACATCCCGAGAATTGAGCAGGGGACATTGACACACATGAAGTTTCTTGTGATCAAAAGAGCCAAATTACGTAGGTTCCTGGAGGTACAAAGGGAATATAGGAAACCGAGAGTTACAAAATGGTGACCTTTAACAAAAATTTGAACCTGGAGTAGGATTCCAGGACTGACTTAACATCATGGACAGAAGAGCGAAGGATGTTGCTGAAGGAATAATGGACTAAGATGAAAACTGAAAACAAGAAGCTGATCCGAATTAACGAGATCTCAGATGACCAGAACGAAAAGAAAAAGAAAGTAGTTGGCTTACGTTAGAGACTGCCTTTCGAAATTTAAGAATCTTTATACATTTTCTCCTTCAGTCGCTGATTTATTCCCGATGATAACTTGGTAAGATTCGTTTTTGTAACACACTGTCTTCTTCAGAACGAGGTATGTTATTATTACATATAATACATAATTTATGTCGTTATTCTTGTGGTCTTCAGTCCAGAGACTGGTATGATTCAGCTCTCCATGCTACTCTCTCGTGTGCAAGCCTCTTCATCTCTGACAAACTACTGAAACCTACATCCTTCCGAATCTGCTTAGTGTATTCATCTCCTGGTCTCCCTCTACGATTTTTACCCTCCATGTTTGCCTCCAATACTAAACTTGTGATGCCTTGATGCATCAGAACGTGTCCTACCAACAGAGCCCTTCTTCTAGTCAAGTTGTGCCACAAATTACTCTTCTCCCCAACTCTATACAGTACCTTCTCAATAGTTACGTAATCTACCCATCTCATCTTCAGCATTCTTCTGCAGCATTTTCGAAAGCTTCTATTCTCTTCTTGTCTACAGTGTTTATTGTCCATATTTCACTTCCATACATGGCTACACTCCACACAAAAACTTTCAGAAAAGACTTCCGGAGACTTATAACTATACTCAATGTTAATAAATTTCTCTTCTTCAGAAACGGTTTCCCTGCCATTGTGTCTACATTTTATACCCTCTCTACTTCGACCATCATCAGTTACTTTGGTCCCCAAATATTAAAACTCATTTACTACTTTAAGTGTCTCATTTCCTAATCTAATTCCCTCATCATCACCTGATTTAAGTGAACTACGTGCTATTATCATCGTTTTCCTTTTGTTGATGTTTATCTTATATCCTCCATTGAAGACGCTGTCCATTCCGTTGAACTGCTCTTCCAGTTCCTTCGCTCTCTGTGACAGAATTGCAATGTCGTGGGATACCTCAAAGTGTTTATTTCTTCTCCATGGATTTTAATTCGTACTCCAATTTTTTTCTTTTGTATCTTTTATTGCTTGCTCAACATACAAATTGAATAACATCGGGGATAAGCTACGGCCCTGTCTTACTCCCTTCTCAACTTCTGATTCCCATTCATGTCCCTCAACTCTCTGGCATGTGGTTTCTGTACAAACTGTAAATAGCCTTGGCTCCCTGTGTTTGACCCCTACCACCTTCATAATTTGAAAGAGAGTGTTCCAGTCAACATTGTCAAAAGGTTTCTCTAAGTCTACAAATGCTAGAAACGTGGGTCTGCCTTGCCACCTATCTTCTAAGTTAAGTCGTAGGGCCAGTATTGACTTACGTGTTCCAACATTTCTACGGAATCCAGACTGATCTTCACCGAGGTCGTCGTCCACCAGTTTTTCCATTCGTTTGTAAAGCATCCGTGTTAGTATTTTGCAACCATGTCTTATTAAACTGTTAGTTCGGTATAAACCCTCTATATACTTCTTCCAACTTTCTACTTTCCGTTCTTTGCCTAGAACTGGTTTTCCATCTGAGCTCTTGATGTTCATAATAAACGATTCTCTTTTCTCCCAAGGTCTCTTTAATTTTCCTATAGGCAGTATCTTTCTTATCTCTAGTGATATATGCCTTTACACCCTTACGTTTGTCCTCTAGCCATCCCTGCTTAGCCATTTTGCACTTCCTGTCGGTCTCATTTTGAGACGTTTGTGTTCCTTTCCACCTGCTTCATTTCCTGCATCTTTATGTTTCCTCATTTCATCAATTAAATTCGGTATCTCTTCTGTTACCCAAGGATATCTACTAGCCCCTTGTCTTTTTGCCTACTTGATCCTCTGCTGCCTTCACTTTTTCATCTCTCAAAACTACCCATTCTTCTTCTACCGTACATCTTTCCCCTGTTCTTATCAGTCGTTCCCTAATGCTCTCTCTGAAACTCTCTACAACATCTGATTCTGTCCGTTTATCCATGTAACATCTCCTTAAATTCCCATCTTTTTGCAGTTTCTGCAGTTTTAATCTACAGTTCATAACCAATAGATTATGGTCAGAGTCCACATCTGCCCCTGGAAATGTCTTACAGTTTAAAACATAGTACCTAAACTCTGTCTTACTATTATATAATGTAACTGAAACCTTCCAGTGTCTCCATGCTCCTTCCACGTATACAAATTTCTTTCATGGTTCTTAAACAAAGTATTAGCTATGATTAAGTTACGCACTGTGCAGAATTCTACCAGGCGGCTTCCTCTTTCATTCCTTACCCCCCATTCCATATACACATACTACTTTTCCCTCTCTTCCTTTTCCTGTTATCGAATTCCAGTCCCCCATGGCTATTAAATTTTCGTCTACCTTCACTATCTGAATAATTTCTTTTATCGCGTCATATATTTCTTCAATTTCACCATCTCCGGTGCTAGTTGGCACATAAACTTGTACTACTGGGTCATGCGTGGGCTTCGTGTCTTCCGAATGGGGGACTATTTCACCTCCGTAATATTTTAATCAAGAGGATGTCATTATTATTTAACCATTCAGTAAAGCTGTCTGCACTCGGGAAAAACTACGGCTGTGGTTTCCCCTTGCTTTTAGCCGTTCGCAGTACCAGCATAGCAAAGCCGTTATGGCCAGATCAGTCAATCATCCAGACTGTTGACCCTGTAACAACTCAAAAGGCTGCTGTCCCTCTTCAGCAGCCGCACGTTTGTCTGGTCTCTCAATAGATACCCCTCTCTTGCAGTTGCACCTACGGTACAGCTATCTGTATCGCTGAGGCTCGCAAGCCTCCTCACCAATGGCAAGGTCCATGCTTCATGCGGGTGGATGTATGTTATAAGGTGCGGTAATAACATACGAGCAGAACAGTTAAAGAAGTTTTTACGCACTACTGATCTGGTTTTTCTAAGAGTACATCACTTGAAACAATGGTTAACGTTCGTTCAGCCTACTTTTCATTTGCAGAGTGAAGGAATGTCACAATAAAAAGCGACTGTCCCATTTAAAAAGAACATGGGAAAGAAATTTTGGTAGGCGGAAATCTGTTCTCGAAGTTAAGTGAGGCCATTTTCCGAAATTCTTGTTCCGATTTCCTAAATCATTTATGATATATTAAGGTTGACTACGTTCCGTAAACCTCCAGTATTTGTTACACGTCCACGAAAAATGTAAGAAGTTTAATCAAAAAAGAAATACTTCCAAGCTATTTTGTCAATAAATGATATGTTATTGGTTATATGATAAAAATGTTTTGTACTAGCTACCAACCACAAAATAAATGACATAAATTGAAACATTTTACTGCACTGGTCCTCAACGGTTAAGCACATTTTGTTCATATTCAGACGGCTGCAATGCACTTACATGACGAAATATTAACCAGCTGTTGACAGGTGAAAGTGCCATAATGCCCTACATTCATTTCAAGTTTTCTTTTGCGAATTGTCATACCGACAACACTCACAAAACCCACTACAATAAGTGTGGAAAACTACAGTGTGGCAAGTAGATACATCGGGCTTCGCAGTATTCTAACTTACTAACCCTGAGGACTAAGAGATAAAGTGCGTAACGATCACCTCTGTAGCCCCCTGAAAAATGCATTCATTCCTTAACGTTGTGAGCGTAAAGCATCTCCCCGTTTAACTGATTACCTCACTTGTTTTCCACTATACAATTCAACATTCTTTCAGTCTTATTGTTATGAGGTTTAAGATCCTACCTACCAACAAAAAATAGCTAAGTATCAATTGCTCAAGCATGTAATCGCATAAGCCAGTGGCCGAAACCGCAGGCGTTCGACCGCAACAGTTTACGCGGAAACAGTAAACGCATATAATGGCGACTGCGAAAGCACTCAGTACGTTATTAGGCAGCATCGGACTGCGGTCTTCTGTCCTTGGAGCATACGTGTTCCCAGCAATTGTCCGACAATGACATAATGGCGGCGTTCAAATTATTTCTTTTTGTTCCACTCACGGTGATAAACCCGAAATTATTCCTATAGCAAGATAATGCCATTATGACATACGCGGGAAAGTGAAACGTTATTTCCTCTGTGAGAATTGGTGAACTGATTATAATTTAATAGTCGCATTATCGTGGTTAAAATAAGCACGTTTTTTGATCAACACACTCTACAACGCCGTAGGTAATATAGATCCTTCAAAAAAATTTGGCGAGATGTGAAATGATGTTATCACTTAGTGAGATGGATTTTCTCTGATACGCAGCATAGAAGGCTTCAGCTAGTAAGTTTGTTCCAGGTGATTAAACAAAGTTCACGTATTTGAGTCTTTTTAAGAACTACGTATTGCGGTTTCTATATGCTCTAAATCGGAAAAAATTGTATTCTTTAATGGGAAGTGCTTGATGTTGTGGTGAAAGATAATCGAAGGAAGAATAATTTTTTAAGTTTCTACCTTCTGATATATGGGAAAATAGCTCACCATTTTAGCACTGCTGTATAATGACTATACTACTCTTGATGGGTTTAATTTCTAGGACGAAAATAAATTCTACGGCAATTTAATGTTACATTATCAAGCATAGTTGTTAATATATGTTATACAAATCTGATATGTAACCACGAACTTTAAATTTAGGTAGGGCAATTAGATACACTAAAATGGTGAAAAGTTAAAATGTGTGAAAGAAACCTTAGGCTGAAATTATAATTTCCCTATAATACAACGGCTGTCTTCAACACACTTGCATTTAGGTGCCGGTACCTCTGCGTCACCAGAGCGGAGTACTATCCTATCTTCTAGTCACATGAACAGAAAGTGAAATGCAATCAGGAACTTTATATTCTCATTGCTTGTTGCCCCGGTGTCACTTTCAAACCGGTCCAACACATTTTCAGGCAGTTGTACTGTTTCGAAGTATTGAAAAACACGCTAGATATCACTTGCTTTTGTAGCAGCCACATGGTTACAAGATGTATATCCTGATCGTAACCGTTCCACAGCTGGATATATATATCGCATTATGTGCCATAATAAGCGTCACTATAACGTTTCAGATACAGGTAAGGCACGCACTGCCTCACGTATTATATATTCTAGAGCACTAGAGTGCATAATTCAATACTGAATGTAACAAGAAATCAGTAACACTATTGACATTTCGTTCAAGTTGCATGTAAACGTAGGAAGGAATCAAATGAGAGTATACTTGAGACAAGGTAACTTACAACGTCAACCACGATGTTCACAGAATACTTGAAAGTGGAAATGAAATTTTGAGCAATATGATTAGAATGCTTAACAAGGTGCTCGCGCAAACGTTAACTAAACAGTTAAAAAGCATTGGAAATTCAAGGCAGACAATAGTCGGCAGTCTACAACAAAGTACGAAATAAATGTATGTGCACACTTTTATATGTGTGCGATTTCTTTCACAAAAAAAAGCTTGGTTTGCCTGTGGCACATCGGTATTCCGTGTGAAAGCATCGCTTTACCCTTCTCTCTTCTCGTGAGAGGCCGATATTTAAAAGCCTCAGCGCTAGATCTAATTTCTCTTATCTAATCGATTCCATCGTTGCGTGCTGAACAGTTTGGCGGGAATAGGCTATTACCGCACTGCAAAGTAGAGATCGTGGATCTCATCTTTGCTAACAAGTCCAAGCGAAACGACCCCTACCTGTCTGTCAGGCGGTTGCACATTACACAACTAACACAGTGAGCGTTATATCCATTACAGTCATATTTATATGCTGAGGAAAATTGCTCTTTTTTGCTTCACAAAGGGGACCGAGCAGGGGTGTGCCTTATTACCGTTCGTCTACATAACAATGGATGCAGGGGCAATTAGCCACTATCAGGAACGGCTGGAAGTAAAGGTATGCAGCCATAGACGACAGCATTCAGGCTGCTGTCCCGGACTGTGGTGGCGATGGGGCACCTGAGACAAATGATTTGGCGCCTCTAGTGCCTATACCGCTGCTTGCGATTCCTGATGTTGCACTGCCTTCCGATTCTCTCGTCCTGGCTGATTGATACTCACGAGATGGTGAATGAAAGAGTGACGTGGTCGCAAGTCTCTGAGTGGAAGGCGAAATTCGGTACTAGCCCCACAGCTTTTCCCTTACTCCTTAAAAACATGTTAGCGGTATTACTCATTGTTGTAAGCACATCTGATCCATCAAGGGTGCATCGTTGTTCGGACTGGGCCAGATCTTGCTGAAAGGTCCGAACAAGTGCCGGAGGTGGGAGACCCATCTTACTCGCGTAAGGAATCCTCTCAGGGAAATAGCAAAAGGTCGGGAAGAAGGCCATTGTGCACTCCGTTTGCTAGCAGGAGAGTCAAGTCCGAGGTGTGGAGTCTCTGCCGGTGAGGGCACTAAGTGCATCTCACTTCACATCGCGTCTCATCTCGGCAGAAAAGACGCATGCCACTTGGGTTCAGAGGCCATCCTCGATTCCCAAAGGCGTTAGATGCTTTGGTGGGGCCGAAGCACAGCTTTTGTTTGAACTGATCGCGATGCCCTTCTTTGGAGCCGAGTTGAACGCTTAAACCGGAGGCTCATACGATCTTCTGTGACGATCCTGGCTGCGAATTTCTCGACCTTGTTACCAGGTGGAGAATTCTTGGAACGCCACCCCTAACCCCTTCCCACAGCAGGTCACGTGTGTACAACACGCACGAATCGGCCAGTAGGATGGTGGAGTAGTTGCGGCGAGCACATATGTCAGTTTTAGGATAGGGATATTTCTCAACAAGCACGATTACAAACGAAGAATATCAGCCCCATTAGTTAAAGAGAGTAGTTTTCGTGATGAGAGATCGAAGAAAGGAACCGGTAATATAGCAATAGTTTATTCCCGGTGCGTCCATGGATAGCTCTCAGAACTAGTCTCGCTTATAAACGGTAATAGTGTCTACGTGGTACTAGGGACAGATAGCTGGCTGAAAGCATATGTTAATACCAATGAACTTCTAAACTCAGACTGGAATATGTCTAACGTCTGTGGAGAAGACGTGTTTATATCCGTAAATAATGCGATAAGATCTGGCGAGGTCAGTACATATCCCAAATGCGAAATGGTTTTGGTAAGGATAGAGGTTAAAGATGGGTCAAACATCGATTTCAACTTCAGTTACAGACTGGATGAGTCAAGTAATTAGGGCTCGTAGTCCAAATAGGGAATCGTGTGATGTTGTTTTAATCCCCTATCTGAAAATTACCTTGAGCAGTTAATCAGTGAACGGTTCGTGAAGGTAATATCTTAGATCTCCTGGCCAAAACTTCTCGACCCAGTTAACGTAGAACAGGGAATCAGTGTTGGGAAAGCCGTTACAGCATCACTAAATCCAGTAGTAAACAGGAAAGTAAAAAAAGATAGGTAGATATTCCTGTTCATCAATAGTGACAAGAAACAATTTTCAGATTACCTAAGCGGTCAACAGGAATAATTCATCACCGTGACATAAACTGTTGGTCATCGACGGACAAAGTTCAAAGTACCGTATAATACGCCTAAGACAAGTATGTACCGTGCCAGTTTACGAAGGATGGGAAAGAACCACCGTAGTTCGACAGCCATGCCTGAAAGCTGCTATATAAACAAAGACAGATTAACTGCAAATTTAAACGCAGCCAATGATCACAGAAAAAAATAAAAAACGAAATTAGCCAAAATAAGTGTAAGAAGAGTCATAAATGAAGTGTTCATTGAATTCGAAAATAAAATCCTATATAGCGATTTGACAGAAAATCCTAAAAATTTGGTCTTACGTTACATCAGTAAACGGTTAGGTACCATCTGTCCAGACACTCAGTGACTATAATGGCATGGAAGCAGTGATGACAGAGAGAATGGCAGAACAATGATTCCTTTTTCAAAAACTGTTTCACTAAGAAAGATTTTACTGTGGTTCTTCTTTTTTTAAATCGTCGCGTGAAAATCAAAATGACGGTGATTGAAATATGTGACAACGGGTTACAAAATCGGCTAAAATCACTTAATAGAGGAAAGATCCCTGGAACTTACGGTATATCATTAAGATTATACTCTGAGTAGGCGAAAAACTTTGCCAACGCGTTGCAGCAGTGTGTTGCAATAGTTCACACAGTACAAACGACGTTGCCATATTTCACAAACAAAGTGTTTCTGCAGTAAACTGTAACGACACTTTTAGTTTAGTTTTTTGTGTAGACTCCACTAATAGCATTTGTAGTCAACGAGTCCTG
The DNA here is from genome assembly GCF_021461385.2 of Schistocerca piceifrons. NCBI lineage: Eukaryota > Metazoa > Arthropoda > Insecta > Orthoptera > Acrididae > Schistocerca > Schistocerca piceifrons. Next base: position 566,608,657 of record NC_060149.1, read on the forward strand.
ATCAACCGTACATCAGAGAGCAGCATGTAGGAGTACCGAGGACGCTGATAACCTCGCCGATGAGCGTCCGTAAAGTCGAAACACACACACACTCCTCACTTACACACACACACACACACACACACACACATACACATACACATACACAGAGACTAAAACCATTCACTAATAGAATCATCAAATTGAAACTGCATTCCATTGTATCATCCCATTGGTTCCATGTAATATTCATTTTCCAAGGTAACAAATGTTTGCTGTTATAATCTTCAGTCCAGAGACTGGTTTGAAGCAGCTCTCCATGCTACTGTATCCTGTACAAGCTTCTTCACCTCCAAGTAACTGGTGCAACCTACATCCCTCTGAATCTGGTAAGTGTATTCATCTCCTGGTCTCCCTCTACGATTTTTACACTCCATGCTCCCCTCCAGTAATAAATTGGTGATCTCTTGATGTATCAGAACATTTCCTACCAACCGATCCCTTCTTCTAGTCAAGCTGTGCCACAGATTCCTCTTCTCCCCAGTACCTCCTCATTAGTTACGTGATCTACCCATCTCATCTTCAGCATTCTTCTGTAGCACCACATTTCGAAAGCTTCTATTCTCTTCTTGTCTAAACTATTTATCGTCCATGCTTCACTTCCACACATGACTACAGTCCATACAAATACTTCCAGAAAAGACTTCCTGACACTTAAATCTATACTCGATGTCAACTGATTTCTCTTCTTCAGAAACGCTTACCTTGCCATTGCTAGTCGACATTTCATATGCTCTCTACTTCGAGCATCATCAGTTACTTTGCTCTCCAAATAGCTAAACTCATCTACTACTTCAAGTGTCTCATTTACTAATCTAATACCTCAGCATCGATTGATTTAATTCGTTTAAATTACATTATCCTCCTTTTGCTTTTGTTGATGTTCATTTTATACTTTCCTTTCAAGACGCTGTACATTCTGTTCAATTGCTCTTCCAGTTCCTTCGCTGTCTCTGACAGAATTAGAATGTCGTCGGCATACCTCAAAGTCTTTATTTCTTCTCCATAGATTTTAATTCCTACTCAAAATATTTCTTTTGTTTCCTTTATTGCTTGCTCAATATACAGACTGAATAACATCGGAGATAAGCTGCGACCCCGTCTCACTCCCCTCTCAACCACTGCTACCCATTCATGCCACTCAACTCTCAATACCGGCATCTGGTTTCTCTACAAATTGTAGCTAGCCTTTCGCTTCCTGTGTTTGACCCATACCACCTTCAGAATTTGAAAGAGAGTGTTCCAGTCATAATGGTCAAAATGTTTCTCTAAGTCTACAAATGCTAGAAAAGGGTCACTATTGCCTCATGTGTTCCAACATTGCTACGGAATCCAACCTGATCTTCGCCGAGGTCGGCCTCCACCAGTTTTCAATTCGTTTGTAAAGAATTGCCGGTCGCGGTGGCCGAGCGGTTCTAGGCGCTTCAGTCCGAAACCGCCCGACTGCTAAGGTCGCAGTTTCGATTCCTGCCTCGCGCATGGATGTGTGTGATGTCCTTAGGTTAGTTAGGTTTAAGTAGTTCTATGTTCTAGGGGACTGATGACCTCAGATGTTAAGTCCCATAGTGCTCAGATCCGTTTGAACCGTTTTGTAAAGATTTTATGTTAGTATTTTGCAACCATGTCTTATTAAAATGTTATTTCGGTAGTTTTCAGACCTGTCAACTCCCGCTTTCTTTGGATTGGAATTATTATTTCCTTCTTGAAGTCTGAAGGTAAATCGCCTGTCTCATACATCTTGCTCACCAGATGGGAGAGTTTCGTCATGGCTGGATCCCCCAAGGCTATCAGTAGTTTTAAAAGAATGTTGTCTACGCCTGTGGCCTTGTTTCGATTTAGGCCATTCAGTGCTCTGTCAAATTCTTCACGGAGAATCATACTCCCATTTCATCTTCATCTACGTCCTCTTCCATTTCCATAATATTGCACTACAGAACATCGCCCTTGTATAGACCCTCTGTATACTCGTTCCAGCTTTCTATTTTCCCTTCTTTTCCTAGAATTGGTTTTCCATCTGAGCTCTTGATATTCATACAAGTGGTTCTATTTTCTCCAAAGGCCTCTTTATTTTCCCTGTAGGCAGTATCTATCTTACCCCTAGTGATATATGCCTCTACATCCCTACATTTGTTCTCTAGGCATCCCTGCTTAGCCATCTTGCCCTTCGTGTCGATCTCATTTTTCAGACATTTGTATTCTTTTTCGCATGCTTCATTTCTTGCGTTTTTATATTTCCTCCTATCATCGATTAAATTCAGTGTCTCTTCTTTTGCCCAAGGATTTCTACTAGCCCTTGTCTTTTTGCCTACTTGATCCTCTGCTGCCTTCACTGTTTCATATCTCAAAGTTACCCATTCTTCTTCTACTTTATTTCTCTCCCCTGTTCTGGTCAGTCGATCCCTAATGCTCTCTCTGAAACTCTCTACAACATAAACCTACTCTTGCATTAACGTTATTTGATTTCCTTTTTTTTTTTTATATATAACCCTGTATTCACCGGACCAGAAGTTTTGCTCCTCCTGCCACCGAACGTCACTAATTACCACTATATCTAACTTTAACCTATCCATTTCCCTTTTTAAATTTTCTAACCTACCTGCCCGATTAAGGGACCTTACGTTCCACGCTCCGCTCCGTGGAACACCCGTTTTGTTTCTCTTGATAATGACGTCCTCCTGAGTAGTCAATGCTCGGAGATCCAAATGGGGGACTGTTTTACCTCCGAAATATTTTATCCATGAGGATGTCATCATTACTTAACAACACAGTAAAGCTGTATGCACTCGGGAAAAACTACGGCTGTAGTTTCTCCTTGCTTTCAGGCGTTCCCAGTACCAGCACAGCAAGGCCGTTTTCGTTCATGTTACGTACAAGGCCAGATCAGTCAATCATCCAGACTGTTACCCCTGCAACAACTTAAAAGGCTGCTGCCCATCTTCAGGAACCACACGTTTGTCTGGCCTCTCAACATATAGCCCTCCATTGTGGTTGCACCTGCGGTACGACTGTCTATATCGCTGAGGCACGCTTGTCTCTCCACCAACGGCGAAGTCCATGGTTCAAAGACAGTGATATCTTAGTATTAGTTCCGGGATTAAGTTTGTATGGCCAGTTTCTATAAATGATTACAATTTACTGTCCGAGAGTTCACTTTAGAGATCATCTCGGCGCAGCTTCTAACCTTGCTGATTACATCCCTGAATCGCTATTATTTTAAAGTGTCAGTTCATTTTGCCCATTTTACTGTGTGAGTTAGGAATCTTCGGTCTACTCATTTCAGTATAGACACTGTGACTGCGTAGAAGTGGGACTTCATAATGACCAGTATACAGAAGCGACACACGTATTGTGAAGTAATTATATTACTCAAGATATGCGCCATTTCACTATTTCCTAATGCACAGACTTATCTCGGTTGCTATGATGCGTACCGCCAGCGTGTAAACTGGGCGTAGCAGGTAAAAATACCCAGTAATAACTTGACAAGATGTCAGTCTAGTAAAACAAGCAGCAGTTAACTCAATATATAGGGAAAAGCAGCAGTTTAGTACAACTGGGCTACAAGATTGAGCCATGAATGTAGTCAACTGAGTCATACTAATAACTCGGGAAAACAATGCCTAGTAATATAAAATGGGACTATGAAATAGACTTGGTAGTTGGCAAACCAAATAGTAAGCTCCCGTTCTTTGCTATGATAGTGGAAAACAGCACTTTGAATACAAGTCCCTTGTAGTAACGTTTAAAAAGAACGGATTGAATGCCCCCAGTCTTGTTTTATTCGTGGTAGAATGTTAAAGAAATTCAGTATACCGAATAACAGCAATTACACTATTATTGGTAATGAGGTATCCAAGCAATATCCATCGAACTGTATGGATATCTCTCGTTCTACACATGTATGTAGACCTTGTTTGTCGTACCAAGAGACGGTGTGTTCTCTATAGGGGGAAGACTTTGCCTGAAATGCCACTTCACTTTAAAATCAAGGATGTGAGACAATAGAAGAAGGTGAAAATTGATGCTACTCTCCCAAAATGAATCAGCTAAGTTACCTACTAATTTAACACCCTTTTTCGGTAACATTCTAGATATTGAAAACTTTTTGTCTGTGTGTTGTACTAGAGGACTAGAGGAAACCACTGGCCAACGAACAGCGTTCCAGTGTTTGACAGGCTGCAAGTCATAAATCTTTCCTGTACTGTGATTTTTCTAATTATTTGTGTCAGCTATCAAGTTAATTAATACCGTTACTGGACGTTCCTGTTTCACATATGCTGTAGTGTATACAGTAATTTACTGAATTTAGCTGCTCATAACAGTTCGATGCTAGCAGCAAAATAGCAGAAGAGTATTTAATGGAACTATATGTATCATGAGTACGAATACACGCATACAAAGAGATTGTGACGAGCTATTAGTCTAAATTCGAACATCGTGAACCATTTTAACGTGTGTTCCTGGGATGCTGTCTTCAGCATAGTGTGTTGCAAATGCCCGTTTGTGTCATGTCGGGGAATGAGATAAGTGTTGTCCAACGCACCGTAGATTTAGTTTCCGCTATTATGGATGATTATAAAATAAAGAAGGGGAAGAGGGGCCACCACACACGAAACTACTTGTGAAAGCCAACGGAGACGCCCTACTGAATATCACCATCTGAAGCATGAATCATTTCTAACAATGCACACGTCCTCATCATTAAGGTACTGCGCCAAGGTTTCGGATTTAATCGATGACAATGGCGCTGACTGTGCATATCGGGAAACGTACGTAACAACCTCACCTTTAAAAATGGTTCAAATGGCTCTGAGCATTATGGGACTTATCTTCTAAGGTCACCAGTCCCCTAGAACTTAGAATTACTTAAACCTATCTAACCTAAGGAGATCACACACATCCATGCCCGAGGCAGGATTCGAACCTGCGACCGTAGCGGTCGCACGATTCCAGAATGTAGCGCCTGGAACCGCTCGGCCATCTCGGCCGGCACCTCACCTTCCCTTGACTGCATAATACGGGTGATTAAAATATATTCCAGGGCCGGGTTTCGAATCTTTTACCTCTAAATCGGTACTCCAATAACGGATGTTCCCATATTCCTTAAACTAGCTCCTTTTTAAGGGGTTTCAATGATCATCCCTATGAAGCGACTGTCATTTGTTTTTACAGGGAACGCAGTTAGGTGCCAGTTCAATCTGCTAGACAATCAGTAGATTATTCTAGTTTCAAATGAGGTAACATTTTTGATCGTAGTTAAAAGAGAGCATCAAGTGGGCGTTAGTAAGATCCTAATTTTGTTGAGACAGTTCAACGTGGAAGAAAAATGAGTGAAAGAAACTTGCATGATAATATACGTCTTTGCTTCTCTCTTGAAGTTGTGTACCGAGTATGCCGAAAGTTGTGAATCCTCATACTACCTACAGTTTGCGAGAGTCGACCTCTTCAAATCGTCACGTTCTCGATATCATTCTGTGGTAAAGAGTTTACGTCTTTTATTCAACCATTTCACAAAGCTTCACCGATATTTTCTTAGTCTGAAAATGTCCAACACGGTGCCAGTACTGCCGACTCTGAGTCTTCATTTCATGAAGCCAAATTATTTTGAAACAATTTTGAAATTATACATTGCACTTTATATTGCATCGAAACTTCACGGGACAAAAGTAAAATATAGTATTTAGCATTCTGTACTAAGGGTTGCTAACCATGAATCTTTCCAGTTTCGAAAAAACTTACGAGCATTTAACATAAATTTCTCTCTATTCCTATTGAAGGTAACTATTTTACATCGGCGTTCGGTGTTACCAATTAACCGCCAACCGCCATTGTATGAATTCTTTACAATGCCTTTTGTTCATGTCTGACGTAGGAGTTGTACACTCCTGGAAATTGAAATAAGAACACCGTGAATTCATTGTCCCAGGAAGGGGAAACTTTATTGACACATTCCTGGGGTCAGATACATCACATGATCACACTGACAGAACCACAGGCACATAGACACAGGCAACAGAGCATGCACAATGTCGGCACTAGTACAGTGTATATCCACCTTTCGCAGCAATGCAGGCTGCTATTCTCCCATGGAGACGATCGTAGAGATGCTGGATGTAGTCCTGTGGAACGGCTTGCCATGCCATTTCCACCTGGCGCCTCAGTTGGACCAGCGTTCGTGCTGGACGTGCAGACCGCGTGAGACGACGCTTCATCCAGTCCCAAACATGCTCAATGGGGGACAGATCCGGAGATCTTGCTGGCCAGGGTAGTTGACTTACACCTTCTAGAGCACGTTGGGTGGCACGGGATACATGCGGACGTGCATTGTCCTGTTGGAACAGCAAGTTCCCTTGCCGGTCTAGGAATGGTAGAACGATGGGTTCGATGACGGTTTGGATGTACCGTGCACTATTCAGTGTCCCCTCGACGATCACCGGTGGTGTATGGCCAGTCTAGGAGATCGCTCCCCACACCATGATGCCGGGTGTTGGCCCTGTGTGCCTCGGTCGTATGCAGTCCTGATTGTGGCGCTCACCTGCACGGCGCCAAACACGCATACGACCATCATTGGCACCAAGGCAGAAGCAACTCTCATCGCTGAAGACGACACGTCTCCATTCGTCCCTCCATTCACGCCTGTCGCGACACCACTGGAGGTGGGCTGCACGATGTTGGGGCGTGAGCGGAAGACGGCCTAACGGTGTGCGGGACCGTAGCCCAGCTTCATGGAGACGGTTGCGAATGGTCCTCGCCGATACCCCAGGAGCAACAGTGTCCCTAATTTGCTGGGAAGTGGCGGTGCGGTACCCTACGGCACTGCGTAGGATCCTACGGTCTTGGCGTGCATCCGTGCGTCGCTGCGGTCCGTTCCAAGGTCGACGGGCACGTGCACCTTCCGCCGACCACTGGCGACAACATCGATGTACTGTGGAGACCTCACGCCCCACGTGTTGAGCAATTCGGCGGTACGTCCACCCGGCCTCCCGCATGCCCACTATACGCCCTCGCTCAAAGTCCGTCAACTGCACATACGGTTCACGTCCACGCTGTCGCGGCATGCTACCAGTGTTAAAGACTGCGATGGAGCTCCGTATGCCACGGCAAACTGGCTGACACTGATGGCGGCGGTGCACAAATGCTGCGCAGCTAGCGCCAATCGACGGCCAACACCGCGGTTCCTGGTGTGTCCGCTGTGCCGTGCGTGTGATCATTGCTTGTACAGCCCTCTCGCAGTGTCCGGAGCAAGTATGGTGGGTCTGACACACCAGTGTCAATGTGTTCTTTTTTCCATTTCCAGGAGTGTATTTTGAAATCAATAAGAAAAATGGAATTTAGTGTACGATGAAAGTCTTTGTTTAAACTGAAGGAATTGTTGTTTCACTATTCAACCATGTAAATCAAAAGTGTTTCCTTCTCGGTGTTCACAGATACAAATCATGTATCAGTACGATACTTACGTTATGTGCTGGCTAATATGACCAGAATGCAGTGAAACGTGCCTTTAAAATTTGTTGTAATGGCTAGACATACTGATCGTGGTGGCAGTTAATCCACGAACTCAGTCTCTAAATACAGAAAAATGATTTATCAGCTGCAGCTTGTAGTTGCAAAACAGACGACTTCGCAGAAAAGATGCTGAGCTCACTCTCCTTGAGGCGTGAAACTTTACGCCTTCGAAAAACAAATATTATCAGCAGGCGGAACATTTGAGGATGTTTATATAGTGATAACTGGCATACTCATGTTGTGAGACAGAGCATCAGTGAGTCCGATGTGACTGCAGAATAATGTGGTGAATATAAGAACGTTCACCTTTGTGTGAGTGTGTTTAGCCCTTTATACAACAGTACAACAGGAGAAAAAACTCTGCAGTCGGACTGCCATGGATGTATGTTAATAGCGCTTAGTACACAGTATCAAATAGATGAGTAGAGAAGTGTGCTAATACTAGTAATTCACTGCTGTTGAAGTGGAGAAAATAATGTACCACTGAAAACTGAAGAGCCGATGAGGGTATAAAAATTTCAAATTCTAGGTTACGGTTTTCTGTTGATTTCTCTAAACTATAAATTATTTTCTTCACATTTGCACCATCACATACAGACCAGCAGATACAATTTACAGTAGAAAGTAACTCACACCTTAGTCATGGGAAACGTGGAGCTCTGTATAAAAAAATATCTGGAAGTATCAAACTGCAGCCTACGTATGGAAAATTGGAACAATGAGGCATACAGAGAAAAAGAAAGTGATTGGAGCTTCATGTCCTATAAAAAAGAGGAAGAATGTCTTACTTAAATTAAACAACATGGTAAAACCACGGAAAACATAAATCTGAACGACAGAACGGGGATTTGATCCACGATCCTCTCCGAATGTGTGTCCACTGTTTTAACCAAATGCTCTAGCCGCCCCTGTCTTGTGTAGAGGAGTGTCAAAAATATTTTTCCGGTGTAAGATCCACAAATGAAACACGAAGTAAACATTTCCACACAAAGTACAGTGGGCTGCGCAGCATAGAGGAACGTGTACAATAAAGACTTCAGGGAGCATATATCAGTGTTTATAGAAATGTCAACCACAGTGGTAGTAAGAGACTAAACCAGCGGTAAGAGTGTCATAGTAGCAGTGTAAATTAGAGAGTCGAACGTTTTCGGTTTGTCTGTGGTATTACCCGCGTAAATGATAGAGAAGCATTTATGACATTACGTGCCCGTAACTGAGAATAACGTCCTGACGTAACAAGTTCCGTATCACAACGGACGAAGTTTGGCTTGCTGATAACCATTATTTGTCCTTCAAAAACTTGCGTGTTGCCAATTTCTGATAGAGATATTAAATTCATTGTGGCTTTTTTGCGGCATTGTATATTAATATACGACGTTAATTTCCGTCAATGTTCCACACGTAATCTCTCTAGATGTTTCGAAACTTATTTGATATGTCAGTCCTCTCACGCGGTTAACGTCATTACGTCTATGACCTGTGAAGTACAATGGAGAACAGCACCTCTTACAATGAAAAGGAAGCAGTGGAACTGAAGGAAACGTTAAAACCGCGCAGCAGCTACGAATGGATCAGCATGATAATACACCACCCTGACGTAACGCCATAAAATGAACATGTGACTCACATTGTGATTGCTTTGGATGGAGGGCTTGCAGATGAGTATTACACAAGTAGCCCACTTTCTGAGTCCCTTCCATCCTTTCTGCTTCTCTCTCGCCTAACATCTCGCTTGCTACGGTACTGCCCCATCCTCCCCTCCCAACTTTTTAGGTTGGAAGCAAGCAGTGAATCATCAGCGATCGCACGCCCCTCACCCGAATGCAGGCGACCGTCGTGCGTGAAGAAATGCTAGCGCGAGTAGTTCTCAACTTCGTTTTCATTGTATTACAGACGAAAGGAGCATCGTTTAGTGTTAGACCTTGGGTCACCTCTGTGATGGAGGCTTTGTACCGTTGGTGCCTATACCACGTAGCAACTAAATTTATCGGTATGTCTTAGGAAAAGGCTCTTTCAGGTGAAAACATGACGATGACTATAATGCGCTACTAATTGAGAGAAAAATTAGGATATATCATGGTAGGATTATTGTCGCTAATAAGCTTCACTAAAATACAGGTTGCTGTTTCCATAATCTTAATTTCGTGGGATACTAAGGAAATTCAAATATAAACAAAATTAAAGTAAATATTGCAACAAAACACGCAAAAAGTATTATTTCACTCGCAATCCACAAATGTCCAGAAGCTTGACCAAATGAAACTAGGGTAAGCTAATGATACCGTTTTTGCAATATGGTAAAATGTGTAGAATATCAGCTTTTTTCTCAAGTTATTAAAAAGATTAAGGGATGTATTACTTTATGACTTAGCTCTCTCTATAGCGTTGTAGATGGAATGAACAATAATACACAGAATCTCATTTTTTGACAACGGTAAGTAATGATATCTAGCTTTACTTTTACCAAAAAAGTAAAAGAAAACGTATTCTGGAACAAATTCTTCTTGTATACTAAACAAAAATCATCGAGGACTTGACCATTTATCGAAAAAGTATGCCTCGCTGCTATTTAACAAGTAAACCAATCCCATTCTACACTAGTTCCTGGTTCCCATGTTCAGAATCATTAGCGTTTTTCGTATTCCTCAATAACGTTTCCTGTTTTATAGCTATCAATAACGACCTCGTCTTCGATGGGAAATTAAACTCTGATTCACCCTTCTTCTGTTCTTGACGAGCGTCACTGGCTTCTAAATTCCTAAAGAATTTCGTAAATACGTTTTGTGTTGCAAAACACATTGCTGTTGTACATTTAAAGAAGCAATATGTTACATAACGATGTTAGTTTGGTGTCTGTTTCGAGAAAATATTGTGTTGAGTTGGGTGTAAGGAATTTCGATCAATGAGCTTTCTTAGTCATTGGTTTTTTTGTTGGACTGTCGGCTTCGACCGGTTTTTTAGGACATTCTCAGCGCCAGTAACTATGAATTACTGCGTAGCGCATTTCATCAATTGGCAAAGCTTATATGTTTAAACTATATATATGCCAACTGACGACTTGCGCTTCGCAGAAATCCATAGTTAGTGGGTCTGAAGATAACATATAAAAAAGGGTCGAAACCTTTCATCGACTAAAACGAAAACTTACTTAGATGGTGCTTGTCTTTTTGTACAACAGAAAAGGTCACTGCACCCTGGGACATTTTGCCTGAACTATGCAACTTACTGAACTTTTGGAAATTGTTTGGTACTAAAAAACTACTTGAGTTCATCTCAGCACTATTCCTTGTTATTATACTATACTTTTCGAGATATTTAAGGTGTTTGATAAGCAAGACAGTGTGATGAAATAATGCTTCTTTTTTTGTTTTGAAAATGAGTAGGGAAACATTCATCCCAATATGTAACACCAAGAAACTCTACACGGCACAGATATATGTAGAACAAGGTCTAATTCCCTTTCTGGGATAGGGACTCACAAACTTCTTGAACGGAAATTCGTGTCCACTTACAGAAACGGAGGGTACAGTATGTATGCAAATCACATACGTAGATATTCACCGACTGAGTCACATGAAGGGAAGACTAGAGAATGAGAGATATCCAGAATTCACAGATAGTCTCTTGGAATATACGATCGACGTTATGCTGCTAGCGCTTTGCACCAGGCCTGAGTTGCTGAAAAGGTACTATGCCTCTCACTGCAAATATTGCTTCTACATCTGTCGGAGTAAGAAATACGTCAAGCATACCATTAAAAGGTATCATTAATAATAATGAGTTTCATTAAAAACTACGGCAGTTGCATACGGCCAACACAGCACGTAGGCATCCGACCATGAAGGTCGTTAATAGCGTAAGAAATCTTCACTGTCAGGCCTTCTTCCATATTTACAGGTTATGGAAACAGACCAAAGAAGTCACAATTGAAATCTCTAAGGCATACAGAGGATTTCGACCTGTGACTAGTTTTAAATCGTTGAACGCTATTGATATATTTCAGAGGTCGAATACTGACGATCTACTTTATTGGTAGGGTAATGTTTACAACACCTGTCCATAAGATTAGGTGGTATCAGATTTCTTTTGAATCTGTGTGCGTCGGTGACCAGTTCTGTAAAATTCAACACCGCCAATATTATGTAAATGTTCCGCTTCCACTGACACGATATTTAGCTGTAAGAGACAATGTGTCATTGATATTCTCGAACTCCGACCAAATCTACAGGTGTTGTTTGGCTAACACACCAAGATCCGCACTGTCAAAGAATTAGAAGACTCCATTGTTCCGTAAAAGGAAGTTATGTTTCGTCAAGTCCTTGAAAGCCTGACTTTTGGGAGAAAACAGGAAACGCGTCTCATTGCTCCCTGCGTAAAACCGCCTGACATTGGAGATAGTATTATCAGAATAAAATTGGTCGGTATCAACTGCGTCCTAGACCAGCGAATATTAACGACTATTTTGTCTACGAATTGCTTCAGATAGACTCACAATGGAACGAGATGGAGGTGTGCGTTCAGGTGATACTTTTGAGTTCTTCACGTGCAGTAGCCTTCACTATTCTCGTGCACATGAGTATGAGTTTCGTCTATAATAACCTATTAATCAAGGCATTTTAAACTCACGTCTTATTTTAAGTGAGAATAGTGCGGTGGCAAGCTGTTAGTGTTAGACATAACACGAGCCCCATGTGTCAAAGTTGGTAAAACTTACACAGTTCATGAAGGATGAAAGCTCTTCGCATATTGATATCGATTAGTATGAGAATGTTTGCGGTAGATAGAATGTTAGGAGGTATGAATTCTACTTATTGCATCAAAACATATCCAAAAGAAGCGACGTGCAATCTTCTTCCAGCACTAATGTAAACTAAATTTCTAGTTATGTAGCGAATCACTACCTTGCAGCGAAATAAAAAAAAATAGATTAATGTATGCTGTAAGTATTTATGTTCAAAACCACAATGGAGGTGGCGGAATGTTTTAATTCATTTGACTAACGCAGGGTGACAAAAACAACAGTGGTCTTATCCCACTGTTGCAAGCAACGAGACAGCGTTTATTCTGCGTTTTTACTCGCTTTGATTATTTTTTTAATTTTCATTCCATTTTCCTGGGTTGGTTAGGACGAGCTGTGTGAAAGCATCTTGTTTCTCTATTCGGAAAGTTGATTTATACATTTTGTTCTTCACTTTTCCTAATTTTAGAGTTTAATATTTACTTCTAATACTATTTCTAGCATACACGCTATTACTTATCCTTTGCTTACAGTTTTTAATGTGTAGGTGGTAACTGCTCTTGGCTGTTTTGGTTGCTATATCTGGAGTTCAATTTCCTTTTATTTGTGGAGAGGCTGGTTGCTACAATTTTATGTGTGTACGTTTTCACCTTGTGTATGAAGAGGCTTATTACTACAATTATTTAAATTAATCTGTTCACGTATCTGGTGTGTTTGCTCATTTTACCTACTGTGGGAAATGGTTTTTGTGTTCTACGTGTTTACAGTTCCGTCTGCCTTGCGCAGGGGCTCGTTGCTGCATTTGTGCACTTATGTTTAACTATATCTGTTATATCCTAGGATTCCTTACTGTATGACGTGTATACTTTTTTTTTCAGAGACCGGGGAAAACTACCGCCGTAAACATGGCCATGACCACAGCCGCGGAAGTTTGCGTCATGCACAGAAAGGCCCACCGGCCGTAGAGAGTCCCCACCAAATGGTTCAAATGGCTCTGAGCACTATGGGACTTAACATCTGAGGTCATCAGTCCCCTAGAACTTAGAACTACTTAAACCCAACTAACCTAAGGACATCACACACATCCATGCCCGAGGCATGGTTCGAACCTGCGACCGTAGCGGTCACGCGATTCCAGACTGTAGCGCCTAGAACCGCTCAGCCACTCCGGCTGGCCATGGTGGTATATATCGTGGTGGCTAGTCCGGTCTTGTTTGTAGGATATGTCTTTTGTACCTCGCTCTGAGATTGACTAATCGGGTTTGTACGGCGGATAGTTTGGCACAATTATATACGAGGGTTGGAACTATAGTAGTGGCAACTATTTATTTACACCTCGTACAAAATAGATATGTGCTTCGAAGTTTTACTGACCTTCAAAGTAGTCACCAGCATTGCGTATAATCCCTTGCCAACGATGTGGAAGTTGTAGGATACTCTTAGCAGTGCCAGATGTGTTGACAGTTCGAGCGACGCGTTCTATTGCGCGACGAATTTGTAACAGTTCTGAAGCGAATGCCGTAAAGTGTTTCCTTCAGTTGAGAAATCGAGTTGAACTCACGAGGGCTTAAGCCAGGGGATTGCAGTAGGTGTTATAGCAGTTAGCAGCCCCATCAATCAAACAAATCAGTAACAGCTTGAACTGTACGTGCCTGAGCATGTGCTGCAAAATGATGGTAAGGTGCTGCAGAAAGTGTCATCACTTCTGTCTCTAAGCTGGTCGTAGGTTGTGTTCCAATAATGAACAGCATATAGACAGAAGTGATGACACTTTCTGCAAGATCTGACCAACAGTTTACTGGACAATGCTCAAGCACGTACAGTGTAAGCTGTTACTGGCTAAAATGGTTCAAATGGCTCTGAGCACTATGCGACTTAACTTCTGAGGTCATCAGTCGCCTATAACTTAGAACTAATTAAACCTAACTAACCTAAGGACATCACACACAGCCATGCCCGAGGCAGGATTCGAACCTGCGACCGTAGCGGTCGGTCAGTTCCAGACTGTAGCGCCTAGAACCGCACGGCCACTGCGGCCGGCAAGCTGTTACTGATCTGTTTGACTGATAGGGCTGCTAAGTATGATACCACCTACTGCTCTCGCCTGACATAAGCGCTCGTAAGTTCAACTCGATTTCTAAACTGAAGGAAACACTTCACCACATTCGCTTCAGAACTGCTGCAAATTCGTCGGGCAACAGATCGCGTCGCTCGAACTGTCAACAAAACTGGCACTGCTGAAAGTATCCTACGCCTTCCGCATCCCTGGCAACGGGTTATACACAATGCTGGTGACTACTTTGAAGGTCAGTAAAACTTTGAAACACGTATCTATTTTGTACGAGCTGTAAATAAATAGTAGCTACTATTTAAGTTCCAACCCTCGTATTTCCTCTCACGGTGTCCTACTGTGAAGTCCTATGAAGCTTCTAAGTAACCTTCTTTCGGTGGCTTACAGATTTTCTGCTGTGGTTTTTGTCATACTCCCAGGACCGGGGCTCCATACTCTACTATTTACCTTATACCGGGGTATATGTTCTATAGGTGTACAGCGCCGCTCTCACGCTGCATCCATGAAACTAGTATTGCGCTTATCTAATTATGTCCTGTCTGTACTATATCTTATTTAGTATGTACTGCTTGTGGATCTCCAGTTAAGATGCATGTCATAATGGAGGAATATAAATCTTGCGTGGTCACTGGATTGCATTGGTGTTCCCCATAGGATAAGTCGTACATCTCTTTTGTCATGGTTCTTTTTCTTTGTTAGGTGTTTATGCAGGAACAGGATCACCTGCGTTTTAGTCCGGTTAGGTTCGATTCCGCGTTGCGTCATCGAGTCTTCCAGTCGTGCTAGACAGGTGCTGTGTTTTCGGTGTATTCTTTCATTGTGGTTTCCTGCGACCCAATATGGCGTGTCATCGGCATAGAAGGCAAGTTCTTCGTCCCTATTGAGAGATATTAATGCGTTGGTAGTGCCTAGGATGTAGATAAATGCAGAGATGATGCCTCCTCGGGTTACTCCAGCTTCTGGTGTGAAATAGTCAGAAGTTTCGTCTACGACATGTACTCTGCATTGCCTTTTTGTTATTTGCTCTTTTATAATTCGCATTAATTTGGGCGGAATTTCTATGTCTGGCAATTATAGTAGCAGTACAGTGTATCACATTTTATCGAAAGATCTCTTGATGTCTAAAAATGTGGCTAGTTCACAGTGGGTGGCCAGGATCGTAGGCATTTGTAATGTCAGCTGTTAATCATAGAATGGGATCGTTGGCAGAATGCTTTCCTCTAAAGCCTGGCTGAACATTGGATATGATTTTCCGGTTTTATGCAAAGGTCCTAAGTCGATCTGTTACTGTCCGTTTGAAAGTTTTGCTTTTATATTTAATAAAGATATTTTCTATATGATTTTGGGTCTCTTTTAAGCTTCTCTGGTTTATCAACCATTATTACTCTGGATTTCTTCGACGCTTCTGGTGTTGTTTCTGACTGTAGGCAGTAATTGAATATCTTGAGACGGATATGGATTATTAACTTCAAAAAATGGTTCAAATGGCTCTGAGCACTATGGAACTTAACATCTTAGGTCATCAGTCCCCTAGAACTTAGAACTACTTAAACCTAACTAACCTAAAGACATCACACACATCCATGCCCGAGGCAGGATTCGAACCTGCGACCGCAGCAGTCCCGCGGTTCCGGACTGCAGCGCCTAGAACCGCACGTATTACTTCGAATGGGGATTTTATCACATGTAAGCGACTAATACCGTTTTCCCCTGGCACTGAGTTTCTACCTATTATTATCATTTCTTCTATCTTAGCACCGAGCGAGGTGGCGCAGTGGTTAGACACTGGACTCGCATTCGGGAGGACGACGGTTCAATCCCGCGTCCGGCCATCCTGATTTAGGTTTTCCGTGATTTCCCTAAATCGCTCCAGGCAAATGCCGGGATGGTTCCTTTCAAAGGGCACGGCCGACTTCCTTCCCCGTCCTTCCCTCATCCGATGAGACCGATGACCTCGCTGTCTGGTCTCCTTCCCCGAAACAACCAACCAACCATCTTCTATCTTCTCTTCTGTGAGTGCCTTGGTGAGTGAGCTTTCATCGTGATTGTCCACTCCTGCCGTGTTAAGAAACTGTATCAGTTTTTCCTCAGTCCCTTGCCGAAAGTTTTCGTTGAATCTGGGGTCTTGGGGAAAGGCATGTGTATTTTTGAAGGCCTGTGCTATTTCTTGAGCGTCTGTTGTGGGTTCTTTTCGATCAACAGGCATCGTTCTGCTTGCTGTTTTTGGTCTATCAGTATTTTAAATCTTTGCCAGAACTGTCCTCAATCTTTATAGTTAATTTTTGGCATGTTTCAGTCCACTTTCTTTGTTTATGTTCCGAAATCGTTCCCTTTATTCTAACATTTAGCCTATTCCACATAAGCTTGAAGGCCGGGCCGTTGAGAAGTCTGATCTCATTGTAATGTCTCTTTTGCTCCACCGTCACATTCAGTGCTGTTTGTGATACCGTAGGACTCCAGGTATGTACGTTTTTTTGTGGTACGCCTTCATTTATTGATTTTTGTAGTCAACTTGGTACTTTGCTTTTTGCCTTCTTTAATTCTTCCACGTCTGTATACTGAAGTGGTGCTGCCAATTGCTCACTTATTATCTGTTAATATTTTCGCCAGTCGGCTGTAAATAGTTCCTAACGGTTCTGCTATCTGGTCTAGTTGATGGTGCAGGGCCAAATGTTGTGGTAGATATTATCGGCAGATGGTCGGTTGTGACTGGATCTACGACTTCATATTCTGTCATTGTGTTGTTTAGATATGTGGTATATAGGATGTGGTTTGGAGATGAGTGGCCATTGTATCCTCTAAAGGTCGGCTGATTTACTGGAAGTCGATCTATTTCTTCAGTGGTCCGTATGCTACACAAAGAAAAATATTCCGAAAACTTGTTGAGTGAACAGAGTTTAACAGCCACAATTTTTTCTACACCTTTAAAAGCTTATTTTTTCCTGAGGAATCAAATCTATAATAGTACAAACAGCTAACAACCTACAACATGGTGCCAAATAATTATTTTAATTATACCTGTGTGCTAATAATAATATACCATATTATCTTCTGTGAAACAAGAAAACTGATTATATTTAGAAGTAGAACATCTGTATGAACGAGAAACTTTGGCATGTTTACGTTCTGCTACTACAATGTGCGAAAAAGTGTGTGACTATGTATATATCCCAGTATGTACTGCAAAATTGTAGATGTATATTGTGTATACCAAGTGCACAACAGAAGCAGACATCGTTCAATGTTAAACTGTAAGTTATTTTCATATTATCTTATATCTGCAATATACCATATTGTAACACAAAAATGTAATATCAACAGGCAAACAACTAAAAAACCTGATGTAAATCGCTAAAAAGCACCTGAAGATGAGCCTCCAGCGCTCGAAATGCATAGTGCAGTAAATAAAACCCAACTTGTGACTGAAGGCGGTTTGTTCTTCATTTTACGTCACAATTTTATCAGTAAATTGCCGAAGTACTCGTAATAAAGTTCCCGAATCTGCTGCCTTCAGGAAAGTACTCACGATCTAGTTATTCTTGGGACCGAGAGCTGGCTGACCCCTAAAGTGGAAAGCTCTGATGCATTTAGCGAGACGTGCGACGTATATGGCAACACACAGATTAGGATCCATAGAAGAGGAGTGTTCATTGCAGTTTACCAAAATATTGTCACAATTGAGGTCGAAGTTGAGTGTGAGACTGAAGTCATCTGGTCGCATATAATAGGTGTTGGTGAAACCAAGTTAATTGCTGGATGTTTTTACCGGCCACCAGATTCTGCTGTGACAGTTCTAGAGTCATTCAAAGAAAGTTTACGGTCAATAGCGCGTAAATACCCACATCATGCAATACTAGTTGGAGGCGACTTTAACCTGCCGAGTATAGACTGGCCGGCCGCGGTGGTCTCGCGGTTCTAAGCGCTCAGTCCGGAACCGCGCGACTGCTACGGTCGCAGGTTCGAATCCTGCCTCGGGCATGGATGTGTGTGGTGTCCTTAGGTTAGTTAGGTTTAAGTAGTTCTAAGTTCTAGGGGACTGATGACCATAGATGTTAAGTCCCATAGTGCTCAGAGCCATTTTGAAGTATAGACTGGGATGTCTGTGGATTCATTGCTTGAACACGTATCCTGAAAATTATCTTGAGAAGCTAGCTCGACAGCCCAGACTAAATGGAATTATCTTAGATCTTGCAGCCACAAATAGGCCGGACCTTATCGACAATCTCAGAATACAAACGAAGATTAGCGATCATGTCGTAATTATAGCAACTATGTTTACGAAAGTTAATAAGTGAGTGAAGGCTAGGAAAGTGTTTCTGCTACATAGAACAGATAATCAGTTATTAACATCTCACTTAGTGAATTGGCATCACTTAGTTCCAGTGAGATGGATGTAGATAAATAATGGAAAAGCTTAAGAAGATTATAAATCGTGTTCTGGAGAGTCACGTGCCTATTAAGTGGATGAAGAATGCAAAACATCCACCATGGTTTAATAATTAAATTAGGCGGGTACTGAGGAAGCAGAGGCTGCTACACTCTCGGTTCAAAAGGGAATGCATAAGTGACTGCAAGCGTCTGTAAAAAGAGCTATTCTCGAAGCATACAACAACTACGAACGTCACATCTTAGCAAAAAGTCTGGCAGAGAATCCGAGAAAATTGTGGTCGTATGTAAAATAGCTAAGCGGGTCTAGGGCTTCCATTCAGCCCGCTGTAGACCAGTCTGGTGTGTCAGTTGAAGGTAGCAAAACGAAAGTCGAATTTTTAAATTTCACGTTCAATAAATCATTAATATATGAGAATTATGCAAACAAACCGTCATTGGACTACCGGATAGGCTCCCGTATGGACGACATAATAATAAGCTTACCTGGCGTAGAGAAACAACTGAAAGATTTGAAAGCGGATAAATCACCAGGTCCGGACGGAGTCCGAGTTCGATTCTCTCACCCAGCATGAAGTCCCAAGAGACTGAAAAAAAGCGCATTCGACTCCAATATGTAAGAAGCGTAACAGAACGGACCCGCAAAATTACAGATTAACATCCTAATTTATGTTTGCTGCAGAATCCTTAAACGTATTCTCAGTTGGAATACAAATCTTTCTTTAGAAACTTATGTCCACGAATCAACATGGTTTTAGAAAGCATCCCTCGTGCGAAACTCAGATTCCCCTTTTCTTACGTGATGTACTGAGAACAATGGAAGACGCGCAATGGTTAGACTCCATATTTCTAGATTTCCGCAAAGCATTTGATACGGTGCCGCACTGCAGACTATTAACGAAGGTACGAAAATGTGGAATAAGTTCTCAGATATGTGAGTGGCTCCAATACTTCTTAAATAATAGAACCCAGTATGTTGTCCTCGATGCGAGTCTTCGTCAGAGACAAGGTTCAAATGGTTCAAATGGCTCTGAGCACTATGGGACTCAACTGCTGAGGTCATTAGTCCCCTAGAACTTAGAACTAGTTAAACCTAACTAACCTAAGGACATCACAAACATCCATGCCCGAGACAGGATTCGAACCTGCGACCGTAGCGGTCTTGCGGTTCCAGACTGCACCGCCTTAACCGCACGGCCACTTCGGCCGGCTCAGAGACAAGGGTATCATCTGGAGTGCCCCTGGGAAGTGTGGTTGGACAGCTGTTCTTCTCTATATACATAAATGATTTGGCGCATTGGGTGGGCAGCAATCTGCTGTTGTTTGCTTATTATGCCGTGGAGTATGATAGGGTGTTGAAGTTGAGTGGCTGTAGGAAGATACAAGACGACTTAGACAAAATTTCCAGTTGGTGTGATGAATGGCAGCTATCCCTAAATGTATAAATATGTAAGTTAGTACAGATGAGAATGAAGGTCAAACCTGTAATGTTCGGATACAATTGCTGTAGTCTCCTACAGGATACAGTCAAGTCTTCTAAATATCTGAGCGTAACGTTGCGAAGCAATATGAGGTGGAACGAGAATGTGAAAACTGTAGGTACGGAAGGAGAATGGTCGACATCGGTTTAATGTGAGAGTTGTTCACGTGTAAAGGACACCGCATATAGGGCGCTGGTACGACCTATTATTGAGTGCTGCTCGAGTGTTTGGGATCCGCACCAGGTCGGATTGAAGGAAGACACCGAAGCAATACAGAGGCGAGCTGCTACATTTGTTACCGGTAGGTTCGAAGAGCACGCAAGTGTTACGGCGATGCTACGGGAACTCAAATGGGAATCCCTGGAGGGAAGTGACATCCTTTTACAGAAACGCTACTGAGAAAATGTAAAAAACCGGCATTTGAAGCTGAGTGCCGAACGATTGTACTGTCGCCAACATACAAAATGTGATCAAAAGTATCCGGACACCTGGCTGAGTTCGTGGCGCCCTCCATCGGTAATGCTGGAATTAAATATGGTGTTGGCCCAACCTTAGCCTTGATGACAGCTTCCACTGCCGCTGGCACACGTTCAATCAGGTCCTGGAAGGTTTCTTGGGGAATGACAGCCCATTCTTCACGGAGTGCTGCACTAATGATAGGCATTGATGTCAGTCCGTGAGGTCTGGTACGACGTCGGCGTTCCAAAACATCCCAAAAGTGTTCTATAGGATTCAGGTCAGGACTCTGTGCAGGCCAGTCCATTACAGGGATGTTATTGTTGTGTAACCACTCCAGCACAGGCCGTGTATTATGAACAGGTGCTCGATCGTGTCGAAAGAAGAAATCGCCATCCCCAAATTGCTCCTCAACAGTGGGAAGCAAGAAGGTGCTTAAAACACGAATGTAGGCCTGTGCTGTGATAGTACCACGCAAAACAACAAGGGGTGCGAGCCCCCTCCGTGAAAAACACGACCACACCATAACACCACCGCAACCGAAATTTACTGTTGCACTACACACACTGGCAGATGGCGTTCACCGGGCATTCGCCTTAGTCACACGCTGCTATCCGATCGCCACATTGTGTACCGTGATTCGACATTCCACACGATGTTTTTTCCAATGTTCAATCGTCCAATGTTTACGCTCTTTATACCAAACGAGGCGTCGTTTGGCATTTACCAGTGTGATGTGTGGCTTATGAGCAGCCGTTCGACCATGAAATCCAAGTTCTGACACCTCCCGCCTAACTGTCATAATACTTGCAGAGGATCCTGATGCAGTTTGGTACTCCTGTGTGATGGTCTGGATAGATGTCTACCCACTACACATTACGATCCTCTTCAACTGTCGGCAGTCTCCGTCAGTCAACAGACGAGGTCAGCCTGTGAGCTTTTGCGCTGTATGTGTCCCTCCATTTTTCCAGTTCACTATCACATCTGAAACAGTGGACCTAGGGATGTTTAGGAGTGTAGCAATCTCGCGTACAGACGTATGACACCCGTGACTCCCAATCACCTGACCACGTTCGAAGTCCGTGATTTCCGCGGGGTGACCCATTCTGCTCTCTCACGACCTGTAATTACTACTGAGGTCGCTATTATGGAGTATCTAGCAGTAGATGGTAGCACAATGCACCTAATATGAAAAACGTATGTGTTTGGGAGTGTCCGGATACCTTTGATCACATAGTGGACATTGCGTGTCAGTACCACGAAGGTAGGATACCTGAAATTAGGGCTCATACGGAGGAATATAGACAGTCGTTTATGCCTCGCTCTATTTGCGACTGGAACAGAAAGATAAATGATAAGTAGTGGTGCAGGGTATCCTCTGCCACGCACTTACGATGCTCTGCGAAGTATCTATGTACGTGGGTTGGAACTTTAATAGTGGCAACTATTTATTTATAGCTGGCACAATATAGATATGTGTTTCAAAGTTGTACTGACCTTCAGGGTAGTCACCAGCATTGCGTATAACCCGTTGCCTGAGATGTGGAAGTCGTACGATAGTCTTAGCAGTGCCAGTTGTGTTGACAGTTCAAGCGGCGCGGTCTTTTGCCCGACGAATTTCTAGAAGCTCTGTAGCGAATGCCGTGAAGTGTTTCCTTCGGTTTAGAAATCGAGTTGAACTCACGATGGCTTAAGTCAGGGGAGTGCAGTAGGTGGTATAGCACTTAGCAGGCCCATCAGTCAAACAAATAATTAACAGTTTGCATTGTACGTGCTTGAGCATTTTCTTGCAAAATGATGGTCAGGTCCTGCAGAAAGTGTCACCACCTTTTTCTCTGTGCTGTTCATTTTTGAACACAACTTAACGACCAGTTTAGAGACAGAAGTGATAACACTTTCTGCAGGACCTGACCGTCATTGTGCAGGACAGTGCTCAAGAACGTACAGTGTAAGCTGTTACTGATCTGTTTGTCTGATGGGGCTACTAAGTGCTATACCAGCTACAGCACTCCCCTGACTTAAGCCTTCGTGAGTTCAACTCGATTTATAAACTGAAGGAAACACTTCACGGCATTCGCTTCATGATTGTACACACTTCCACCCCAGTTACGTAAATCTTTTTCTTTTGTACCTGACACAAATGAATAGTAGTATTTTAGAGTAATAGGTTGCCCAAATTGATGTGGAGGTACTGCAGTTAAAAAGGCATCCTCATTATTTTGATATCCGTACCATGCTTTCCAAATTGGAAGAAAATCACGTTTTTGATCTATACTAGTTGTCTCCATGGGAGCTGAAGACACAAATGCAGTAGGGCTTACATTAACACTACGTATTTTTAAATTAATACCCACGCTAGTAATCATATTCTTATTTTGATTTAAAGGTGCAAGTTCCGTTTCACTCGAATTGGTTGGGAAAGCAATTCTAGGATTTCGAGCAATTACTTTTGCAGAACAATGAACAATTCTACTACCATGTGGTAATGAATCAAATTCGGTGGTGTCATATACAGTAATGGCCGATCAACAGGAATTTCAGCTACAGGAGTAATCATAAATACTGCATTTTCATTATTAATTACTTTGTATGCTAAAACATATGAAAAAAATCTGTGGACCTTTTTATATACCTCTTAATGTTTTCCGTATCTAATATGGATGGTGCTGGTAAAGGTACATCACGTGTATTAGCAGAATCACCCATTGCATTAGCCGATGGTGCTGCAGTACCTGGAACTGCTTTTTTAGCCTTTTTTGCATTGTTTCCTTTTGCACTTGTCCAGTACTTTTAACGGAATCTACATCCATTGCACTCATATTTCTGTCAGAGTCAGAATACGGCACCAACGATACACCTGGGTTGTGATCCTCTTGTTCTTCGTCCGAATGTTCTATATCGTCTTCAGAGACGTCATCTCCTTCCTCATGGACAGTTCCTCCAGTTGATGCTAGTGATGTACTTCCCGAAGATGATGGGCGTTTGTGATCTATAGGCAAACCACGACGTATACGTAACATTATCCATTGTTCATATGCGTAAAGTTTATGGCCTACATGTATTTGATTATAATTTGTACGTTCCCAAGGAGGCCAATCGTAATTCTGAAGGCAAGAAACGTTATTACTAATATAGGTATATGATAAATAAATTACTTATCAGCTATACATACATACGTAATAATATACATACCTTCCTGTTTGGCATCAGGTTGCTTCGGATATAATACTTTATCCAATGTCTTTCCAAGAACTATTTTCAATTTCAATCCGTACATTCCAGCAAAGGAGTGCTACTTTCGTGTATGACTCCAGTCAATGGCAAAGTCTATAATAGCTTTAGCATCCAACTGCTGTACTCGTTGCTTAAATTCTTCTTCCGTAAAAACGGGTTCTCGAGCTTCCTTTAATAAACGATCATACCCAACGTCGTATTCTTTGGCAATGGCATCTTCACCACTTCGTGGTGCGTCTGTATTTATAGGGTTTCCAGGGCCTGCGTAATCATTGCCAGGTAACGTTAATCCTTTCGCATTTATTCGGTCCACTAGTTTTTTAGTTCCGTATGCAACACTATCGTCAGCTAAGGCGGTTACACCAGCAGCGCCAACTACACTAATGGCCATTAAAATTGCAACACCGCGAAGATGACGTGCTACAGAAGCGAAATTTAACCGACAGGAAGAAAATGCTGTGATATGCAAATGATTAGCTTTTCAGAGCATTCACACAAGGTTTGCGCCGGTGGCGACACCTACAACGTGCTGACATGAGGAAAGTTTCCAACCGATTTCTCATACACAAACAGCAGTTGACCGGCGTTGCCTGGTGAAACGTTGTTGTGATGCCTCGTGTAAAGAGGAGAAATGCGTACCATCACGTTTCCGACTTTGATAAAGGTCGGATTGTAGCCTATCGCGATTGCGGTTTGTCGTATCGCGACATTGCAGCTCGCGTTGGTCGAGATCCAATGACTGTTAGCAGAATGTGGAATCGGTGGGTTCAGGAGGGTAATACGGAACGCCGCGCTGGATCCCAACGGCCTCCTATCACTAGCAGTCCAGATGACACGCATCTTTTCCGCATGGCTGTAACGGATCGTGCAGCCATCTCTCGATCCCTGAATCAACAGATGGGGAGGTTTGCAAGACAATAACCATCTGCACGAACAGTTCGACGACGTTTGCAGCAGCATGGACTACCAGCTCGGAGACCTTGGCTGCGGTTACCCTTGACGCTGTATCACAGACAGGAGCGCCTGCGATGGTGTACTCAACGACGAATGGCAAAACGCCATTTTTTCGGATGAATCCAGGATCTGTGTACAGCATCATGATGGTCGCATCCGTGTTTGGCGACATCGCGGTGAACGCACATTGGAAGGGTGTATTCGTCATCGCCGTACTGGCGTATCACCCGGCGTGATGGTATGGGGTACCATTGGTTACACGTCTCGGTCACCTGTTGTTCGCATTGACGGCACTTTGAACAGTGGACGTTACATTTCAGATGTGTTACTACCCGTGACTCTACCCTTCATTCGAACCCTGCGAAACCCTACATTTCAGCAGGATAATGCACGACCGCATTTTGCGGGTCCTGTAGGGTCTTTCAGGATACAGAAAATGTTCGACTGCTGTCCTGGCCAGCACATTCTCCAGATCTCTCACCAATTGGAAACGTCTGGTCAATGGTGGCCGAGCAACTGGCTCGTCACAATACGCCAGTCACTCCTCATGATGAATTGTGGTATCGTGTTGAAGCTACATGGGCAGCTGTACCTGCACACGCCATCCAAGCTCTGTTTGACTCAGCGTATCAAGGCCGTTATTACGGCCAGAGGGGGTTGTTCTGTGTATTGATTTCTCGGGATCTATGCACCAAAATTGCGTGAAAATGTAATCACATGTCAGTTCTAGTATAATATATTTGTCCAATGATTACCCGTTTATCACTTGCATTTCTTCTTGGTGTAGCAATTTTAATGGCCAGTAGTGTATTTCAGCAGTAGACAATGAAGTGCTTAAGGTCGCCCCGTCAATTGCTGTTTCAGTCGCGCTAGATAAAAGTGGCGTACTTTCCGTCGTATCTATGTCTATTGCTGTATGACCTTGCTCGCCGTACTCATGTGGACGGCGCTGGCGCACTCCGGCATTGACTTCTTGTGTGTGCATTGGCTCCAATCCAAATTCGACTACTTCTTCGCCTAAATCGTCATATGCTGGATTTTCACCATATCTTATTTGATTCGCAGCATCTTGTCTGCCAAGTGTCCTTGTATTGTTGCTTCTATTAACATTAAAATTACCACTCCTCTCCGCCATTTCAGTAATGTCCACTTGTCCTGGATAAAAAGTTCCTCCTTCTTACTATACTGACACGCGATGTCCAGTGCTTAAATACACATTTATCCACGACATTGTGGTGACTACCTAAATATTACTCAAGCAGCAGCATTTACATAATTTACAAAATAAAAATCTGCCACTGCATAACACTCACATTTCAAAATTTCTGTACGTGTCAACCTTATGCTGGCGTGGGTGCTTGCTCAGATAATATCCTAACCGGACTATTATCTCAGAGGGACAGTGACGCCACCATGCTGACCTCAGTTGACCCCGGGCGGGACACAGTGACCAAACGACCTTGGGTGTCATGAAACAACACGGCATGCAGTGCCATGTTTTATGTTTCGTTACAAATTCGTCGGGCAATAGACCGCGCCGCTCGAACTGTCAACAAAACTGGCACTGCTAAGAGCATCTTACGACTCCACATCGCTGGCAACGGGTTATACACAATGCTGGTGACTACTCTGAAGGTCAGTAAAACTTTGAAACACGTATCTATATTGTACGAGCTGTAAATAAATATTTTCCAAACCTCGTCGAGGTAGATGTGGTTTAGAATGGTCTTCCTGTTTTTAAAGCGGTTTTCCTTAGGAAATATGCATTTCATTTTTCCTCTTCTAATATAGTAGTAAGCAACTGTTTGGTTTTGTTGGTTGCGAGGTGCTACTGTGATATGTATTCCGCTTCTTGACTCTGTTTTTGTCACCTTCCTACCAAAAAGCGTTTTAGCTGCCTCCTCTACTGCCTCACCGATTTAATTTCTCTGGTGTTGCAGGATTGTCCATAATACGGAAATTTTTAACTGGATTACGTCGTCTTTGAGTGCAGCCGTCTCAGGAATTTCTTGGCCCTTCTGTCCGAAGGTCATGGAGTAGAGCTATCCAGAATACCGATGGGTGCGCATCTTTCGTTTGGTCCTGCTTCTGTGAGTCTCTTCTTCACTTTGCTGAATAAACTTAGTGGCATTCTTGAGCGTTACTTCAGTGCTGTGTTGTTATGTTGATCCTGCATGATGATGATGTTTGGTTTGTGGCGCGCTCAACTGCGCGGTTATCAGCGCCCGTACAAATTCCCAACCTTTGCTCAGTCCAATATCGCCACTTTCATACATGATGATGAATAGTGAGGACAATACAAATACCCGATCATCTCAAGGCAGGTGAAAATCCCTGACCCCGCTGGGAATCGAATCCGGGACCCCGTGCTCGGGGAGCGAGAACGCGATTGGGAGACCTCGAGCTGCGGACGTTGACCCTGTACACCGTGGTTTCTGCTGTTGTGGCGCTAATTGGAGATGTATGCGCCTTTGGTCAGAAGTGAGTTCATCGTAGACTTACAGTGCATAATAACGCGAAATTTCGTTGTAGGTACTTGCCTGTACCTGTCTTTTATTCTACCGGTGTCTTTGACGTCGTATTTCAGGAACCTTAACTCGGCCAGTACTTCTACGTTTCTTATGTTGTGGTGTAAGCCCTTTATGACACTGCTATGGCTGGGAAGTTGTCTTTCAGGTGCCTGTTCATTTGTTATTGGGCCCTATTCTTGTACCTGTACTGAGCGGAGCAAGGCAGGGCGCAATGCTTCGCTGAGTTTGTTTGCTGCGTTTGACGTTCATGCTCTTGTATATGGTATACATTTTTACTTGTTTACTGTGAGTGGTAACATTTCGAAGCTCATTAAGTATTTTCTGAAGGTTAGTACTAGATGACAATGGGTCGAAATAACGTATCTACGTATGTGATTGTATCCATTGCTTACATGGAAACTGTGTAAGCCAGTGGTTTGTCTTGACTATGGTCTGGTTTCATAACTCTGTCTCGATGGAGTCTTTTTTCTGTGCTCTAACCACATATGGGTCCAGGTTCTAAGCTCTGTATGTTTGGAGGTCATAGTTCTGATTTGCTGGCCCTGAGGTCACTATCGCCCTGGAAGGCGGAGGATGAGGGACTGCATGGCATACTATACTATGTATGGTGTGTCCTAAGTGTGTTGTGTGGTCGCTCAAGGATGTCTGGGCTCCCCCATAGTTACCACTTCACATATAGCTCAAGACAACCTGGTTTTTTCTCAGCTGCGTCTCAGAAGATGCAGAATGTCGACCTGTCTCCATCAGTTTTGCCGTCTACCATCTCACAGAATAGGTGGTGTTTTGGTGTGTGGACAGAATGGTGACCATTGCCGTCCATTCTCATGATCGTGTGGTACGCCGTTTTTCTCGGCCCGTTGTTTGTAGTGGTGGCTTCGTCGCCAGTGATTCGCCTCACGTGTATTGTTAGCTTTCCTCTCGTTCGGGCGTCCGTGTGGTAGGCACCTCCACCCCATGTGGCGTCTGTACAGCAACTGGTGTGATTCTAACGAATCCAACGCTAACCTTAAAATGTGGCAAGAGACCCTTTAGCAGTTCCTTAGTAGACACGATTTCTTAGGCTTTAATGACTCAAATACTGTGTGTCTTTTGCCCTCCAGAATGTTACTCACTCTAAAATAGTACTTTACCAATGATTTTTTCCAATTGAGTGCTCAGTAGAATTTTAAAATCACTTACTCCGGAGGTCTTCGAACATGTATATAACTAAAGAGATAGATATGTTACAGTTAGATCCAGAGGAAACATCAAACTGCGTTGGTAACCTTACCGCTGTCAATAATGTCAGTAGTCAAGGGTCAGTGACTGGCTGTAGAGCACAACACGTGGACAGGACACTATTAGGGTGATCCACAATTTCATACCACAGCTGAGTCGACACAATTGAATTCGCCAACAGTTAAAGAGCACACGAGCCTCTTCTTCCGAACTGTATACTTACTTTACCCACTTCTACGGTCTGGGGATACAAAATACTTAGCTAAAATGCGTTGCATGTCAAAATAATTGTACCGATTACTCGTCCAGTATTAAAGAAAATAGTGTAATTATTATCATTCAACTAAATATTAAGGGATCAAAATTACGAATAACTTAAATGTTGTGGGGAAGGCTAACCAAAGACCACATTTTAATGGTAGAACACCTCGAAACTGCAAACAAATCTACTAAACAGATTGCTTGTATTTAGATTATCCGCCCTCCTTTGAAGTATTTTTGGCAGTACACGGTCCCTAACTGATATGATTGATGATTGACGGAGAATATTGAAGAGTTTCGAAGAAGGGGGCTGCATGTTTCGTATTGTCACGAAACAGAAGAGAGACTGTCAGGGAGACGATAATTGTTGCAATCATTAAAACAAAGGCGTTTTCCGTAGCGGCGAGATGTTTTACATAACCATCAGTCTCTTCCGAATGCCAAAATACTCTGGTGCCCTAAACTTAAGGACGAAAGTAACTTTCGCATGATGTGTGACTACCGAGTTACATGCTCGATGAAACTGGGACCATAAGCAGAAAGAGCTGCTACAGTATAGCACAGTCGTCAACTGAAAGAAATAAGCAATAAGACGAACAGAAATGATACTTTCTTCAAATAAAGCAATTACATTGAAATCAGAGCGCGATTCATGATGGTCTCTTGGACATTAGAAAAGACGAGGCATGGTTTTTAATAGGGTGTGTGACCACCACGGAGGACAGTGCATGATCTGCAACGTGCTTCCATGCTAGCCAAAAGGTTGATAAGTTCTTATGGTAGAGCGTCCCATTCCTCGAGCAGTGCTGTTGGAAGCTGATGGATGGTCGTTGGTGCATGTGAACGTACTGCAATACGTCTGGCATACGCATCCCACACGTGCCGATGGGATTTAAGTTGGGGAAACGGACAGGCCAGTCCATTCGCCGAAAATCCTGTCATTTCAAGATCTTCTCCTTCGCTGTACGGTGCGGTCGTGCATGGCGAAGGAGTACATTGTCATAATACCGTGGCCCACTGAATACACCGGATTAAAATATTTGGTCGTCACTAAGCCCATACTACACTATGCCTCGCATACCATAATACCTGGACTACCAAACGCAACAAGTTCGACGACATTCCTGGGCTTCTCGTCATACGAGGGTACGTCCAGCACAGTCGAACATGATTGTTCTGGTGACCAGGTGTTACCGAGTGGGGAGGCGCAACGTTACACGGGTGTACTCACCTTCTAATATTTAACACGATACACTGTATTCTGTGCGCGAGCATTTTTCATTAGTGCATTCGAGACTTTCTTCATTTTTATGGATGACAACGTGCGATCGTATCGAACAGCTTAGGTGGGGAAGCTGTTGGAGCGAAAAGATGTTCGATGAATGGACTGGCTTCCACGTTCCCCCAATATAAATCCCATCGCGCACGTGTGGAATGCGGTAGGGAGATGTATCACAGATCGTGCACATGCAGCAGTTCTCAACCGCGCTAGTGGACGAATGGAATGCCTTTCCACAAGAAATCCTCGTCAACTTTGAGGCCAGTATAGGAGCACGTTGCAGAGAATACACTGTTTTCCGTGGTGATCACACACCCTATTAAGAAGAGTCCGCAGCTCGTGGTCGTGCGGTAGCGTTCTCGCTTCCCACGCCCGGGTTCCCGGGTTCGATTCCCGGCGGGGTCAGGGATTTTCTCTGCCTCGTGATGACTGGGTGTTGTGTGCTGTCCTTAGGTTAGTTAGGTTTAAGTAGTTCTAAGTTCTAGGGGACTGATGACCGTAGATGTTGAGTCCCATAGTGCTCAGAGCCATTTGAACCCTATTAAGAATCGTGTCCCGCCTTCTGTAATGTTCAGGCGACCTTCATGAGTGGTGCTGACTTCAGTGAAATTATTGTCTTTGAATAAAAGTATCATTTTTGTTCTTCTCATTGCGTATTTCTTTCAGTAACCTTCGGTACTATTCTGTAGCACTTCGATTAATGTATGGCCCTAGTTACATCGAGCTGTGTTACAAATCAGTAAAACAACAAGCGCAAGTTACTTTCTTCTTCAGTTTTGCACTTCAGCGTATTTTGGTGACTTCCATCTACATAGGAAAATACGACAATCGTGATAAAAAAGAGAAATCAGAGATGGCACGAAAAGGTTTAGATGCTCATTTTTCCCAAGTGCTATTCTACAGCGGAACCGTAGAAAAAGAGTCTCAATGTGCTTCTATAATCTCTGTGCCAACACTTATGTATGTATGGCTGAATAATCATGTAGATATATATCAGCTTCCGTGTCATCAGAGACAGATCTTTAGCCCTTAAGTACACGATGTCATCAGCTCACTTAGTAAACGTTTTTACAAATTCCCTTTTAAGCAAATTAGCTCCTACATTGCTGTTAATCCGTAGTCCTATTTTCATGCTTGCCCCTTTCACTCATTTTTCTGGTCTTTCACTATCTGAAGGTAACTAAGCCATTTCATTAGCCAATCGAAAGTCGTTTAGATAAGAAACATTCCATTGTCACTCCTTCTTGTTAATTTCGAATCCGTATTTTGAAAAAGTTTTTTGAAAGATAAAAACAAGTCTTTACATCAAATTTTCTACTCTTTTGATGTAATCTAACTGAATATTATACATTAAGTTGAAACGATTAATGTTTATGAGTTCAGTTGTTCGTATATAATGTAGTCTCATCACAGGTTCTTGAGAACGAAGCAGAAGACTTCCTATAAACACAAAAATAACAGATAAAGTGGTGACTCGTGTTTGGCTTTTGTGTAACATGATTCAAAACTTTTTGATAGTACACTGGCTTAGATTTACTTCTAAACTCAAGTTATTCTGTGTCATGATTAAAATGTACTGTATATCCTAGATGATCGAGTAGAATTTTGAAGACAATAAAGGCTGTATACGAATTCACCTAGTCTGCACAATATTCTTGCTGCCTATAACAAGGAATGTTTTCATTCACGAAGCAGTCTTTTATACTAAGAGAAAATATTTCACAGCCTGACGCTGCATTATCTACGACCGAGCTTAAGCAGATAACAGATATGTGCATTGCGTCCTAGACATACCACGTAATTTTTCGTTTGAAAGTCCCTCCCATCAAGAAAATGAAAGTTACTCAGTAAGCAATTAATGTTTAAGAACAGGAAAATCGATGCTTGTGCTTCAACGTACAGAAATTAATATTTATAGAAACAAGTTTCCATGAAGCAAATGTCACCAAATTTCACAGTTCCTTGTTGATATCATTCTCTTTTCAGTTCATTTTACAAAAATATTTATTTCCTCATATTTTGTTACATCACATCCAGTTCGAATTCCATATAGTCAGTAAAATTACGAAATAGCTCATCTGACATCCGAAATGACTGTGCTACCTTAACGCCGGCCGAAGTGGCCGTGCGGTTAAAGGCGCTGCAGTCTGGAACCGCAAGACCGCTACGGTCGCAGGTTCGAATCCTGCCTCGGGCATGGATGTTTGTGATGTCCTTAGGTTAGTTAGGTTTAACTAGTTCTAAGTTCTAGGGGACTAATGACCTCAGCAGTTGAGTCCCATAGTGCTCAGAGCCATTTGAACCATTTGCTGCCTTAACTTCTAGTCATTGATAATGAATTAAGTGGACGTCAGGTTGCCAGTTACCTACTTCTCAGTTCGTTACATCTCTTGTAATTTTAGATTTATGTCATAATAATGCTTCTGCAAGAATGAGTTTCCTATCTAGAGTGTTATTATATATTTAGCACTTACCTCCCTAGCGGACGTCTCTGTTGCAAGAAGAGATTTGAAAGCAGCTCGAATCTGCGCATCCGTTGCGTTTTTTGCTGCAAAAGTGTGTCATGTGAAGTTTTTTTCTTTTCTTAGTAGGCAACTGTTACAACATTTCGCTGAAATTCTTAGGCTGACTGCAGGCTACTGTTGATAATACATATGCACAATATATTTGAAATTTTTGTTCAGCTAAATTTTTACGATGAGATTTTGGTTTCATAGTAGAATTTCAAGTATTAGTTTCTTTTAGTACATCTTAGTCTTCTCATTATTTCGTAATGAAATTCATAATTCTTAACTATGAACATAAGAGCTGTGCTTTGAAGTTTATCTTAAATTTCAAAGTTCGTCTCACACTTACCAGTGCACTTTGGCAATAATACTACAATCTCTAGCACCTGTCCTGAGCAATGCCATAGTGCAGGTGGTCTGCTACGACATTCTGTGAATGATTGTTTTCATACGGAAATATGAGGCATGGAGTGAGTGAGTTACGGTATCGGCACAGGGGCTGTTCCTCTCTGTTAGCGCCAAGGAGGCGGCCAGTAGTAATGTCCACATGCGACTTACAGTCGTCTCATACACCCATTCCTCAAGTCACACTGCAGAAGATTCGTTTTTAAAACCTAACGTTGGTTCACATCCTGATGATCATAAATTGTCGGCACGATTCAGATGTGAAAGTGAATAGTGAATGTACATGTTGACTGTTCGTGTGTGGTGACCGCTACGGTCGCAGGTTCGAATCCTGCCTCGGGCATGGATGTGTGTGATGTCCTTAGGTTAGTTCTAGAGGACGGATGACCTCAGATGTTATGTCCCATAGTACTCAGAGCCATTTGAACAATTTGTTCGTGTGTGGGAAGATGATATTCCAACTAGAATGGCGACTGACGCCTGAGAGGCATCTTTAGAAATATGTCCTAAACTGATATCAATGTTCCATAATAACTAACTTATTAACTCTCAGTGTCTTGTTAGATAAGCATTCTAGGAACAAAACTCCACGATCATCCATCATTTTACACTTTTCTGTCAAATTAACGTCATCACCTGACAAAGGTTTGAATATGGTCCCCAAAGATAGATAAGTACTTGTGTTGATCCATTGTGCCTTCCAGAGTAACAAGATCATTCAGAAAATGCCACGAAAATGTTCCCCGTCCGACGATTGTTGAAGCGCGTTTGCTTTCAGGCGTTCCAAGCCATAAGTACCAACGGCCATCTGTCCGATGGAGTGTAACACCTCACTCATCTGAAAAGGTCAACTGTCGCCCCTCAGTGGACGTCCATTTGTGCTACTGGCGTGCAAATTCGAGCTTTCGTCACTGATGACAGCATTTAGAATGGGTGCACGAACGAAGCGCCTGCTGTGATGGCCCATACGCAGCAACGTTCGCTGGACAGTCGTCGAGGAGACACTGTTGGTAGCCCCTTGGTTCATCTAGACGGTCTATTGCTCAGCAGTTGCACAACTACTCGCCTGCACACATCGCTGCAGGCGTCGTTCACCCCTGTTATCTATGACCTGTGTTGCACCACACTTGTGTCGGTATCGATTTTGGATAGCCCCATTTTGTCATCCATGGTATACTTTAACCACGGTGGTACACAAACAGTACAAGCATAGCCAATTTGGAAATGCTTCCACCGTTGTCCCGAAAGCCAACGATCATGCCATTTTGGACGTCAGATAAATCGCTCCGTTTCCGCATTAATGCAATGACTGCACTGTTTCCTGCGTTCCCCCTACATGCGTAATATACCCTCCACTGCCAGTGCTGCCACCAGATGTCTGTGTGTGGTTATTGCACGTTGACATCGAACATAAGCAGTGGTCATATTAACGTGACTGGACCGTGTATTTGCATTTAACCACCTTCAAGAGTTTGACCATCCCCCACTCAGACAACTTCTAGATTCCACTGTTCACCTTCTCCCCTTTGTATTTAATATTCTACTTTATTTGAACCTCTGTGTATTGTTGTTCTAAGAGCCTGTTTACTAAATTTATTATCTTATGTACTGCTCTTACCTATCTGACGAAAACCTCACTCAGTACATAGTTGTGTAGCAGTTTGTCACTCATGACACACACACACACACACACACACACACACACACACACACACACACGTGCCTTCTACACGAATTACATAAATTTCAGTTGAGTGATTAGCGTATTACTATAATGAAGGGTAGAGAAAGTCTTCTTAAGGTTCATTGACACATCCATCACAACAGTAGTAGATGGTTATGTGCCTCTGCACTATCTAAAATTAATACAGTATCATCTTCACGATCCTTGGCGTGTGTTATAGAGGAATTAGTAGAGAGCTCTGCGCCGTTTAACTGAAAACGGTACAAGTGTGTTAGTAAGTATATTTTAATTTGTACCAGCTACTGTCTCCTTGCGTCTACGTGGTAACATTTCTGGCCCTTTTGTATCCTACATTCGTAGAATGATCTGTGAGCACAAATATCGTATTTATCAAGATACATGTGGTATCTTCTGCTGAAACGACCTGATACACTGTTATGGGGGAGGTCAAAAATGACATTTTTAATCCTTTCGTTGCAGATGAACTACTCTTTTCCAACAATCAACAGATTTAACTGAAGAGTACAGTCTGATTTACGGCTCCTGAATATATTATGGGTAAGAGTCATCTCTCACATTTTGTTCCTGCCAGCTCTTTGTGGGACACCCTTATGTGGTTGAAACTACATATGGTAAAATTTTACGAATTCCTACACTTATTCTAATGTACGATTTGCCATTTCGTTTTATTTCGATTACACTTTGCAATAGGTAATTTATTTTTCTGATAAAAGCTTTATATACAACGAGTATTATTATTTTAACAATCAACTTGTACCATGAGTAACTTTAAAATGGGTAAGATGCCCTCTTTATATGGTGATACTCCTCCGCTGAAGATGCGTTTTCTGCAGGTGTAGGAATTTCCCCTCTAATACGTCCGGGAAACATATTCGAACGTATCCTTAGCGGCCGATGATCAGGGTTAATCAAACATGTTTAGAAACTAAAAAGTGGAACTAGAGCATTTTCTGTTACGATCCTCCAGATTATTCTTTCGTTCACCCTTTATTAGCACTGAATGTTCTCACGTTTGTTTTCTTTAAGATGTGTTATGTTTTATATCAACTTTACACTGAGACTCTTAAAGACAAAACACTATTTTAATTTCCACGAGATATGACAGAATGTGTACCTTGATTCTGTTAAAGAAACCACACTATCATTAGTCTTGGCTGATGGGAAATCACAGAGACGCTTTACGGGAATTGTTTAGTTGACATTTCGTCAAGGCACTGACGATTATTCTTAGATTTTTTCATCAGGGTTCTTACATAGCACTGTCACTGTATGCCTTCCCGAGGTAGGAACCATACTTTTTTCGTCATACCCCTTGTGACTACTACTCCTTAACCTTTTGATGCACAACTGTTTTGTCCAGCAGCGTTCTACTGAACTTGGTGATATCACTCTTCGACATACTTAGGTTTCTTGCTGTTGCCATTACTTCGTACTGTTCTTACACCCACTCGCAAACAAAGTGGAGAACCAGGAAGACATAGAGGGATATCAATGTAACTTCGTACATATGCAGACCATCGGTGGGTATGTACGTGACTGAAGTTGCAGATGTCTGTGTCAGGTAGAATGCCACCAGAGAGCATTATAAGTGCTCTAGTTTAGTCAGTGTCTGAAAGGGACCTCACTGTGGACCACAGTTTGGCCGGTTGGTCGAATCATGCAATCATTATAATGGGCTCCCTGCAACATTCTGTCTCATTTCCCACCATTAGCAGCAAACGGACAGGGGAATCCCCGTCCAATGCTTAGGCTGCTGTAAACAGTAAAACATAAAGGCTGCGTTTGGAGTGCTGCAGTGACGGCGAAGCATGGACAGCTGAAGAATGGTGTCATACTGTGTCCACCGATGAACTGCGGTTCTACACTACCCAAGATGACCATCGCCGGCGAGTAAGGCGGAGATCTGAAGAGAAGTCCCATTCCTCCACTGGTTATGAGTGGCACAACGGTGTTAACTTTGGCCTTCAGGTCATCGGGTATGGTTTCAGGTGAGGGTTAGTAGTGATTGATAGAATTTTGACGTCATGGACATCCTGCGTCCTCATGTGCTATCTACGGCATGCCCACCAAAGAAGCCGGCCGCGGTGGCCGAGCGGTTCTAGGCGCTTCAGTCCGTAACCGCGCGACTTCTACGGTCACAGGTTCGAATCCTTCCTCGGGCATGGATGTTTGTGATGCCCTTAGGTTATTTAGGTTTAAGTAGTTCTAAGTTCTAGGTGACTGATGTTAAGTCCCATAGTGCTCAGAGCCATTTGAACAAACCCACCAAAGAAGTCTCTAATTTCAAAATGAAGTATCTCGAAAACCAACAAGGAACCAAATGAGTGCGAGGTCGCAAAAGGCCAACGATATTTACGGCATTCGCCGGCCAACATCTTTTCTACTATGCAGCCACAATATTGTTTGCTAATGGCAACAGGGGACGGGATTGGAGGTATGCAATGGTGAGCACAGCATGAAGCTACGGAGCATAGTTGAACTGCTTAGTCGCCGAGTAATTCACAACAGTGTTACAGTGCTTGTGGTTTTGATACAGAGCAGAGAAATGGCAAGGATAAACAAAACGAACGTAGCATTACCTCTACAGCAACAGTTGCTGAAGCTGAAATTTCGTCAGAAAGGAACACAAGGAATTTCGCAGAGTAAGAAAGAACTGGCAGATGAAATATCAGCGTTTCAGCAAGATGAGTCAGTGGCGTGTGTGGAATCGACGCTCGATTATGTGAATAACGTACATCATGAGTACAATGGTGACGATACGCGCTTAGCAAGTGAAAGAGACAATGAAAAACGTGTTGACCTATATAGTTCACCATCCTTGTCGGACAGAGTGCCACATATACCATCTCCAGTGAAACGCAGTAAAGGACAATCGTTGTCCAAGGAGCGGGTACTAAACGTACACTCCTGGCCATTAAAATTGCTACATCAGGAAGAAATGCAAACAGGTATTTATTGGACAAATATATTATACTAGAACTGACATGTGATTACATTATCACGCAGTTTGGGAGCACAGATCCTGAGAAATCAGTACCCATAACAACCACCTCTGGCCGTAATAACGGCCATGATACGCCTGGGCATTGAGTCAAACAGAGCTTGGATGGCGTGTACAGGTACAGCTGCCCATGCAGCTTCAACACGATACCACAGTTCATCATGAGGAGTGACTGGCGTATTGTGACGATCCAGTTGCTCGGTCACCATTGACCAGACGTTTTCAGTTGGTGAGAGATCTGGAGAATGTGCTGGCCAGGGCAGCAGTCAAACATTTTCTGTATCCAGAAAGGCCCGTACAGGACCTGCAACACGTGGTCGTGCATTGTCCTGCTGAAATGTAGGGTTTCGAAGGGTTCGAATGAAGGGTAGAGTCACGGGTCGTAACACATCTGAAATGTAACGTCCACTGTTCAAAGTGCTGTCAATGCGAACAAGAGGTGACCGGGACGTGTAACCAATGGCACCCCATACCGTCAGCGCCGGGTGATGCGCCAGTATGGCGATGACGAATACACCCTTCCAATATGCGTTCACCGCGATGTCGCCAAACACGGATGCGACCATCATGATGCTGTAAACAGAACCTGGATTCATCCGAAAAAATGACGTTTTGCCATTCGTCGTTGAGTGCACCATCGCAGGCGCTCCTGTCTGTGATACAGCGTCAAGGGTAACCGCAGCCAAGGTCTCCGAGCTGGTAGTCCATGCTGCTGCAAACGTCGTCGAACTGTTCGTGCAGATGGTTATTGTCTTGGAAACCTCCCCATCTGTTGACTCAGGGATCGAGACGTGGCTGCACGATCCGTTACAGAACATGCGGAAAAGATGCGTGTCATCTGGACTGCTAGTGATAGGAGGCCGTTGGGATCCAGCGCGGCGTTCCGTATTACCCTCCTGAACCCACCGATTCCATATTCTGCTTAAACAGTCATTGGATCTCGACCAACGCGAGCTGCAATGTCGCGATACGATAAACCGCAATCGCGATAGGCTACAATCCGGCCTTTATCAAAGTCGGAAACGTGATGGTACGCATTTCTCCTCCTTACACGAGGCATCACAACAACGTTTCACCAGGCAACGCCGGTCAACTTCTGTTTGTGTATGAGAAATCGGTTGGAAACTTTCCTCATGTCAGCACGTTGTAGGTGTCGCCACCGGCGCCAACCTTGTGTGAATGCTCTGAAAAGCTAATCATTTGCATATCACAGCATCTTCTTCCTGTCGGTTAAGTTTCGCGTCTGTAGCACATCATCTTCGTGGTGTAGCAATTTTAATGGCAAGTAGTGTAATTACATACATAGAAGATCATCGCAGCATACTTATATATGAGGAGGTTTCGAATATGAATGTGTAGTGCATATGATAACTATGGATATTCAAAGGAGGACAATGTACACTTGCTATAAAACTTGGTGCTTGCGCCTTTCAGGGATGCTCTATACAATTTACAGGATGTGCATGATAGTGGCCTACTACATTGTGCATATCAAATTTCGGATGACATAGGTTACAGTGATTTCAAGGGAAGCAATGGATGGATGAATAACTTCATACAGTGCTATGTAACGGGAAGACGTAAGATAACGAAATTTCAGACAAAGCGTCAACTTGACGGTGCACAGCAAACTGCAGATTCGGCCTGAAAATTTGTGAATGCGATAAACAAACTTATCCCATCGTTGAGTAAGGAATTTGTTTCCAACTCCGACCAATCGGGATTTTTTATTGTGCTGCGAGAAGCTGGGGGTGCTTTGTCACGTACTTATCTTTCTCGTGTGCGTGACCTTGCGAGGGAATATTTGTGACACAGCAAGTAAGAGTGGAACAACGGGTGAAAGAAAATTACAGCTATGGTATGGTCACTTACTTTCTTCAAGCTTATGCTTGATTCCTTCTCTACGTACATAAATCATACTCGTTTAGAGCAAACTGCCCCTCCTGAAAAGTCTGTGACATTGAAATTCCTATCATCTGAAACGACAGGATAAATTCAGCCTCTGAATGTTTGTTTTTTCCGTGCCAACAAAACATATTATCGCACTAATCTGCAGGTACGCCCTAAAGGATAACTCCACGACAGTCTGTTTCGCATTCGCTTGCATGCCATCAGATTCCATCAGTTCTCAACAACCTGTTACACTAACGTGATTCTGTATGTGTTGTTTAAGAGTGGGCACCTAGCTGAACGTCCTACACGGTTTGTAACTCTCAGTGAGTTCGCCTTCGATCTTGATTGTGTGAACCTGTATGGTCACTGTGACTTGTCACTTTTCACTCGGTCTTCATGATACAAGTTAATGGTTAGCTTTGAACATTTCGTGAATATCGACGATGTCCACTTTGCGAAGTGTAACACATATATCTCGTAGAAGTCTGATCTCTGCACCTCCCGGACACACATTTTCTGTCGCCCTCCTGATAGGCATGGTGAGTCATTAACAGCTAGTATTTTTCCTGTCATAATTGTCAACAACACTTTCAAATGAACATTACTAAACATTGAACATTGCGTCCTCGCACTCAAGGGGTTTCTTGTAAGATCGATAGACGAGTGCAACATACGGCACATTTATTGTGAAAGCAATAAGAAATTTATACAGACGTTGTACAGAAGTTTCGAATAGTTCGAAAAGCTACAAACTGACGGCGGTGTACGCTGTTCAGCTGTTACAGTATTAAACTCGTCCTCTGCACGCAGTCTTTGCAATCACATCATAATCTGTTCGAAACGTCTACCACAAGACGTACGGAGATGGTGCAAACGCACAATGAAATTTACTATCACATCCTGTAATATGTCAACGGAAATGAATTCAGATGCCACACAAATCAGTGTTTCAAGCTAATCCAGCGTGATGAGATGGTCCCTATAGGCCGTGTCTATCAATGTGCCCCACAAAAATTAGTCGCAAGAAGTCAGATAGGGCGAATACGGAAGCGTATCTGTCCCTGCGCCAATAAATTAGCACTAATCCAACGCAGTGACTCTATTTCCGAAGTATTCATGAAGAAATCAAAACTTCTTTTCGGTGCGATGTGGTCGGGCCCTATCTCGCATGAACTACTCAGTCCATGGTCGATCCTCCAACGTTGTGTAGCCTCAAACCGTTAGAAAATTGCAACCCAACGTTCACTAGTGATCATTTCCCGCATTAAATAGGGGCCAATAATGCTTCTGCCGCATACAGCAACGCAAACAGTAATTTTATGAGTATACCGTGGTTTACATTTACACAAAATTAGAACTTCAGAACACTAAAATCGAATTCAGGAGGAAGCGTGCTTAATCAGTGAACCAGATGCAGTTATTATCAGAGCTTTTACTATCAATCATTGTGAGAATTTGGTTCATAAACTCAGCCCTATGTAGCACAATTAGTACAAATATGTCATGGTGGTTTTGGCTTTGAATGCAAACATGTATAGACTCTGTCTCAATATTTTCTGCGTGCAGGAACGCTTCAAACCAGTCGCTACTGCAATTCTTCGGACAGATTTCCTTGTATTTTGCTGAATAATTCCAGAAGCCATGGCGACATTCGAAGGAGTAACTACAGTTTGCGTGGGGTCAACATTCCCCGCTAGATCAGCAGCCACGATACATGCTCGTTGGGAAGTGGCAAAGAGCTTGCCAATAGTTTTCGCATCAGGTCCATTTGTAACATTAAATAGTTTTTGAAAACTGCATCTTGCCGTAGGACTGCGTTCTCATCTGTTGTATTCCAGTACCAGAAAAAACACGTTCAACGGAATACGTGATTTCAGCATCTTCCTACAGTACCCAAACCTCCTTTTACGTTTCAGCCGTGGAAACGATCGCTCTGAGCTACGGCACACTAATTATAGGCATTATATATTACGATTACAGCCCCATCTGTTAGCAGTATTTCGACCTATTACGAAACTTCTGCATAACTTCGGCAGAAAATTATTACGGTTTTCACTATAAACACACCGTTTGCTGCACTCCTCCACCAATTTTAGTTTTCGAGATATTTAACTCGGAAATCAGGGACTCCTCCGCTG
Source organism: Schistocerca piceifrons (assembly GCF_021461385.2). Lineage (NCBI taxonomy): Eukaryota > Metazoa > Arthropoda > Insecta > Orthoptera > Acrididae > Schistocerca > Schistocerca piceifrons. The sequence continues at coordinate 566,650,460 of NC_060149.1, forward strand.
GACAACCTGTATCACGCTACTGTATCTTGGCACCATTTTTCGACAGGACAATGCCCGTCCACACATGGCACGTGTCTCTATGAACTGTCTGCGTGACGTTGAGGGACTCCCATGGACATCAAGATCAGCCCATCTGTCCCAGGTAGAAAATGTGTGAAACCGCGTAGAATTTCTACGTTGTCTTAGAGCCAGCATTCAGAATATCAAGGACAAGCTACAACACGTATGGACCAATTTGTCTCAGGAGAGGATACAACGGATATCCGAGAACATTCCTCACCGAATCAGAATAGGCATCCAGGAGACAGGAGGTGCAACATAAAACTGACAAGTAGGCCCATAGTACCAAGTTCTTTTTAAATCTGACTCATATTGTAATCACTGAAATAACATAACCTCTCAACTCTTGAATTTTCAATTCGTTTTCGCCTCCTCTTCTGAGTGCTTAAAATTTTTTTGTCAGGCAGTGGATGTGCTTGGAATGTACATCATTCAAGCTGCTCTTTAACTTTTCCACTTCCTTCTTTACTTTTCCCTAAGTGGTTTTCTCAGATTACGCTGCACTTCTTTCTAGGATTTTTGCATTTGTTGCGTTCTTATGGGGCCGAAACTTACAAATTAATTACAAATGGCAGTAATAGGTTTAAGAGCTCAAGTAAAGTTATTTTAAAACGTTTGTTCACCATGACTAAACATCAGTTAGGTAAGAGATTATAAGACAGAACGGGAACGGGACTGAAGAAAAAGGTTTGACGTTTTTCAGACTTTATTCTTTAAGTAAGATTTACAATACATTGCAGCACCTTTAAAACATAACATACACAACAGCGTGATCATATTTATGTATCGATATATTAAAGCAAGGAAAGGGGAGAAAGAAACAATTAGATGACTAGTATCCGCATTGGTTGTCAACAGAACACAATGCGGTTCACCTCCCTGCTAAGGTAGTTTAGGTAGGCTGTGTCACACATAAGTACAGTACATAGATTCTCATGCAATACTGATTCAACTTGTTGTGTTATTGTGTTGGAATATCAAATAATCGTCTCCTATTTATATCGATTAAAGGAATGAGGACGGGTTGACAGAACATGCGAAACAAGCCACTTAAGTACATCTATTATGTCTGAGAGGAGATGCATTCAGGAAACACCTCAGAGATAAGTAACACCAATTTTATGCTCAATTGAATTTCCATAACACACAACATTGAAATTTAATATATGCTATTGAAACATATGACATTTATACGAGTATATTAACACTTAATGGCTAACACCAACATATATGGACTACATATGAAACAGGAAAACATACAAAGGGAAGCTTAACACATGGATTTATCACAAACAATGAGATATCGCAACCCGCCCAGGTCACGAACTCTCAACTACGCGTAGTATTTTTCAGTACCCCTGTGGAAAAAATATAATAAATAACTTAACGAAATAAATTGTGCGCCCAATCATTAATATATACATAATGTCATTAAATTATGTGTGAAAGCAGTATACTTTCGCTTTCAAATACTTCCAGCATCTTGCGTTCAGTTTCAGTTTCCCCGCTTGAAAAACCAAAACGAAATGCAACATGTTGCTCTTGCAATCAGAAAAACTATAAATGAATGAAACGAACAAAAATCTTAAATATCTTCCTCGTGTATTGAAAAAATACCTTTGGTTTTGTCCATCATCTTAAGCAGTTAAAGATGTTAGGGATGTTTGTGTAAAGTCTGAGATGTCTGAAAGCTTTAGAATTCGTGACCCATTCTATCAATTTCTACGGCTGCTGCTGCACATTACTTTCAACGACTCGTGTCGTATCTTTCCACATTCATTTCCTTACACAAGACTCTTTTAGACACCGGAAGACACCATTTTCATCAATAGACTGCAATTTGCAGCTTTCAAACTTACGAGACCAAGACCCTCACACGGAAACCTGCAGACAGCTCTACTCGTTTAATACGTGGTACAATATACAAAAAACTCCAGAAACAGTATATCTTTAGTTAAGAGGGACATCTTTAACTACGTTTAATCATTTTATATCTGTAACACAATGTTAATAATCGCTTAGACGACGAACACATATCTTATAATTATTACTTTTGAATTCAGTAAGCACAGTAGAGGTTTACTTAGTTATCTACTACACATAACACATTAGTTGTTGATGAAACATGTATGACTAGAACAACTTTTAAGGTAGGGTAAATACATCAATAAGGTCACGAAAGACCAAATACATTTAACATTCCTTCATGACATCCATTGTGCACGTCTGACGTAAGCATTACTTTCTTTATTCATCCGCTATGCCCAATCCCAGTCGTCCCAAATGAAAATAAACACGAAAACAATCAGTCCTTTCTAACTTCTCCTATATCTCAACGTAACCATTGTCAACAATGTCTGAACTGGCCCATGAATGACTTACATTGAATATGTTCCTCCAGACGAGGAATTTGAAGTTAAATGAGAACCATACAACGACATATACATTTACTACGTTAAACACATACCATAGAATAAATACATTAGTCAGTTGCAGTAGGTATACAAGCTTATGAAATCATTGATAACTACATATGCATTGTTATGCTAATATCAACAACTACCACAGAAAACGGAACAGGTTCTTCCTCATATAGTTTCAGTTAAGCTTTTTCCTATAATATTTGTGTGTATTGGAGATGGTATCAGAACAGGAAAAGGTCCCGTGCAAATTATGTAAGTTGTTATTTGAGTGTATTTGTCATTTTACACATGTTCGCCAATATCAAGAGATGTCGATGGCACATTTGATTGAAAATGATTTTCAAGGAGTTAACTTGTAGATTACGACTCTCATTGTTATCGAAGGATTTCATTTCCATTTTGGAATAAACAGCAGTTAATACATTTAGCATTATTCACGTGTCATCAAGGTAGGTAAAGTTTGAACTTTGCACATTGTAAGGCATTCCTTAGCGTGACCCACACACCGTCGAGGACTGTGCTATAATAGCTTTTCTTTCCGTGGCATGAGCTGAACTGCTCTTGTATTGTCACATCATATTTTTTAAGAGTTTTTTGACATTCGTTTCAAAAAGTGTCGTCTATATACAGCCATAACCACGTACCCTGTCAAAAAATGGAGTAAAATTTGAAATGTAACTTGAAGCTACATTTCTCATATTACGCTGCTTGCTGCAGCAGTAAAAAGGGCAAATTTAAAAATATAATTAAGAAATAGGACGTGTGGTTACGAGACTCACGTACACACTCTGTCACAACACACCACCATAGTTGACACAAAATTATGATGGATTTTCATTAAGAACGATAACAACTAATTTTCCATAAAGAGTTTTCTTGCGTTTGACAAAAGTCGGAAAATGTTACGAACACTACACATAGTATAACAATATTTGCGAATCACCTAAAAGCATGCGTACATACGAACACTCACTTTTATTCTACCGGACAGCAAAATCCGTAAAAATATATACCAAGTATTCATTTTCGGAAATCACAATCACACAATGAAAAAATTAGTATTCAGTATAAACAGTGACAACTGTCGACATTCAGCGAGTCTACAGTGACCCTTACATTCATACATCACACTTACACACCCTGTTATATAGATAAACACGATAGAAGGCGTCACCTGAATTCTTTTGATTAAACAGTAGAAATATCCCATAAGAACTTTTCGATTTACTCCATTGTGTCACAAGACAGAAGCATACAAAAATACTCGCTTCTTTTTGTAATGGATGCCGATCATTCATTCTTAACGTTCTCTGTTATATAATTGATTCTTCTTTGAATCTAGCTAAATTACATTCATACAGAGGATACACTAATGGAAACGCGCGCATTGTACACAATAAATTAAGTTACAGTACCTACTGACACTTTCACCGTTCGCTTCTCAGTATAATAATTATTGTTATTTATTACTGAGTGCATCCATTACATTTGTTTTGTATGGAAGTAAGTGTTTTTTAAGACTTAGATGCGCTATTTTGACCCAAGACGGAAAACTAGCAATTCGGATTTGAATAATTTAACTGGACTACATGAAGCATTTATTACTTCCATTCTCTGGAAAGGTCATAACGAGAAACAGTCTGCGGTAAAAAAAGGAAAAAAAATCACTGAAATCGTCTCCCTTCTCTTCTCATTACATTTTTTCTGAAAAAACGCCCGCTGTAGGACTGAATCACTATTGTACTCTTCTCGAAAAATAGTCTATGGATACCCTGGTTTCTTTATTTAAGGTGTAATTCGTCTGATGAAAATAGGATTTCTCAACGCGGGGTTTTGCAGTCATGCTGTAGTCCCTTTAAATACCACTGTACACGAGAACAATAAAAATAGGTAGGCTTTCCTTGAAGTAGCTTGTGTTACCTCAAGCAATCTTTTACATAAATCTCTACTGAACTTCATATGTCATTGGAGACTGTTCACCTAAGACAAGTAATTCATTATTTACAAGGTGTAACTAATGAAACTGGAATGACTTAATATTGGGAATAGAGGCGAACTGAAGCAAATAAGACGAATTTACATTTAACGTATTTTCTACGCTATTATTAAGTACCTGTGAATGACACTCAGAATGTTGGCGAGAAGCATTCATAATGAGTACTAATAGAGAAATTAAGCTTGTGCAAAGTAACACAGGACGGAGAATGAAACTAAACAATATACGTCCATCTGATCCTTTGGTAAGACGATAAGATTTTGCCAGTAAAGAGTAAATATTTAGAGCTACGATGTCTATTTGCTATTCACAATACATGATTTATCTTCCTGAAAGGAATGTACACCCTTACTTTCAGTTTAATTCGTTATATCACACGTATCAGTTTAAACGATTAGGTATTCCGAAGAAAGCAATACTTCAATAACGGAATGTACACATCAAAATAAATTTCATTAATGCTGCAATAAAATAAGGACTTCGTCGGTAACAAGCTGTTCTATTACACCGCTCTTATATAGTACAGCTTTACAGATAGACAAAAGTTTCAGCGTTATCAGCCTGTTAGACGTTTTTAGAACAAACAACAAAAACTTCCACATCTGTGGCTGCACAACATACGTGGATGAAACGTGTTCTGTTTTACAAACAGTACCGCTTCTGTGTTGGCAATGAATGTCGTACAAATTGCTATACTTTATTAATATGTACTGAAAATGGACATCAGACACGCATTCCAGAAAAAACCGCGTTGTTTGTCTTGCTGCCTAGTCATTTATAGATAAAATTCTTTCGAGGTCTATTTAATAGCTGGGATACGCTAACCGATGTGTGGAAAATTATTTATGAAGAAATTAAGCGAAGAAATTACTTATTTTCCACTCCATACTGAATTATTACTACAATTAGTTTAAAGATTTCAGCTGCTATAAGCAAAATCAACGGTCATCTGAGAATACATTCAGTCGGAGTCCGCTCTCCTGAACGAACAACCAGATTTCTGGTTCAATCCTCTTCGTAAACGGTTCTTTCTGTTGCCTCTATCTGCGTCCATCCAGGAGTTCTGAAACAAACAGAGATGTTTGTTTACTATAAGTGTAAATCAATTAGTCATTATCAACAATATTATAGAACTAAGAATAAATAGGTGTATAGACTACGCAGATCTGCTACAATAGTAATACATATGGTTTTGGATGGGTCCGTCTGTAGCAAAATACAGTTTGGTTTTTTATCCCAATCATAATTTACTGCAGTTTCTGCATCATCAGTACGCTTTTATTTTATGGCTGTTAAACATAAAGAATTTTCTTTACTGTTTACACTCATGTAAATATTAATTTTTAAAATCGTAATTACAAAGTTTTCAAGAACACATTAAAATACGTATTCATTACTTTGTACCACATGGCGTTGTTTTCCCGAGGTATTATGTTTTTATAGCACCTGTTTTCTTTCACAGTTTGTCATCTGCAACAATATACAACTTAATGTAGATAAATTGTGTAGTTGTATACGATTTCAGATGACAAACTGTGAAAGGATACAGGTACTATAAAAGCAGAATACCTCAGGAAAACCACGCCATGTGGTAAAAAGTTATGAATACATAATTTTATGTGTTCTTGAAAAAATTGTAATTACGATTTTAAAAACTAATATTTACCTGTGTACAAACACTGAAGAATATTCTTTATGTTTAACAGCCATAAAATGAAAGCCCACTGACGATGCTGCAAATGCAGTGAAACATGTTTGAGATAGACAAAATTGTGTTTTGCAAAGGCGGAACTAATCCAGAAACATATGTATTGTAAAAGCAAACACTGATAAAGGAGTTTCAACTTCAAGATGATTACAATAATAATGTTGGGTCGGAGGCTAAGTTGCAATAATTAGATGGTCGGTCAGCTCTGTCACACTATCTGATCAAAAGTATTCGGACAACTATTAGTGATCTTTAACGTAAGGAGTCAACCCTTCGTCTTTATGACGGTCTGAAGTCTGCTGGTACACTTTGAATAAGGTGACTAAATGTGTACGAATGTCTAGCAGACAATTCTTCCTCAAGAACTGAAACCAGAAAAGGTAGTGATGTTTGACGATGGGACCTGGAGCGAGGACAACTTTCGCACTCAGGCCAAAGGTCTTTAACTGAGTTCAGGTCTGGACGCTCGGCAGGTCGATCTGTTTCACGAATGATATTGTCCACAGACCATTGCCTCACAGATGCTACTTTCTGACAGAGTGCATTGTGCTGATACAAAACATCATCGTCTCCGAAATGTCCTACTGTACCCAGTGCACCATGCTGTAAAATGTATTCATATCCTTCCGCATTTAGCGTTTTGTCAAGCGCAATAAGGGAACAACAACCTATCCACGAAAAACACCGTCACACCGTAATATCCTTTCTTTCGTACTTCACTGATGGCACTAAACAGGTTGATAGGTAATGTTCTCCAGGCATTCACGAATCCATATCCTCCCATTGGACTGCCATAGCATATAACGTGATTCATCACCCCAAATCACTCGTTTCCAGTTATCAATTGTCCCGTGGTGTCGCCCTTTACACCACCTAACGCGTCCATTAGCACTGATTATGGAAATGTGTGGTTGATAAAGAGTTGTTCGACCATTTCTTAACTACGTACGCACAGTCACTGCGGTAGTTGGACTGATGGTAATACCTTCTAAAACACGAGTTCCGTTCCGATTTCCGTTGGTTTCGTGTGACTTTCACAACACCATCCCCGTTGGTCGACGGTCCCAGTACGTTAGTACATGACGTCTACCTGATATCGGTTTAGCTGTGCTTGTTCTTTCGCGTTTCCACATCACCAGTAGTCTATTTGGGTAGCTCCAGAGAGGTTGAAACATACCTGATGGAACTGTTACTCACATGACATCTAAAAACTAGTACACGTTCGAAGTCACTGAGCTCCACTAACCGACTCACTCTGTTGTTGCTGTGTCTGTACTGACAACACAATAGTCCCCGCCTCATTATATACTAGCAGTTGCGCCTCTCGTGACATCTAGTGATCAATTCCGCGTTACATGGGGGTGTCCGGAAACTTTTGATCAGATAATGTATGTCTTCTTGCACCCTAGACAGTGATTTCCTCCTTGGTTTGAATTCCACGTGAAAGGGGAGTAGAAGAGGAAATAAGCAATCAGCTGTCAGATCTTTTAGTTAAGCCACCTTCTCGTTACCTAGTAACGAAGAGATACGTCTTGCAGCTTGAACCGAGATTGCAGTCCGGCTGCGGCTTACGTAGCTCTGTGACAAAGATCTGCATGTAACTTCACATATTGAAATTTTGTAAAGTTATTTTTAATATTTTTCAGTTGAAGGGAAAGCAATGAAACTTATGTTGGCTACGTACCACATTTCAATTGATAAGATGGCAGACACTCCATCTTACAACGAAGGAAAGAAAATAATATAAGATTTCAGTAAATGTAATAATAATATGAGAGGTGAATCAGGAACACAAAACGAAATCATCGAAAATAATTACACCCCGAAAGTAATTCCACATCTCATGTATCGAGAATGCAGTACGTGCGTTCTCGTTTACACAATGGTTAAAAGTGAGTACTCTGCTAAGCCGTAATGCGACATTCAGATTACTTACGCACCATTACAAAACCAGCAGGAACTCCGTAGAAATTGTAACATAGTTGAGTGTAGTATTACGAGCAGGTATAGCTATTGGCAACCGATTGCATTGTATATAGATATGTGTGTGTGTGTGTGTGTGTGTGAGGCGATAACCAACAACAATGATCCAGCGAGGTGGCGCAGTGGTTAGCAAACTCGTCTTGCATTTGCTTCAAATTCACGTCCGGCCATTCTGATTCAGCTTTTCCGTGATTTTACTAAATCGCTAAATACTTCCTTTGAAAGAGCACGGCCGATTTCCATCCCCGTCCTTGAAACAATCCGAGCTTTTGCTCCGTGTCTAATAACCTCAACGTCGACGGTACGTTAAACTCTTCATTTCTTCCTTCCAACGACAGCAAAGTTCTGAAATTTTCGTTCTGAATTTCGTTTTCCAAATAATTTTTATGTTATTTCAGTTGAAACCACTTCCGCCTGATAATTAACTTAATTATCATGTGATGTCTACTTCCAGTAACGTGTAATTCTTTATTGTTGAGATAATTTGAGAAAACACCGAATGTTCTACATGCAAACTATGCCACAGGATGTTTAGTAAATATTATTAGAGAAACTTACACAGTTCTTATTAGAATTATACAGTTCCTGTTATTTGATAAATTTGTTTTATAGTGTCTGTATTTTTGTCATGTTTGTTCTTGTTTTACTTATTCTGTAACCAACGACCTACTTGTCTTTCATAGTGATTTCCAATGGTTGTTTCAAACAATTTGTGTTTCTGTTAGAAGTAACGTCTGTGATTCTCTTTTCCTAGACATATTCAATTACATCAGTTTATTTCGATAGTTCATTACACTAATAAAGAAGTAATATAAACATCTCTCTTGTTAGCTACGCTTCCAGTCACATGATTGAACCTGAAGTAGCCTCCAGCGGTGAGGTTTTAAACATTTTCTGCGGCAGTCTAACAGTCATAAATCTTACAACAAATGAAAGCGCAGCATTGGTGGTTCAAAAAGTTTTCCGTTTTTTTTCAGGACTGTATAGAAACATTTTATTAGAGCTGCAAATATGAAAGAAGGAAAATAGAGAGCTTTCCGTGCAAATTGTGGACCCTCTCCTTCTCACAGCACATTCCGATACGCTGGAAAACATGAAAAAATTTAAAGGTAGAATTTTCAAATGTTTTCACGCCAAAAATTACGATTTTTGGTGTAGATTAAGAAAACTAAGACACACAGGAGAAAGATGACTGAAGACCAATCCAATGCAAACCGCCAGGAGAAAAAGAAAAGGAGCTATGAAAAAGCAGAACAATCCTTTACCACTCGTCAGGTTAGTACATCGGAAACAAATGATTTAACATTAATACGTGCCAATAATATTGTTGCACTGAGATGAACAACTGCTTCCTTCGTTCACAAAAGTTGAAAAGGTTGACAGACGCAATACTAGGGTAATCTCAAGGCAAGGAGCAATTGCTGTGAATCCCTGATGTTCCACTGCTTTCAGAATAAGATCAAACCATGTCTGTTGAGTAGTGCGGTGTAACACAAAAAATTCAGCGACTTCATTGTGATACGACAGCAGGCAATACAGATCCATTAAAATGTGACAGTAAAAATGTAAATAGAAACAGTTTAATCGTTTTAAGTTGTATCTCCATTGCCGTCTACATATTTTTGAAAAGTCTTGAGGAGCTATCTCGAGTCTCTCGTCCATACATGAGGCTTTCCAGAATATTTACAGAAACCTACACAAAACTCGACACTAATTTTCACTTGATCGGTAGCAATGAAATGCCTGGTGATGCCTGTTTTCTTCTTGATGGGTATACTGAATACCGTATTACCGTATCGTTCCGGAAACCAAGGTCTGTAAGTCACGCTAGGTGAATGCCAAAATCAGTTTCTACATTCAAATTATACCTTCTTAAAAATAATCTTCCTTCATTTCATGGAAAGAAACACTCCTAAAGAAGAATGTGTATTTTTCTTGCTGGAATGTACTTACGAGCCTGACTTTTGTCATCAGAACTAGTTCATCATGGTTTCCTATTCATGGGTCAATTGACCGAATACCAAAATAGTGATTAGAAAATCAGTAAGGTTGCTGCGACAAGATTTAATATGGAACTAGAAATCGTTGCGGTTTCTGCGAAAAGATCTTCCAGCTATTTCTAGTACATAGTTCTAGAACCTATAATTCTAGCCTTATCCGATGATTATGTTCCAATAACGATTACAGAAAATACCTAGCACTCTGCGCTGAAAGCAGAAAAAATTAAATAAGAGAAATAAGAAAGGAACAATAGGACAGATACAATGCGTGTTGCAGAGATTTTCTTTCTTTATAAAGATCGGATTCTCATCTCTTGCAAGTGTTGGTCAAAAACTTTCTTCAGGAGATTTTCTCTCACGATTGACGTCCTCGTCATAGATCCTACAACATGAAAGAAAGCTCGTCGAAAGTAAAAACGAAAAAACTTCAGAAGGCAATTTAGTGCCGAAGAGGATTTTAAACTTATCCAAGATTACAAGCACATTCTTACAAGAGATGAAGAGGAGGAACAGTTTACATTTAGATCGTTGCTGGAAAGTGTAAAAAAACACCCAGCTGCTACCAAATCCTTTGTTAGGAAAAAAAAAGTTCAGTAACTCATCGCTCATATCAGGTTTTGGTTCAGACAGATATAGATAAAAAGTTTATTCTATAGAACTTGTATGCAACATCTGTGCTTGATCAGGATGTGGTGTCACTTCCAGACACCACACTTGCTTGGTGGTAGCCTTTAAATCGTCCGCGGTAAGTTGGTATACGTCGGACCCGCGTGTCGCCACTATCAGTGATTGCAGACCGAGCGCCGCCACACGGCAGGTCTAGAGAGATTTCCTAACACTCGCCCCAGTTGTACAGCCGACTTTGCTAGCGATGGTTCACTGACAAATTACGCTCTCATTTGCCGAGACGATAGTTAGCATAGCCTTCAGCTACGTCATTTGCTACGACCTAGTAAAGCGCCATTACCAGTTACTATTGATGCTGTAAAACATGTACCGTCAAGAGCGATGTTCACCATTTACGGATTAAAGTTAAGTATTCCACAGCTACGTCCTTTTTTGCTGGTCCCATTTCCTTGACCTGTTCCAGACCTCACACCAGCCTGCGTGAGCTAAAACGCGTGCCTTTCGGCTTCCTCTCATAGTGGGTTGGCTCTCTTGCCAATCCACAACATTTGGCGACGAGGCCAATTCACGTTCGTAACTATACTGCCCTGATTTACTTGTGTAATGGCTTCGCCACAATCTCCAGATATACTGTCCGAATTTTATCGCTTACAGAACCAGCAGACGCAGGCCTTGCTGGATGCCCTTGGACAGCTAGTCCGGGGTCAACGTGCAATGCAAAACGATGCGGCAGCCGCCGCTCCACCATCACGCAGCCACAACACACAGTTGCACCAACTTTTCGTCCTTTTGATGCTGCACTGGAAAACTGGACGGAGTGGTCACGCCAATTTGGATTCCATCTCGCCGCCTACAGAATTCAACGTAATGAGCGGCAGCCTTTTCTCCTTTCCTCCGTAGGCGTCCAAACGTACCGTGTGATAGTGAAATTATTTCCTCGACGCGACGTAGCAACTCTGTCCTACGACGAAATTTTGTCTGCATTAGATGCATATTTCAAAGAATCAGTCAATGTAGTTGCAAAAAGGTATACCTTCTTTCGTACAAAACGTAGGGCAGGTCAGACTAATAGGGAGTGGTTTGCAACCTTACAGGGCCTTACTAGGTATTGTGCTTTTGAGTGTCAATGTGGACTCCCTTATTCAGATACTATGGTATGTGATGAAATTGCACAGAACGTTTCTGATGTTCGTATACGGGAACAGATTTTGAAACTAGTCAATCCCTCACTTCAACAAGTGATGGATATATTGGATCGGCAGGACACACTTGACTTTGCTCAGGAATCATTTGAAACTTCGCCACCTGTGTGTCAGGTTAACTGGCCCGCCGGGCGAGCTGCACGGAACAGTAAACAGCCCTCGCGCCCGTCCGCGCAGCTGCCACCAGGCTCTCAGCCACGTGTGCTGCGCAGGCAAGCAAATGGTGATACCGTTCCAGCTCGATACCGGAGCTGCAGTTACACTGATCAATCACGACACGTACAAACAGCTGGGCACACCTCCGTTGCATGCCGCAAATGTTAAGTTAAGTAGTTATTCAGGACTAGCGATCCCTGTGTTAGGACAGTGCAGCCTTCTTGCAACATACAAAGGACAAACAAAACTTGTGTCATTTTACGTCCTTCGTTCTTCTTCTGCAGTGAACTTGTTTGGTTTCGATTTGTTTCAGTTGTTTAACTTGTCTATAGTCAATCAGGTCCTATCAGTGAACCAGACTGTGCCTTCAGACAGTGTTTCTCGTCTATGTGAAGAGTTTGTAGACATTTTTGCACTGGGCCTTGGTTGCGCTAAGAACTATAAAGCACATTTGGAACTGAAAGTAAACGCGCAACCGAAATTTTTCAGAGCACGCAATGTTCCCCACGCATTGCGTGATGAGGTCGCTAAAACATTACACGATTTGGAATAACAAGGTGTAATTGAACGTGTGCAGGCTTCTCTCTGGGCATCACCCTTAGTAATATTGCAAAAACCTTCCAGAAAATTGAGACTTTGCGTGGACTTCAAGGCAACAGTGAATCCACAACTAGTGATTGCAACTTTTCCTTTACCCCGCCCGGAAGATCTTTTTGACAAACTGAGCCCGGGTAAATATTTTTCGAAGTTGGACCTAGCAGATGCGTACTTGCAAATACTGGTGGACGAAGAATCCCAGCGCACTTTGGTGGTTAACACGCATCTTGGTTTGTATTGCTTCCAACGACTGCCATTCGGGTGTGCATCCACCCCTGCCATTGTTTCAGCAATATCTACAAACTGTTTGTGCGTCGGTCCCTACTGGAGCAAACTATCTGGACGATATTGTGATCTCCGGAAAGACGGACGAAGAACATTTAGACAATCTCAGAACCTTATTTCAGGTCTTGCGACAAAATGGTCTTCGCTTACGGAAGGACAAATGTGTGTTTTTTGCTCGTGACTTACCCTACCTGGGACATGTACTCAATGCCCAAGGCATACATCCTAGTCCCGAGCATCTCCGTGCCATACAAGAGTTGCCTTCGCCGCAGAGTTTGAAGCAGCTACAGAGTGTGCTGGGAAAAATTAATTATTATAACAAATATGTGCCGCATGCCTCTTCCATTTCAGCTCCGCTTCATCGCTTACGCCGTAAAGGTGTTCCGTTCGTCTGGACGACGGAATTCGAACGCGCCTTTCGCCAGTTGAAATCGGCGTTGCTTTCCAATACTTGCCTTACGGCATTCGATCCCCAGAAGCCCCTTTTGTTGATGGTGGATGCATCTGATTTTCTCGTCGATGCTGAGCTTGCGCACAAAGATGGATCGCACGATCGCCCTATTGCCTTTGCGTCCAAATTGCTCTCGTCTGCGCAAAGAAATTATTCACAGATCGAGAAAGAAGCATTGGCTCTCGTATTTGGTGTTACAAAGTTTCATGATTTCTTGTATGGTCATCACTTTACCATCATCACAGACCACAAACCTTTGACATCGCTTTTTCATCCGACCAAGCCTGTACCTCCACGTACAGCGCAGAAATTCATTCGCTGGTATATTTTCCTCTCGCAGTACCGCTACGATATCTTCTATCGGTCCACTGCTAAGCACGGAAACGCCGATGCGTTGTCCCGTTTGCCTGTTGCTGAGGATAGAGCATTCGATTCCTCCAACTTGCTTGCATGTTCATTGATTCGGAAACCGATGACGTGGTCGAATCGTTTCCGATTGATTATCGTCGTGTAGCTACAGCCACAGCTGCCGACCCTGTCCTTACTAGCGTTCTGTGTTTTGTTGCTACGCAATGGCCCTTGTCAAAGTCACGGATCGGGGATCCGTTGGTTCGCCGATTTTTTGCTCACAAGGAGAGACTTTTTGTACGACGTAGTGTTTTGCTGTTGCGTTCTGATAATTATCAGTCCAGGGTCGTGATCCCACGTTCGTTACAGTCCTCTATCTTACGGCTTCTCCACCAAGGACATTGGGGTATAGTGAGAACGAAACAACTTGCTCGTCAGCACTGTACTTGGTTCGGAATCGATGCTGCGATTATGGTGTGTGCCGAACAACAATCAGCACCACCGCGGAAATTCTTTGCATGGCCAAAAACCACTTCCCCTTGGCAACGCTTACACATCGATTTTGCTGGTCCATTCTGGAATGCTCGATGGTTGGTTGTGGTAGATTAATTCAGTAATTTTCCTTTTGTTGTTCGGATGTCTTCCACGACGTCATCTGCCACCATCCAAGAGTTATATGCTATCTTTTGCACTGATGGTCTGCCACAGACTATTGTTTCCGACAATGGCCCACAATTCATGTCCGCAGAATTTCAGTCATTCTGCAAGGCCAATGGTATTCAACATCTGACATCCGCGCCGTTTTCGTCTCAGTCAAACGGTGCCGCTGAACGATTGGTCAGGACTTTCAAGTCCCAGATGTTGAAGTTGAAAGAGTCGCATTCTCGGGAGGACGCGTTATTGCTCTTTTTGTCCTCGTATCGCTCTCAGCAGCGAGATGGTCGCTCGCCGGCTGAGTTGCTCCACGGTCGTCCTCATCGCACCTTCATGTCTTTGCTACATCCGCCGCATCAGGTTCCTGTGCAGCGGCAGACACCTGCTTTTGCTCCGGGCGACGTTGCCTACTAACGTAACTATCGAGGTTCACGGCGTTGGCTCGAAGGGCGCCTTCTTCGCTGCCTCGCTATGTATCTGGGTTTCGGGGCCTCTGGTGAGGTGCGTAGGCATCTCAATCAGCTGCGCCTCTGTCGTCGCACGGGTTCTGACGCTCCCCGTCTGCTTTCAGCGACGGTGCCGTCCGGTCAGCGTCCTGGGGACCCATCTACTGGCTCGCCTCAGCCCCAGGTGTTACCGACGCTGCCTTCCATTTTGCCCCATGGCGACGCGCCACCGCCACCGCCGCCGCCGCCGCTGCCGCCGCCGCCTGTTCTCCCGCCGGCGACGCGCGCAGTGGACGCTTCGCTGCAACCTCCGGGCGCATCCCTGGGTCACGCGGCGCCGATCGCTTCCCGTGACCAGTTGTCCTCCGACATGGAACTCTTGCCCGCTCCGGACCATATGTCGTCTTCGCCCGTCGGGTGCCCCGGCCCGATGGAGGTCGACCCTTCGGCCCCTCCTGTCTCCCTGCGGGCGCATACACCGCATGTTGGCGTGCACGCTGGAGCCAGTTTTCAGGCGTTTCCTAGCTCCCCTCGGACCGAATGGCAGGGTGCGGGTGGCACAGCCTCGCCTGTTGTTAGGCTCCCCACCTCGTCGCATACGTCAACATGGGGTCCTCCCCACGGCGGGCGTAAGCCTTATAACACATCCGTACGCCGATTTGCGGGGGAGGAATGTGGTGTCACCGCCAGACACCACACTTGCTAGGTGGTAGCCTTTAAATCGGCCGCGGTCCGTCAGTATACGTCGGACCCGCGTGTCGCCACTATCAGTGATTGCAGACCGAGCGCCGCCACACGGCAGGTCTAGAGAGATTTCCTAACACTCGCCCCAGTTGTACAGCCGACTTTGCTAGCGATGGTTCACTGACAAATTACGCTCTCATTTGCCGAGACGATAGTTAGCATAGCCTTCAGCTACGTCATTTGCTACGACCTAGTAAAGCGCCATTACCAGTTACTATTGATGCTGTAAAACATGTACCGTCAAGAGCGATGTTCACCATTTATGGATTAAAGTTAAGTAGTCCACAGCTACGTCCTTTTTTGCTAGTCTCATTTCCTTGACCTGTTCCAGACCTCACGCCAGCCTGCGTGAGCTAAAACGCGTGCCTTTCGGCTTCCTCTCATAGTGGGTTGGCTCTCTTGCCAATCCACAACACAGGATACTATCCCAAACTCCCTGAAGGGAAAATAGCAAACGTACTGATTAATTCCGCTCATAAGTAATATCTTCCTCTCCTCACCACAATTTTTGGTGATCAAGACTGCTTCGGCACTTGTTAAACAGATTGTCAATAGCGTTATCCAATTAATATTTTCTTAAATTAACTGAAAAACGTGAAATAGTAAAAAAAAACTTCTTTGATGTTGCACACAAGTTCTATAGAATAAACTTACATGAAACGTTCCGCAAAAAGAAGGTAGTAAATGATTTGATTATCGGGAACACACTTTCTGAAACATTACCCGATTTTTAAGTGCCATTACAGCCGTTGTGACTGTCATATACGTTTCATTTAGCACGTACCCTGTGTCTTTGTGCGAAAATGTGCAGTGCGAACGTTAATTAGAAAAGCATTAATATATTATTGAATCCAACGTCTCCTAAAACTAGTAAGAGAAATATATATTTTCAATAACAAAATTTATTGACCTCTCTGTCTCGGTAGATGTGAATATTACGAAAGTTATAAGTAGGGCAAAAGTAGTACTCAGTGCATAGCATCACTTATCGGAAATCTACTTTCGTAATTTCGAAACGTTTATACGAGTATCTACGCTGTATTACGTTTCCATGTTACATCCAACATTACTCATTGTGGTGTGATTCATCTTCATCTATGGAATGTTAGGGTCATTCAATTGTGTATTTCATTAAAATACTGTTACAGTATAATCAATTTCCTGTTTTATTGCGGTACTCAGTTCACATCAACGATTTTGAAATTATTCAGTTCCATCTTCAGGTGTGTTTGTGGCAGTCCAGCGCAACCAACATACTAAAAGGATCCAAAAGATACCTGCCGTAAGGATATGCCAGTTCTAGTGTATACCCAATATGAAGGCCAAACGTACCGTAACCGAAGTTACATAAGGCATATTTTCAATCTGCAAGGAAGTTTCAAACCAAACATATTGTTTCTAAAGAGAGATTACTGATGCCATATAGTTACGTAATAATAGTCAGCAGAAGGCTAAATTTAATTACTTCATCGAAGTTGCTGCTCTCACAAATTTGCCTCGCCATTGCATTTGTGATTTACGCTACGTAGCGTCATTCGGCCGGGAACATTACTGCTTTAGCTCAGGGTAAGCCATCTGTTCACATGATAGAAGCAATCCACTTAAGTCATTGACGTATTGATCCGAACTGAACGGAGCGCTATATAGTACGTAACATCAGCTGTGACTCCAACTTCTGCTCCCCAATGAATTAATTTATAAGCCCAATAACCCAGGCAGGAGGGAGCCGAGTTTCCAGACAAAGCGACGTCTGGCGCAAGTGTGGGAGAACTGCCAAAGAGGACTTCCGCAGCTGTCCACTGCGTAGAAACTTCCGTGGAAGACGGTGGACAAGTTGAAAATAAAACGCATGGCAACATTGTAGACGCCGGCCAGCGATGATGAAATTATAGCCTTTGGTGTCCAGGCGCGGTCTCCTCATCCATGTGCTGTCCACGTAATTGCGGCACGAGTTCTTGCTAGGAGCCGACGCCACAGTTAAGTATAGCTCCAGCGTCGGATCTCTTACCGACAGACACAACACGCCTGCCTAAGCGCATTATATCTTGTCCACGGAGTGACTTCTCAGCAACTGTCTTATTTGCATAATGACATTTCTTTCATTTTTATCGAATCATATGTTAAAAAATCCTTCGTCTTGCTCTGTTTCATCCTTCTATCCACTTAAAGAATTAATTACGTCCGGTTATTTGACGCTGAATTCGTACTGAATGGTTATATTCTGTCTGTCGTCTCTGGGAAGAAACCTTTAGCCTATAAACATTCCCTCTTAGGCAACAGTAGTATTCTGTTGGTCAGATACCTCCACGTTAGATGTTTTGTGTGAACCCCAAGCGGCGTTCGATTTGTCGTTTCAAACTTTGCTTTACAAGCAAATTTCACCTGCTAAGCAACCCTAAGACTCATTTATTTTATTTCATAATTAATTGGAACTAATTGGAGTAAACGTTTTACTTCCGTTATTGATGGGCGATAGTCCAACTCGGTATAAAATAACCAGCAATATAATGGGCACCAACGAAAGACTTCACGAAATAAAACGATGCGAAAGTAAAGTCTGCAACATATGTAATCTATTCGTCAATAGATTTTTATGTGGAAAGATAAACGAGATGTGCAAACTGCACCCAAAACAATACATTATATTCATCGCAAAACGTGCAGAAAAGAATGTCAGACCGTAAAATATGATAAGGTGAGAAGAGAAATACTATCCCCAAAATAAATGTTAATGTTAATGAGAAAATAAGCGCCCTATGTTATCAATAAGTTAAGATGCAGACGATCCATACGATTTTATAATCCAAATAGTTGACGAGGAACGAAAAATGCAGGGTGTGTCAACCTAAAAAAAAAAAAAAAATGGAAATGCAATGCATGATACACTGAGTCTGGAAACAGGAACTGTATCCTAGAAAACAAAACAAGATCGTCAAGACGCCTCAAGGGAATCGTTCAGTAATTCTTTAATTGTAGACATAATAAAATATCATTTCAGTTGTTTTTAATATAAAATTTGAATGGGAATAGGAAGGATTTACTTTAATTTCATTAAAATACATAGATATTAAGAAAAAGAGGTTATTTATGCGACTAAAGTAGTGAATCATTCACGCAGTTACTCGTTTTATATTTCGATCTATTTACTCAGATACCTTAAGAAGAGTTCGAATGCTATGAAGCATCAGTTGTCGGCCGTGACAAGGGCTCTCCACACCTCCCTCCCTTCCCACTAATACACACACACACACACACACACACACACACACACACACACACACACACACACACACACACATCCTCAGAGACGCGACCAAAGCTCTCTAGAGATGTGAAAGAAGAAAAATAAAACGAAACTGTATTGATAAATTCGAAATAGAAGAGGGGCAACAAAAATTAAGTAAGTACATCACACAATACAATTAAGGGGTCTCTTTTCTGAAACCCCGTAATTTTCTCCTGCTGCGAAGTAAAAGATTGAAAACTGGCTCAAAGATGCCTACAATCATCCTCTGTAATGGTGCAAACAGCATGGTGTTGACACATACAAGGAAAAAATGCCAGAGCTCTGAAGTTCATGTGACGGGCACGTTGGGTTAATGATAACACACTGACACCAAATTTCAGTAGAATTCTGCCCAACGGTACGGTGGAAGTGTCACGTGATGGGAAAGTCGTTACAACACTCTTACTCACATTTCACCCCCTCTGTTGTCGCCTCTGTGAAGGACGTCAGATCCGCGACGCCCAGAGTTGAAATTAGGTGGGTTTCTTATGGGTCGGCGAGGTAAACAGTCCAGCCAGAATCGACACGAAAAAGCATGTGGCCTGAATGGTGTCAGTGAAACCACCTCTTTCCTTAGGGTTTCATGCTCACACATTCTGCGTCCAGAACGATAGTTTGCAGAGCTATCTGCAACAACACGACGTTCTCGATATCCTTTGAGTCTGCTAACTCCCACCCCACCCCCTCCCGGACTATCAGAATTTTCAACCCCTCTTAACGGAATTGGAAGGGTTGCAGTGTCATTGAGCGTATTTTAATCCCTTTGGATTGTAGCAAGACCTCTATTTTTGCTCCGGTACACACGGTGTAGTCACTAGGGACCGTTCAAAACCATTCGACAACGTTTGAACTTGTTACGAAGCAGCAAAGCGCGCTTATGCTTCTTCAGCCCTCGTGTTTCACGCCCTCTGTGACATGACTGGGGCGGGGGCGACTGCAACATTGACAATAAGTGAATAAAATGGCAAAAGGATCCACCTAAGACACCCTAGTTTGGTAACGCTCTCGGTGCCACCTGCGCACATCACTGAGCATTTTAAAAACGTAACTGTACAGAGACTACGACATCAGTTCAGCTGAAAGGTGGGCAACTGCTGCTCTAGTACCTGCAAGCATGTGGATCTAAGTGGGGTATAACGGGTTGGCTCCCTCAGGCGCTAGAGCTGGAATGGAGTGGGACTCAGATGTGCTCAACGAAGGTGCACAGGTGGCACCGAGGTGTTACCGATCTAGGAGGTCTTTCAATAGTTATGAAGCCATTTTGTCATTGCTCCGCTATTGTTTGCAAAATTAAATTTCGGAAATTAGTACTAAGCCAACTCCTAATGTATAATAAGTGCTGCACCACTCGGGACAAAAATTATAGAATGTATAGTTTATTTCGCGAGATGGGAGGACAGGAAGGGAGGGGTTGGAGTCCAAACAAGTGTCGAAGTACCTAGAGACGACACTGCATACGGAGGAAAGGCAATCTATTCCGAGCGCTAATGTCCTCGGTAAGACACCCCTGGCTGAATACGGGCAATGCTACACCATCAATGAACGATCAATTTCTAATAAAATCAAAGCCTAATAAAGTATGAAATGACGCTTCTGAATGGTTGCTTCCACCTTTTATTTAGGGAACGTTTCACAATGAAAATTAATAATATCCCGTCGACTGACTGAACTTATCGGTTCGTCGTAAACGAATACAACATTTCAAATAAGATTCATTAGAACAGTGTTGTCTGCCGGAATGGCGGAAGCCTCATTATCTCCTGTAATTTTATTAATCGCATTGGTTACATTAACGTCGTGACAGTTGACGTGTAGATATTGTGACTGTAGTCATACCTTCAGATTTTCAGTCAAAGACATAATATCTAAGTCATACTGATTTGAGATGTTATATAATGAGTCTTCCTCCCTACTGTTTATCACTGGAGGCTTACAAAATAACGAAGTATACTGCATAGTTCCTACAGTTCCATTTTCTGCCATTTCGTCGCTAGCAAGATGGTGCGGCTGTGTGAGTGTTTGCCACGTTATGAACAATCACTTAGAAAATCTGGGGAGATGTGAGCGTCCAACTGTACAACGGGCCTCAGGCTAAAATGTGGACCATCTATGACGAATACATCATCTCTTCGCCACTTCTGTGAGCGGGAGGAAACATTATGATAAATTCTGATAATCGAGAGTAGAGATTGCAATCAGCTGCAGATCGTTGCTCACGTCAGCTTCAACGACGTCTGTCGCCTCGCCTTAGATAAAATTCTCAATTCTTTCCGGAAGCTGGACAAATCAGTATAATATAAAGCAATTATTTCAACATGACGAATAACAACTCTGGAGGGTGAGGCTCTTAAAATATTAATTGTTAAATGCCGAAGTATTTGCAGAAATGACCCAGAACTCATGTCTATCTAAGAAAACTGTCGTTCCAATATCAGACTAGGACCTTTGCGTTAGTTGAACTCGAAACTCAATGTAAATTTTCGACAGTACGTATAACCTATGTCGGAAGATGGATTAGACTCCCCAGGAGGAGAAATGTTTATAGTGACAAGAATAAACATTAAGTGTGTTCCGAAGTGAATAGTATGGTGATTTAATATGGACAAGAGTAACTACGGCCGGTGATCTTACATCAATAATCGGATTTTTCTACCGTCGATCAGCTTCAGAAATGTTCAAATGTGTGTGAGTTTCTAAGGGACCAAACTGCTGATGTCACCGGTACCTAGACTTACACACTACTTAAACTAACTTATGGTGAGAACAGCACAAACACCCATGCCGGAGGGCGGACTCGAACCGCCGGCGGGTGGGGCCGCGCAATCAGTGACATAGCGCCTCAAACCGCTCGGCCACTCCGCGCGGCAATCAGCTTCAGACTCATCTGTCGTACAGTCATTTAAATATACCACAAACTCAATGGTACGGAAATATCCTGACCATTCGATAGTGGTCAATTTAACCCGCCCATTATTGACTGGAAAAACGGCGCGTACGTTAGCGGCGATCAGAAGTTTCCTTAAATAACGCTGAAAACTTTGTCTCACAGCTGCCTCGACTTACTAATCCGACAATCCGCAAGTGAAGAAAATATTTTAGACCTCCTGGAGACAAACATAATCAAGCTTTTTCGAGACTGCAACCAATGAAGAGAGAGTCTTTAACAACGCTAGTAAAGAAATGTTATTTCATGAGAGGGAAAAAGGTCATCAAGAAAGCTAGGAGGGTAGTTTTGTCTTAT
Organism: Schistocerca piceifrons; assembly: GCF_021461385.2. NCBI lineage: Eukaryota > Metazoa > Arthropoda > Insecta > Orthoptera > Acrididae > Schistocerca > Schistocerca piceifrons. Next base: position 566,672,667 of record NC_060149.1, read on the forward strand.
CGAATTCGTAAACAGTTTCTGTCAAATTACTTAACGAGCAAAAAGAGAACATTTAGTTCACTTCCGGCAAATGCAGATCAATTGTGATGAAAACTAGGAAGTGTTGCCCATACGTTAAGTCAATGAATGGGACACACCCTCCATTCTATCTGTCGTTGATTTGTCTGCTGTTAAAACTGAAGACAGCTGACAGAAAAAACAAAAATTAACTATCCCTTTTGAAAACGTATTGATACATGAAAAACAATTACGATTAGAACGCGACAGCAGCGGCCCCTATGTGAAGAGAACATAAGCGCCGCGATCGACTGGTGACGACCCAGTGGAATAGCAGCTTCAAGATTAGCGAGTTGGGTACAAGCGTCTACCCTAGTTACTTCGCTTGTACACTCTATGCAGAACAGACTTGGAATTGTTTGCACTGAAGATGTATTATTTGGTATGTCACTGTTTCCTTGCCACACATCTGTGTTACTGCAAAGTTAAGTACTGTATCTTTCTTTTTTGTAATAAAACACAGTAATACGACTTGTCTGATTTCATTGTCTAGCGAACCGAGTACGAAGGGTTCCTAGACGGTATTCAGAATCCAGCACTTGTATTAAACACAGTGTTCCATAGTCATACACGACATCTTGGAAAAAGCAGATGCAGGTGAGCAAGTAAATAACGTCCTTGTAGATTACTGGTTTTCTTCCAGCAATGTCGAATAGCGTTCAACGCTGCACCACCTAACCAAGATATGATCATGTGGAGTATCTTCTCATATTTGGGACTGACTCGATAAGCTTTGGATAAACAGAATCTAGTACGTTATACTGGGCATCGAATATATTACAGAAGCGAAAATATTACCTTGTATACAGAAATCATAATACGAGATCCGGTGTTGCCTATATGCATAAACCAGTTACAACGTAATGTCAGCAGCACTGTAAAATTCCTTGCTGGCAGTGCTGCTGTCTGCAGGAAAATATATTCGTTGAAAGATTATAAGGAAAGACTTGGACAAAATTTTCGCTTGGCGTAGTAAATGGTATGTCTCTTTATATGTGGATAAATGCATGAACGCAGAATGATGCCTATAACAAAGAGAGAGAACAAGGCAGTTTCCACTTACAAGATTAGTGATGAGTACCTTTAGCACGTTACATCGTATTAATACTTAGGGCAATACTAGTACGTTATATGATATGGGATGAAAACATTTTTTATTAAGGAACATAAATAGAACATTTAAACTTGTCGGAAGCGTTCAGGGAAGGTGCAGTGCTTCAGTAAAAAAATCGCAGGTAAGTCGCTAGTGTGACCAATCCTGGAGTACTGTTTCAGTCTTTGGACTAATTATTAGGCAGGCATGACACGAGACATGGAATGAAATCAGTGTGACGCTGCTACAATCGTAATAGGATACTACAGCTTGTATGAAGTGTAACCTATTTCAAAATACCAGGTGTAGACTGGGAGACTCAAGTGATTAGGACGGATAGCAGGGACAGAAAATCGAGTGAAATTGTTCTGAGTGCTTTATCGGGAAACTACCTTCAGCAGTTAATCAGAGACCTGATTGGTGAAGACATCACCTTTGACCTGTTGGTGACTCATAGGCTCTAACTTTTCGACTCAGCGTAGAACAGGGAATGAGTGAAGATAAGCCGTTACTGAATATGGATGTAAATAGGAATACGGAAAAGGTGGGAAGACCTTTCTGTTTCGGAAGAGTGACAAGAGACAGAGTTCATATTACCTGTCAGTTTAGAACGAAAATTTCGTCTCCAATACAGACAATGTTGAGCATCAATGGACAAAGTTCAGTAGCATCGTACAATACGATTTAGACAGGTACATGTCGAGCAAAATTGTGATGGATGACAAGGAAACACCGCGGTTCGACAACCGTGTTAGAAAGCTGCTACGAAATCAAAGAGAGCTTCACTGTAAATTTAAACGCAGCCAAGGCCTCACAGACAAAAAACACTACACGAAGCCAAAATTAGCATAAAGAGGGCGTGAAGCGCTCAGCCAATTCAAAAGTGCAACTTCATCTGCTGACTTGACAGAAAAGCTTAAGAAGTTTTAGTCTTACATTAAATCAGTAAACGAACCGAAGCCATCTGTCCAGGCCCTCTGTGACCATAATGGCAGTGAAACAGTGGACGACACAGTAAAGGACGAAACGGTAAACGTCTTTTTCCAAAATTGTTTTGAAATAGTCGCATGAATGCAAAAATGACAGATATCAAAGTAAGTGACCAAGAGATAGAAAAGCAGCTGAATTTGCCCAAGAGACGAAACGCCACGGGGTCTTACGGGACACCAATTCAATTCTATATGGAGTATGAGATAGAAGTTGCCCCGATTCAGGCAGCACTGTACAGTAGGTCTCTAGAGGGCCGAAGCGTTCCTAATGGTTGGTTAAAAGCACAGGTTTTTCCCGTTTTCATGACGAGTCGTTGAACAGACGCATAAAACTATAAGCCCTTTGTCTTCGATGTTGATCTGCTATAGAATTTGGAACATGTTTTATGCTCGCATGTTATGACATTTCTGGAGACCGAAACCTCCCGTGTGGGATCAACATGAGGTCCGAAAACAACGATAGTGTGAATCCCAGCTTCTCAAATCATCCACGAGACCCAGAAGGCAGTAGATACAAGCGTCCATGTAGGCATCGCATTCCTTGACTTACGGACGGCGTTCGATACATTCTCGCACTGCTGACTAATGAACAAAATACGAGCGTATGGGGTATCAAGACCAACAGTGCAACTGCATAGAAGAGTTTCTAACAAACAGGACACAGTACGTCACTATCAACGGAGAGGGGTCTTCAGGTGTAAAAGCAACTTCTAGCGCGGCCTGCCGCTGTGGCCGAGCGGTTCTAGGTGCTTTAGTGCGGAACCGCGCTGCTGTTACGGTCGCATGTTCGAATCCTCCCTCGGCCATGGCTGTGTGTGATGTCTTTGGGTTAGTTAGGTTTAAGTAGTTCTAATTCTAGGGGACTGATGACCTTAGATGTTAAGTCCCATAGTGCTTAGAGCGATCTGCACAATTTTACTTCGGGCATGGCCCAAGGGAGTGTTACAGGACCACTAGTAATCGCAATATATTTAAATGATCTATTAGAAAACGTCGTAAGTTCCACGGACCTTTCCGCGGATAATGCTGATGTATACAGAGAAGTCTCAAGGCTAGAAAATCATAGCGAAATGCAGGATGACCTGCAACGAATCGAGGCTTGATGCAGAGTGGTAAATGATCCTCAAGAGAAACAAATACAGCGTATTGCGAATACAGAGGCAGAAACGCCGTTTATTGTATGGTTACACAATTGCAGAACAATCAATGGGAGCAGTTACATTCATAAAATATCTGGGGTATGCGTAGCGAGCGACTGAAGTGCGACGACCATACAAAATTAATTACGTGTAAGGCAGATGCCACAGTGATATTAATTGGGAAATCTTCAAGAAACGTAGTCCATCATCGAAGGAAGTAGTTTACAAAACACTTTTTCGACCAGTACTTGAATAATGCGCATCAACGTGGGAAATAGACGAGTTCCAAAGAAGAGCGGTACATTTCGTTACAACTTCATTTAAAAAGTGCGAAAGCGTCACGTAGATGCTCGGCCAAATCTAGTGGCAGACAATGCAAGGGAGACGTTCTTTGTGACGGTTATATTACTGTTAAAAATTGCAACAGCGTAAGTTCATAGAACAGTCAAAAAATAGGCCTGTGTTGCTTCCTCCTACGTGTATCCTGTGAAGAGACCGTGAAGATAAAATAAGAGATTAGAACCCACACAGAGCTTACCGACACTCGTTCATCGCGCAAATCATATGCTACTGGAACAGGAATGTCGGGAAGTGACAGTGGTTCACAAAGTGCCCCTCGATACACCGATAAGGTGGCTTACGGAATATAGCTGTAGATGTATATATAGAGGATCAATGCTCAGGGAATTTAAATGGGAATCCTCGGAAGGAAAACTCCTCGCGAAACGCTGGTGGGTAAAATTAGAAGAGCTGTATTGGAAGAAGACTTTGCAACCATAATGCAGCCATCATCGTATGGCGTTGTGGTCATGAGCTTAGGATAAGAGACGTTAGGGTGCGTAAAAAGGTATACAGACAGTCATTCCTACAGTTTTTTCAATTCACGAATAAATCGGGACAGGAAATCGCTGTAATTGTTATAAGTTAGCCTGGTTGTGCTCTGTAAAGTGGCTTACGGAATATATAGGTAGATGGTGAAGTAGTGCTAAACAAGTTTCCATTGCACCAATCTGTAGTTTTTCCGAAAGTACAAGTGAAATGAAGCTACCTGTATTGCATGCGTCCCCCTCACCAACGCTCTCCGTGAACACTTCTTACGTGCCTCAACCATATTAGACAGCCGTACAGTATGTGTAACCACATCCATGCGGATCATTCCAGATGATTGACATTAAAAATCAACAACATGTAATTGCTACATTGGTACTGCGAGAGGCTCAACGCAGTGGAAAACTACTATATTGTTCGAGAACAAGCACCTGTACTGGACGGCCTAATGATGATGAGCAAAATACACCAGAGCTATAACAGGCCCCTATTGAGTTCTAAGGGCGAGGAATATTCGTAAGGGTGTTGTTATGACGAAAAACAAACTAGTGTTCCATGGGTGTGAGTGAGAAATGTTAGATCTCTTATTCGAGTAGTTAATGAGGTAATTTAGAAAGAGAAATAGATATATTCAATTTAGCAGTGAAAGGTATCAGTGAAGTGTGACGGGAGGAGGAACATAACACCTACTAAGGTGAGTGCAAGCCTATCAAGACAAAATCAAAAATAGATAATGCAACAGTAGGTTTGATAATGAATAAGCAGGTAGGAAAACGTATATTTACTTTTTGGTGGGGAACTGGAAGAGAGAGGGAAACAGTAATGAAGGATGGAAAAAGTAATTAAAGGGGAAGCCACTTGGTTTAGAAAGCATGAAAGAAGCCTGTGTACATGGAAGGGACATAGAGAGACCAGAAGGTTTTGGATAGATTACGTAGCGGTCTACATCTACATCTACATGGATACTCTGCAAATCACATTTAAGTGCTGGCAGAGGGTTCATCGCACCAACTCCACAATTCTCTATTATTCCAATCTCGTATAGCGCGAGGAAATAACGAACACCTATATCTTTCCGTACGAGCTCTGGTTTCACTTATTTTATCGTGGTGATCGTTCCTCTCTATCTAGGTCGGTGTCAACAAAATATTTTCGCATTCGGAGGAGAAAGTTGGTGATTGGAATTTGGTGAGAAGGTTACGTCGCAACGAAAAACACCTTTCTTTTAATGATGTCCAGCCCAGAACATGTATCATTTCGATGACACTCTCTCCCATATTTCGCGATAATACAAAACCTGCTACTCTTCTTTGAACTTTTTCGATGTACTCCGTCAGTCCTATCTGGAAAGGATCCTACACCGCGCAGCAGTATTCTAAAAGACGACGGACAAGCGTAGTGTTGGCAGTCTCCTTAGTAGATCTGTTACATTTCCTACGTGTTCTGCCAATAAAACGCAGTATTTAGTTAGCCTTCCCCACAACATTTTCTATGTGTTCCTTCCAATTTAAGTTGTTCGAAACTGTAATACCTAGGTATTTTGTTGAATTTACGGCTTTTATATTTGAATGATTTATCGCGTAACCGATGTTTAACGGATTCCTTAAGCACTCATGTGGATGACCTCATACTTTTCGTTATTTTCACACCATTTAGGTACCTTTTCTAAACCATTTAGCAGTTTGTTTTGATATTCTGATGACTTTATTTGTCGATAAACGACAGCGCCATCTGCAAAAACCTAGGACGGCTGCTCACATTGTCTCCCAAATCGTTTATGTAGATAAGGAACAGCAAAGGACCTATAACACTACCTCGGGGAACGCCAGAAATCACTTCTGTTTTATTCGATGACTTTCCGTCAGTTACTAAGAACTGTGACCTCTCTGACAGGAAGTCACAAATCCAGTCACATAACTACGATGATATTCCAGAAGCACGCAGTTTCACTATAAACTGCTTGTGTGGTACAGTTTCAAAAGCCTTCTGGAAATCCAGAAATACGGAATCGATCTGAAATCCATTGTCAATGGCACTCAACACTTCATGTGAATAAAGAGCTAGTTGTGTTTCACAAGAACGATGTTTTCTAAACCCATGTTGACTGTGTGTCAATAGACCGTTTTCTTAAAGGTAATTCATAATGTTCGAACACAATACATATTCCAGAATCCTGCTGCATATCGACGTTAATGATATGGGCCTGTAATTATGTGGATTACTCCTATTAACTTTCTTGAATATTGGTGTGACCTGTGCAACTTTCCAGTCTTTGGTTACGGATCTTTTGTCGAGCGAACGGTTGTATATGATTGTCAAGTATGGAGCTAATGCATCAGCATACTTTGTAAGGAACTGATTGGTATACAATCTGGACCAGAAAACTTGCTTTTATTAAGTGATTTGAGTTGCTTCACTATTCCGATGATATTAACTTCTACGTTACTCATGTTGGCATCTGTTCATGATTTGAATTCTAAAATATTTACTCCGTCTTCTTTTGTGAAGACATTTCGAAAGGCTGTGTTTAGGTACTCTGCTTTGGCAGCACTGCCTTCGATAGTATCTCCATTGTTATCGTGCAGAGAAGGCAGTGATTGTTTCTTGCCGCTTACATACTTCACATACGACCAGAATCTGTTTGGATTTTCTGCCAGGTTTCGAGACAAAGTTTCGTTGTGGAAACTGGTATAAGCATCTTGCATTGAAGTCCGCTCCAAATTTCGAGCTTCAGTAAAAGCTCGCCAATCTTGGGGATTTTGCGACCGTTTATATTTGGCATGTTTGTTTCGTTGTTTCTGCAACAGTATTCTGAGCCGTTTTGTGTACCGTTGTTTGCTAATTGGTTTGGTATAAATTTTTCAATTTCTACCAATACTATTTCTCTGAATTCAAGTCACATCTAATTTACACTTATTAATTTGGAAGGACTGGAGATTGTCTTTCAGAATGGCGTCAAGTGAAATTTTATCTGAATTTTTGAATAGGTATATTTTTCGTTTATTTTTTAAGGGAGAGATTTCAAAACAGATTTTAAACTGGAAAATATTTCCAGGGCAGATGTGGACTCTGACCATGGCTCTAGACACTATGGGACCTAACATCGGAGGTCATCAGTCCCCTAGACTTAGAACTACTTAAACCTAAAGACATCACACACACCCATGCCCAGGGCAGGATTCGAACCTGCGACCGTAGCAGCTGACTCTGACCATAATTTATTGCTTATGAACTGCAACTGAAACTGGAGATACAGAAGGAAGGTCGGAAATGAATGAGATGGGACTTGTATAATTTAAAGAACAAGATATCGTTCAGTATTTCAATGGCTGCTGTAAGTACTTGCTGAAGGAGGGGAAATAAATACAATAGTAGGTGAAAGGTTAGCTAGGGGGGATGAAATTTTTAGTGCAGCTTTGGATGAAACAGACATGAAGAAAGGGTGCCTTAGAAATCCTTGGAGAAAAAGAGATATTGCGAAACAACAAAATATAAAAATCTAGCAAATGAAGTGGGTAGACAGAGGTATCTACAGGGTATAAAGTGGGACTCACACAAACTGCCAAATGGCAGAGCAGTAACGGCTAGAAGAGAAATGCGAAGATCTATAAATAGTAGAGGGGTGGAGAACTACATAAAGCCAGTCTTCGGGCTGAATACAACAATAACTGATTTATACATGGCTATGTGAGAGGTAGCTCGCACATTTATGAATATCAGAGGCACTTTGGAGAAAAGAGAATCACCTGTATGATAACTAACTACTCAGATGCGAAGCAAAGAAGGGAAGGCTGGAAGGTAGGAAGAATATATACAAGGGCTATACAAAACACTATTATAGAAAGAAAAAAAGAAGTAGATGAAGAAGAGACGGGGGATAATATAATGCGAGAAGCATTTGACAGAGCACCGAAAAAGAAACTGGTAGAAGTCCATCTATGGGTAGACCGATTTGAGTCAGGAGAAATATAGGGATACGCATGGAAACTCTCACCATACGACCTACCATAGAAGGTAGACTAAGGAAATGCAAACTTGTGTTTATAGAATATGTGGATTTAAAGAAAGCTTTTGACAATGTTGACTTTAATACAGTAATTGCGATATTCTGAAGGTAGCAGGAAGAAATTCATGAGAAAGATTACCTACAAGTTGTACAGAAATCAGGTTACGCTTATATGAGTCGATGGACATGACAGGGAAGTAATGGTTGAGAAGGGAGTGAGATAGCGTGGCAGTCTGTCCTCGTTGTTATTCAACATGTGTATTGAGCAATCAGTATAAGAAACCACCGGACAATTTGAAAAGACAGTTAATTTTCAGGGAGAAATAAATTAAACTTTGAGGATTCCCGACGCTAATATAAATCTTTCATATACGACAGAGGATCTAATAGCACAATTGAAAACGGAATGAACGAGTAGCTTACAATATGAACACTAAAAAAAGCAAAACAACTGTAACTGAATGTAGTCAAATAAAATAAGACGATGCTGAAGGAATCAGATTGGGATGCGAGACACTAATATAGATAGATGAGTTTTGTTATTTCGGCAGCATAATAAGTAACGATGGCCGAAGCAGAGAGGGGGTAAAATTCAGAGTGATAATAGCAAAAAAAGCACATCCAAAAAAGAGAAGGTTGTTAACATCGAATATAAAGCTAAAAGTAAGGAAGTCTTTTCTCGAGGTATTTGTCTACAGTATAGCCTTGTATGGAAGTGAAATATGAATGATATCAGTTTGTACAATAAGAGAACAGAATCTTTTAAAACGTTGTGCTAAAGAAGAATGCTGAAGATTAGTTGGGGAAAACGTATAACTAATGAAGAGGTACTGAACTGAACTGGCAAGAAAAGAAATTTGTGGCACAGCTTGACTGAAGGAAGAGTTCGTTTGATAAGATACATCCTGAGATATTAAGGAATCGTTAACCTGGTAATGAAGGAAGGTGTGGCGGTAAAAACCGAAAAGGGAGCCCAAAGCATGACTTCAGTAAGCAGGTTTAAGTGGATGCAGATTGCATAGCTGATCGGAGGCGCGGGGGCTTGCTCCAGACAGACTTATGAGGAGAGCTGCTCTAAACCAGTACTACGATTTAAGATATCATCATTCTGTTTAGTACAGATTCGTATCGTAAATGGTTCAGTCTGACCAGTGTCACAACTGATGTTCTAATGTAATCAGTGTAGCTCGCAGCACTGAATATTGCAAGATAATATTTGTTGGATATGGCAAAGAAACTTTTGCCTATTTTTTGTTCATCTTACAGATATATTTTAATGTTGTAGCTTCCTGAAGATGAGCAGTTCAACCTGCGTAGCTTCGCCACAGTTAATCCTTATTCTGTCACCTGTTCTAGATTATGAAATTACGCTTCTCGTGGTACACTAAACCGTAACGATCCACCGACCGAGGTGGCTCAGTTGTTAGCACACTGGGCTCGCATTCGGGAGGACGAGGATTCACATCTCCGTCTGGCGATCCATATTCAGATTTTCCTTGGTTTCTCTAAGCCGCTTACGGAAAATGCTGGAATGGTTCCTTTGAAAACGGGTCCGACCCTTTTTTTCCCCTTCCCACCCTAATCGGAGCATGTGTTCGCTCTCTGATGACCTTGTTGTCTATCGGACGTTAAACTCTAATCTTCATTCCCTTTAACCATAACGATTTGTGTACAAAGAAGTATTAGCATTCATTTAATGCGCCTTTAATTTTTTTAAATAATAGCTTTGAACTGCAACTGTCGAGCGAATTAATTTTTGATGACGTTGTTTTTACTCATGCCGTTGTCCAGGAACCGTGGCGTATGTACTTATACTTTACAAGACAAACCTCTGCGAAAATCTGATGGAAAGTAGGTAATTAAGTTCTATCCATCTAGTTACCTGGGAGCTTAGGAGCAAAATTACAGATTCAGAGAAGTTTACAGAAACCAGTATGGACGACGCAAAAAAACGTACTTAATACAAGAACCACACCTACTTATTCCATGGGGTACCTTAAGTTAGTTAGGAAGAGCTAAGTCGTGTATCACGATACAGTTTTCCGATTCTCTTTTGTTCCGTTGAGCGCCGGCTCGAGAAAATTTTTCCACACAAATAGCTTACTGTTTGGCTCCCTTCCCCCTTTTCCCTCGTACTCTTGCATCCTTGTCAGTTTCCTCCACTATTTGTGGTGCATCCCGGAAACAAATCTTGCAGTTTGGGCTCCTCTCAGCTTAGTGCCTCAAGCGGCCGCTTCTACGTCCCGTACAGAAATTTTACAGCTGTGGCACATTTGGCGCCCCTCTCAGCTTGGCGAATTAAGCGACGCCTTGTGTCGCTTGGCCTTAATCTGGTTACGATCGCATTCTTATACGCTGTGCAAGAAGAGCAGTTTTCGATAATCCTCTGCATTTATCTAATTTTACCATCGTTGTTATTTTCTGATACGTTCTTGGGAATAGTAATATATTGATGAACTCTTCTTGGAACAAGAGTTTTCTGAATTTTAACAATAACTCCCCGCATGGTTCGCCACTTATATGTTGTAAGGCATTGTCAATTGATTTATATGTGCATCTCATGCAGCTCTCGTGCTGACTAGCCAAACCCATGGCGAAAAGTGCAGCACTATTTCGAGTCTTTAAGAGTTTCTCTAATAATCGTAAAGTGTGAGGGTAGTACTGTACATTGTTGGAAGTAACTTAAGAACTGGTATGATTTTGTAAGTAATGTTCTTTTTGGATGTAACACATTCCTTCATAATTCTTTCAGTGAACATCACAATGTACGGTTTCTCTACAAACAATTTCTTGCATGTTTATTTCTCCTCAAATCGCACCAGATATAAACTGCTATACATTTAATTCTTGAACTACTCTAGTTACTGGCTGTCAGCGATGTAGCATAACAGCTAGTTTGCTAGTTTGTGTTAATGGACAGCAAATAATTGTCATACCTCTTGTTGATACTCTATAATGTCCTAACTAAACTTATCTAATATTACTCCTATACCCACATACGACGGCATTCAATAAATAGTGCAGCACTTTTTTTCTGAAATTAGGTTGGTTTATTCGGGATTCAGTACACCAGATTATTCCCCACTCTTTTGGCTACAAAATGTCCCTTCAGTGCCACGGCCTTACTCCAAATTACTGGGAGAGCCTGTATGCCCGCAGGTTACCAGTCTACTGGTTGACGTCGGAGCCAACGTCTTGCTGCATAAATAATCCCCATCACCCACAGACTGCTTTCTGCGGAGTGCATCATTCATCGGGCCAAAAAGGTGGAAGTCCGAAGGTGCGAGGTCCGGGCAGTAGGGTGGGTGAGAAAGAACAGTACAATGAAGTTTTGTCAGCTCCTATCGGGTGTGCAGACTTGTGTGAGGCCTTGTGTTGTCACGGATAAGGAAAAGTTCGCTTGCAGTTTTGTGGCGGCGAACATTTCTTCAATTTCCTGGGGATAGCACAATACTCTTCCGGTTGATCGTTGCATCGTGAGGTAGGTCATCAAACAGAATAACCCCTTCAGAGTCCCAGCAGACCATCACCATGGCTTTACCGAGTGAGGATGCGGCTTTGAATTTCTTCTTTAGTGAATTGGTGGTGCGACGCTTCCCCAAACCCAACCTCCATAGGACTCCAGTTTTGTTTCTGGTTCGAAGTTGTGAGCCCATGTTTCATCGCCTTTGACGATGCTCTACAAAAAGTTGTCACATAAGCAATTCCGCACATACGGTCTTCGGTAACCCTTAACAGTCTTTTGTTAGGTGGCGAGGAACCAGCGGGCGCACACCTCTGACTACCAGAAATGGTGAACGAGTGTGTCAGCGCTACCAACAGAGACGTCCAGTCTTTCAGCGGAGTGTTTGATTGTGATCCGTCGATCACCTAGAATGAGACGCACATTCCTCAACAATGCGGAAGTGACAGCTGCGTGTGGCCAGCCGGCACGAGGGAGATTGGATGGTTTACGCGACCTTGTTTCCTTGCCCAACGACCCACCGTGCTTTCATTCACTGCCAAGTCTCCGTGGTCAACTCTACTAGAGCCTATGAATGTCTACGATAGTCCGGTTCCTCGCAAAAAGAAACTGAATGACAGCTCTCTTCTTGGAATGAACGTCCATTGCAGATGCCATTTTGAAGGCTACGTACAACGCGGCCATGAAACTATAGAGGATTAGGACGGAGTATTCCACGACGTTCCACGATAAAGTGCGCACATTTTGAACCGACTGGCTGGAAAAAAAATTTTTCATGGGGATACACGCAGGTTTTCTTGAGGTCTAAAAAATCTCCCTACAGACAACAAGACATGAAGTCTTCAGTCAAATCACAGAGCTGGTAGTTTATTTCGTAAGTTATTGTTTAGCTCACAAGGCTACAATGCGGACAGTACTGAATACTTTCTGGTATTCATGGGACACATCATCAGACTAGGCGCCGCTGACTATTGTCATACATATGTCAAAAGTGAATTACTGACGAGAACACCCTCATTCGGATAGGTTTTGAGTTGGTATTGCACGACATTTCATAGAATTTGGTGTTGGCGAATACTCCGTTTTTGAGTAAGGGTTCTTGACAACATGGATTTTTTATTCTTTAGTAACAACTACGGAATTACAGATCATATGAAAAATTGTGGCAACATGTAGTGGCACAAAATAAATCTGCGTGGACTCGAATTCTGTCTGATGGTGTATAGGTTTAATTGGCCCTGAACGTTATGGGACTCAACATCTGAGGTCATCAGTCCCCTATAACTTAGAACTACTTAAACCTAACTAACCTAAGGACATCACACACATCCATGCCCGAGGCAGGAATCGAACCTGCGACCGTAGCGGTCGCGCGGTTCCAGACTGAAGCGCCTAGAACCTCTCGGCCACCCCGGCCGGCTCGGAAGTGTATTGTGCTACCCTCTGGAAAACGAAGAAACGTCTTCAGCGTGTTCGTCGCCATAAAACTGCAAGTGCACTTTCCCTTCTTCATGACAACGCAAGGCCTCACACACGTCTGCATAGTCGATAGGAGCTGACAGAACTTCATTGTACTGATCTTTCTCATCGACCCTACAGCCCGGATCTCGCACCTTCGGACTTCCATCTGTTTGGCCCGATGAATGATGCACTCCGCAGAAAGCAGTACATGGGTGATGGGGAGGTTATTTATGCAGCAAGACGATGGCTCCGATTTCGACAAGTAGAGTGGTAACATGAGGGCATACAGGCTCGCCCAGTAACGTGGAGTAAGCCCATGGTATTCAGGCAGGTTTAGTGACCTAGTTTCAAAGGTTTTATACAAGACCAAGGAGCTGTTACGCTATTTTTCTATCAATGTTCTCTTCTGATTGTTACGACGGAGTAACTTTCGTATGCAGAAAGAATCTTGAAAAGTAGTAAGTGGCACGTTCTTCCATATCAGTATTATCCGAAATTATGTTCAGTGACTGGACGTTGAGACAAACGTTGCTTCTGCCATTTACCAATTTAGCCATAAAATGTGAGTGGCGCAAAGGATGTTTAATGCCGGCTAATGCCTCCGGCGAGCGGTGCCTATAATTTGGTGGCTGTCACGTCGCGGCAGAGAATTGTGCAGGTATGTCTCCTCCGCAGCGCCGCAAAACATTCTCCAAAATTACATGGCCCGTAAAACGTGCGTGTATTCATTCGATACGTCCTCCTGGCTTCCTTAATGACGCAATTGCGGATTTCAATTTTAGTCCGAGTCTCTGAATGCACTGCTGATCACGTGAAGCGAAGTCCTTGTACATATTTTAAACATGCATTTGTAATTAAAGTTTCAAAAAAAAGTGGAGCTAGATTAATTTACCAGCAGCTTCCAAGAAATATATTTTTCCATGTCCTGGTATGCAACTAAACAAAAAAGTCATGGTCCCAAGGGAATGAAGTTTCACTAAAATACCATCTAAGTTCATTGGACAAAATAATAGTCTTCACCTCAATCCAGCACACGGGTCGCATTGCAGTGCTGTGGATGATGTCGAACTAGTAGCACGTGTTCAGAGTAGCGTGCACCGGTGGCCTAAGTCAAGGCTGTGAAGAGGCGTCTACGAGCCTGGCAATTTGACGGAATTAGGGCAGTAATATTGGCATAAGAGGAGACGTGATATAATGCCAGAAAGAAGGAATGTTTTGGACGTGACCATGACTACAACATGAATGATGTTGTCCAATGTTTTGGTGCACCAACTAAGACTGTCAAATGTGTCTTCAAATCGAGTTGTACCACACACAGCCATGTGACCTGGCATAACAAAGTGCACCACTCAAAGCTACGCAACACGGCGTAAAAATAGTGGTCGTACGAAATGGCAGGAGCTGGAGACGAGTGTCACGCCTCGTCAACGACAATAGTTTTTTAACCCGACGGAAATTGCGGCTGTTGGTGAGAGTGCATTCATCTCAACCAGTTTCGGAGTGAACACTGAGAACGGAACGAGTGACATTCAATAGGTAAAGCAACACAACTTTTTATCGGATTTCAGTTGAAAAAATGTGGAATTTATTGTGGGACAAGGTGGAATATCGTCGCCTCAGCCTGTATCGTTTCATGAAGTAGCGACGCCACACGTAGCTTCAAAATGGCATCTGTAAACGGAGATGCCATCCAGTCAGAGAGGTGTCTTCGAGTTTCTTTTGGCGGAAAAGTAGAGAATCTCAGATATTCAAAGGCGATTGCAGAATGTCCATGGAGAGCTGATAGTGAAGAAAAGGACGGAGAGTCGTTGGGTGAGACGTCTGTCGTCATCGCAACAAGGTCACGCAAACCTCTCCGATTTCCAGCATACCAACTGACCTCACACAGCTGTGACCCCTGCAACTTTAGAACGTGCGGATACTCTCATTCAGGTGTTTAAAGGATGACAATCAACAGTTTGCTGCACAACTGGGCGGCTCGGTTGGTAGTGCTGACAGAATCGTCCACAAGTTGAGGTACTCGAGGCTGTGTACACGCTGCGTACTTCGCCGCCTAACAGAAGACCATAAAGAGCAACAAAGGACCATCTACGTAGGATTACTTGCGCATTGCCGGACTGATCGTGACAATTTTTGGTCGAACGGCTTCACAGGCAGTAAAAAAAAGGTTTATCACTTCGAACCGGAAACAAAGAGGCAATCCATGGGGTGGCGCCACACCACGTCTCCTCCGAAGAAAAAGTTCAAGCCATATCCTCAGTTGGTAAATTGATGGCGACAGTGTTTTGGTGCTCTGAGAGGTTTATCCTCTATGATATCCAACCTCACGGTGCAACGATCATTGCGGAAGGAGTATTGTGCTAACCTCAGGAAACTGAAGACGAACGCCTCATTCTCCACGACAACGCAAGGCCTCACACAAGTCTGCACACCCGTGATGGCCTCACAAAACTTCATGGACCGTTCTTTCTCGTCCACCATACAGCCCGGATCTCACACCTTCCGATTTCCATCTGTTTGGCGCACCTCGCTCGCTAACACAGCTTGCAGCCATTCAAATGGGTGCTACTGTGAAATGACGTGTCGAATTCAAAAGCATGAGGAGACCATTATGGATATTTGATGACTTTCTGAAGAAATACTACGAGTAGTTAATGGCAAACTGAAAATGTGCAACTGGACGATGCTGTATCAACAATAAACAGAATTAAGCAGTTCTAGCCATTTGATTACATAACTTCTTTCCTTTGTTTTGGAGTGCGGCAGCTTCCTCCATTCCCCTTCCTCCATTCCCGCCACACACCTTTGCCACTATGTTTGCCCTCACTTTGATCAGTTGTAAATCTATAATTAAGTTTCTAAGATCTTAACTTATAGACGCAGTCAGGACCTGCCATTGTGTTACTCTGCGGAAAAGACAATGGCTCCGACGTCGACTAGTTGAGTGGTACCATTCTTACATACAGGCCCTCCCAATAAGGAGGTGTAAGACCGTCGCATTGAACGGCGATGATGCTGAAAAGCAGGGGTTTGTAGCCAAAAGAGTGGGAAATAATATGGTGTATTGGAATCCTGAATACAATCAACCACCTTTCAGAAAAAAAGTGTTTCATTACTTATTGAACGCCCCCCGAAAATAGGCATTTAGTGTCGTATACCCCGCAAAGGGATATTGCTCACAGTGGTACGTGCAGTAAAAGTTGTGTAGAGAGTGCAGTTGAGGTCGCACGTGGTTATAGGTTGATTTTTTAAAACATCCTGGCAGATTGAAACTGTGTGCTAGATGGAGGCTAAAACCTGGAACCTAGCCCATAGTGGGCAATGCTGTTATCTACTCAGCTATCCAGAGACGGCCCACGCTCCACCCTCACAGCTTTACTTTCTCCAAAACCTCTGTCCTTCCTTTTAACATTCGCAGACAATCTCTTACATACCTAATGCGATTAGCTATCCTGGAAGAATGGAAATTGCCGACAAACTGTTTGCCCACAAGTAATCATCCAATTTTTTTTAAGAATGAATTCATTTTGGAAATAATCTTGTAGTAGTTAACCGGAGATGAAAAGTGTTGCACGGAATCTACTAGCATGGGGAGCTGCATCAAACCCGTCTTCAGGTCGAAGACCACAATAACAATAATTCCGTCAAAAGGAAATATAAGCCGAATATTAGTTTTTGTTCTATAGTCAATGAAAGGAAGGTGCAGCAGTGATTCTTCGATACTGTTAATATCATTTCGTCAGCATCTGTGTACTGCAATGCATACGACGAGCAACTGCTTCAACCTTGTAGAGCAATTTGGAACTATGGTGAGCAAAATGGTTTAAATCGAGTCTACTTTTGTACCAGTGTGGTTCTTAAGTGAGCAAATATTTATTTCATCTTTCTCCACTAACGTTAGGGATCTCAAACTAAAACCATCTAATTTCGATTATTTTTAGGTATTACATAGGCTATAAAGCAATTGCACTTCATCTTTTATTTTCTAGCCTCGATACATGTTTCATTTCTGTAAACCGGTAGGATATCTTCAGTGGGTATTGCGTCTAGGAAACACTCAACTTAAAGGAAAAAAGGTAGGACAGGGTTAAAAACAAATTCACAAAGAAACGCTGAAGAAGCAAGGAACTTAGGAATCAAACTAGTTGCGCTAAATCAGTGCTATTTTAAAGTTTCTGAAAACATTTTTAACACTTTCTCCATAACGATTACAGCGATCAATCGAAACGACAGTGAGAACGTTTTATTGCGATCACTGCATAAAGTGGTAAGTCCACTTTGCACAATTTACCGCTAATGTCGTGTAGTTCACTGAATCCTATCGTTCTGTACTCGTATTACACTTTCCAATGACATTAATGTGATCACTTGTCAAAAGCCTGAGTAAACGTCTTTTGCAATGCGGTCCGCTGCGAGATGTGCAAGAAGAGTGTCAATGTGGTTCTGGAAGGTAGCGACAGGGATGTGCAGCCACACCGACTCTAGTGCTGCGGTCCAGCCCGATCGATTGGGTTTAAATCCGGGAAGTTTGATGGCCAGGGGAGAGCGGTAAACTCATTCTGCTGCTCTTCGAAACATGGGCGTACACTGCGTGACGTGTGACACGTTGCATTGTTCTGCTAGTAGATGCCATCGCGCCGAGGGAAAACAAACTCCATGTAGGGTAGACATGGTCACCAAGGATAGATGCATACTTGTGCTGATCCATTCTTCCTTCCAGAATGACGAGATCACCCAGAGAATTCCTCGAAAACATTTCCCAGATCATAACGCTCCCTCCTCTGGCGTGGACCCGTCCGACAATTGTTCTAGGGTCTCAGAGGTTTCACGCCATTCGTACCGACAGCCATCGGTCCGATGGAGGTTAAAACGTGAGTCATCTAAAAAATCAACTTGTTGCCACTAAGTGGACGTCCAGTTGTGGTACTGGTGCGCAAATTCCAGCGTTCGACGCCGACGTACAGCAGTCATCATGGGTGCATGAACCAGGCACCCGCTGCGGAGACCCATACGCAACAACGTCCACTGAATGGTCGTTGAGGAGCCACTGTTGGTTGGCCCTTGGTTCATCTGGACGTCGTTCGTCCCAGTCATCTGTGAGCCAGTGGTGGACCACAGTTGCCTAGGCGCTGGTTTGAGTGGCACCATTTAGCCACGTACGGTATACTTTAACCACGGAAACACGTGGATCTTCTAAAAACTTAGCCGTTTCAGATATGCTTGAACCATTGGCCAGAAAGCCAATGATCATGGCCTTTTTGACATCAGATAAATCGCTCCGCTCCCGCATTACAACGACTGCAATGTTTTCCGCGTCCCCCCAACACGTTTTATATCCCCCTCCTCTGCTAGTGCTGCCACCTGTCGTCTGTGAGTGGTTGTTGCATGTTGAAGTCATACATAGGCGGTGATCGTATCAACGTGAGTGGATGGTGTAGTTTCGCAGGTGTCTCTACAATTTCATTGTTGGACGTCGTGAGAAAAAATTATTGTTTTTATGCAGTGCATGTATCTGGCTTCCTCGCAATGTACAGTAGACCATGTGAGGTATATGTGGAGCAGCAAGTACCTTACTGACAGATCCTCATTCGTTGCAGTATGGTGAACGTTGAATGTTCGTCTTTGTTCACAGTTCACAGCTTATAGCAACGTCTCTTCCAAACATTCCAAACATTAACTGACTACCATGTAACGTACAAACACTTCACGAACTCGCCTTTACTCTTTCGCACAGCTGCTGTGTTCGATCATTTGAACCTGTTATAAGCCCTACACGAATGTATAGTGTAAGGGAACAGGATGTATGAGCCTTTCGTACGAGCTCTCCTTCGAATATAACCTAGTACGTTACGTTAATTTCAAGCTAGCAACCGAAACTGGAGTTCCTCACTTCGCGTAGCAACCCCGAGTGCTTAAGATTCCGCAGTAATAAACCCGATTTAAATGCAGGTAACACTGCGTGAGATGCGATCTGTGCAGCTACCACATGTGCCAGCCGAAACATTTGCCCAATAAACGAGGCGGAACAGCATGGCCTACAGATCTCATCGGCGATCCCCGGGCACTAAGATCTCCCCAGTTAAGATTCCTTCCTCCTCTCGTCTCCTGGCTTCCTACTTTGTTTTGTTTCTGTGCATTCCATTTGCCGATTATATCACATTCTAACATAGAACGTCGATTCACAGGCAGCCTATTAACAACAATAAAGAAAGAAAAAGGAGCAGCAAAGGTATGGGACACTTCTCCACGTGTTATTCTGAATAGCTAACGGAAAATCAGCGAGATACCGAGATATCCTTCATATGGTGAGCTGATAACTGATCTACTAGTACAACGCCCAAGCGCGGCGTCATAATTTCGTTTTTTGTCGTAATGAGTGTCAGCAAGGAAGCCGATGATGGTATCTCTAACAATGTTCCATAATTCTCTCGTACGGTTTCACTTTCCAGTTGTCACGAACAACTGAAGATGCGTTTCGTAAATAGTGAGTCTTTTGAAAAGTGCTTCGTGCGAATATACATCTCGTCTTAAATGCAGCAATATGAATGAAAATTAAATCATGTATCGTGAGCCTGCGAATAAATTTATGTCAGTGTATCACGAGAAAACACATGCGGACTAAATCAAAAGTACTTGGACCCACTTTATCGCCAGGCTCTTCAAACAATACCAAGCAAAAACGAGACATGGCTGTATATATTCGGAAGTGGTTTTTTCCCCTAATTTTTATTGAAAACACATTTTATGAGATGTTACGAATACAAGTGAACATGCTAGTGAAATACCGAACAATTGGTAAGCAATAAGCAGAGTTACTTGGTTTGCGCATGACGGTACTCCAGAAAGTTTTAGCCGCGTTGTTAAAGACGCACAAGATGTAGTATACCAGGAGAGACGGGTGGTAGGAAGCAAGAAAATCGTGGTCTCTCGTGCACCATTAACATTTTTATTTACGGTTCCACCGAAAAGAATTTCTACACGCAATGAATATTCTGTATACAGTGAAGTTTTATCTGCTTGTCATTAAGACCTGATAAATGACTGGACAAAGTCTGGGAAAGAGGAAGCAAGAGTCCAATGTCTCATACATGGGGCCACCTTGCTCGCTAACAATGCTTGCAGCCATTTCAATGGGTGTTACTGTGAAACGACGTGTCGAATTCAGAGGCAAGAGGAAATCATTATGGACATTTGATGGCTTTCTGAAGAAATACTACGAGTGATGGCTGGCAAACTGATAATGTGCTACTGGACGATGCTGTATCAACAATAAACTGAATTAAACAGTGCCAGCCGTCTGAATACATGACTCCTTTCCTTTGTTTTGGCGTGTCGGAATTGCATCCATTCCCACCCCACACCCTTGCCACTCTGTTTGTCCTCACTTTGATCAATTGTAAATCTTTAATTATGTTTCATAGGTTTTAACCTAATGACGCAATCAGGACCTGCCGTTGTGTTATTCAGATGACATGTTGCACCTGTTCAGTAGAAGAGGGAAACGTTTATGCACTATGAAACTGGGAATCGTTGCGAAAAGTGCGATAGCATATATCACTACAGAAATAATGCAAGAAGACAGCGTAGCATCATGTTGTTACAAACAGAAAACGTGGACGGAGACCCTAGATACAACATGGGCGCGTCAGCGACAGCAAGGAAAAGCTACACGTTCCGCCATCAAACGGCTAAAACAATATGTGTCACATGTGTGGAGTCTGACGGGAAGAGGGTCCGAGTGGCCGAGGTGGGCACAGACATAGGAACCCTTCCTTTGTGAAGCCGTGTCCGGCCCCAGCGACGCGTAAGAAGGATCCAGGGACGTCTTGTCGCTAGTAGCCCCGGGTGTAGTGTCTATTCTTTAATTTTGTTTTTTCTGTTCAGGTACTTCGTTCACATGCAGAAGGCCACAGTTGTACGAATAAAGATTGTTAGTTTAACCTGCCTTCCTGTTCCACAAAAAAAAGGAAAAAAATGAGGGGGCGGTACAGAAACTGGAAAGGGGAGACATCGTGGCCAGGCCTTGGGATTCGACCCCTGCCCACACTGTCTCCACCAGCCAGAAGCTGACCGCAACATTTTCTTAAGAGACCTTTCTTTAAAAAAATAAAATAAAATAAATCCGGAGTATTCAGGGCGTTGGAAGGTATAGTTTTTTGAGCAGGAAGAAAGATGGTTAAGGCAACCGTACTAGACAAGCAGTGCATCCGGGCTCGAGTCCCAGTCTGGTCACAAATTTTCAAGTGTAGCTGTTGAATTGTTTCAACGTAGAAATTTGATTTTAGTTAACATATTTTAAAAAAAGTTCAACTGTGTGTGAAATCTTATGGGACTTAACTGCTAAGGTCATCAGTCCCTAAGCTTATACACTACTTAACCTAAATTATCTTAAGGGCAAACAGACACACCCATGCCCGAGGGAGGACTCGAACCTCCGCCGGGACCAGCCGGACTGTCCATGACTCTAGCGCCCCTAGACCGCTCGGCTAATCCCGCGCGGCTAACATATTTTCAGTTGGATGTTATATGACTTTGCCTTCATCCGACCCGTGAACTATCATTCCTCCTCCACTTGCTTCCCCCCCCCCCCCCCCCCTCACCGCTGCCCTCACAGTCTTCGCCCAGTTACAGGAGAGTCTCCGTTAAAATATGAAATCTGAATCATGCTAGAATTTGATATTTTTCGACGCACAAAACATTGCTACGGATGACTGATACATGAACCAATATTATTACCCACTGGACATCAAAAATCGACGTGGATATTTATTGCTAACATTGTGCAAAGTATTATCATTTAACGAAAGCTATTACTTTTAATTTCTCGTTTCTCCACGCCATCGTTTAACCTACAGATCACGCAGTGCGCTCCCGAAAGAAATTGTGTTGTCTTGAGAAGCTAATATATAAAACAGTGCCAAGTGTGAAAATGGTTGCGTGGTAAACGTATTTCTCCGAAATAATGTACTTCAGTGTACTTGCAGGTATAGCAGTCAGACTTGATGACAGTTACACGAGTTTGTAAAAACATGCCCGTCAACGGCAGATGACAACTTATGGTTAACTTTCTGTACAGCTGACCCCGAATTCGTTTAGTATACATTCATCACCGTAACAGATTAATAACTTTGTTACTTTTTATCCAGATGAAATATTATCATTTTTCGCTTATGGGGCTCTGTTTACATTAACCACATGTAATCTCATAGAGGTTAATATTTTTCACAAATGCAGACCTAGTCAGGCTTTGATATGTCACAAAAATTTTCATTAGATGACTTATTGACATTTTTGAAGACTATTTTGTTTAATACAGATGGCTATATCATAAGAAACTACAGTAACAGTGAAGAAGTACCCGACTGAAGCTTTCTTCTGTGTAGTGCGTGTGAGAATTATTGTTCACTTTGCTGCACCGCGATCAGAATAACAAAATGATTGACAGCTTCTTGTTTACAGAACAGCCAGCACAGCTCCAGCAAATCAGAGAATGATCGTGGTCACGCGTTCTTCTCGTCGTACCGCCCTTCTTCCTCAGGTACCGTTTAGCAGTGTCGGTTGTGGACAGCTGCAACCGGTAAAGTAACGTTTGTAGTTCATTTCAGTTTCTGTGAGGAGACTGTTTATTTTACCCAATACTAGGCCAGAAGTGGAAGTCGAGAATGTATAAAACAGAGATTGCCGGTAGCAAGAAAATCATTTCTGGAAAAGACATCGCATTTGAATTTATATGTTTGGACATATTTTCCGAAGGTATTTGCCTCTAGTGTAGCCTTGTACGGGAGTGAAACGTGGACGATAAATGCTTCATACAAGAAAAGAACAGAAGTTTATGAAATGTGGTGCAACAATAGAATTCTAAAGATTAATTTTATGTATCGCATAACTAATCAGGAGGTACTGAATCGAAATGGAAAAACAGAAATGCATTCCTAAACTTCATTTAAGGGAGGGATCGGTTGACAAAAAACGTCTTGAGGCATCACTGAATTGTCAAATTGATAATGAAGGAAGTGTTGTTGTTGTTGTGGTCTTCAGTCCAAAGACTGGTTTGATGCAGCTCACCATGCTATTCTATCCTGTACAAGACTCTTCATCTCCGAATAACTACTGCAACCTACAACCCTCTGAATCTGCTTACTGTATCCACCTCTTGGTCTCCTTCTACGATTTTTACCCTCCACCCTTCTCTCTAACACTAAACTAGTGATTCCTTGATGCCTCAGAATGTGTCTTATTAACCGATCCCTTCTTCTAATCGAGTTGTGCCACTAAATCCACTTCTCCCCAGTTCTGTTCGGTACCTCCTCATTAGTTATCTGATCTACCCATCTAATCTTCAGCATTCTTCTGTATCGTCCATGTTTCACTTCCATACATGGCTACATTCCATATAAATACTTTCAGGAAAGACTTCCTGACATTTAAATCTATACTCGATGTCAACAAATTTCTCTTCTTCAGAAACGCTTTTCTTGCCACTGCCAGTCTATGTTTTATACACTCTCTACTACGACCATCGTCAGTTATTTTGCTCCTCAGATAGAAAAACTCATCTACTACTTTAAGTGCCTCATTTCCCAATCTAATTCCCTCAGCATCATCTGATTTAATTCGCCTACATTCTATTATCCTCGTTTTGCTGTTGATGATGTTCATCTCATAGCCTTCTTTCAAGACGCTGTCCATTCCGTTCAACTACTCTTTCAGGTCCTTTGCTGGCTCTGACAGTATTACAATGTCATCGGCAAACCTTAAAGTTTTTGTTTCTTCTGCATGGACTTTAATTCCTACTCCAAATTTTTCTTTTGTTTCCTTTACTGCCTGCTCAATATACAGATCGAATAACATCGGAGGTAGGTTACAACCCTCTCTCACTTCCTTCTTAACCTCTGCTTCCCTTTCGTGAACCTCCACTCCTATAATTGCCATCTGGTTTCTATACAAATTGTAAATAGCCTTTCGCTCCCTAAATTTGGCCACTGCCACCTTCAGAATTTCAAAGAGAGTATTCCAGTCAACATTCTCGAAAGCTTTCTCTAAGTCTACAAATGCTAGAAACGTAGGTTTGCCTTTCTTTAATCTATCTCCTAAGATAAGTCGTAGGGTCAGTATTGTCCCAGGTGTTGCAACATTTCTACGAAATCCAAACTGATCTTCCTCGAGGTCGGCTTCTACCAGTTTTTCCATTCGTCTGTAAGGAATTCGAGTTAGTATTTTGCAGCCATGACTTATTAAGCTGATAGTTCGGTAATTTTCACGCCTTTTAACACTTGCTTTCTTTGGGATTTGAATTTTTATATTGTTCTTGAAGTAGAGGATATTTCGCCTACCTCACACATCTGGCTCATAAGATGGTAGAGTTAAGGTAAGTGTAGGGACTGAAAATTAAAGAGGTACTCCAAGTGTGATTATAGTAAACAGGTTCAAACACAGATGTTGGATGTAGCTGTTATGTGGAGATGAAGTGTCTTTCACTGTACACATTAACGTAGAAAGCTGCATCACTGTAGTATTCGGACTGAACATCACAACAGCGATAGCTCTTGCTGTAAAATTTATACTTACCTCTTAAAGAGTACCTGAGGGATGTTAACTGTATCAATAAAGCTCTTCATCTCCATCGCACTGCATCAGAATCAAGCTATCTAATTCAAATTAAATTAATGGACTAGCATTCTTAGTCATCACTTCTACTGAACAAGTTAAATTTCCCTGTTTAAGGATGAACGCCTGGGAAAGACCTACAGTCTTCGAGGTTTTAAGCTGAGTTGCTGAAATAAACAGTGTACAACTTTTCAAGTCAAGGAAATTTTTTTTATATCGGTACAAATGTAAACTAGAAAAATTAGAGATTAAAGCGTTCCTTGCGATTATTTTGTTTACTGGTGGCGCAGTCAGCAATGGAGGACGTATGAATAATGTGCACCTGTGTTTATGAAAACAAATTAAGAGAAAGATACAGGGAGGGTGGGGGGCAGGAGAATTTTGTTCCTTATGAATTTTTTGAAACGGAAAAGTAGAAAAAATGCATGATAATATTCTATCGTTTATTGCGATCGTTCACTGACGAGGAATCTTCTTCCATTTTGTCGAGCCATTGAATGGGCGGTTGTAAGGAGATAAAAAGTGTAGCTTCACGAACCTTTATGCATAATAGAAACACAGAGGCTCTTGTTCGAAATTTACACTCTTTGGGTAACATAACTAGGGAGATCTGACTGAACAACAACAACCGGGCGTGTGTCAGAGGCCAACTGAATGCAAGTTATAAAGAAATTTTAAGTTTTAAACGTAATTTATGGTGGAGGCAACGAAGACAGTCATGGGTTGCCGTACAGAAATTAATATTTGAAGCTTTTGGATATTTTACCAATATTTATTCCTACTATGTATTTGCGGAATGTAAAATTTAATAATGAATGGCTAGTGAACATTATCAATTAAATTATGTGAAACAGATGTATTGTGGTATATGTCGATGAATAATGAGAGAGATGACCGTTTTCTATAAGCAAATTACTAATTGCAAAAGACGAGAATATCTAGCTGACGTTCATAAAGGAAAGTGTAGGGGTCATGCTCTAATTCTACGACATTCCTTAGTCGATCAGAATCTGGCTGTTCTGTTGGCAGCCACGTCCCCACGTAAGTGGCGCCCTGTGTCACACGCCGGTACCTCCACAGCTGTCTGTGTACGTAGCTAATTGGCAATTTACGGAACCACGATAAAGTGCCAGCCGACACACTGCACCCTAATTACACGCGCCTAACTTAGTTTCAAAGAAATAAATAAGCCACACCCCAAATTACACATCAACAGCTTCGCTGTAACTTTGTTGGCAAAAATGAACGCATGATGTGGCATTTGATTACTATTATTATTATTATTATTATTATTAAACATAGTTGAAATTAAGAAAAATATTAAACTTAAAGCATCTACATTTACAGTGATTATATCTGGAAAGAAATCAAATATCGTATCAGTGCGATTTTCTTTCTGTTAAATATTGTTCAAGTAATTCCTGTTATTGGTAGCTACATCGTAGAACATTCAGATTTTTCCAGCATTTCATTATTCTTTTAAAAGAATGTGTTTCGAAACCATGTCCATCGAAGTCTGCTTGTTATTAGGTACGCACATCTACATCGTACCTAAACAACCGTGCACAGTATACTAATATTACAGTATTATCAAAATCTGTTACTTTATTTGATCTTTGCCCCGTAAACTAAAAGAGGCATTTTTGTTTCCAAATCTGATCACTTGTATAGGAAAATCTAAAGTAGAGATATTCAACAAGAAACCTGACGCTCGTACAATAGTATTAAAAAGACTAAATTTAGACTATACCAGCTTTTTAATACGTGTCTGTACAGTAAATACCAACAACGGAACATTTACTGCAATACATTTGACAAAAATGCAAGGTAAATGACATTAATTCAAATAACTGCTTCCTTTAGTTTGACGTAAAGTCACGGCGTCTCCTGTAGGAATCTATTTCTAGTGTGAGTTCAGTATCAAAGTCTCTGCCCCGTATGTGGTTTAGGTTTAACAAAACGATAAAAATTAAGAACGAATTCGTGTTATTGTATAACGGCATAACATATCTGAAGCTCATTTTCTATTAACTATTACATCAGGCATATTTAGTGCCACATCCTCTGTCCATCTCTTACAAAAAATAAAATCTTTTAGTTGGAATTAGCAGTTGAAGTTGAATGAAACTATCATTAAGGTGTATCTATGGCGCTCGTTGAAAGTTAATGAAGCTTCAAACATTGACAACAGGGACATATCTGAAAGTTAATGAAGTCGCATTTATGGGAATATGTAGTTTTTAATTGAAAAGACTGTAAATGTGCCTGAGTGTGCAGCAAAATTTAGTCATCACTTTTGAAGAGACCGTGTATCAAGACCACAAAAAAGGACACACATGACCCCACCAAAACCGGAAATTTATTTCCTACCATTTTCACTCAGAGAAAATGCTATATCTTCCTTATCTCTTGGTAGTTTTAAGATTACAACTATAAGGATTGGTTCAAGAATAGATCATGAAGATTATGGCCGAAAATAGTAGACATGCTGTCGGTACGAAGAAATATTTCGTAAAGAATTAAGTTAAATAGCTTTTCTGAGAAAAACATGTCACACTCCGTTCATAGTTTTATCCTAGAATTCATATCTAGTGAAGTTAAATAAACTATAGCACAGAGATGTCAGTACGTTATTTCACTGATAACACTAACCACATTTTGGAGTTAGAGACCATTTTCTTGACGACAATTACATCTGGCTACTTAGCTGGTTTCATGTTCCATGGATTACTCGTACTGTTAATCGTAATGATATGAAAGAATGAGTGTGAATCAGAGCTGCATTTTCAGTTGCCAAAGCTTTTAAGGCGTCCAACAGAAATATCACGATGAAGCACATTTTGAGCATCACCCGTCTACCCTACCACCTCTTATTGTCAATTCCAAATAAACAATTGTGGCAATCATAATATCACAAAACTCAGTTTGTCTGCTTGATATGTAATCCGAATTTACGTAATAATCGCACCGTTGTCCATGCAGGTGTAACTGTGTTTTAAAAATAGACTTACCGTATTTCTTTTTCCCTCAGTGCTAGTTTTATGTGTATATTTACTTTACTTTCCCCTCCTGTTAAATGTGGACGGAAGAGGATCTCACTGCAGCCGGAGGAGAAAGTATAGTGTTTCACTTAATTTATGTTCAAACTCCGGTTTTTTTCTGCCTCGTGGGGGTAATGTGAGACAGGCATTTTCGTAATTTTGTCGAAACCACGTACATTTATCAGGTGTTGGAGAGTGTTGCGGCTAAAATTCCTCTTATTCATCTCTGTAGCGGAGCTTGCGAGGAAATTCTGCGCAGGGCTTTAGGTAATATCGCACTCACCCACTTTTTCGCATTAATTCGTTGATCAACGTTCTCCCGAGCGAATAACTGCACCCAGTAACGAAAATGCTCCTCAAAACCGCCGGACAACCTTCAACCAAATTTCACGATTTTTTTATCGCAGATGTTACTATGAAACACACGTAGAACACTCAGTTCCTGTCGACAGCTAGAAATTAATCGTGCGTTTGTTTTTTGTAATATAAAATTGTTGATAAACGAATATTTCGAAATTCACTTGAACATAACTATACGAGTGTAACTTTTATATGTGCATTCTTTAGCAGTAGGGCACGAATTCCCACTCTCTCGTTTTTATTTTTATTTATTTTTTAACAAGTGATGCCATATCACGTTCGTGCTGGATGTTTCGGCCCTTATATCAATGGCATCAGCTAATGTTCAGTTCTTTAATCAAACACATGGTCCAAAATCTGCAGCCAGTCCACCTCTTTAAATGTACGTTCAGTGTTTGTGACTGCACAAGGAAGACCCGGTTTCCATTTGGAAGTTGTCATGCATTTGTTGTAGATGGGAGGATGAAAACAGGAAGTATTGCTTCATTTAGGAGTTAAGTGAAGAAGAAGAAGACTCAGTTTGACAAAGACGACATTGATGATAATGAGAGTGGTGAACAACATTCTCTCGCTTATCAAGAATTTTTACTGATATTTTGTTATTGCACCTGTAGTGAAAAGGAGCTGAACTGGAAGCCTATGTCCAGCAGAGTGGAATGCCCCGATGATGAAGGGGCCGTGGTATAAGCTAAGTCAACCTGATACGTGACATCCCAGTCGCCTCATCTAACGTATGCAGCCGCTTCGAAACCGCTACTATCTCCCTCTATTGTGTCCCAGACGTGCTCAGAAGGATCAACAGTAGGTGACATTGGTGAGTACCAAAGCACGTTCATGTCCGTGGACAGAACTATTCTGACAAAACTCAGATGGCGCTAGGCTTTCTGAAAACAGAGGTTGTCTGCAGAGTCCCTTAAGCATACGAACCTGTGTCCATGGCCCAATGGTGACAGAGGCCAAGGAAGCAGTGAAAGTTGCGCTAGTCGTTACCCAGATCAACCAGGACAAGCACCTCCATCAAGTCATCTCATGGAATCGTCAAATTTTGTAACATGGTTCATCCAAGATTGTCTGGTCTGAGTCTTCGCTTCTTGGTATTCTGATATCTGACATCAGTCTGAACGATGAATCACCTGATCCGCAATCTTCGGGGTTTCCAGCTTCTCGTGTGACATTTTATTTATATTCGGTGCTACGGCCATTTTATTTGTGTTTAACACGCAAATTTTGTTTACAGCTGTCGCTGTTGAGCCGTCTACATCTGTGACTCACGTGCATTGAGACCCTAGTACAGTTTCCAATCCTGTGTTTTTGGCGTCTGAACGGATTAATAGGGACACATTAACAAGTGAAGTGAGTCCCCTCTCCCAACGAAACTTCAACAGACTTTCTCTTCCAGACAAGGAAACCCGCCCAGTATTTGTCCATCATATCACCTCTATCTCTTCCCACACTAGAGCTTCCTACTCCGTCTCTCTCTCTCTCTCTCTCTCTCTCTCTCTCTCTCTCTCTCTCAATTCTTTTACTCTTCGTATCACCCCAAACAAGGTGACGCAGCGGTTAGACACTGGACTTTTCTGGAGGACTGCAGCTCGAATTACCATCCTGTAGTCCAGATCAAGACAAATTCCGGGATGGTTACTCTGAAAAGGATATGACCAGTAACCTTCCATAGCCTCCTCGCTCCGAGTTTGTAATTCATCTCTAACGATCTCGATCACTTTCTCACCCAACAAACATAGGAGAGTGGAATATATCATTTCATATGTTTTCGACACGGTCTAACGTACTCTGCCATTCAGACATCTACTTGTCAAAAGTTTATAGGCCCTCAAAATGTGTTTCAGGAATTAGAACCATGTTGTATAATATGTGCACTGTCTTTTTTAGTTGTCGTTTTTCGACCTATGTTGCAATAATGTGCTGCGCCCTTTTTTTATCTTCCCACAGGGTCTGTTTCCAAGAGATGCAGTCTTTTAACCGTGATCAAGGGATAAAAATTGTCACTGAAGTTCGTTCAGTGGAAAATTTTAAACATTTTTGTAGTACTACTCGTAATGAAAATATATGTCATATCCTTCATGTCTCCTCTTCCTTCTAAACGTTATGGTTTAATGTTTTCTTATAGATCCCATCCATAATATTTAGAATTAGTGACATTATATAACTAATCGATGAGGCTAAAATAATTACTTTTCCTTTCTTAGCACGCAAAGTACAGCTGCTGGTCGAATTATTCGCTAGCTGGCTGCGTCACGCTACCTTTATGTAACCAGAAAATGGGTTAATGGCACTTCAGGTGTCAATGTAGTTCCATTTCCGACCTAGGGTGAAGTTAAATATAGTCCGTAATCGATGCAAGTACTAGTACGGTTCGTCAGAGACAGGGGGTGTCTGACTTTCTGTCGCACATCATATTCCATAATTCGGGCTAGAGTGCCTGTTTTGTAATAAATGACATTTAGCTTGCTGATAGTACTGATAGTAATTACGCCGATAAGGTCTCTAAATCCATATTCGATTGTAGCGGAGTTCGTATCTCTAAACGGTCACCAGTTTCAGGTTAAGTAGTTTCCCTGACTCACTTCATGCTAATACTGGAGATGGGTCCACGAAATAAGCCTGCCTCTTTCTTATCCAGTTTCAATTACTATTTCACCCGCAATATGCTCGTAGTAAACACAAAATTTCTTGGTAGCACAATGCCCACTCAATATAGAGATCAGGGTGTGAATTCAGCTCATCACATAGTTTTAACTTCTCAATTAAAATCGTCGATTTCCTTAAATCTATCAGTTTAATTCAGACCAACAACTAAATCTTTTTTTTTAAATATTGTGTTTTTAAAGCTTTTTCAACCTTCATATAAACATAGAGCTCTAACATGTGCCGTTATTGCTA
This sequence comes from Schistocerca piceifrons, assembly GCF_021461385.2. Classification (NCBI taxonomy): domain Eukaryota; kingdom Metazoa; phylum Arthropoda; class Insecta; order Orthoptera; family Acrididae; genus Schistocerca; species Schistocerca piceifrons. Next base: position 566,703,612 of record NC_060149.1, read on the forward strand.
GCTTTGTCCTTTGGTCACACATTTTAATGATATTCATGATATTTATTACGCTTCCCCTGCTGTTTTGCATGCTGTTTAGAAGAAATTGATTATTCATTGTAGATACTTTCACTGCATGTAGGTACAACGCTTGAAAAGTAGTTCTCTACTAGATTCAAGCTTTATTCATACACGTATTGGTCGAATTTCATTCCTAGAACATTCTAAATATATTACGCTTGCATGTCTCTCTGAATACTTCCATCACTCTCAGTAAATGCAGCTTATGTCAAAAGACATATTTACAGGTGGAGGTGACATAGTGGATCTATTAGCTTTTCGAACTCCCTGTTACAGTTTTACGCACGTTGTTAAACAATTACCTATCTTTGTAGGATAGAGTTTAGGCGTTTAGACTTGGCCCCATGTAAAATGATAGTTCCACCTATGAGACTAATCGTGTTAATAGTGAATTTGGGCAAAATATAGTGACGTGAACTGCTAACAAGTAATTCTGTTGGGCGTAATTGTACGGTTCTACATGTGGTGTACGGCAATCTTATCCAGTCAACATACCATAGATTTGGCATCCTGAAATCCAGCGGACTTACGTGTTCAGTCGCGATTGAGCCACACGGAATGAAGATGCACGTTCCTAAGGAACCAAGTGACATACGTTTACGAGCCTTGCAGCATTTAGCGTAGCTTAAGGACGTCACAAAAGACTGCATTAGCGCGATATGGAAGTTCGGTGTTAATTGGATGACCTTGAACATATGCTGGATTTCTAGAAGATGTGGTCCGACAATGCGTAACTTTTATGTTCCCTTTACCAGCAACTCAAGACGTCAGTGGCACAGTTAGTGATAGTTGTATGGGTAAAAACCGGAGTCAGCACCCGCATTGGGTTCATATACGTCAAAGAGGGGGCGGATTAAACGGGAATGCCTTTGACGCAGTTAAAAGCCAATTAAGCTGTGGCGGCAGTACTGAACGGTAGAAAGGCATTAATGTTTATCGATCTTCTGTAGCTGTCGGATAAGAGGTTGAGTGAAGTCAAACCACGATATCTGCAAAACGAAGTCGCGATTTCCTCTTGGGCGCTTTGCGAGACAATGGGCATAGACGATAGTGATTCCGCTGCTCGGTACCCATTGTAATTTTTGAACATGTTCCAAAGACAGTGATGGGCTTCCGATCCAAATGCGTGGAGCGAGTGTATGGCGAGGTAACGATTCATTTCGTAGGTGCGGGTGCTATTTTTTGTCTCGGACGACTAATGTAAGTGGAGCATCTAAAGAATACACTGGAGAATGTTATGGTGGTAATGAACGTACTTGGTGAGTTTGAATTATTCTGAAAGAATTGCGTTGTTCCAAAGAAACCAAAGTATGTTATTCGACGCGATGTTTTTTTAACAGTTGCAGAGTGAATTTGCTCTTCTTGAACGTTATTTCATGGTACAGTAGTAGGAGGCAGACAACCAGTGCATTATGTTGAAGTCCAGTGGACGGACCTGAGTGCTACAGAGTTCATGTTAGTAGAGTAGAAGATGTAATTACTTAACGTTGTCTCGCCAGTCTATGCGTGGTCGACAACGCTCATGCAGCAACTATTATACAAGTGCAGGAGTTGATGTTTCTGACACCCTAGGTGATGTAGCTACGTTAATAGCGAACTCGAGCGCACCACATCTCGCTTATAGTATGTGGACTGTGGTCGCGGACGCTTTCCAATGCACTAGTATTCAGCAGAATTGGGGCTCAAACCACGGTGCGCTTATGGAGAATTTCCAACCCGCCTCAGGTGAAAGCCGGGAAGTTTCATAGAAAAAATTTCCACACTCGATTTATTGTCTTATCCTTCACCATTTCTAATCTTGTGTTCCATCATTAATTTTCTGACATTCAGTGAGAACATAAACCTTGTGATAATGTGGCACACCATAGACTCGTCCGATGGGTTTAGCTGATGCGCGTTATGCCCACCCCCTTCCCCCCGGTAATTACCACAAACGAACAATTCGCCAGTTTCAGTCAGGTGGGCAGTCTATGTGACATCTAACACTAACGAGAAAAGGTACTTCGTGTTAATGGTGTCGAGTATTGAACATCCTTATTTGTACATGATGACTGCGAGAAAGAGATACTCAAAACACAGCATTCAGTGTACGTGGAGGCAAATTGTTAACTTAAAATTGCAGAAATGGGGGAATTGCCCAGTGGTAAGATGCAGGACTAGCAATGGGGAGGATCTGGTTTGCATTTTTCATCCAGTTATACACATTATAACTTAATTTTTTTCTGAATTCTGTCTTTTCCTTAGTTGCTCGAAATTCGTGGAAGTATGTACCATCTATGCAACTAAATGAAGGCAGTTTGTTTATTGCCATACGCGTTTCGCTTCTTTTATTTGGGAAGCATCATCAGTGGCCTGAAATACATGTTTCCTTTTATACATACAATAAACGTGTTATGTGGTAGATATAATATGCTGATATATTACATTTCTCGTGTTTTTCTCTTGTTCTTCAGGTCAGAATCAACTTTTGCAGCACAAATTCCGTAATGCCAACCTATCGTTGGGTGTTACTTACGAAATCCAAAACTCATATATGTGATGCTGGAGATGTATTTGTCAGTTTCCATACTCCAGCTTGGCGATTTCTGTAAGTAACACCGCACGATAAGCTCACATTACGGAATTTGTGCTGCAAAAGTTGATTCTGACCTAAAAAACAAGAGAAAACACAACAAAATGTAATATAACAGTTTATTATATCTACCACACAATACGTTTATTGTATATATAAACGGAAACATGTATTTCAGGCCACTGGTGATGCTTCCCAAATAAAAGAAGCGAGACGCGTATGGCAGGAAACAAACTGCCTTCATTTAGTTCCATAAACGGTACATACCCCCACGAACATTGAAACTTACGTGGTTTCCCTAAATCTTATTTGGAAAATCCTTGGACAGTTGCTTTGTAAGGGAAACGGCTGACTTACTTACACACCCTGCCTAATTTGTACTTTTTAGCAGACACCCGACGGTACTTTAAACCCTAGTCTTCCACATTTTAAATGCCATATACATTATTTCGATTTTATCTCGACTCTGCAGAACACTCTTCTTTCGGTTACAAATAAGCCGGCGGTTCTACGCTACTGAAACACTGTGCAACAAGCAGTCTCTGGGCGAGCCAGCAGCAAAACGTTACCGCTACGCAAGAAGACAGCGATCGGTGCCTAGCGAGTGGTCGCAAGCGAACACCTGCGAACGGGAAACGGGGTCGCACGTCCGGCACGTCTCTCGCTGCCAGCAATAAGCAACGGTCGCGGTCGTAGCGCACAGAGAGAGCGGACCATCCATCACGAAAGCCGAAGAATTCTGCCGCACTGGCGCTAGCTAGCACGGCCTCGTGGGAAAGGGGAAGGGGAAGGTGGCCTCGGCGTGACGAAACGCGCTGCGTGCCGAATCGCGCGACTTTACCGGGGGGCAGGCGGCTCTACGGCGACGCTTTGTAGGTTAGCCTTAGTGTCATTCACAAAAACAGCCGTCCCCTTACTTCTTTATGTCTGCTCCGGGGACCAGGTCCTCAGCTGCGAGGCATCTGCGGCCTCGTGTGCGCGTATCGCAGCCGAGATCTGGCGCCTTTCTTCTTCGGCAGCCCCCGGCTGCTGTGTCGAATCTGCAGCCCACCCGCCCCAGTGCTGCCGCGCGGCGCACCTCAGCCTGTTGCTTCGTGCCGCTGGCCGAATCTCAAAGCTCACACTCGTTGACGTTCTTGTCCACCACTCGATCCGTGCATCTGCTCCATTCCATTTCTGAAGCAACGCCAGTCCGTCCTGTGCTGGTCTGCAGTTCAGATAAGGGGCAACGAGCGGTGCTAAAGTCGTAAATTAATTCGATCTGTTTTTTCAATATGCGTTAACAACTATTTACAATGTTTATGCATAAAAAAGAGCTATCTCCAAGTGGAGATTGTAAGTGATTGCAACGTTTAGGAATAAGTATTCGTTAGGTGCAATAGAAAATATCTAGAGTCGAAACAGACAGAGCCAATAAACAGAATTTGTGTGAGTAGTGACGGATGGAGACATGAGGGTGAGCCAGATCCGGATCGAATCCACATGAATGGATAACTACTGTGGCTGGTACATCTGCCCGCTTGAGTGTGGATTTTAGGCAGTTTCCCTTGCTTATTTAGGCAAATGCTGGGATGTTCCCGCAAGTTAGGGCTGTTACTATCAAGCTGGACTCGCATTCGGAGGACGATGGTTCAAATCAGCGTCCGGCAATCCTGGTTTGAAGTCTGCGTGATTTCCGTAAGTCGCCTGAGGCAAGTGCGAGGATGTTTCTTCTGAAGGAGCATGGCCGATTCCTTTCCTCAATCATTCATAGGAAGAGATTTTGCTCCTTCTCTAATGAAGTCGTGGTAGGTGGGACAATAAACACTGATCCTTCGTGTGTGGAATAGTCCCAAATTTCCACCCCAGAAAATATGATATACGAACAGTTAAAATACGATCACTCACACAGCAAAGTTAACACAATTCGCAGACAAGAAGCGCACACATCTTCTTTCCCTTAAGCAACTGACGATTGCGGCAACAGGATGGCCATCCGACCGCTAAGGTATATAAAATAAAACTAAAAAATCTTGTGTACGCCGGACTCCATATCAGACGGGTTTAACGCTAAGAAGAAGAGTGATGGACAACTTTTGTAACCAAATTGAATGAACCCACGGACGCTCTATTCCAATGGTATAGCAAACATGAACAAATTATAATCGGTGAGTAAGTGTCACAACACAGATCAAATGGTCGGAACTTCAATACTCGGTTGTTCCTTGCATTTCCTTTCTCACTTACCACTTCTTTTACTTCTGACTGTGATTTGTATGCTACTTCAAAAGTCAGAGGAAGGCATGGGCATATCGTCTGCAGGAGAATTATGAGTAGTAAAGCACTACTGTATTCAAACCAAACTTCCTGATGAGGACAGAGCGAGGTGACGTGATGGTAAAACATCGAGGTGATTTAGACCTCTGTGATTTTTTAAAATCATTTCAAAAGAGTCTGTTATTTACTGTAGTATTTCTCTTGTTGCTCATGGATGCGAACAGTTTACTTATGAGCTCAATAATTAGTGAAGGCAAATTAAAATCAAACTTTACTTCATTGCAACAGAAAATAAGCTACTTCATCAGCTTCGACCAAGAAATCATGTCAAATAACGTTGTGAGAAAACTCAGTAAATTTGTGACACTGAACAGCATAATGAGGACTTTCTCTTCATTTTAGTTTCTGGAATAAGAGAGTGTTACTGAAGAAATATTTGCAGCTACCTGTCCCTATTTAGGTTTACAGCATTTTTTTTAACCATTTACTGTCGTGTTGTATTTTCTCACGCATGTACGGACAGAACAAATTTATATTTGCACTATGTTCGAACAAAAGATGGCAAGTGGTCAAAGCAAGTACATCGTTGGAGCCCAATACACAAAAAAGGAGGGTGGGATGACCAACGGACAAATGGGACAGAGACTCAAAAACGGCAGCCGCGGTGAACTGACTGCGGGAAGCTCAAGATCGGCAGAAATCGGAAGAATCTGCAGAGACCACATGTTACACGTCGACTCAAAGAGACCATATCACCAAGTTATCGAATTGACTGAAGATTGTGTGTGTGTGTGTGTGTGTAGCTACGGAAATACTTTCCAAGCGCACTTTCCATTAGAACATAGGTGTCAATGGGAAACTTCAAAATCATCGTTCCTTCATGAAGCTCTGATAGCAGTCGTGCTGGCGCAGTTTGGGAATCTAGAACCTTTACGTTATTATCAGTGGGTATTTTTATTCAGTTCTGGAAAACGAAAGCATGTTTTGAGCAATAATTATTGGGACGAAATCAAGCTTAAGAAAATGTATGTCTAAATAAAGCAATAATGATTACAGTTTATGTCAGAATAAGGAAAAAAGGAGGAGGAGATTAGTGGTTCAAATGGTTCAAATGGCTCTGAGCACCATGGGACTTAACGTCTCAGGTCATCAGTCCCCTAGAACTTAGAACTACTTAACCCTAACTAACCTAAGGACATCACACACATCCATGCCCGAGGCAGGATTCGAACCTGCGACTGTAGCGCCTTTAACCGCTTGGCCACACCGGCCGGGAGGAGATTAGTGTTTAACGTGCCATCGACACAGATGTCATTAGAGACGGAGCAGAAGCTCGGATTAGGGAAGGATGGGAAGCATATCGGCCGTGCCCTTTCAAAGGAACCCTCCAGGTATTTGCCTGAAGCCATTTAGGGAAAATAAGGAAATAATTACAGCAGACGTAAACTGCTGTAGACCTAATTTCGTTACAATAATTGTTACTTAAAGCTTATTCGTATTTCACAGAACGCAATAAAACTACCCACTGACGATCGCACAGTGGTGCTGAAACATGTATGGACGTTAAAGCAAATAATTGTTTCCACAATTAACGGAATAATTTGGTCACTTCATTCTGACAGTTTTGATCGATGCAGCTTCTTAGCGTACACTATTTTTGTACAAGTGTTGATAATAATAACTTTCCGCAATTATTTCAAAAGTGTTCACAGCCAGTTTTTCTTTAGTGTTATAGCATTTCATTTTCGTTCAACGGTCATGGTTTCGTAAGAAATTAAGACACTGAAGTTGGATGATACTTTTACTCTACATAAATATTGGTGGTACATAGGGGTTGAAGTGACATATGTAGATTTCATGTATTATGTGAGAGTGTGTTTCTGTGTGTGTGTGTGTGTGTGTGTGTGTGTGTGTGTGTGCGAGCGTGTGTGCTAATACGCGAGCATGCGTGTTGTATTTCCTTTGATACTGAAACATCTTGAAAGTAATATGTACTGTAAACTGAGAGAGACATAAAAATTAGATTCGCAAATCGCTTTGCTACCATTTCCGTAGTCACGCGGATAAGACAGAAAAAGGGGCGGGTATTAAGAGCAAACAGGGCTCCTGTTTTCTTTCTGTTGTGTAAGCATAAATGTACGACTTCCGCAGAAGGCTGTAAAAACATACGAAACCAGTAAGAGGTAAGAAAACATGTCTATCAACTGAAAGTAGCTCGTTGCTGCAAATTCTTCGCTGTAAAATACGCCAAATTCACGGTGCATTATTGAAAAACGATTACTGTTAACATTAAGACGTCGACAGCTGAAATTACTAGTAAACACGGTAGATGACTGAGATATATTTATGACATTTAATCGTTCTCGACAGTTGCTGCTTCACTTTTTGCCTTTATTTCTCGTAATTCTTTTGCTAGCTCGCGTGGCCAGCTCTCGGGAGCGAGTAGTCATTCTGTAGCCGGTCGGTGGGACAGGCGCACAATCGGGAAAGCGCGCTCGGCTTGCTGATGGAGTTAAAGAAAACAAGGGAAGGCGGGCCTGGGAACTGCAGCTGTGGATACACCACTTTGCCATAAGCTTCCCGGAGAGCACTCGCCGGGGCCGCACTCGACGCCGCCTCTCAGGCACACAATTACCACAAGCTCTCCCATAATACAAATGTCGGAAGTCTTTTCACAGCACACTCGCTCCACTTTCGTCGATGCGTTTTGTTGACATGAGAAGGTCAGATGCCCAAATGTTGCGCATAATACTCAGCACTCACTCGGAACGACTTTTCCACTGACTGTTAGCTCTGCTATCGTTTACCTACACACTTAACAGAGTGTGCTATCGATTAAAGAGTGACGAATATTGGCTGTAATGGACAGCATATCACATCTGTGCTATTTCTAGCGTACCTATCCTTCCAGATCCCCAGACCTAGGTCATCTGTGGATTCCTCAAATGGCTTAAGACAAATACCAATAGGTTCTTCTGGTAAATCTTCCTTTTTGGAATTGTTTTTGATGTTCCCCACTTGCAGAATTTAGACAGATAACGTAAACAACATGTTACGTACATGGCATTTCCGGAGCTTGTTTGTTCGTTTGTCTGTAAAACAATGTCGATATTCTTTCTTTCACCGTTGAAATCTAAAATTAGTGAAAGCATTGAAAGTAAACAGTACGCCGGCAACAGTTATCTAGAACCATGGCAGCAGATAAAGGTTACACGATAGTTTCAGCTGACAAATACAGTAGTGAAAGAAATGCTAATCTTCTGACAGTCAGGAAGGTATTAAAGAAGTTTACATCTCTAGATCTTATAATAAACCAAAGCGAAAGGAACTGCATAAAAATTCATTCGTACCAGAACTGATATTACTGGATCGTCTATAATCTAGGTTAATGAGAAGAAAACCATAATTACCAAACAATGGAAATATGTTATGTGACGATCGAAGACATGATGTGAACTGGTTTGTGTTAGGCAGGGCGTTTCGCTAGAGTGCTCCGTGCACCGATGTTAACTATAGTGGTGTGGTCTTGTCATGGCTAGCATTCCTGTCTGATAAAGAAGGAGACCCAGGTTCGAATCCCAGCTATGGCACAAACTTTAAGTCAATTCTTCGGCTTCCCTCATTACCGTAACATTACATCTATTATGAGATTCCCGCAGACACGAAACCAACTGCTGGTTTCATTCGACATTGAGAGTAACGATTGTCAAATAAACCAGAACGACATGAACTGCATAGAAAGTCATTCGTGTCAGAACTGATATTAATGCAACATATATAACATAGATTAACGAAAAAGAAGGAGGCTTCACTGCTACAAGAAAAATAAAACAATAATTACCAAACAACAGAAATATGTAATGTGGTGCGATGGATGTTCTCTTACACTTTTCAATTTGACTTATACAGTGAACGGAAGATCAAGTGTACTATGCAGATTTCCAGCTGTCAAAAGTGTGGTGCGATGGATGTTCTCTTACACTTTTCAATTTGACTTATACAGTGAACGGAAGATCAAGTGTACTATACAGATTTCCAGCTGTCAAAAGTGTGGAGGCTATGAGCAGTTTTTTAGTGGGTCTAACGCTTGTTTTGAATGAAAACTTCCGTAATTTGAGTCTGAAATTTTGAATAAGTAAAGAGGGAAATAAGCTGTGTGACCAAAAGTCACGGGAAGGGATGTTCTACATTAAGATGTGTTGTGTTGCACGCACAAATGCTGCTGCTTGGTGCTCGTGCAGACAGGGTATAGGGGCAATCCGTTACAGGTAAGTATGTGCTGAGCGTCGCAGCACACACGTCACGAATTAATCAAATGTGAACGGAGGATGATTCCGGATGAAGTATAAGACGTTATTCTGTTGGTAGAACGTGGTCTTTCAAGAAGCACGCGCTGAATTTCTGCACAGATTTCTCTCCGGACGTTACCCCTTTTAGATTTTTGCCTGTGAGTGTGGTCGAAAGACGAAGTCTGCCAATGAATAACATGCAGAAGAGACCAGTTGATCGTTCGTATTACGAATACTGCAGCACTAGTAGGATAACGGAAGACAGCCTTAGAAGAGCAACATGTGATGTTATCAAAAGAATTCGAAAGTGCATTCAAGATCGAATTTATGGAAATCCACTTTGAACTAAGTCATTAGCTTTTTTTTAACATCTGCCGTGAGTATATGTTTGGGTTACATTCTAACAGCTGCATCTCTGTAACCAATAAAAACTGAACACATATTATACGGAATGTTTCATTCGAATCGGACTATGCTACCACCTCTTAAAATAATTACTATTCTTACACAAACAGCGTGTATGGAGGGAGATGCAGACGTAACTTCTTGTTTTAATTTTTTGCCAGATATATTGAAATAGCTGTGCTGAGCAATGGAAATCCTAAAGAAACTTTTGTTACTGGCTACGACATGTGTGCTTTACCCTTGTAAATTCGAAAGATGTACGTAATCGGTCACATTAGTGCTGCGAGTGTCGTTGAGTGGGGCTTCTCGTCGATGTGATCAGCTAATAACGCGTTCCGCCGGGTGACGCTATTAGCAGAGACACGTTTTTTTAGGCAGCAGGCGGGCGTGTACAATGCTATCGCGCGCCCACATTCCGAGCCGAGCCGGTGTAAATCTGTGCTCTCATCAAGCGAGCCCGCTCCCCACTGGCCGCTCCCGGCGCCTGGGGCGCTCTCTTAATACGCTGCTCGTTCCAGCCGACACAACATCCCAGTGACAGGCTAATTCGGAAAAATGCCTTCTACGAAACGAGTTATCCCATAGATGCAGTATACAGTCGGAGCGTGGAAATTTTCACGGCGTAATAATGCGAAGAAAATTTCCGCGCTCACAGGGCGCGTAATATCATCGTCCGAGAGATGCGTTCCGAGTAGTGTGACCTCTTCCCGATTTCCTCCTGAGACAGAAGCAGTCTTCTTATAGAAAAGGATGTTTCTTTCACAACAGAGCATTTGCCATCTAAGGACTTCGTTTTCCTAGTAAGTATAAACTGGGTGTTTTACAAGAGGGAAGCCGTACAGTTAATCAATGCACAACCAAAAATAAGACTGACAAATTTAAACCCTCGCGTTAAATAACTGGAATATCACTGAGGACGAAGTTATGAAAAGAACTCACACTCATGATCAAATTATACATTTTCACTACTTTCGTCTTATTTATCGGGAAGAGAGATAGAACTGCATTAAAATTAAAGCTTTATTTTCCACTTTCTCGGTTTTATTATTGATAGAGTAGTTACTAATTTCTGTCAAACCGAAACTTATTCAGGTCTATGGATCCGCCAGTTCAACCAGTCGTAACCTTCTGCTGACTTGGTTACTTACATGACTCTGTACATCACAGTTTTAAACTGATAAACTTCTTCATATTATTTCTTGTTAGTAACGTATGCACATCAACACGAAAGTGATATGACTCGTTGCATAAACATCGATGTGAGGGTCACCTAGTTAATCGAAACTAATTACTGTACTGATTGTGCAAATGATACGATGGAAATTAAGTGTAACTGTAATTAAATGAGTTTTACATTGGGAGTATGGGTCATGAGGAAGTGCCAGGCTCGCTATTTGAGCAATGTGATGGTACATCACAGAAGAGGAGATAATAGTAATCGCCAGCAGAAAGCTTCATCTGAACTGGAGAGAGAGAGAGAGAGAGAGAGAGAGAGAGAGAGAGAGAGAATTAATCCTGGAAGAGGGATTTTTTTCCTTAGAACGACGTGCCGAACGAATCTTTTCAAAGGAGAGATAGTGGATTGTTCTACAAAAAGGATTTCAGAAATATAATTGTGCAGGGATTGTGGATTGCTTTTCCTTCAGGTGGACTTTAGAAAAGGCTAAAAACGTTTTACGTTAACGGGAATATAACTGGTAATATTACATAAAATATGAAAACTGTATTTTATTCATATACATGTAAATAGTTTACAAGTATTGATAGTCAGTAATAATGTTGAATGATATATATTAATTTTTGTTTCAAGGCAAGTACACTAGTAATTAATGTGTCAAGTAAACTGAAATATTATTTTTTTTTTTATTGCGTCTGCAAACACTGAAACAATTTTCATATCAATGCACTTGGAGTCCCATGACTCATCGTAAGTCTGATCTAAAAAGTCTCGTGAAATACGATGTCTCCTTTACGCGGTACAGGTAGGCTGCAAATAAAGTGCGATCACACTTCACCTCCGTGATCGAACATTTGAAGTTCACTTTAGTGCCACCAGAATTTCGTATATCGCACGCACGGCTAGGGCCAGAGAAGATTTGGTGTTTACGTCAATCAACTCTGAGAGGCCAGATTTCAAAGACGTTCGGTAAGAGTGTCGCCTAGTTTTTTTAGCTTTATTTTCGCTAGCTGCGATGAAAAGGCGCACTGATTAATAATTAGAGCTGTTATGAATTTAACACGTTTTCGGCAGAGACATGATAGAACAATAAAAAACGTACAAGGAAGGAAGAATGTTGCGGTTTGGCGCAACATCGCCGACGGCCCCGTTGAAGCTCGTGTTAGTAAAGAATATCAAGCGTGTCCTTTTCATACGAACCATCCCGCCGTTCGTACCCACGCTCTCTCGAATACGTGGCCGGTGTCTTAGCTCTGTGTCATCACGATTTGTCAAAATGAGGAAATTTGATGCTTCTTCTTGGAATACATTATCTTTAGGGAAAGCTAAAATAGTGCGTCTAAGCTTGTCCAAATTACATGATAGGAAAATGCGGTAGCGATGTAGCAAAATATAGCTCATAATTCAAAATGGAAAGAAACTGCAGATCGTGTTGGGAAAGGTTAGATCATTGATCATAGCGATTTAAGTTCAAACTAGGACAAGAAGAACAAGAGCAGGAATAAAATGTTAATCACAATGGCCATCATGATGACGACGATGCAAACTTCAGTTGCAACATTCTGGTCGTCTCTTATAAAATGGGTACTTTTTGATGCATTTATCCTCACCAACTATCTCTTCATTTCACAATGAATTGTATATGTATTCCGATCACCTAAGCGTCATATTTACTTTGTCTTTAACGCGAATGTACGCAAATTATGTGGTGTTCAGGTATATCTCTTTGTTGGCTTTGTTTACAGAAAGAAGTGAAATACGATTTACAAATTAGTGGGATAGTGGGTCTCTAAAACTCTAAATGTGAACAGTACCTTGAAGAAAATGCCTCACGTACAGAGTAAATGTGACAACTGTCTTATATTTAACTTATGACTCACTGGTATAATCAAGACAGAATAACCTTCAGACACATGAAAACAGATCTCGAGACCAAGAACTTTAGTGATGAAGCACACAGCAATTAAGTTGACACGTATGTCTAAAACAAATAATAAATGTTTCCTCTTAGTTACAGGTAGTCTTTCTGGGCAGATGCAGCAGGATAGTCTGAATTAAATTCCCTGTTGCTATGGAGTGTATTTTGTCTGCAGTACGTCTTGCCGACTGTGATCTTTAGGCTTCTTTAGTCAGCAACTTGTCAGTTTTACATCTACAACATCCAGCCAAGGGATATACTGTCTATAACGTGTAACATACATAAGCATATTCTGTATATGGAACACCCTGTACATAAATAAATGACACTAATTTCGATTAATTCACTTTCAGCGTCAGTACACAGTCTGTGTTCGATTTTTATAATATAATTTCATCCAAATAAGAACGCTCGTCAGTAGCGATAAATTCGAAAGGAGTCTTATGCCTTAACACAAAGCTGAATTTCGCCACTGCTGGCTGTTTTGTTTCCGTTATTCTTCTGATCTCTTATCTCGCTATAGTATGATTCTTCTATCAACTAACACATTTGGGCAAGTAAATTAATTCAGCTCAGATTTGATTCCACACGCCGGATCGACTACTTTGCACAGCGGCTGCACTGCGCGTGGATTTTGTGCGACTCACACCTTTCCACACGAGCTTGAAAAACACATCATACATGCTGGACATAGGCTCCATGATGTAAAGACACAGCACGTCTATCAGATACTAACTGTAGATGCAAATATCATTTCCACCTTATCTCTCTGCAGACGTCCCACTAAAGTAAGCCGGCCGCGGTGGTCTAGCGGTTCTAGGCGCGCAGTCTGGAACCGCGCGACTGCTACGGCCGCAGGTTCGAATCCTGCCTCGGGCATGGATGTGTGTGATGTTCTTCGGTTAGTTAGGTTTAAGTAGTTCTAAGTTCTAGGGGATTGATGACCACAGTAGTTAAGTCCCATAGTGCTCAGAGCCATTTGAACCACTAAAGTAATTACTAAGCCACAAAAACCAACAAAAAGGATGACGTTAACTGATTGTCAAAACAAGTCACAACTGGAAAATTGGTTGCGACCACATATAGAGCACATAAGATACGCCGCGCCAGAGATAAAGAACACATTCCATTCCCTCTCGATAACAGTCTTCTCTTGCCTCTCCTGCAACAGTAAATGAAAAGAGGAAGCATTTGTTTTACACCACTGTACCAAGTGTGTGTGCCATAAGAGTCTTACATCTTATTTTCAGACAAACACCAGATTACTGAACTTCAGCGATGTATTTATGCTTCATAACGTACGTGGTACTATATAACAATAACATAACGCGCATCTAGGTCAGAACATAGAAGATATTACTAAAAATGGGTTATCAGTCTTTAACTTAGTTTATTAATGACTCTAAAGTTATGTCATTGAGAAACTACATATATGTAATAGTATTTCTTCATTTAAAGTTCAGTTTATCTGCGTGAAATACATTTTCACTTATATTCGAATGCGTTAACTCACATATTTTGAAACTTAAAAGTTCAGTACAAAGTCATGAATTAAACTGTGTTTATTCGGCGGTTTACATAAACATAACCTCCAGTCATTAATAAATATTACTAGCAGCTAGGGATCATATAAGCTACAATAAGCCTTTCCTCAACCCGAGTTTGTGCTCCATCGGTAATGACTTTATAGACGATGAAACGTTAAACCCGAACATTTCTTCCATCAAGTAATCAAGTAACTTAACAATATATATATATATACAGGGTTATTACAAATGATTGAAGCGATTTCACAGCTCTACAATAACTTTATTATTTGAGATATTTTCACAATGCTTTGCACACACATACAAAAACTCAAAAAGTTTTTTTAGGCATTCACAAATGTTCGATATGTGCCCCTTTAGTGATTCGGCAGACATCAAGCCGATAATCAAGTTCCTCCCACACTCGGCGCAGCATGTCCCCATCAATGAGTTCGAAAGCATCGTTGATGCGAGCTCGCCGTTCTGGCACGTTTCTTGGTAGAGGAGGTTTAAACACTGAATCTTTCACATAACCCCACAGAAAGAAATCACATTGGTTTAAGTCAGGAGAGCGTGGAGTCCATGACATGAATTGTTGATCATGATCTCCACCACGACCGATCTATCGGTTTTCCAATCTCCTGTTTAAGAAATGCTTCTGCTTTAGCCTTTTCCGTAAGATTTTCCAAACCGTCGGCTGTGGTACGTTTAGCTCCTTGCTTGCTTTATTCGTCGACTTCCGCAGCTACGCGTGAAACTTGCCCGCACGCGTTCAACCGTTTCTTCGCTCACTGCAGGCCGACCCGTTGATTTCCCCTTACTGAGGCATCCAGAAGCTTTAAATTGCGCATACCATCGCTGAATGGAGTTAGCAGTTGGTGGATCTTTGCTGAACTTCGTCCTGAAGTGTCGTTGCACTGTTATGACTGACTGGTGTGAGTGCATTTCAAGCACGACATACGCTTTCTCGGCTCCTGTCGCCATTTTGTCTCACTGCGCTCTCGAGCGATCTGGCGGCAGAAACCTGAAGTGCGGCTTCAGCCGAACAAAACTTTATGAGTTTTTCTACGTATCTGTAGTGTGTCGTGACCATATGTCAATGAATGGAGCTACAGTGAATTTATGAAATCACTTCAATCATTTGTAATAGCCATATATATATATATATATATATATATATATATATATATATATATATATATATATATATATATACACTCCTGGAAATTGAAATAAGAACACCGTGAATTCATTGTCCCAGGAAGGGGAAACTTTATTGACACATTCCTGGGGTCAGATACATCACATGATCACACTGACAGAACCACAGGCACATAGACACAGGCAACAGAGCATGCACAATGTCGGCACTAGTACAGTGTATATTCACCTTTCGCAGCAATGCAGGCTGCTATTCTCCCATGGAGACGATCGTAGAGATGCTGGATGTAGTCCTGTGGAACGGCTTGCCATGCCATTTCCACCTGGCGCCTCAGTTGGACCAGCGTTCGTGCTGGACGTGCAGACCGCGTGGGACGACGCTTCATCCAGTCCCAAACATGCTCAATGGGGGACAGATCCGGAGATCTTGCTGGCCAGGGTAGTTGACGTACACCTTCTAGAGCACGTTGGGTGGCACGGGATACATGCGGACGTGCATTGTCCTGTTGGAGCAGCAAGTTCCCTTGCCGGTCTAGGAATGGTAGAACGATGGGTTCGATGACGGTTTGGATGTACCGTGCACTATTCAGTGTCCCCTCGACGATCACCAGAGGTGTACGACCAGTGTAGGAGATCGCTCCCCATACCATGATGCCGGGTGTTGGCCCTGTGTGCCTCGGTCGTATGCAGTCCTGATTGTGGCGCTCACCTGCACGGCGCCAAACACGCATACGACCATCATTGGCACCAAGGCAGAAGCGACTCTCATCGCTGAAGACGACACGTCTCCATTCGTCCCTCCATTCACGCCTGTCGCGACACCACTGGAGGCGGGCTGCACGATGTTGGGGCGTGAGCGGAAGACGGCCTAACGGTGTGCGGGACTGTAGCCCAGCTTCATGGAGACGGTTGCGAATGGTCCTCGCCGATACCCCAGGAGCAACAGTGTCCCTAATTTGCTGGGAAGTGGCGGTGCTGTCCCCTATGGCACTGCGTAGGATCCTACGGTCTTGGCGTGCATTCGTGCGTCGCTGCGGTCCGGTCCCAGGTCGACGGGCACGTGCACCTTCCGCCGACCACTGGCGACAACATCGATGTACTGTGGAGACCTCACGCCCCACGTGTTGAGCAATTCGGCGGTACGTCCACCCGGCCTCCCGCATGCCCACTATACGCCCTCGCTCAAAGTCCGTCAACTGCACATACGGTTCACGTCCACGCTGTCGCGGCATGCTACCAGTGTTAAAGACTGCGATGGAGCTCCGTATGCCACGGCAAACTGGCTGACACTGACGGCGGCGGTGCACAAATGCTGCGCAGCTAGCGCCATTCGACGGCCAACACCGCGGTTCCTGGTGTGTCCGCTGTGCCGTTCGTGTGATCATTGCTTGTACAGCCCTCTCGCAGTGTCCGGAGCAAGTATGGTGGGTCTGACACACCGGTGTCAATGTGTTCTTTTTTCCATTTCCAGGAGTATATATATATATATATATATATATATATATATATATATATATATACCTCCTGTATCGAAAGTCCTAGTTGTTGCATGACAAATAGCGCCGGTTGTTACGTGAAGATAATGTTTCATTGACGTACATCCGTTTTAGGCAGCCTAATAAATGATTCGTAACGTAACAGGTATCGATTGCGAAGTTCTTCCGCGAGTTTGGAGCGCTGCAGCAGGCCATTGGTGCGTATTGTCGTGAGGAGCGCTTTTCGGTGAGCCGACTGACTTGCTCACAGCCGCCATCTGCGTGGGAACCTCTGCAGCGGGCCGGGCTACGCCAGACCAGGCGCCGGCCCGTAATGGAAAGGGCTTCCCGATAGCGTGCGCCGAGCTTTGCCATCCGTCACGTGGCCCTCTAGTGGCTGCCCTAATGAAGGAGCGCCGTGTCATGGCCGCCACACGCACGTCTCGTCTCAGCCGCCATATTCTTCACTTGAACAGCTCTACGCCTTTCGCTCGAAAAACCATTTTTTAGAATTCCCAGCACTACGAAGTCAGTAGAGACGAAGACACACTCAATCAGAGAAAGGTGGCGAAACGAAGTAGCCATTGTCTGTCTGAGGAACCTCCTTGGCATTAAGGCGAAGTGATTTTCTATCCAACAATTTACTGTACTGACTTTATGTTTTTGAATGGGAAGATATTTGCTCCTTTCCCTGCATTATGATGGTATCATAATGATCACATAAGCTATCTGACATCTACTCCTGAGTAAATGCCGCCTCCGAATACTATCATCCGTAACGGTCTTCACCAATATGCCCTACGCTGCTGCTGCATTGCCTCCAATGACGTATATCCTCCTTCCGTTAGGACATCCTTTTGATTTTCTATTACCTCTTGGAATCCAGAAAGAAGTTTGCTTGGCCCTATTCCATCCGTTTGCTAGGCTAGGTGCCTGCTGTCTTTCATTTTATTTTCAATATCATTGTAATAAAGCGTTCCATTACAGTTACTTCCTGATACACATGCTTCACTTCATATACCCTCCTAGTAATTACAAGCATGTATCTTCCGCTGCGCGCTGAGCAAACTTCAGGTTTACAATAGATGCGCCATCTAAAAGTCCACGTTCACTCTCACAAGCGAAAAACTGTAACACAGATTAACCAGCACTGTATGTACACAGCCCATCATCAGCAAACCGATGGTGGTACAAGTACGTCCCATTCACACGGCATTAGATGATGATGATGATGATGATGATGATGATGATGTTTGGGTTTTGGGGCGCGCAACTGCGCTGTCATCAGCGCCCGCACAAAGTCCCAATTTTTACACAGTCCAATTTTTACCCTCTCCAATCTAGCCACTGTCACGAATGATGATGATAGTGAAATGATGAGGACAACACAAACACCCAGTCCCCCGGCAGAGAAAATCCCCCACCCGGCTGGGAATCGAACCCGGGACACCGTGATCGAGATGCAGAACACACGGCTTTAGTTTCCTGTTTCATGACAATTAAAACGTTCCGTAGAGCATATGAGGAACGTTCTGATATCTAGTCGTCGGGTGCCATTTATCTGCCACTTCTGAAATTACTTCCCAGTACGAGGGGCGCTCAATCCATAAAGCAACCCATGGTTTTCTTTTCTTTTTTTTTCTTAATTTCGGTTGAAATATTCCTGCTTCAGCCTCTATAGTTTCATGAAATGCCGATAGGTGGCGGCGCTATACGTACCCTTCAAAATTGTCTCTCTGGCAGGAAACAAAAGCACGGCGAATTGTTGGACGAGGCGTCTATCATCATCACAACAATGCAAATCCGTCCGATCTCCCGCGTGTCGGCCGGCCGCACACAGCTGTGATTCAAAAAAATGGCTCTGAGCACTATGGGACTTAACAGCTGTGGTCATCAGTCCCCTAGAACTTAGAACTACTTAAACCTAACTAACCTAAGGACATCACACACATCCATGCCCGAGGCAGGATTCGAACCTGCGACCGTAGCGGAGCTGTGATTCCTGGAGTGTTGGAACATGCGTACATTCTCATGCGAGGTGGTCCACGGCTCACAATCAGACACCTCGCTGCACACTGTGGATGAAGGAGAAGTTATTGATGCAGCAAGACGTCCTCCTTAGTTGAGTGATCTGCGCGTCTGATTGCCAGGCAACGGACCCAGGTTCGCTTCCGGGTCAGTTCGGAGACTTTCTGCGGTCGGGTGCTGTGTTGTCGTATCATTCCACCATGGTCGACACGCTAGACGCCCACTGTGGCGTCAGCTAAAAAGACTTGCAAAGGCGGCCTCCGAACTTCCCCAGCTGGGGACTCCAGACCATCAATGCCATACGATCGTTTCATTTCAGTGTGGTGCCATGCTGACATACAGGCTCTCTCAGTAACGTGGCGTAAGGCCGCCGCATAGAACAGAAATTATGTTAAAAAGTACGCTTTTTAGACAAAATAATGGGGAATAATGTAGTTTACTGGCATTCTAAAAATGGATCTGCTTTCAGAAAAAAATGTGTTGTATTACTTATTGAACGCCCTATGTACTTAAGTGTATGTGGTGTTTGAGTGGAATCATCTACTAAGATTTTCAGGGAGAATTTCGTATAACGACTAGCGCCAGCAGAAATTTCGTTTTGGTTCTCATTACGAAGAATATTTGTTGGCTATTACAGCGAAATGCACTAGACACCCACAAACTGATAATAAACGCAACCAAAACTAAAATAATAGTAACAGATAAATCGAACTGACTACTAAAGGCAAACATTAAAATGGGCAGTAAGATACTAAAGTCCGTAAATAAATTTATAAACAAGCTTTTAGAAATAAGAGTCGCTTATTAAGGAGTTTTATTACACCTTGATGTAGAAAAAAGAAAAAAGTCACAAAGACATTTATTTGTAGAGTTTTATGCCATTATTGTATAGGGCGGACCTTGGGAAAATAAGAAAACTTTTTAAAAAATAGACGCAGTAGACATGTGAATGAGGAGGAGAGCCACGAGAAGATGCTAGATTGATAGAAAATGTAATAAAAAATAGTAAGAGATGAAAGAGAAAGGGAACTGATCAACGTGATAGAAGGAAAACTAAATCAAATGGATATCTAACTCGACATAACAGCACGATAAAACACACATCAAAAGGTCAAATCCTGGGAAGATATCCATAGGCGGACCCAAAACATCAATATTATAAAGTGTTATCAGTGAAATGTACTGCAGCAAGAATATCTAAATGGTTAACGTGGCGAGGGACAGAGAATTGTGGCTCGTCAACAAAGCGTTGCCTTTAAGTGCATGATAATGATGAGTGGAACTTGAAACAAGGGTAATGAGAAGCAGTCGAGCTAAATTAGACTGAGGGGATTCAATTAGGAAATGAGACAAATGAATTTTTCAATTTGGGCAATAAAAAAGCTCATAGTTTCCGGTGCAGAGACGGTATAAAATGTATACTGCCAATAGCAAGGAAAGCGTTTCTGAAAAATAGAAATTTGTTAACACTCAACAGAAATTTAAATGTTACAAAGTAATTTCTGACAGTATTTGCCTGGAATACAAAAGTGAAACGTGGGCAGTAAACAGTCCAAACAAGAAGAGAATACAAGCTTTTTGAAATGTGGTGCCACAGGAGAATGCTCAATGTAAAGGGGGTAGACCGGACAATTAATAAGGAGCTACTGCATCACAATGAGGAGAAAAGAAATTTATGCCACGACTTGACTAAAAGTAGGGATCGGTTGACAGGACACATCCTGAGGCATCAAGGAATTGTCAGTTTGATAATGGAAGGAAGTATAGGGGTAGATGGAGTCGGGCATGGATGTGTGTGACGTCCTTAGGTTAGTTAGGTTTAAGTAGTTCTAAGTTCTAGGGGACTGATGACCTCAGAAGTTAAGTCCCATAGTGCTCAGAGCCATTTCTTGTAGATGGAGGCCAGTAAGCGGGTTCCAGTGGATGCGGATCGCAGTAGTTACGTAGAAAAGGAGAGACACAGACAGGATAGACTAGCATGGAGAGCTGCATCTAACCAGTCTTCCGAAGGAAGGCCACACAACACCCAACAGTGAAACAGAAATACTTAGCGAATGAGTAAGGTGTATGCCAAGCCGTCATCACAGAACCTCCAGACAGCAGACGTTGCCAAAAGAAGTTTGATGTTATTAAAATATGTGTTTGGTTTCTTGGTCGCCGTCAATACACATTCTTAAACTGAAGAAGGCACAGAACTGTTATGAGACCGTTTTGTCCTTCAAGGACGTGAAGATTATCAGAAGAGGCAAATGATATCAACGGTTTAACACACTTGTAGAGGTCCGTTTTTGCAAGGCTCAACTATTTTTGTTGTTTTGATGACCTAAATCTGCTTCAATACAGCTGCCTCATCCTCAGTGGGTAACCTTTATTTTACATATTCTCCCATTTTATGCCAAATCACTTTTGGAAAGAAATTTATGTCCATAAATATAGGACATGCACGGCGAATGACGAATATGCATCGAAATATATTTTGGAGCAGAATCGAGACTACAAATAGTTCAGTTTTGCGAATGCGGACGTCCGCTGATATATGTTTATTCAGTAAATGCGGACTCGTGATCAGAAACTAATTACTTCCACAGTGAACGCCGAATTTATCTTGTGAAAGGATCCTCAGCTCCGATGTTTAGATGAAGTAACCTAGACGTACTGAACCAGTTGTCTTTTTTGGAGACGATGCCTCCGATTGAGGATCCCCCACATTTACGTTTCACGTTTTTTTTTTTCCTAAACAGCATAACGGAAATGCTTCAGTTGTTGTTTTGAAAGAGAAAGGCCGATTTTATCATCCTTGTACATTCTTTGGTCATCTCCTCGTCGATAGTATGGTAAACACTAATCCCTGCTGTCTACGTAATTCACCGACTAACAAATCCGCAGATCCACATTTAATTTACCCCCATCCTTTGAAAATCTCTTAAGAAATATCTTTCATAAAAACAATATTATTTTCAGTATGACGCAGTGACCGGAGAGGCTATTCCTGGAATAGATTATATTTCATTACGTCATCAAGATCAATGTTACATCAACTAATCAGCGTGGTAACTTAGGTGAAAGCAGTTTATAGCCGGTGGCACGCCATAATTGTTTGGGGTACGTTCGGCAATCGGTACTAGTCAGATATCCCTTATTCTCCATATAAATCGAGCGGGAAATTTGCTCCCGGTTCTCTGTCCTCCTGCTCATGCATGAGTACCTTCCGCAGTTATACAGTATCGAACAGCACACAACTTTGGCTCTGCACGCAAGCCACAGATATTCGACGCATATATTACTGGCAAAGGCAATTCCCTGTTGCTTTTAGCGACATCTCTGTGTGATTTGAGCTATGGTGAACGCCTCCAGCCCCGTAGCTGTTTAATGTAAATGACAGAATGAAAAGGATGAACTTGTTATGCAACAGTTTTCTCGATCGGCAATATACATAACGGTAATTTTATGCGTCAGCAAACAGGTCGTAATAAAAGAGATGAGAGCTGTCGCAAATAATTGATAATCTCTTGATGTTCGCCTCCAGTTCTTTATAGAAAACAGCTGAAGACATATATATAAGCTACGAGAAGAAGAACACACGCTACATGGAACGTAATTTAGCATCAACACAACAGCGTGAGACAGTTAAATCATTCTCTACGTCAAGGTGATGCTTCACGACTAATAAATTAAGATATTACCGGGAAACAGCGTATAATTAAGAGTCAAAAAATAGAAAATAAGAAAAACATTATCTGGGTCGTGTGAAATCCCTTCAGTGCACCACAGTCACGTTCTGTTTCACGCATCTTTTACTTCTCTGTTATATCGAGCAGTAACAGAGTAACAACTATAACGAGAACTGATAATTCCCTCTCGAAGGTGTTATTGCAACTGTCTTCTAGACTGTACATTGGCCTCCTAGTGGGTAACGGTTGCAGACAATAATAAGTGAACCATTTTGCGAAAGTTATTGCGGGTAACATCTGTCACTGAATGAGACAAGTCGAGACTGTTTATTTGTGCAACATAGGAAAAGACACATCTAGGTGTAGGAATTCACTAGGTACAGTTCAGATTCAGGGTGATCTTGAAAATTAGAAGCGCTTATTAAGAAGAGTTTTGCTCAGTTGTTTAAAAAAGTCTTTACTGTCTCGTCGTTGAGAGACTATCTCAACTGCAGAGGGAAGCGGCAGTAATCCTTCTCAGCATTTGCCTGAAGTGAATTAGGGAAAGCACTGAGTTTATCATTCTGGTGAGACGAATGGAAACACGAACCTCGCTGTTCAGAATGTCCTAAACAATGTTCAGAATCCCTCTGCGGCCAGCATCTCTGCGTACAAACATGACCAGGCAACACAGTTCCGTGGAATTTAACAGCAATGGAAATTTTCTAGGTCTTTGCTTCTGTAACGACAATGCTAGCGCTGATACATTACAAGGCGTCCAAGTGATTTAATAGGCTTGGCGCTAAAACGTTCCCTGCGGTAGGACAGCTTGATGTTAAGACTGAAGGTGCAATGTCAGAGAAGAGAGTTCTTGAGGCACTAGGATAATATCGATGCGCAATAAACAACGAATTTTGGTGGGCTGTGAGGGAAGTTAGGTGTAGTTCTGTGGCAGAATAGATACGTAGATAGCGAATTTCGGAGTACATGCAACACTGAGAACAGTCTTTTTGATCAGAAGAAAAAATAATACTTGTAAGAACGATTGCTGGAGATAAGGCTTTGTTAGGAGTCAAAGACTTAAAAAGCCTGACAGTAATCAACGAGTAGGTGGTTCACGAAATGCCTTACAGAGCTGAACCATAGCGGTACTTTAGGTAAACTTGTAGCTTCTTGGTTTCTCCAAGGCGTAGGCCTCTTGCTTCTTGCGGACTCATGAGCCCGTTTCCAGCACAAAGTGGAAAGGAGCTTTCCACAGCCTGCATGAGGTAGATCAGTCTTTCTGTAATCCGTCTAAGCTGTTTGTGATCGGAATCTACTGGGTTGGCTTAGGGCTAGCCAAGAGGGCAGTTGCTTTCCAGCACTGGTTTGAAATAAACGTTTGAAAAGTCTTAAAGGGAAGCAGCACTTCGCAGAGGAATGCTATAGTGGAAGCAAGCAATGGCGTATGAAACTGACTGCAATCTAATGCAGAAGATGATTGACTGAAACGCCTGACCGAAGAAACAGCTAGCGAAATCAAGTAGTGTGCCCTCCAGAAGGGCGGTGGTTCTTTACGCTGTGCAGCATTACTTAGTGATCAATTGTTTTCAACAGTGCTACTTTTCACAGACAGTCGTAGCTCGAATAATTTGATATGTGCTCCTGTATGAGAGCGTGGAAATCTCCTTAACTATTTTCTGTTTTTATATCCGAGTTTGGGGTTTAGGGAGCGTTCATACACTCCGTACGAAGAAGGCTCACAAAAGAGAGTGGGGACATTAGGTAGCTGTAGATAATGTTAAATGAAAGTGACTTTGCAATAGTATCGTGTTCTTCTCTCTGACGGCATTTTCGGCGTAAGTTGCCAGGGACCAGTTGGAGGCCGCTGCAGTCGGATCTCGGAATCTTGCAGAACGTAATTAGATTGCTACAACAAATTAAGAATTGGTTTTGGAGTATCAACAAGTTCAGTCATGTCTTGTGGCTCAAAGCGAAACTGACGCAAATCCTGGCCGCAGCCGCAAGTACAATTAGCGTGACGCAACGGCTTCTCCTTGGAAGAGATGAAAGGAACGTTTCAAACTGTAGAAGCAGTAGTATCTGAACAGAAAACTGGTAATCTGCAACGCGTTAATAAAATTCGATACAGGATACGGCTGCGACATGTCGTGGAATTAAATGTAGTTCTGAGGAAAACCTTCCAGCCCAGTCCGTGGAATGCGACAGATTGAAAAATTATTTTATTTTTAGTAGAGACAAAGTGTTTGGTGGGGTCGTTCTGGGTTTGCTTTAAAGCGGGAGCTTCCGATCAGGGTAGCGTTACTCCAAACTTATTTCGTCACTTTTCAGCCAACGAAAGCAATATATACGTAAGATGTTGACGATGGCGCTGTATTTGGTATCACGGATATGATAAAGTATCCCACGGTGATTCACGTGTATTTTGTTAAATTCCTTATGTGCTGTGCATTTCAAAGAAATCAGTGAACACTGGTGAGGCATTTATCCGAATCTTGACGTATTTTTTGGAGCGTACTGCGCCAAAATTTGCTATGTACATACCGAGCAGTGAAAGCTTCGATTATGGAAGTAAAGGATAATTTTGGAAGAAACTCCATCATTTCCCGTTATAATTCTGTTTGAACTGGTATATTACCTCAATAGGAGCAGCAGACCTGTCCCACTTTTTTCTCAAACCACCCTATGATTAAACCATTTTATCTCGACCTATGATTTTTACGGACACTGTGTCCAAAAGGGAACTAGATTTCTCATCTTCAGTGTTTTCAGAATGCATTTTTGCTTTTATGTAGGAGGCTGTTTATTCAATGTACTTTACTGTTTATGAACGTAGTGTATGCTCTATAATTCTCCTGTAAATCTAAATCTGTGCCACAGATGGTAATTCTGAGATTAAAATCTGTTGTCTTTGTTGTAGGAGGCACGATCTGCGACCGATGTTAGATCTTCCATGAAGTATGATTAATTAAAAAGGTAAATTAATTGCAAGTGTTTAGTATAACAAGAAAAAGATTTTACCAAACAATATTGAGTGCACATATTTCTCCAATATCATTTTTCTTTCTTCTTTACCATTTTCAGATATCTCGTCAAAAATATGACTAAATAGGAACGTGAAACGCAACGTCTTCAAACAGGACACGCTACATGCATTTTTGAGTATTACTGTAGTGCCCTTACTCATACTGCATAAACCAATCGTCCAAGTTTGATGTCCAAAACTGGGCCAACACTGCGTACATGATACATACAAATTAGACTTTCTTCACTACCGTTTAACTCTGAAGTGGCCATTGAATTGCTCGATATACAGGGTAATTCAAAAAGAATACCACAACTTTACAAGTGTGTATTTAATGAAAGAAACATAATATAACCTTCTGTTATACATCATTACAAAGAGTATTTAAAAAGGTTTTTTCACTCAAAAACAAGTTCAGAGATGTTCAATATGGCCCCCTCCAGACACTCAAGCAATATCAACCCGATACTCCAACTCGTTCCACACTCTCTGTAGCATATCAGGCGCAACAGTTTGGATAGCTGCTGTTATTTCTCGTTTCAAATCATCAATGGTGGCTGGGAGAGGTGGCCGAAACACCATATCCTTAACATACCCCCATAAGAAAAAATCACTTCTGCCGTACTCAATAACACAAAAAGCTTTCTGTTGAGCGGTCGCCATCTTAGCATCAACTGATGCTGACGCCTAGTCAACAGCGCCTCAAGCGAACAAATGTACAACTAAATGAAACTTTATAGCTCCCTTAATTCGCCGACAGATAGTGCTTAGCTCTGCCTTTTGTCGTTGCAGGGTTTTAAATTCCTAAAGTTGTGGTATTCTTTTTGAATCACCCTGTATTTTTTTTTCTATTAATGATGGCTTGCAAGAGCATTTCGAGATTACTTACACCCTATAGTGAATCACTGCCAGTGCGTGTTGTCAGTGTGCTGTGAAACGCATGGAAATACGTCATTTATGTCCTTCTCCCACTTGGATTCTACGCCCATCTCTGGAGCACTTCTCTGCACTGTTATGGAAAGTATTTCCCTCCTGCCCAACTCGTCTGAGTTATTCCCTCTCTTTTCAGATATCTCCGCATGAAAATCTTGCAGACCATTTGTGAAGAGTGCCACCCCCTATCGCAGGCTGGAGTCCAAAATAGGGCAGTTCTGCGGAGGCGACGTCGGCTATTTAACGGCAAAAGGGTGGGCGTGGCAGTGGGAATGTGCGACAGGAAATGGGAGCGGCTCCCCCTCGGCCGGCAGATGCGGGCTGACAGATATGTCCATCTGGCTCGCAACCTCTCATGTTCCACCTGCTCCTCCCAAAGCGAATATCCACCGTTTCCCGCCTCCTGCAAATATGTCCGCTCCAACAGCCGTATTCACTCTGCAGTTCACAGTCTCTATTGTCTCTGCTTCTCCCTGATAATCTCGAGAGTACCACGCTATGAGTTGCATAGGATATCCAATAATTTTAAGCTCAAAATTATACCGATAAAAGATGATCCTACACTGAGTACCTTGAGACAAATAATAAACTGTCGGAAACGAATGTTTAGTTTTTAATGACACGAACAATGTACGTCTTACAGCAATAACTTAAACTCACAGCAATTATTCGTAGTGGCGACCTGGAGACGCAATGGATGATTGCAACGTAGAATTTCCCAGTACTCTCTCAGATATCCCAGTTGTCTATTGTACAATGAAGCAATCGGTTCTGACGCCAACTACAAGTTCACCTTCAGTTCTTACGGAAGTTTCATGCACAACCTACTATTGAGTGGCCGTGTAGGGACAAAATCTATGGAATGAAGATCCGGCAACCATTTAGGTCATGGGACAGTTCCTCACCTTACAATCCAACGATGAGGTTATCTGTTGCTCAACTGCTCACAGATGTTAATATCGAACTGAGATGTTGCAGTTACATCCCCTCGCAGACCACAAAATAAATAATTGTGGCGCCACTTTTCGAATGAACACCAGATATCGTAAACGTTACCTGTGATCTGAAACGTGTTTGGCGTATGGATTTTCATCACCCTCGTATGACTACTGTGACAGTTGAAAGTACCACCACGGTCGAAAGAGCCCTCTCCCGTTAACAAATGGTTTAAATGGCTCTGAGCACTATGGAACTTAACAGCTGAGGTCATCAGTCCCCTAGAACTTAGAACTACTTAAACCTAACTAACACACACATCCATGCCCGAGGCAGGATTCGAACCTGCGACCGTAGCGGTCGCGCGGTTCTAGATTGTAGCGCCTAGAACCGCTCGGCCACACCGGCCGGCTCCCGTGAACAACTGAAATTGTTGGAGGTTCGGCTGTTTAATACATTGACAGAATTTAACTCTAGGTTCAAAATCATTGCTTTAACATGTTGTTTATGATAAAAGTATAGTAGGCTGCTCCACCAGTACTCCCTTATTTTATTTCTGGAAGTGTGCATTTCACGGAGAAGTTGCCGGGTGATTACTGATGACTTTATTCCCACACAATAAAACAATTTCCACATATTCCACTGAGAAAACTGTTCTTTGCTGTCATTATTGAACTGCTATGTGTCACTTGAACGTCCCAGTTTCTCGTAAGCCTCGCTGATTTCCCGTTAGGATGACGGCTTTTGCGAAACTTTTGGCATTTTTGCGAGACTTTTGTCAGTGCGTTCGTCCTTCCAGAAATTAGATCCAACAGTACCAAATGTTAAACACATATCTTCAAGATCCTGTACCACATAATAGTGCAAATCCGGCAATCATCATGATTGGCAAATTCCATCATAGACGATTGTGTATTTTCTTTCTTCAAGGTAGTACCGACAAAGTCGAAACGGAATCCAGTTGTTTGTTGTGGAACTCAATCAGTTAGTAGACATCTGAATCCCATGTAATATTCATTTATACGTCCTGAAACACTGATTTCCTAAATTACTTCCTTATCCCAGAATACCTCTACCGTCTCTACAATTTTGTCACCGTTCGTCTCCAGTTTTCACTGAAGAGACACTCGTTCGGCGTTTAATTCTGATTACGTTTGCGACTATAATGCGCAAGGAAAACGAGGACATAAGTACACATAGAACGCCTGTTATGTTTATGAAAATAAAGTTTTCAGTTTTCCATGTGAGAGTAATTTTTACTTTTGCCCGTACATGCGATAGTGCCCCATATCAAGCCTAGAAGTAAAAAGGCGAGACGGTACTTAACAGTGTCGTCTGCATGGAGTACCATCAGTCAAAGCACAGTTTTCTTAACTAACATGACATACGTTTTGCATTAAATGTATTTGCGCTCGTTTTAAGCTTTCCTCACTGCAGTACAGTTAATTGCGACTAAAAGTGGAACTATTCGATCTGTAGAAAACACATGAGATGCTAAAATTCTTCGTTATTATCCTTTATAAATACAGCCAGTAAATTTCAGTTTTGAAGGGCCGTATTCAAAAGGCTTTATTAGCACTTACTAGGAAAATATGAGTAATATTGAGTAGCACCGAAGAGATTCACAGATGCGACGACGTGAGAGTCTTCCCAGTCTAGAGGTATACACCGTAAAGTTTTAACTATCACCTTGAAAAAATGAAGTTACCTAATTAAGTTTTACTTGATCCCAGGTACATGTTTACTGTGTCGTTATACTCGGAAATACTCCCACCAAAGTACCGATCCAATGCGCAATTAGACCCAAAACAAAATGGTACGCCCAATTCACGAAGAAGAGCGTCGCGTCGTCATTTGCGTTCTGTATTTCAATGCTTCAACAGTCCATGATACCTTCATGGGCGTGTAAGAAAACAATGAATCATTATATGAAACATTACCTGGATGGCACAGAAGCTTACATTGCTTTCAAACAAGTCTGAACGACGAAGAAAGAAGTACGTGAAATGTATGCGCAATTGCGAAGATGGACAACCATCATCGTATCGAAGAACGGAGTGACAAACCATCTCTTTACGAAGAGCTGGGAATCGCAACAGAAGAGGATGACCCTGTCATCGGAAACCGGCGTATTGCAATCGAAGCGACAGGGTATAAAGTGAAAATATATCTTGTACCTGTTTTGAATATCTTGTGTCTGTTTTCAACATCTTGCAAGACATTTAGTTCCTGAGAAAGGTCATCTCCCTTTGGGTTCTGCGACTGCACACATCCATATAAAAAGCCCGCTGAAATGAGACAGCAGCGGAACAGTTGCAGATGTGTCAGTGCAGTCCGGGTTACGTCATTAGCGTCTTAATCGCTGTGGATGGATGCTGGTTATGTTACAATGACCCAGAGACAAAAGAGTAAAGTAAGCAGTGGAAACATGTGGAAAAACAACCGGCGAAAAAAAGCAGAAACCCAACAATCATTGGACAAGGTGAAAGTGAGTGTATTTTGGGAGTGAAATGACGTAGTGCTAACGTAAGGAGAAAACCGTCACAGATATGGACAACCGAAATCTCCTGACGAAGCTACGAGAAACTGTCAAGAAGAGACGCAGCGAGAACCTGTCGAAAGGAGAAAACGTCCCAGCTCATTTTGTACAGGACACT
This sequence comes from Schistocerca piceifrons, assembly GCF_021461385.2. Lineage (NCBI taxonomy): Eukaryota > Metazoa > Arthropoda > Insecta > Orthoptera > Acrididae > Schistocerca > Schistocerca piceifrons. The sequence goes on from NC_060149.1 coordinate 566,733,680, forward strand.
GTCACACATGCTGTTTCTTTGGTTTCTCGAGTTTTGCTTCTCTCCCGTAGTCACCAGACATGGCACCCAGTGACTTATTTCTCTTTCATCGGACGAAGTAATCAGTGAGTGAACTGCATTTCCAGAACGACAACGAGGTTGAATGTTTCTTGAACATTCAAAATCTGGGCTTCTATAATCAAGATATTCGCCAAGTTGGGAAAAACGTGTCGAACTGAAGCATGAACAGCCTACATAGAGAAACACTAGAACTACGAGGGGCTTTCAATAAGTAATGTAACAAATATTTTCTCAAACAGTTTCGGTTAAAAAAAATCAGAATTTGTTGTGGTACTTCTTGGAATACTCCCGCTTCAGCCACTATCATTTCATAAAGTTCCTATAGGTGGCGACGCTATACTTAACCTTCAAAATGGCGTTTGTAACGGAGGCGCGTTCCAGGCAGAGCGCCGTCGTGGAGTTTCTTATGGTGGAAGTCCAGAGCATCGCAGATATTCATAGGCGCTTGCAGGATGTCTACAGAGACCTGACATTGAACAAAAGCTTGGTGAGTCGTTGGGTGTGGCGTCTATCAGCATCGAAACAAGGCCGAGCAAACCTGCACGATCTCCCACGTGCTGGCCGGCCGCACACAGCTGTGACTCCTGTGATGTAGGAGCGTACGGACAAACTCATTCGAGGTGATAGACGGATCACAATCAAGCACCTCGCTGCACTGCAGGTCTCTGTTGGTAATGCTGTCACACTCGTCCACCAGTTGGGGTACTCAGCGGTGTGTGCCCACTGGGTTTCTCACCGCCTAATAGAAGACCTTAAAGAACAACGAAGGACTGTCTGTTTGGCCCTATAAAGGATGAACTCCGCGAGAAGTAGTACATGGATGATGGGGATGTTATTGATGGAGCAAGACGTTGGCTCTGATGTCGACCAGTAGTGTGGCACAATGCGGGTATAACTTACACGCCCTCCCAGTAAGGTGACATTTTAAGGCCGTCGTACTGAACGGAGATGATGTTGAAAAACAAGGTTTTGTAGCCAGAATAGCAGTCATGGATTGTGCGGCTGGTTCCGGCGGAGGTTCGAGTCCTCCCTCGGGCATGGGTGTGTGTGTTTGTCCCTAGGCTAATTTAGGTTAAGTAGTGTGTAAGCTTAGGGACTGATGACCTTAGGAGTTAAGTCCCATAAGATTTGACACACAACATCTAGCCAGAATAGTGGGGAGTAAAAAGGTTTATTGGAATCCTGAATGAAACCAAGAAGAAATAATGTGTTGCACTACTTAGTGAAATTCTCTCGTATCACCAATTTTCATGGTCGTAGCTTGATTTTCTCAAAGTGATAATTAAAACCTCACCACTAACATTCATATAGCCTCCCTTTTACCTGCGGTATAAGGAGTCCTGCGCTAAATTCCAAACCCCTTTGGGATGTTAGTAAATTAGTTAAACTTTTTATATTGTGTGGATTATGTTCACAGCATGCATATGGCTTAAGGGAATTGGTTTACAGAAACGGCACGCGCTCTCTGCAGAAATGTGGGCACATACTATGAATTAAACTAACCAATTTTAATATATATATATATATATATATATATATATATATATATATATATATATATATATATATATATATGAATTAAACGAATCAGTTTTAGACAAATCTACAAATGCAGTCGTATTCGTTAGCGATCACACCAACACATAATCACGCACGCAAGCAAATGCACACACAAACACTAATATTGTATAGTGAAAACAATCAAAATACTGCTATGGAGCGGAAATGGGGGGAAAAATATTAGTTATTTTGTTTTAAAACTTCGTTCCTTCGGTATCTCAGTTTCACTAGGGTTACGATCGAATGTTTCTGTTACCACGAATTTTTGTCCCCATCCGTAACAGTGTCAAGCAAAAGCATGAATAATGCAGCTCATTTTTATTCTTGTTGTTTTGAAATTGTGAGCTGTTGTTAAGGACACTGTTGATAGTGATCTGTCCTGCGGATGGGAACGTTAAGCTCGGCGCCCTCCCGTATGCAGACCAGTGGCGGCGGGCTCCACCCTCTCCCCTCTTTCCATTTCCATAATCATCCATATCAATGCAAACACATCATTACACAGCACAAACACCCGTCACAGTCATCAGCACCACACAGTTACGCACTTGACACACTGTGCAGAGAAGGTGACGAACTGTCCCACATTACTTCAGTGTCTCATTCGAACTTTAAGGGAAGTTCTTAAAAACGTTCAGATTCGGAGTAATGCCTTATTGTACATGCTACAACATTCGTTTTTATCCACTGATTATCAAGGGTGCGTGAGGACTACTTCAGGTGCTGAGTGATTTTCATGGTGACTGTAGGCACGGTAAAAGAGTATGCATGCATGGAATTACACTTTCGACTTACTTATGACGATGTGAAAAAATTGAAACAATCAAAATGAATGACTCAGATGAACCCAAACTCTAGATATGTATACGTCAGTTTACTAGCATTAAGTGATTAAGTCTTATGAGTGGTGACATTTAGTAAGGTCTAGAATCTCACTCGCTTGTGTGGATGAAAAAATGAATGTTAAGCTAAGTTTTTTTCAGAGAGGAATAGCCAAGCGCATTGGAAAATTAATACTTTAATGTGTCATCGACGTCAACGGACACAATTTTAGAATGTGAGCGAGCTGACCGGGCCAGAGTTACAGTCTCCGGAAAATGAGATTTTCATAGTGTGACAGTTTGGAACTGGTACTGGAGTTCCAGTACAGCACTCGTGGCCGCTGCATCGCGGTCGCGAAGTGGGGCCGAGGCAGTTTCAGATAAGTTTTTACAGTCTGACGATAATTTATGGATTTGTGGTTTTAGCTTGACGATGTCCACTATGGACAAACGGTAGTTCCGTTCATTCTGATGGAGATTGGGTTATCCCGACTGAAACCTAGGTAAATTCTAGGTAAACGGTGCAACTGAGGCTGTTGGTTATTAAAATTAAAATTAAATCGCAGGTTATAAATAACATTTTAAGTAAGCCTTAGCAGCAAATTAATTTTGCGTGTTAAGCATTCTGCTGGGCTCCTTTCTTCTTTCAACGTTGATCTCCAGCTCTACTAAAACTTTAAGTTACTTTTCTTTTTCTATTTGTATATTATTTCCATTTCCTCTTCAGTGTTACCAATGCTTAGTTTATCCTTATTAAGACAGCAACCTAACGCTGGTTTGTTGCTCCACATCAATGCACGTTTGTACTAATCACCTTACTGTCATTGGTCTTAAGCATCGCTCGGGAATATGTTGATTTCTGTTTTGAGCAGCGAAAAAGCACAGGCTCGTCTCTGTTAGTTCTTTCCATGACATACGAATAGTCTTTACAATGGTCACATGAATTACCGCTGATGGTCACTGACGCTTCTATATGGCCCCTACAAAAACACAAACAGGGAGGACGCACGAGGTGAACAATATGGAAATTAAAGTAGTGCTAAGAGTGACTGATTAAGCGGTCATCCGCTGGGATGGACAAGAACTTCTGGTGTTGAGGTAGACTGTGACTCATGGGAGTGTTTCCGGTGGACCAGGACCCTGGAGGTGCAAGTAGGCCGTGACGTAGCGAGCAGATAGTTTCCAGAAATACCCAGAGCTAGATACTGCCTACAGGAAAATTAAAGAGACCTTTGGAGAAAAGAGAACCACTTGTATGAATATCAAGAGCTCAGATGGAAACCCGGTTCTAAGCAAAGAAGATAAAGCAGAAAGATGGAAATATATAGAGAGTCTATACAGGAGCGATGTACTTGAGGACAATTTTGTGGAAATGGAAGAGGATGTAGATGAAGATGAAATGGGAGATATGATACTGCGTGAAGAATTTGACAGAGCACTGAAAGACCTAAGTAGAAACAAGGCCCCGGGAGTAGACAACAATCCATTAGAACTACTGACGGCCTTGGGAGTGCCAGCCCTGACAAAACTCTACCATCTGGTGAGCAAAATGTATGAGACAGGCGAAATACCCTCAGACTTCAAGAAGAATATAATAATTCCAATCCCAAAGAAAGCAGGTGTTGACAGGTGTGAAAATTACCGAACCATCAGTTTAATAAGCCATGGCTGCAAAATACTAACGCGAATTCTTTACAGACGAATGGAAAAACTGGTAGAAGACGACCTCGGCGAAGATCAGTTTGGATTCCGCAGAAATGTTGGAACACGTGAGGCAATACTGACCTTACGACTTATCTTAGAAGAAAGATTAAGGAAAGGCAAACCTACGTTTCTAGCATTTGTAGACTTAGAGAAAGCTTTTGACAATGTTGACTGGAATACTCTCTTTCAAATTCTAAAGGTGGCAGGGGTAAAAGACAGGGAGCGAAAGGCTATTTACAATTTGTACAGAAACCAGATGTCAGTTATAAGAGTCGAGGGGCATGAAAGGGAAACAGTGGTTGGGAAGGGAGTGAGACAGGGTTGTAGCCTCTCCCCCGTGTTATTCAATCTGTACATTGAGCAAGCAGTAAAGGAATCAAAAGAAAAATTCGGAGTAAGTATTAAAGTCCATGGAGAAGACATTGTAATTCTGTCAGAGACAGCAAAGGACTTGGGAGAGCAGTTGAACGGAATGTGTAGGACCTTGAAAGGAGGATATAAGATGAACATCAACAAAAGCAAAACGAGGATAATGGAATGTAGTCGAATTAAGTCGGGTGATGCTGAGGGAATTAGATTAGGAAATGAGACACTTAAAGTAGTAAAGGAGTTTTGCTATTTGGGGAGCAAAATAACTGATGATGGTCGAAGTAGAGAGGATATAAAATGTAGACGGGCAATGGCAAGGAAAGCGTTTCTGAAGAAGAGAAATTTGTTAACATCGAGTATAGATTTAAGTGTCAGGAAGTCATTTCTGAAAGTATTTGTATGGAGTATAGCCATGTATGGAAGTGAAACATGGACGATAAATATTTTAGACAAGAAGAGAATAGAAGCTTTCGAAATGTGGTGCTACAGAAGAATGCTGAAGATTAGATGGGTAGATCACATAACTAATGAGGAGGTATTGAATAGATTTGGGGAAAAGAGGAGTTTGTGGCACAACTTGACAAGAAGAAGGGCTATGTTGGTAGGACATGTTCTGAGGCATCAAGGGATCACAAATTTAGCACTGGAGGGCAGCGTGAAGGGTAAAAATCGTAGAGGGAGACCAAGAGATGAATACACTAAGCAGATTCTGAAGGATGTAGGTTGCAGTAAGTACTGGGAGATGAAGAAGCTTGCACAGGATAGAGTAGCATGGAGAGCTGTATCAAACCAGTCTCAGGACTGTAGACCACAACAACAACATCTAAGAATTCATCTGTTGAGTAGACGGAGTTGTCATTCAGAAATTCTTTTAATTTGCTTTTAAATGTTGGCTGGCTATCTGTCACACTTTTAATACTATTTGGCAAATGACCAAAGATTTTTGTGGCAACATAATTCGCCCCTTTCTGTGCCAAAGTTAGGTTTAATCCAGAATAGTGAATATCATCCTTTGTTCTAGTGTTGTAGCAATGCACTTCGCTGTTACTTTTGAATTGGGATGGGTTATTAACGACAAATTTCATAAGTGAATATATGTATTGCGAAGGGAGTGTGAATATCACGAGTTCCTTAAATAAATGTCTGCAAGGTGATCTTGGGTGGGCCCCTGCTGTTATTCTGATTACACGCTTTTGTGTCATGAATACTTTCTCTCTTCACTTGGCGCAGTTTCCATACATCAACTTATTTATGTTCTCCAAGACAGTCGTATATCTCTCTACTGGCAAATGAACAATAAACAAAGTCTCAAAGAAGCGAAAACAAAAATGTACGTTTATTTTGTTTTCCAACAGTTTTACGTTCGAAAGTAGTTGTGTCTTCCCAAGATATCTTAGCTATGATACTGCATCAAGGTACATAAAAAGAAAACAATTCTTTGATAAGACACGAAATGCTCTTCTTCACCAGATATACAGAGCTGTATCTTCAATGACACTGATAACAAACATTCAAGGTGTAGTATGACAGTAATTTTCTGGTGAATAAATCAAGTTAAAAAGAGACTGCTGCGGTATGTTACGTGAACATAGGATTTATTTTACAGTGTTCTATTTTCTACGCCGATCTGGATATAATGAGGTACCATATTGTCCCCGAAAGCCGAAAACACGTTGTGTATACAAGAAACAAAACCGCTCTAAATGTTTGCATTCATTTACTTATGTTTCAGCAAACATTTACGCAGCTTATATCGCAAAGAATTGGCAACACAGTGGAAATATAGTGGCTATGATAACAGGACATTCTTCTAGATAAGACTTATTACTGTCCGCCATCAGACTGAAATGACCACTGAAGATTATCGACGATACGGGAAATGCAGTGCGTGGGGAGCAGCGGCTGAATGGGTGCGCTGGGTATGTGAGAGGCGCCTGGCTTTGGGACGTGCCACCAGCATCCGCCGGCGAGCACAAAGGAAGCTGTCACTGTCGCCGGAAACTGGGAAGCCGTCAGCGGCAGCTCGCCTCGTTACGGCGACGAGACATAGCGCTGGCGTCCGCACTTGCAACCTTACCTCTCCACCACCAACATCACTCTTTCAACCCTCGCTCCAGTAATTAGATTATAACCTCATTTTCTCCGATTCATCTCAGCAGCACAGTACTGAAGAGCAATGAGCAGTTGCTTACTGAGTTTGATTCATGACCTTCTAAGTGTCATAGTGGTTTCCTATCGTTTTCATACCACAGTCTAAGACTATTTAATGTAATTATATTGAAAGAGTAACTAAAAGCATACGAGATGTTACAGGAATTCTAGTGGCTGAAAACATCTTTAGTCTTGCTCTACAGCATTGCCGTCTTTTAGTACAACAGATGTTTCACGTAAGCTTTCGATCATCACAAGATTCGGTACTTACTTGTCACGGTATCTCTCCTAAGATTCGCTTATTGGTATAGTAACAAGGAAATTTTGTTCACCACGTATCTCAGAATCATACTATACCCACGATTTCATACTATATCTGATCACATAAAGCTTACGTGTAAATCAAAAACAAAACTCACATTATTCCACTTATCGACTCACCTCCGTAGCCGAAATCGTTGCTGCGGCCTAGTCTGTTGGCCTTTGGCGATGAGTTCTCTCCTACGATTACTGATGCTGGACTATATTTTTAGAAGCAGGGTTCAAATCCTCGTCAAGCAATTGTGACTGATATTTTTCCCCACTTCAGGAGAACGATAAACGCTTCATTCAAAAAGGTCTGGATTGGTTCCTTTCACCATTACAAGTCTTCATCCAGTGCATGTGATTCTCCACGCAAAGGGAGAAAATCACATTTTAGCTACCATTACACTAAAGAACTATGATTTTCGTAAGTACTTTCTTAACGGCTTTGTATACACAGTGAAACCAGGTGATACAGCGTATGTCAGTGTTGACAGTGAAATGCCTAGCAAATGAACTGATAACTTATTTTAAACTTTGCTTTCGGCTACTTTTGGATAATTTCTGCATTAAAATGAATGCATGTTGCTGGAATGAAGTCTCAACCAGAGATTACATACACTGGTCCAAGTGGACAGTATTAAACCGTGAAGCTCCACTCTGATATTTATCTACATTTGTAGATATGTCCATAACGTAACGGGATTTAAATCATTAAAATTTGATTTCATTAGAACTGATGTCCAACATCAACATCAGAATGAGATATGAGCTCCGCGTACAGCGATACACTCTTGTTTTCGTTGTGGCATGGAACCAACAGCCTCCGAATGTTGTCTTAAGGAAGTTTTTGGCGTGTCTGAAACACGTGCTGTGGAAGCTCATGAATATTGCTAACGGGAAGAGTGTATTGGAGTAAAGATCTTCTCATCGCATCCCAGACATGCTCAATGGGCGACAAATTAGAGGGCGAAGTAGGCTAGTCAACGATCCTTCTATTCCTTGGGGTCTTGCATTATTATGGTGGAATATGGCAATTGGTATCTTGGTCCTGAATCATATGACAATTGAGTTTATCATTCTAGCTACCTACCGGCCAGCATTCAACCTCCCTTCAACTATTACTAAACCAGTCATGTTGTCGTACCCAAAAGCTCGCCGCATCATGACGCAACGAGTTGGAAACAGAGGTAATGATCTCGGTAATCGCTGCTTCCTGTGTTCTTTCACCCAGGCGTTTACGGACACGCTGGATTCGATTGGATAGCCACAGAGAGAAGAGAGAGTCTTCGCTAAACAACACAGAATGCCACTCAGTGTTCTATTTCACTCTTGCTCTACGTCATGGGAATCCTTGCTGTAACTGGTATGTTCGCAGCGGTAAAAGATGCGGGGCAGCTCCAAATCTCAATCCAGATTCTAGTAATATCTTCTCGACTGTCCTTGGTGACACTCTGCCTGTAACCTTAACCTGGACTTCAGCTGTCAGAGCCAGTCTAACAGTGCTAAAATACTGGAAGGATGGCTGCCTACTCCTTTTACATCACTGTTCTCTCAATCCATCCTGTCACGACCCGTTCAGCAGCCATCTGACGACAGCCAATTGTGTGTGTGTGATCTGTCGATATGATCCTCACATGTCACTCAGCACCCGAAACATCGCGCTAAGTTGCAGGTGCACGTCACCTGGGCATTCTGGGTAGCGATCCAGTAACGTTAAACACACCCAACAGCTTTCATGATGTAACATTATTCTCGATTTGAAGGGACAGCTTTTTCTGTACTGGAAGTAATCTGGCATAAGAATGAAATTTTATTTAACATATCTCACAGGAATATAAATACAGGAATATGAAAGGCGTTCACAGTGTAACATTTCCAGTTTCCGTCAGTATATATACGGTTCACAAATGATTAGGATCGCAGATTTGCACATGATCTCTTACTCTGAGAATTAAGTATGCCTTGAAAACTCCTCACACTGCAATCAGAGTCTGTGAATCTTGTGGTATGGGAACAAAGAGCACCGTTCAGAAGAATGTCCCTCCACACGGTTTGCATTCGGGTGCACAAAGCAAGCGTTATTGGTGCTGCGTCATGACCAACAAATTATTCATCAGCCACATTGAGGAGTTTCCCGATGGATAACAAATACGACGACCGTGCAAATGACAAAAGTTGTGTTATTTCTCGTCCTTCGAAAAGCGCCCGACCACATGTTACAATGTTGTTTCGAATACGTTGCAGAAGTTCCGGTGGGCAGCCTTACACATCCTCCATACGGTCCTGATCTCTCTCCATCCAATTTCCATATTTTTGGAGCCCTGAAGAAAGACATTCGTGACTTTCGATTTCTTCGGGTGAAGAGGGGTACGCCTAGGTGCTATCATGGTTCCGTAGATAACCCCAAAAATTTTCCATGAAGGCAATGGGATTACGGTATTAACACTTCGGCTATTACGTTTGAAATAATGAAAAGATTATTTACTTTTTACCGTCTGTCTCGTCATTTGATTACCCCTTATACTTTCCTGTAGACACCGCAGCGTCTCGCCGTTGCAAGAATTCAAGCTTAAGATGAAGAGGGAAGTGGACATTTAATTATGTTATTACTGTCTAGTGCTTTGAGTCAGAGGGAACATCCTCTATAAAAACGATGCAAGATTTGTGTTATAAGGATGTGCAGACCTACTGTCGGTAGTTTCTGTGCGGTACAGGCGCAGTGGTAACTGAACCAATCGAATTACTTTGTAAGGAGCTACCGGACATGAAATTTGAATCGTGTCTGAAACGCGTCAAATAACGTGGCTGATCAAACTATTAAAGATTTTCGGTATATTCCGGGCTCACACTGTATGAAAGTCCGCAGTTTTTATTATCATCCTCTTCCGAGAGGAATATAAAAGAGGTAACAGATCTGCCCTTATTATATGCAGTTCCACAATAGATTATATCGTTACAGGGCCACTCATAGCTTGGTCGGATCATTTTGCGAGGTCCTGTTCAACGAGCACTTCACCACAGTGTTCGGGAATGAGGCCTCGAGTACAAAGAAATATTGTTTTAAATTACGTATTAGACATTGAAATAAGAAGTTTTGAAATTTAAAACATCTACCCATGGCGTGAGTAGCCGGCAGATGTTACTGTAGTTGTTATTTTTCTCTCACAAAAATATGTCGCCTGCTTGTGCAAGGCACAATCTTAGGTCCTTGAAGCTGAACGAAATGAATATTATGATTATGATAACTATGTATAAATTTTATCATGTTCTCACCCCACTCGAAGGTATGCACGTCCGAAAAGTTTGCGTTACGAAAATGATATTCTCTGTCTTTGACTACTTCTGTCTGGCTATGAATGCTACGTAAAATAGTCTTAAAAATTTAGATAAACGCCTTGTCAATGCATTTTATGGATTATGACCACCCACGGTTGTGAGAGAAGGCGACATTTATGTACTTGAGCTGACACGAAAACACGTAATTATTTCACCTTGATGGGCAAAAGCGAATGAACACGACAATCAATTTCTATTGCTATGGCACTAGATTATTTGAAAATAAGTAAAACTTACCGAGGCGACTCGTGTAACTTAAGATAACGAGCATTAAGCAAGGTAAATATAATGTCAATGAAATTGATATTTACCTAGAACTAATGACAGTAACAGCGAAAAAGATTACAGTGTCGCCTGAGAAGCAACAGAAAGCTCATCGTAAAAGAAGGAAGAACGTTAAGGTCAGTTTCGAAAGAAATGACGTGGGCACGTAAACACACGTGGTTACCAAAGCAAATCAATAAGAAGCAAAAATGGGCGAGGAGATGATATATTTCACAATGCCTATAATAAGGCTGCATTTATAGCTAACGAGTTAGGATTCAAGTTCGCAGCACTCACTTGGTTGTGGGTCGATACAAATTTGACACAAATGGTGAAATAATAGTCTTTCACGCTGTTGTAGTGGTCTTTAGTCCCAGTTCGAAGATTAGTTTGATGCAGCTCGCCGTGTTCATCACATGCAAGTCTCTTCATCTTTGAACAACTTCTGGAACCTACATCTATTTGAAATTCTTTACTGTATTCATGCCTAGATATCCTTCTACAGTTTTGCCTTCCACACTTCCCTCCATTACCATACTGAATATTCCTTGGTGTCACAAGACGTGTCTCGCACTTCTGGGGTCCTACAAAAATTTGGAAATACCGCGAGAAACCCATGCTTGAACATAAATGCAGATGATAGCTAAGCCTGCAGGTTGCGATGTTATATCTGACTACGAACGGCACCTGTGCCGTGTCCTCCATACGTTGCAAGCGTCAGTGTTCTGTGTACTCGCGAGTGCATTATGTCTGAGCCAAGTGACTTGAAACGTAGGCATATTGTTATGCTCGTATGGTGGGTGCTTCAGTAAACAAGGTAGCTGATGTGATTGGTGTTTCAAGAGCCACCATATCGAAGATTATTACCGCATGCAGAGAAAGCGGAAAAACATGACCCGCTAAGTCACAACGTGGACGAAAATGTGTGTTTAGCGGTCGGGACAGACGATCTTTGATGAGGATTGTGACGAAAAAGAGGAGCTGTAAGTGAATGCAGAACTGAATGTCGCACCCGCGAACCCTGTAAGCATCGAAACAACACGAAGGGAGCTCCATAAGACAGAAATGCCAGGATGAGCTGCAATTCCAAGACCACTCATCAGTGATGCACATGCCCGTAGTAGGAAAACGTGGTGCCCGAGCAATAAATTCTGGACTGTGGCGTAATGGAAGAAAGTCGCTTGGTCGGATGAGTCTTGTTTCACATTGTTTCCAGCTTCTGGCCGAGTTTATGTCACAAGAGTGAAACATGGAGGACGACCGGTGGTGACTTGGGCAGCCATATCGTGGTATTCCATAGGCCCTATTATTAGTGCCAAGTATTATGTGTCCATTTTGGCTGATCATGTCAATCCCATGACATAATGTTTGTTTCCTACACGTGATTTTGTATTCCAAGACGATAGAGCCATTGTTCACATAGCTCGCATCGTGCAGGACTGGTGTTGTAGGCACGAGGATGATCTCTCGCATCCACCTGGGCACCACTATCACCAGATCTCAATATTATTAAATCTTTGTGGTCTACTTTTTGACAGAAGGTTGCGTGACCGCTGTCTACATCCATTTTAACTTGCCGCTATTTAGCTGAAAGAATGGTAAAAGAGTCTCCTGGAAACCGTACAGGACCTGTATTTATACAATGCGAGACGACTCAAAACTTCTTTAAAAGCCAGCGGTTTCCTGCACGGTATTAGGCATGGTAATGTTTTGTGTTTTCGATGTTTCCATATTTTTGACTAATCTCTTTGCTTAGTCAAGTTGTGCTACATATTCCTTTTTTCTCAAATTATATTCGCATCTCCCCTTTAGTTATTCGATCTACCATCTAATCTTAAATATTCGTCTAAGGTACCACAAGTCAAAATTTTCTACTCTTTTCTTTTCTGAACTGCTTATCGCCCACTTTTCACTTACGTCTAAGCTACATAAAACACAAATAACTTCAGAAATAACTACCTAACGCTTAAATTTATATTATATGTTAACAAATACTTTTTTCCAGATGTAACTTCCTGGCTATTGCCAATCTGCATTTTAAATCCTCCCTAGTTTGGCCATCATCAGTTATTTTGCTGCACAAATAGCAAAACTCATCTACCACTTTAAGTGTCTCGTTTCGTTACCTAATTCTCTTAACATCGTCTCACTTAATTCGACTACATTGCATTACCCTTGTTTCACTTTTGTTGAAGTCCATCTTACAACTTCTTCTCAAGACACTCTTCATTCTGTTTGTCTTTCAAACGCTTTGCCCTCTCTGACAGAATTACAGTGTCATCAGCAAATCCCGAAGTTTTTATTTCCTCTCCCTCAACTTCAGTTCTCTTACCAAAGTTCTCCTTGATTTCTTTCACTGCTTGTTCAATGTATTGGCAGAACGACATCTCCCATCTCATTTACTGCATTCCTTTCTTGTCGTCCAGCTCTTATAAGTGATGTCTTGTTTCGGTACAAGTTGTGAATAATCTGTCGCTCTCTGTATCTTATCCCTGTTGGCCTCAAAATATCAAAGAGTGTAGTCCAGTCAACACTGTAAAAAGTTTTCTCTAAATCTACAATTACTTCAGTTGTAGGTTCACCTACCTTTAATCTATTTTCTGAGATATGATGCAGGTTCATTACTGTCTCACCTGTTCCCACATTTCCTTGGGACTCAAACTGAATTTCCCTGAAGTCGGCTTCTACCAGTTTTTCCATTCTTCTGTGGTTAATAAATGTCCGTTTTTTGCAAGCATAACTTATTAAACGAATGTAATAATTACATCTGAGGGTATTTCCTCAGTCTAGTATATGCAGCACAGCATGGGGAATAGACTTGCCATGCCAAGGATATCAGGAATTCCGAGGGAATGTCGTCCTTCCTCGGGTCTTATTTCGACTAAGGTCTTTCATTGTTTTGACAAATTATTCTCGCTCTGTCGTATCTCCAATGTCATCTTCACCCACGTCCTCATCTATTTCTGTAATATTGTCCTCCTTATGAATGAAAACAGGCACAACTACTATATTTATTATTTATTTCACAAACCGGTTTTCGGCTGTTATGTCAACATCAGGTACAAAGATAAGTATATGGTGCAGCGAAATTTTGTGGGATCAAAGATTTTAAAATAGTACATTTACAGAGTGTCTCCATTTCCAGAGATGATGAATGTTAATGTCAGATTTAGCAATGAAAGGAGAGGAATAATTTCATTGTAAATACGATGCAAGATTATTGAACTATGATAAAATATGTGGCACCTTAAGTACTTAACTATACATAATTTGCAGCAATTGCTCGTAGAAGAAAATAAATTGAAAAATAAACTTTGGTGACGTATTCTAAGGGGTGACTCCACCAAATAAACAATACTTCACAATAAACCGATCACTCTCACTCCGCCTCGCGGTCTAGGGGGCGCCTTGCCACGATGCGCGCGGCTCTCCCTGTCGGAGGTTCGAGTCCTCCCTCGGGTATGGGTGCGTGTGTTGTCCTTAGCATAAGTTAGTTTAAGCAGTGTGTAAGCCTCGGGACCGATAACCTCAGCAGTTTGGTCCCATAGGAACTTACTACAAACTAAAAAAAAAAAAACACATCCCACTCTTAAGTAATCTTCACTCTTGCACTTGCTACAACTAGGACTTCCTGATTATTCATGCTTCACTCTTACCGTAATATTTCTGCATCTGAACGTAAACTAGCTTCCTATTCGGCGAATATCCCGTATTTATAAAGCTATGTATCGAAGGTTCTCTGTACAAGGAAACAGTAGAATTTTCGCGATTTTTCTCTTACAAATGGCAGACATAATAACGTATCAAGATCTTTAGAATGGCCGCGACTTTCCTCGAAGGTATGTGTTAGCTACCTATGTGTCGGATAGAAACGTATAAAATAAGATGGCGTGGACGCGCGTGCTACATGGGAATGTACAACTACTCGATAACTCGATTCAGTCGAGTCGACCGACGAAAGAAACGAACAAACAGCGTGCGGCCTGACTGGCGGGGGCGGTGCGGGTGGCAATACGGGCGGCCCCTCAAGGAAGGGGGGGGGGGGGGGGCGCCCTCCGTGCGCCTCCCATATGCATCCTCTACTGGTGATGACATACCGTACCAAATCCGACAAGCTCATCCTGAACTGACCATCGAATTCGACGACAATATCTTCAACGAAACACTCATTCGCTTAGAACATAAATTTTAGCAACATACAACCACAACTTAGTACAACTTGGGATGTAAGCACGGAAAGAAACTTCGAAATCTCAAAGAAAGAAAACTACATCGACGAACTACTTCAATACACTGATTACAACAAACCACTCATCAATGACGATCAAAAGGAAGATTACAACATTATCATGGACCGGATCGACAAAAGCACAGTGGGAATTATTTACTTGGACGCACCAGGCGGTAGCGGGAAAATGTTTTTTATAAATCTCTTGCTGGCGGAAATACGTGCTGAACAAGATTCGCACTTGTACTGGCATCATCCGACGTTGCAGTCTCACTTACGGAATGAGGGAGAACTGCCCATTCCACCCTAAAATATGAATATAGCCGAAGAACAATTCCTGGTATGTAAAACCTCAAGACCATCTGGACAGGGTGAACTCCTAAAGCAAGCTACAACTATCTTCTGGGGCAAATGTGCAATGGCACATAAAAAATCGCTCGAAGCCATCGACAGAACCTTACAAGATTTGCGAGGAAACTCTGAATTGATGGGAGGATGTCTACTTATACACTTAGGAGATCTGCGATAAACACTTCCAGTTATTCCCAAGTCAGCACCAGCAGACGAGATCATTGCATGCTTCCAGAAATCACATCTCTGGTCACCCACACATATATTGCGACTAAGAAAAAATATGAGAGTTAAACTATTGAAAGACGAAACAACAGCACATTTTGCTCAACATATTTTACAAAAAAAAAAAAAAAAAAATGGTTCAAATGGCTCTGAGCACTATGGGGCTTAACATCTGAGGTCATCAGTCCCCTAGAACTTAGAACTACTTAAACCTAACTAACCTAAGGACATCACACACATCCATGCTCGAGGCAGGATTCGAACCTGCGACCGTAGCGATATTTTACAAATAGGCGAAGACACACATCCTACTGACCAGACGACCGTGATTTCTGCAACACAGCCACCGCTGAAAACAAACTCACCGACCAAATCTATCAAAATATTGTCCACAACTATAGCAATCCGGACTGGCTAATTGAAAGGGCAGTTTTGGCAGCTAATAATAATAATATGTCGACGATATCAACTTTAATATTCAAAAGAAAATTCCCGGTGAAGAGAGAATATGCAAATCGATCGACACGATGCTAAACGTTGAAGAAAGTGTGAACTTCCATACAGAATTTCTAAACTCTTCACAAGTACCAGGAATGCCATTACATTGCCTTCGACTTAAAAATGTATCTCCGATCATACTACTCAAACACCTCAACTCACCAGGACTATGTAATGGAACAAGAATGATCGTCAAACAGCTATCGAATGACATCATCGACGCTGAACTTATGACTGCGAAGTACGAAGGACACACACTGTTTATCCAAAGGATACTACTGACCTGAACTGAACTGTTATTCTCATTTAAAAGACTGCAATTTTCAATCAAATTGGCCTACAGTTTTGCAATTAACAAAGAGTAAGGACAAACTCTAAAATATTGCGGCATCAACCTCAAAGACTCCTGCATCTCTCAAGGTCAATTACACGTAACTTGCTCTCCACTTGTAAATTCGAAAAATTTGTACGTATGCAGTACATATCCCGGATAACAAAATGAAAAATGTTGTTTATAAACAAGTATTGTAAATAGTTAGAACATGTTTCCAATAAAAAAAATTTTACCTCCTATGCTTTAACAAGTATTATAAATAGTTAGAATATATTTTCAATAAATTTTAGTTACCTCTTTCACTTTAAAGTTTATTCTTTTATTCCAACTACCACACAAGTTAGAATATATTTTCAATAAATTTTAGTTACCTCTTTCACTTTAAAGTTTATTCTTTTATTCCAACTACCACACAATCTCAGTTACCTGAGCGAAGCCGGCCGTTGTGGCCGAGCGGTTCTAGGCGCTACAATCTGGAACCGCGAGATCGCTACGGTCGCAGGTTCGAATCCTGCCTCGGGCGTGGATGTGTGTGATGTCCTTGGGTTAGTTAGGTTTAAGTAGTTCTAAGTTATAAGTGACTGATGACCTCAGAAGTTAAGTCCCATTGTGCTGAGGGCCATTTGAACCATTAGAACCCACCGCTTCCGCTAGCGAATAGCACGCAATGAAGATCATGCCATACCGCATAGCGTTGGAAGCATGTGATTAGATCTTACTTGCAAGGGTGAACGACCAGTCGCTTTCAACGTTGATTAATCCTTGCTAATCGTGGAGATGAAGGTGAAGCGGAAGGTCAGAGCCAAATCAACCGGGATAAGCAACGATTTGACACATTAATCGCGATGTATTCTGCTTTCAAAATTTACAACATTAAACGAATATTAAGCACTAAAATCAGGAGAAGAGCGTGCAATGATGCTCAATATCAATTTCTCATGTTATCAAGGATCAGTTAAAACAAAAGAGACAAAAACTTAAGCAAAGAAGTCCCAATAAGCTTGAGGCGAGCATGGGAGGGATATGCTACCAATGAGGAGCAATAGTTGAGCATCATGACGTGTCACGTAGCCCATAGAGTGTAAGCCATAGCATCTCTGTCATGTGTCGACGGCGGCTCGCGGTTATCCTCTGTGACGGACCCGAGCGTTGCGTGTTGCGTACTCCACGACACCCTGTTGGGTCCTACTTAGAATCTCGATCCCAGCAAGAAAACAGCACACTGTCACGGTAGGTACTCTTTTCTGTTGCCACTCTAAACGGCCATTCCTACAGAAATGCGTATATCTCTTACCAGCGAGCTCTGAGGTAACTCTCGAAATCTGTTAGTTTACCATTTCCTGGCTGGTCCTAAAAGCTACCCCCCCCCCCCCCCTGCACTTTTGGTGTGCGGTGGCTTAAAACTAAATTGGCCCGGAAGTACCCTCGTACATAGGAAATAATGTTAAGCAGTTTCCGTCTGACTCTCTTCTCGGAGACACACAGAAAACCGCTAGGCAATTTTTTTGTAGCTTAGTTCCCTAATAAAATAAATGTAGTATCACACCTTACATAGACCTCGTACGTACTCCTTCCTGCTTTCAGTTTCCCCTTCTTTGCTTACTAATAGCTTGTCGCCTGAGGCCTCAATATTCGTGCTTCTCATTTCTCCAAATGTTTTCCAATAGATCGATTCTACCTTTCCCCTAGTTATGCATGCTTTTACATCCTTGCAGTTGTTCTCTTAGCCATTCTTGCTTACCATCTTGCAGTTTCTGTCAGTCTCACTTTTGATACGTCTGTAGTCACTTTTGCCTGATTTTTGCTGCATTTATGTATTTCCTCCTGTCTCCAATTAGATGCAGTATCTCTTGTGTAATCCAAGGTTTTCTACTAGGTCTTTCAAAGCTTCCTACTCTTCTTTTGTTATATTCCTTGCCCATGTTTCAGTCGAACATGGCTCCTCCTAAAATTCTCAACAGTCGCTAGTTCTTCCAGGTCTCATGTCTTTATTTCCGTATCTTTTTACAATTTATTTATTTCTAATTTGCAGCTGATAACCAATAAATTATGGTCAGAGTCATGTCTGTCCATGGAAATGTCTTACAGCTTAAGATCTGTTTTCGAAGCATAGGTCTCACCATTATATGATCAATATCAAAATTTCCAATCTCCAGAGGTCTCTTCCACATACGCTATCATCACGTTGGTTGCTACTCTTCATATTATATTATTGTTCTATTACGATAAGAATAACATGCAAGAAAAATAAAATACCACTAAAGCGACGATAACGAATCCTGAAGACGACATTACGTCATCATCACAGTTAATGAAGCCAGAAGATAACTCTTACACATCATGTTCACCAAAAACCCCTGGGGACAGTGGTCTTCTTTTTCGGAAAAACTTTAACAATTACCTGTAGCGAACAGGTAAGGCT
This sequence comes from Schistocerca piceifrons, assembly GCF_021461385.2. Classification (NCBI taxonomy): domain Eukaryota; kingdom Metazoa; phylum Arthropoda; class Insecta; order Orthoptera; family Acrididae; genus Schistocerca; species Schistocerca piceifrons. Next base: position 566,752,306 of record NC_060149.1, read on the forward strand.
TAATGACTTGCAGTTTGGTCAGTAGATCTGTTGTCATCTTCTGTTCGAACACTGATTTGATGCAGCTCGCTAAGCTTGTCTTTCGTCTTCTAGGTTCTTCATTTTGTCATAACTATTGCAAGCAACATCCGTTTGAACATGGTTACTATATCCAAACATTGATTTCGGTGTGCGGTTTTCAATTATTGCCACCCCCTGCCCCCTTGCAGACACATATTTCATTCCATTACCAAATTAACTAATTCCCTTGATTCGATTCAGTACGTATTCATTCGTGGTCCGTATTACTATCATTATTAACACGGGTTTGCAGGCTCCTATATTACGAACATGCGCCAGTTTTTTCAACAGGAGCATCTGTGAAAGCGATTAGTTTCATTTATTTTCTCAAAAGACCAGAAGTGCTACGAGCCACGTTTGCAGCTCAAGGGGATGTTGAGATTTTGGCATGATGCCGCATAGCCCGCGAACCGCGAGGCTACGCTCCGACCCTGCCCCGTGAGGCGTCGCCACGGCGACGACGCAGCCGCTGGCATTGCCGCTGCCGCTGCCGCCACCGAGAAACCGGTTAGTGGCCGGCCGCGCGCGCACGTAAACGCTCCTAATGGTCCGAGCCAGGCCTTCTACGCGGTTTGGCTCTACCTCATTCTCCCTCTGTCTTCCCCTCCCCCCCCCCCCCCTCTGCCACGCCGGCCATGCACTCCCCTCTCGCTCACTCGTGTCCCTCTCTCTTCCTCATCCAGTGTGTTGCGAGTCAACTTTGACAGTGAAAGGGGCCAGAGCTAGGGCAGCCGCAGAGCGACAGAGACAGATAAAGGGGCACACACGGAGCGACAGAGAGGGCATTACCTGCCCTTCCTTTTGAAGACGTTTCCCGCCCGCGGCGAGTAGAAATGCCCCGTCCACAGGAACTCCTTTGCATGAGAAGCCACGCCGGCAAGGCGCGCGGTCAGAAATGAAAAAAAAAAGTTTTTTCTTCGGCGCCTTTTCCACCTTTTTATTCTCTCGTCGTCGTCATCGTCTCCTCGCCGAATGCGGCGTCCTCCGGTAGCCTTGTGTCCATAGCGCGCAAAGTGTCCTTCCGGCCGCAATGTTGATGTTGTGGCGCGTGTGTGGTCCTTCCGACGGTGGTCCCCCGCTAATAGTCCAAGGTCGCTCAGATAAGTATAACGCCGTCCACATCGTGGCCGCTGGTCGCGGGTCTGGTTGCTGGTGCGCTCGTATTTCACGGTTAGCTGCTGCTTTCGTGGGCCAGTATTCGTGCTCTTTGCTCCGTTTATTCGTTGCGTACTTGCCTACCGCCGCGGGAGGCCAGCTGTGAGCCCTTCGTGAGTTAATACTCCCAATTTCGTCGAAGCTGTATTACCTGTGACCTAGCAAGATAGTACAAGGTGGGCCAAAAGTCACGAAGGGGCTGATGCGAAATCCTTAAATTATTGTCTCCTTTTTTTTTCAGATTCCGACGTAGAAAGGATGGAAAATTTCCCATCCTTGATCTTTAAGTCTGTGATATGTGAATGGAAATTAACGATAAACAAAAAAGTTGTAGCCGCTTCCTGACGTTTGGCACCTCCTGTATGATGAAACTTGAAGGAAACAGGATTTAAATCCTCGACTGGTCATCTGAGTGTTGTTTCGTAGTTTCCGTAAAGGCCTAGGCGAACGTTTGTATGATTCTTTAAATATACGACTGCTGATCCTTTGCTCCTTCATTCAATAAGTTATCTACTGCACAGTCTCTAACGCTTGTATATGTGGCTCTGAACTTCCTTCTTCCCTTTTTCTGGTCTCCATCCTCCAAATTAATCTCTTCTGTAATCTCCAAGCATATTTTCTTAACCCTGCATAATTCCTTGTGAGACCTACGGCATCCGATTTGGAGACCATGAAAACACAAACTGAAAGCATGTACCTCCACTGAATATCTTGTTCGCTATAATTTATCTTCGTTTGTGATCTAACTCTGCAAATTTCATTTTTCTGATATCCATATCTTTTTTCCAAACAAACACAGAGCCAGAATATTGTATATAGCTTATGATAAATTTAAAGTATTTCCAGTTTCAATTACTATTTACTAATTAAATGGAAACCCAGTTGTTCGGACCATAGGGTGCCGTAATCACGTGGCTTGTTATTGACTTTTCAACTCAGTATCCAGTCTCTCGTGGACTGAGGATCTTCGACGTGTTTGATCTGCAAAGGATATATAAATTATGTAAATTGTGAGTGGAACGTAAGTGGAAGCTTTGAAGGAATACCGGAAACAGAGCTAACATCTTACATAACGAAGAACGTCGCCAATAAGAAAGCAAAATTAATTAACACCAAGCTAAGAAGTTATCCAAGCTGAAATCCCGCAGTTTTCAGAACGTATAGCTACAGCGAAAAGAAAAGACAACGAGTAGATAGATGACAACGAAAAAATTATTGAAAGATAATTTTTGGGGCCAAGAAAGTGACCATAGTTACCGACTGTGTAGCACTTGCAGATTGTAAGAGGCGTTTGGCAGAACATCAGATGATACGCAAATGCGAATCATTAAATTTTTCGGACACATCTAAAGTACCGACGACACTAGGCTGATTAAGAAAATCTTAACCAAGTTATCCCGGTTAGCAGGAACGACAAATCCCTTTTTTTAAAAAAAAAGTTGTTTACTAACTCCAAGACGGATCTGCAAGAAACGACCATTACATAATAGTTACCTTCAAGCTATACAAGTTCAGAAACTAGATACATGTATATCAGGGACGGCAGGAACAGGCAGTAACATCCAGTAAGCTTTAGATAGAGGAAAAGGGAAAATTTGCATGCACGAGAAGAAGGAAATACAGGCGCCAAAGAAAACTGAAATTTTCATTCACATTCTTTACGAAAGGTCCAAGTCGACATGTGTTTGTTTTATAAGTTGACACAGACTTGACAATAAGTATTATTTTTAAAAATGAAAGAAGTCAAGAAATTTACAGTCTTTATTCTTTTTTCTAGGGAGCCTCGTAAATGCCATTCTCATTTGAGACTAGCTGTTTCCTCACTTCTTGCACCTGCAGACTCTAAGAAAGAAGATGTAATAATTTTTAAATATCATCGTCGATAATCTGATTCATTTCTAAAACTTCCATAGAAGCAAATACCTGGTTTCGTCGTGTCGCCACATGATAAACCCAAAAAACTGCTAAAGAAGTTAAGTATGTACACACACTTGTGTATTCGCCTCATCCACTAAAACGGACGCAAGTCGAACACCGGAGATGTCATAGGAAACGTAACACATGTGAGTAAGTTTTTACCTTAGTAATTCGGCTGTCAAAGTTAGGGTGAATATACGGGGCATTTTAAAGTCGTCTAGGGGTAAGAGATGTCATGGCGAACAACTTATTTTATCTAAAAGTGTTCGCTGACGCTTCCAAGGACACTACACGTCTTTTGTAATTAGTTATGTCCCTGAGGGAAGGACGGGAGTAGGCGCTCTCTGGCGTAGGCGCTCTCCGGCGTGTTTATACATCGTGTGTAGCCTATAATCCCCTCACCCGCTCTGTTTGAAAGAGGCAAGGCAGAGCATAATTGAAGTTCCTAATTCACATCTAAAATATCTTTCTTTGTTTAGAGACACTCATTCTTAAGGTTTTCTTCTTGAAAATCACTTTATCAATTCACTGCCGTAGGTAGTACGCAATGTAGCACATCTGGTTAGTTTTACAACGTACCACAATGATGCATAGGCAATCGAGACTAACAATTTGATGCAGACCACAAGCCACGAAACAGCCTCAGATTTGCATACTAAGGCCACCTAAGTTACCGCACATACGCGCCTTTTTGACTAAAATCGTCCTTGAATGTAAAAATCCTCTTGTTCTCGCACTTACCAAATTTAAAATTGATGTTTGTGTAATGCGAATTTCAACAGCATAAAATTAACGGTCACATCTTTTTGTTTGTCTGGTCTTCTTAATGTGAAATTGCTGTGTTTCTAACAAGGAAACCTCACCAATTTGACGACATATTTTAAGGAGAAATATAGCTGACTTACAAGACATCGCGTGAAGATCTGGGCCATGAGTCTGACAGTAGGCTATTATGACATTCTGGGACCCAGATTCGATTCCCTGACTGGTCGGCGATTTTCTCCGCACCGGGGCTGGATGTTGTGCTGTTCTTGCTTTCGTATCATTATAATTGACATTCACCTGTTGAGATGGCTGAATGAACACCTCCAGAAAGCCAGTGAAAAAAAAAAATAGGAAAGCCCCCGATTGTTTGTCACTCGCAATGTGGCTGCTTAATGCCCGAGCGTCATGTACTGTGCAGTGGACTGAGAAAGAGGTTTGTGAAATACTGTTTTAACATTGGCAACATGCTTTTTTCATTGTGTCAAAGTATGCAGTTCTAACCTGTAGCTGGCACCAGAGATCTTTTTGTTTCAAACATTTATACGTTGCAATTCAAAGATGCATTATAAATGCAGCAACGTAAAATTTTGCATTTTGGCACTGTTGAAGTGAAGTACATTTGCAGAAAGTACGCTTTCTTCAACGTGATTGGCATGGTTAAATTGTAAATCGAAAATCATTAACTTCCTTCCATAATAATTCTTCAGATGTCTAAGTTAATTCGTTTTGATTATGAGGCGTATATAGAGCTGCAGAATACCAGCACAAGAATATTGCTAAAATAATACTGAACACATACGTGTGTGAATCTGACATATTACTTACAAGGGAACCTCCCCATCGCACCCCCCTCAGATTTAGTTATAAGTTGGCACAGTGGATAGGCCTTGAAAAACTGAACACAGATCAATCGAGAAAACAGGAAGAAGTTGTGTGGAACTATGAAAAAAATAAGTAAAATATGCAAACTGAGTAGTCCATGCCAAAGATATGCAACATCAAGGAGAGGGGGAGCTCACGAGCGCCGTGGTCTCGTGGTTAGCGTGAGCAGCTGTGCAATGAGAGGTCCTTGGTTCAAGTCTTCCCTCGAGTGAAAAGTTTACTGTCTTTATTTTCGCAAAACTTATGATCTGTCCGTTCGTTCATTGACGTCTCTGTTCACTGTAATAAGTTTAGTGTCTGCGTTTTGCGACCGCACCGCAAAACCGTGCGATTAGTAGACGAAAGGACGTGCCTCTCCAATGGGAACCGAAAACATTTGATCGCAAGGTCATAGGTCAACCGATTCCTCCACAGGAAAACACGTCTGATATATTCTATACGATACAAGACAGGAATATGTTGTCGACCCACCTAACTTGTAAACTTGGCGAATGGGCAAAAGATTCTTCACCTTGCCCGATTTAGGTTGTCTTATGGATGTGATAATCACTCCCAAAAAAGTGATGAAATCACAACAGTTTGTCTCATAAACTGCAACAAATGAATGCAACAGTTTCACAGTCGCACAGTTTTCCCTGTGCTCTGTCAAAACATATGTTTTTAACGTTTTGAAATTTTTCCGTGTGTACACCGTCAAATCCTGCATATGTCCAAGCAAATCTGAACATGTCCTGGAACTTTGGAGAGCGAAGTTGATTGTGTGTGTGTGCCTGAACTTTGATAATTGTCTGAAAATAAAAAATTGAAATTTTCACTCGAGGGAAGACTTGAACGAAGAACCCACAGCTGCTCACGCTAACCACAAGACCACAGCGCCACTAAGCTCCTGCTCTCCTTAATGTTGCATATCTTGAGCATGGACTACTCACTTTGTATATTTTGCTTATTTTTTCATAGTTCCACACAACTTCTTCCTGTTTTCTCGATTGATCTGTGTTCAGTTTGTCAAGGCCTATCCACTGTGCCAACTTATAACTAAATCTGACGGGGGTGCGATGGGGAGGTTCCCTTGTTAGACTGTCTATTATTTTTCGCGTAGAATAACATGTGTTTTCTCACAAGATTTCAAAGCAGGTTAGGCAGATGTGTCCACTTCCCCCATCCTCTTATCTCACCGTCAAAATTCCTCGAATAGGAGAGCTCTTGTCAGTCTGCTGTACAGTATTTAGCACTAGTGGAATAGGCGGCTGCAGCGGGACAGAACGAGCGACAAACAACCGATACGTGTGGAAGTTTGAGAGCTGTACTATCAGAAGGTCACAACTGCGTAATGTCAGAATTATGGTCCAAATTTTCACTCTTGATCGATTACTGTGGCTGATGTATTGCATGTGTGCTTTTTTTCTTATTGGGATGTGAGATCAAGTTGGTGATATTTCCTTATAAGAAAAAAGTTTAGAGCAAATTGTAAACATAATTAATTCTTCCACAGTGTTTACAAAATTGATTCTTCTTTTATTAACTTCATGTGAAAGTTTTAATTAATAATGATAACCAAACAGCCAACTAAGCACGTGGCGCAAGAGAACGAGAGGATATTGAAAATATCGCGCGGCGAGCATGTGCTGTAGCTTAGATGGCTTTTGCAAGCCAGTTTCCAGTTTGAGACAACTTCTCGACTTAGTAGACCGCAAGTGTATTGTAGCGACTTGTTCGTCTCGACCGCCCCTACACCACTCTGGTACTTTGTAAATAAAACTGGTCATAAAAATGTATACTCCAACTCGTGACAACGAAATCTAGAAAGAAATTAAACTAACAGAACTCGGGATAGGCAGAGGTAAGCGGCAAATCAGCTGTAAATAAGTTTTCTGTTAGACATTAACTAGGGTAACTTATTTCGTGCCAGATTTGTATATTATTTCCATCCAGTTTTATTTCAGACACCTCGTGTATGGGAATAGATCTCAGTGTCCTATATCAGTACCCCATGCAATTAAAAAAAGTGTCTGGCGTATCTCTGAGAAGGTTTACTTTTGCGTTTTCTGATAAGGAACCTTCACAGGCACTACAGCATCTTATTGATAACTGAGAAACCAGAAGCGTCTATCGGTAAGTCCTACGTTACAAAATGACATGCATATTCATCCCATGCCGTCGTCCGTAAGCACTTTTGCCAGATCTACTTCTAAATCATATTTCTTTCCGGAAGAAATTGGAAATTTGTGGGAAGGTCCTATGGGACCAAACTACTGAGGTCATCGGTCCCTAGGCTTACACACTACTTAACCAAACTTAAACTAACTTACACTGAGGACAACACACACACCCATGCCCGAGAGAGGACTCGAACCTCTGACATGAGGGAGGGGGAGGGGAGCGAGGAGGGTGGGGGGGGGGGGGGCGAGCCGAGCGAACCGTGGCAAGGTGCCAAGACCGAGCGGCTAGCCAGATCGGCATTTCTTTTCTGCGCCCTGTGTATTTGTCCTGTTACATAAAGTTATATCTACTGCGTACTTTCCCATAAAATACACCCCGTTTATGTGCAAAAATTTCATATATTAACAAAATTTTCTAGTTTCCACTTCCCCATCTTTTCTGACTTACATGTATCTCTCACACTGTAAATGTGCTTCACAAATTTTCTGTACAAGTTTCAATGACGTGTGACTGTAGACTCAGCAAGTGATTTCTAGATCTGCTTAAAAGATTTATCAGTTCAGGCACAGTCGAGGCCTGGGCTTGTGTTTGACCATGCCGTAAATAAAAGTCAGTAATAGAAAGAGACATGTGCTTCTCTAAATGGGATTTTTATTGAGACAAATTAAATAGAGCTCGATGGCCAAAAAGTGATTATAATGCAAAGGAGGTCTGTTAACGAGTCTGTCACACCGCTAGACCAATTTTAATTCATGCTCTACATTGGTCTTTATCCTGCCTGTGTAAGTCGTAAATATTAAAGTAGACTCTTGTCTTTCACACGTCACTAATATCATGTGTGAAAGTTTACTCTAATTCAACACTTCTACGAGACCTTACTTTGTTTTGTCGATAAACCACTGAACAGCTTTAAAGTGGTTGATGAACCTGTGGAGACCCTAAAACTGAGCAACAAGAAGCGGTGCTTCAACGTATAATGAACTCAAGTATGTAATGAAACGCACGGGTCTGATGCCCCCTGCACGCGAAGAAGAGCCCAGCTGGTCAAGTAGTATGAATTGATTCCAAACGAAACGGCAGCCGTTCCGCAATGAACTGACGTGAGGGTTAAACTCAAGGTGTCAGTAGCAATTAGGAATCCGACGACACATTGCCCATGGGTTACAAAGGCGCTCAAAAATTGCTTCATTGTTCGCCATGCGTTACAGTCGGTATCAGATGAAAAAGAGAAAAGAATAGGGTCGAATTACATCCACGAGCAAAGTCACGGATTCATTCGTAAAGCGCTCTTCCAGACGAGGACTAACACTGAATGACGTTATCACTTTCACATAAGTTCAGAGTGTCATGAAATCATTAAGTCTGGGAACTGAAACCTATATGACGATATGTCATCATCATAATCGACCGACAAAGAGAAGAACTTCGTTTGGATTACAAAACACTTGGCATTAAAGGTAAATTAACGATTTTAAACAGTATACTATAAGGTAACCAACTAACGATTAGAAATGAAGATTTAGCTTTCATTGATTTCAACAGCTTTCATCTTATGCCAACAGTTTGAGCTCATAGCAATTGTTCACCGAGAGGATCCCCAGTATTAATGTATGCCTTACAACACCGTATAACACGTAAGTCGATGACATTTGGTAACATCTTTGGAAAAAATCCTCCACTGACATATCGCAGATGATTGTATATTCTTTTTCAAGGGAGCGCCACCATCGTATTTGCAGACACATACGAGCGCCATCTACATCTACATGACTACTTTGCAATTCACATTTAAGTGCCTGCCACAGGGTTAATCGATACACATTCACACTACATCCCTACCGTTCTCTACCGTTCTCTTATTTTATTAAAATGATCATTTCTCCCTATGTTGGTTGTTGTCAACAAAACATTTTTGCATACTGAGGAGAATTTTGTAGACAGAAATTTCGTGAAAAGATCACGCCACAATGGAAAACGCATTTTTTTTAATGATTGGCACCCAAACTCGTGTATCATATCCGTGACACTCTCCCCCGCCCCTTCCTGCCGCCCCAATTTCGTAAAAAACGAGCTGTTCTTCTTCGAACTTTCGCGACGTCGTTCGTCAGTACCCTCTGGTAAGGATCCCACAATGCATAGCAATACCCTTGCAGAGGACGAACAAGGGCGGTGTACGCCATCTCCTGAGGAGACCTGCTTTTTCTTCTAAGTGTTCTGATAATAAAACTCAGTCTTAATTTAACTTTCCCCCAATATTGTCTATGTCATAGTTTCAGTTTAAATTGTGCGTAATTTCAATTTCTAGGTATAATAGTGGAATTGACATCCTTTACGTTAATGTGATTTATCGTGTAACCGAAATGTAAAGGATTCCTTTTAGTGCTAATATGGATGACCATGCAATTTTCATTATTCAGGGTCAATTGTCACTTTTAGCACCATACAGGTATACAGTGTGAATCATTTTGCTATTGGTTTTGATCTTCTGATGACTTTACTGCAAGGAAAATGACAGAATCACCTGCAAAAAATTCTGATGCCCCAGACGCATTCTTCATTGAAGATCGCGTACCGACTGAAATATTAATTTCATATTAATTTTCGAATATTGGTACCTTATCTCAGATTAGGATTCTCTACCGTCTTTATACTTGCAGGCCTACGTGTTTTGGAAACTTTATATATATATATATATATATATATATATATATATATATATATATATATATGTATATCATAGAATAAAACACTAGTCGCTTTCGAGGAACAGATATCTTTATGTAAGTTCAATCAAATATCAAATAAAGGAAAGATATTTAGAAAACTAACATAAAATTAATTCTCGGAAATTCGAAAATAGAACTTTGAATATTGGATGGTGGCTGTAGCTTTTTTCAGCAGGATAAGTTAATAGAAAGCAATATGCATTTTAAATTATTGCGTGTTTGACAATAACAAATGACGACACATTTCTTGTATCTGCCTCAAGCTTTCGATATCTTACATTAAAAATGAAATCAGCAACAAACCAAATCGCAGATATGTGAGTAATATGCTTGAATACAGGATGTCAGTGAAAATATAAAACAAATGTAGTAAGAAGTCAACGGATATGAACTGCCAAGGTTAGCAAGACGTTAAAACTCATTGGCATACAACATACATTCCAGTCTCATATTAGGTCTTGGATCCCTTAATTTCTGTGATGCAGTTTAATTTTTATTAGATAATGGAGTCCGTTAGTTGCAGGAAACTTTGATTTTATTTCAGTTTCACAGTGAAGTAGTTTTAAATTCACTGACACTTTGCTGATGAACTTTCCTATACATTTCCTTGTCAGTTAAGCAACTCCATTTCAGTGGTGCGAGAAACCCTACATTATACAGGCGCAGTTTCTCTACTGCTTCTGCAGATATCTGTAATTTCGTTTCTGGATTGTGTAGCTAGTGTCAGCTCAGACGAATAATAGACATCACGTATTTCATGCGACGACTTGTGTCGACGGAAAGCACCGATTTGTTTCCCTTTGTGCCCACACTTTATGTAACTGGAGATTACTGTGACGTCTTTAAGCACATTAAATTTATATATTTTTTTTAATTCCTAAACGACTTTAGTAATATTTTGGTAATAAGAACAGAGCAATTACCAAAAATGATAAGGTTCAAGGTAATCGAATATTGAATATAAAACTCTTTGGAGGATTATATAAGCCCATGTTAGTGTATTGTAAAACTACTATCGTTATTACCCTTACTGTTTCGACTACTGGTACGATCACTAGTACTACTCCATGTCAGATATACCAGCTCGTGTGCTCCAATTATGTCTTGGGAAGTGAACTTTGTGAAAATATATTGCAGAAAAGTAATTCATGGTGTTTTCGTGTTCTGAATAATTAGAAAATTTAATCTTTGAAGACGGTGTCTCTGCCCAAGCAAGGTATTTATTCGGTAAAATCCTACGTTGAAACAACTAAAGCAAACGATAAAGACAGTTTCCGATTAGGAAGTTTTTTCTGAATTACAACTCCCAACGGAAAGTCAGAGACGTACGAAGCATTCATGGGAGTTGACATGCAGCAACTGCAAGGGAATAATATCTCCGACCGCTGACATAAACATTTCTAAATAATTATAAGTCCATCCAAGTTACTACTGCAAAATGCAAAAACTTTTCCAGACTAGACTTTAAACAGAAAGTGACTTACTGTAGAACTGTAACTTTAACTAACTAGTTGGCGAAGTAACGCATGCTGTACCAGTACGAACTTTATTAACATACGTAAATGTGTGCAGTAAACAGGATGGCAAACGACATAGTTTTCTCACTCAGATTATAATCTGACGTCCCATACAAAAGTAAACATTAGTTCCTTAAGAAAATGGGACACTTCCTGCTATAATAACTTATCTACACTGCAGCCCTGAGATCCCAGTGAAGTTGGGTAGACGAAACAAATATTACGTTCATTTAGTCAAGCAGGGAGCGCTTTCATTGGTGCCGAAGCAACGTGGGGCTTGAGAAGAAAATGAAGAAGGTAATTAGCGCGAATTTTTTGGTGACATCTTGACATTTTTTAGAACTTTTGGACTTGACGGATTTACGAGTACATATAGTGTACCTAACGTGAATCAATTCGTGTGTTGTTCTTTTTCATGTTCAGCGTCCATTTAATGATAGAAATTACAAACCAAAGAGTTTAAAATCATCACTGTAAAGGGCAAATATTGGCTAAAGATGTCTGTATAACGCAGATTCGCCAGTACCAACGTAAAAGTAAGACGCTGGAATTTGCGAGATCGTGCCTAGTTTAATAAATTTTCTTTCTCCGTCTAGATACATTGCACTCTGGTAGAGCTTTATTACTTTGTGTTTAATCATTCAAGGAAACATCTCATTAATTTCAGATTTTATAGCATTTTTTCACCTTTGGAGGGCAGATTCGTATGTTTTTGACTAGAGTGCCTTGGAAGTGATGAACGACGCGTGTGAAGCGTACAATTAGATCTTTTCTTTTTAAAATTGAAGTAGGACAGTGAACACTTTAATAAATTGAAAATGGCTAATCACACTAGACGTGAAAGATCAGCAAGAGTTCCGATCGAGGGAGAATTTTCCCGATGAAGAAGACTTCGAATTAGAAAACGAACAGTCCCTGATTTGTCGTAGAATTCCAAATTCTGAATTAAGTAACCCTGACCAAAGCAATGTTCCGGCGGCCTCTAGTTTGGTAGAGATAAATTTCAAAGTGATGAAAGAGACTGAGCAAGTCGATGAGACAGCGGAACGGTCGAAAACGTTTGTAGGGCTATATAAGCCTATGTTGGCGTATTGTTAGGTTACTACCGTTATTTCCCTTACTGTTTCGACTACCTTTACTATTACTTGTACCGCCGTGCATTCTTGAAAGTTGAGAACGGGGCCGGCTGGTGTGGTCTAGTGGTTCTAGCGCTTCAGTCTGGAACCGCGCCACCGCTACGGTCGCAAGTTCGAATCCTGCCTCGGGCATGGATGTGTGTGATGTCCTTAGGTTAGTTAGGTTTAAGTAGTTCTAAGTTCTAGGGGACTGATGACCTCAGATGTTAAGTCCCATAGTGCTCAGAGCCATTTGAACCATTTGAGAACGGGCCTGACGACTCTTACGAGAGACACCCTGTATGTCAGATGCACATGACGGTTTTGAACTGCCATATCACGGTGATGATCAGAGTGAAGTTCAGCTTGCTAAGCGTGAGAGTTGGTGCTGTTTTTAGCACACTGGACTCGAGACCGGGAGGATAGCTGTTCATATCCCTGTCCGGCCATATAGGTTAGGTTTCCTGCAACTTCCCTAAATTGCTTAAAGCAATAGCTGGAATCGTTCCTACGGAAATGACCTAGGTGATTTCACTTCCCACCTTTGCCCAACCTTAGGTTGTGATCCGTCTCAAAACACATCATCGTCGAAAAGCCTTTAAATCCTGATCTTAGTTGTCTTGTCTATTCGGCTTGGAAGTCATCGGCGGATAACAGGCAACATACAGAAATCCATACAACATCGGTATAATTTTTCTTAGTTCCGAGATATGATCCAAGTTCTAGTTTTCAGAATTACAGAAGATACTCGAAACTGTCATCAAATCAATAAAAAAAGGAACACATTCACGATGTCCTGCGAATTTCTAATGCTTGTGTCCATAACACATTTTGGGAGGCGTTTGAAAGAAACGTTTTATTTAGAATTCATTCTCATTGTTGAATACAGCGTAGTGCACAATGTATACCTGATAAATATTTCAGCAAACAATTGGTACGTTTTAAAACTACAACATTCTCAAATGGTTTAATGAGAGAGCATATCAGAGCGAGATACACGGTGAGTCACAAACTATAGCCACCTAGAATAATTCCGAATGTATGTCAGTAGCTGAAAAGTTTGTGCGACAAATGTTGCAATGGACAACGGGGGCCATAATATGACGTTGGGTTTTTGTTGCTAGGTGGGGTCGCTTCAGAGATATGAAGGTCAACTTTATTTTTTTAAATGGGATGCTGTACTTTGGTACGTCTTTTCTGATAGCGGCTATCGACACGAATCCAGTGATGTGTAACAGTAAGGTCTTTGAAGGTCAACGAAGGTCACAAAAGTGGCATGAACGTCCATTTGCAGAAGGTGTTCGAAGTGATGACCGTTGGTACCACTGCAGTGCTGCAATCTTCTTATCATGGGTTGAGTGGTATGCCTTACCACACCGGCACTTATCGAAACACATGCTGTGACAGTTCTCTCTCGTATATCGTGCAAATAGTAAATACTCGAAGAACACGGCGTATCCATCTATCGTGCCATTGGCATGTAAACACCATTCGACGGTTTCGCAATACAGCACTAATAGAAAAGGTAAGACTAGTATCGTCGAATCAAGCGAATGGGAATGATGTATTCCTTCGAAGAACAAGTCGATATGCTTCTCATTTACGGAGAATTCCAACGAAATTCAGTGAGAGCTAGAGACTTACACGCTCAAAGATATCCTCAAAGTACAAACCCCGCACATCGTACATTTAAATATGTGTATGATAAACTGAGAACAACTGGATCTTTAACGTATCGGAAACATATCTGTCAAAATAAAGTTTCTAACGAGGAAACGGAAGTTGGTACCCTTGCCACTGTGGTTCGAGATCCTTGTGTTAGTTCGCGTCAAATCGCAAGTCTGGCATGAGCCAGAGTAATGTTGTTCGAGTTCGGCATCGCCATAAATATCATCCTTACCGTATCAGTCTCCACCAAGAATTAACTGGTACGAATTTTATGCGTCGCATGGGCTCCACTTCAGATTCAAAGGGATCACACATTTATTGCCGGCCGGGGTGGCCGAGTGGTTCTAGGCGGTACAGTCTGGAACCGCGCGACCGCTACGGTCGCAGGTTCGAATCCTGCCTCGGGCATGGATGTGTGTGATGTCCTTAGGTTAGTCAGGTTTAAGTAATTCTAAGTTCTAGGGGACTAATGACTCCAGAAGTTAAGTCCCATAGTGCTCAGAGCCATTTGAACCATTTTTGAGCACAATTATTAATTTGATTTTATTTAATGACGAGGCTACATTCACGAACCATGGAAATGTTAATTTGCATAACATGCATTATTGGGCAAATGAAAATCCATGTTGGCTGCGGCAAGTGGCACACCAAAACCTGTGGTCGGTGACAGTATTGTGTAGGATTCTGGAGGACGGAATTATACGCCCCTATTTCATCGAAGGAAATCTTAATGGTAGGAAGTACACCAAATTCCTGCAGGAAACATTAGGTCTGTTATTGGAAGAAATGCCTTTAGGAACAAGGAACAGAATGTGGTATCAACACGATGGGTGTCGGGCACATTTTTCGCTGATGGCTAGAAATGATTTGCAGAGACAATTCCCAAATCGTTGGATTGGACGCGGAGAAGATGTGTCGTGGCCGGCTAGTTCACCAGACATGACGCCTCTGGATTTTTTCTTGCGGGGATTCATAATAGACATTGTTTATAAAGACAATGCAACTACACCTGAAGATATGCAAGAGACAATTATAAGAGCATTTGCTTCGATAAGTGCCGATGTGATAAGGAATACCACTCAGTTCCATGATAAGAAGACTGCAGCATTCCACTGATACCAATGGTCATCGCTTCGAACACCTTCTGTAAACGAACGTTCATGCCATCTTTGTGACCTTCGTTGACCTACAAAGATCTTACTGTTACACATCATTGGATTCGCCTCGACAGCCGCTACCAGAAAAGACGTACCAAAGTATAGCAGCCCATTTAAAATAACAAAGTTGACCTTCATATCTCTGAAGCGACCAAAGCTACAAATAAAAAACCAACGTCATATTATGGCCCCCGTTGACCAATGCAATATTTGTCCCACAAACTTTTCATCTCCTATCATACGTTCAGAGTTTCCTTGGTGGCAATAGTTAGTGACTCACCCTGTATTTGCTTGTGTATGAAGAGACAATCCCATATCGCAGTGAGATTTTATGGACGATAGTGATTAATTCGAAACACTTCGCTTCTGCATTTGGGCGGTGTATTTGTATATGAAGAGACCAAAACAAGTCATCCTGTTGCTGAGATTTTATAAACGACAGTGATTAATTAGAACCATATTACTTCGCGAGGAGAGTGATTAGAGCAAGGACCAATGCTACATGTTATCTGATTGTGTAATTACGCAGGAGAACACAGCCAAAGGAAGAAGGGGAGGCTATGACCACGCTGGAAATTCTTATTCATCCTTTGTCGAGGCTATGAGTAAATAGCTAGTAAACGAATCTACGAGTACGTGCTGAAAAGTAATGACTACGAATTTTTTGTGCGGAAACTCTTACAGATTTTTAAATAAAACAATTAACATTGGTATTCTACATCATTATTCTTCATGTCTACATACGCAAAAAGGAAGAAAATCACAACACCAAGAAGGAGTTGTATCACAAAAACAGAAGTTGGTATGCTTGTTTCTACATCTGAAAGCTAATATATGTTCAGATTTCGTGCTAGTCGCATAAGCGTGACGTTAGCAGTGCCACTATGAGGTTGGAAGTCAAGTTTCCTTTAAATACGCACTGTAACAGGCGTGAGCGTTAGATACCTTTGAGATTGGACGTGATTAATTGAAGTTAGTAAAGAATGCCTTTAAGGCGACAAAGATGTCATTATCAAAACCTCAGTGAGATTGAACGAGGTCGTATATTAGGGCTACGAGAATACGGATGTTCTTTCTGCGATATTGCCGAAAGACTTGGCAGGAATGCAGACACTACAGGTGCTTGCTGGCAGCGGTGGTCACGGGAATGTATGGTCCCAACAAGTCCGGGCTCCCGAAGGCCTCATCGGATTACCGAAAGGGAAGACCATCGTGTTCGGTGGATGGCTCTGGCGTATCGTACTGCATGTGCAGCAGAAATCTGAGCAAAAGTTGGTACCTTTGTGACACAATGAAGTGCTACAAATTGATGACTTTCAGATCTCCGTGCCAGACGCCCTTCAAGCGAGCATTCGACTGACCCCAAACCAGCACCACCGCAGATGTTGGCGTCACGCGAGAGCTCATTGGATGGCGGAGTGGAGGTCTGTTGTATTTTCTGATGGAAGCTAGTTCTGCCTCGCTGTCAGTGATGGCTGTGTGTTGGTTAGAAAGAGACCAGTTGAGAGCCTGCAACAAACCTGCCTGCGTGCGAGACACATTGGACCTACACCTGGAGTTATGGCGTAAGCTGCGATTTTGTATGACAACAAGAGCACTCTGGTAGCTATCTCAAGCAACCTGACTGAACGTTCTTACGTCAGTCTGGTGATTCCATCTGTTGTGCCGCCATTCATGAACAGCGTACCAAGGAATGTTTTCCAACAGCATAACGCATTCCCACATATCGCTTCTGTAACCCAACGTCCGCTACAGAGTGTCGACATGTTGCCGTGGCCTGCTCGATCACTTGATTTATCTCCAATCGGGCTCATATGGGACATCATCGGACGACACCTCCAGCGTCATACGCCAACGGCAATAACCGTCCCTCGATTGACAGCCCAAGTGTAACAGGCATGGAACTCCATCCCACAACCTGTCATCCGGCCCTGTAAAATACAATGCATGCACGTCTGTATGCTTACATTCAACATTCTGGCAGTTACACCAGTTAATGACGTACCAGCATTTCACAGCTGCAATGGCTTACCTCGCGCTTACATCACCTGCGATCTAGCAATATTAATGACTTACATATGTTACATAGACAGATCATTCTCGAATTTTTATTACTCTACATTAATTATTTTTTTGGTGCTGCGATTTTTTTTACGTCTGTATATGAGCAGCCATCTGCCGCTAGTGGGCTCCGAATTGTAGCGTGTAACATGGCGGTGCGTAAAGTTACTTAGTCGGTACGTGAGGAGCAGCTTGCTGTAATCTAGCTCAGAGTTCGAAGAGTTCGTCCACACGTGGAGCACCATCCCCTTCACCATGACAATGCCAGACTACACACGAGCGCTGCGACATCTGCAACCATCCGACGTTTGGGTTCCCCGTCATCGAATATCCTCCATACAGTCAAGACTTGGCCACCTCAGATTTTAATCTGCTTCCAAAACTTAAAGAAAGCATTTGAGGAATTCATTTTGATAGTGATGAAGCGGTGCAAACAGAGGCGAGTTTGGGGCGCCCTCAACAAAGTCAAACATTCACCATTTACGGTATCGACAAACTGTCTCTTGTTGGGAGAAATTTGTTCGTCGTCTGGGTGACTGTGTTAAATAATGAATATGGATACACGAAGAAAAATTATTTTGAATGGGAATAACGTTTGTTTTATTTTAAAATCTTGAAGAGTTTTCTCACAAAAATTTGTAAATGAGATCCTTCTTTCTCCAGCATTTCCCATTTAATTTGGCGTCCATTACCCGCTGGTGAAATACGGTCTACATGTTGCATAATTTCTTCTGAGCGTAGGTAAGAGATAAGCAGTTTCGGGTATTAGTTGTGTAACTAATATCAGATCAACCATCTTCATCTTTACATAGCACTGAAATCTAATGTAATCAGGCCTTGGATACCACCTAAAATTTTTACCCACATACTTCCCTCCATTATTAACAATATGTCCTCCATAGCTCAGGATAAGTTTTACCAAAAGATTTACTGATGCTCATTTATCTTCACATCAGTAATCCGAACTGCAAATCTAATATTCGGCGTTATTCCGTAGCACTAAATTTCAAAAGCTTCTATTTTCTTCTTATCTGAAAAGTTTATCGTCAATGTTTTACTTCCTTTCAAGGCTGTCTTCAGTGTTACAAATTTCTAGTTTTCATAAGTTTTTTCTTTCTATTGCCAGTCTGCATTTCATATACCCTTCACTTCGGCCACTGCCAATTATTTTCGTGCCGCAATAGCGAAACCCATCTACTACTTTTACAGTCTCAATTCCTAATTTAATTACGTCGTTATCGCCTTATTTTATTCGAGTACATTTCATTACGCCAGTTTCACTGTTGTTGATATTAATTTATAACCTCTTTTCAAAACACTTTTAACAAATGTTTCAAATGATATAATCGTACGCTTGACATTTGTCAGTCTGCATTCTTATATAACTCTTGGTATTGCCTTGCGCGTTCCTGTATTGATTCGGATGCCAAACTGATCTTCCCCGAGGCTGGGTCCAGCACACTTTCCTTTATTCTCAAATAATTCATCTCACTATTTTTTTGGCATGGTTTGTTAAACAAATGGTTTGGAAATGTTCACAGTTTTGAGATAGCAATTACTACTTTCTTCTTGAAACTTAAGGATTTACGCCGGTCTCATATTTCCTCGAATAGTATTGTCACGATAGGTTTTCCATAAGTTCTAAATAATTCCCTACTCTTGGTGCTTTCTTTCGATTTGTCTTTCAGCGCTCTGTCAAATTATTCGCGCAGCATCACATCTCACATCACATCATCTAATTTCTCATCTCTTTCCATAAAATTGTCTTTAAATTTCTTTCTACAGGTCTTCTGTATATTTCTTGCACGTTTCATCTTTCCTCTCTTTGCTCAGTACTGCCTTGTCATCTAGCTCTTGATATTCAAAAAGTTGCCTCTGCTCTCGCCAAAGGTTCCTTTAATTTTCCTATAGACAGCAAGTATCTTCCCCACAGTCATGCGTACTTCTACAACGCTGCGTTTGTCCCCTAGCCCTCCTGCTTTGAAAACTCATGTTTTTGACGTATTTGTTCCCTTTTACCTACTTCACTTGCTGTGATTTTATGTCCCTTGCTTTCTTCAAATAAATACGACATATTGTGGGTTATTCAACGATTTCTGCTGGCCTTTTTCTCGTTGTCTTTGTTCCTCTGTTGTCTTCCCGATACCATTCGTTTTTATTGTGTTCCATTTATTAGTCAGTAGTAATTAACTGCTCCGTTTGAAATTCTCAACAATCAGTGACTCTTTCAGTTCATCCAGGTCCCTCCTCTTCCATTTCCTACTTTTCTGCAATTTCCACAGTTTTTATCTTCAGTTAATAATCAATAAACCGTACTCAGAGTCCACATCTGTACCTGGAAATATTTTCCAGTTTAAAATTTGGTTTCTAAATCTCAGTTTGACCATAATAGGATTTGTGCGAAACCGCCGTGTGTCTCCAGGTTTCTTCTAAGAATACATTAGCCTTTCATTATTCAAGTGTTAGTGGTTATTACAGTGTGCTTTGTGTAAAATTGTACCATGCGGCTTTTCCTTCCTTTTTTTTCCTTCAGTAAATGTTTTAGTGCAATTTTTCCTTCTTTTCCTTTCCCTCCTATCGATTTCCAGTGCCTCATCGCAATTTAGCTTTCGTCTCCCTTAGTGACTTGACTAACTTCTTTTATCTCATCATATATTCTTTAAATCTTTTCATCATCTACACAGTCCGTACACATTCAAAGCGTACTAGCGTGGTGGATGATGGCTTTTTATCTGTCGTGGTTACCGTTATGCGTTCACTTTGCTGTTTGCAATAGCTTACCCATATTCATGTTTTCTGATTCATTGTTCTTAGTTCCACTCCCGTCCTGCATTTTCAGTTTATTAATATTTAAAACTGTGGAAACCAGATAACGTTTCGAGGGAACAACATTTATTTGATATTCGGAACCTTAACTTGTTTGTAAAGCGGGCTCAGTTCCTGAGACTGGGTCATAATGTGTAATTAACGTTGAGAATCTTGAAGGCGTAACGTTGACTCATGTCTCGTGAGCGATGGAAAATTTCTTTCATCGTGAACTTGGCTACAGCTGTTAAACCGCGCAGTTATTTGCAGTTGTAAGATGATATTGGTTTTCTAATTCTTGCCAGGTTGTCCACATGAGTGGTACCCAGACAACCTTTTTTCCCCTTTTTATCCACGCGCGGATCTTTCTTTATAAGGAAAGAGCTTTCGTTCTCGTGTGGTAGGAGCGACTATCTCACCACGGCCTTCTATTTTTTCTTATTTCGTATTACTTTTTTTTAACGTGATGCATTCTCAATTTCTGAAGCTCATTTCGTGATTGGTGGCATGTCATATTAACATATATGCATAGCACTATATGAACACAAAGTAACCGTGAAATTAGTGGTAGTAAACCGGTTCTCGACCAGTCTCCGTGTCGCCCTCTTATTTATGGTAGTCGCATAAGTCTTCTGCATCCTATTACAAGCATTGGTTACATTTATTTTCATGGCAAAGCCAACGAATTCAGTAGAGATGTACACTAAATATAATAGAATATAATAGAAAGGTATTAACGTGAATAAATGCGTAGCAACGTCTTACTCGCAGCCAGACGTCAAAGTACGGGATGTTATGCGTTTTATAAACGGTAGCAGAAATAAAACGTGTGTTCTGAAACGCATGCCCTAGCATTTCATTGACCGCTAAATAGCTGAGCACCCAAAACGTTATTATTGTTACTACTGACGCCGGTATCATTTCCACATTCCCAGTACCTACTAAATATTTTTGAACAAAATGCAATGGATCATACACTTTTAAAAGTTTGCGGACGGCACAATAAGAAGTTCTGGTAGCTCTTTTCTTTTCATTTGTCTACTTTGGGGCGAGTGGGGTTCGGGCTACGTGAATATGAAGACGAAAGTCGTGACGGTGTAAATCTGGAATACAGATGTGTGTGTAAATCAGACTACAGTAGTGTATAAAAGTTAATCTCGGATAAGGAGAAAACCAGAGGAGAATCTGAAAGTATTTCAAGCCAATATTTGATCCCCATGATGCAGTTCTGGTAAAAAAAGGTTTCTTCGTACGTGCCACTCAGCTTTTCTTGAGTTAACCTTCTTAAACTTTCTGCTGCATCGTCCCGGTAGAAGCCATTTGTCTGAGGATTATCCTGAAACTCTGTATTTAATCGCGTTTCAGATAAATGTGTGGCACACAGGTTGACAGTGTACAGCCTTGGTTTGTATAAGAAGGCATAAGTCTACGGATCGTGATGGACTCATGTATCTATGAAGGCGCCTGAATATGAATCCGCCCAGCTCAGAAATCGAAAGCGTACACAACCAACATCAATAAATACCGGAAAAAGAAAAGGAAAAGAAAGATCTTTTATCGAGATGGTTCTTCACTACTTGAATCGTCTGTTTCTATGCTAACACTAACTAGCATTTAACATCTATCTGATCTGATTTGGAAAATCTATACAAATATATGGAAAACTCTTCTGATTAAGAAACGAAGTCCCAGAAAGCCGAACAAAAGTGAAGAGAAAGGTACCGCAACAGAAGTTTCTTCTCCATATAAGGGTTTAACGAGAACTCCAACAACAAATTTTCAGTGGTTGTTCAGGGATAGCCGGCCGCAGTGGCCGAGGGATTCTAGGCGCTTCAGTCTGGAACCGCGCAACCGCTACGGTCGCAGGTTCGAATCCTGCCTCGGACATGGATGTGTGTCATGCCCTTAGGTTAGTTAGGTTTAAGTAGTTCTAAGTTCTGATGACCTCAGCTGTTAAGTCCCATACTGCTGAGAGCCATTTGAACCATTTGTTCAGGGACACCTTGTGAGTATTTTGATGTAATGGGCCTGCGGTCTCCGATGGCTCGTTATGGGGTTATCGCATTTCGTTTCGTAACTTCCCCAGTTAACTTTGCGTCTGTATTGCACTGAAAACAGTGCACAGCAGTACAGATGCGGTATGATCTGTATGCCTTGTTTCCAGTCGCTCGCGGTGCCTGCTGTTCACAACGGCAGTGCCCTTTTCTAAGCGTTGCCCTCAAGTTTGCATTCATCACTGCTCGGTTCGGTCTAGGGTTTTGTTCCCCATCGCATCCTCCTAAGATTTAGTGATAAAATGGCCCAGAGGTTAACCCGTGAAAAACTAAACACAGATCAAGCATGAAAACAGGAAAAAGGTGTACTGTGCTGTGAAAAAGAAGCAAAATAGAAACCGTGAACCGTTCGAGCTCAAGACGTTCAGCGTCGATGGAAATGCAAGAACCACGTCGTAGTGGTTATGTAGTCACGGTGTTGGACTGCAAAGCGAGAGATCCGTGTTAGAATCTCCCTCGTGCCCCATTTTTCCTTTCTTTTTCACAAAATTGTGAACTGTCTGTCTGGGCATTCAGAGGCTGTTCGCTATATTCAAATTTGTGCATGTGTCGTGGTGTAGCGTCCGTTTGCCACGGGGAGGCGTAAGGAAGGGACCTTGGAAGTACATACCTCCTATTTATTCTACAGAAGAGTCTCATGTTATGAATCTTGCATTACGTTTTGGAAGTTTTGACTCGTTAATTCCTTTGTTGTAACAACGTTCACATGCGTTTATTTTTGCGTTCATTTCTTTGAGAAGTCTATGCAGTACCTCGCCTGCTCTCACTATTCATCACATTTACTTGCAACGGCAATATATTCTTATGAAATGATTCATATTCTACAACCAATGTATAGTATGACAACTGTCAAGGCTGCAGGAGGAGAACAGATACTTCATTGCCCAGACGGAAAGTTTATAATTTTGTGAAAAAAAAAGGCATGAGAGAGATTTGAACACTGATATCCCGCTCTGCAGTACCAACACCGTGACCACGAAAGGACGACGGCGTGGTTCTTGCCCGCTCGGTGTTACATATCCTGAACTTCGACCGTTCACTGATCCTATTTCTCCTCTTTTTTCACAGGTCAGAGCACCTTCTTCATGTTTTCATATTTGATCAGTGTTCTGCTTTTGACGAGTTAGCCACTGGGCCATCCTACCACTAAGTCTGAGGGGGATACGATGGGGAGTTTCCGTTGTTAGTGCGCTAACATTGACATAGAGCAGAACTATGGATAGGGTTACTGATGAATAGGTGGCTGATACGCACCTTAAGTATGGTTTCACTGATTGTAATGGAAGACTCGCACACGATGCAAGGCTGAGCTGTCCCCGCAGCGACGCCAGCCATATAAGCTATACATAGTGGCCTACGAGAAACGAAATCCTGCGTGTTGTGTTTTCAGCTTTAGTTGTGACGATATTTTCTCAGAAACAAAGGTAATTGGGGTAAAAAATTGAATAAACCGTAATTAATCACACTGAAGAGAAAAAATCGCAGTAGCAAAAAATAAATAAGGCAGAGTAACGAAAATTCGGAAATACATTTGTCTACGTAACATATCATTGCTAGATCATAGGTCAATCTAAGAGAGAAATAAGCCACAGAAAATGTGAAATGCAGGTGCATTAATAACCTGTGTAATCGCCAGAATGTTGAATGCAAGCACGAATTGTGTTATACAGGTGCCAGATGTCAGTTTCTGCGATGGAGTTCCATACCTGTTGCACTTGATTGGTCAATAGAGGGACGCTTAATGCCGTTAATGTCGTCTGTGTATGACGCTGGGGTTGTCATCTGATGATGTCCCATATGTGCCAGATAGGAGATAGATCTGGTTATCGCCGAGTGGTTCTAGGCGCTTCAGTCTGGAACCGCGCGACCCCTACGGTCGCAGGTACGAATCCTACCTCGGGCATGGGTGTGTGTGATGTCCTTAGGTTAGTTAGGTTTAAGCAGTTCTAAGTTCTAGGGGACTGATGACGTCAGATGGTAAGCCCCATAGTGCTAAGAGCCATTTGAACCATATGAAGATCTGGTCATCGAGCGGGACAAGGCAACGCGTCGGCACTCTGTAGAGCATGTGGGCTTACAGCTGCGATACGTGGGAGAGCGTTATGCTGTTGAAAAGCACCACTGTAATGCTGTTCATGAATGGCAGCACAACAGGTCGAATCACAAGACTGACGTACAGATTAGCAGTCTTGGTGTGTGAGATAACCACGAGAATGCTGTATCCATAGATCAAGGTGTAGGTCCAGTCTGTCTAGTAAGCAGAAAGGTTGGCTGCAGGCTGTCAACTGGACACCTTCCAATCAACACACAGATATCACTGGCACCACTGAAGTGGCAAATGGCGGTGGTTTGAGGTCCGTGGAATGCATGCTACAGGGCGTCTGGCTCGGAGCTGCCCTTGAAATAACCGATTTGTAACAGTCACCGTGGTGCCAACTGCTGCTCAAATTGCTGTTGCAGATACATTGCGATGGTCTTCCCTCTCGGTAGTGCCGCGTGGCCGTACGAAGCCTGGTCTTCTTGCAATCGTACAGTATCGTGACCAACGCTGCCAGCAATCATGTACAGTGGCTACATTCCTGTCAAGTTTTCCTCCAATATCGCAGAAGGAACTCCCAATTTCTCGTAGCCCTATTACATGACCTCGTTCAAATTCAGTGAGGTGTTAGTAGCGGCGTCTTTGTCTGCTTAAAGGCGTTCTTGACAAGCATCGACTCACTACGTTCAATTTCAAAATTTAACTACGCTCACGATCTTTTATTTAAAGCCAACCTCATTTGCATCCTCACAGTGGCGCTACAAGCGGCACTTTTAAATCTGGCTAGATATCTTCTTTCGCATTTAGAAACACGCCTACCTACTTTCTTTTATGTCACACAATTCCTCCTTTGTGTTAAAATTTTTTTCCGTCACTTTTTTCTCTTTTAAGAGCCACCGGAGACCTTGCGTCTCTTATTTCAGACTACACAGAAGGTATCCCTAACAGTCTTCGAAAGTTTATCGGTGGAGTCTAGTTAATCCCGTATACACTCCAAGCCACTGTACGATGCGTATCTTAATTGTGAGCAATTTATTACTGCAGATAGGAACTTTCGAGAAACTGCGTCATTGAAGCTACAGAGTGTTGGTCGAGACTCCAGGAAACGAATACTGTACCCACAACAGAATTTGAAGACATTCTGTAGGATCGTGTTGGAACAGGCGCATCAATTAATTGTAGTCAAAATGCTCGTGATATGCATGCTTCGGAGGATATGGAATGAAGAATGATGGTGGAGCTGCAATTGCACCCCTAAACCATGAACGATGTCTGTAAGAAATGGGGATGAATTATTTTAAACTCATAACACAGTTGTGTTAGTGGATTACGTTGCAATGCGCTCATTGAGACTGGCGGTCATCATTTCCAGTAGCTGCTTTAAGGTGTAATTCACTTCTGCTAAGAATATGCTAACTGTTCATTTGCAGCTACTAGCTTCTCATGTCAAATTTTCACTTTGCAATCTTCTACTATCTACATGACTGTAGTGACTGATGCAACTTTACTGAAGTATGATTATGTATCAATCATTAAAATTGATGTAAACTACAACTGGAGGCCTCCTGTAAAATTCTTAAGAAGAAACGCGTTAATGTGCATTAGTGGGTGATGGAATCTCAGAACATGCAATGGTTCCGAAAAGGACTACGGCGTGCAATCTGCACCGAGCCGTTAGCTTTGCACAGCCATTGTCGTGGGATCCCTGTTCTTCCTTTCCAGTGGTATTCCAACACACCGGTAGGCCAAGGTTCTTTTTTGCCAGCTCGAGAGAATGGCTCCGATCGCTGATTGAGTGCTTCGGTAGCCAACTTATCGTCGTTGACGTCGTGAGATCTCGTTCCGGACGGTCAAATGTAATTGCTTCCCACTGGCAGCGCGCTGCCGCCCTGTAGCAATCTCGTCGCGTACACAGCTTACCGCTAATGGTTTCAGTGAAGAATAGGACTTTGTTACAAGCGGTGCGCATGCACAGGGCTGCGGCCACTTACATCTCAACTTCAGGCACAGAGCTCTCAGCCGCTTTTGAATAGGAATTTCGTCATGACTGTAAGGAAAGAGTTTGTAGTGTAATTTTATAAAGTTAGCTGACAGTTAGGGACAGAGCATTTATTGTTTATTGTCTTTTCTGCAACCGCAAACGGCACAATACTGATACAGATGGATTTCTCTATGCTAGAACAGTCAATTTTTGTTTTCTCCTATCCTATACCATGATATTCGTCTTACTAAGCGGTGATAGTACGAATATCAAAGTTAAACGGATCGAACGATAAGTTTTGTAAGTGTGATGTGTAAAAAACGCATAGTCTTAAAATATGTATTTCCACGTTATTACAAGGCTATTGCTGTAATGCGATGCAACATATTTTGATGATATTAACAATCCCTTGCGCCTCATGAATGGAATGCTCCAAAGGTCCATCTGAACGGTTTGTGAGGATAATACATCTTAACACGTCACATACATTTTTCACATTTTTTATTGCGTTCATTATTTCCTGTGGATTCAAGCATCGAAAATCGTGCAGCAACAGCTCGTTAGGTTATGTCTAGTGGTATTGTTGTTCGCGCTTCGTACGCGGGGGCGTACGATTTCAGTCATTTGCAGTTAGAGGTTATAGTTGGTCGGGATCATTCGGATTTGTTTCACATAGGATGTTCGCTATTATACCTGCTGACAAAAAAAGTGAAGCACACAGAGGGGGAGGGTGAAACGGAATGAAACTTCACGGATTGAAACAATATACGTTGTTAGTACAGCAATTACTAAATCGACTCAAATTTACAAAGACCTTGGCAGTAGTAGCCTATTTGTCAGTATAACGTAGCACTCCCTCTGGCCTGGATGTCTGCACTGATTCGGTTGGAAAGAGTGTCATAAAGCCGTTGCATCCTCTCCTGAAGCAAACTGACCCACTAGTA
Source organism: Schistocerca piceifrons (assembly GCF_021461385.2). Taxonomy (NCBI): domain Eukaryota; kingdom Metazoa; phylum Arthropoda; class Insecta; order Orthoptera; family Acrididae; genus Schistocerca; species Schistocerca piceifrons. The sequence continues at coordinate 566,779,311 of NC_060149.1, forward strand.
TTGTAACTGGTTCTTGATGTTCTCTCAGACGGAGTTGATGTTAGAGCTGGCCCTACACATGATCTATCGAGGACACATCTGGGGATTTTGCTGGCCGCGGGGGTACGAAAACATTGCACAGACGGTTCATACAAGCACGTGCCATGTGTGGACAAGTATTTTCCTGCTGAAAAATGGCACCACGATAATGTCACATGCGAGGCGTTTTTACATTGCGACGGAATATTCTCACGAAATTTCAATCATCAGCGTTCTCCTCCGATCGTGACAATATTTCCTTGACGTCAACCTACACAGGGAGAAACGATCATCATCAGAAAATAAGGGATGTCACAGCTCGCACGGAAAGATATGGGTGTTAGCTTTTTCCGCGCTTTTTTCGAGATTGGAATAATAGAGAATTATTGTGAAGGTGGTTCGATGAAGCCTCAACCAGGCACTTAAGTATGATTTGTGGAGTATCCATGTAGATGTAGAAGCTATACGTGAGGACGATGGATGTCCATGAGGTACCGCTGTGCCGTCAGAGTTCTCTCAGCCAGTGCCAGAAGTGACCTCTAGTCATAACCGATGTCTCTCCACACCATGACGCAAGGAATAGCCTTCTGCCTCTCCACAACACTGGATGAACGTAATATCTATACAGGTCACCGCCAGACTCGCTGATGAGGTCATTTGCGGTTGTGCACATTCGCGATTCATCCCTAAAAACAATGCGACATCATTCATCAGCAGTTCATGTTTCCCTGTCACGGCACCACATCAATTGCAGCCATTTGTGTTTTGGTGTTAACGGCAGCCTGGCCTGGGACAGGAATTCACCAGCCCGGCTGCTGCTGGTCTCTGACTAGTGGTGTAGGACGCAGAATCTTGCAGGGAGTCAATTATCTGTTCTCGAATGGCAAGCGCAGATGTGAATGGCTTGCGATGTGTTTGGTGCACAGTACGGCCATCCTATCTTTTGGGCCGGCCGCGGTGGTCTAGCGGTTCTAGGCGCGCAGTCCGGAACCGCGCGACTGCTACGGTCGCAGGTTCGAATCCTGCCTCGGGCATGGATGTGTGTGATGTCCTTAGGTTAGTTAGGTTTACGTAGTTCTAAGTTCTAGGGGACTGATGACCAAAGTAGTTAAGTCTCATAGTGCTGAGAGCCATTTGAACCTATCTTTTGGTGGTCAGACGCGACTGACCTGAATCTTGAAGAGGCGGCTTGCTGTCACGCTCCCATGCAGTTTAACATCAGGCCACTGAAAAGTCAGAATGTCACACGAATCTGAATGTTGCATGATTCGGTAAGCTAACTCAATGGAGACCCAGAGGCAGGCCTCTTTCAAACTCTGCAAAAAACTGGTACAAATGGCTCTGAGCACTATGGGACTTAACTTCTGAGGTCATCAGTCCCCTAGAACTACTTAAACCTAACTAGCCTAAGTACATCACACACAGCCATGCCCGAGGCAGGATTCAAACCTGCGACCGAAACGATGGTACGGTTCCAGATTGTAGCGCCTAGAACCGCTCGGCCAACCCGGCCGGCTCAGACTCTGCAGGCGCTGACAGCGTTAGCTCACATGAGTACGCGGCATCTCCGTGTGGGTCATAGCCATCACGCTACATCTAGCAGTGCTCGCGCTCCTTACATAAGCTACCACGCCTGGTGTCAACACTAAACACGAACAACACGAATGCACTCTGATGGCCGCTCCACTTGTCACAGAGAATTGCAGTACCAATCGTTTTCGTACCTGTCGATGGCGTGTACATGTAGCGAAGTTACAGTGACGTCCAGGCTTGTCTTATGAGCGCTCCACTTTTTTTGCCAGGCAGTACAGATTAATTGGTCGTGTCAGGATTTTTGGTTGATTGAAGTTTCAGAGTGAAAAAAGTCATCGAGTGTTGACAGAAATTTTTCAGACAGTATGTAGTTTTGTTTACTGGTGTTAGTGTAACAAACGAGACAATAACCACGAAACTTGCTACCAGTAATTTGCTGCATCATTGTCCAGTCCTACCTAATCAGCAAAACAGAGACTTATGCCCCACAGTCTGAGAAAGGGCAATACAGAGCTGGACTAGGAGAACAGAAGAGGATTAGTTTAACATTGCCATTTCGCTGTTTACAAGGTACCGGCTGCCCATAACACAATGAGTGATGTGTGTAAATGCAAACCGTGGGATTCCCAAATGTTCTCAAAAAGTCTCATTAATTAATTCCATTACATTCCATTTGTTGTATTGTATGTTAACCGAGGACCTAGAAACGACGGAGTCTCCATCCCCGCCACAGCCGCAGTGGTCCACAACCCCACGATGACTACCGCAGTCCACTTCACCCCTCCGCCGCCCCACACCGAACCCATAGTTATTGTGCGGTTCGGCCCCCATTGGACCCCCCAGCGAACGTCTCACCCCAGACGAGTTTTACCCCTTTGTTTGTGTGGCAGAATAATGCTGGTGTACGCGTACGTGAAGAACTTGTTTGCGTAGCAATCGCCGACATAGTGTAGCTGAGGCGGAAAAAGGGGAACCAGCCCGCATTCGCCGAGGCAGATGGAAAACCGCCTAAAAACCGCCCACAGACTGGCCGGCTCACCGGACCCCGACACAAGTCCGCCGCGCATATTCGTGCCGGGGACCAGGCGCTCCTTCCCACTCCGGAAAGCCGTACGTTAGAGCGCTCGGCTAACCGGGTGTGCCTACTTCCATTACGAAGTACAACAACAAACTGACAAGTACGATTGCTGAAAGATCTGGGGCTTTGTAGTTATTACTAATAAATAAGGTAGAGAAGACTCTTTGAGGAACAGAACAATTCATTTAGTGAGCGCCTGTGAATTCTCATCCGACTCCACTGGAAGACGCTACAGGATACGCTTTAAGTGTCATTGACGTTCCAAGAAGAGATGCAAAACGTCTCGCGAAATGAATGCAATGGTAAGATCACTGAAACATGAGCTCGTAAGAGGCTTACCTACTATCGTCCCTGCATCATGTCATTAACGAATGGAAGAGAGAGTAACAAAGGAGGAAATGAGAAATACACAATTTTGCAGTATGCTTTAATTTGAGATCTCTGCTCGACACGAATCGTATAACGGAGGACTTCTTTACAGCCTTTAGTCTCTTCTGCTTAACAATCCTCATTTCATACAATATGTGATGCCTCATGCAACCGATAATCATTATGGTACAATTTTAATTTTGTTGTACCGCAGTACAGCCGTAACAAATTATTGTAGGCCTATGAATTTCCGATCGTTGAAGGTCTAATAAACAGTAAGACACGAAATAGCAGATTCCAGTAGAAGATGCAATTCTCCTTTGTACTTAAACAGCTACTTACAAGTTAAGAGATGTAGAAACGTAGTTTGTCTGCTGAGCTGAGCGATCGAGAGAGCTCAGGCGTACCTTCGTGACGTATGCGTTACGGCCTGTCTGTCTAGTTGGCCTCGTGGTAGTGCAATGAGACGTATCTTCAGGCATACGCAATTACAAGTAAAATGTAGAGAATGCCATGTGATTTCAGTAGGTGAAACTGAATGTTAAAGTAAAATCCAGTCAAGTTACATTTACAGTAAGTGCTCTTGCATTTCAAATAAAGTAATATTTGTGCGTCGACGAATCTCTGAATAGTTGGCTGATCATGTAATAATATCAATAACTCTTTTAAAGAAAACCTACTAGTATACCTGTAAAATGTACATTCTTCTCATTCACTTTTTTCTGCTACTTTGATTACGTTAGTGTAGTTGAGATTTTATATGAAATATTTTGTTTCGTTCCTTCAAGAGACAGATGAAACTGAAACGTCGTGAGTGAATGAAGGCACTGAATAAATCATACCAGACTTCAAGAAATTAAATGAAATAAGCCAGTAGTATAATTAAGAAAACTGGTTTCGAAGTATACTTCTTTCTCTTATGAATGCAGAAATGGTCGTATGTGCGGCAAACGTAAGCACTTCTGCAACTGGAATAAATACCTGTAAGACGAAAAACCTCTTACGCTGTCGACTCTCTTTTAGTAGTTATACTATAATTACGGTCTTAACGCTTCAGACGAAGGGGTAAAAACAGGATTTAACATTCCGCTGACGATGAGGTCTTTAAGGACGGAGCACAAGGACGAGAGAGGGAACTGCCGTGTCCTTTCCGGTGTTTTAAAGAATTTATTTTGGGAAACCACGGAGGTGGCCAGTAACGTAAACACGTTCATATGTAGAACGTTTCGTTTTCAGATTGTAATGGAAATTTACATCATAAACTGATTTTTTCCGGATTAGTATATATTTTTGCTACTGACGAAGTGTTTCCTGTTGTTTGCTACACAATAAAATTATTAAGTGAGATGGTGCAGTAGAGACGGTGACAAAAAAATGCACTAAATATTATGTGTATTTCGAAGGGGATCCTATATGGTAAATTGAGGCGAGGTAAAAAGAAGGAAATTATTACGTGGTAAACAGCGTACAGAGGTTTAAATGAACCCTCCAAAAACATTAAAATTTTTGGAATTGCAACTATCAACACGTATAAACGTATTGTAAACTTGTAGCTACACTAAAACTAAAACCTGAAAATGAAACCGAGAATGCTTTCTTCGAAATGATATCAGAGGATAAGCGATGTTTTCGGATTTAGTTAGGGCTGTGTACCATGCCATGTGCGATTTAATTGTGCGTCACAGAATCCTATTTCCATTCTGTACGAAGCGTGCGTACGCGGACTGAATATTGAACAGGGGCGCCGTGTGCCTACGCATAAACTAGAAGGATTATCGATACGTAAAGGAAAAAGCTACTCCAGAGTTCCATCCTGTGAGAGGCTGAATACCCCCGTTCTTTCACAGTGCCGCGCAAAGGCATAGATGCAAGGGGAAAAAAAGAAGGAGGGGGAGGGGCGGGGACAAGGAAAAGAAAGACGTCCAGATTCTCAGATTCCTCATTCTTCTCCGAGCGGCCCATAAAGGCGGATAAACTGCACATGACTGAAAACAGTACACCGGATATTGTGATGTCACAACGGCAGGCCACTTAAATCTTCTTCATTTCATGTGGCTCGACATCAGTATAAACACACGGACCCAGGCATGAAAAGAAGTCTGCCGTCACAGATCCCCGCCATCTCAGATGCCAGAGATCCTTCTTTATTCCGCAATACACAAAGCACAGCTTGTTTCCTGGGCCAGTGTCACCGAACAATTGAGCGCACTAGACCCTCCAACCGAGAGGAAGTCAACAATAAAAATATTTGGACCGGCGGCGGCGTCGGCCGCAAACTTTCTTTATAAGGGGTTTGTGCCATTCGTCTCTCGCGACCCTTCCCTTCTGTTACGTGCGTAATATATTATGACGATCGCTCTAGAAGACGTTTCACCTTGAAAGAGTTTCGCTGGATGTAAACTGATCTGCAGAATAACCTCAACAGCTTCGTTCCCCCCTTTTGAAAGACTTATTAAAGCTTAAACAAGGCAAACACAGGGATGCCCAAGATTTCCAAAACGGAGATACAAGTCGCACGCCAATATTATTGTACGTTGGTTAAATACAGCTCTAACAGTCATGCAAGATATTACTTCTTTATTCAGGCCATGAATAAAGCAGGACTATTAAACCGTGAATAGTCATGAAATGGTGAAATGTCATGATTGATACAGCCCCTAAGTCTAAATCAGTGACAAGAAACTAATAGTAACACCATTTCATGTTACAGCAGCATCGAAAACTTTTTGGCCTTGAGATAGATTGTATAACCATGTTTCCTTGTTGTCTAATCTCTTGCTCTTGCTCTCTAGGGAAGCAACGAAACTTATAAAGGTTTTTATTTTGGTAATTCCTCAATCACGCAGTCAACAGCACACGAAATCTATTCGCACCATTGCAGTTTTCAGTAACAAGACGGCTCAGTGGACACGAAATGTGAATCAATGCACACTATCAAAATTTTCATCTGCATTTTCTAAATATAGCACTTTCGTTCCAAAACACATCTCATAAATCAAACAATGCAAGTAGTAGTAAATTCCACGTGAACTATAACCGAAGAAATGTGCGCAATAAATACATTAACGTGATCGGATCCAAAATATTGTAAGAAAATGGTGTCTTTTAGATGGCATCAAAGTTGAATAAGTCTTTTTAAAATTTTTGAAATTTTTTGTTGTTTATTTTTGGCGATATGTAACAGGATTTTTTAAAACTGCTCTGACGTTTTACTATTTCAGACTTACATATTTTCAGTTTCAACCTAACATAACAGGAATATGACTTATTTGTGAAAGAAGTCCCGGATCAAATGGCTCTGAGCACTATGGGACTTAACATCTGAGGTCATCAGACCCCTAGATCTTAGAACAACTTAAACCTAACTAACCTAAGGACATAACACACACCCATGCCCGAGGCAGGATTCGAACCTGCGACGGTAGCAGTCGCGCGGTTCCGGACTGAAGCACCTAGAACTGCTCGGCCACCGCGGCCGGCAGGATTTAATCATATGAGGATTTCATTCTAGGTCCTTGACTCAAAAAGGTGGCCTCCATATTCATATAAATAACGGGAAATAGTAAACTTTGCATACACAGTTCAAATATGCCTACTGTTTAGGTATCAAAATAATCCACCTTAAACATACTGAGTGGATAAACGTCAGTTGTTTGAGGTACATTTTGAGTACTTCTTGGAACACGACGTGTATTGAAACTCATCAAATAAATTGTACTAAAACTGGCAATCGTAGAATCTTACCTGCTCTAGAAATTATTTCTACTGACGCCCCTGATAATGTGTAAATGAAAAATAACAGTGATAGAAACATCAAATCAATATTGAAGAAACTAATTAATCCACAGCTAAATTGAAACACATTTGGCAGAAAAGAAACGAAACTGTGTTCCCGTAAGGTGCGTTCAATCCCCAAAAATATTTATTTGCAAATATGAGGAAATTACAAATAGCATATTTATTAAAGCTTCAGGACATAATAAGTTACAAAAAAAGCAGAATATTAATCTATCGACATCAATTATCCGTAGGCCAGAGCGGTCTTCATAGAAAAAAGAAAATTATTCCGAGAATGGTTACCCTTCTCACTGATGCATGTTATGTAAGTTTAGTTATCAACTTGTATAATTGCCTCCGAAGTTTTGTGCACCTAAACATTTATTAAATGAAAAATGCTCCTCGCCTATGCACAGGTTGTCCTGCAGCCGGTCAACATTCCTTTTTATTTCATCCTGACAATAAATTAGTTAAAATATGCATGGTTGGTATTTACTTGACGGTTTCAACGTCACCGACCGATTCAGAATGCGAACCCAAGAACATCGCTGAAGCTCCGTATCCTCTCCTAAGATGTCTGTGCCAACAACATTTATCTTAATCCACTCGCTATGTCTCCACACCATTCATCATAAATTGTATTTTCAGTCTTCAAGTTGTACCATGACTCAACAAGTGTCACCTATTCTCTTTAGTACATGTATTCAAGCGATATTTTCCGTGAAGGGCGACGTGAAAATAAGTGTGGATTCAAACAACGCGAAGGCGAGAAGGAGCAGCAGGAGGTCAGTAGCAGATAATCTAAGCTTTCTTGGCAGATTGCTAACTCGTTCGTAAAGATCTCTACCAACAACATGAACTTCCGGTTGACAGCAAATATCGGTTTTAAAAGCTATAGTTCGAACAGTAACTAAAATCAGCAAACCATACATACTGAATGTGGACAACCAAAGTATCAGTCATGATAGCACGCATACTTAAATTTAGTAATTATTTACTGTGGTAGCCTTAGGCGGGTTTCTAGGTAAACGTATACAGCAAATGAATGAAATTCAAAGATAAAATCCATCTGCTGTGTGTACAATAACTTCTTTCATTCGTTACTGTCCCTTATGGAGCACAGTTTCATATCCAGTGCTTCAGCTTATTGCTGAACGACCATTATAACAGCATCGAAGAGAACCTCAAGCAGCTATTAGAAGCCACGAGGGTGAAATTATGCTTCGAAAAGTCCGCTGGCTAATAAAACTGACTACTGTAAGGCCAATCGACGCATCTTATGATTGATCCCATTAGTAATTACAAAATTATTGTTACCCTTAGTACACATACTAGAAGTCGAGAAAGTTGTTTAGGATGTATATCAAAATTGTCGAATTTCCAGTGTGTTTCAGTTGTATATCTTGTATGGACTGTTTCAGATGGTAACGAATCTCTACTGAGTTTACCAGTAACCACTAGGAAATTCTTTAGAAATTGTCCTCTATCTTCAAAAACCAAATCCACTGACCAAATTTCGGAGGTTATTCGGGGGTATTATCTAAGTGTTTTTGCGTAAAGGATACGTGGCCTCAATTGCCACGTTGAAGAGTTAAAGAACCTTTACTTAATTAAGATTTACTAGATTTGTTACGCCAGTTACCTTCGTTTCTGTAACGGTACCTTCGCAACAGTGATAAAGCTTGTAACTCGTAATCACCAGAACGCACAACATCAAAAACAACGTTGCAACGATCTTTAGATGCAAAAGTATTGTGATGAAGTTGCCATCGACGCTGGAACATCTCAACATGGTTTCGTCGTGACGTTCTTTCGTTGCATCTAGCGAACTCGTACATTAAGTGCATATCGACCTACTGTCCATCATTACTCCTGTCCATTCTGCTATGTATCACTGATAATGTGCAACTAGCAAAGCCGAATAAACAAGCCCGAGACGGAACCGAGAAATACTGATTTTGAGCTAGAGAACGAAGAGTAAAGTTATCAACAGGAAGTACCATGAGCGAATGGAACCCGTTTGTTCCCAAACGAGACATAAAGCCCGTAGCGTCGACATTCCCATTATTGTGCGGAAGTTTTCAGCTTAATACTGATACAAAGATAAAAGACAAAAAAAAAAAAATCAAACGAAATGCAAGTACTCTCTAACGAGCCACCGAAAACCACGGTTCTCTTCTGTCAAAACACTCAGAAAATATTCCCGAACAATTTTCGAAATTTTGTCGAGGAATTTTGGATTCACCCTCTATAGTTATACTTCCGATAAATGTGTGTAGCAATTTCTCATCTTCCCGTGAACTAGAGATTATGAAGTTAGCTACTTTCCCTGATTTTGTCGTTGTTTCAGTACTTGAAAGCGATATATGAAAGCTGTGTTCTAGTTTTCTCCACACTGGATTTCTCTGAACGTCTTCACTGTGTGGGTACCAACGCGGGAACTTGTGTCAAGGATGAAATTATATCTACCAGTGATATAAGGTTTTAGAATTATTACATTTGTAATCAAAGTATAAAAATTAGAATTATATGTTTTCAAATTCAGGTACATTTTTTTATTGAGTAATGGTAACATTCTCAAGCCAGCAATTACTGCACGAAAGAGTCACATGCAGAAAACTTTTGAGTGGTTTAAGTTGGTAACTTTCCTCGAATTACATTCTCCTTAAGAAACGACATGTTGCGTGTTTGTGGTGCCACCATTTACTGAACGTATGCTAACAGTTTCTATTGTCAACGAATTTTACAACTTTTTCTGTCCCTCAACAAATCTTACGCTGAGTGGCATGTATGAAGAGTGTCAAGAAGTCTCATATTCACTGTTAGGGAAAACTGCGTCTGACATTGAAAGAAGGCAATGTTTTAATACACTATCGTAATGCACTTCGACGCTGTATAAAAAGCTTTGAATTGTAGACATCTTTTTTCTAACAATGCGAGTTACATTCTTCTCGTTATCTGAGGAAAGATGCTTATTTAAGCACTTTATCGATATGATATCAAATCCGCACTAAGCATCCTGCCGTAAGTTTCCCGTGTTTATAGCAATGTCGGCATAAGAATTTGTTTCGTGTTATTCGAAGATTCCAACAGCTAAATAACGGTACTGTCACGACCGGTTATTGGGTACAGAAAACGTCAGCTGTTAAGGAAGAAAGATCAGGGTTTAAACTTCCGTCGACAACGAGGTTTTTAGAGGCGAAGCGCCAGGTAACACTGGGGAGAATTGGAAAAAGAAATCGTCTTTGTTCTTTGAGAAAGGAACAATCCCGGTATTCGCCTTAAGCGAATTAGGGAAATCGAGGAAAAGTACACTAAAGCTGGATCGTTGGATGGGGATTGGAATCGCTTTCCTTGCGAATATGAGTTTTGTCTCTTACCACCGCGCTACCTCTTTTTGTTTCAGCTATCAAGTTTCGTCCAGTCGTGCATCAGTGTGTGTGTATCATTCAGTCAATAAGAGGCAGTAATGTAACTATAAAGAAAAAAGAACATCAGTAATCGCGATGATGCAGTATGTCTTGTCAGATAACGCCGAAAAATTAAGATCACATCGGCAACTCACTTTAAGCCAGCAATGGAAAACGAATACTTAACGAGCTACAACACATTCAGTATCAGTAGTAACAGGATTGGAACAGCGTGACATTATGCCTCTCCACAATAGTATCTGACATACTAAACAGTTTGACCCTGTAAAACGTTTACATCAAGGATGATTGAGTGTGAATACCTGTCCATTCCTGTTTCGTGACAACATTCCTCTAACGTTTCCTTTTTTCTTAATCGGCCACCTGTGTACATAATAGATGATACACGCAGATGTTCGTTGTTAAAGACAGCAGACGGCTGCACTTGAACTGAATGAATGAGAACTGTGACAGCTCCCACTAAGTCCCTAAAACAATGGGCTTATTAATCTTGTGGTTATTCCTGCAGTCTGTTCAAGTGCGAAAGAGAGTAGACTACTGGATATATTGCCATATAATTCTGTAATGGCGCAGCACCTATAGTGTACTGCCTGTGTTTTTGTAACCACATTAACTCACATCAAAGCTCATAGCCTAAAATATGTTTCCCAAACAGTCAAAAAACTGTGACGATAGTCTGTAAACAGACCGTCTGCGTTTGTGTGGACGCCCTTTATGTACTTCGTAAACTTGGAAACTCCCACAAAGGCAGTTAGAGTCTAACTGCTATGCAAGTGTACTGGTATTGTCTCCGAACAATGCTTAAGAGTCCCATTACGCGGCCGCTCAGTTGTGCAACACCTTTGGCCGAATGCAGGCTGCCTGTGAGATCTTACACGCCACCATCCTGCAGATTACTAACAACACCTGTTGAAGAGCAAACGAAGCGAGGGCGGACTCGGAAATGCTTACAGAAGACGTTTCTCTTTGTATGATTCCTCGCCGCTGTATAAATGCTTGGTATACTATGGCTGTTGTGTTATTTAATTGATGCACTATCTTTTCCTCGCTCGACTGTAGGTAATCTGCTTTTGCTTAATGTACTGCAACAAATGAAACGCTCAACACTGACATTTTCTTTAATAGAATTGTGACCGAGAGTGCATCTGTGGACAGCGTAATACACTCCTGGAAATGGAAAAAAGAACACATTGACACCGGTGTGTCAGACCCACCATACTTGCTCCGGACACTGCGAGAGGGCTGTACAAGCAATGATCACACGCACGGCACAGCGGACACACCAGGAACCGCGGTGTTGGCCGTCGAATGGCGCTAGCTGCGCAGCATTTGTGCACCGCCGCCGTCAGTGTCAGCCAGTTTGCCGTGGCATACGGAGCTCCATCGCAGTCTTTAACACTGGTAGCATGCCGCGACAGCGTGGACGTGAACCGTATGTGCAGTTGACGGACTTTGAGCGAGGGCGTATAGTGGGCATGCGGGAGGCCGGGTGGACGTACCGCCGAATTGTTCAACACGTGGGGCGTGAGGTCTCCACAGTACATCGATGTTGTCGCCAGTGGTCGGCGGAAGGTGCACGTGCCCGTCGACCTGGGACCGGACCGCAGCGACGCACGGATGCACGCCAAGACCGGGAGATCCTACGCAGTGCCGTAGGCGACCGCACCGCCACTTCCCAGCAAATTAGGGACACTGTTGCTCCTGGGGTATCGGCGAGGACCATTCGCAACCGTCTCCATGAAGCTGGGCTACGGTCCCGCACACCGTTAGGCCGTCTTCCGCTCACGCCCCAACATCGTGCAGCCCGCCTCCAGTGGTGTCGCGACAGGCGTGAATGGAGGGACGAATGGAGACGTGTCGTCTTCAGCGATGAGAGTCGCTTCTGCCTTGGTGCCAATGATGGTCGTATGCGTGTTTGGCGCCGTACAGGTGAGCGCCACAATCAGGACTGCATACGACCGAGGCACACAGGGCCAACACCCGGCATCATGGTGTGGGGAGCGATCTCCTACACTGGCCGTACACCACTGGTGATCGTCGAGGGGACACTGAATAGTGCACGGTACATCCAAACCGTCATCGAACCCATCGTTCTACCATTCCTAGACCGGCAAGGGAACTTGCTGTTCCAACAGGACAATGCACGTCCGCATGTATCCCGTGCCACCCAACGTGCTCTAGAAGGTGTAAGTCAACTACCCTGGCCAGGAAGATCTCCGGATCTGTCCCCCATTGAGCATGCTTGGGACTGGATGAAGCGTCGTCTCACGCGGTCTGCACGTCCAGCACGAACGCTGGTCCAACTGAGGCGCCAGGTGGAAATGGCACGGCAAGCCGTTCCACAGGACTACATCCAGCATCTCTACGATCGTCTCCATGGGAGAATAGCAGCCTGCATTGCTGCGAAAGGTGGATATACACTGTACTAGTGCCGACATTGTGCATGCTCTGTTGCCTGTGTCTATGTGCCTGTGGTTCTGTCAGTGTGATCATGTGATGTATGTGACCCCAGGAATGTGTCAATAAAGTTTCCCCTTCCTGGGACAATGAATTCACGGTGTTCTTATTTCAGTTTCCAGGAGTGTATGTGCAACATGCTTTCTTTCTTTAATTTAGTAATTTGCATCAACATTATTTACATTTCTCTAAAATATTCATCTGTACAACTCAGGTGTGCTCACATTACCTCTTTAAAATTTTGGGCCGTCACCATTCCCTGTCGAGGAAAGCGACTGACGGATTCATTGAAGGAAAAAAAAAAAAAAAAAACACTACCGAGAGGTTGAATGTATTTACAAATTACTTTGGTAACATGCGGTTTGTCACCGGAGGCACTAGAGAAAGTTGTTAAGAGGTGATATATATAACCTAAACGATTGCAGCTATGCGTTTTTGTCAGACGAGCCATTTGTTAATATGCTGTTGTCTTTGTTGTGGCCACGTATGTATCCTGTGTAACTCCTTAAAAGTTTGTGTGCATAGCTATTTCTAAGCTAGTTCGATGGTCTTCCCTCTATTTATTAACTTTTTTCGGTCAGGTGGTCGGAAATCCTTTTTAGAAGAAACTTACGACTTTCGGAAGCAAATTCCTACTTATGTACTGCGAATTGCTGCCTCATAAAAAGTTTTTACGTTCGCTATGCTTTATTTACGTCTTTTTGTCAGGGTGTAAGGTACTGACGGCGGTTATGTCATGCGGAATAGATCAATAGTCCTAGCAGGAATATGACGTGACAGCGATTTTTATTGAAGATTTCAGTTTACACAGTCTGCTTCTTGTGGCCATCAACAGGTGGCATGGACATCTCCTCTTTACGCAGTACTACAATGGAAGTCCCTATAGTAATCAGTAATCTCTTTTAGTTTAACAGGATACTAATAGTAATTATTGAGATGAAAGAACAAAAATTTCTAAAAAGGTGGTTGCAAATTAAAAAATAGAATAAGACGATAACCATAAGTACAATTGCACTTTTATTTTATTGTATAGTAAACATTCACCTGTGTGAAAACTTAATTCTAATCATGGACTCTACAGCTCTTCAGTTCTGTGAAGGGCTCGGTAAAACTCGATTCACAGATCCCTCTATATTATTTTTTGCGGATTTTAATTCCTGATTGAAGGTCACTAGTTTTCAATGATTCGATAGTCACTGTATGCTATGTAGGCTGCCAGCTGTTTGATTTCATAATACGTAGTATTAACGAAAATTATGAACTTATTTAACTTTATTTATCGCAACGCACGCATGATAAGATGAGACTACGTATATGTAGGAATAAAATGAATATTTACACATGCCAGACATAAAAAATAAACATAAATGTGTAAAAGACTGGAGCAAGGTGTACGAAAGAAGAGAGTAAATAAATTTCTAAAGTGCTCAGAGGCTGATGTCATTCCATTTCCTCGAAGTGCTACTTCCTCACAACATTGTTCATACATTTTTGGAGAAGAGAATTCACGCACCTTATGCGACCTGTTTGGATTCAGTCTAAGCCTGGCCTTGCACTATATTTATGATCTAGGTAGGGAGAATTTTTCCTGTAAATTTATTCTGTAGATGATATTCTGCAAACAAACTCGACAGGTTTGCGGGATCCCTCTAACGAGTTACTGTTGTTCTGATGAGTATTTCTTCTTCCCTTATAAATGATCGTCTAGAGTTGAAACCTGCTCTTATGAGTGATGGTCAGGCTGCACAGACTGAAATCTGCTGGTAGGCGGAAATTCTTCTGTACTCTCTCATGAACGCGTTAGTTCTTCTGAGACATAGTTTAGCGGTTCCTCAGGTATGGGAAACCAGTGTGTCGTTCCAGATTTAATCTTTCCCCTTTACCATCCCCATTCGCTCTCCCCTTAGCTTAGTTTAGGTTGTATATTTGTTGCATGTGCACATTGTCTAAGTCATTGCACTATATATTGCGGTTTAACAGTCTGTTCATTTCATCTTCCTGAAAGGCAGAAGAGGATTGTGTGATAATGAATGCCTCAAGGGTGGTAACGATAAAAATATGTGTGGCGTACGAGGAGAGAGTAATTACGTTAAAAATGAGCATTTGTAACAACAATGTGAAAAATCTGGATTCGTAATTGAAGAACTGAATTACCAATTGCGTCTTCTGGTTATACCTTGCGAATATCGTCCGGGCCATAGCACGACACAAGTTCGTCTGCATGCCTTTCTGCACCAGCTCTCCTGCGGTGTTACTGTGTTGACAGCCAGAGAAGAAATGATGTAGTCCAAAAATGGTTCAAATGGCTCTGAGCACTATAGGACTTAACAGCTGAGGTCATCTGTCCCCTAGAACTTAGAACTACTTAAACCTAACTAACCTAAGGACATCACACACATCCATGCCCGAGGTAGGATTCGAACCTCCGACCGTAGCGGTCGCGCGGCTCCAGATTGAAGCGCCTAGAACCGCTCGTCTACTACGGCCGGCGAAATGATGTAGTGGAGAGTTCGAATTATGCGTAGTCAGGAATGTTACTGATACCTGACGTTTTCACTCTTTCACCGGGGCGAGCTCGGATAGCGCAGCTGGAGGCACACCGCGCACAGCTGATGCACACCGATAATTTCTCGCTTACTACATACTTAGCGCGTAGTATACTCACCAAACATTCTGTCTATATCATCATTATTGAGATATATGTAGATGAGACGGCTGACGCTGACAGAAAGGTGGTAAATATACAGGGTGAAGAAAAATTCGAACATTCTGACTTCGCAGCACGATTCCTCACATACTAGCAATACAAAAATTTCTGTCACAAAATTTTGTCCTGCGCATATATACAAAAATTTCTGTCACAAAATTTTGTCCTGCGCATATATACAAAAATTTCTGTCACAAAATTTTGTCCTGCGCATATGCAAATGGACGTTATAGACTGGCAGTCAGGCAACACGCAGGAGTTTGAGGGTTCAATAATGGGCTGAGGCTTATTTGTTTTTATTTACCAAATTTAGTCTGCGTGTTACGCTATCTGGCGTCTTAATCGTCACACAGCGATTACAGTGGGTCGTCTATAAAACATTTACAGTTACGTACTATGAACACAGAAATGGAAGTACACACGTTTTCACTAGTCAGCTTTTAAAAAAGCGCCGGCCGGAGTGGCCGTGCGGTTCTAGGCGCTACAGTCTGGAACCGTGCGACCGCTACGGTCGCAGGTTCGAATCCTGCCTCGGGCGTGGATGTGTGTGATGTCCTTAGGTTAGTTAGGTTTAATTAGTTCAAAGTTCTAGGCGACTGATGACCTCAGAAGTTAAGTCGCATAGTGCTCAGAGCAATTTTTTAAAGAAGTCTTATGCACATCTTTGACGCTAATTGTTTCGCATCACTGCATCTTCTAGATTCCAAATTTGTTTTGTGTGTACTCTCCTCCAGTGGACCCATCTACTAAAACCAACTGTTTTTCTTCCAACGTTCAGGTCCATACATGTCATTAGGGCGTTACGTCACCATTAAGGCAAGCAACGTGCTTTGCAAATAATTTCGGCGAGACCATTGGGGGCGTGTAAACAGAAAACAGGGTTGGGGTCTAGTAGATGCAGTGGTGCGAAAAAATTCGCTTCTACGACGTGCAAAATTCTTCATTAAAAGCTGATCAATGAAAACGATTGAACTTCCATTTCTATGTTAGTAGTAAATAACTGCAATTTCTTTGTAGAAGACCTACTGTAATCGCTGTACGACAATAAAGAAGCCAGATACCGTACCACCCAGACCACTTGTAGCAAATAAAAATTACTACGCCTCAATACAAAATTGAAGCGTCTTCCTATTTCCAAATATAAAACACTACCCACCGCACCAACTGCACAGCACCACTGCAGCGTGCTGACAGAGGTCGTTACCATGCAAGTGATTACAGTGTTACCTGATTGCCCTATCTCTAATGTCCATTTAATGCCGGAAATATGCGCAAAACGAAATTTTGTGACAGACATTTTTGTACTGTAAGTGCGTAAGGAATTGCGCTGCGAAGTCTGAGTGCGCGAATTTTTCTTCATCCTGTATATTAGTCGATAATTAGATAACACAGTCAGGCTCTAAATATCTACTATTCTAAGAAGTGTTAAACTAAGATAAAGAACACAAAATGAAGAAGAAAACACTAGAGCCTTTCGGTTTTTATGAACTTTGACTTACTCTCGCAGCTGTGATAACGTCTAGTATTCACTACGACTGCCCCACCAATTTCGATGCTAGTTTTCTCATGTAACCAGGAACTGATTTCATTACGGCGTCCGCAGCTCTTGGTGTAGTGGCTAGCGTTGCTACCTCTGGACCACAGGGTCCCGGGTTCGATTCCCGGCCGGGACTGGGTGTTTGTATTGTTCTCATCATTTCATCATCATTCGTGACAGTGGCTAGATTGGACTGTGGAAGAAGTTGGGACTTCGTACGAGCGTCGATTACCGCGCAGTTGAACGCCCCACAAACCAAACATCGTCATCGTTTCATTACGGCTTTGTATCTCGTCAACATCGAAAATACTGGAGCGTTTTCTCAACTGGGCAAATGTGTGAAAACGAGTAATGGTGATCTTGATGGAGATCTAATACGATCTTTAGGTGAAGTAAATACGAGATCAGATTTATAATGACTTCATAATTTGCCAGAAAGTGACGTGTATGGGATTAAATAACGATTGGTGTCACATGTCTGCACATTTAGCTTTAAACTGAAACGTATATACTACGTTTGATAATTATTTCCTCAGCTCATTCATTGCGTCCTTTAATAATAGTCTTTTGAGTTTGGCATGCTACGATTTGTACGAAAATATGAAAATACTGTTAACAGAATCTTCCATCGGTTCTTGGTAGAACAACATTATAATAAATGAAAAGCACCAGTTTGCTTTTGTTCTACAATATTACTTTTATTGTTAACCCGTTTTCTGCTTACAAGGCCATCTTCAGACATTTACTGAGTATTATCACCAAACATTTAACTTCTTTGGTGATAATACTCAGTGATGTCTGAAGATCGCCTTGTAAGCCTAAAACCTGTTAACAATAAAAGTAATATTGTGGAACAAAGGCAAACTGGTGCTTTTCATTTATTATGAAAATACTGTGATATATAGAAAAATAAGGCTAGCAATCGGTGTTATCATGTAGAACCATATTTCTCAAAATAAATTAAAGATCTTTCAAAAAGCTGCATAAATTTTTAGTACTTGTTAGGCAAATGTACTTAGCACCGTCTGTCGTTTTGGACGCATTTTTAACCTAGAAACCACTCGATCTTGCGAGGTTCCTCATAAAAGCGCACAATGTAACGAGCTCTGCATAACATTCGGCGTTAGTTAACCGACTTCCTTTACACAATTTCGTTTCTGTTGTTCATTTCGAGCATTCCAGTAGATGGGTTCTGCTTGCGGATAGCACGGAAAATATTTATTGCTGCTTAAAAATGGACTATTAGCTTTCTATGTCCAACGTGACTGTGCTGCAGTTCCTGTTCTGCAAATAGTGCTATTTTACATAATACTGGATGTAATTCTCTGTTATTATTACTGCTATTCACTATTAAAGGAGGGGTGTCGGTTTGCGTCAAAACCATCCGAAACATATGAGCAGCGGTGTAATGCACGAAGTATTTCAGATATGGAGCAGAACACATGGGGTGCTATTATGCGCTTTTTTACAGTTAATTCTTTCTATTTGCAGTCTCTAAAATTGAATTATGCCATTATCTTGAAATAGTAAATACAGGGGTACTATTTTTTCATCCATTAAATCACTTCGGAAAGTATGAATTAAAATCTTATAGGTTTATGTGAACAGTACAAAATTCTTACGGAGCTGCGTTTTGTAAAAACAAATCCCTTAAATGACTGCAACGCGATCCAAAACTCAGATTCCCGGACATTGATGAGCCATTTAGGATGATTCGAATGTTGTCTTGCTTTTTTTTTTATTTCACAGGAAAGGGTATTTTTCCTTGTCTTGTGTTATGTCATACTGACTTTACGATATCCAGAACCATTGCTTCTCGAAATTATTTCAACAACCGCAACAGAAACAACAACAACGACAACAATAACAACAAAACTTAGTGAAGGAGGTGTTTGAATCTCGATTTATTTACCTCGGCCGTTGCCAAAGCTATTTCCCTGCGACTAATAAAAATTATGTAATTGTAGTATGAAAGGATGAGCTTTACACAGTTACTCAAGCACCAAGCCGATGTCCATGCTGCAGATAACGTGATACCGAAATAAAAGCAAGAAAAGGCGCGCTGCGTGCAGCAACGCTTCGGAGATCACGGCTGTTACATACGGCGGTGATTTAGTCACGGATTTCAAGCGCCGAACATGTTCAGATACTCGTGTACGGGTTTGATTGGCATCTGTATACAGTCCGTTCCGGCCTCCTTGGCGGGCACAAAAGGTGTGACGACGCAGCCTGCGGTCTTGCTCGCCGTGGAACTTAATTGTTTCCTGCCTGGCTGCTACGTAATTGAAACCGTTTTAATGTGGCCTCTCGTACCGCCGACGCAGGGAAATTGAAACCACCCATTCAACGAACATCGACTGAGCCGCGAGGCCACGAACTATCTTTCTCCTCGGTGAAGTGATAAAAATTAGGTGGAGCTAATAGTGATACATGGAGTCGAGTTACTCTCGAAAGAAAGTACAGCTTGCTATCGCAGAAGTTTAATCTTTAAACAAGTTCAAGTGTCGTTTCTCGCATTAAATATTTAAAAGCTCAGAGGCGTTTTTGCAGCGTTATCACTGCATTCAGAGACATCGTCTTTACTTACTTAACGTTGTGAATTAAGGCGGCAAGAATGTGTTTCTGAAACTAAAAGTTCTTCTTGGGTAACACAATTGACCCTTCAAAGTAGCCCAGTTACTACAAAAAATATGGATCATACGATACGTGATGTACTAATTACTGATTTCAAATGTTTGAAAATAATTAGAAGAACAATAACATTGGTTAACATGCTATTTGTAGTACACACACAATTTTTAGCAACTAAATGGAATACGGCAGTCAACTTTACTATCAGTCGTGACAGTGACCATTTGTGAATACAATACGAAGCTCATTTATGACGTAACTGCTGGGTGGTAGTTTACTTCCTTAAACAACAATAAGATAAATACTCTCCATAGTGGGTAAGAAACTATTGCTCTTCAAGAGAACGTTAGAAAACATGGATAATAAATTATAAATATTACTACTGCGAGGAGATTTCCACTACCGCGAGAATGATAGAAAACTAAAGGCATGGCAGCGTTAAATATATATATTTATTTGCTTAGCGAAAAAAGGCTCTTACTTGAGTAGCAAAACCAAAATAATTACGACACGTTCGCCTTATTTATTTTCGGAAGTGAGTTATAGAAATTATAGTGGAGAGGGTGCTTAAGAAATGTGCGGTCATCAAGGAGAGAGTTGGTAATGATCGCCGACTCTACCAATTAGGGTGAGCCAATGAAAATGTCAATCGTAATATACCCAAATTATGAGTAATATTATGGTTCCATCAGTGCGCCAATTCTGTCTTGAATGATTAACCTCTTTCTACCAGGACCAGTCTTCTGTACACATTTCTGCGTTGGTGCAGGAGTGGTTTGCAAAGCAGAATGAGATTTCTCTTCTCGACTGGCCTCCTTCTGCAACAGACCTAAACCCTATTGAAAACGTATTTGGAGAAACGAAACGGATCTTGTGAGGAAAATGATCTGAAAATGAGCCAGGAGCCAGTGATGAACTTTGGAATATTACCCTAGCTGCGTGGGAGGAAGTGGCAGAAAATGAGAGCTTTGTTAATCACCTCATGGACTTCCTTCCTCGCAGACTGCAGAGACGGTAATTGAAGTTGAATATCTACGGAGGGATATTAAGTGGTTCAGAAGCCACATGCTGTGGCCTTCTGGAGGCCAAAAATACCTTCATAAGAACCGCGAACTGTTCGTTTTATTAAGTCCGTGATTTCTACTGATTAAACAAACAAACGGTGCAGCTCAAAAAAGTGAATAAAGCCTGGTACGAACCAAACGTAGTCTCGTACCGCTCTTGACTCCAAGTCACAAAATGAGATGCCTTTATTTGATCTGCAATACTATGGGTGAGGGGGCACAGTTATCTTGCGTATTTTTAGAAGGAGCGTCCTTATACTAAGTATCAAGAAGGTGTTAATGTTTCTACTTCACCCTTACACTTCTGAACAGAAAATTTCAGCTAGGGATATTTTTTGTGCTGTCAAGCGTGCATATCATCAGATAAACACGCAACAGCTGCAGATAACAAAGAGGTGGTTTAAAGTGAGGACAGAAACGTAGAGTGTTAAGTGTCCTCGACCTCGGCATCGTCACAGAAACAGCACAAGGACAAGGGGAACGAACTGGTTCAAATGGTTCAAATGGCTCTGAGCACTATGCGACTTAACATCTGAGGTCATCATTCCCCTAGAACTTAGAACTACTTAAACCTAACTATCCTAAGGACATCACACACATCCATACCCGAGGCATGATTCGAACCTGCGACCGTAGCGGTCACGCGGTTCCAGACTGAAGCGTCTAGAACCGCTCGGCCACAACGGCCGGCCAAGAGGAACTGGTGATGACACCGCTGAACGAACCATCCCCTAAGTAGTAAGCTGACTCAGAGTGGCTGCAAAGACATCTGGGTTGCAAGAGGACAGAATCACTCGGTTTCAAGGGTCATTCGATACTATGTACACTCACTCATGATATTCACAAAATAGCGGACCAGAAAAACTTCCAGCCATCATTGCACTTCTCAAATCCCTATAACACATTTCTGGGCAGTCAGTAATAAAAACGTAGGGGTAAGCTTTCACTGTCCTTTCTGTGATAACCGAATATTCCAGTAAGGCCCAGGTGAATATACCAACGACCATACTACTGTAACAACCAATTTGCACACCTCTTGTGATGTATTACTTCGGATAGCTTCTCTATTGGAAGGTACATGACGTGACACAACCACTGTCTTGATTTTACAGAAAGAGTGATATCTCTGTGCCTCCATTTTCTGGTGGATATTGGGACAACAGCTCGTATTTTATCTTAAATGTAGTACAGATAACATCATCTGCTGTGTTAACTGGTTTCATTCATTTGCAATCGGTTTCGGTGTTACAGTATGCTAAAATTAAGCCCGTTTATGACACTGGGTGATCACGTTGACACCAGGAAACATTATTATACTTTCCATAGAAGGTCCCAAAATATGAATGTCTGCTAAATTCAAGCATCTTATGGCTTACGATGTGTATGGTGGCAGTGATTTGATATACTTACTACATGTAAGATATAGGGTGAAGTATGCTACTGGGCAACTTTTCTTCATTGTCCATTGGCTCATTCCGCTCTCTGAGGTAACTCGTGAGCTATTTATTTAAAGATCTATGAAACAGTGAGTACTATCCTTTGTTACCTTGACTTCATGCGCACCGGAAACGTTACGGAGCCATCCAGATCTACGACCGTTCATCCAGCGCCCATCACTCACCAAGACTGTTCAGATCTGGCTTAAAATGCTCACCCTTGTCGTTCTCCAGGTCTTATCAAGATACGGTGATTTGAAGAGAGCCACACAGGCCCCTCGTATCCGAAGAGTGTTCCTCACACCATTCTGACGTACTTCAGAAAAGATGGGATGGAAAAGTACCGATCGTCAACTATGTTGGAAGCGATTATAAGGGCCTCATCGCCCGCCATGAATAGCGTCAGTGCGAAAATCCTTCCAACTCAGATCTGCTCGGTGCTTCGTCCCATGATGATTAATGCTCGAATTGTACATCGATGTGTACTAACGTGATCACGAATCGTCTTCTGTACTGCTAGGGCCCAATGGCGGTAAACTACTGTGTATCGTGACATGCCGTGGACAATGGTATGTGACGATGACTTCTGTGCCACATAGCGAGGGGGTGGGTATGGGTCGCAAGATTCCTCAGAAGCTGTTGTCGCCTAGAACTGAAACAGCGTGTTAAATACTACACAATGAGCTGTCTTATCTGCTGCTCATTTCCGCGAAAGCAAACTGTGAACACGGCCACCGCACGTAGTTCACGGTAGCTACTTTTTTTTCTGAATCCAGTCACTTAGGGTCATTCCTGACACGGTGGCGTGTGAAAATCCCAGAGAATCAGTTAAAGAAATCATCCGTTCTAAGCAAACCTCTGATATGTATCAAAAGGAAGATACAAAAATCGAAAAAGAAGACTGGGAAAAAAGTACTGATGATTATTTTTGGTTTGTGGGGCGCTCAACTGCGGGGTCATGCGCGCCCGTACAAAGTCCCAATTTTTACGCAGTCCCATTTCTACACAGTCCAATCTAGCCACTGTCACGAATGATGATGACGATGATGAAATGATGAGGACATCACAAACACCCAGTCCCCGGGCAGAAAAAATCTCCAACCCGGCCAGGAATCGCACCCAGGACCCCGTGATACAGAGGCCGCAACGCTAGCCACTAGACGACGAGCTGCGGAAGGTAAAAAAAGCGACATTACCCTCCAAGACACCTACTAAGCAAGGTTCTAGCAGAAAGGCAAATACAGTTCTATTTCGAAATAGGAAACACAAATAAGTTAATAGTTTGAGGTCCAAAAAATTTAAGAGTATTTCAGTAAAAGCAGCAAGATATGCAAAAAAGGGCTGGACGAATGTGCGCCGTGTGTTTTCGTGCTTCAGCGCTCTTGCTGTGATAGAATGCATTGGTATTGCGCGTTCTGCCAGTATTTTGTTCTACTGTGCTCGTTCAGCTAACGACGCACACATACGATTCGAGTGCTGCTGAACGTTATTCGCAACAAATTGTGACGAATGGTGTCATACATTCATGCCATCCCACAAGAGCATTCTGCTATCAACGGCGCGAAAGATTTTCGCCTGTTGCACCTAGACGAAAACTCTGCAAAAAAATGGTTCAAATGGCTCTGAGCACTATGGGACTTAACTGCTGTGGTCATCAGTCCCCTAGAACTTAGAACTACTTAAACCTAACTAACCTAAGGACAGCACATACATCCATGCCCGAGGCAGGATTCGAACCTGCGACCGTAGCGGCCGCCCGCATCTCGTGGTCGTGCGGTAGCGTTCTCGCTTCCCACGCCCGGGTTCCCGGGTTCGATTCCCGGCGGGGTCAGGGATTTTCTCTGCCTCGTGATGGCTGGGTGTTGTGTGCTGTCCTTAGGTTAGTTAGGTTTAAGTAGTTCTAAGTTCTAGGGGACTGATGACCATAGATGTTAAGTCCCATAGTGCTCAGAGCCATTTGAACCGTAGCGGCCACACGGCTCCAGACTGTAGCGCCCAGAACCGCACGGCCACTCCGGCCGGCAAAACTCTGCAAATCATCATTCTAATATGAGACACGAATGTCCAATACTTTGTCATCTGCTGGGGGCTTCGCCGTAATTACTTCACTTCCAATGGCTGTTAATGTCGAAAGAACGTGGTTTACGAGGGAGCCATCTTCTGTGACAACAGTTCTCAGCCGATGGACCATCGGAAACTATATACTCTTATTCTAAGTAGCATAAATCATTGGTTTTCACTACGTTTTCTATATATCACCAGCACACCTTCGTGTGGCTTCCATGTGACCGAAGAGCGTTCATTCCTACTGCTGAGGGAAGTATATAATATTGTTAGTCATCAGTTGGAACAGTTGGACAATGAACTGCAACCTCACGAAGTAATCAACGAGAAAGGCTGAAAGAAATGCTATATTCGACACCCCTACCATGTGACGAAATGAAAATAACATGTAACTTCTCACGCTCACCTGTCATGGAAGAGCTCTTATAAATTTAATGAAGTGTTGAAAAACTCCTAACTTCACTCCTTCCTAACTAGCTGACGCCTACAGACGATTTCATCATAATCATTGTGGATGAATTTAAGTTGCGTTCGGTTCAGGTGGCTTTCACTGCTATTTATCAAACAACGCACAGGCTGCCTCTAAGAACACAAATTCTGCTTGCTGCTGCGTTCTCTCCTGGGGTTCTGAAGTCTGCTGTCGTAACAGTAGCATGTCTACTGCTTCAGATCCCCTCCCAGAGTCTGCTCTCCACGTTTTCTGTTCCTGTTCTGAGTAGGGTCCCCATCGCAAAATGTAATCCTCCAATGAAAAGGGTCCGCCAAGCTCTGGTTAATGATGTTATTTGCTGAGGCGCCGTCTGCTCTCCCACCAAAGGATCTGTGTAACTTTTCCTCCGACTAGCCTAGTCTGCTTCCCATCAACGACCTCTCTAGATCTGTCAATGATGGGTTCTTAACTCACCGATTTCTTTTTAGTTCGCCAATGTTTGGTCTTCCAGCGCACAAAAATTTTACAGAGTCACCTCCTGGTCCCCATGCGTACATCGTTTTTAAAGAATGCCCAATGAGGTCATCTCCCGCCTTTTGGTGAACGAATTCCGCACTCCACCAGGACTGGCATCTTATTTATGCGTTATAGGTAGTCATGTAGAGTCAATGTAATTATAACAGCACAGATTCCAAAATAACTTCAGAATGTACAAGCATTTGCTTTAGCGAGTCTTATCATGGTTCATCATTATTAGGGTTTTAGCCGGAGACGTGCTGTCTGCACTTGTCGGCTAAAGGTCACTGCAAAATATTTTCGGGGACCAACAAAACAGCTCCCTTTAGAAAAATGTGGGCCAGTTGTGTACCTGCGCCTCGGCTGACCAGGGCACTATTCCTCTTCCTGTAGACAGGACCACAGAAGTCTTTCTCTGCCCCTTGGAAAGCATCATAGCAGGGATCTAGGCCTGCAGCCTCTTCTGGTTCTCACCAACATCTAATATTCCATTTGCAAACATTTCCAATAGGAAAAATGAAGGTTAATGGATAGCAAACGATAGCTTGACCTGTACAGATACTGATATCGTTACCATAATTAGCATCAAGTATACATCAATGGTTGGTTACGGACTGACGCATCTCAATATGCCATGATTTTTCCGAAGGAAGCATTCCACTATCTCCCTGCTTGATGTACACTCATGTGACAAATGTCTTGGAATAAGCCGGCCGGAGTGACCGAGCAGTTCTACGCGCTACAGTCTGGAACCGTGCGACCGCTACGGTCGCAGGTTCGAATCCTGCCCCGGGAATGGATGTGTGTGATGTCCTTAGGTTAGTTAGGTTTAAGTAGTTATAAGTTCTAGGGGACTGATGACCTCAGAAGTTAAGTCCCATAGTGCTCAGAGCCATTTGAACCATTTTTTTTTTTTTGTCTTGGAATATTTCCTAGTATCGTGTCAGACCTACGTTTTCCAGGCGTAGAGCAGCAGTTCGACGTGGTATCAACTCAACAAGTCGTTGGAGGTCTCCTGCAGAAATACTGAGCCTCTATAACCGTCCATAATTGCGAAAGTGTTACCGGTGCAGGAATTTTTGCATGAACTGACCTCTCGCTTATGTCCCATAATCGTTCGATTGGTTTCTTGCCGGCTATGTGGGTGCCCAAACCATTAACTCGATTTGTCTAGAATGTTCTTCAAACCAATCGTGAACAACTGTAACCTGGTGACATGCCGCATTGTTGTTTGGAATCATGAAGTCCATGAATCGTTGCAAATGGTCTCCAACCAACTGAAGATAACCATTTTCACTAATGATCGGTTCAGCTGGAAAAGAAGATCCAGTCCATTCCCTGTGAATATAACCCACACCATTATAGAGCAACCATGAACTCGCACAGTGCCTTGTTGACAACTTAGGTTCATAATTTCGTGGAGTCTACGCCATACTCGAAGCCTACCATCAGCTCTCACCAACTGTAATGGTGACTCATCTGCCCAGTCCACAGTTTTTCAGTCGTCTAGGGTTCAACCGATACTATCATGAGCCTGGGACAGGCGCTGCAGGCGATGCCGTGCTGTTAGCAAAAGCACTCGCATCGGTTGTCTGCAGCCAAATTTAGCCGCACTGTCTTAATAAATACATTAGTCGCTCGTCCCAGTCCATATTAGATTAGACTGAACACTGTTTTACTCAGCCCAGATTGGTCACCAAAGCTTCTAATAATATTAGAGGAGAACAGGTTTTACGTAAACGCCGGAAATAGATAACATCAGTAGTATTATGAAATTATTTACATTTTCGGTGGTCGATATAACACGGAAGCGGGCGAAGGCATTACATGAAACATACACAATTTGAATCTCTTTCAGGATAACGTTTCCTTAAAAACAGAATGTAGTTGGTTTCACTGCTAAATACACTGTGAGATTACAGTGAAATGGTAACACGGCTAATTTGTGTATCAAGGCACGTAGTTCTAAGCTCTAGGGACGTCTTGAAGCCAATTTGGCGTTGTTTGCTCGCCGTCTTCATGGTACTGCAGTTTTGGTAGCCAGGAGTGTACTCTCTGTATATACAAGTACATATGATCCGTGTATTTAGGGAAAGGCTGTTACGGTCATGTAAGGCTCGAGTTTTGGGCGCAGAGCAGTGGGAGCAGAGCAATTGCTTAATTACGGTAGCATAACTCTTCCCCCAGCCGGGTAACCCGAGAGGTTTCTTCTCAAGTGGCGCTGCCTACACATTTGCCACTCGGTGTCGTGGCCAGCCAGCCTGCAGCCGCCAGCCAGGAGGCTGCTCGGGTTTCACAGGGGAAGGAAGGCATACGCTAGCCATCGAACGAGGAAATTTTCCACGGATTGCGTCTTCCGCACACAGTCAGAGAGGATTCCAGTGACGAGGAGTTACTGGCTTTTGGGCATTATTACAGCGGGGGCGCCGAGGTTGACGCAACAATTACTGTAAAGTTTAAATCCACGATTAATATTTTTCATTTATTTAACATTGAACGGGAGAAAGGAAAGATGAGTAATCACTTTAATGACCTTTAACATTTAGCCGTATACCTGAACTGCGTAATCTGTTTAAGAAGTAAATAATGTTTACTTCGAGTAGGCACGTGATTCAAATACAAGTGGAAGTAGCATCTGACCCACAGTGTTTCAGTTGCGATTACAGTTTCGATGTGTGCAGTGCGCAGTCTCTCGGTGATATCAACAACTTGGTGTCATAAATCCATAAATACCACATTCGGACCCTCTTCCGGAGGGTACGCCCCACGAACGTCCAAAGCACATTAGATATCGACCTCAGAGCTAGTAGAGACGTACGTGCAATGCTGTGCCACTGAGTGCATCAGCGACGGTTCCAACAAACAGGAAATGTTTGTCATATTCAAATAAAAGATCACTAATAGTAAATACTCCACAATAAAACAGTTGCTTCGTCGTAACTGTCTGACGAAATTCGTCTACAAGACGATTACTTGTAGAGGTTACAGAACTACGCTGTCCAGAGCTGAACCTTACTTTAATTTGCAGGAAGATTCTCGTCGTGCATTTACCTGGAGAGAAAGTGATAGCCCGAACAGTCACAGGAATACCGTGCAGAGACACTTCTTAGGCTGAGTTGTTGGAACCCATAATGTTGAACGGTTGTACAGAGCTTCACATCATCGCCGGTGATCAGAAGTATACCGTTGAGGCAAAGTAGAACAGAGATGACTTACTGGACAATATCTGTGCTTTTACACAGAATGACTTATATAGGCGAATTTTATATCGAAAATAATGACTGTCGGCGATGGTATGATCTGCTGGTTGAAAATTTCCTGGTGAAAATATCTTCTGCATGGTTTCGGTAGTGAGGCCTCTAGACCTGGACCGTGTAGAATGTCAGGAGAGGAATTACCGCGTGTGAGCCGCCAGCAAGGACTGTCCCACGTCTCCGAATAGTCCATTGGCAGGAATGAGATGGAAATGCTACAGATCTCTTGAACCACCTCGTACAGACCGGAATCGAATGCCGTTAGACCTCTAGAACTATCTCGCAGACTCCTACAGGCAAGTATGATACCTTATTGTCGATGTGAAGTAGATATCTCAGTGTTGCTGTATTTTATTTACAAATGCATCTTTTGTAATTAAATGTGAACGCTAAATTTCTTGGATCTGAATTTGTTCTACTCTTAGCTGCTGGTAAATCTTTCGGGTTGTAGGGTGGTAGTGTAACCCTCTTGTTATAATGTTCACGAAATATACTCTAATTTCTTGATTATATTTTACCCTTTTACACTAGCCTATATTTTCTATACGAAAATAACGGCCTTCTTTTTATTTACCATAATCTCGAGCCTGAAGCGGGGTCCCAAGGAAAGGAAAGTATGGGATACAACAACATGACTGGCCTTACAACATATACACATCAGCAACGTGAAATGTATTCAAACACACCGAGAGCAGCTGTACATCATTAACTGTGAAGGTAGAGCCTGTGGACCAACCTTCTTGATAAGCGGCATTTTGACAACCAACTACCCTATTTATAAAAAAGTAAGCCAGGCAATAACAATAGGCGTTCAATTAGAATCAGAACTGGATTAAGACAGACTGAAAAACAGCAGAAAATAAGTTCAAAATGGTTCAAATGGCTCTGAGCACTATGGGACTAAACATCTGTGGTCATCAGTCCCCTAGAACTTAGAACTACTTAAACCTAACTAAACTAAGGACATCACATACATCCATGACCGAGGCAGGATTCGAACCTGCGACCGTAGCAGTCGCGCGGTTCCGGACTGAGCGCCTAGAACAGCTAGACCACCGCGGCCGGCGGAAAATAAGTCTGAAATGAGTAAATGAGTACGATACACAGATTCCACTGCCGGCCGGTTTGGCAGAGTGGTTCTAGGCGCTTCAGTCTGGAATCGCGTGACCGCTATGGTCGCAGGTTCGAATCCTGCCTCGGGCATGGATGTGTGTGATGTCCTTAGTTTAGTTAGGTTTAAGTAGTTCTAAGTTCTAGAGGACTGATGACCTCAGACGTCAAGTCCCATACTGCTCAGAGCCATTTGACTTGAACAGATTCCACTGTACAAGATATCATATGACACGGCACGAACAAAGAAAAAGCGTACCTACAGCCAAATTGCAGTCAGAAAGATATATCATTAGGATTCCGTAACTGATGCACTACAAAAGCGCTGTGGATATCCTGAACAACGTGGATCGAAACCAGGAAAGAACTGTAGAGAGAGATCTTCAAATATCTATGCGAAAATTACGCATGATACACTTTAAAGAAGAAAAAGTAAGTTGCCTATGAAATACAGGCAAGTATAACATCGTCATCAAAACAAAGCGCAGATGGCAACGTGAAGGAATAATAGCCGAAATACACCCATGGCTGTGGACACAAATCGTTCAAACACAATTACGGAGGGTTGGGGAGACCCAATGTCTTGCTGAAGAAAAAGATAACCTCCAGGGTTCTGTAGGCGAACGAAACGGGACACGTGACAGGACAGTACGTTCCTGTATCATTCGCCAGTGAGAGACGATAGCAGACAATTCTCAGCATAACTTCATCTCAGGCAAACATTCCCAGCACCGGAACACTTACACTATGTACCTGAACCCTAACCTGTCGCAAAACGAGGCTGACAACCTCTTGCGGTTTACGACGTAGGCCTACTCGGGCTGTAGCAAAACGAGATTCACCACCTCTTGCGATTTTCGACGTACTCATAGTCTGCAGTCAAGGTGTATAAATCATTTTTCGTACTGCGAGCGTCCACTTGCGATATTTCTACGATGATAAAAATCTTTGTGCCCCGTGATTTATGGTGATTAGATCTTCCCACGTGGGACTCCGGCTTCTGTAACCCGACAAGGTGTTATTAGATGCTATGGCTGCTCAGCAGTTACTAATATCCTTCATTGGATTGACGACTGATCTGCAACACCACGGCCCATTTATCGACTATAACAATCCACTGTTGTCGACCTAGATACCTGCAGTCAACACGTTGTTGTCCTGGGCATCTGACCCTTCCGGCGAAAGTTTTCCCGTCGTCTCCAAGGTCACAGTTCACATGGCGGTATGCGAAAAGTGTCTGCATAACCTCATGCGTGGTAAATCGCATTCTTCGGACATCCATGATCTGTCCGCGACCACATGCGCTGCCATCGTTCGTCTTGCGCATCCTGCACCTGACTCCCCTCCGACAACTAGTACATGGTCAGACGAGTAATGCATTCACTTGACACACCAAATCCTTCCATAGGCCGTGGTGTTACGGTCGCTGTATCTGTAACATATCAACACTTCTCAGCATAATGTTACAAGCATACTGACCCCTCTAATACACTGATAAGCCAAACTATTAAGACAAACTGCTGAAAAGCGTGTAGGTCCACTTTCGAAACACAAGTCAGCCGGGACTGTGTGTGGTTTGGATTCGACAACTGCTTGCTGGGTTTCCGGCGGGCTGGCACTCAATAGCGTCCCAGATCTATTTCAAAGGGTTGAGATCAGGAAAATTTAAAGGCCCAAACATCAACCTGAGTTCACTGTATGTTCATCAATGCATTGTATCACGATTCTGGCCTCGTCACGTGGACATCTATCCTGCCGTCGCAGAAAACATCAGATCTGAAGGATGTATGTGATCCATAATAAGGTTGATGTACACCACAGCCTTTATGGTGCCTTCGATTACTACCACAGATACAATGGAAGCCGATGTAGAAGTCCCGCTCAGCATAGTACTCAACCCCAACGGCCTGGATCCGTGGCGTGGTGAACGTTTCGAGCAGCGTTCGTCTGGACGACGGAGTATACAGACGCGAACACCGACCTAGTGTTGCAATAAACTTAACTAATCCGAGCAGGCGACGCGTTCCCATTGATCCACATTCCAGTTCCAATGATCCTGTACCCGCTTCGGTGCAATTGAGGATGTCGTTGATTCAGTGTGGTAACATACAGGTGTCATCTGCCTCGGAGGCTCACTTCCGACGAGGGCACTGAACGGTAAGCTCCCAAACACTTACACCTGCACCAGCATTACATTCTGTGGTCAGATCTGCAACAAATCGCCAACAGTCCAGCTTTACAGGGTGGGCAAGCTACCAACCTCCACGTTTTGCTGTGGGTTGCGGACGTCCGGCACCTTGTCGCATATCCGTGGTTTCATCGTCCTTCAACAAATTGCGACGGAAGCGCACGGCAGTGGTACGAGAACAGCCGGTCAACTTCAGCTTTTCCTAGATCAGTGCTTCCCAACCTGCGGGTAATTACCCCCTGAGGGGTAAAATGTAATTTTCTTAGGGGTTGTGTTTCGCCCACGAAACTGAATTATTTTTAAAAGATCGTTACTATTACACTATTTCATAAGACTTTAAAACTGATTACATATGTTACCAAAACGAAGGTTTTTTTCAAATGCTAGCACTAACGTGTGACAAAATGTGGCAGTGGTTACAGTTTGTGGAACGAATGTATGAATATCTTCTTCAAAAAGTCCGCCCACTACACACATACTTTGTGCCACTCATTTATAACAGTAAAACAGACGTGTGCATGTCGTACATCAAATCTGAAAACGCCTTCTCCGAGGTGTAGATAGTTTCACTTTAAAACAGGAACTGCTTCATTATTTAATGATCTTACCTTCGTGGGGGACTATAGCCATGTAGAACTTTTTGAAAGAAATTTCCGCCATTCAACTGTTAATTGTTAATTTATTTTACACCATCGTGATCTCGGCTCTGCAGCCATTCTCAAATGCATGCTGAAATGTTAAAATATGTCTGACGTGTCGACGATGACAAATCACAGATACATCAGACATATTTTAACATTTCAGCATGCACTTGAGAGTTGCTTCAAAGCCGAAATCATGATTTTGTAAATTAAATGCTGCATTATCCACTTCGCAATAGATAAACTGACTAATTGAGAGCACAACACAACAGTAACTATTTAATGGCTACTACATTGCTGTAGGGTCTACTCCGTATTATTATTATTGTTATTATTAGTGGCAGTGGTCATACACAAAGCACTGGCAGACTGAGGTCTTCACTTTCCGCCAGTTCAGAAGTAAGGGTTGGAGCAATCAACTGACTTAAGAACTGTAACTCATCTACGAGTAAAGGTTAAAAATGAACAATACCGATAGTCTTATTAGTTTTTAGTTACATAAAACACCTACATCTCATTTATCCTTCGTTATTTTAAAAATAAAATTGATCAAAGAACATTCTTTTGCATTCTAAATCATAGTTAGGCGCTAATAATGGCGATAGTGAGGGGGGAGGGGGGGGGCAGCTGGACGTCAGGGGTAGTAGCAAATATCTGATTACACTCAGGAGTAACGCTCTCAGAAGTGTTGGGAACTACTATCGTGGATGCTCGTTCGCAGAAGCAGCGCCATAGTAATTTATGTTTGTCAAAGTCGCTTCTGATAGTGGATTTTCCGATTTCCTGTTCGTATTTTCACCCTAATGATTGACCATTCGTCTCTGCTCGGATTACATACCATCCTCATGGCAACACATGCCCGAAATGCCACCAGGCGCCATTCAGTCTCGCGGTGGGTAACAGTCAGAGCGTTTTGGCCTATCAATGTACGTAAATTGAAGTTAATTTTGAAGAGAGACTTTGAGGAATAAAAATATATGTATAGTCGAAATTATATTATGCGCCTTGCTACTCTTTTTCAGTTGTTTTTAAGACCTCAGCAGCTTTTCCCAGACGCTAGGTGGCTGGGATGTAATTTTTGTACAGGCTTGCTTGAGGTATCATGCTGGTTTTTGCCAATACGAATCTGAGGACGTTCCTAGAGTGATAACTGTCGATGGAAGAAACGCGATACGTGCTGTTGTCTTCTCAGTTGCCAGTTCGAAATTTAGTACACGAACCCCACCACTCGATAGTTGTGGCGCAATATTCGTTTCACGCGTGCGTCATTTTACAGCTGAAATATGCTGAAACTGGGTAGCAACCTATTATTCTCCTGTGTGCCTATTTAAAAAACTGTCTCAATGCTGTATTCAGCCTGGCTTGTGAAGTGTTAAAAAGTACCGGATTTTGAGTAATTTGTCTGCATTAGGTAACGTCCTATGCCCATGTATGGGGACTAATGGTGCTGGGTCTTTAACGTGGCAGAGGAACGTTAAGTTCAACTCTAAAGCCCTGTAGATATGAAGCTCGGCTTAGCCAAGGATGGTGCAAGGACCACATCGTGTCCTACGGGAAGGGACAAGGAGAGCTAGTCAGTGCATTAGCCAGACGTATTTTAAAGAAGTCACATTGAATTTAAAGTGGAACGTGATGGCCGTGATTTGAGCTCTGCAACTTCCAAAGACAAGTCCAGTACTCTACCGCTTCACAACCTCACTCTACAACGGCAAGTACCTGTTTCATCGCACGCAGGAATGTCGATACAGCCTAACAGAAGCTGCTCGCAATGCCGCCCTGACGTTTAACTCTTCTTCCGTCCATATCATTGTTCGAAACGGAGTAACTGTCTTGGATGTGCAAACGATTGTAGACCGATTCAAAAACTAGCAAGGGAGGAAGACAGTGGTCCAGGTGGGCAGCGAAAGGAAACAGCGCCACAGGCCCCCGCAGCTGCAGGCCCCGCCGGCGCCGGACCCCAACACTAATTAAACATGCCTGCCGACACGACGAGTGCATTGTGCCTGTTCGGCTCCACTTTGCCAACTTGTTAATTGGCTCTCCCAGGGAGGGGCAGAGGTTGGCACCTTGCGCTCAGTCGGACTCCGTCTGTGAAGACGGGCGTTGCCGTTCGAATAGAAACGGAACTTCTGCTCCATGGAGCTAACTCCTTATGATTACCTACAGAACTGCAGCCTCCAATTTGTGGTACTTAAGTAGTCTAAGGCTTCCCTTGTCACCTGGAAAGTTAGGTAGGGTCTCAAAGATGGGAAAATTGGCTGACTCCATTAGCAGTTGACCAACAAATAGCACATTCACACCAGAAATAATTTTGCCAACACTTTTTACAGGTAACAGCTTCTTATGTAGTGACGGAGAAAATTTTGTCGCTTAATCGAGCGTGACGCGTCTAAAAAGTCTTGAAAGTATACTGCTTACCGTTGATAACTCGTGCTAAAAATGAATGAATTCACATGCGCGTGAGCATCGTACACGGTACAGTGAGATACGTTTTATCAACTGCAACCCGTGGAACATAGAGTGTGTGACGACTCGTGTCTTACTGCAATGGAACCACACAGAAACAAGATTCGAAGTGAGAAAAATGACGAAGAAGAAGCATGTGAATGAGGTGCAAGTGAACAGAGCGGAAGCCTTGAGCTGAAAGTATCTACGGGTTCAGTTGCTTTTTGCACCGACAGCAAAATAACGATGATGTACCAGCGTGTCGACCGTCAATAGGAGTAATGAATGGTTCAAATGGCTCTGAGCACTATGCGACTTAACTTCTGAGGTCATCAGTCGCCTAGAACTAATTAAACCTAACTAACCTAAGGACACCACACACATCCATGCCCGCGGCAGGATTCGAACCTGCGACCGTGGCGGGAGTAATGAAACAAAATATGGAGTAAATGTAACATATGCTGTCAAGAATCAGTGCATGTCTCTAAGACTGGCGTCTGAAAATTGGCTTTCGGCGAGGGCATTATTAACGTTGTACTTAACTAAGATGCGGATAAACGGATGTATCTTTGTTCGAGTAATGGTATGTTCTGAATGTAATTTATCGTCGCTGCTCCCAAAGAAGCCTTTTTGGGCCAGTAAGTAACGGATCTCCGTACTATACCCAATTGTATAATATTTAAATTATGCACAAAATTAATATCACTTGTTTAATGACGGACAATTTTGTAAGTGTCCACCAGTCATATCGATGATTATGACAATGTGGTGCAACGTTATAGTCTTCTGTTTTATATCCACGCTGACAAATACTGATTAAGTACTAACCGTCAGATTCTAGAATTCCTTTGTTGTTTATACGCAGTAAAAATAATTATCTTCGACGAACAGTTTTAGAATAAGCAAAATACAGGGTGATTCAAAAAGAATACCACAACTTTAAAAATGTGTATTTAATGAAAGAAACATAATATAACCTTCTGTTATACATCATTACAAAGAGTATTTAAAAAGGTTTTTTTCACTCAAAAACAAGTTCAGAGATGTTCAATATGGCCCCCTCCAGACACTCGAGCAATATCAACCCGATACTCCAACTCGTTCCACACTCTCTGTAGCATATCAGGCGTAACAGTTTGGATAGCTGCTGTTATTTCTCGTTTCAAATCATCAATGGTGGCTGGGAGAGGTGGCCGAAACACCATATCCTTAACATACCCCCATAAGAAAAAATCGCAGGGGGTAAGATCAGGGCTTCTTGGAGGCCAGTGATGAAGTGCTCTGTCACGGGCTGCCTGGCGGCCGATCCATCGCCTCGGGTAGTTGACGTTCAGGTAGTTACGGACAGATAAGTGCCAATGTGGTGGCGCTCCATCCTGCTGAAATATGAATTGTTGTGCTTCTTGTTCGAGCTGAGGGAACAGCCAGTTCTCTAACATTTCCAGATACTGTAGTCCAGTTACAGTAGCACCTTCGAAGAAAAAGGGACCAAAAACTTTATTGGCCGAAATGGCACAGAAAACGTTCACCTTAGGCGACTCACGTTCATACTGAGTTGTTTCCCGCGGATTCTCAGTGCCCCATATACAGACATTGTGACGGTTGACTTTCCCGTTAGTGTGGAAAGTTGCTTCATCACTAAACACAATCTTTGAAACGAAAGATTCATCTGTTTCCATTTGAGCAAGGATAAAATCACAGAAATCGATTCTTTTAATCTTATCAGCTGCAGACAGTGCTTGAACCAATTTCAGACGATAAGGTTTCATAACTAACCTTTTTCGTAGGACTCTCCATACAGTTGATTGTGGAATTTGCAGCTCTCTGCTAGCTCTGTGAGTCGATTTTCCTGGGCTGCGAACAAATGTTTGCTGGATGCGTGCTACATTTTCATCACTCGTTCTCGGCCGTCCAGAACTTTTCCCTTTGCACAAACACCCATTCTCTGTAAACTGTTTATACCAACGTTTAATACACCACCTATCAGGAGGTTTAACACCATACTTCGTTCGAAATGCACGCTGAACAACTGTCGTCGATTCACTTCTGCCGTACTCAATAACATAAAAAGCTTTCTGTTGAGCGGTCGCCATCTTAGCATCAACTGACGCTGACGCCTAGTTAACAGCGCCTCAAGCGAACAAATGTACAACTAAATGAAACTTTAGAGCTCCCTTAATTCGCCGACAGATAGTGCTTAGCTCTGCCTTTTGTCGTTGCAAAGTTTTAAATTCCTAAAGTTATGGTATTCTTTTTGAATCACCCTGTATATACAGATAATTCAAGACAAATGTATTTCATAGTAATGTTTCAGAGAACTGCGACACCCAAGAACACTGGAAGTCTAGCTAGGGTGAGGTGCAGAGCAGTGTACCAGGAGAAATTTATTAAGTTTGTTCAGATGTCATGTAAGGCTCAGTAGCACTTTTTCTTGTGCGACCGTAAAAGATTGGTGTTATGCCACGTTCGCACAGGAAATAGCCGTACAATCACGAAAGTAAGTTCCAGTATGTCACAGAACACAACGTCGACATGTGAATAAGTTAAATCGGGGCAGAATCTCTGGTACTCGAGAATTGAGTTCGTCAGCCTTCAGCCGTACAATCACGAAAGTAAGTTCCAGTATGTCACAGAACACAACGTCGACGTGTGAATAAGTTAAATTGGGGCAGAATCTCTGGTACTCGAGAACTGAGTTCGTCAGCCCGTCACATCCCGCCGCGCACAGGCCGTATTGCAGTGACAAGGAGCCGTTGCACAATACCGTTTTTGACAGATAACGGGAGCCATGCACCTGCTGTCACTTTTCTTGAGGCTGGCTTGATTCACAATGTGATCTTGCCTTTTGAAGAACAGACATAGATTCTTTATTTTGCAGAGGAGTGTAAGAAAACTATTAGCTTTCATAGGGTTTGCTTGAACGACACAGTGCAGTATTACATTAGATCTATATCTCATTAAGATTTAAGTAAGGGGCTACACTATGCACTGTGTTTACCAGAATGGTCTCTGAGTCATTTATTTTCGCCTTGAAAGCCTGACCTAGCCTAGGCTGGCGCAATCTTAACATTGGTACAGGAAGGAAGAGAAACATACACTATGTGATCAAAAGTGTCCGGACACCCCGAAAAACATACGTTATTCATAGTAGGTGCATTGTGCTGCCACCTACTGCCAGGTAGTCCATATCAGCGACCTCATTAGTCATCAGACATCGTGACACAGCAGAATGGAGCGCCCCGCGGAACTCATGGACTTCGCACGTGGTCAGGTGACTGGGTGTCACTTGTGTCATACGTCTTTACGCGAGATTTCCACAATCCTAGGTCCACTGTTTCCGATGTGATAGTGAAGTGAAAACGTGAAGGGAGACGTACAGCACAAAATCGTACAGGCCGGCCTCGTCTGACAGAGACCGCCGACAGTTGAAGAGGGTCGTAATGTGTAATAGGCAGACATCTACCCAGACCAACACACAGGAATTCCAAACTGCATCAGGATCCACTGAAAGTACTATGAAAGTTAGGTGGGAGGTGAGAAAACTTGGATTTCATGATCCAGCGGCTGCTCGTAAGCCACACATCACGCCGGTAAATGCCAAACGACGCCTGGCCTGGTTTAGGAAGCGTAGACACTGGACGATTGAAGAGTGTAAAAACGTTGTGTGGAGTGACGAATCACGGTACACCATGTGGCGATCCGACGGCGGGGTGTGGGTATGGCGAATGCCCAATGGACGTCATTTCTCAGCGTGTGTAATGGCAACAGTAAAATTCGGAGGCGGTGGTGTTATGGTGTTGTGTTTTTCATGGAGCGGGATTGCGCCCCTTGTTGTTTTGCATGGCACTATCACAGCACAGGCCATATTGATGTTTTAAGCACCTTCTTGATTCCCACTGTTGAAGAGCAATTCGGGGATGGCGACTGCATCTTTCAACACGATCGAGCCCCTGTTCATAATGCACGGTCGGTGGCGTAGTGGTTACCGACAATAACATCCCTGTAATGGACTGGCCTGTACAGAGTCCTGACTTGAATCATACAGAACACCTATGGGATGTTTTGGAACGCCGACTTCGTGCCAGGCCTCACCGACCGACATCAATACCTCTCCTCAATTCATCACTCCGTGAAGAATGGGCTGCCATTCCCCAAGAAACCCAGCACCTGACTGAACGTATGCCTGCGAGAGTGGAAGCTGTCATCAAGGCTAATGGTGGGCCAACAACATATTGAATTCCAGCATTATCGATGGACGGTGACACAAACTTGTAAGTCATTTTCAGCCAGGTGTCCGTATACTTTTGATCACATAGTGCATGTGGTAGTCAGATGAACAACCGTATTTATTGTTTCGTGCTGATGACTGGTTTTGACACTGTGGTCATCTTTCGATACCATGCCTTTAAATTTGTTTGTTGGACTTTCTCATAATATATACTGGGTACACCAACCTTATGAGTACAGATATGGTCACAGTAAAATTATGACTGGAGTTTATATTCGTACATCTTCACGCATTTCTACCGAGCTGTACGGTGCAGTATTAAGTCAATGATCTCGCATTTGGTTGGAGCGGGTTTGCAATCCCCCTCCATCCTTACGTATTTAAGTTTGCCATGGTTTCCCTAAGTCGCTTAAGGATCTTTTGGTAGGGGTATGTCCGATTTACCTCCTCATGCTTTTGCTACCCAAGCTATTACTCCGCCTCTAAGACCTCGCGGTCGACAAAATGCTAAACACAACTCTTCCTTTCTTTCCGTATTATTCTCGTATCATTCTGAAGGTGGGAATTGAATAACACACACGTTGAGGGAGCAGTAAACGTCGAAAAACGATTTCCTAAACATTATTTAGAGTTTTAATTACTGCTAAAACAACTGCATCCCCTCTTTTCATACGAAAGCATAATCTTTCTGACCCCGTGCGTAAATATATTTATTGCAAACTCTCTCGGGGGAGCTGTGGTTCAAGAATCTGTTACAGGCTATTTTTCTGTTTGTCAAATCAAAACCAGGTTTGCCGCAATTCATCAACATTACCAGTCTAAGAAGTTGGGTGAACGGTATTGTAAATCTAAAAATGGTAAAATACACAAAAATTTTCTTACATTCACGTTTATAGTAATTTCTGTTGAACTAAC
Organism: Schistocerca piceifrons; assembly: GCF_021461385.2. Classification (NCBI taxonomy): domain Eukaryota; kingdom Metazoa; phylum Arthropoda; class Insecta; order Orthoptera; family Acrididae; genus Schistocerca; species Schistocerca piceifrons. Next base: position 566,819,140 of record NC_060149.1, read on the forward strand.
ATTTATATATCTACTGAAAAGTATCAAGTTGCTAAGGAACTGATCGAATCATTAATGTTGTACCACTTTGGATATCAGTCGAATGCGATACATGCACCCGGAAACTACTATCACGCTATCTGGTTATCCTTCTATTGATGTAGTTTGTTCCAACAGGCCTCATTCTTTGTGATGAGAATTTGTAGACGCAAAAAAATGTCATTGATACTTATGAAGGGAATCACCAGGACCTTCGATTAGTATTATCGCAATTTTAGCGGTACAGATCAGTAACAAAAATTAAACAAGAATGTCTTTTTGTACTTCAGGAAGCAGGCTCTCAGTGCGAATCAAGTCAAGCACAACAAAAGCTAACAAGTGCCTGGCTACCGTTATCTGTCAAAAATGCTGCAGTGCAACGACTCCCTGTCATAACAATATCGCCACTGTGAGGCGAAATTTGACGGCCTGACGAAACCAAGTTTCGAATACCAGAGACTCTGCCCCGGTGGAACTTACTCACATGCCGACATTGTGTTCTATGACGTCATCGAGGCATACAGGAATGTCCTTTCATGGTTATACGGCTGTCTCCTAAACGAGCATGGCATAATCCCGGTATTTTGCGATCACACAAGAGAAAGCGTTACTGAGCCTATGTGTACAACATCTCTCAAGAAGCTTAATCAATTTCTCTAGGTCTATTGCTCTGCACATCACACGTGCTAGGATTCATTAAAACCAGTCTTTCCGGGTGTTGCCATTTCTCGAATATTACCGTGCTTATTCTAAAACTGTACGTCGATGGTAATCATTACTGTGTATTAGGAACAACAAAGGAATACTAGGAGCAGCAACATGTGATATTCTGTACTTAATCGGCATTGGTCATTACGGATATAAAACAGAGGAATTCAGCGTTGCACCTCGTTAACGTAATCATCGATATGACTTGTGGACACTCACAGAATTGTCCGCCACTAAGAAACTGATAGTAATTATTGGCATCATTAAAATATCAAACAATTCTGTGTTCTACGGAGATCCGTTACTTACTGGCCTAAAAGGATTTTTTTGAATACAGCGACGATAAATTACGTTCAGTAAATATCAAAACCTGAACTTAGAAAAATCCAAAAAGGTTATACCTTTTCACCGGATTTACTTCTCTGATCTTCCGGCAAAAATTAACAGGTCACCTCAACAATTAAGCTGAAGTTCTTAAAGCGTTTGTGTAAATTTCCATCCAGAACTTAGCCAAATTTTAAAACATAACAACTCTTTCGATAATAAATGCAGAGAAATAAAAGAGTGGGCTATAAATGGTTAATGCCCAACGGATTTATGCCACATGTATTGTGTTCTGTTTTACCGTCGGGAAATGAAAATTATGGGTCATAAACCCATTTCGGCTTAACAGCGCTGTGTGATTAGTTTCTGAAAATGTCACACAGGACTCATAGACCGTAACTCCATGGAATTGTTCGACCTAAAGGTGGCTGAAAATGAGAGTAAACAAGTGCACAATGCATTTTTGCTACATTTTGTCATTCATCCAGGCACCGTTGCTTCATAAAATTACATGTGGTTTAACTGTTTATGTCCGTGATATTTTCTGTACAGCACGTGCTTGGTTCACAGGAAGGCAATAATTCCGCAGAAACTGACACATTTAGTTATGAAATTAACTCTGGCATACAACTGTGTGTTACACATCGTGGTCTAACTCACCATTTACAGATAGAGCGTAAACATTTATATGGCCCCAGGAAGAAATGATTATCTATATGTCGCCGAATGTGTCCTAGCCTCTCTTATAATTACGGTAACTGCGAGAAGGATACGATGGAAGTAGTACTCCTGCTATATACAGGTAGTTTGTTTTAAATATAGTTATTTGAATCAGTATCCAACAGCCTTCCGAGGGAGGAACTTCAACATTCACCCTGTCGTTCTCGTGCAAGTTGCCTGGATTTTTCCATAATACTCGTGTTGATTGAACCGACTGGACAAAATTTTAAGAAAATGCTTCTTAATTTCTCAAATTTTCTTCTCTGTCGGAACTAGTGAGGTCCCTTGGTCATCATTGTTTACTGTTCAAACGCCCACTGGAATAATGACTAACTGCAAATAATATTAATTGAAAAAAATCCTTGAACTTCTGCAAAGCCATTACAAGCATTCTGCGACACAGTTTTGTAATATACTTTACGTCAGTGCAAGGAGAAACATCAGATTAGCGAAATACAGTTACAAAAACTAATAGAAATTTACAGTATTTTTCAAAATTTCGTAAAAATATCCCTTATTTCATCGAATAACAACATCCTACAGTGCCCGTTTTGACGCCATTTCTTCTCTTCTCTGACAACAATATGGTCGGTAGGTATACTCCACTATGTTAATAATTTAAAGTCCCCAGCTGCGTTTTCCTGTCTGTGTGTGAAGGCTAGTCTGAAGAGCTACTGTAGAAACCTTGATACGGTTTTCACTAAAAGACTGACTCAACAGGAAGGTTTGTGTATATAACTTATAATTATAATAATAATGAGTGTTTAATGTAAGTATTGTTACCCGTTCCGTATTTAATTGGCAACTGGAGTGATATCTCGTAGCAACATTGGAAGATATGAGCTGATCAGTTACAGAAGAGGCGGTATCAGGTGGAAAAACATTAAAGTAAGCAGCCGCCGCAGCTCCAGAGAGTAGTGATGTTTGACCACAGTCTATACATCTATACATATCTTCTATCACCACATATTATAAACTAAAACCCAGACCTCATTTTTCTGTCTGTATGTGATGACTAATCTCAGGAACGGCTGCAGAGATTTTGTTATGGTTTTCCTGACAGATAGACTGATTCACGATGAAGGTTTGGGTACATAATTTATTACCATTACGTCAGACAAATCTCCCGGCCGTTGATACTTAATGCTGCCCGTGTGAAGCCAGGGCGGGTTGCTAGTTTAGTGCTAATTTATTTGCCACATTTCTAAACAGTGAACGGTAGTTTCTGCATTCTAGAACGCCGTAGATGTAAATTCAGATTTTTTATGGTAAAGGTTTTGGTTCAGAATGCCCACCCCTGGGTATACTAAAGAGAAACACACGTGGGAATATCGCATGCGCTTTGTTCATGCTAACTTGCATGCGAAATAGGGTGTCTTGCTGGATTCAAGAACAGCATGTGCAAAAATTCGAGACATGCTACAACAAATTCAACGTGGGAATTTTTTGTCATTCAAATGGGAAATTTACTCGTTGTATATTATTACTTCATAAGTAACGTAGACACAGATTTCCGTGTAAGCTGACGGCAACAACTTCCCTTTACAGTTATCATATGCATAAAAAGTGGTTTGTCTACGTTTTAATTTAGAACAGAGAGTGGTGTACGTAAATTACAACGTACAAAAGCCGCTGCATGCGACATGAAAATCCGGGTGGATACTTTCTCAACTACGCATGGATTGATACTGACATCATCGCTACCGAGATCATAATTCTCTATTTACTTCAACGACGACGCGAGATCAGTTTTCGTGGTACCTCGGTCAAAGATATATTCACGTGCAATATAAACGAAAATCAGTATTAAAGTGTGTCAACGGCCGGTCATTTATCTCGAACGTCACCGGAATTCCATGCTCGTTACTAGCTTTAACCACTCTGGCATTTAGCAAACTGGTGTATGAAGGAGACACACTGCTGAGCAAAGAGTCCATATTATAGCATTTGACGTAGAATATAACTTAGTTGTGGATGTGTGTACAACCGATGGTTATGTGTGTTAGTGCTCTGTTATTTAGCATGGGATTTCTATATCTATTATGATACGTGTCATGCCTCTGTCGGCAAGCTAGCCCTGATATCCTCCCCATTCTGTAGAAGAGTTTACTTAGATGGGGTTTTGACTACAACAGCACTTGTTTTCCCAACGCTTCTCAATGTTGTTTAAACAGGTTAGACGAAATGCCGTATCTTGTTACAATGGGTTTCACACTGACCACTACAACGGTCGCGCTAATCAAATAAACGCATGGCTGAAATTATTACCTAACAGATATATTCTAATGCACTATGCGTTCATTAAGCGCCTTGTCATTATGAAAGGAACTATCAGTCGCACAAAGCCTTAGAAACTGAAACGCATTAATTACAGTTCTCTTATTAAGCTGAGGTCTTCGCGAATAATGTTAACGATAGAGGAGTATCTCAAGCAGAGGTCCAGCCTATCATTCCGTAGAACTCACAATTTCATAAGATAAAACTCCACAAATGCTAAAGTGAATCGATTACTAAGATTCGCCTGAGGCATGTCTATTGTCTGAGTTGTCTCCAGAGAATAAAACTTAAGAACGATTCACATAGCGTGGAAAGACTTTTCAAACAATCTGTCTAAGCCACATAGTTCTAGCATTCAGAAACGATATGCAGGAGAACTAAGAACTTTACAATGAGTTATATTCCTTATAGCAATATCCATGTTGTTCCATAGAAACGACCGTTTATAAAATTTTATCTACCTTACCTTTTCGCGGAAAACAGTACTTTGTTACAAAGTAAATGTCTCGACGCTGTCTAGTCATACCCACGTACCAAAAGTTCAAGAATTTTTGTTTTGGACTTCTAAATTTATATTTTGCTAATAGTAAATGTTCAGTGTTCTGTAACTTTTACAATTCGTTTTTGCTTATACGAGAAATGTTAAGGAGGCTGGCGGTATTGTTTAGCTGACAGAGGGCAGTAGAAATAATTGAGAGGACTGGCAGTACTTTAGGACGTAAAACAGTACAGTTACATCGCAGTTAGCTTAGTACTATTTTCTTCACATTTCCTACTTAATGGTCTGTATAGTAGACTTACGTATTGTGAAGGTGTCTTCAGAGTTTTAGCACCACTACCGGTTGTCGAAAAAGAACAGCTCCAAGTTAGCTGTTGAGGAAAGGCCATTAGACTCATATGCAAGTTACTGTCATCATTTTGTTGAAGAATTTGCAAGTGTTAATTGTTCTGCTGGCATCATTACAAACTGCGACTTAAAGATCTGTAAATAAGTTATTTACATTCAGTTTACAGTCACGGTTCTAAAATATCCATAATGGACGAGCATGGTCGAAAGATCTGTAGTTAACGTTTAGGAACTGAGGGACGATAGTTACGTATTATATAGAACTACAACACATAGATGGCATAAAATCAGAGTACCGACAGAGAGATCCACAGTGTTCGAAGTGGCATTCTCGTTATTTTAAACTAAAGTTATTTGTGTCTGAAAGAGGACTTTGTATTGAATCAAATTTTATACGTATATGCTTTCCCACGTGAGACTTTTTCGGCCTTCGTATATTTGCTCAAGGAATAATTTAAGTTTTCTTTCCGTATCTAACCATCTGTTTCGGGAAAATGTAGCCCTCACCAAGAACCATTTACCTAACATTACTACCTACTAAACACATTCACCGATATGAATGATTTCGACTGAACTTCATATATACTCAAACGCTGGTTTCTCGGTAATTGCCTTACTTCTTTTGCTGTCCAACTTAGAACTTTCTTTCCAAGAAATAAAAACTAAATGGCTTCAGTCTCGTTATGCCACACAGCTCAGATAATCGTGTTGTATTCTAGTCGTCACATATTTTCCCTCTTCATTAGTGCTGATTTCAATACTGTCATTTAATTTGATGCATCTTCGTAAAGCTGATAAGTATCACCATATTTAAAATTCATACTCACGCCCTAGACTGGAATCACACCCGTGACTTCCACTTCAATAGCCAGCGATGTTCTTCGATACTGAAGAAGTACGTTCGGATCTTATTAGACACTTCAGAGTTTCCAACACACATATTCAAGTGTGAAGATTAACTGGTAGCAATAAGCCAAAATAAGTCAACTGTTATTAACTCTGACTTAGCAAGATTCACTGTCAATGGAATAGTACAGTATTTAATTTTATCGCATGGCAAACGAGGTAACGCAGTACAAGTTACCATTTAATTGTGTCGAATATCGTCACATTACCACAAATCATGATAAAATACGATTTTCTTTTCAAGCAGACACCTTTAATACCTGCGTACGGCACATAACTGTGTATACTCATCAAGAATAGTATTTTGCAAGTGTATTACGGCTACGGGGCGCAGTATAGCCGAAATTTTCATGATCAAATATGCTAAATCTTAAATATGAGCTACCCGGAAAAAAGGAGGAAATCATGTGAGACCAGAAAAGTTGCGAGTGATGTAGGAAAGTTGTACGAGCAATAAAATAAGGCTTTAGCTTTAAGTCCATAGTAGCACTGTAGGAGATGCCAAATAAATCTGGTGACTGTCGAAGGCGGTAGGGAGGTGAAGAATTTCCAGTTGCAGCAGCTGAATACACGGTCGTCTTGTTGGGTTCATCATTCACGGCAGCGTCCTCCACTCCTTGCCCGGAGCAGGTGCTCAGATTACCGCCCTCGTCATTTATGTAAATTAAGGAAAACAGAGGCCATCTCTGGTTACAGCTCGCGCGTCTTCCCTTGCAGCATCTGCTCAAGCCAGAGTCTGTGTTCGGCGACAATTACAGGGGCCGGAAGGCTGCTCGAAGCCTTCATTTATTGGTCAAGTGCGCGTAATCAGCTGTGATACATGCAGATGTTCCTTGTTATCGACTGGACTGTAAGCACTAACAAGCAGGTGCGCAGAAGGTTTTTTCCTTTCTCCTTGCAGGGACACATAAGAACGTGTGCGACCCACTTTAGTTTAATTGATATTTCCAAAGGCTATTAAAAGCATAGGCCCGAGAAGTGAACAGTAATACGTTCTCGGACGGGTGAGGGTACTAAAAACAAGCACACTCAAACATCCTTTTGTAATTCCAGTTATTCTGTCTGCACTCGCGTCTCATTTCCCTAAGTACAAGTAAACAAATGTAAAACTTCGGCACTATAACGTTCATCAGAATATAAATTTACTTGTTTATTCGGATATATTGAAATTTTGTCACACTCTACGTTAATGTCTATAATCCGGAAGGCACTTTATGGCCTGAACCGCATTTTCTGTCACATTCACGAATAGTGAGCGGACAGACAGACTGTTAGCAAACGTTCGTATGTTGTTTTCTTCTCATAATGACCCCTTTACAGTATGTTTGTGGGAAGAAGTAATATACTACTGAACTGTTATTGGAATGTAAGCTCTCATAATTTTAACATTAAATATTTCTGCGGATCACAACGTGTAATTTAGATCGTCTGTCGGTGGTGTCTGGAAAGCATCTCTGTGAGTCTAAGTCGTTTACTACACAAACCTGTGAAGAAACGTGTTGTTTTTGGAGTATGGGCACTCATAATTTTAACCTTAAACCTTTCTGTGATGCACAACGTGTAACTTGGAGCGTCTGTCAGTGGTGTCTGAAAAGCATATATGTGAGTGTGAGTCGTTTGCTCCACAAACCCGTGAAGAAACGTGTTGTTATTCGTAGGATCTTCTCTATTTCCTCCATTAAACCTACCTGGAATGGGTCCCATATAGGTCAAACCAGGATTCTGTAGGCTACCACTTTAGTGAGTTAGTTACCTTTCCTTCTGACAATATAAGTCATAACAGCCTGGTATCTATCCTGCAACTAGTTTTAAGTGACCATTCCTCTTTGGTATAACAATACATTTACTTAAATAGTCACACATCTCGTCTGATGTTCCGTAATCTCGTATGGCATTCTGTAATGGTGCGTAACAGTATTGCAGGTCTCGCGACAGATAAAAAATGAAATTCCAATATGAAAACCTCTGTGTAACGCCTTCTGCAGCACTTGAACGAACAGAGTGAGCTGGATTTCGCTAGGTCGGTGTTTATGCAACCTCCAGAGAATATTTTGGGTTTAGAAAGAATTCTTAACCCGAGAGTTAATGATAAAATCTTGATCATCAAGTGTAAAAAATATAGTTTTCCTTTTTTTCGCAATTACATTCACGTAGTCCTGATAAACACTGAAATCCTCTTTCTACAATACACTAGCACAGTGGTCGTCAAACATTTTTGCTGAAGATCCAATACTGACTTTGTGGAGTGGCACCTCGCCCCACATATGTAACGATCTTATTATTAATTGGTAGTGCACATGAATTAATATGTCACGAGTCTCTACCGAGCGAGGTGGCGCAGTGGTTAGACACTGGACTCGCATTCGGGAGGACGACGGTTCAATCCCGCGTCCGGCCATCCTGATTTAGGTTTTCCGTGATATCCCTAAATCGCTCCAGGCAAATGCCGGGATGGCTCCTTTGAAAGGGCACGGCCGACTTCCTTCCCTAATCCGATGAGACCGATGACCTCGCTGTTTGGTCTCTTCCCCCAAAACAACTCAACCCCAACCCCATGAGTCTCTAATACGCTACCTATACTAAGCGAGAGAGGTAAGAAGGCGACCGCCTTCTCCCGCTCCCACCAAGTAAAGTCGGCACCATTCGGAACACTTCATGTCGACTGTTCCTGTTTAAGATTGCTTCCACCCACGGCGATCCCAAAACTAAGACATTGTAATTTACGTGACGAAGTGGTGTTGTGTTGTCTGTGTGAGCAGGTGATTAACTGATTAATAACAGTAATTATGCTTCTATTTAAGTGTATTATGCAATATAAAACAGCATCACAAATGTTTACTTAATGTTTTCAAGCGTCGTATCACAACATCCTTAATTTAATTTCGTATTCCTTGCTACAAATAAGTACCGCATTTGAAGATGACCGTCTCTGTTATATGCATTCACTAGTCTATACCACTTTCGTATCAAAATTTATGCTATAGGTGCTGATCGGTACGAGTCACACATTCCCGTGGGTTGTCAGTACTGAAATACAAACAATTAAACATTCACCCTCTCACATCCTCCGACCATACAGTGGACGCATTACGTACAAGGAGACCACAAGGTAGTCAGATTTTCGTAAAATTTAAATACTTACGGTACATGAAGTTCAGAATTCAAATATTAATTTAACAAAACAGCTCGAAGTAACTCTAAAAATTCTCGATACAATCGAATTTGACGTTTTCCTACCTTCTTGAAGAAGAAAAAGCGAATTTGACATTTCTAGTCTGCTGATTTGGTTAAGTGGTAGAATGCTTGTTTAACACCTGGGGGGTCTTGGGTTCGGTTCCTGGTGAACACAAATTTTTAAATAGAGATGCATGTTTTACTAGCATTTTTGTGAAGCGTAAAATACATTAAGATGGAGCAAATCAGTAGCGCTCAAGACTGATAACTGTTGGTTCGAGTCTCATTTTGGTCCTTAGTTTTTTTCGTTTTTTTAATCGTTTCAAATAACTAATTCATCAAATATCCCCTAAGTAAAAGCTATCTAATTGTCATTTTTATGAAAAATGTTCATTTTCTAATTTCTACTTACATATCGCACATAAATATCCAGTTTTCACTGCAAATATAAATCCTTTACTACTGACCTTTTATGAACAATAGTTTGGATTAAAAAAACATTAAAAATAATTTTTTCGTCCTTGCGTATTTTAGGCATCACGGAAATTTTCATGGAAAATGCATTTCTGTCTCAAATTTTCCATGGTTAGGAATGGAAACCAAACCACTCACGTGATAGCGAGCTTTCTACCACAGATCCAAGCAGCCCAGTGGAAAGACAAACTTCTGTAGGGTATTAAGGTTGCTCAGAAAACTTCAGAGTCGATTTTCTCGAGAATTTGAGAGTTCCATGAAACTTCGTGTTGTGTAAAACTTGCTACACAACGATAAGGCAAGGTGGTCAACAGAGTGGTGCGGCAGCTGTCTTCGTAGGAAAGCTGGAGAGGAGCAGAAATGATTCGCGAACAAGTTAACATAAGAAACAGAAGACTTACGTAACTTGTATTTCTCCAAGCGTACGAAAACTCACTACAAATAATGCAGCAAGAATTGGAGTCCAGCTCATACAATAGCAACAACGATGACGTTTTGTGGACTGAAGCACGAACGATGGCGTCGTAGCGATGAGGCTCCAAGAGCAAATGGTTTGAGTGCCAACCGTCCTGTATCGCAGCAGCAGAGAGCGCTCGTAGTCCAGAGCCGTTGGACGTGTGCACTAGCAGGCGCCCACCATTGGGTCCGCCAGATCCCGTGCGCCCACTATCGGCGTCAGAGGGAAATTTGTTATTCCGTTGCCAGCTGTGGAACACATGTAGATTGGTGTCGACCCGTGACACCACGCTTCTTCGGTAAGTTAATATTTGAGTTCTGAACATCATGTACCGTAAAAATAAAGAAAACACCAAAATCCGACTGCCATGTAGCGCCCTGCTAATCCTCTGCCATGAGATAGGCGGCCAAATTTATTCAGCTCACGACCGAATTCACAAACGACAGTTAAAATTAAGCACACCTTAGAACATTTCTGTCTCTGTAAGTATTATTGTTTGTTTATTATCAGGCAACCCACACACTTAAGAAGCTCTTAATGTTAGCTTACGTTTCTGGATTCGGTTGTTAATTGCTAGATGTGTATTGCTATAAAATACGGCTGAGAATCGCGGACAGCATTAATACTTGATTCGGGCAGCAGTTTGGCGCCCACTGACCTAGTATGTCAGAAGAACCAAAATACACTGATCCTCCAAAGCCTTAAGACCACTGCCCACCGCGACGTTGGATGCCGCCTGGTGACGCTGCTGTCACGTGGCGCTCTAACGAAAGTATGTAAGCGGAGCAGACACTGAAGGGATTTCATTCTAGCGAAGATATGGTTTGCAAATGGGAAAATCCATTTCAATAAGCGACTCTGACAACAGGGCAGATTATTATTACGCAGAGCCTGTGAACAACTATCTCGAAAACGGAGAAATTGGTCGCATGTTCACGTCTTATTGTCGTGAGCATCTACGGAAAGAGGTAGAAGGACAGTAAAACTACCACTAGGTGCTAAACGATTGGACGTCTACGTCTCTTTACAGAATGTGGGGATCGGAGGCTTGTCTGCTCTGTAATGCAGGATACGTGGCGATCCGTGACATCTCTGCCGAAAGAGCACAATGCTGTACACGCACAAGTATTCCAGAGCACACAATTCATCGTAAATTGTTGAACATAGAGCTTCGCATCAGACCACTCCCAGGGGTTCACATGTTGACCCAACGACATCGTTAGTTACGATTGCAGTGGGCACGGGACCATCGGGATTCAACCGTCGATCAAACGACGTGTCGGCTCTTCATGTGAATCACATTTTTAATACGCTAGGTCGATGATCGTCTCCACGAACGCCGTCATCGAGGTTCACGGTGTTTCGAAACGTGCACCGTGCCATGAACGCAGGCGGGTGGGAGCAGTAGTATACTATGGGAAACATTCTTCCGCGCTTGCATGGGACCTGTGGTAGTATTCGAAGACACGCTGACAGCTCCGAACTACCTGCATCCCTTCATGTTTGATGTTTCCAGCAGTATAATTGTCCGTGTCTCAGAGCCAGAACGGTGCTACAGTTGTTTGAGAAGCATTACAGTGAACTCAAGTTGATGTCTCGGCCATCAAATTCGCCTGAAGGAAGTCCTATGGAGTCAACCTGGGTTGCTATTGGGCGCCATCACCGCGTACGCAAATCAGCGGCCCGTTATTTACGCGAATTACATGACATGTGCGTAGACATCTAGTGCCACATATCTCCACAAATATACCAACAAACTTTCGTATCCCTGATAAGCAGAATCAGTCATATGTTTCGTTCCGAAGATGTACAAAGAAGCTATTAAGCAGGAGGTCATAATTTTTTGGCTCTGTAGTGTAAAATGTTTTGGCTCCTCTAGCTGGATGACATGACATCATAGAGCGGAGATTTACTGTGTAAAAAAAAAAGCAAATATTTACCTGCAAATAAACGAAACATGAACTATGTAACTTCATTTTTTCGACGTGATAGCTAAAATCATATTACTACCTCTCGTACGGGAACTTTAAAATGTTTTCATAAATCTACAACAGTTTCACGACGCTGATTTAGACCTATAGTTACGCGCATTTGTCCGACGCCTCGTCTTGAAAATGAGAATGAACTGCGCCTCTTCCCAATTCCTTCTAATGCTTTCTTCCTCCAAACAACTGCGTTAATCTGCTACTGGAAGGAGAACAAGTGCTGTGCAGAATCGTGCAGTTATTCTTCTGCTTAAAGATTTTGGTTGACCTTATATTCCTCATACTCTGCTAACGAACCGTCAAGGCTTCACATAAGTAGCAGTAAGTATCTACGGTGGACGACTTATGTAGTGTAGCGGTAATAAACTGTATATACGAATATTCCTTGACAGTCAGTCGGTCTGCTAGTGAAAACGGAATCAAATACTCCTCAATAATTTTTGACAACAGCTTCACACACAACTGTGATGTGATTTTAGGAATGTTAGTATTACGGTAGGAATTTGTCTGCTAGATGTGCTTTGAAATATCTACCATTTTACCGTTAATGCACCGTAGCACTGTTAAACGTCCCGAATGTCTTATTAGGTTACTTGCATCAACCCGTGTCTGTCTCTCTCAAATGTTTTTCTGCGTGGACAAAAAATTTCAGGTATAATTACAGGTATCAGAGCAACACTGACAGTCGCCTGTTGGCAAAATTTTGTTTCACATCGGGAGAGGGGACACGATATCACGGTTTTTTTCGTGTGAGAGGACGCGGTAACGGTCCAGAAATTAGTTATTTATTTGAACTAGGCTGGCGCTGTTATTTTATTTGCCAGCGCATTTTGTTCCTGTGCGCTTATAAGCGCGTGTATTTATTTGCATCGACAAGGGAAAGAAGCGTGAAACGTCAGTCAGCTTCCCCGGCATCGTTTAATTAATGATAAACGCTGGCTGGCTCTCTGTTTGCTAACATATTAATCGTTACACGTCGCTTCAGCGGTTCGCTGTGCGCTGTTAGTGGTCAAGTTCCGGGCTGCGTGCACGGCCGATAGCCACTGTTCTCCCGCGAGGTTGCGTCAGCCAGTATTTGTAATTTGGAGTGTGGCGTTAATGGAAGGCCCTCGATGCAAACGCACATGTATCGAAACTACAATATTCACGTGTTGCGAAAGAGTGCTTTATTTTAAAACGCAAAGTTTTCGTCACAAGTCCCCCTTCATACCGCTAATTAAACACTTAAAATATTTTCACGTGTGAAGCGATAAAAGTTCATTACAACATATTAACAAGAGTTATTACGAAACTATTGATTGAATCCTAATACCGTCGCTCGCATCATAAGAAAATTTCCCTGGCATTTAAAGTGGGCCTCGAACGCCTGCGCCGGCCGGGGTGGCTGAGCGGTTCTAGGCGCTACAGTCTGGAACCTCGCGACCGCTACGGTCGCAGGTTCGTATCCTGCCTCGGGCATGGATATGCGTGATGTCCTTAGGTTAGTTAGGTTTAAGTAGTTCTAAGTTCTAGGGGACTGATGACCTCAGAAGTTGTCCCATAGTGCTCAGAGCCATTTGAACCATTTTGTAACGGCTGCGTCCGTCACAACCGATGACATAACATGATTTTTTTACGTTCCTATGGCAGGTTTTCAGTGTCACCGTAGTGTCTGCCAACTACGACTGTCTGACAGGGTTGCGGTAGTCGTTTGCACTTCAGGACTGAAAACTAGCTACAGCGCTGCTAGCTGCAGGTATCTTCCCTTTCCGCTTGAACTAAACTAACTCGGGATTTGGAGTGAGAGATTAATATGTCACACAGATTAGACTAATGGTATCGGATTATCGATGTTAGATGAAGAAATTACCTCAGTCGTAATCTCCCTCTTTCTGTTTCCACGACCACGTCTTCCGTGAGCGAGAGTACTCCGTTCAGTAGCTGCATGTACCTTTCATGTTACTAACGTATCTGAAGTGTTCTCACATAAAGGATGTCACTTTCGTGGATTGTAGTGCGGATAGAAAAGATGTAATTCTGAATGAGGACTCATGTCCAAAAACTTTAGGTTTTCCAGTTACAGGTTAAAATATCAGCTGTAGCAACATCTGCTGAGCGAACGTTGAGAAGTCACTGTTGGCAGCCCCTATGTTCGTCTCGACGATTAGCTGCTCAGCAGTTGCACGTCTGTTCGCCCGTACACATTTCCGCAGCCGTCCTTCACCCCCGTCATTATGGCATGTGGTGCCCCATAGATGCTTCGGCGCTGGTTCTGGATAGCGCCATTTTGCCATTCAGGGTGCACTTTAACCGCGGCGGCACGGGGACGATTTACAAACATAGTCGTTTCGGGGATGTTTCTACCATTGTCAGGAATGCCAATGATCATGTCCTCTTGGACGGCGCCGGCCGGGGTGGCTGAGCGGTTCTAGGCGCTACTGTCTGGAACCGCGCGACCGCTACGGTTGCAGGTTCGAATCCTGCCTCAGGCATGGATGTGTGTGATGTCCTTAGGTTAGTTAGGTTTCAGTAGTTCGAAGTTCTAGGGGACTGATGACCTCAGATGTTAAGTCCCATAGTGCTCAGAGCCATTTGAACCATTTTTTTCTTCGACGGTAGATAAATTGCTCCTCCGATTCCGCATTACGACCACGACTGCAGTGCTTTCCGGGTCTCCCCAGTTCACTTTATATACGCTCCGCTGCTAGAGCTGCCACCTCCCGTCTTTGAGTGGTCATTTGTACGTTGGCGTCGAACACAGGTGGTGGTTACATTAATGTGATTGAACCGTTTATTATCGCAGTTGTTATTAACAAGTAGTCATGTCCGCTGATTGACTGGAATACTCTCTTTCAAATTCTAAAGGTGGCAGGGGTAAAATACAGGGAGCGAAAGGCTATTTACAATTTGTACAGAAACCAGATGGCAGTTATAAGAGTCGAGGGACATGAAAGGGAAGCAGCGGTTGGGAAGGGAGTGAGACAGGGTTGTAGCCTATCCCCGATGTTATTCAATCTGTATGTTGAGCAAGCAGTAAAGGAAAATGGCTCTGAGCACTATGGGACTTAACATCTACGGTCATCAGTCCCCTAGAACTTAGAACTACTTAAACCTAACTAACCTAAGGACAGCACACAACACCCAGCCATCACGAGGCAGAGAAAATCCCTAACCCCGCCGGGAATCGAACCCGGGAACCCGGGCGTGGGAAGCGAGAACGCTACCGCACGACCACGAGATGCGGGCAGTAAAGGAAACAAAAGAAAAATTCGGAGTAGGTATTAAAGTCCATGGAGAAGAAATAAAAACGTTGAGGTTCGCCAGTGACATTGTAATTCTGTCAGAGACAGCAAAGGACTTGGAAGAGGAGTTGAACGGAATGGACAGTGTCTTGAAAGGAGGATATAAGATGAACATCAACAAAAGCGAAACGAGAATAATGGAATGTAGTCGAATTAAGTCGGGTGATGCTGAGGGAATTAGATTAGGATATGAGACACTTACAGTAGTAAAGGAGTTTTGCTATTTGGGGAGCGAAATAACTGATGATGGTCGAAGTAGAGAGGATATAAAATGTAGACTGGCAATGGCAACGAAAGCGTTTCTGAAGAAGAGAAATTTGTTAACATCGAGTATAGATTTAAGTGTCAGGAAGTCGCTTCTGAAAGTATTTGTATGGAGTGTAGCCATGTATGGAAGTGAAACTTGGACGATAAATAGTTTGGACAAGAAGAGAATAGAAGCTTTCGAAATGTGGTGCTACAGAAGAATGCTGAAGATTAGATGGGTAGATCACATAACTAATGAGGAGGTATTGAATAGAACTGGGGAGAAGAGGAGTTTGTGGCACAACTTGACAAGAAGAAGGGCTATGTTGGTAGGACATGTTCTGAGGCATCAAGGGATCACAAATTTAGCACTGGAGGGCAGCGTGGAGGGTAAAAATCGTAGAGGGAGACCAAGAGATTAATACACTAAGCAGGTTCAGGAGGATGTAGGTTGCAGTAAGTACTGGGAGATGAAGAAGCTTGCACAGGATAGAGTAGCATGGAGAGCTGCATCAAACCGGTCTCAGGACTGAAAACAACAACAACAACAACACATGTCCGCTGAATCGTTACATTAGCTTAGCCGAGTAACTTTACAGGACTTTTCAGAGGTTGATTTTCAAAGATTTTCGCTCTTTCAAATGCTGCGTAATATAGTTTTCAAAACTGCGACAGTAAAATTAACTTAAAAGTCTAGTAAACTGTCACTTGTATTAAATATGAAACCTTAAAGAAGCGTTTTGGCGTGTGAAGCAAGGGGAAATGCAGAAAAGCAATACAAAATTAATACGAAAGTAATTACTGCGACTGGAAAATGGTGCATAAATTTCAGCAGAATAATAATTAATAAGCTGTCAGTACAAGAGGTAGAGAATCCAGACAGTAATAATTTAAATGGCAATTGTAGACCACATGTTTAATAGCGTGCTAGTCCACCTTTTGAACACAATACAGCGTGTATTCTGCTTAGCATGTATTCGACAAGTCCTTTGCAGGTATGCGGAGGTATGTGAGATCAGATGTCTACAGACCGGTCACGTAGTTCCCGTAAATTTAGGGTTGATGCTTTATGAGTGCTGAGCTGGCGCCCGATAGCACCTCAAATATGTTCCATGTGATTCAGACCAAGTGAATTTGGTGGCTAATACATCAACGTGAAATCACTACCATGCTCCTAAAATCTCTATAGCACGATCTGCTCCTGTGACACAGGCAATTATCTTGCTGGAAGATGCCATTGCCGTCGGGGATGACATCAGGCATAAAAAGATGCAGGCAGTCTGCAACAACGTTCAGTGGTCCATCGCTGTAATGGTGCCTTCGATTACTGCCACAGGTCCATGGAAGCCCTGGCACTGTCGCCAGATCTGCCATAGATTGCTTCCTATCCAGCTTTACAGAACTGGAAAGCCTACAATCTTGTAGCCCTCTCGTGGTTTAACCTTTCTCGAACCACTTTGCATTGCGCTACGGTAGCACGTGAACAGTTGATCAGCCTCTCCGTTTCCGGGATGATCCTTTGCAGGGACTGGGCCATAACAACAATATTGCCTTATTGGAGAATGCTGTAGGCATTTGGGTACTAGACGCTGGCGTGTAACAGCTCCATAACAGGACAGTGATCTAGTAACCACATCGCTAAAAAACTGATTCTAAGCTCTGAGCAGATGAAATATATTACTGCACTCCTCGGGTCAGCTGACATGGTTTCGCTCTGACTTTCAGATGCTGGACTACATTGCATACGTGCAGTCGTCAAGGGGAAGCTCCGTGATGATCATCCCCTCTACTGATTAGCGTTTGCCGAGGAAAATATCCATTGCCTTTGTTAGAATGTAATATTTTATGATGAATCAGTATTTTCCACATCAAAAGGTGGTCCATTATCAGTATAAATGTCGCATGCTGTCCGTTTCGACCACACATATTTTCCCAGTTTATACAAAAATGACGATATGTCTGTGGCTGGATGCGTTTCTATGGACTTTTGCTCCTGTGATACTTCCAGGATATATCGCAGACTTGACGCCACGCAATATACTCATGTTATGGGTAATATTATGATCTTATCAGTGTGACAAATATATCCTTGGGAGCTAAGCACTTTCCAGCAGAATCGATTTCCAACACACGTTTCCGTTGTGGTGGTTTGCCGAACAGAACGAGATTTCTCTTCTCGACTAGCCTCCTACTGCATCAGGTCTCAGCCCTATAAAAACATGTGAGTGGTTAGAGAACGTATCATGCGAGAAATAATTATATTTTAATTATTGCGTATCATACTGTCCATTGCCTAAAGTTTAGTTAACAATGTTAAAAAAAACATGTTCGTTGAACAACATAAATGAAGAGCGCTCAGTTTAACAGTTTCTCAGCCAATGTCAAGATCTCACAAACTGTAGCATTATGATCATTTAACCCACAATATTGTGTGGTTTAATTATTTATTGTGATTATCATTGTCCATTGCGTGAAGTATAATTTCAACGTTAAGAAACAAGTCTGATGCACAACATTCTATGCAAGTGTATTTTATCTTTGCTTATAATGTTTGGTTAGCTAAGAACTAGTGCCCCTTTCATGGTAAACATAGTAAAACATGTATAACACAAAAAATATATAGCTCCAGACTAATGTAACAAAAGATTCTGCTCTCTTGTTTGTTATGCCGCAAGTTTCACATCCACAGAGGGCCACACTCTAAACAAAGTCTTCCATAACGCGTTTCCTTATTTCCAGAAAAGTGTTGTCGCTGGTTTTCTTCAATTAAATGCAGTTTTGAACTGTTGTACTTCTAGCTCCTCTCTTCCAATTCATATTCTTAAAAGTTCATATTATTCATCCAATGCATTTCTGGAAATCGGTTGGTATTTCTCCTGTGTACAGATGGACCTAAACAGTTTCAGCAGCATCATTTTCGTGTTGTTACGAACAATCTTGATAGATTCTGCTCGAATATCATCAGTACCCTTATTTAGTTCTCCCGTAGATCTTTAAGAGCTTTCTCACATTCTTCTTGCAAGATGTCGTCTCCTTCGTTATCTTCGCCTGCTTCCTTTTCCTTTCCTATTGCATCCTCCAGCTAAAACACTTGCACCAAGCCATTGAGCAGGACGTAATTACTAATCATGCTACTAATGATTTATGTAGATTTACACGTATATATGTTCTATAGACCACTATCACCTTTATACATTTGAACTGTAATTAAATAAACCCTTCGTAACCAATCACTACACTTCAATCCTTAAATTAGGGCAGATTTCTAGGTCATTGATCCGTCATTAGGTGACAGTTTTTGTTTTTATCTCTGCAGGAATGATCCCAGGAAAGACACAATAAAGAAATTTCGGCGGCCTTGTGCATGTGCTTTGTGCATTTTTCTCAAGAATACCGCAGTTGAACTCTACTTACACACTCACTCCCAAAGAAAAGGCGTGAATCTCAAATGAAAAGGGAAACACGCAATGCCTATCCACGACACTCACAACTTTCGACAGAATTGCTTTCCTGGGAGCTACACCGCTGAGGTAAGAACAGAGCTACGTCTCCGAAACATTCATAATTGAAGAATTAACGTTTAGTGACTGATTATATTCCTTTTATTTATTTAGAGATCGCTTTAGAATTTCGTGTTTTGGTCACTCCGTTAAGGTACCAAGACTGACATGTGAGAATTAAAGAAAAACTACCACACCAACGTTATAATGAACGAGCTTTTGTGCTAGTGTATTCAAACATCGTAGCTGCGCACCAAGTTTTTCTTAGTAAACTACTAATGGCTACTGATGTTTGCTACCTCTGCCAGGATCGATAGTAGTTATGGAACCGGAACGGTGCGCCAGGTGTCTGTTGTCGAGTACGGTCTGGTTCACACGCAAAACAATTCTGCATTAAGCGGGACGATCACCCGAAGGGAAGAAGCTACAAAGTCCGTCGGAACACGGCGAGAAAGGGCTATTCAGTTGTCACCGCAAGGCGTGAAGGAACATGCCGCTTCCGACATCAATACGGAGACTACTTTACGACGAACGGCGGCAGACAATGAGTCTGGCGGGATGAGCCACGGCGCTTCCTTTCCAGGGAAGAGAACAGTAAGCGCGCTGTCTGCGGCTGGCCTTCTGTTTTGCTGCTCGAGCAGCAAGGTTGCTATTAAGCGACTCGGGCAGCCCAACAACAGGTCCGACATTCTGTGCCACCATAATTACACTGCGACGCCTCTTAGGCTGACGATTCGTTCCGCTCGAGGAAGCTGTTTTGGCAACGGCAGCGCCCCGTGTGGGGCCGGCGGGGAATTGCTCTTGTGCTCTCTCCGGCTACTATTACCTCTGGCGAGGGCTACAGACAATGTGATAAAACAAACACTAAAATCTTCAGCGAGCGGCTCCTCGATCCCGACGTTTAGATGACACTCACTTTTATAGTGTCCAAAAATTCTCAAAATTACACAACGTTCACAGGTAAGCGCTCTATAATAATCAGCAGGGTTGCAAGAAAGCGCCCTAAAAGAAATTAAAAAAGAAAGTAATTTACAGCGCACAACTGCTGAGAAATTACGAGTTGGTGAGCACGCGACACTGTTCAAAAACTAAACGAATCTTAACTAACTCGGTAAATAAATGACTCCTGCAACGTCATACAACACAGAAAATGTGAATCACGTGCCATTATTTTTGTTCGAGGCAACATTTATCAATTTCCTAGCGAGATTCGCGAGGGATTGCTTTCATTCAATTGAAGAATTAGTGCCGCATGCTGCAAAATGTCGTTCCCAATTCGTTGAGACAACATTTTGGCAGATTTATTCTCCGATTCGAATTTTAATGAGCGATAGTACTTTATTGTGGTGTGCTTTTCACGGAAGAAGAGGTTTGTTTTTTTGTTGTTGAAAGGGACTAAACTCATAAGGTCATCAGTAGAAAGAAGAGTATGAGCAGCGAGAGTGCTTCAGAGATTGACTGGCTGAAAAGTCTCCATGTCTTAAAAAATTTGGGAGCTACTGGAAACTATACAATTCGGGGTGTCCTGGGTGTAGCAGACACACTGTAGGTGCTAGGGAGCGGAGACGACGTTTAAAAGTTATATGAGTGCGTTATGCCCGTTCTGTCGGAGATGTCCGAAAGAATAGACACCACGCACTCAAATAATTGATTCGCCTCGATGGGGGATGAATCCACAGCCTTGAGTGCGGATGCACAGTAACTTCCGACCTCCAGCGTGCATCTGAAACTAGAGAGCATGGAGGAGATGGACGAGGACTGCGGATAGGTGGGAGTGTGTGTTAGCCGGGGAAGTGCGGAGACAGTCCGCGCGTTTGTGATACACGCTGTGTCTAGGAGGCGCAGTTGCTAACGCAACTGCCTTATAAACAAGAGATCCCGGGTGTGAATCCCGGTCTGGTACACATCTTCACTCGTCACCTCTTATTCCATAGAAAGCCCCGTTGCTGGTGATATCATTAGAATAGTTCCTTTCCTTTCCTTTTCTCTACTTCTTCAATATACGTAATATGTTTAAAAGTGTTGCATATTCCATGTCTAGAGCGCGTGCCCTCTGTGTTAAATAAATCTCTTCTGCTTCTATGGTAATCTTAAATGAATTCTCAATTGTGTTTCCCTGAGCTTTCATGGAAACATGAGTACTCATATCCGAATTTATGCGTGTATATCGCAGCTTAGTACGTGAGTATGTCAGTTGTGGGAAAGTGGTTTACGGCCGTAGGAGCCAATGAGACAGCGCGCGACGGCACAAAATTTCCGTGGACGGGGCGAAACAACGTTTCGGTGTCTTTTGATGTCCGCCGGAAAGCGGTGCAGACTGCTGTGTACTGTACATGAGGCGGCCTCCTACCGCCGGTCGGTGTGGCCGAACGGTTCTAGGCGCTACAGTCTGGAACCGCGCGACCGCTACGGTCGCAGGTTCGAATCCTGCCTCGGGCATGGATGTGTGTGATGTCCTTAGGTTAGGTAGGTTTAAGTAGTTTTAAGTTCTAGGGGACTGGTGACCCTAGAAGTTAAGTCCCATAGTGCTCAGAGCCATTTGAACCTTTTTTTTTCCCTCCTACCGACGACCAAGCCTCTGGGCGGACCGGACGGCGTTTTCCCCAACAGTTGTCTGATCCCTGGGTTGCCAGGATCACCTCTTCACAGGACCCAACCCCTTAAGATGGTGATTTTCTGGGCTAGTTTCGGAGGTGGTATGCGAAGCTGGTGGTAGGTCATCGCAGAATTGGCTACCGACGGGATGATTAGCCGATTGATGGCTGACTGGAAGAAGATTCTCTTTAGTTACAAACTGTTTAGTTCATGCTTGAGGCTCAGCATGAAAGAATGACCTCTGACAGAGAAAGAAAAAGATCATTCGAAGCTGTCACATACGCGTTCAATGATGGTTCGGTTTTTGCAACGACTGAAGTTGTGGGCACGTACAGCCGTCAGAGGAAACAGAAGCTATCCTAAGTCAGTGTAATTGAACATTCTGATACGTGTCTTGGCCAAAAAGAAAATGATTTATCTGGTATGTCATACCGGTAATGCCACTACATAATACCTCGTAGCACTGAAATATAAACGTTTCTCCCATTATTATTACTATTATTAGTATTATTGTTATATCAATTAGACTTATGAGATGTCGCGTAAGTAATAAAATCTGCTATGAACAGGAAATATCTTTCCACTACACATTTTCAGAGATTTGCGAGCGACGTGAGCAATGTTGCTTTGTTGCAAGGCAACACAAAATAATGCGGCGTGTTGATCTAAACAGGTGCCCCCATTGTTTTTAATATAGTTATGTTACAGAATAAACACAGTGGTTATTCAAGCGGCAGAGTGTAGTATGGGATCTTGCCATTTTATCGGAATGGATATATTTTATCTGTTTTGGAAGTGACATACAAGAAACATGGCCTACTCTCATTCATAGTATCACGAAGGACGTGTGGATCTACGTGAGTACAATTTCAAATACCACACTCAGCACTCACAGAACAGCGCGACTGAACTTCCTCAGTGATAAATTCCATATTTTTTCCTAAATGAGGATCACACTGACAGTTGCGGTAAATGACAGAGTTTCTCTACCTACAGTATATTCAAATGATGTTGAGTCGTTTTGAATCTACGCTAACATGTATTCAGCAAATACGATTCCAGTATCGCAGCCAGATGATGAGAATAGTTGGACGAAAAATGTCAGTTTACCTCATTCATTAAGCAGTGTTTCGAACCATAATTCAAACTTGTATCAATATGCTATTACCTCAAGCACTGCTGCCATTTTAAAAATGGTGTGCTACACACTGTATATCAGCATCTTTCATCCGTACCGTCTGAACTATCTTCGGAGGCCCATTCTACCGCGTAACCACACCCGCACGCTTCAAACTCACGTTTAATTTTTTAACTGTTCCCCAAACTCACTTCTTGTCCCACGTTTCAATTCATCTCCATCATTGTTGTACCGTTACTAACGACTCATTTCTGCCCTGCTGTCCACAAGTTAATCACGAGACGAGAGCATATTTCTAAAACATGTAATATGGGCTATGAGTACTCATAGCAGCCACTCATACTTTGCGAGGATGTGACACGGCGGTGGTTATAGAGCGCTTACGGCAGGCCATGCCACTCCAGAGAATAAAATATGTAGAGATGTGTGACTGACACTATTGCCGGCAGTTTGGTCACAATTAGTCTGATTAGAACGTCACAGGACTTTTCTGTAGGATGTAAATCCGGAGGTCTTCCTAAACAATCTATAACTGCACTGATGTTTACAAGTGCTACAGTTAATTTTAAGATAGCAAGGACAATTTTTTTGGTTAGCAATTGTGACAACAAACAAATGCCAAAGCAGCTGAATAGTATACATGAAATATGCAGCTCAGAGAACGAAGCTAAGTAACATAAATGGATACAAATCGAAAGTATTGTGCAAATCCACCTTGGTTCGTTAGCCATGTTAGTAAGTTACTACGAACGCAAACGTGTCTCTATTACCGATTTAAGTGGAGCAGAAGTCTAGTTGACAAACAAAATCCGAATGAAAGCGAAGTGAGCATTAGGAGAGCAATGAGAAAAGCGTTCAATGAATTCAAAACCAAAAATTTTCCTACAGATCTGACTAAGGTTACTAAGGAATTTCGGTAATACGTAAGGTCAATATTCAGGTCGACATCATCTGGTCAGTTCTTCAGTGACCATACCTGTGCGGAAACGGTAGATGACAGAGATAAGGGCAAAATTCTGAATTCGGTATTTCGAAATTGTTTCATCGAAGAAGATTGTAATATGGTGCTCTCCTTAATTAATCACGGATATTGAGATAAGTGATTAAGGAATAGAAAATCAAATAAACCCACTCAATAGTGGGTGAGATGAAGGTGGTTTCTTCAGAGATTACGCGAAAGTCGTTACTCTCTTTCTAGCAGCAGTTGGCCGTAGGTTGCTGGAGGAATGAAAGATAGTAAGTGACTGAAAAAAAAATAAACTGCAGGTCATTTCCGATATCAAGAAATGTCGTCGTATTGATGCACACCATTATAAGTTATATCGTTTTCACCAATCAGCTGTAGAATTATAATACAGAATTTGTGCTCACGCGTTATGATGGGTTTGGAAAATGAAAATCTAGTACTGTAGTAGTATTATAAATCTAGTAGTGTCTAGTAGTAGTAGTAGTAGTAGCTGATCCACATTGTTATCATTTGTAAACTCATGTGACCGTTACTGTCCTAGTAACGTTACCGTGCTTATCAATGATATAATCAGTGACGCCATAGCTGTTACCAGTGACGTCACCATCCTTATTAGTAGGAAGCCAACGAATCACACAGTGCAGTACTACTTATCATGAGCCAGTCATAACACAGAATCAGAAAAATCCAAGATGAGAGAAGTAGACCAATTGCATTAGAGGAAAAAGTTTCAAAAAGTACCTCATCTCCCGCCATCTCCAACCAATCACACAGTGCCGTACTTCTTATCTCAGTCCGGTCATAGTGCAATATTAAATATCCAAGTTGATGCAAATAGACTAGCTGTGTACTTTCTACCCCACACTCGCTCCTCTTTTCAACCAATCAGAACGTAGTTTTTATATTATGTGTAAAAAAAGATGTCAAATTACGTTATTTGTGACATACACTTCATTGTCTCCAAACAGTCAGAGCATGGTATTAGAAACGCTGCCAAATATGTAGTAAAAAGTTACATAACCCTCAGATTAAAGTCAAAGATACTAATTATTTCCGAAAGACATGTACCTCAGACGTAACAATTGTATCAAATTACACTGTTTATGTACACATATATATACTTCGAGCTGTCCGAGGGTATCAACTTGCAAAATAGCATCCAACTGAAGGGTTTAAGGAATTGTGTTGTAAATTTCAGCAAGAGACCACACACTATCCACAAGGCATTTGAGATAAAACCTGAGAGATGACGGACGCAATACACTGCTGAAAAGGGAACTCATGTGTACTACACATGTATTTGGGAAACTCTTGACAGTCCTGTACAGTGATTGCTAAAGTATCCTCTTTCAGTATCCCTTTTTACCGACTATGCTTGCGCAGTTGTGTAGTTGCAGTTCTAACTTGGCCGTAAATAGATAGTGGTAGCTTATTGTCAGTTAATCGATGTTGTTGTGGACTTCAGTCCGAAAACTGGGTTGATCAGCTCTCCACGCTAGTCTATACTGTGCCGACGTCCTCATCTCTGCGTACCTACGTCTATGGGGACCTAATTACTTGATCTCCATATAAATTTTTTACCGCACCCCATTACATTTCCGGGCATTACCAAATAAAACATAATCTGCCGCGTCATCGTTATCACCTAAACGTTCAGATATGTTCTATTTCCTTCCTTTTTTCATTCGTTATTCTTTTTACGCTCTGATCTTTTCTTCTCTTCGTAAATTTGTACGGAGTTATGGGTATCAAAAAGAAATAAATAATATAAGGAACTACATACTCTCGTTTACTGCGTTAAATTGTGTGTAAAACTTGTGTGTCTTAATTACAACCAGTGAGGTGCTTGGTACTATGCAAGGGAAGGCGTGAAGGCCTCAATCTTGTTACGGTAAAAAAGTGAATATAGAAAATATTTAGGTAAGTTGCACGTAATTATAGGGAAGTTAGAATAGGGATATGTTTTTGGGTCAAGCATTAAGTCCTTTACTGATGTTGATGGTATGTTCCGTTCGTAGCTTATTGTTATGATCATTAATCAACAAATGGTATTCCTTAACCACTGTTGTCTAATACTGTTACGAATTTATCGTTTATTCACAGGTGTTCTGTAGTGTCACCGACCGAAATTAGACACTAACTCAGGTAAAATTGAACTGAGAGAAGAACCATATCCAAGGAAGCTATTTAAAAGATGTGCTTCCTATAACGATTTAAGATAAACCAAGGCTTGAAAAAAGATTTTTATTTACCAAACTCAAGCACGTGTCCCTCAGTAAAACACTGTATTTTTTCATAAACTTAATTGCAAGAAAGTAACAGACAAGATTCATTTTTCTTTGCACTAGCCACGTTCTCTAGAATTACCGGTACTTAGCTGCAGACGTTATTACGATATCCGGTAGCCAAGAGGAGCGTTAATAAAGAAGCTGGCCTTCCTGAAACAACGTAGTCTCATTTTCGATGACGATATGCCGCGTATTTCAAGCTGGAAGGTCCAAGTTTAATGTTGTATTGACATCGAGCTCATGCGTCGGACAAGCACGGTAATAAATTATGATCTAGCTCTTTGTATTGCCTCAACTCAAATAAATAAAACTGTTGAATTTTTGTCGCGGTGAATTAGTAGGCTACCGTTTTTCGAACTCGAACTCTGTGCTTTCGCTGTGCCACGTATCATCAAGCAATATAAACTAGTGGCTGTAAGCGAGTAGTTTGTTACAGACGTATTATCCTCCGCAGGAAGGCAGAAACTGCGGAGAACTTGCACAGTGTCAGAGATGAAGATATGTAACAATTGAATGGATGCAGATCCATATGGACCCCTAATTTGAAAGTGGCCCTTTTTAATTCAACATATTTGGTAAGTGAACGATTTAGCACTATCAGTTTCATGTCTTTTGTGTACACCTCTCACACGATATTTTCGGGCTGACCGCAAGAACGCGTACGTATTTAGCTACTCGTCCAGTGCCAGCTGGTTGATTTATTTCGTTATCACGTGACACAGCGTAAGCACAGAGTTCATATCCGGAAATCAGCTGCACGCTAGTACGTCACAGTCCTTAGCACTTCGAGCAGTCTAGTTTCCATTTTGAGACGGTGGCAATAGAAAATACTCGCCCATACGGAATTATGTGAATCACACTCTTCCGCGATGCGACTTCAGTGTCCAAACCTATGCACCAGTTAGCAACACGCGGATCTCTTATTGTCTGAATGTTGACATTCGAGTATACATTCGGAAGCGCCCATAGCCTGCAGTGTCTGTTCTTGTTGTCGACCTTAAATGAAGTACTTCTTGTGCATTTATACTGGCTCCACATCTCGAGCGTGTTTGACGCCTTTCTCGTGACTGACTAGGGGAAGACAGTGACCACAAATTGCTATTATGAGCGGAAATATTTCGTTTCATATTTTACCGTCCCCTATTCATGTTTTAAATGTTGTTAGTGACGTTCTGCGTCGATTTACGTCCTGTCTTTGCAGAAATATCGTAGGAGGTGGTCTGTTTGTACAGATGGAATTTGACTGTTTCAGTTGGTGTGGACTGACTCTCATAATGATAGCAGGGCTCACTCCGGAGTCGAACGCTCCAACTTGGAATATCAGTGACTCCTCAGATATATCTGCGCTAGAAAAGTCTGACACCTGATATTCTTCGCCTAGAGAGCATAACTGAAAAAAATGCTCAACAATAAATATTAGGGAAGAAGAAATTGGCAATAATGACTCGAAAGTTTCTGAAGAGATATGATGTATTAAATCTAGTACTAAAAACATCGTGTCTTTGTAAATTATTAGAATTGTATGTCGTACCAAAGTTTAGCCGGTGAAATAAAGTAAGAACGAAAGGATTTTAGGATGTAACGTAACTTTGATAACATGGAAATGTGCCATGATATTTTCAGTGGAACCGTCCCGTAATTTTCATTAAGTTAATTAAGAGAACTATTGAAAGCTAAATCTGTATGGCTCGCTGGAAAATGTACCTTGGGTCTCTAGAATGTAATGAAATAGGATTAACTCGGAGCCCACAGATGTTTCCCTTCAAAGATCAGAAGAAACAAAAATCCACTAATGAGAAAATTACAAAATTATTCTCTTGCCTGAAATACGAAAGATACGAAAATCACGTAAGACAGAAAGGGGGAGGGTGTGGCTGTTGAACGTCCCGCCAACAACAAGCCTCTGGACATTTCTACAACACCTCTTCCCGTTATTAAGGGAATTGGCATTGCCTTAACGGAAGAGTAACCTCAGCTTTCGCTT
This sequence comes from Schistocerca piceifrons, assembly GCF_021461385.2. NCBI lineage: Eukaryota > Metazoa > Arthropoda > Insecta > Orthoptera > Acrididae > Schistocerca > Schistocerca piceifrons. The sequence goes on from NC_060149.1 coordinate 566,847,029, forward strand.
GAAATATCCAGATACAGTACAGGAATCCTAAAGCAAAGTGTTCCCCTTACGGAAGTCAAGGTCATCGCCTTTACCACTGCGCGTGCTGCCTTGATTCCCAGAATAATGTTGCCACAAGGAGATAGTCTTGGAGAGCATTATAAGTTTCGAGGCCGTAAAGATAAAACGCTATATTGGACGAGATCTAAAAACGTGACTCTTATTCGATATTGAAAAATGCCGCTAAAGATGCACGAGTATTATGAACGTCTTTGCGTTATGAATAAAACATCGTGGCAAATAAATCTAGGTAACTTATTTGTGTTGTAATTATGCGATTTTTTTTCCTACCGAAGTAATGATTAATGGTGCACGCATATTAAGCACGGGAAAACTCATAAATATCCTCGGAACATTTGTATGTTTCCCATAAATCACTAATGCAATGCATGATAATTTCCTGGCAAGACGGATGTACATGTTATAAGGCGGAAAATATAAATTGAGAATTGAATTTGAAAGTTTTTAATTTGTGAGGAAAAGTACATGACGGTGGCCAGGTAATTACGCGACCCTGCGGAGCGAGATGAAGGCCGGAGCGAGAGGACAAAGCCGGCTGGCTGTACACGCGGAGGCAGCACAGCGTCGCGTGACGCTGGATGGTTTCCGACACATCCGCGGTTGCTCACAACGAACAATAGAATGCTTTTTAGTGGTAGACCCTGTCGTTACCAGCACAAGTACCTGTTCGGAGGCTTCTAGTAACGCGACCACGTAAATGCACCCCGTTCTGAGTTCCCAGACGTTCACAAATATGTACTACATTCGTGTAGTGAGTTTTTGAAACCGAGGTCTGTGACCTATGACAGTATCGAGAGCTAGCCTGTACGAATCTTGGTACCGGAACACATTTTCATCGTAAGATTTTCATCACCAGAATTTGCCAGGAATGAGAGAAGTGGTTGCCTGCAGTTTCTGACCACCAGAATCGACATAAGTAATCTCTCCTTAGTGTGTCACTGAATGACAGTGTAGGGGACAGTTGCACGACACTACTGACAATTATCTCATGTCGAGTGAGAACTTTAACAAACATTGCACCGTTGATGCTATTTGAGAGGACGGGAGATTAAGTTTGTGTATCTCGTAGACTACGAGATCATTAGAGAAGCACCACACGGCGTGACTGAACAGTGATCGCAAGGGAAACCACCCTTCAAAGTAGCCATCCCGGAAGTTTACTTAACAGATTTCGGGAAACCACAGATAATTTACATCTGGGTGACCATGTGAGAATGTTAACCACTGTCCTCCCGAGTGTGAATCCAATATGGCTTCTAATGCACCAGAAAGCTAGTTGAAATTTGAAAGGGTCAGGGCATTTGCCGGCTTCGGACCTTACAAACCATTAACAGCAGTACTGCACCTAGCGTAACGTAGGAGTGTGATATTATTCGACTACAGAATTAATTAGCCCTAGCAAGAACCAGCCATTCCGCTCAAATATTTTTTGGAAACAACGTGCAACGACCAAATACGCTCAATACTGGGTAAAGAAACGGTGGTGTACGGTTGATTGGTAATATACTACAAAACTTCCGTTAGTTAAGAAAATAATACCATCATTTTGTGAGGCCCACAGTGGAGCAGGTTTGGAGACTGGATTAATAAAAAAACAGAGACTGTGATTTTAATACTTCTTTTATTCTACATTGTCTCTCCTCCCTTCCCCACCCCCCCCTCCCCCCACTTGGTTAAGACGCACAAAACGTCCATACAGCCATGTGAAATTATCAAAAGTCCTTCTGTGGCTTGTTGTTCAAGTTGATCGTCACATCGCTTGAATTCCGGTAATATAGACAAAGCGCTGACCCTTCATGTGAGTTTCTGCACTATGTCGCTTTATGGTAGGTTAGCATCGGAAACACCAAAACTCGTCATTTGTGACGATGTTCTCTAGGAAAGGAGTGTCCACATTTTGCATTTCAGCCAAGTTACGGCAGGCGTCCACGCACCTTTGTTTTCGTTCGGAAGTCAGCGATTGAGGGACAAACTTTTCACACACTTTTCTATCCTTCAAAAAGTTCTGAAAAATATCTTGAACACTTTATTTACAGATGTTGCTTCACTGCAATTCATGATGCAGCAACGTAGAGACTCTACAGCCGCCCTGTTTGACATTTCCTGTTCACAACTGAATGGACGAATGCACATTTCTTGTTACAGTTGTTAGTTCAAGCCGCCACCGTAGCTACTACGCTGACGTAACTTATACGCCAGTAATAAAACCTATCTCGGGATTTTCTGGACGGACAGTGTACAGTAAATAAAAGGGAGATGCGAATGGTCACAGTCTTGTCACCGGCGAGTGAATGTAACAGATACGTTTCAAAATCTTAACTGTCGGACAGTCGAGGAAAGGCGCTGTACTTTTCACGGTAACTTCCTTTGGAGCCTTCAAGAATCATCTTTTAGGAAAGGAATCACGAATATTCTTCAACCGCCTACGTATCTGTTCCGAAGGGACCGTGAAAACGAGATCAGGCAAATAATAACTCCCACAGAGGTGTACAAGTACACATTTATCCCATGCTCCATACGTGAATCGAATGAGAAGAAACCTTAATGTATCATACAGTGATAAGTATCCTACCTTAAGCGCTTCATAGTGATTCCTGAAGTTAAGACGTAGATAAAGAAATCGAAACACATATGCCACCAGACAAACATATCACAAAGGAAGGACGCAAATTTGTGGGAAGTATGAAAACTTTTTCAGCTCGTCAGCTTCAGAGGTCCTCAATCTGAACAAGACAACAATTCCATATGACAGTTTCTTCTGAAGAGATTGGAGATTGGAAGATTCTTGGGCTGAATTCTAGAGTGTAGGGTTGGTTACTGTACAATACTTCGGGGTTCATGATGCATCTCAATCAGACCGAAAAGGTGCAACAGTTAACTCACAGTCATTTTCAGAATCCATGTTTCAGATCCGATTGACATCCTTCATCATTGAAAACTAATACAGCCATTGCAGGTCCACAACAGATTCCTTAATCCACTCCGTATTCAGCTCACCTAATGCTACGTCACTCACGATATGGAAGCCATCAGGATGTTAAACATGGCGAAAACGATGATACCCGAAAGCAGTAAGTAGATTAACAATATCAAGGTGTTCTGTAGTTAATAATCTGTTTCAAGCTGTATTTATAAAGAATGAAATAGAGGCTACAGCGTCCTCGAGGTTATTAGAGACTGAGTAAGCATGATTGGTAAGCATAGGAGACGGAATTAGACACAGCTTTGCTGAAGGAACCATCGCAGCATTCACCTCTAGTGTTACAATGAATATGTATTTGTCTGTGAACTGATATTAGGTATGTATTTTGGGAAACAACAGTAGAGCATCAGTATCTGCGTTATACTCGTAGATCACAAGCTACTTTGTAACTGTGAGTTATGAGTTATAATATGATACTCATTATACGAGAAAATAATAGCAAAACAAAACTTTAAAAGGCTAGAGAGGGGAGGGAAGAAGAAGAAGCTGAATCTAATGTACCAGACCAGCTTCCCCAAACGATGACGATGTCCCGCTGAGTTGTAGTGAAATCTACAACACGATTCACCAGCCGGCTACACATAAACGTTTTGAATATACAATTAAGGGAAACGTACCACAAGTAATGACTCTGATAGGAGACGATCGGTGCATGTTCTAGTACAAAGTTGTTGACATCGGCATCACCATTCCTGCAACTGATGACATCAGCATCAGTTTTCCCCAAATCTCTGACCTTGTATCCGGCACTCATGCAGTGACATCCTTCTTCCGCCTCCCCCTGTAGCCAATAGCGTTACGCAGATGTAACCCTGGGGCAACAATAGTGCGCAAGGTGGATCCCTCCCACCTTTCCAGCAATTGTAATTTTTACAGTTCCGCTGCACAGACGGCGTCATATACCATCTCTACGTACGTCCAGTATGAACTACCACCAGCAGCAGCAGCGATCAGCCAGTCAGAGGAAGTCTGACATTAACTATTTGTCTTTTTATTATTATTATTGCTATTAACAAAGTCAGTTTCGTGTGAGGGTAGCAGCTAAAGTTGTATTGCTTCCATGCAGCATTTAGAGAATTACTGCTCGTGTATTTTACAGATGCGCTGGCCTAATTTGATAAATTAATAACGTTATGGCATTCTTTTATTGTCTCTGTTAATACTTAGGTTTTGTACTTATTGTTACAGAACATGAACCAGTGCAAGTAGAGTCACAACGCTCTAACGAATTTAGAGGCAGTTTGAGTCAGGTGGACGCTGGGTTGTACTCCTTAAGATGTACACTACGTTATCTAGACGTCCACCGTGCACTGGAGTGCCATAAATAAACAGCGGGAGTAGTTTGCACGACTTGTACGATGCAAGGCCAGCGATTACCGCTAATGCGCGAGGCTAGCTCTGCAAAAAGATGGTAGAAGTAGCTAGAGGGAGTTTACCATGTGTACGTATTGTAAATTGACGATATCCAAACATATTATAAAAGTGTATGTAAGTACGTACGTATCTATGTTTGTATGTCAGTATGTTCCACTTCTGTTAAACCATTGGAAGGATTGGCCACAGATTTTGGAGACAGTATTCACATTTATCATCGAAAGTACCTCCACAGGTATACCCCTGTAAGATACGTAATTCAGGAGATCTGATGTTATAAACACTGAGGTGCGTGAAAAACTGTCTCCTCATGCACAACGTTTAAATTTATTACTTTTTCGCTGCGAGCAACGTTTAAATTTAGTACTTCTTTGCTACTAACTCCATTCGCAGCAAATTTTGCAGACAGTATAGAGATATGCCGCTGAACGCACCTACAAAAATGTATCATTGTAAAACACATAGTTCAAGCGATCTGACGTAATAAACTCTGACTTGAAAACGAAACTACATGGCGAAATTCGATAGCGATACAGGTGAAACATGTGCACAAATATGTGTGAAATATATCATATATATGTGAAACACATGTGACATGTACGTGTGAGGGCAATGCCGTGGATAAAAAGCTCCTTCTCCGCCCCTGGATCGATTTCAACAAAACTTTGTACACATGTTACATACTGTCTGGAAATAATTATTGTGGGGGGTAAGAACCAGCAACCTCATATTTCGATGGAAGTTATAAGGTGGAGAGAGAAGAGGGAGGAACACTTGGACAGAGAGGAGAAGGTAGACTACAGAGCGATATCTTGCTAGCTACATGAAGGTAGTATCACGACTACATGTGGACTTCAGTACGTCCCATTTCTGAATTCGAGAACAGTTTGTTGAGCACTGCACTACGTCTTACTTTTGAATGCAAAATACTAGTACTGGTATAATTAAATCAGAAGATCTTCTAAAACGCTGATTTCAGATATTCACATGTCACTCCTCGGTGAACAGAAATACGAAAGACGTGTCATTACGAGTTAGACTTTCGAACGCAATAGTTCAGCTTCGTCAGCACCTCACAGTTCACCTTTGAATTAAATTGTCATTTCAGTAACTAGAGAAATGAGTTCAGGGCGTTAGAAAAGAGAGGGGGCCATCTATGGATGAGAATATGCTCCGTAGATACGTTTCAGCCTCTGGGTCTCTTTACGGCTTAGGTACTGCATTAAAACGAGTTTGCTGCTCTCACGCTTCTGACCTTGTTTACGAAGGCTACTTACAACGGAAGGACTGCAAAATAAAAGGTGTCACGCGCTCCGATCGTATCACGACTGCAGCTTGTAGCTCGAATGCGTCCGTGTAAGAACAAGCAGAATAAATGAAGTCGTCTCATTTATAGGAATGTGAGACAATAACATATCGACTATGTATTTTAGTGTCCCGCCTCTGCTCAGCGAGCTACTTGGATATGTATGAGGCTACTGACATGGATTAATTGATCTGAATGACTTCATTATCTGAACAGTGCGCAGCTGCGTATTCAGGCGGCAAAACACGGCGATATATTTTCCGCTGCCGTAACAGATTTCAGTTGTCCTAAGGTTGGTCACGTTCGTGAACTAAATTACGGAATTGACAAAATTACGTGCTTAATGATGCCACGCACTTGTTTTTCACATTTTGGGTACCTTTACTGCTTATTAGGAAAATTAAGCCTAAATTATAGACAGCAGAGCCAGAAAAACTCGAGTGGCATAGGCCTATTTTAAATCCGGCGTACATTTTTCATAATTATCTGAAGTGCAAGACCATTAGCCCTTCGAGTGTGGTCGAACGAATTGGGGCATGTAATACCTCGCTTCAATTTTCTTCCTCACAGAACATTAATAAGCTTTCCGCAATCAATTTGCCGAATGCCATTGCAACTCAAAGCATGAACGTAATTGCCGTCTCCTTTCTCCTTTGCTACCCTTGATCCAGCCATCTTTTCGAAACGCGTCTTTAAAAATAATAATGGTATTAATATTAGAGGAGAAATAAGAATATAGGTCTTCACTATGTTAGTCAGGCGAGTGATTTCGTAGATGCCATGTAAAAGCGGGTGCACGTAAACATTATTTGAAATAAAATTTATAGTGACATGCATACCTCTATATGGATCCCGCCTCCCTTGTTATGATGCATTGAGGTGACTTGTTGCAAACGTATTCGCGACACGGGTTTCATGAGCTGCATCAGAGTCAAACTCCAAGAGATATCCATAGATGATTATTTGTCTTTCGAGAAAACGCGATCACTCTGTCGACATTCGGTTACTTGTAATTGTGGTTTAAAGTAACTTGTCAAGCGACATACATCAACGATGAGGTGCAGATCCGTGTACTGACACATTCATGCTGTAGACTGTCGCCTATAAAAAGAATTACAAATTTTACAGTACGGTGATGTAAAATTTGTAAAATTTTTAATAAGCGAAAGTCTACAGCATGAATGTGTTTTAGAAAATGCATGTCAACTTTGCTGTATAGAATTTTACACATTTATTCCGACCAATTTGACTTTTAACCTTTATCCAGGGAAAATCAAGAAATAGCACGACCTTTAAATTTCATATATCATGCTACAGACAGTGCCCTATTATGGGGTATATTGTCTACATCTACTTCTACATGGGTACTCTGCAAATAACATTTAAGTGACTGGCAGAGGATTCCTCGAACCACCTTCACAATTCTCTGCTATTCTCATCTCGTATAGCGCGCGGAAAGAATGAACACCTATATCTTTCCGTACGAGCTCTGATTTCCCTCATTTTATGGTGCTGATCGTTTCTCCCGAAGTAGGTCGGTGTCAACAAAATATTTTCGCATTCGGAGGAGAGAGTTGGTGATTGGAATTTCGTGAGAAGATTTCGCCGCAACGAAAAACGCCTTTCTTTTAATGATGTCCAGCCCAAATCCTGTATCATTTCCGTGACACTCTCTCACATATTTCGCGATAATACAAAACATGCTGCCTTTCTTTGACCTTTTTCGATGTACTCCGTCAGTCCTATCTGGTAAGGATCCCACAATGCGCAGCAGTATTCTAAAAGAGGACGGACACGCGTAGTGCAGGCAGTCTCCTTAGTAGGTATGTTACATTTTCTAAGTGTCCTGCCAATAAAACGCAGTCTTTGGTTAGCTTTCCCCACAACATTTTCTATGTGTTCCTTCCAATTTAAGTTGTTTGTAATTGTAATACCTAGGTATTTAGTTGAATTTACGGCTTTTAGATTGTTGTGGTCTACAGTCCTGAGACTGGTTTGATACAGCTCTCCATGCTACTCTATCCTGTGCAAGCTTCTTCATCTCCCAGCACTTACTGCAACCTACATCCATCTGATTGTGCTTAGTGTACTCATCTCTTGGTCTCCCTCTACGATTTTTACCCTCCACGCTGCCCTCCAATGCTAAATTTGTGATCCCTTGATGCCTCAGAACATGTCCTACCATGCGGTCCCTTCTTCTTGTCAAGTTGTGCCACAAACTCCTCTTCTCCCCAATTCTATTCAATACCTCCTCATTAGTTATGTGACCTACCCATCTAAATTTCAGCATTCTTCTGTAGCACCACATTTCGAAAGCTTCTATTCTATTCTTGTCCAAACTATTTATCGTCCAAGTTTCACTTCCATACATGGCTACACTCCATACAAATACTTTCAGAAACGACTTCCTGACACTTAAATCTATACCCGATGTTCACAAATTTCTCTTCTTCAGAAACGCTTTCGTTGCCATTGCCAGTCTACATTTTATATCCTCTCTACTTCGACCATCATCAGTTATTTTGCTCCCCAAATAGCAAAACTCCTTTACTACTGTAAGTGTCTCATTTCCTAATCTAATTCCCTCAGCATCACCCGATTTAATTCGACTACATTCCATTATCCTCGTTTTGCTTTTGTTGATGTTCATCTTATATCCTCCTTTCAAGACACTGTCCATTCCGTTCAACAGCTCTTCCAAGTCCCTTGCTGTCTCTGATAGAATTACAATGTCATCGGCGAACCTCAACGTTTTTATTTCTTCTCCATGGACTTTAATACCTACTCCGAATTTTTCTTTTGTTTCCTTTACTGCTTGCTCAATATACAGATTGAATAACATCGGGGACAGGCTACAACCCTGTCTCACTCCCTTCCCAACCGCTGCTTCCCTTTCATGTCCCTCGACTCTTATAACTGACACCTGGTTTCTGTACAAATTGTAAATAGCTTTTCGCTCCCTGTATTTTGCCCCTGCCACCTTTAGAATTTGAAAGAGAGCATTCCAGTCAACATTGTAAAAAGCTTTCTCTAAGTCTACAAATGTTAGAAATGTAGGTTTGCCTTTCCTTAATCTACACTCCTGGAAATTGAAATAAGAACACCGTGAATTCATTGTCCCAGGAAGGGGAAACTTTATTGACACATTCCTGGGGTCAGATACATCACATGATCACACTGACAGAACCACAGGCACATAGACACAGGCAACAGAGCATGCACAATGTCGGCACTAGTACAGTGTATATCCACCTTTCGCAGCAATGCAGGCTGCTATTCTCCCATGGAGACGATCGTAGAGATGCTGGATGTAGTCCTGTGGAATGGCTTGCCATGCCATTTCCACCTGGCCCCTCAGTTGGACCAGCGTTCGTGCTGGACGTGCAGACCGCGTGAGACGACGCTTCATCCAGTCCCAAACATGCTCAATGGGGGACAGATCCGGAGATCTTGCTGGCCAGGGTAGTTGACTTACACCTTCTAGAGCACGTTGGGTGGCACGGGATACATGCGGACGTGCATAGTCCTGTTGGAACAGCAAGTTCCCTTGCCGGTCTAGGAATGGTAGAACGATGGGTTCGATAACGGTTTGGATGTACCGTGCACTATTCAGTGTCCCCTCGACGATCACCAGTGGTGTACGGCCAGTGTAGGAGATCGCTCCCCACACCATGATGCCGGGTGTTGGCCCTGTGTGCCTCGGTCGTATGCAGTCCTGATTGTGGCGCTCACCTGCACGGCGCCAAACACGCATACGACCATCATTGGCACCAAGGCAGAAGCGACTCTCATCGCTGAAGACGACACGTCTCCATTCGTCCCTCCATTCACGCCTGTCGCGACACCACTGGAGGCGGGCTGCACGATGTTGGGGCGTGAGCGGAAGACGGCCTAACGGTGTGCGGGGCCGTAGCCCAGCTTCATGGAGACGGTTGCGAATGGTCCTCGCCGATACCCCAGGAGCAACGGTGTCCCTAATTTGCTGGGAAGTGGCGGTGCGGTCACCTACGGCACTGCGTAGGATCCTACGGTCTTGGCGTGCATCCGTGCGTCGCTGCGGTCCGGTCCCAGGTCGACGGGCACGTGCACCTTCCGCCGACCACTGGCGACAACATCGATGTACTGTGGAGACCTCACGCCCCACGTGTTGAGCAATTCGGCGGTACGTCCACCCGGCCTCCCGCATGCCCACTATACGCCCTCGCTCAAAGTCCGTCAACTGCACATACGGTTCACGTCCACGCTGTCGCGGCATGCTACCAGTGTTAAAGACTGCGATGGAGCTCCGTATGCCACGGCAAACTGGCTGACACTGACGGCGGCGGTGCACAAATGCTGCGCAGCTAGCGCCATTCGACGGCCAACACCGCGGTTCCTGGTGTGTCCGCTGTGCCGTGCGTGTGATCATTGCTTGTACAGCCCTCTCGCAGTGTCCGGAGCAAGTATGGTGGGTCTGACACACCGGTGTCAATGTGTTCTTTTTTCCATTTCCAGGAGTGTATTTTCTAAGATAAGTCGTAGGGTCAGTGTTGCCTCACGTGTTCCAACATTTCTGCGGAATCCAAACTGATCTTCGCCGAGGTCGGCTTTTACCAGTTTTTCCATTCGTCTGTAAGGAATTCGCGTTAGTATTTTGCAGCTGTGACTTATTAAACTGATAGTTCGGTGATTTTCACATCTGTCAACACCTGCTTTTTTTCGGATTGGAATTATTATATTCTTCCTGAAGTCTGAGGGTATTTCGCCTGTCTCATACATCTTGCTCACCAGATGGTAGAGTTTTGTCAGTACTGGCTCTCCCAAGGCCTTGTTTCGACTCAGGTCTTTCAGTGCTCTGTCAAACTCTTCACGCAGTATCGTATCTCCCATTCAATCTTCGTCTACATCCTCTTCCATTTCCATAATATTGTCCTCAAGTACATCGCCCTTGTATAGACCCTCTATATACTCCTTCCACCTTTCTGCTTTCCCCTCTTTGCTTAGAACTGGGTTTCCATCTGAGCTCTTGATATTCATACAAGTGGCTCTCTTTTCTCCAAAGGTCTCTTTAATTTTCCTGTAGGCAGTATGTATCTGACCCCTAGTGAGATAAGCCTCCACATCCTTACATTTGTCCTCTAGCCATCCCTGCTTAGCCATTTTACACTTCCTGTCGATCTCATTTTTGAGACGTTTGTATTCATTTTTGCCTGCTTTCAGATTAGACTGATTTATCGTGTAACCGAAGTTTAATGAGTTCCTTTTAGCACTCATGTGAATGACCTCACACTTTTCGTTATTTAGGGTCAACTGCCACTTTTCGCACCACTCAGATATCTTTTCTAAATCGTTTTTCAGTTTGTTTTGATCTTCTGATGACTTTATTAGTCGATAAACGACAGTGTCATCTGAAAACAACCTAAGACGGCTGCTGAGATTATATAGATAAGGAACAGCAAAGGGCCTATACACTATCTTGGGGAACGCCAGAAATCACTTCTGTTTTACTCGATGCATTTCCGTCAATTACTACGAACTGTGACCTCTCTGAGAGGAAATCACAAATCCAGGCACATATACATCAACGGTTATCAGTGAAATATTGTGCTCATACACGTTAGATACAGAGACTGTCGCAGTATCTAAGTTGAATGACTCAGAATATTTCACTGAAAACTGTTGATATATATCATAATATGCCCTATAGTGGGGCACTCGGCTGCAGAATTATATATGAAATGTAGAAATCTTGTTGTTTTTTGCTTTTACCTGAATAATGATTTAAAACTGAAAACAGTCGGAATAAACGAGTAGAACTCAGTACAGCAAAATCAACATACATTTTCTAAAATGTTAAATTTATAATTCAAGTCTCCACTGACCCCGATAAAATTTCAGGAAAATATTGAGATTAAAATTGAAACACATAATTTCCTATTCTGTCCCTAGTTTTAGCAGTTCCATTATAAACAGGCCTTTGACGACAACCCAATTATCAACACCGCATTTAATCTGAAGTGGCTTCGAAAATACTCTATTTAAGTATGCAAATACAGGAACACGTCGGTAATTTATAAACATGGGCTGGCAAGATTTTCACATTTTAGAGGTGTATATTGAAAATTTCGCTGGAACACAAACTTTGAGTAATTAGCATCCCAGAATTCGGTGGAGTTACCTTTGCAACAGGGTTAAATGATTCCCTCATGGAAATATCTTCTACGCAATAAAAGCATTTAGGAATGAGGTTTGTGTGGCTTTAATGATGAAATCGCCTACACGCCGTAAAACTGGATCGCTGACCCGCTTTATTATTTCACTTTATTATGCTGGCACGTCATAAAATGTTGATAAAGTGTGGGTAGTGTTTTTACGTAGCCCGCAGCGAGTCGCAGGTACGAAGAGCGCTGGCCACAAAAAACGGCGGGACCCAGCAACCAGATTACCTGCCTCCTCCATTCTTTAATTGTGAAGAAATTAGGGCGTGGCCGGGTAAAATGTGGACGCCAGGAATTCCATGGAGACGCTCATCAGTAAATGCCCGCAGGTCGGCTCTCGGGGACGAAAAGTCCTCCGAGACACGCGCTTATCGTGTCCATGCTTCTCCTCATAAGTTTCGTTTGGTTCCGCATCTCTTTGTTCAGCGCACGCTCTTGGTTCAGGTTATTATATTTCTCAGATTACAGTGAGGAGTGGGAAAGGTATTAGGATACTTTTCATTCACAGATCCTTTTCTTTCACTTTATTAAATTTAACTGTTCTGTACTTGGCGCACCCCTTCACAGTTCGAAGCCACTCATCAAAAAAATTTTGTCGAGTATGTTCTGGTAGCTGGACTCATTCATCACCTTACGGCTGTAAAAGTTCTTCATCAGAAAAATATAGCTGTCACTTCACTTTTGGAAACAAGCATGTCACACTGGACAAGCTATAGGCAAAGTTTCTGGGAGATTTAAGCTCTCTGTAGTTGAACAGTTAGAATAATTTTTATAGCGACATGCTAAGTCGCTGTCACGCCGAAAGAACGAACTCATGGGTGTACCCAAATGTATCAGCCAAGATAAAAACTCGCAACAATATCATTCAGAGGCTGTGTGGCACAACCGTGGGGAGAGGGGGGGGACTTCAGTGGAGACCTTGCGCACATCGGCCCTTGCACTGGTTTTTTTTTAGTCGCAAGGTATTGTGCTTCAGTGTGGTGTAATAGTTTTCATATCAGCCTCATCGATGATCCCCTCGACAACACGATACGCGTGATTACTGGTACAGTCATACGAACTCTTGTCTACTGGCTTTCACTGCTAAGCAATATCTGCCCACCACACATTCGCAGAATTGAGAACCTGCTTAGAGATTACCACAGTATGCAAGAGAGTAACGAACTATCCATTCATCACAACATACCTGTTCTTACGAAGAAATGGGCTTCTTTCGAGACAGCCGACACTACTGTACGCTGAGCAGCTAACTGCTAGTAACGTGAAAGTCAGAAATCTCTGGAACAAGAACTGTCAACACATCGAATATTACCGAGAACTAGAATGGTTCCAGAAATATAACTGTGACACTGTGGGTCAAAGTATACAGAATCCTCACAAGATGTGGTCGGTGCTCTGACTCACTCTATAAATGGGGTACTGTGAAGTCTCCGAGTTGTAATTGTGGTGTACTGAAACAATTTATCAGACATATAAGAGAGGAGTGGGTCCTCCGATGTTATAACAGTATGTGGAATGATTTTATTACTGCCAACGCCACAGCAGTGGAATGGATTAGAAACCTAGATATTAATATTTAGTCGTTTTACTTTTGTTTTATAATGTGACATTCATTACATATTATAAATGTACTGCATGTTCGTGCCATACGGATGATGATGATGATAATGATGGTTGCCTCCTTAGACTGATTGTTTTACAAGGCTCTGTAGAATTAGGTTGGCACAATTTTTACCGCAACTCTTCACTGAGACATCGTCTTGTGATTATCTCACTTCTGGGGATAAAAACAACCGCTACCCTTTAGTGACAGAGTGTAGTTTTTGAAACAGGTCAGGCACTCACTCACCTCCAAGGATGGCCACATATTTTAGCGACGTGAAATTAGTAATTTCAAAAATTTTATTTTGTGATCTTAAACTATTTGATATAAATTGCAATAGCTACAGAAATACATTTAACAGCACGATCTTTTGACTGCAGATAATATACGGGCAGATGTAATAATACACAGAAGTTAGGCAATGAAACGTTGAATTGCAAAACTATCATATCGGTGGATCGGCGAGAAACTAAAAAAATCACGCTGCTTGTCAAAAAAAGCTGAAGCACCCAGTAGAGTAGAAGGAAACGAAATGAAACGCCACGGACTGAGAGGGTATGGCGTAGGCAGTATGAGCCCACTTATAAGTATGAAGTTGCATCCCCTCTCTTCTGGATGCATGCACTGGCTGGTTTGGGAAGGTGTCAAAAAGCCGCTGTATCCTCTCCTGAAGAAATCTGGACCACAACCGTTGTAACTAGTCCGTGATATTCTGGAACAGACACTGGGGCGGAGCAGATATCCGTGCTGTTCCCACAGAGGTTCTGTTGGGTACAGATCTTGGAATCTTGATGGCCACTGGAGTACTTCAACATCATTCAGACAGTAAATTTGAGACACGTGCAATATATGGACTGGCGTTGTCCTGTTGAAAAAGGCGTCACGGTACTGTCGCATGAGAAATAACAAATGAGGACGTAAGATGTCTGTGACGCACCATTGCGGGTCCAGATTTCCGTCAGTCATTACCAGAAGTCATACCCGATGCCTCCTAACACCATGGTGCTATGAGTAACAACATCACTGCACGTCTCGAAAACACTGGAAGAATGGGATGTCTTTCCATGTCGCCGCCATACTCGCCGACATGCTCGTCGACGATGGTCATCCCTGGTACTGCAGAACCACAATACATTGCTGTAGAAAATATGAAGACATTCGTCAGCAGTCCGTGCTCCCCGAACCCGGCACCATTCCAGACGCAGTTTTTTGTGTTGTTGTGTTAACGTCAAGGCAACAGAATTATGCAGGGACTCCTTTACTTGTTCTCGGATAGCACGGGCAGATGTAAAAGGATTACGATGTACAGTACACTCGTCGCATTTGGTCAATCGGAAGCGTGACGAAGAGTTTCGTGCCCTCACGTTTCCTTTCAACACTGGGCCACTGTCACATCTAATTGCCACAAAAATCTGGATATTGCACGTTTCGACCATACAGTCAAATGGAGATTGTGATGTAATCAAGGCTACTGCATACTAGGAACCCCTAGATACCTTTGAATGCCTATCATTTCATTTAGCAATTCGATGACTTTATGTAAACTGATTTCTACGTAAGCAATATACAGGGTGAGCACAAAGTCTTGCCCAGATTATAACAATTTATTACAGAAAACCGTTTCACATAATAATGTACATTTGATGCCCTTACATAGGTTAGTGTCACTATTTTTTTTAGACCACTTACGTTAGTAAACCTCAACGTGTGCTCCCTTAGTAGTTCGGAGAATGTCAAGGCGGTATTCCAGTTCGCGCCACGTGTTTCGTAACATATCCTACCCTTCAGTTCGTCGACGTCAGCAACTGGTATGACGTGGACTCTGTCCTTGATATAGCCCAAGAAAAAAAAAAGTCAAGGGGCGTAATGTCTGGAGAGGGGAGTAATGTCCGGATAGGTGGATTGGAAGGAACGGTCCAACACCCGGGCCAACCTGCTCTCCAGACATTACGCCCCTTGACTTTTTTTCTGGGGCTATATCAAGGACAGAGTCTTCGTCACACCAGTAGCTGACGTCGACGAACTGAAGGCTAGGATACAAGCTGCTGTGGGTACTGTGACAGAACACATGTTACGAAACACGTGGCGGGAACTGAAATACCACCTCGACGTTCTCCGAGCTGCCAAGGGAGCACACGTTGAGTTTTACTAACGTAAGTGGTCTTTAAAAAAAAAACTAGTAACATTAACCTATGTAAAGCCATCGAATGTAAATTATTATGTCAAACGGTTATTCTGATGATCAGGGCAAGACTTTGTGCTCATCTTGTACTTTATGAACTACTCCTTTCAATTTGAATAGAATAATTTTGAAGTTAATTAACAAGAAACATAGCTGCAGAAATTTAACGACTATAGAGCCATTTATAATACTTTTTTATCTACGTTTTGTTATATTTATGTAAAACATACACTTAAGGACAATTTAAATACTTCGTCATTAGATTCTTCGCTTACGATTGTAATCCCTCCTATCTGTTTCGCTTAGTATGAAGAGACATTGTGAAGTCAGGTAAGACTGTGCAGCTAAAGAGGGTATTTGGACTGTCGTAGTTCATGTAAGCAGATGAACATTATATTACTGCGTATGTTGAATGTTTATTATGGACCAGTTATTTGTGTATCTCAAGATGCAGAAGCTAAAGATGAAGAACTTTTATTATTTAGTTGTTTAAGTTATGGGACTTAACTTCTGAGGTCATAAGTCCCCTAGAAAAAGAACTACTTAAACCTAACTAACCTAAAGATATCACGCACATTCATGCCCGAGGCAGGATTCGAACCTGCGACCGTAGCGGTCGCGTAGCTCCAGACTGTAGCGCCTAGAACCGCTCGGCCACTCCGGCCAGCTATTACGCATGCTGTGTGTGGTTTGAATGGGGTGGTGGTAGGGGATGCGGTAGGAGGACGGACATTTTTCAATTCATAGATAAGTTTTTATGTTGAAACTGTATC
Source organism: Schistocerca piceifrons (assembly GCF_021461385.2). Classification (NCBI taxonomy): domain Eukaryota; kingdom Metazoa; phylum Arthropoda; class Insecta; order Orthoptera; family Acrididae; genus Schistocerca; species Schistocerca piceifrons. The sequence continues at coordinate 566,863,507 of NC_060149.1, forward strand.
ATATATACGCAGAAAAGGAATAATATACATATTTTTCGTTGCTACAATAAAATACGCTGATCTCTAAATGGGCAGCAGGTACACACTCACCAAAAAGTAAATATAAACTGTAAATTAACTCGTTCCATGTCATCACGTCATGAAGAGCAAATGATGTACGGAAAATCTGAGTAAGAGTAGTCCGCGATACTTGACCAACGCGTTCTCTTAATCTGGTCTTTTCGTGATTTAAAACGTTTTAAATGGTTCAAATGGCTCTGAGCACTATGGGACTTAACATCTGTCATCAGTTCCCTAGAACTTAGAACTACTTAAACCTAACTAACCTAAGGACATCACACACATCCATGCCCCAGGCAGGATTCGAACCTGCGACCGTAGCGGTCGCGCTGTTCCAGACTGAAGCGGCTGGCAACGTTTCAGATATTCCCTCACTTTATTACCAAGAATCCTGAGTAACCAAACATGTATTACTCTGTTTCACTGCCACTGATAGTTCTACAAACATTTTCGATCGAAATGGAAAAATTGTGATCAGTAGCTGTCTCGATGTTTATGACCAGAGCTATTGTCTTTATCTACAAAAATCCTGAAATCAGTCCACGTAAGAGGGAAATGAAAAGATGCTATTTAAATCTTAGCTAAAATGGAGTTGATAAAGGAGGATAGCACGCACGCATATCTGATATTCTGTTATTGTTTCGGGAAGTTCTACAACAGCTTCTTGGGAGCGTTTTAATCACTGCAGAGGCGGGCATAGTGGCCTATTAAGCAGGCTAGTGGGCAAACCTGTGTGCCATCACATCGTTTCTCTGTCCAGTAACCATGTTCCACAAGCTTCGCCTCCAGATGGCCAAAAGCGTCTTAGTGCAGAGAACTCCACATACACGAGAGAGTAGTAAATACGTCGAGAGGACTTAACGACCTCACGGCGGACGATCTGTAAAACACATAACTGCGACAGCGGAGTCGCCATTAGGACACCGAGTGGAAGGTTGACGCCACTGTGTTACTTAATTCAGGTCTTCTGTATAAATGGACAGGCGCTAATGAACGGGAACTGGGCGTGCCTCGAGAGCGCAGCAAACACCGCCGTGTGTGTGGTCCGCCGCGCGCCGCCAGCCGCCGCTGCGAATTAACGATGGCGCCTCTCCCACTGCCACTATCACTGGCACAGAGATGAAACAAAAATTTCTATGCTTTCAACATCCTTCCACTCAAAAGGTAGACGGAAACGACGTCACTGAATTATAACATGGTTGCTATTGTTGTTTACAACAACTGGAATCTTCACTACGTAACAACAGATGAAAATTAATAGTTTAACGGGTTGTCGATCTCTAGTACACTGGATAAGACCAGGTTAGGAAATTGGTCACTGGACTTTCAATGGACGTGGAATACACCTGAAGCAGTTTATGGAAATATCGAATGACCTGAATCAGGATCAAGTGTACGTGACACGAACGCTGCTCCTCATAAATACTAAACCTGCGTCTACATCACTACTCGATCGCTCGACAACAGTTTAGTTATAAGTTTGAAATGTACTGGAAAACTGACAAGGCTACACATTGAACTATATAAAAACATTAAGCCCCTTGCAGAAATGGTGCGATATCAATCTAATGTCGTAGATGAGCGAGTCACTGGCGACATAATGATTGTAGCTGCAGTGATCTGTGTTGGCTAAGAGCGGCCTCGAGAATCAATTATTATTGCCACCATGCACCTGCGCTATCACGCCTGGTAGGGTAATGGGCGTGCGGAGCACCAGACGGTTAGAGAATACTGTCAAGGGACACGACAATAGCGCGTACGCATGTGCGACAACTCTAACAGCATTTGACAGATTTTGACAGTTCCCTCACCATGGGGCTGCACGTGGTTAGCAGGTCGAATCCTGCAAATCTCAGGCACGTAGGCATTTGGATGTAAAAGCAAACTTTAGTCGGACTGATTAACGAGAAGAAACGCACACTCGTCGTCACGTTACCGAGAGACCAAGCCAGACCATAACACTGAAGGACTGCTGTGTTACATTTTGGGAACATCGTAACCCCATGTTGCATTTCAGGTGCATCGTAACCTCTTCACGTCTGTGCCTCCTACCCGTACGCAAGCTATGGACTCATTACAACACACCATGTATTCCTGCACTACTGATAGCAGAACAGCAGCTGAGAGCATAAAACATCGCCGTCCCATGGAAAGGTTGCCGGCAACACCATAACACAGACGGCTTCGTAGTGCTTCCGCATTCGAGAAGCATAGACTGCTGACAAATGGTGTTGTATCTTTTTCAGCGATGAATCTTATTCTCTACTACCTCGGATGACAATCGTCTACGAATATGTTCGCTCCTTGGAGACACAACACATTCTGCCATCGTTTTCGAGGGTCCTACCAGTGTATGGAGCCACGAAGTATAGCTTGCAGCCCCGAATCTACGATATTTCCAAAATGGGGGAAAACTTGATAGTGGCTCCTCCCTTCCCTCCCCTCCCCTCGAGCGTTTCAGATATGACGTCAAAAAGTTTAATAACTCGATTTTCAAAAATGTGTTCATTTTGAAGGGCAGATTTTTCGGAAGAGTTTGATAAGTAAAACATCTATGTTCGAGGAATGTAAGACATACTATTTCGTTTCAAGTGTGCCACAGTGCTGTGCCACGCCTCTTCGCATAGCATTCTCCTATCGCATGTCAATGTATTTCGCTCTGTGGAATTCAAACGTGTATATTTTGTAATGGAAGCCATCAAACCTATATTCTGGATAGTGGAAATCAAAATATCCTGTGATGCATCTTCAGCTCCCAGTCGGCCGGTTTGGCATCCTACCCCCTTAAAAGAAAAAAAAAAGAAAAAAAAAAAAACCACAATTAATTCTGGGTAGGATTATATGTGACCTGGAGAGTAAGAACTCTTAAGAAAATTAGCACCCTTTTTTGCCTGCTAGCTAATAACTCTCTTTTGTGTGACATAAAATTAAATATGAAGACATAAAACCAGCAAAGACAAGAAACAAACAAGAGAACGCACATTTCATCAACCCTTAGGTCCCCGCATTTTTTTCTCTCTAATCTTGCTACAGCTTTACACAGTAGCATGCTTTCCTTTCTGCCAAAGAATCTATTACTTCATCAATGTCCATCAAACGTTTTGCTATGTGAAAACTCAAAATGTCATTGTCTAATACTGAAAAAGCTGTTAATACGAATAGCACCCAAGACAGGTGTGGTTTCTGGATTTAATGACGTCCATTTGGTCACTGCCTGCTAGATAAAACGAAACAGACCTTTCCAGTTTGCCAGCAATTGTAATACACGACAAATACCAGAGACTATTTTGGCACAAATCGTCATTTTTAAGTACCTACTTACATAAATAACACGACAGAATATAATTCGCGAAATACCAATATCAAATACCTATTTGGCCTACTACAAGCAAAAAGTTTTATGTTAGGTAATAGTTTCACACTTCATTCACATGCTCCAGTTTCTCAAGCTTGAGATCGAAAAGTAGTAGAAAGAAATTTTCATATGAATTTGGAATCGTTATATTCTTCCATATAATTTGTGTGATGTCACTGTCTCTTCTCCTTCCTTGTTCTAACAAACGATCTTGACATCACTAATTCTGTAACTATTACTGCCATTGTCAAAACTTATTCTCCAGTTAACTTCGCTAACTCTGCCAGAATCATCGGTTCAGCTTTCCCGCGTTTATTCTCCGGTTAGGTGTTATTATAGGTTCGTACAACGAGTTTTTCGCGCTATTCCGCGAACTGAACAAGCGGCTGCTAACCGGGGACTGTACAACTGGTCCTTAGCAGTTTAGCCATCTGGCAAAATATTTCTGTTAAAATTTCATTTTCTTGGATACGCTGAGATGATAATATCTAGTCCTTTTAACCTGTTATTCCTGTTTGTCGTTTATTTCCACTCTGGAAGTCTCAATCTGTGGATTCCGCTAACAATTACAACAAGGCTGATCATTCGCACACCCAATCAACCACATACACATACGCGATTGGCATTCACCCGTTCGGGTTTATTCGGCTCCTTTTGCATGCATTCAAAAATCAACATATGATTCGTTCAGAAATCAACTTATAATATGTTCAAAAACCAACTGGGATGCGTTTCAAAATCATATGATTAATCGATAGACCAACATACGCTGGATGCTAAGGGCTTTGTGAAACAGGTTTTTTTCTTCAAGAATATGAATTTGGTGCCCCCTGAAAAATTGCCGCTCCGGGCAGATACCCCGGTTTGTCCCCCTCACATCCCCACCCTATATTCGGGCTTGATAACTTCAAGCAATCTGTGGTAATGGTACAAGTAACTTGTGACACAACGTTACGACACGATTATACTGGGTCTTCACCTGTTACCCATCTACATCCACATACATACTCCGCAAGCCACTGTGTGGTGTGTGGCGGAGAGTACCTTGCACCACTAATAAATAGTCATTTCCTTCCCTGATACACTCACAAACTGAGCAAGGGGAAAACGCCTGCCTGTAATGCCTCCGTACTAACCCTAATATCTCTTGTCTTCGTCCTCTTTACGCGAAATGTATGTTAGTGGCAGTAGAAGCTTCCTATAGTAAGCCTCAGATGAGGGTTCTTTATAAATTTTTTCAATATTCAATATTGTTCCTCGAAAAGAACGTTACCTTCCCTCTAGGGATTCCCATTTGAGTTCCCGAAGCATTTCCGTAATAGCGGCGTGCTGATCGAACCTACCAGTAACAGATATAGCAGCTCGCCGCTGAACAACTTCGATACCTTCCTGTAATTCGACGTGGTGGGGATCCCAAACACACGAACAGCCTTCAAGAATGAGTCACACTGGTGTTGTATTCGCGATTTCCTTTACAAATGGACCACACTTTCCTAGTTTTCTTCAAAGAAACCAAAGTCTATCAGTTGCCTCCCCTACTAGAATCCATGCATGCTCGTTCCATTTTATATCGCTTTGCAACGTTACGTATAGATATTTAATCAGCGTGGTTGTGTCGTACAGCACACTACTAGTGCTGTATTCGAACAGTACAGGTTTGGGTTTTCCTACTCAAACTTACATTTTTCTGCAGTTAGAGCTAGCTGCCACTAATCACACCAACTACAAGTAATCTTGTACCTTCCTACAGTCACTCTAAGACGACGCCTTCACATACACCTTAGCATCATCAGCAAAAAGCCGCAGACTGCTGCGCACCCTGCCCGTCAGATCATTTACGAATATGTTACACAGAAAAACATCCTATCACAGTTCCCTGAGGCACTCCCATCACGAAACCGAGTACTGGAACCATCTTTCATAGGGACTATGCCTCTTCACATAGTAGCTACTGCTGTGAACTGAATGCATGACGATTATATTTCTCATTTGTCTAGCTAGGTCCACATATCAGGACAGATGTGTTACCAGCATTAACGTCAGCTCCACATCCCTATTAATCTCCTGGATATGGAGCATAGGTTACATCATTTGTTGGGCACTTGCTTCAGGGTATCAGCAGAAGATACACCAGATGTGTGACACCCGTAACTACCCAAGTAGTTTGTCGGTCCCTGCTCGACCAGTCGCATCATCGTACTGCCAGCTTTGTTGTAAGCCACATAACGTCTAAATACATGAAGTTTCGTTTCATTTACTTCTAATTATCTTTCTTTCCAAGCCAGTATATGACTGTCTACAGCGCTCAGGGAGATTTCCACTGTTCTTTAACAGATACTCCGCCGACGATTTGCCGAAGTTCCTGATACAGCTTGGCCAAAAGAAGTGTTGCACTTTGACAATGGCTTGGAGATTACGTGGGCACTGTGGGAAAACAAGAAAAATACGATATGTCCTTTTACCAATCGGATTAATCTCCGCCTACAGAAGAAACAAAATAAAAATGGTTCCAATGGCTCTGAGCACTATGCGACTTAACGTCTGAGGTCATCAGTCGCCTAGAACTTAGAACTAATTAAACCTAACTAACCTAAGGACATCACACACATCCATGCCCGAGGCAGGATTCGAACCTGCGACCGTAGCGGTCGCTCGGCTCCAGACTGTAGTGCCTAGAACCTCACGGCCAGAAACAAAATAACTTGGTTAAAAAGCCTGTAAGCATACGTCGCCTCAAGTTGTTCCAAACTCCGTCATTTTATTTGCCGCCATTATATTGGTTTGTTAGAGTCATTCTGTTGTAGTTTTCTTTTCATGAAAGAAGCAAGTTAATAAGATTTTAAAAATAAGTAATCCCACCGCTTATGAAATTCCCATTAAAAGGGAGAGTATTCCTGACGGAGTGTGAAACATGAATTTCTGACTGCAACGTGTATTTTAAACTGCTGTCGACGCAGTGCAACCATCAACCTTACCAAAGCTACGCAGCTTTGAACGGACTCAGTCTTCACAGGAATTCTTGGCTATAGCATTTTGCGACCGAAGAGTATAGACGGAATTTTTAGAGCATCGATCATCCACACCATCTGAGATGTACTCCCAGACTCATTTGAAACTGGGACATGATATTCACAAGTCATGGAGCTAAAAGCTGAAATCTGGAGCGGTCTTGGTTCAAGACAATTCACGCCCACGTTTTATCACGCACACTGGTATAATCCCTTTACAACGTTCAATTCAGTACTGACTGAAACTCAATTAAAAGCTAAATCTCTCCTCATTGTGTTATGGAGTGAGAGATTGAGGCACAGTTGTATTTATCCGTCGGCTGGATGGAGACGTTAGGCTCGGTAGCTCCTTGGCTCAGTGACTCACACGATATGGGTACACATCTACCACATCATAACAAATCGGAGGAAGGTAACGACAAATCACAGCCACGAGGACCTTCCCCTGTACGGCAATGCATGGCTCTCAAATCGTCTCTCCCCCTCCCCTCCCCAGCGCCACCACCTAACGTTCATATTCTGACTAAGACTCTTAACAACTGGCAACATTCGGTACGTTTACATAGCGTAGGTTATTGAGTAGCCACTTTCGGGACAAAAAGTTGGTTCACATGATAATCTAAACCGACCGATCTTGTGCGGCATTTTGCTGTGGCCGCACATCATGTTGGACTGCTTCCATGTTCACATCTCAGACGATAGAATATCATCAGTATCAAAATCGAATCGCTTGAAAATGCTTCATTATATTTATTATTTTACTTCAGTACAGTCTCCACCACCAACTCCTTTCGGTTCTACACTGCGCTTCTTTGAGTAAAAGGACGTATGTGGTCGAGAAGAATGAACAAGAAGGCAACAGAGATCCTGTAGTTGATGCAACCAAAACGCAGGGCTCAAAGGGTTTGTGGGAGCAGTCGTTAAAATTCTAAAGTTATCCACCTGCATACTTCAATATCACATAGTGCAGTCTTATTAGATGCAGAAAACTGTGTTCCGAAAAAGAAAATCTCATAACAGAAAGGTCTTTATAGCACAAGTCGTCGAAATGGACCAAAAAATGAACTATCCTACGCTAACGGAGACCAAGAAAAGACAACAGTCCAGGCCATCTCATCTGAATGGCAAGTCGTCTCCCTAAATTAGATAACACACCCGGCAGCTGCCCATAATGTCGTCTCTAGCAGCTATGATCATGGTCCCACCGTGGTTGTAACCGAGGCAATGTGCTGTCTATAAGAAACTTATTGTAGACAAGACATTAAAAACGAGAGAAATGCAAGAGGGAAAGAAAGAAGAGAAACTATTCGAAGCTCATAGTTTATTGAAACTCTCTTATGGTCCAGTGTTCGATGACTGCTTGCGAGCTGTGTGTATCAAAACATTATTTTTAAGCTCCTCCGTGTTACGTGTACTCTGTCTTTGTGTGGTCAACATTTAATGAACATTAGAAGTGAAAATATACCAAATGTATCGGGAGATCATTGAATTAAAGCTTGTGTCTGAAGTCTGTCCTCGACCGACTCGAGCCATAGTCTTGCTGCTACAGTTCCAAAATAAGTTAAATGGCACCCGACTCAATGGCAGTAGTAGTTATACGTATGTATTACAGCTTTAGTCGCAATTGCAAGTGCAGGGAATTCAGTATGTATATTTTACCACCGATTTTACGCCCGACATACTAGCCTAGAAAACATATGATAGAGGAGCTCGGAAACACGCAGACACGCTTAACATTTGTCATGTTTGGTAGAGCTATAATTTACAACGCCAAAATGCATGACCCATCCTAAATATTCAATTCTTTAACGTTAGCTACCAAAGATCTCCGTGTTACGCCGTGTCTCAACTCAGCGTCTCGAACACTCCCTACACGTGAATAAGGGACTGACACAAGAAAATAGAGAGGCTCATTTGTTATTATTCCCATTGTGTCGAAATTACTTTCAGTGTAGCATTTCCTTGGAAGTTATATATCCACAGGGCGTATTTGCTCCACACGAACGTAAGCTGCGTGTAGTGTAGTAACTGTAACACAGCATCATCATTACTACGCCAAAGTGATACCGACCAGCAGGATTAATGAGCGAATTGTTACAATCCAATAGCTGTAATCTGATGGACATGTGTTCAGCTCACCACCCATGATGTATTTTTACCATGGTTTCCCTAAAAAAATTTCCGTCGAAATTTTAGAATGTTCCTTCGAAAAGGCCAGACTGATTCCTTCCCAGCTATTGTCTAATTCAACCTTGTGCCCCGTTCATTTTTTATTTCACTTCATTTTTTCAACATGCTCCATTACAATATTTGTAATACTACATGTTTGGATACCGAGATACACAAAGAATAAGTCTAATTATGACGAGTTACTATAGCATAGATGAAAATTATTCGCAATCGAAAAATTATGTCAGGTTAGCAGGTAGAACATGATAAAAATGCGTTGTGACTCTTGTCTCTTCACATTTTGTTTGACATAGCAAATAACTTATGTAGAAAAATTAAGCTAAATTTGACTGAAATTCAAGCGTGCCTGAGTCTCAATGGAGAGACGAGCGACTATGTAATTATTTTCTTTTTGAAGCAAGTGGTTTTGAGTTACGCACATGCATACCGTTCTATTTCTCTTAAAGAAGCAACGTTAGGGCTACGAGTTTTTGTTAGATTGACAATTACTTCGCGTGAAGATTTTGGTGTGTACGAACATGTGTAGTTCTAATAGTTGTGTTGTTATGTCTGTAACTAGGGAACATTAATTGTTACACTTGTTATACAACAAAAATATTTTAGCGCATGTCATTCATGGCATTATTACCAAAAGGTCCTGAAAAATTGAAAAACTATGCCAGTGTTCTGTTTCCTAAACGACCGGCACACGTTGCTCCCGATCACCACTGAGTTTTCTGAATTTTCTTATAAGTACATTATTTCATACTTCTGTTAAAAAATTAAACATTAGGTGTATCACAGTTCTAGTATAAAGCGGAACGTGTGTTGTCTTTTCTACAATGACAGCAAAGCCTTACAGTCGAACAGTAAAAATAACGTGAACAGAAAGAAAATATGTGATCAAACTTTGTAGAAATCTCCAACAGTAAAAATAGAACGAAAGAGATGAGTTAATACCTGGATGAAAAATGTAGTGCCGCGCGGGATTAGCCGAGCGGTTTAGGGCGCTGCAGTTATGGACTGTGCGGCTGTTCCCGGCGGAGATTCAAGTCCTCCCTCGAGCCTGGGTGTGTGTGTCTGTCCTTAGGATAATTTAGGTTAAGTAATGTGTAAGCTTAGGGACTGACGACCTTAGCAGTTAAGTCCCATAAGATTTCACACAAATTTGACATTTTTTTTGAAAAATGTAGTAGTCTTGTCACAACGATCAAGTTAACCTTTGGGGACGACGTAAAAAGGTGACTGTTACCCAAGGTAAAAATCAAGCACGAAATAAAGAGCTGAACAAAAGAGATATAATACCATAATGAGGCTATTCCGCCGTGACAATGAAACCAGCTGAGCTCTCGGACAGACAGTTACGCGAAATACTTTTGATCACGTTTTCTGAAAATGCTTTTGAGCAGCTAGAACGGCAGCCCACACGCAATGGAAATATCTTAGCCCTCGTAGCTACAAATAGGCCGGACATTATCGACAATGTCAGTATAGAAACGGGGATTAGCGATCATGACGTTATTATAGCAACTATGAGTACGAAAGTTAATAAATCAGTCAAGAAGGCTAGGAGAGTGTTTCTGGTAGATAGAGCAGATAAGCAGTTATTAACATCTTACTTAGACAATGAATTGGCATCTCTTAGCACCAGTAAGGTGAATGTAGAGGAATTATGGGTTAAGTCCAAGCAAATTGTAAATCGTGGTCTTTAGAGTCACGAGCCTAGTAAGTGAATAAAGGATGGAAAAGACCCACCATGGTTTAATAACGAAATTCGTAAGATGCTGAGGAAGCAGAGGCTGTTGCACTCTAGGTTCAAAAGGGGACGCATAAACGATGACAAGCGAAGGTTAGTAGAGATTCGTGCGTCTGTGAAAAGACCTATGCGCGAAGCATACAACTACCACCGTCACGCCTTACTAAAGATCTGGTAGAGAAACCGAGAAAATTCTGGTCGTATGTAAAATCGCTAAGTGTATCTAAGGTATCCATTCAGTCCTTTATTGACCAACCTGGTGTGGCAGTCAAAGACAGCAAAACGAAATCTGAAGTTTTAAATTTGACTTTCAAGAAACCGTTCGCAAAGGAGAAAAGTACAAACATACCGTCATTTGACCATCGGACAGGCTCCCGTATGGATGACATAGAAATACGCATACCTGGCGTAGAGAGGCAACTGAAACATTTGAAAGCAAATAAGTCAACAGGTCCAGATGGAATTCCAGTTCGATTTTACAAAGAGTACTCTACGGCATTGGCCCCTTACCTAGCTTGCATTTATCGTGAATCTCTCGTCCAGCACAAAGTCCCAAACGACTGAAAAAAAGCACAGGTGACTCCAGTATATAAGAAAGGTGAAAGAACGGACCCGCAAAATTGCTGACCAATATCCCTAATTTCTGTTTGCTGCAGAATCCTTGAACGCACTCTCACTTCGAGTATAAGAAACTTTCCTCAGGCTAAGAAGCTTATGTCCACGTATCAGTATGGTTTTAGAAAGCATCGTTCGTGAGAAACTCAGCTTGCCCTTTTCTCACATGATATATTGAGAACTATGGATGAAGGGCAACAGGAAGATTCCATATTTCTAGATTTCTGGAAAGCATTTGACACGGTGTCCCACTGCAGAATGTTAACGAAGGTACGAGCATGTGGAATACGTTCACAGGTAAGTGAGTGGCTCGAAGACTTCTAAAAAACCCAATATGTTGTCGTCGACAGCGAGTGTTCATCAGAGAAAGTGTATTGCCAGGAGTGCGCCACTGAAGGACCGATGTTAGCATCGCTGTTGCTCTCCATATACATAAATGATTTGGTGGACAGGGTGGGCAGCAGTCTGCGGTTGTTTGCTGATGCAGTGGTGTACGGAAAGGTGTCGAAGTAAGAAGATACAAGATGACTTAAGAGAAATTTCCAGTTGGTGTGATGAATGGCAGCGAGCCCTAAATGGGAAAAATTTAAGTTAATGCGGATGAGTAGGAAGAACAAACCTGTAATGTTAGGATACAGTATTACTAGTGTCCAGCTTGACACAGTCAAGTTGCTGGTGCGACCTATTCTTGGGTACTGCTCAAGTGTCTGGGATATGTACCAGGTCGAACTGAAGGAAGACATCGAAGCCATTCAGAGGAGGGTTGCTAGATTTGTTACTGGTAGGTTCGAACAAAACGTAAGTGTTACTAAGATACTTCGGAAGCTCAAATGGTAATCCACGGAGGGAAGGCGGCGTTCTTTCAAGGAAAAACTACTGAGAAAATTTAGAGAAGCGGCATTTGAAGCTGACTGCCGAACGATTCTGCTGCCACTAACATACATTCTGAGTAAGGTCCACGAAGATAAGATACGAGAAATTGGGGCTCATACGGAGGCGTACAGACTGTCGTTTTTCCCTCGCTCTATTTGCGAGTGCAACAGGAGGGGAAATGACAAATAGTGGTGCAGGGTAGCATCCGCTACGCACATTCCGGTGGCTTGCGGAGTACCTATGTAGATGTAGAATCAGAATAAAAGAGTGTTGTCAATATCCTTAGATGAAGTGTAAAACAATGACGAAAGGATCATCAGTTGTTAATTTTTATCAGTCACAGGCAGAAAAAGAATTCTTCCTGATCATATCATACGAACACGTCACACAGTTCGTCTCTTAGAGGTTTTAGTAGCGTGAAATTCACTAGTAGACCACATGGTCCAGAAAATTCAGCTTAGGATCAGTGTTGGAGTGATTTAGTATGGACTTGTATAAGTGAAAGACATAATCAACGCAAGAAAACTCCAGACACATAAGAGGTATGCGAAATCCATCATTATCGCAGAAGTACCAAGATTAACAATTCTTTGAATTTTAAACAGGAAACACAACCTTGTGTGGTACATTTGCCAAACCTCTAGTTCGCGGCTCAGGTATATTGCGATCCAAACCCCCTGACTAGTCGAATACGCAATTACGTTTTCCGTTGAAAACAGATTTATGAAGATATATGTAAGTCATATCTATGTCGACCTAGATGGAACGTGTTTCTCCTAGCTCACCTTTTCATCTGCTTACTATATGGTTCACAATATTTCTAAACGGCTTCCCATGCACATACGGTTTCCAAGATTCAGCACCGGAGCCTCATTTCCAATTTTCACGTTGGCCTTCATGTACACTGAAATCATTTCGAGGTTAAAGGTTATGCTTTAATATACGAAATGGTCATCGTTTTGAGTTTCTTTTTTCTCCTATATAAGCCATTATATGTCAAATACTCGGCGGGCATGATACAGAAAGTATGTCATGTAATACTCAGCAATTGTGGCCCTTAAAATTTTACTCACGAACTTTCTGTTTATCGAAACAGCTACAGAATGTCTGAGAGATGGTGGCAAATAGCACGTACAAATGATGAACGACATAAGTGGATCAGATACTCTACCTCTTTTGCTGAACGAGTAAGTAACCATTAATTCTGTAGGGCAGTTTTAAACCACTTTGAAATTATGCTACTGTAAAGCTGTCATAGGAATTATAATGTAACTTGGTTTTACCTAATGCTAAGTGAAAAACTGGAGTAAATGTAAGCTGGAAAAAACTCAAAGAGTAATTCTTGAAAATGAAGTTTATCTCCGAAAAACGTAGCATATATTAACTCTAATACTCTTAATTAATTTTAGCATTACTGTTGCCTCATCGTTATGTCTGTCAGAATATGTCTTTGTGTTGAGATAAGTAATATGAAACAAATGTTTTCAGGCCTGCTTTTAAGAAATTTGAAAATATTGTAAATTTTAACCAACAGCGAACTAAAACAGGCACACATGTACTACCACAGCAGTGCTGCAACATGTACAACTGAAGCCAAAACAAATAATTGTATCAGTATAAACAGAAATTTTCTGTAAGGCTGTAAATCCTAGAAGATGAAAATGCATTACTTTGGTGCAAACGATTAACATTTTTCTCCTAGAACATTGCCAAAAATTAAGTTACTTTGCTAGGATGTGTAACGGAACGCCTGCGCTATTGAGTAGTATGTACTGTGCACACACCCGTGAACAGTGGACGAATAAACAAGCCGTCGCCCAAAGTGTATAGGCAATGCCCAACGGCTGTGTTCCTCGGCTCCTGGCCCACAAAGGAGCAGAACTGTGTCCACGGCCCAGCTGACTAACTAACAGTCCGGTACGGAAACCCTTCACTTACACGTCTTGAATAAGAATAATATGCAGCCACCCCAAATACCGACTGGCACAGAAATGAAGGGCCTTTAGTTACATTAATTAAGTAGAAAGTAACGTCTGTCCATAGGTGTTTGCGCGCTAGAACAGCAAGTCTTTTACAATTTTTCTACCAGGGGATACCACTTTATATTTCGTCGTGCATGTTCGCAAATGACAATTTGCTTAAGAACAGAGAAAATTGGAATCAATGAAGATCTAAATGAAGAAAGACGGACTATGATCATTGTAATACTGACTGAATATTAAGAGATTACTCAAGTATTAGCAATCCTGTGTTTTATTTCATATTTATGGGTGTAATTAGCCGATTACGTGAAAACATTCAACAGAGATGATACAGGATAAAGATATAGTTTATAATCAAATAAGTAATAACTTCAGATGAAAGAAGGTAGCCGGCCGCGGTGGCCGAGTGGTTCTAGGCGTGGAGTCCGGAGCCGCGCGACTGTTACGGTCGCAGGTTCGAATCCTGCCTCGGGCATGGATGTGTGTGCTGTCCTTAGGTTAGTTAGGTTTAAGTAGTTCTAAGTTCTAGGGGACTGATGACCTCAGCTGTCAAGTCCCATAGTGCTCAGAGCCATTTGAACCATTTGAAAGAAGGTAGGCAAAACTAACCACTAAATAGGGCCCTTTAATGTATACTGTTTCCAAAGGCGCAAGAGTGAAGAATGAGAGGTACTGAACTACAATACACTACACTATAAAATGTCAGAAAAATTTTCGTTTGGTTAATCCACGTCTTATGCTACTGGTTTGATTTCATTTATCTCGCATCGGCAATTTACTCTGAGCTATACGTTTTCTACTAGTTTTACTATTCCTAATAAACACTAATGATTATTTCTCTTACTACCAGATTAAGAAACTGTTAGGATATCAGGTTTCTTTAGTTTTAGAAAATATTTCTTCCTTTTTTCCTTATTTCCTACCAGGTAAAAGGACACGCTAACAAGTTTTACAAAAATGCTATTTAGGACAGCATTCTGTAATATCAGCTGAAGTGTTCTAGCACTTCGTCTTCTTGGTTCTTCCATGGTTGAAGTTGCATTTCCGTAAAATGTTAAGCTGCAAAGATCGGTTTTCAAATCAGAATCATCGTTTTAACACTATAGACTTCACCATCCAAAAAGATAGATTCATGCTAATTTTCTGCAACTGATCGTTTATTCAGATATCTGATGCTCTCTTGCTTCTCTATTTTCAGTATCTAATTTGAAATACTTCACTGTTGACATGTGCCTGCGGCATTGTATCCTTGTAAATCGCTTGAGAAGTCACAGGGTTACGGACAGAGCGATGTATAGTTGCTGATGCAAGATCAGTTATACGGCCTCAGATAGGAACTGGGGTATATCCTTGCTCTAATTCTCTTAGGATGGCGCCCAAGTCCCCTAAGCTCCTGCTTAAATCAGTGCCAAAGCGTTAATTCCTCACAGCGGGATTAAGGGTTAGCCGAAGTACGAAGCCAGCTCCACTAGCTTCTCCGTCTTGCCGTTAAGCGGCATACAAAGACTATCACAGACCTTTTGCACCAATAGACTTAAGAAAGAAATAACTGGCCATAATGACTCATAAAAAATAAAAACTAGATTAAAAGTTAACCAAGCATGATGCTGGTTTTAACCATGGATGATGCTGATTTTAGAATTCAATATTTCGCAGTTAACCATCTGCAAGATGTCGACAAGGTTATAGAGAAAAGCAACTGATACAGTTCACGACTTTACCTTAGATTTATTGATTTCGAGAATCAAAAAAGTTATACTTTGTTGACAGCAACTTAGAAACTCGAAACCGAATCCCAGTAAATCGATTCGCAACCCATACATACAGTTAAGTCAGTTCAGGAATGAAAATGCAGTAAGACAAGGGAATTTCATCTATCGATAGTGTGTCTATGAACTTGAAAGTGGATTTTAAACTTTAGGATCGATATGAAATGTAGTGCATTTCAGAGTGTTTTGCTACTGATTTGGTTTACTTTCGCCGCAGAAAAATTTAAACAGAGAATAAGAGTAACATAGAGAGATTTTTGTCTGGCTGAAAAGCAACCACAGTTTGCACAGAAACAAGTACAGCGAATGTAAGACAGCTAGGATGAACAACACATTACTGAAAAAAATGATATACTTCAAATACATGCTTGTGTGTGTGTGTGTGTGTGTGTAGACTATAGCTTGAACAGTTGGAGGAAATCTAACCAAACTTGGTACCTATGCACCTCACTATCTTTAAAGAATTACTGGGTTCAATCCTAACAACACTAGGATGGTGGGAGGACGTGATACTCGGGTGCTTCGAGGTATTTCAACCAAACTTCATAGATGTGTCAATTATTATTAGGAAAGAAATATTTTCAGTATTGAGTGAGGAGCGGGTGATATGTACGAGGGTTGAAACTTTAATAGTGGCAACTATTCATTCACAGCTCGTACAAAATAGATACGTCTTTCAAAGTTTTACTGACCTTCAAAGTAGTCACCAGCATTGTGTATAACCCGTTGCCAGCGATGTGGAAGTCATAGGATACTCTTAACAGTGCCAGTTGTGTTGACAGTTCGAGCGGCGCGGTCTATTGCCCCACGATTTTGCAGCAGTTCTGAAGCGAATGCCATGAAGTGTTTCGCCGGCCGGATTGGCCGTGCGGTCCTAGGCGCTACAGTCTGGAACAGAGGGACCGCTACGGTCGCAGGTTCGAATCCGGCCTCGGGCATGAATGTGTGTGATGTCCTTAGGTTAGTTAGGTTTAATTAGTTCTAAGTTCTAGGCGACTGATGACCTCAGAAGTTAAATCGCATAGTGCTCCGAGCCATTTGAAGTGTTTCCTTCAGTTTAGAAATCGAGTTGAAATCACGAGGGCTTAGGTCAAGGCAGTGCAGTAGGTGGTATAGCACTTAGCAGCCCCATCAGTCAAACAAATCAGTAACAGCTTGCACTGTACGTGATTGAGCATTGTCTTGCAAAATTTGCTTTCCTGCCGAAAGAGTCATCACTTCTGTCTCTAAGCTGGTCGTAGGTTGTGTTCCAAAAATGAAGAGGATGGGGAATGGAATGTTTGAACGAAGCAGCACTGTATGGGACGTTAGACAAGATTGTTGCCTCTCCGCTTTATTGCTCAACTGATACCTGGAACACACTTAGCAGCCCCATCAGTCAAACAAATCAGTAACAGCTTGCACTGTACGTGATTGAGCATTGTCTTGCAAAATTTGCTTTCCTGCCGAAAGAGTCATCACTTCTGTCTCTAAGCTGGTCGTAGGTTGTGTTCCAAAAATGAAGAGGATGGGGAATGGAATGTTTGAACGAAGCAGCACTGTATGGGACGTTAGACAAGATTGTTGCCTCTCCGCTTTATTGCTCAACTGATACCTGGAACAGTTTATTGGGAAAGGCTTAGATGGAAAAAGACGAATCTGTGTTGATGGAAAGAGAACAGAACGTATACGATTTGCTGATGACATGGTATTAGTGCCAGAAAGTGAACGAACTGTAAATAAAATGTTAAAAGATCTGAACGATGCTTGTGTGGAATAAGGGATGAGAATCAGTACAACAAAAACAAGGAGTATGGTGAACGTCAAAGGAAGGAGGCTGGCACTTACGAAGATATGACAAATTATTATTAATCAAGTAAGAGTATTTAAATATCTTGGAAGTACGATTACTGAAGACTTGAGATACTATCAGGGACATGAAACTCCCATTGCTATAGCGAAGGATTTCTATTTGACAAATTAGTTATAGGTATGAGGAAAAGACTTGGCAAATGTTATGTCTCCAGTGTGGCAATCTAGCGGCAGAAGTATAGACACGGAGACGAGAAGATGAGAAAGGGCTGGATGGAAAGATTAAGTGACGGAAGTGTTGGAAAGGAGTGGTGAGATCAGACGACTGCTGCAGATTATAAGAGTAAGGAAGGGGAACTGGATGGGATATTCTCTGAGATGTGAGTGCCTGCTAATAGACGCTTTTGAAGGTCTAGTTCGTGAGAGGAGATTGAGAGGAAGAAGGAGATACAAGATGATAAATCACATAAAGGGAAAAGGAAATTACGCGGACTTTGAAGACGATGGCAGAAGACGGGAGAGCATGGAAAGTTACCACGTGAAAACCAACCTTGGGGCAGAATACTGATAATGATTTTTTGTACTGAAGTACCAGTGCCTTTAGCATGAAACCACCGACGCTGTTGCAAGACACAGACATCTAGTGATACCCTAAGGTACTTCCACAAAAGTAGAGCATTGCAGCACACACTTACAGCGTTCAAGAGAACAGGTGGAGCGGAGATTGTGCTACGTCATTGTAGTAGATTGTGACATTAACAGCGGCCACGTTGAGGAGGTCACTGGCAGTGAAATTCCGTAACAACAGCTAAAGCTATTGCAAATCTGACTTTATACTACTGCTTTTATCAGTGGTTTGGAAATGAAAGCAATGGGACAGCACGTAGCTGCGAGACAGAATTCATTAATCTCCATATGGTCCCGCAGGCATACGTCATTACATTACAGTCACAAAATCTTAACAACACTCGCTAAACGTACTTACAATACTTTATGTCACTAAACACATTGGTTTTCGCTTGTTATTTAGAACTATAAATTGTTTTAGATGTTACGAGTTCATGGAAATTTCAAAACGTGGGATTGTGTCTAGGAAAACTGAGAATTTGCTTACAAATATAGCACAGGAAATGTGGGTGGTTGAAAACTGTATGCCTTCGTGGTGTCCTTAAAAAATTGATTGTTTGCTTTTTGCCAATTTCTTTTTTTTAATCATTGCTTACTCTGATAACAAAGGATACTTTTGGAAATGTTGGGGCTCAGAGGATTAAGCCTTGATCGTTCTTCTTTTCTTCTAACTCCTTGGCACGCAACTGGCAAAACTGTTGAATTTTCTCGTTTTGCTAACATTTTTATACGGTCCTTTTTTGACATACCAGCTAGTTTGGAACTATAAACAGCTGTCCTGTGCCATGTGGGATTCTCTGTCATGGACATCTGTGACCACACTTCACGAGATCCATTTAAAGTTTTCACTGTTGTGTTTATTTCTTAAAATATTTCTACTGTCTGTAGTATCGCCAAATTCCTTAGTGCCTATTCAATGACTGCTAGGTAATTAAAAAACGTCTTATACTGCGTAATACCCTAAAGCTACGACGCAGAATCTGTTACTTAGATCAAGGGTGTCCAACGATTTAGCTTACCTGCGCCACATTGGAAGAAGACGAGTACTTTTGGGCTGCTCATAAAAGTATGTTGGATACCCCTGACTTAGATGAAGAACGAAAATATCCCAAAACAGAAATATTTAGAAATTGAGAATAATCTCGATTGTAAGTTATAACGAGTGAGGAGGTACAATACTCAGCATACTGGTTTAGGTAATTATAAGCTGCGGGTTTTGAAACCACGGCTGCCCATCTGGTCTACGTATCCCGTGGTTTCTCAAAAATAAATGGTGCTTTTTACAAACAAACATTACGCTTGTAAATCTTATACGTTGGACTTGTCCACATGACCGACTCTTATCGAGGCGCTTTTATTTAACATCAGTTTCTATGGCACTGCTTCTATATGGCAGCAGCGCCACGGGAGAGACTCAGATTTGCTTTCCTCTTATCCAGTTTTTCCCTTGTGGAGGACAGCGAGCACCTCCCACGACTTCAGCAGCACACGTCGGGGGCGACTGAGGGGCGTGCCGTCAGTTTACCGGGGATAGTTGTGTAAAGGAAATTAGGTCCTGGGCGTGCACATTCCAGCTGCGTAGCGTTTGTCAGGCGCGAGGGAAAGGGAAGCCCACAGTGGGGCAGATCGCGCCGCAAGGGGTGTCCAGGCGGCGGCCAGGGATGCACAAATTAGCTGGCAGTCGCCAACCTCCCGCCTTGCGCTCCGCGGTTCGCATTAGTCACGACGCAGCCACGAATTCCTCGCGACGCCCGAACGCGGTCGTGCAATTACGCTCCACTTTGTACTGCTTTGAGTGCGTTTAGCTTTCCTTTTGCGCGCCTCGAGAGGCTCGCCGGCTTACGTTCCTCAGTGTCTCGACCGCCGACAGCCGGAATGCCGCCACAACAGCGCCGGACGTCAGCAGTTACGCCCTGTAACTGGACACGTCAACTTTCTTTCCACAGCCGCTCGCCTTTTTCTTTTCCTTATTCCAGTTTCGCCTTTGCGACAAATTTTCGACCCGCATCGTAACAGGTTAGACCGGTTCTAGTAAATACTGGACATCAGCGACCGCGCCGGTTGTCGAGTTAAGACAGCGTACAAATGGTTCTACTGGTGCAACCACTATCTCGTAAAAGACATTCCGTAGACCCTAAATAGCTCGCTAGGTAAAACTAATACATGTAATACATTACAGATTCTAATTATCGCCTCCCAATATTTCGATTTTGTATCAGTTTGAATGGTTTGCCTCACAGGTTTCCGTAAGAAGTAGAACAAAGCCGTGAGGCATCATATATTAACTCCTAAGAGTTATTGTACTAACCGACTGTATGACTAGTTATTCCCAAAATTCGTCATTCGAAATATATAGATCGATTCACACTCAGAGATGAAGCTTTGATAACTGAGGTCAATGTTATTACATTCTGTAGCAGCCCATTCCAGGCGTTAAAATTACGAGTTATAGTGTTCTTTTAATACATCTGACGCAGTTTCCACAAGAGGCGCGTTAGCGTTTGAATTTTGCGACAACTAATTTCTTGAAAGTGACCAGAGCATTCAGTTTACTTTCACTGTCAAATAGTAACGGTTGACAACCGACGCAGTTATAGAAGTGATTACATTGAGACACATCTTACAGTTTGTAGTTCACAACTGGTTCACGCGGACAATACGACTCTAATTTTAAGTTCGTGGTCATTAACGAAACACGAGGATCCAAACAGCTGTGTGGCAGTTAGGAATGGAACGTTAGCAGATGCCGTCAGATGAAGAACAGATTACAAAATGCTACTTGACAACGTAGGAGTTTTAAGAGACCTGGGAATGTGGGGTTTACAGATATAAGCCAGCACATTATGCAGGAGTTGCGATGGAAACTCTATGAAGCCTTCCCCACTACTCAAAAAAATACTCACAGCGAAAGTGCTGGAGATACAGAAGAACTTTTAAAAATCTGGCGATGCAGAATTCAAAGCGACTACGGAATGATGCGTGAAGAGTACGCAGTAGTAGAGAGGGGTGGGAGTGGGAGGGAGGAGGGGAGGGGCGTGGGAAACTTTATTACTACATGGATAATAGCAAAACTCTGGTTCAGTGCCTTCATGAGGCTAGAAACCAACAGCATTTCAGCGCCATGGACCTACTGTGAGGAAACAACATACGAAGCCTAAAAAGGAAACTCTTAGTACTTTTCATCTGAATGTAAAAATAAACGTCACAAAAAAGAAATGAGGTGTTGCCCATATGGACTAGCAGGTTGACATGATTTGAAATATTTCTTTGAATTCATGTTCGAATATGCCAATATGCACTACGAATACTAATTTTCAAAAAAAAAAAAAAAAATGGTTCAAATGGCTCTGAGCACTATGCGACTTAACGTCTGAGGTCATCAGTCGCCTAGAACTTAGAACTAATTAAACCTAACTAACCTAAGGACAACACACACATCCATGCCCGAGGCAGGATTTGAACCTGCGACCGTAGCGGTCGCTCGGTTCCAGACTGTAGCGCCCATAACCGCACGCCCACTCCGGCCGGCACACTAATTTTCGCATTAAAGATAGATAGTACACAAATCAGGAGAAAAGAAGGAAGGACAGCGGGGAAAACGAAACAACAGCAGCAATACTTACATTAAGAAGTGTATAAACACGATGACAAAATACAGATCAAAAGAAGGCTGGGCGGACCCCTCACGTTACCGAAGTTGTTTCTACTACGCTGCCGAAGTTTCGCTGGCGAGCCCTTTACACATCCTCACACAGTTGTGATTTCTCCCGATGCGATTTCCATATCTTTGGAGCCCTGAAGAAAGACATTCGTGGCCACTGATTTGCTTCGGACGAAGAGGTGTACACATGTGCACACATGGGTACAATCATGGTTCCTAAGGCAACAACACACATGTTTTTCATGAAGGCGCTGACTGCTTGGCCTCACAGTGGAGTAAATGTGTTAACCGTTATGTCGACTACTTTTGAAATTACTGACAGTTCACTTACTTCTTACTTTTTTTCTGTCTGCCCCTTTGTCATTTGACTCACATTTATATTTCAACTGAGTATGTCTGTATCAAGCTGGTACTGGGCTGAACGATCAACATGTCTAAGAAACACGAGGTTCAGTCATTGTGACTGTCGAGTATTCTTAAATAAACTTCTCCATCACTTCCGAAGAAGATCTCTACTCACGGGGTCGTAGCTAATAAAGTATTACGTTTGGAAATAAAAATTTCCCACCTATAGTCTGGTTTTGGTACATTCCTTTGTATTTCATTTTTTCGTGCAGATGAGGCAAGACTACTGCTACACATCTTGGCAGTACACATGAATGAGCGCTTGAGAAAGGAGTTACTAGAAAAAATTAAATATAGATAAATAAAACATCAGCTAAGTGTAGCTGGTTCCTAAAACAATGTTCTGGAATGGTATGCGAAATGACATCTGCGCCACTGCCTCACGTGGACTACTGAGGAACTAACTGAAAAGAATCGGCCGCGGTTTCGTAGGCCGACATAATGTACCGGGAAAATTGGTATGTTGACCGCATATCGCAACATTAGTAGAAAGCATCGGATGCTCTTTAGGGCTATTCGCAGATGATGCAGTTTTCTATACAAAGTGGCAACGCCAGAATGTAGTAAGAATTTCAAGAACGACCTGCAGAGAACTGATGAATGGTGCAGACTCTGGCAGTTGACCCTGAACGTAAATAAATGTAACATATTACACATACATAGGAAAAGAAATCCACTACTGTACAGCTATATATTGTTGACAAATAGCTGGAGATAGCGCCTGCCGTAAAATATCTAGGCGTAACTATCCAGAGCGACTCTAAGTGGAATGACCATATAAAACAGACAGTGATAAAAATGGTGCAAATGGCTCTGAGCACTATGCGACTTCGGTCATCAGTCGCCTAGAACTTAGAACTAATTAAACCTAACTAACCTAAGGACATCACACACATCCATGCCCGAGGCAAGATTCGAACCTGCGACCGTAGCGGTCGCTCGGCTTCAGACTGTAGCGCCTAGAACCGCACGGCCACTCCTGCCGGCGACAGTGATAAAAGCAGACACCAGACTCAGATTCATCGGAAGAATCTTAAGGAAATGTAACTCATCCACAGAAGAATTGGCTGATAAGGCACTTGTTCGCCCGATTCTTGAATATTGTTCATCCATCTGGGATCCCTATGAGGTAGGACTGATAGAGGAGATAGAGAAGATCCAACGAAGAGCGGAGCGTTTCGTCACGGGATCGTTTTGCTGGCGAGAGAGCGTAAGGGAGATGCTAAACAAACTCCACTAGCAGACGTTACAAGAGAGGCGTTGTGCATCACGGAGAGATTTGCTATTGAAATTTCGGGACAGCACATATCAGGAGGAGCCGGACAGTATATGACTTCCCGCCACATACATATCGCGTATTGACCAGGAGGCGAAAATTCGAGAAATTAGAGCCAATACAGAAGCTTACCGACAATCATTCCTCCCACGCGATATTCGCGAGTGGAACAGGGTTGGAGGAATCAGGTAGTGGTACCGAAAGTACCCTCCGCCACACACCATTAAGTGGCTTAAGGAGTATGATGTAGATGTGCTGCTCTACGATCAGGTCTAATGCAGAGGCTGTAGCAACGGACGATAGTATAAAAATCTGTGTGGACTGTAATGCCACTAAGTTTACTTTTAAGTCTGGATTAAACTTCTAGTTAGCTGCTCAGAATTTGTAAGAACCACAAACTGAGGAATTTGGGAGACCGCCAAAGTTGTGGCAACCCAGAACATGACAAGAACTTCAGTGTATTTGTGAAACGTTCTGTGTAATAAAAGGTATATGAAGTTTATTTGTAAATCGTTATAAAAGTATGCGGAATTTGATTGCAGAAAGGATAGACGCATAACTTCACACAGCTGGTCCGGAAAATGATTACAAATAAATCCCAGCATTTTACCTTTGTTGATCTCCGTTAGCCCCCAGGGGTACTGCTCCATACAACGTTATGTCTCATCTTGTATCTTGCTTCTGAATTTATGCTGCCCATTGTTGCCTTGTGGATACTCACTACTTTGTTCGTTCTTTCAGTTTACCTTATTCATTTCTTTTGATAGAATGTGTCCCAGTGTGCCATCAGTATGTTGTCCCTTCAAGCATTCTTTCCGGTGTAGTTCCCTATTAGCGTTTGAATTACTATTTAATGATGACTTATGCTCAAAGGCAATAACGAAACATTTACCGCCACTTGTTTTCCTTTCAAGTACCCAAGTTATTTAAAACGCAAACACCCAGAAGAAATCTGCAAATCACTTAAATAATTTGAAGTAATGGTACTAATCATAGGCTAATCAAGTTTAGCACACTATTTTATCCTACGCATAGGTTTAATATTATGATCCCCTATGTACTTGGTATTTTCTTCACACAATAAGGCATGTATTTTAGTTTTTGCCGTCTGCCAACAAATTTTTTCATACTTCATTTGCGCACATTGTTTCTCTTGGAAATTGCTCAAAAATGAAATGTTCCAACTTCAATTAGTTTCAAGAATTCGAAAATTAAAAATCAGTAACCTCATCGCAGTGGTTCACGTTTACAAGTTTCACGCTGTGATGTTAAGATATAATGTGTTGGTATCGGTTTTTATACTTCTTCTCCGAGTCTGTGTATCTACAAGTGTTTTCCGGACAAGATTCATTCACTGCAGTTAAACTGAAAACTAAATCGTAGGATGCGAGTATCGCACAGGATTTCGTTTCAGAAACCATCCTATCCTATCACTATAGTGCTTAAGACAGACCGGTTTTGATACTTTTTACTGATGTCTTAAAGTTATGTAAGTGTAAACATTTCTATGGAGCCCATAAGCAGAGAAAGACAACTCAATTACTTTGGTTCTAGCGTTGTACGTCACTGACAATCATGTCAGAAGAAGGAAGGAAGGGAAGTTAGAGCCGCACGCTCCATCGGCCAAAAAGGTAATTGAAGACTGAGCACAAACGTGGAATGGACAAGCATAGCGTCCGAGTTGAATAGAACCGGCCTTGCCTTACAAGATTTTAAGAAACGTGGAAAACCTCAAGTTAGAGACCTGAAGCCGACGTTTCCGATTGCCAGTCAAGTGTCTTAAGCGAAGTGCAACTTCGGTTGGTAATTTTTTCGGGAAGTAGATTGTACTTTCACCTACAAGGGATGAAACGATGTATGTACGGATATTTAGGAACGACCAACGATTAATGTCGATGACTAAGCTGGTAAATCACATACTTTTAATATGTTGGAGGGCTATCAAGTTGCAGCCATCGGGTTTTTAATGCTGTCAGTTTTTAATACGTGATCAGTGTGAAAGTGTTTCTCAGTGAATTAATAAGAATCAAGAGGGAAAAAGGATTTTATTCCTGTTTTACGACTGAAGAAAAGAAAACATATGTTTGTAGCATTTGTAGAGAGCTTTTGACACTTACTGCTGGAATGTTCTAAAATACTGAAGGTGTCAGTAGTTGGGATGGGATTGAGAAAATGTTTTACCCAATCCGTGATGTTATCCAGTCCGCGCACTACCGGAAGCGAAGAATAAACTTCAAAGAAAAGAAATAAAAACTTTGAACTTTGCCGATGATATTAATATTCTTTCAAAGATGGCGAAGTACTTGGAAAAACAGTTGGACCCAATGGATACTGTCTTGAAAAAAAGTTATAAGGTGAATATCGACAAATGCAAAACAAGGGTAATGGAATGTAGTGGGATTAGATCAGGCAATGTGGAGAATGATAGATCAGGAAACAAGAACCTAAAGTATTGATGGCTATTGCTGTCTGGGCAGTAAAATAAGTAAAGAAGGCCGAAGTATAGAGGGCATAAATTACAGGCTAACAACCACAAGAAAAGCGTTATTGAAAAAAAAAGAACTTTTTGCATCGAGTATAAATTTAAATGTTATTAAGTACCTTCCGAAGGTATTTGTCTGGAGTGTAGTCTTGTCCACATATTCAATGTGGACAGCAAACAATTTAGACAAGAAGAAATTACAAGGTTTTGAAATATGGTGTTAGCGAAGAATGGTGAAGATTCGATAGGTAGACAGAACAACTAATCACGAGATACTGAATCACATGCGGGAGAAAATAAATGAAATATATTCCATATTTTGATCTCGGTTAATGTGAAACATCCAGAGGCACCTAGGTATCGTAAATTTGGTAAGGAAGAGAAGTGTAGGTGTACAAATTATTGAGGGAATCCAAAGCTCGACTGCAGAAAACAAGTTCGAATAGGTTGCAGCAGTTGTGCAAGGACGCTTTCACAGATCAGATTAGCACTGATAGCTGCATCAAACCAGTCTTCGGATTGAAGCTCATAATATCGAAACGCAACAATTTTATGTAACGGCGAGATTTTCATGGAAAATGTCGAGCTTCCATTGGACTTTTAGTCCCGCCCAAACTTAAATTGGCAGTGTCTCTTTAGAAACTGTAGTGGACACGAAGTGCAACATAAGTTGCTTCCCGAATACAGAAGAGGCATAACCGAAGAAAAGGAAATAATGTGAATCAAAGGACGCAGATGAATCGGACATCTGTTGTTATAAAGGGTGTTTCACAATTCATGTTACACACTTCTAGAGATTGTAGAGCGGGTACGTAGAAGTTCTAATGCGTCGAGAGTTACTAGCGAAAACTGTTCTGATACCTCTGACAATGGAATACATGTACTGGTACTGTTGTTGTCTAGATTACAGCGCAGGTAACTTTCAGAGGTATGGACCAAAACAAGGAAAAACTGCCGGGTAAACATGGGCTCTAAAATGTATACCTGCGGAACTATGGGCACTTGTTCACCTTCGTTAGTGTGAAACAAATTTCCTTTATTGAACAAGTGCTCAAAGCTCTTAAGGCATGCATTTTAGAGCCCTTGTCTACTACACATTTTTTCCTTGTTTTCATCCATACTGCCACCTCTGAAAGTTGCCTACCCCACAGTCTTAGAAACAACAGTACCAGCACATGTTTTCCGCTGTCAGAGGGATCACAATGATTTTGGCTTATAATTTTCGACTCGTTCGCTTCCATTATACAGGCTCTTACGTCAAATTGTTACGTTTATCCTCCTCCATCATCCTAGAAAGTTTATAACATCATTAAGGTTTCATTTTGTATATACATACATTTACAGGTGTCTGCACCTATAACTTTGACGCTATCTAGTGTCGATGGATGACGTTTCTGGACATGGGTTCCTGTGTAAAACTTGATCTACCAAGTCCCCTCTACAACCTCTATAAGTGTGTAACATGAATTGTGAAACGGCCTGTAGATGTAGGATGTCTCTCAACACTGTTGATTGTCTTCAGCAAACACATGAAGTCTAAGAGGGGGGTTCTAATGTGACAGTAGCTTGAAGTCCCGCTCACAAGGCTTGAAGAATACTGATAAGCAGGACAACAGTGCAGTTTTAGAAATGCAGAAACATCCCTTGAACTTGACACGTGTTCGCAGAAATAACATTTCATAACGCAGGGAAGTACTGGCTTGTGATACTTTATCGATTCACTGAGAAAACCAGTGTTCCATGTGCCACTTGTTGGTATTTATGTGGATGTCGTCTCCTGCATTCCTCGCCAAGCCTGCAAGGTAAAGGCAACTGCTGTATCTACAGCGACGGGAGGTATAGCCTAAGTGGAACGAGGGGCCGCTTTTGTGTATATCAACTGACCGTGCACCGGAAACTTGTGTCGTCTTCCAGTGATGGCGCTGCTCTGCTCCTCTCTACGCTTCTGCAGCCATCGCCCTAGCTGGGAAAAAGTTTGAGCATGGGAAACTGTATGTATAATGCTGGCAACGCTCTGAGCAACAGCTGCATCCACTGTAAAAATAAAGCTGTCGGAGAAAGAAACGTTATTAGTATGTCTGGAGAGCATCCTGAAAAAAAGATTTCAATCGATTTCCGACTATACCTGGTCGTTGGCGGCCGGCGAGCTACGCAGAAGAAAATGTCACCGATCGGGCCGTTCGTTATAGCTGTGGAAAATGATTCAACATAGTGGATTTATGCTGATTCATAACAACAGCGGTTCTGTTGCACAGCTGCTGTTGTTCACTCCGCCGCCTCAGTGACGGCGTGTATCTGGTTTCCTTGACATGCTTCGAGGGTAGAAGTAAAAGTGAACATCTGTTTTCAGTGGTGCCTCGAAGATACACTACAGTTTTCAGTTACGATCTGTGGTAGTAAGTGGACTGAACTGCAAAAAATCATAGAATTTGCACGTTACACTTTACTCACATACACTATCTGATCAAAAGTATTCGGAGACCACTATGTAATGCGGAAATGACCTCTAGATGCGACGAGACGTGGACCTGGCAGTATAAAAGGAGGCAGGGATATAGCGTTGTCAATAGAGAAGCAGTAATAGCAGAATGAGTCGGTCAAGAGCGCTCTCGGTCTTCGAACGTGGACTAGTCATTGGATGCCACCCGAATGAATCCACTAGGGAAATTTCAATTCTTCTGAAGCTGCTGAAGTCGGCTGTCTGTGATGTTATTGTGAAGTGGAAACGCGAAGGAACTGCCACAGCTGAAGTGAGACCGGAAAGACCTCATGTACTGACTAACAGGGACCGTCGAGCATTGCGGAAGTTGGGTGTAAGAAATTGTACGAAGCCAGTGAAAGGAAGTGAGATACGAGCAGTCCAGCTAGTGCAATGACTGTGAGTACGGTATTAAAGGAATTGGGGTACAATGGGATTAAAAATAATGGGCTACAGTGGCCGAGCAGACCCGCATAAGCTACAGAGATCTGTAGTCAGAGCTAAGCGCCACTTGAAGAGATGTTTAGCGTTTTGGTTCGACGAATGTCTGGAGAACGTTACTTGTCACGTCCTGTAACGCCAACAGTCAAACGCAGTGAATGTGGTGGTACATTAAGCAAATGCTAAAGGCGTCAGAATATGAATATATTTTGCGGCATTTGTACTAAGTTAAGGAACATTTTGGAGGCGATAATGGTTCGCATCAGCATAACAATGCACACTGTCATGATACAGTATATGTGAGGCAATGGTTTGTGGACAGTAACATTCCTGTAATGGGATGGCCTGCGCGGGGTCCCGAAATGAATCCAATGGAACACCCTTGGGGCACGTTAGAAAGTCGACTTCGCTCCAGCCCCAGCTTCCAAATTCACAACCTCCTCTGCTTTCGGTTCTTGAGGAAGAGTGGACAGCCTCCCTCCACATATACTCAGACAT
The DNA here is from genome assembly GCF_021461385.2 of Schistocerca piceifrons. Classification (NCBI taxonomy): domain Eukaryota; kingdom Metazoa; phylum Arthropoda; class Insecta; order Orthoptera; family Acrididae; genus Schistocerca; species Schistocerca piceifrons. Next base: position 566,892,754 of record NC_060149.1, read on the forward strand.
CTCGTTGATAGTGTCCCTAGTAGAGTTCAAGCCATCATAAAGGTGAAGCGCGGCCACAATCCATATTAATGTCCACTAATAGGTGTCCGGACACTTTACAACAGACAATCTATAATTATTTTCTCGCTGTGCAGTTGGGATATAACATTAATGTGGAGACAAACTAATGCCAAAGCAACGAAACATTTAATAGGAGACTGTGAAATCCTAGCTAATAAGTGTCAGACTATAAATACTAATATTCGGATTTCGTCAACTTACTGCTCTAGTTTCATTGTCACCTATAGGTTTTTTTCACTTTTGTGAATGACTTGTACATGCAAAACATAAGCTCTATCGTGATTCGGAGACCTAGTGAATAGATCAGGGCATAAAGGGTCAGACTATCTTCAAAATGAGAAATTCTAGTAAAGCACTGTAGTTCTCAAACTAACATCGTTGTTGATGGATTCTCTGCTACTGTATGTCTACTTACTGTCCGGCGTCATGCTGCCCCATCTCTAATATCCCACACGACCGGATGATATTTTTCAGTGTAGTTAACCCTTATAACGTTTTTGTTTTATGAGATTAATCAATTATAGTTTCGCCAATTGGAAACATTTACGTCCGTAAAGGACACTGGAGAAACCACCTAAAGAATAGCCATGTAAAGAGAAGTACAAGAGTATACAGTGAAATTTTCGTGAAAAGCTAAAGAAGTACGTTAATGGTACCTCTCATTGCAACCCCCATCCCGTTAACCGTTACGCTTTGCAGTGTCGTCAGTATGGGACTTCATATTTGGCACCATATTCGCTTTTGCTTAAAAAACGTTTCACTGTACATCCAAAAAGGCGTCGTATAAATCATATGCTCTTTTAAATGGCTCTAGAAGTATGTGAAAAATGTACACAATAGCACTTAATATTATATTTCTTTGAATATTTCTATAAACAGTGCAATTAAGAGCACTGAGCACATAAGATACTTCTTGGCGCGCTGTCATATGTGCAAAACCTTATCTCGTTATCTTAAGTTGTTTATGGATTACTAGGAGTGTCTAGGTTAATTGAAAGATTATTATTAGCCAGCCTGCTCGAGTGTTAAAGATATTACTGTGCCCTCTGCCACAGAATCGTAGCAATAGCATTTTAAGCCTTTGCCGGAGAATCCCGAAATACTGACTTCTAAAATGTACTGTTTTTAGTCAAGACCATCTATTACTACCTAAATAATCACTGGTAATTTGCTGAAGCCAAAAAATAAACTGTGTATATTTTCTGCTCTTTTTCCTAGTTAAAAGTATTCGTAGAACCAAAGGTACTGATGGACATAGTACCTTTTAACGAACGGGGCATGTCGACGTTACAGTGAAACAATAAAAGACATCAATGTTCATCTCGTATACCTTTTTCTTTTCGTGTTTAGGTTTTGGAGTGTAACCCACGTGTGTGATAGCAAGAACGAAAGCTTTGCCACCATAACAGAAATGAATGGAATTGGTGCTCAATAAAAATCAGAGTGATCGCATATTACGGTTAAAAGATCATGGGAGTAACAACTGCTTCAGATAGCTAAAATAAAGATATAATATTATTAAATAAAAGACAAGCATACACATTTATTGACAATGAAAACAAATACAGGTAATATTCAGTCGGGAGAAAACACTCAAACGCTCAAGAATGCAAAAGTACATTCACTACAGCGACAAGTCATGACTCAGTCAGCACATCATACATATAATACTGCTTAGTAATTGCGAAATTTATTCTTTACAGAGAGAATGCAAGAATTCGGCTGAAATATGAAGGAAACAACCGACAAACAATTAGCAATATCGTAGCGCTATTTATACAGCACTCACATGTTCACTTTACGTATTTACAAATAATAATACACAATAATCACACACTAGTAACGTTGCAGAGGAAAATGTAAAAAAAGGAAGTCTCTTCGAGCTACATTTGGCAATTAGATTTCAAGAATAGATAATAAAATTAATATCACAGCGTAGTTTGTTGGTTAACATGCAGGAGGACCACGGCACACGCTGCTCCCCGACGTTGTCGCAGCTTGCCCTGGTCCGCGCCGGCCGACACCTCCTGGATCCCTGCCAACAAGGTGCACTATTTTAAATCTACCGTTTCCAGCCGGTCACTACACTTCTCAAACATATTAGTAATGGCTGTAGAGTGAGGAGTGTCACACACTCGGCTGTTAGTGAAAGAGAGCGGGATGCTTGTGTTCGAGCCAATGGCAACACGGGAGTATTTCTCTAAGAAGGCTGATTGCCGATTGGCCAGCGTGGAAAGTATTTTCAGGCCTGTTAGTGGAGAAAAAAGAAGTTAGTCACATTCACAAAGAACGTTAATGACGTTCGTTCATTCATACAAGATCTGTAAAAGAAAAAGTAATGCTTAGACGAGGATGCCAGGCTTGTGTTTTCAGTAAGCAAAGTCTCCTTGTGACGGCTCGTTCATGAAATGCTTGCTCCTTCCTATTTAAAGACGTGTTGTCTTTCAAAAACATCAGACCAAAAATATCTCGCAGTTAGTTTAGTTGGAAAAGCATGCACGGGCGAAATACTAGTTGATTTTCCAGCACTCCTTTCGTGGATTGACTTCAGAGTGGCGCCATACCGCGTGTAGGAGGTATTGAAAAGGAAGCAGTAATAAAAACCTAAACGAAATGCACACGTGTTATTGTGTATTTCGATTTTTTCCACCCTTCCGCTGTGGTGCTTTTGTTTGGCGTCGGAAGTACACTACTCACTGACTTAATCCATCTTTTACTCTTTTGGATATTCTACTTTTAAGCAGCAGACCCAAGAGAACACTTGGTAAGCACAGATCGTGACGCTGAGGTTGGCCATGACATCCCGTATCTCCCGCCACCACGTTGAATTAAGTGCGGTACCACTGTTTCTGTAGTTTCTTTTCACGTGGTGTTCACTTAGATGTAATCACAGCGTAGATTGTAACTACGTAGACTTTCCCGGCGTATTAACAGATCAGATTCTTGACATGTCTTCAGCAGGGTCGAACTGTCATCTGCACACAATATTTCCACAGTCGACGGGGCCGCCATTATTAGGTGAGGAAAGCTAAGGGACTCTCGCCGATAACTGTTGATGGCGGACAGGTAGACAGCAGAAATATGACAGTTTGGGCCGGCTGAAGACCCGACGAGAATCTGATCACAGCGTAGACTCGTACCTAAATGACTTTATGTAAGCCCCGCTTGTAACTATACTTCCTCCTTTTTAAAAAAGGAAACTATGTAAACATTTATTTTTCATTTTATTATGTGATTACATAGGATTCTCTCAGACTATAACCGCAGCGTACATAGTTACTCAAAAGACTTCGTGGCTGTCCGTTTTGTAACATTATGTCTGCAATTTTCGGAGTGTATAAGAAATTTGTTTAAAATTTTTTGTTTATGTTTAATCGCCCTATAACGGTGTCTGTGCGTTTTATTAATTACCAAATGTGTATTATTATATATCAGTTGCAATAACTGCATCAAATATTAATCCAGCCTCATATACGTACATTACGCAATGAGCGCTACAAGAATAATTTTTGTAGCTTCTGCAAATAATAATTATTTGGCAATAATTTTTAAAACACGAGTTGAGAGCTCTTCCACGTTATTAGCAATCACGCTATAATGTGACTAGTGTATGGATAGACTGTATCTCGGAAGCAGGTGATCACACCGTCGATCTAATGCTACCACGCTGAACTAGTGTTTCCACCATTGCTGTAATTATTCCTTTTTGGCTTATGTGGTTTTCACTCAGATTTTTCTGCAGCATGGATGGTTACTCAAAAGGCATGTGTAAGCCCTGCTGATAACTGTTTCTCCGCATCTTTATAATAATATTTTAATTTTTTTGTTTTGATTTTTATTATGCTACAATCTGAGCACACTGTTGTTACTTTGGACATAGCCCTAGTTTACACGGCTGCTTAAATGACGTGATAGAAGCCCAGATTGCTCAAATGACCTTGTGTAAGTCCAACTGATAATCATATTTCCACACTTTATAATAAATATTTTTACTATGTTATAATTTGAGTACATTGTTGTTGCTTTGCATGTAACCACAGTTTACACCGCCATTTTAATAATACTGATGGAGCCCAGATTGTAATTTCTACCCCTGCATTTTTATGATTTCTAAAACTTTTAAAAAATTTTCAAAGTATTTTAATGACCTTGTAAGTGTGTCTATGGTTTTTGTCAATTGTTAAGTAATCTACAGTCAATTAGTTTGTGGTAACTGTACCAAACATAAATTCTGCTTCGGCGTAGGAACATGGTGTAATTAACGTTATATGAATAATTTTCTTAGAGTCTGCCTTAATTACTAATTGATAATTTTATAAACACGCTATTAGATTTATTTTCGTCCACGTTTTAGTTAGCTCGCTGTATGTAATCACATAAATGATTTTAAGTAAGAACATGTTACCTATCGGTCCAATTGTCAATGCCTAGCCTTCCTGGTCACCACCTGCCAGATTAGCGGCGCCCTGGCTGCAATGAAGTGATCTGTTGTGAGTGACATAAGACAGATGTATGTGGTGAATAACAGTGTATACAGTCGTTTTACTTTTGATATGTCGATGCATGGGTCTTTAAGCCTGTTACGTACTTGCCCATTCATGAGAAACAATAATTTAACTGCTATTTTAAGACATACGCAATAATCTGTCTGTTGAGGTATATTGTTTTACCGTTTTGTTTTTCTTGTATACTATACCTGATACTCAATAATAAGACAAATGTTTAGCATATAGTCACACTTTGATTACCGTAACCGGTTATCGAGAAAAAAGTTTGTTATTAGCGATCTTGGAAAAGAAGTTTATCTTCGCTCATGTACATATATTTTACACTTCTCATAACTTTCGAACACACTTATGGTTCCTATTTTAGTTATAACGCTATGAATTGGTTCAAAGGTATTACTGGGAATATACAGATGCTTCACATTTAACAAATACAGAAAAATTTTAAAAATCTTATAAAGGCGATATCAAGATGTGCCACCTACGGGAACATTCGGAAGTGTTCGTTCTTAAGCCATGCCTAAGGACTGTTAAATCACATAGAAAGCGTTATCCGTACAGCTGCTTATGATTATGTTTAGTGCTTAAGTTGCTACAGCGTGACATGTATGCATGATACAGACTGTAGAGCACAGATTTCCGGAACGAGTTTGAAAGCATTTCTTATGTGTTTCCCCAAAGTCTATGGGTCCAGTCTAAGCACACAAAAGAAATTATTTGTAGTAAGCACACTGAGGAAAAAGCAGTTCATTTCTCACTACACGGGGCGAGGCAGCTTATGAGGCTCTGGCGCATTTGGGTGGAGTTCGTTTCATATTCCACCCAGCCGCCAAGAATGAACGTTTAAGTGTTTTCCCTAAGCCGATTAAGGTAACCAGGATGGTTTCTTTGAAAATGTAACGCATCGTGCTGCTCGCCATTCTTGAAGTGTACGAGTGTGTGCAGAGTGTGTGACGACATACTCATCAGATAGCACGAGAAGTCTTAATATGCCTTGCTACTTCTTTTCTCTTTATTTTCTCCAAACGTGTTTCAGTTCTGTTGTACCATATCTAGTAAGGTCCTTTATCACTGTATAGGTTTCTTTGGTACTGTTGACACAGGTAAGACCGACGTAACATTTCCACTTAATGTACACAAAAACTATGCATGATATCCACATACAGTGACATAGCTGGACGCTTGTGTTATGTGGTAAAGGGTAATATTTTCTTCAGTGTAGCATTTGAAACTAACCATGCATTTACTTAAAACATTACATTGTAACGAAAATTTTCATAATTTTTGTTTAATTTTTCAAAACTGAAGAGTGAAGGAAGGCTCTGTGTTTCGATCAAAGCTTTGAAGAAATATGTTGATTGTTTAAAAGACAACACGGGGCTGTAGCTCGCCCAACTGAAGTGTGTTTTTTGGAGAATAAGCATATTTATAGGAAGGTTAACACGTACAGAAGCCCAGTGCGTCTTTCACTTACATGCTTTAGGATGTTTCCTAGTTTCCTACTGCACTGAGTACTCGAACAGCCCCTCATATTCCTATACGCACCACCAGAGTTACCTCGGAGAAGTGGAATTTATATGTCACCTCGGAGCACCAGAGTTAGGTTTTCCATCCATTCCCCAAACCACAGGATGGTTCTTTATAGCAAAGCAAGCACCTGTCGCTATAAAACAGTAAGCTACAAAAACCCCAGTGTGTTCGTTTATGAATTCTCACGATGCTTACTTGTAAACGAGGCACCAAAGGCACTTGCACTGCACTCGTACCATTCAATTAATACCACTCTTCCTATTTAAGACAACACTTTGCTGATATTCAACAAACATCTTTAACACCGTACGAAAAGTCGATTGGCGGACGACTCAGTGTAGCTATTTGGTGCGCACTTAAACAAGAAGACACAATATTCGGCTGAGAGGCAGCTGCGTAGAGTCGTAAGACAGGCGCAAGCACTGCTTGTTTATTGTGTTGCACGGTGTATAAGCAGCCTTGGCAAACATCAGCACCCAGCAAAACAAACAGATTTCACGCGCTGGCGCCGCAGCTTTTTGCCTAATCCAGCTACGCGGGCTTAAGCCTTCTTCTCCAAGTACTACTTGGTCAAATGTGAGCCGGCTTTTCCACTGCGTGCGCGCAAGCTGTGCTGCGAAGCAACGAGGTGATAAAGCATGGGAACACTATTACAGGGAATATTCATCCCAAAGCGCCCACAGACATGCGAAACGACAACAAACGACGAAACTCACATTGTGCAAAGATGGCGAAGAACAGGTTGCTTCCTTCCGAATGGAACGCCCTCAACTTAATTTAAAAATCAATATACTTAATTGGACTCAGTACCATGTATCAGTTCTCCAGTTTACGAATACAGCATCGAACAGTCTACACAAGGCACAACACATCTGCTAATTACAAGATGATTTTTATAGGTATGTAGTTGTCAGAATGGAATTTAAAGCGTGAGCAAATACAATTATATTGACCTGAAACTAAGAAACATTAACGAATTTCATGATATAATGACTACGGCCTTTTCTGTACGGTACTTCTCAAGTTCGGCTACAAACTAAAAGCAGCAGTGCTCACATATGACTACTGTAATTTTGAAAGACCTGGAAAACGCACGAAGGACCATTTCAATGGCAACATTTATGTAGATCTCTTCACAATGTTAACTTCCGTACCGGCTTCAGACAATGGCCCTGGATGCCGTTGTCTGTGGTGGCCGCAAAGTGGAACGTAATTTTGTCTTCACAGGAAACGCTGTGAAGTCTGATGCGGTGTGCAATTTACAGCGATAACAACTGACAATGAGAAACATAATTATGTCCTCAGACAGCTGTTTATTTTAGCATGCTTAAATTCATTTCATCTGTTAAATCGTGAAATGAGGAATATACGCTGTGCAATTAGCTACACCATCATCAGTGGCAACTATCATCTATTCTTCAAGTTTCAGATTCGTCTTTCCTTGTGCAGCTGAATTGTAAACTCAGCGCATTTCCAAAACGCGAATCACTCGCACACTCCGACAGCGAATGGACAATAAAAGAGATCTTATCAATCATCGATATGGCATTCTAAAAAGACATGCACCTACTGTGCTTTACTACGGGTTTTATCGAAGTTTTAGTTACGAACAGCAAAAACCTGTTTCGTAATATAAATAATACGTTACAAATAAGGTCTCCAGAAAATACTATGATATCAAAAACTATACAGTGGCAGCAAGATTCGAAATTATTGCAATTTATTGGTCTCAGCACAAAGAACGTCGGTTCAATGTACGCCACAAGGAGGCAAAATTGTGGCAGAAGTAATGAACGAGAGGCTGCCAGCATGTTATTGATCACGGCTGCTGACAGAGTGATCAAAGTATTCGCCCAGATATCGTGAGTGCTACCGCAAGAAGAGCAGCATGACATTACGTCCAATATGCACGATCTCCATCGCATGAAACACGCTGAGTAATGCTTCATCTACAGCAGTTTACGCATATTCTGGAAAAGCAATACTAATGTGCAACATAAGCTATACTCTGAACTTCTCAACTAGCCTCTATTCGTACTAATCCCTTCATTGTTAACAGTGAAACATATCGTCACAATTTTTTACGTTATACATTCGATGTACCAAAGTACCGAATAAAACATAATACGCGTTCTCCTGTAACGAGCACGGCAGCAACAGCAATAGCGCAGATCTCTCTCTCTCTCTAGGTATTGCGCTCTACTTCGTACATGCGATGAAAGTCGTGTACTTGCGCAGCGATAGGAAATATTACTGATGCCGAACACCGTAGTACAGGTGATGCTACAGTTTCATGGAATGTCATATCCGTGTAATTCCTTGAAGAGAAAACAACTAGTGTTGCGGAAGCTAATTCAAAGTAACGTAAGAAATGATTCAGGCCATTGAAGCATGTTTGAAAAAAAATTGTTTTTGCCTTACTTGTTTTCTGTTTTATTACTTTCTGAAAACAACATATTTATTACAAACAGTAAGTAAAAATCAGCAGAAGTTAACTGAATCATGAAAGGTCTTGGCTAAAAGCAATATGGAACGTCGTAATTAGACTGATGTGTGTAGAGTAATTTGTAGTCCTCGGATTCTGAACAGCAATTATTATCAGCTACTGAAACGCAGCAACAACGAGTGTGACTGTGCGCGTCGTGGGCGCAAATCACATTCTGGAAACTTGTTTTGAGACGAATAGACAAAGACACAAAATATATCAAAATTTGCCATATTCACAAATAACATTCCTATACGTTATCCTCCACGTTCGCCTTTCTCGAGCCTCAGACTTTCACACGACACACCCTGAGAACAAAAACTGCATCTTTTCAGTTGTAGGATTTCCTTCATAAATTACTCCGTGACATTCATTGTTGGTTTTACAATTGTAATTAGTGCACATGATGGACCCCATCCGGTGTTTTCCCCACAGGAAGGAAGTGGAAACATCAATGCTCCTCTTTATCATATTACAGTACAGAAATAGAGTACAGTAACTGCCTCCTGTATGTAACCTAGCCTACTGAAAGATAAGGAGCCTGAACTGAACAAGAGTTAACTTCTAGACGCCGCGTTTACAGTTATTACTCAAGAGACCCGAACTTAAAAATAATAAAACTCAACGTTCCCTACGAGAGCCCTGCTACGTTCTACAAATGAATTAGATCCAGTTTTGATATTGGTATATTTTTCGTCGTTCATGTTACAACATTAATTTCACACTGTATTAAGTTTAACACAGTGGTTTTTCGTCCCTCATTTCTCATTTAAAGTTAACAGGTGTAGGATAATTCATTCCTTCGTCGGGGATTAATCCACCTTCAAAAGGTGATTTACAATATTTCTGATAACTTGAAAATAAATTCTTCTTACCTTCGGACTCTGATATGTAAATCTTGAATTGGATTACCTCTTCTGATGTTACGGTTTCACCATGAATACTTCGGCAATAGCGCCAAATTTTTAGTACGTGTTGTTCTAAGTACAACGTCCAAAAAGTATTTAAGAGTACAAATAACCGAAGTATTTTCACTGTGCAAAAAATTTCTCGTCTCTGAAATAAATAAGAGACTGCTATTACAATGTTTGTATACCAGACTGTTTTACCGGAATCGGTTTCCTAGGTTTTTGTAAAACGCCATTATTCAATTTGTGTATTTGGTTTTCTAGTCTCCCTTCCGTATTCGCAGTTTTACAGATAATATAGCATACCGTCTCTTACGAATATAAAAAAAGTCTTATTTAGACCATAGGCGCTTCGCTTTATTTGCAGACATCTTTAGTAGTGTGTGTAATACTGCCGCTTTTCTTACTAATCTGTTTGTCAAGTTCGTAAACAGTTTTCATCTTTTTAAATGAATATTATTTCCTACATTTTCATCCAAACATGAGTTTACACTTCAGAACCACACTTCAGCAAGTTATTATTTACAGTCTTACTGCAGTATTAAATGGTATTTGTGGTTTTCATTTGACTTTTAATACGATGTAAATGTAGTGATGACTTTTCACATCGTAATCAATTCTTCTGCGTTTCGCTAATGGGAAGAGTAATAAGTTACCAAAATGAAACTATTTTTTGTGATATGCTGAATATGTACAGCAGAATTTAATGAACAACACTACGTCTAAATTTACTCTAAAAGTTTCGAAGTATGAAACTGATAACGCAGTACGTCAATCGACAATGACACGTGTAGTGCGTTTAGTACTTCAAGTGGTGGAAACGCACAAATGAAAACCGACAGATGGCCAACTAATGGAATAAAATATCATGCGAACAAATACCAACGATTGCAGTTATGTAGTAATAAAATAAAACTCCGCAGACAGAATGATTAAGAGAAATTCCTAGCATTAGGCGTTGTCGTTTGGGCTGAAATCTGCGATTATATATTCATTAACCCGAGTACGCTGGTAACATCGCCATAAACATTTCCGGCGTTAAAAATAGTGGCGCACATGGTACTTCATAGAATGCTGGTACGATCTAAAGGTGAGAGTATGGCTATTTTCCTACATGTCTTTTAGATACGATTAACGTGGGACCTAACGCCGAACGGTGATGAATTTGTTGCGGAACTGCCTTCAGCACATGTGGTCGTAGTTAATATCTGCGGAAGCGTCGCGGCTGGTCGTTAGTTAGCACAGCGGCGCTGAATAAACGAGCGACGCACACGTATCCGAGGCTCCGGCAGCCGGCTCGCAACGTGCCCGCCCGCCATTCGTCTTGGCGTGGGTGGAGGCGGGGGAGGGCGCGATCGCGTGCAAAACGCGTGCCCATTTACATGCCGGCCGGCTACCGGCCTCTTCGAAGATGTACAGCTTACTCTCCGTAGGCATTTGTTGCACCCTTTTCCGCGCGGTAATGGTCTATTACACGCCAAGCAGTAAAACGTATTTCGAAATAGCTTACGGCGTCGCGCCAATGTTCACGGTGTTCCCTAAACGGAACTAACGCAGATTTAATGCGTCTGAGTGGGTGGAAGGAAGGGAACTTCGAGAGAAACGAACTGGGACTCGGAAAGTCATTTCGATGACATCCCCCGCCGCGGGAAGAGAACTCGGTGTCTCGTAGTCAACGGAATACCCCTTTTGGTTACGTGGTTACGTCGTTCGAATAATCCTTAAGCCTGAGTTCAAAAGCAAATAGTGTCAAGAAGTCATTTTATCATCAACTTCTTCATAATAATCATTATTAGCAGTTTGTCATCCACTGCTGGATAATACCTTTCTCTTCACTGTCCACGTATTACAGTCTTCAGATATACGCAACCATATTATGCCACCATGTTTCCTAATGACATTTACACACCTTCAATTTGGTTATCGTGTTGCTCTTTTGTTATTTCTTGGAATCCATCAAAGAATTTCCTTTGTACGTTACCCACACATTGCCGGCCGCGGTGGTCTCGCGGTTCTAGGCGCTCAGTCCGGAACCGCGTGACTGCTACGGTCGCAGGTTCGAATCCTGCCTCGGGCATGGATGTGTGTGATGTCCTTAGGTTAGTTAGGTTTAAGTAGTTCTAAGTTCTAGGGGACTGATGACCACAGCTATTACGTCCCATAGTGCTCAGGGCCATTTGAACCATTACCCACACATTGTCTTGGCTACATATACTTCCAAGCTCCATTTCATTTTCATTACGGCCATAATTACATCTTTTATTCCAGTCTGTTTCTTCGTCCACTTGTTTGCGATCCTTTCTCTCCTATTAATTGGAAATTTGTGGTAAGGTCATATGGGATCAAAATGCTGAGGTCATCGGTCCCTAAGCTTACACATTACTTAATCTAACTTAAACTAACTTACGCTAAGGACGACACTCACACCCATGCGCGAAGGAGGACTCGAACCTCCGACGGGGGAACCGCGCGAACAGTGACATGACGCCTGAGACCGCGCGGCTACCCTCGCGGCTCCTATTAATTCCAGATATGTTGCTGTCCACCACGTGCTGAGTGATCCTGAGTTTCTGAATAGTTCTCTTACGTCCCATTGTAACCAACTATAAAATTTCTTTCCAGGCACATCATAAACTTAGTTTTGATCATTTTGTGAGGTTTATTAAAGAAACTTCAGGACATTTTCACTCTTTTGCTGATTTGTTTTTCAACTGATCATCTGCTCCAAATACAAGATTTCCTTAACTTGTTCTATAAACATATAACTAATTTTAATATTTTCTTTCCGACTTGTTTGTTATAATTTATTTTAGTCTTATTGTAATTGAATTCCAGGTGTGCTTACAATTTATTCCATTCGTTTTTGGAGGTTACTTGCACTATAGGGAAATAGTACGTCGTCAGAAGCAAAATAAAGGTTTTACATACAAGTTCTGCAGTTTAAGAATCGGAAACTTTCTCTATGACTAAAGAGTATAATTTTTGTGCTATATAATGTCGTTCACTGAACCCTCTTTATCTCAGATATTCACATCTTCCTGATGTAATCCAATGGATGCTGTAGCATTGGCGTGTGTATTCTTCAGTATACTGACATCAGCTGTATCAACCCATTGTTTCTCAAGGGATGTCAGCAATAAATACGAATTCTCACTTTATTGGTGCATTCGAAGTAACCTTTGACTCACAAAAAAAAAAGAATCTGTCGTTATAGCCTTTATATATGTAAGCAGCATTATTTCACATGCATATCATTTACACAATTATTCGTATCCTTTAGAACGCAGAGTACCATCGTTACGTTATCGGTTCTCTTTATCTATTCTCTCAGGATAAGAATAAAAGATGAATAACACTGCACACATGAATCCAAACAAATCGTCATAGATATTTTGAAGAAAGATGGACCAGTAACTAACTGTCGTACTCAGCCAAACCTTCGATTTAAGCACAGTTCGTTTTACTCTAGCAACGACTAGCGCTGTACTAAGTACAGTTTCTGCATCCCATTTAGAACTATCCGTAGAATGTCATAGTATACACTACACCATCGCCATCTACTTGATTAAGAAGACAGGCCACATTAGTTAATAACACTCCCACTCGACTCCGAAACAGAAGCTCACTAAGTCAGTATACTAAGTCACTATTTAAGAGAACGATTTTAATTTGATATATATATATATATATATATATATATATATATATATATATATATATATATATATATATAATCAGTATCATCATATGGTGACTGTTAACAAGAACGTCCTCTGTGTTAGCGCTTCTTTCATTATTACTCTGTGTTTAAAATTCATCGTTAAAGTGTTTCATACGGAGGAGAATAATGATCTCGGTAAGGAAGGGAGGATGACAACGCCGTCTCCTTCCAAGCGGTATGAACAATTTATCTTGCGAAGTGATCCATGCAGTGTGTTTAAGCCTAAATCATAATGGACGGACTATAGTTCAAATTACAAATCTCCAGTATACATGTCAAGGCAGTTACTGTTGCACAGCCTCGCCTGAGGGAGAATTTCTGTGTGTGTTTTTGTAAGGTCAGTTTAAGTCAGCTGCAGAAGAAAATAAATGGATAAATAATTTAAGTATTCTCCGTATGACACAACCTTTGTCTGACACCAGCCTTTATAATACACTTGGAGACTTGATTGTTCAAAATAAAATGTCGTATTCATACAGAAACACGGGAGCGGAGGATCTGAGTTACTGAATCGATACATCGACCGTCAAATGCAACAACTGTCTCGACACAACTAGGATGTTGAAACTCGGTAAATTATTGGGCTTTCTGTTTATATTAAAGGTGCACGGTTTTATCGAACGTGGGGCAAAGTTCGTTTGACCGCAAGAGTATAATACGATACCTCTCTTGTATCATAAGCCAGGTTCCTCGCTGTGTAGACGGCGAACTGAATGAGACGTTTGTAATTTTTGTAATTAAAAAGAATTCGATTTCGCATACATACTCAGAGGAAGAGATGAGTGATCAAGGAAAATATTTGGAGAATATGTAACGCAGATGGATTGTATTTAATGGGATATATATTAGGACTCTAGATCTTCGCGCGCCGAAAATCGTTACATTTAGCGCTCATCCTTCACTTGCAGAAATAAGAGCAAATCACACTGGGCAATGTGAGGGTTCTTAAGAGCTTACAAACGCCATAGATAAATACAGGGCGCCAAATATTTTGACCAGTGTACGGAATATAGCTGCACTGAAAGAAAATAATACGGGCCTTGAAATGGCAGAAATCTTCGGTTGTAACTTATTTTTATAAATTAACAGAGAGGCAATACTTAATGGTCCATAAAAACCTCATATTGGGGTGAAATGAGTTCGAATGCTCGTCTGTTCGTCCTGATTTAGTCTTTCTGTAGTTTCACTACATCACCTAAGTCAGACGTCGGGGTAGTTCCTTAAAAACAGCCGATTTACTTCTCCATGCATGTTGATTCCGATACTGTGTTCAGCCTTTGCCTACATCGACATCAATGGGAAGTTAAACTACGAACTTTTTCCTTTTTCTTTCGTTCACTAAAATTTTCGCATCAATGAACGGACAATCGTAATTTTAGTACGAGTCTAGCTAAGTATGTTTTAGCTTCCAGTAGCTGATAGATGCATAAACATACAACATTGAAAGATGTGCGGGAGGTATGAATATAACTCATCAGCAACCGTTCCAAATGGGCTTTAATGACAAACATGTCTGCCACTCTACCACAATCTGCAGAGCGAATCTTCTTTCGCTGTTATTCATTGTTAAAGGCAATATTCTTTTTTTGGAACGTTTGCGGATCCGCCATCAGCTTACAGGTAGACTGTGCTGTAAACTGTTTAGCTTTCTGTTAATAAAAAGCGAAATCACTCCATCGATCATCCGACGCAATTTCCACCGCACATATTACCGATGATGGTTTTTAATTAAACAGGAATATGATGTCATAATTAAATAATTCGCTTAAAGTTTGTGGCGGCGAACGTATGAAGGCTTCACATTTAATTTCACTCAACATCGGAAACAGGAAGGGAAAACAGCTCTAAAATCGTAGCAAGTTGCCTGTCAGATGGCAACCTTTATTTTATATTTGTGGTACAGTTTCTTAGAGCTAGTGTGCTACAAACTGAACAGAACTCCCAATCTGCCTACGCATTTATTTAACACTTTTGTGTTTTAAAGGCATATAGCCGTATTTGAAAGACAGAATCTCAATAGCCGAAAGCGATGGCAGGGACTGAGATTAAACAAAAAAATCATAAGATGGATTGACAAAACTAAATTCAAGGAATTCCTGGTGATCGCAGCACGTCCGCCTATTTCAGCTGGTACAGTGTTTTAGCACTGTTGCCACGTTTCGAAGAAAAAAAAATGGACAGGTCGGGTTCTACAAACACCTGCAACACAATGGCAGTCTGAATCAGGTCGAATGAAACGTTCTGATGGTGACGTACGTTTATTGCTGTATGGCGTATCTGTGAAATGGAAGTGACTCAACAGACACAGCATTAGTATAAGAAAACAGTTGCCAAAGAACATCGTGTTACAAAACAGAAACGAAAGTTATGAATTAGCGTCTAGTTGCCATTTGGTGTTGTTTTAGACAGAAGACCAATTCAGTTTAACAGTTACTAAATTGGAGAGAAAAAGAAGGTTGGAAGGGGTAGGAAAGATTCTACTAAACTGAGTAAGGGCATAGCACAGAAACCAAAATCTGGGTGGGTTGGAGAATATTTGAGAGAGAGAAAGGGGGGTTGGATTAAAGCCTCATCCACATGACAGTTACGAGATGGAGGACGAGTTCGAATTAAACAGGTGTATTTGAGGTAGTTAGCATTGTATTTTTGCAAAAAAGGGCGATGGGAGTCTAACCAAATCTCTACCACATACAACTAAGTACCATACTGCTCAGAGCCATTTGAACCACATACAACTGCGCCGGCTCACACCATAAAATAATGAGATATAGCTTCCCTAAACAGTATGCTCTATTGAAAGCGTAAAAAGTTATTTTATGCTGGGTAGCCCGCCAACAGTAATAGGCAAAACCAATAAGAAGGAATGACCCGCACTGCAAAACTCATATAAAAAGAGCTATAATCGAATAATGGGAAAGCTTGTGGTGACGAAACCTCGAATCCTCCTATCTGTCCAATCGGAAAGCGACGAATCCGATGTAATTCTGGACTCTAAACTAGCATAAAATGTTGCCTGCAAACGCAACGTACGCAGTGCCACTCGAGTCGGCAGGGCCATTATCATATGGGGGAAGTTACAAGAGGTGTCTCCCCCTCCAGAAGAGGCTCTATCTGGGGCAACCACAGCCAAAGTGGGCGTTACGGAAAGTGGGCGTTTTATCATCTTACTTCACAGAAGCCATTCATCATTTTATGACACATAGGGTCTCCTCCGTGTATTCCAGATCGACGTTATGCGCTCGTGCGCAGAACGAACTGTTCACACCAGTGCGGAGCACTGACTAGCGGACTAGAGCCGACCAAAGCGTCCCAGCCAGCAGCAGCTACTGTATTATAATACGTCGGATAAATATGCTGCAGCCTGTGCTACTGCTATTCTTTTGTTGTGATTAACGGCAAGTAAATTTATGAACTTGTAGCTACTTAAAGTTCAGTACTTTCTAAATTAGTTTCCTTCTTTTAAAATAACAGACAATATTGAAGAAAAGGGAGCTGATTCATCTCACACAGGAAGATTATCATACACAGGACACACAAGAAATAGGAAATTATGTCTAAGAATTAAGGCATGTTTTATTTAACAGTATGATGCAAAGAAATAACAAAAACTAGAAAGGCTGATGCAAAGAAATAACCAAAACTAGAAAGACTTGGGGTACCAGTATTGTTGTGATCCAGCTGCAAAAGCTAAGTGACAGATAACGTAATAGTTCTTTTTCTGTAGAATATATTTTAATTTGGAAATTCTCCAACGCGCTTTATGTATGAATAAGAGCCTCGTTTAGAGGACTGAAGTTTCAATCATGTCCTGGCCAGATTCATTTACGGTTTCACGCTTTGTTTAAAGAACATTGCGATATGACGAGAAAGGGGCATAATAGACCTCTTTCCTTATATTGAGACCTATTAACGAGTATTTTTTCTTTAAATATTGATGTGTTACGATAAAAAAGACACTCTTTAGTTTTGTTAAAACTACAGGACTCTTACATAGCATGTGAGTAGCAGCCTATCCTGAATATAATTCTAATGTTGGTTTTGGGCGATGACGGAGTACACTTTATGAAAATTATTTATTCGCTACCTAAGCGCAGTTTACTAGAAGAGATATTTCTGTTTTTACGTATGAAAATAATGATTATTTTACTTAAACGACACCTCATTACACTTCATACTTGTACATTAGAGAGAACTGTGGTTCAACTAATATGTCAGCGTGACGTGATACACGATTTGAAGCATTGTAGAAATGTTGCTCTTACTCAGACTACTGTTATTTTCCGCTGTAAAAATTACCAGAAACGCCGAAACGCACTGCTGCATGGAGTCGGGCCGTAAAAATGCGGAAAGCTGCCACGACATAACCGGATAAAAAGCTTTTAGCTTTTGCATTTTAATAATTTATAAAGCTCTCTGGAACACGCTGTGAGACACATGAGCTCTGCTTGTGTAGACCGGAATTTGCGCCCAAGTTTCTCGCTTCACATTTGTTTTCACATTCGTGGGTCACCTCTGAGTGACAAGAGAACTTTTCATTGTCCTGAACTAAATTATGCCAATGGGCTTGATTCTTAGCTCATGTACGTTAATGCGGACGGACATAAAAACAACACAGTACGTTAAGGGAAACCGCCTATTTACAATTTAGAATAGGGCTCCTTTGTTTACATTCGCGTAGTGTATCACTGGTGTTTCATAATTCCCGAACTTCTCAGGTACTTTATCCATATCTTGTTATTCGTACATCTTGTTCTGACAAATTTCCAATTTTACAACCCGTCACAGAAAATTCTAAACTATTATAGCTGTAAACGTATGTGAGTCTTTATACATCTATATTAATTTTTAAGAATTTAGCGAAAAAATGGTAAGGAGTGTAATAATTAATTCGTCAAGATCACTTAATAATGAAAATGTTCACATTACCGGTTTCGGCAACTGCCTGTTAATTGCCGGAACCGGCAATATGAACATTGTAATTAATAATCCATATTGTCACAATAACCTCTCGTTTGGCAATATGTCAGTTCTTAAAAAAATATAAATGAACGTTCCTCCTCCGATTTCTGATTTGTTTTACGTCATTGCAAGGAGTTTCTAATGACTAACGGGGAGGAAAAATATAAGTCCCTTGAGAAAAACAGACTTGCACGACAACTTTTATAAAAAGCGCACGCCAAAACATCCACGTATTCGCTCATTATTCGAGTCTCAAAGTTAGCAAACGCACCGCTCCCTCTCATCCCCCCCCCCCCCCCGCCTCCCACCACCCGCAGCTTCCTTTCTTTTCCAACCTCAAGACAAATAATGAAGTGACGTCAACTCCATATGCTGAAAAGCTGTTTCATGCTGAAGAGCGGTTCTTAGATAAGAAAAAAAAATCACAAACCAGAAAAGACTGTACAATTTTGACTGAGTAGTAAACAGTTCTCAGTCAACACTATCAACATTTTTACTGAAGAGGAGAAAAAGTTACTTTTTTCTTTTTTGTTTAGTTTTGTTTTAAACACCTTGTGCGAGATATCATGTGCAGTTTCAAACATTCTTTATTTTTTTCACTAAACTAGACGAACATCCCAACTTTTTTTCTAATTCACGTGAAAAGCTTATGTAAATCGAGAGATGGAGAAATTAAAAGTATATAACGATCGGCATTAAAACCACCAACGTACGTCACAGTGTAATAGGGGGCTGAAATACCGTTTGAATTTTACAGGCAACCAACAAAATCTGTTTTTCTTCGCTCAGGTTAACAGCGCGCAGTATCCTACAAGTAATTCTCATTATAATATATTACCAGTCCATTGCGGTGGCGTAACCATACGTTCGGAAGGCTCCAATAAAGTAATCAGGACTTGAGTTGACGCGCGCTAGTTCTCCAGTCAAACCGAAATGAAATACGACGCACGTTTGCTCGGCTACGCAATAATCAAACCGAAAGCGTAGTTTATTTCGGAAGGTGTTACAGGGCTACAGATAAATCGTTATTCATTTTATTACTCACTTACGACATGTCCACAGTCGATCAGTTATATTATGCACGGAAGCGGGAAATGTAAGCTGTTTCAACATCTTTGATTAAATTTTCCATTTTCTTTTTAGCTTCCTAAGCTGGACGCTGAAGTGCTAGCCATAAAGCCATTTTAGTTCTGACGATGTATAAATCGTTTCGGTGTTCCGGAAATAAGTCTGTTCCTTTTGTATCCAGCTTACCTCATCTGAGCGCCACGGCTTCTAATAGATCATCGACTCATAGGGCGCTGGCGAAACATGCGCATTTTATTTTATGCATCATACAAAACATTAAATTTCAGTTACTCCAAGAAAGCTTCAAGTGAGGCGGAGCATTTCAAAGACTGGAAAAACAAGATTCGAAGAGTTTCTGTGTTGTGAGAGACGGGCGAAGCTCAGTTTATTAGTAGACGGAGCGTTCGCTCCACATCTCTGTCACGAAAGCTTCTCGTTCTCATGTCACGCATCTCGTGTTTGACAGGGAACAACCTATTTGTCACGAAACATTACAAAGAAAGTAAGAAAAGGACGCGGCGTGCAATTAATGACAGTTCACTCGAAACGCCGTTTCAAGCATGAGAGCCTTTCTTGGAGAAACGTGAATGCCAAAACCGTCTCGATTTCTGGATATTTAATGATGAAGTTACACAGAAAGGGAAACGTCTACTGTGGTGGGAGAATTATTATGAGATACAATTCAATGAATCCTAGCCCTAGTCTGGGAGAAGAGTAAATCTGTATTACCAACAATCGAATCATTATGATATTATAATGGGTCAATCGAATCATTATGATGTTATAATGGGTCCTCAACCGTGGTTTCTGCTTAAAAAGCAGTAAGCTGCCGCCTACTTCACCCTCACCTATTGAAGACGTGAATGAAAAAGCGCTATGAAATGCTTTTAAGAAGATACAAACATTTTGTAACGCTTATCTTCATTCTGTGTACTTAATGATGGCACTAAGGAAGTAGTTGAATTGTGAGTCTAGTAGGCTGATACACGATAAGCGGTATGACCAGTTGCTGGAGCTCAGGGTAGAAGAAAGTGTGATTTAGAACCTCTAGCCACATCATATTATGTTGTCTGACGTGTCGTGCTTGTTCTTTCTTGCCTATTGAATATTAATTAGTAGAATGATCTTGGGGGGATTACCTGACAGCAGCTATTTGGCGCAGTGGTTCAGAAACTACGCGCAGTAGTCACAAATCGCCTCACGGCCATGCTGATCTAGAATTTCCGCGGTTTACCTGAATCAGTTAAGGTGAATACCGAAATAATTCCTTTCGGAGCTCCAGCTCTAATAACGTCGTCGAAGATGGGATGTTGAACTCAAATCTTCCTTGCTTCCTTTGTAGGAGAGTAACTCTTGAGACTAATACGCGAGACTCATCCTGATGGAATGACTGAAACATAAATGCGCAAACTGTGATACGAGATAGATTACAGGGTAAGTGTCATGACAGGCTTCTATCATCATACAAAAATGCGTCAGTCGGCGGTGCCTCGCTGATTCAACTTTTGGCCCAGCATTACATTAAAGCTCGTTCATATGTGAATAATCCTCCTACCTGACCGCGAACGAACACCCTCTCAAATGCTACGTGCATCCTGTGTTAATGGTCAGTATTACAGCGGCTCACGTTCGTTAACGTGGGATAATCGATCCAATTAACGAGCTCACGGATTTCTGTGGATTTCCTCAGTTGGGCGGATAAGCGCGGGAAGCCCCGCGCTTACACAAGTGCCAACTTTCGAACAAATCCGCGGCCTAACTGCGCTGGCCGATAACGAGATGAAAGCATCGCCGCTTCCATTCAGTCAACTTTCATCACATATCATATGACGACCATGTAAATTTTAATGGAGGTCCTGTCAGCTGCATTAATTTTTAAAATTATCTGTACCCGCCACCTTCATTAGCATATTATTATCGGCTTTTGCGTGATGAAAGAGGTCGATTTGTAAATGAATTCGATGCTATTAGGTAGTCGAAAACGTAATTTAAACTGTGCAGGTATTGTAGACTTTCTTTTCCCTTTTACTTTTGCTTTCATGCTACTGCGCAAGCCTTTCATTGTAAAAATTGTAGACAGTACAATTTGTAGGTCTCCTCAGTAATATCAATAAAGGAGAGGTAGATTCAATGACGAAGGAGGCAAGATATCTAGTGAAAATCACAAATATATCATTTTCAAATATAGGCCGACTCTTAAAAAGAAGGTAAAAGCAAATTCTTAAACTGAGTGATATCTGCTGATGCTGTTGGAGCAGGGATTAAGTCATTAAGACACTGGACTCGTATTCAAGAGTAGTTGAGTTCAAATTCGGCGTCGTAAGTCCCATAGTGCTCAGAGCCATTTGAACCATTTTCGAAAGTTGTTCGTGCATCCTCCGTGTAGAAGCAAGACTTGGGAAATTCGCTACTCAGATACTTTCAGCAAACGTAGCAAGCAATTTACACCATACAACGTGATCAACGATCATTTGAATTCCAATACATTTGGGCTCTGAAAATATTTAAGAGAGTGGTATGGGGCACGGAATCAACACAAGTCTAGAAGAAGAAAAGCTGCAGGAAGCAATCAGGTTGATCTATGAAGAAGACACATTGAAACTTATTGTTTAAGAAAAATTTATCTTATAATCTAGAGTGTTACTGAATAAAAAATCAGATTGTACACTAACACAAATAATATGAGATTATTTTACTTTTGCCGGTGGATTCGCTATGTTGAAAGTTCACGGAAAGTAAATTGAATCACTGTAACATAGACGATCGTTCATTTTCTGCCTACCAGGTAACATAATTGCTAGATACACGCATGTGTAATTATAACTAAGTCATTGTAACTACGGAGCGAGGCTACGATGCAGGGCTCGTATGCGCGATTAGCAGGTTGTGGAAGCCAGTTTGGCCGTGCCGATTTAAGCTGTCCGGCGTTATCCTAAATAACATGAGGAGAATAGTCAATTAGTGGCGACGGCCGATTGCCCACACCATGCTAGGCGGCTACAGTTAGTACTCCGTTTCTACTGGCCTCCACGCCAACGGGGTATTACACTACTTAGCTTCTTTTCCCATTTATTGAACTCAGTGCGGTACCCAAAATAAAACTGTGTCATTGCAGTGAGCACAACTGTCGTCGTGCATATAATATATTTCCGCTCGCCGAGGAAAATAACTGCCGTACACAGTACCTCCCATGGCTACCGTAATGCACAATAATCCGTTCTACTAAAGACCAGTAGACCAAAGCTCTCTCTGAATTTTACATCACTTCTTGCGTCTTATTATAGCGTTAATGACGCCTGCAGCGGGAATCGATTGTCGTTTCTTCGTGTCAACACCAAATTGTTCAGCCTGACATAGCTCATTTCAAATAAAGCACATCCATCTTTTAACTTTCATATTCAGTTGACGTACAACATTCCTTTAATGTCGTTCCTACGTACGGTACGTTCTTAGAGTGGACATCCGGTACCAAACCGATGAAAATAACGTGTAAACATTCGGAATGGTTATGTCACTCGGAAGAAATGCATCGCTACTACCTCTTTCTTTACATGCTGTTAAACAAAACAACCAATGGACATCGTAATCAAGGCTATAATTTTAGCGACAATGTATTCTCTCAGCTATTTAGCTCTTTACTTCGGCATCCTTATATAATTACATAGAAAGAATAGAGTCAAATAAATGGCTTTTTTTTATTACGACAACTATGTATCCGTATTGGGTGGTGTTGACTAGAACAGTTTTTCTGACTTGTGTTTGGAAGCTCATGGTTTTAATGATTCATATAATATTCATAATAGTTTTCATACTAACACTATTCTAGAGACCAAATGTGGTGCCACCTGTTCAAAATCGGCAGGGTGTAGATACCCGTCCGACCATCGTGATCTTTGTCGTGCACGGTACCATGTTCTAAAAAGTCGAGCTCGAAAATGCGCTTTTTCAGGTGGTCATATCTTGGACTCTATTGATCACTGAGATAAAGGGTCATGTGTTTTAGATAGCCCTTGGCGTAGCGACCATTTGTATATTTGTCGGAAATATGGGCATACTTTATAGTACAGTACAGAGTCAAAATTTAAACGTTATACACTTCCTCCAACCAAGGCAAACTGAGCAAATCAGTTGGTTGTTTTGCATTAGGTCTGGTCTAGGGTGAGCCTTATGCACCTTGTAAAAGCACAATTTGTTCATAGGCGGTCCCTGAAAAAAAAAAAAAAGAACGGATAACCATGATCTTTGGGTACCGGAAGTACTAGGTGTGGCGATGGCCACTTTGATAATTTCTGTTCATGGAAAATCGTTGAAATTTTCAACAAACGTTCTTAAGATTATGTCTCAGTCCACCTCGAACATTTTTGCGATATCACTTTTAATTTCCGAGATCCAGAGGATCAAGTTTCGGTACTTACGCACGTATTATGCGGTCTGAGGCGTAAATACAATTTTAACGGACGTAATGAACACATGGCGATGGTTCTGGGCGCATCGCGAGATACTCATGTCACCGAAGTATGTTCTTAGTTGCCATTTTTTCATTAATAAAACTTTATGACGTGCCTAAATAACTGTCTTGACCTGTAAATTACTCAGCGCTGTCACCTGGAGGCCAGAGCACATTGTGAAAAATAATTTTGTCACGCGAAAGGCGCTGTAATTGCACAAACTTCCAATTTTCTTGGTACACTGTAGGTGTAGCCTAAAAATGTTC
Source organism: Schistocerca piceifrons (assembly GCF_021461385.2). Taxonomy (NCBI): domain Eukaryota; kingdom Metazoa; phylum Arthropoda; class Insecta; order Orthoptera; family Acrididae; genus Schistocerca; species Schistocerca piceifrons. Next base: position 566,916,704 of record NC_060149.1, read on the forward strand.
ATTTTTGTGTAAAGTAGTGTAAATTAGGATGTGAGACGATTTTGTATTACTCTTATATTATGTGTACTTATTTGTTGTTTATGTGTATCAAAGTACGTCAATGTCTCAAAGTATATAAATTAACTGTAAAAATTTTAATGACCTACAGAATTCTTTTTATATAAGCAGCACACCCTGCGGTAACAGGGGAAAAAAGGGAACGAGCTGAAAAATTCTGCTGTGAAGAGAAGTCGAATATGATCTTCCTTACAAGACTCTGGCAGCAAAATAGGGAACCAGCTGCATCAATCCTCATTCCACCTTCCTCACCAAAAATTTTTATATGCTAGGTTATTTGCGCTTTTTGTGCTGAAAGAGAGTAACAGAGAGGCAGTGACGGTGGAAGAGAGAGGAGACAATGCCAGTGGAATCGAAAGAGAGAGCAGATAGTGGTGGTGAGTGAGAGAAAATGGCATTGAAAGAGAAAGAGTGGTGAATAGAGATAGTGGCAGTGGGAGCAAGTGAGAGAGAAGACAGTGAAAATGTAAAACAGAGATCAGTGGAGACCATACATAGGCTTGGGGATTCTGAACCTCCCAAATTTGCGAACTTTAATGCGAAAAAATTTGTCCACATCCCCTACACCCACGTGTTAGTTTCTTGGTCTAGGGTCAAAACCCCGAACAAATCATCCCCAAGGACATGTATGGAAAGAGACAATGGTGGGTGAAGACAGCAGACAGTAAGCCAGAAAGAGACAGTGGAAATGGAAGAGAGAGTTGGTCAAAACAATGGCAGTGAGGCAGAAAACTAGCCAGTGGCAAGGAAGAGCGAGACAAAGTGACGGAGAGAGTGACACTGGGAGAGCCAGGCAGGAGAAAGTGTCAATGGGAGGAAAAGGATGCAGTAGGAAAAAGACATACGAGTGTTGCAGGGTAGGTTGTGCTTACAAATAACTGTTAAGAAAAAACTTCGGTAGGCAGTGCAGTTCACGTGTTACTTGGCATTGAAGTTAGCCAGTCAGCCAGATTATGCTAGCTAAGTCGGAAACAGCACAACGTTTCGATTTTTTTCCTAACAAATATTCCTCAGCAAAAACTACCCTACAACACCTTTACAAGTTTTTCAGACTGTTTCTGACCTCCCTGTATAGACTATGGCAGTGAGAGGGAGATGCTGAGTATCAAGGTTTCAAGACAAAAGGAGCTTGGGTAAAAGGATAGAGAATGTTCTGTGCTAAGCACGAATATTATTGCAAGCCAAAATTTTTGTTGAGGAAGGCGATGTGAGGATTGAGTGCTACTTGAGGCTAATATCGCAATTGTCCCCATAAATAGGTCACGGTGTAATTTCCTGCTCCATCCTTTTCAGATCGAGCTACAGGTCCGTCTCGAATGACCACACAGTCGACTGGCCATCTAACTCTCATTTTTCGTCCTTCCGGTTACGACGCACTTAGTTATTTCAGTATTGATGCTTTTGGAAATGCACTGAACACAGAAGCTGTGTTGCTACTACATGCGTACGTTGCTTTCAAAATGAGAAATAAGACAGGATCGATCTGCTGTTTGTCAGCGTTGTCACGCAATTACAAAGCATAGCTCGTGTTTGTCGCATAGCAGCTTTCTGTATTATTCAGAGAGTATATATATATATATATATATATATATATATATATATATATATATATATATATTCATAAAAAGTTGTTTAGACATTTTTACACACCACGTACAGAATATTCCTTTATAATCCACATACGTTATTCCCCGAACTCAAGAAAAAGCAAAATAGAATAACAGACACTTTTCTGCCATCACTGCACTACCACGGAGTATCGTAATCTCTCGTAAGGTATCGTCAGCTTCTTATTCTGAATTGCAAAAAGGGCTTCATAGTTTAACATTATATCAGATACAAGTCAAATAAGTTGTTCCTTAGGTTAGTTACTCTGTGCAATACATCACAGTGCAAAGGGTGAGAAACTATATGTTATCTCGGAAGATAAATCAATGTTGAAAATCACATTTTCCGATTTTGACGAAAACTTAGTCAACAAACTGGAGCTAACGGAATAGACCGTATGAAGATTTAAGTTTGGTAAGACAGAAAGGTGTTGCACATCCGTAAAGTTTGGTTACTGGAATAAATTTCATTTCTCTTGTTACATTACATTGTCGCTGCCACGTCATGTTATCGGCATAATCAACGACCTGAAAAAAAATGACGGTTGTAGGGCTCCATAGCGATGACTACGAAAGTGCGAGCGCCTTGGGTGTCTACCTGGTGGATTCTTCGGGAAGGCTTGTTTACGCGCAGTCAGGACATCGGCACAAAGGCAGATAAAGCGGGCCATTCTGCGCCACAGCGGGCTTCCGTGCCGGCAGAAAGTGGACTGTCGACCCGGCATTAAAGTGCACGTCAGCCGAGTCGCACCGTTCAGGCAGCGGCGGGCTTCCCACACGTCACGTGCTTGTAACTCATAACAGACACCTGTTCGTCAGCTTTAACGGTTACAATTATCGCGGCGCGAGTTCATTAGCAGGGTATTATCTACTGGTAAGCGACGAAAGGGATCGCTCCGCTAATGACAGATCATCAACGGTACGTCCACCAGGTGCCGAGACTTCTGTTAATGCTATCGCACTGATATCCTTAGCAGAGAACACAGTAACAAAAAAGGTTATTTTACAGCACGAGTTACGTTGTGTACGATATTTTGGGGGACTCCAGTAATTTGTATACGGTGAGAAATTCTACGATCCGGTCAGTTAAAAGGAAACTTTCTTTAAGGTAACTAATACATAAAAACTTACTAAACGAAATTTAAGACTGTCAAGTGTTCAAGTTAAGTCTCGCTTATACGCTGTCACGTGAATTCTAGGGTGTATCGCCTCAGGTGGATCGCTCCTTTCAATGGATATTACAAAAGCCAGAAATGTTCCTATAGTGTGGCAGTTTGTTCTTTTCTCTGGCATTAGCAACGTTTTATAATCGGTTAGAGATATCGAGCAATGGTTTAAGAAAGTGATAAGTTCACAAGGACGGGATGTTTTATTATAACGCAAATACTAGCAACTTTTTCTAATTTACCAAGATACTGAGGTAAGCGTGACTTTTAAATATACTTGAATACTTCTTAACATAACTGAACAGCTCGTGAAAAATAAAGCCCATCGTCATAACACTTGGCATTGATGATAAGTGAACTACATCTGTGGCAGGTAATGGCCTATATGAAAGGGCGAAATGCTCAAACAGCACAGCTTCAGCCGTCATTAAAGCCCTATACTGCTACGAAGCACAAAATTCTCCTTTTTGAGGCACCTCTACTACATTCCGATCACTTTCGACCTGCCTTTTTCGAAAATTTTTAGTACTAACGTTAACATGTGTTACACAACTATGTGGTTGTCTTTTCCTGAGAAATCGTGTGTCGTTAAATAAGAAGCTACACGTAGAATCCAAAAGTTGTTGCTATTTTTTCTTGGCACAGAAACTAGTTCAGAATATTTTAGATATCAAAAAATGCCCACTTTTTGGGTGTTACAACCTGTAGATTTTAGAAAGTATTACGACAATGTAGAGTGTAGTACACGTTTTAAATTCTCAAACTATAAGCGATAAAATATTTGGAACGAAAGGCAATAGACAACCTGTACAGCAACCAGACTGCAGTTGTAAAAGTACAAGGACATGAAAGTAAGTCGGTAGTTGAAAAGCGAGTGAGAAAGCGGCAGATAAAGTAAAAGAGAATGACAGAAGTAAGAGGATATGAAATGTCAACTGTTAAGAAAAGCTTCTGTGGAAAACAGAAATGTTAACATGGAATATGTCCGCCTCGATAGCTGCGAGGTCAGAGCGGCGGATGGCTAAGCGAAGTGGCTCGGGTTCGATTCCTGGCAGGGTCGGGAGTTTTCTCCGTTAGGAAACAAAGTGTTGTATTGTGCTTACGTTCGTATTGTCATAACTGACATTTCCACTGTTAAGAAGGCTGTATGGTTACTTCCTCAAAGAAAAAAAAGTCGAATATACAAAGTTGTTTCGTGTCGGTAGTTGTCTGGAACGTAGTCTTGCAGGGAAGAGAAACGTGGACGTTAAACAGAACAGACAAGAGGAACTTAGAAGATTTTGAAGAGTAATTTTACGAAAGAATATTGAAGAGTAGGTGTGTCAAAAAATTGTTCAAATGGCTCAGAGCACTATGGGACTTAACTTCTGAGGTCATCAGTCCCCTAGAACTTAGAACTACTTAAACCTAACTAACCTAAGGGCATCACACACATCCATGCCCGAGGCAGGATTCGAACCTGCAACCGTAGCGGTCGCGCGGTTCCAGACTGTAGCGCCTATAACCGCTCGGCCGCTTCAGCCGGCAGTAGGTGTGTAGTTTGGATAATTAATGAAGAGGTAGAGAAACAAATCGGGGAGACAAAGAGTTTCATTTCATAACTAGACAAAAAGTAAGGATATATAGATAGGACACATCTTGAGGCATCAGTGAATAGTTAATTGGATGGTCAAAATTGTAGACGGAGACGTAAGCTTGAATATAGTAAGCAGGTTCAAATGGTAGTTTGTTGCACTAGTTACGTGAAGATGAAAATACTTGTCCACAACCGACTAGATTGAAGAGCTGCACCAAACCGGATTAAGCCACAAAAAAGAAAATTGTTTTATGTCAGGAGCCTATTTTAACATACTAAAAACGACCACGTTGCAAATCCTCTCGTCGGAGAGGAAAACTTATTATTATGAGCTAAAGACGAAATACAGGGTGATTCAAAAAGAATACCACAACTTTAAAAATGTGTATTTAATGAAAGAAACATAATATAACCTTCTGTTATACATCATTACAAAGAGTATTTAAAAAGGTTTTTTTTTCACTCAAAAACAAGTTCAGAGATGTTCAATATGGCCTCCTCCAGACACACGAGCAATATCAACCCGATACTCCAACTCGTTCCACACTCTCTGTAGCATATCAGGCGTAACAGTTTGGATAGCTGCTGTTATTTCTCGTTTCAAACCATCAATGGTAGCTGGGAGAGGTGGCCGGAACACCATATCCTTAACATACCCCCATAAGAAAAAATCGCAGGGGGTAAGATCAGGGCTTCTTGGAGGCCAGTGATGAAGTGCTCTGTCACGGGCTGCCTGGCGGCCGATCCATCGCCTCGGGTAGTTGACGTTCAGGTAGTTACGGACAGATAAGTGCCAATGTGGTGGCGCTCCATCCTTTTTCGTAGGACTCTTCATACAGTTGATTGTGGAATTTGCAGCTCTCTGCTAGCTCTGCGAGTCGATTTTCCTGGGCTGCGAACAAATGTTTGCTGGATGCGTGCTACATTTTCATCACTCGTTCTCGGCCGTCCAGAACTTTTCACTTTGCACAAACACCCATTCTCTGTAAGCTGTTTATACCAACGTTTAATACACCACCTATCAGGAGGTTTAACACCATACTTCGTTCGAAATGCACCCTGAACAACTGTCGTCGATTCACTTCTGCCGTACTCAATAACACAAAAAGCTTTCTGTTGAGCGGTCGCCATCTTAGCATCAACTGACGCTGACGCCTAGTCAACAGCGCCTCAAGCGAACAAATGTACAACTAAATGAAACTTTATAGCTCCCTTAATTCGCCGACAGATAGTGCTTAGCTCTGCCTTTTGTCGTTGCAGAGTTTTAAATTCCTAAAGTTGTGGTATACTTTTTGAATTACCCTGTATATTAATTGCTACTTAGATAAATTCAATTGTTGTTATGTTTGTTCAAAGGAATATTGAAAAGACGTTGCTCCTCTTTAACATAGCTCTGCGCAAATACTCTGGTACCCTCTTTGGACACGAGCTGCACATTTTCATTCGGACATCTTCATAACGAGAGCGCGCAGGGACAACGGAAAGAGAGGTGGCCCGGGCCGGCGGCGCGGCACGCACAGCAATGTCTAATTGCAAATTAAACAAATAAATCACCTTCGGTTGTGTTGGGGTGAAATGGGTAGTGCGTCGCTCGATTTTGCGAGAGCGGAAAAGGGCTGTCCGGCGCCGCCCTTTCGGTGGACCAGAGAATCGATAGGCACGGCAAGTACGCGTGCGACCGCAGCAGCGCAGGGGACGAAGAATGCCGGAGATAAATGTCGGGGTGGCAATGACCGCACCGCCCATAAATCCCTCGTGGGAGGGACTTCAGCAGGTGAAATACAGCGGCCGCATCACGGACCCTGACGGCCGCCAACGAGCCCAAAGTGATATCGAATCGTCGCTCGCAATATGGAATATGTCTTCATTTCGCACCTGCCGCCGTTGGCAGTTTAACGGTTATACCTGCCGCTAAGAGCTTCCACAGCACCGCCGGACGTCTGTCGATGCTGGCATCACAGTCGTAAGATACGATAGTGTCCCGCGTATGGAGGATTGCATGGGATAATCAAAATATCTGCTTCCGGGCGTCCCCGCAATTTTCAGATTGCCGTTGTAAAACTGCACGAAAGATGGGTAAAGTAGCTCATGCGTAAATTATTTTAAGCGCGGTTTATTACACATCAAAAGAGGTCATTACAAATGTATATTTTATGGATTCGCATTCGCTTTGGTGTCGGCTGTAAGTCGAACCGCACGTCTTCGTAACGTTCGGCATTGCATCCATAAAGTTCAAGCTGTTATTCGGTCTCCGGGGTCAGGAGTGAATCCCACATTCTTTTGAATTTGTAATGGGAACTAGCTGAGGTAACTGTTATCTTTAGGTAAATAAGGTAGTTACTGACTAATATTAAGCACTCACGTACTTGTACTCTGAAAGTGTAATACTCTGGGGACCTGACCCAGACGTGTATTTAATATATTCTTCGGATTAACGATCGTTAGTTTTACATTATTGGATAACTTCAGTTGTATTAAGCCGCCAGAACTTCGCGTTTCAGGCGTGTTACTAGGCGAATAAGCCCTGAGTTCAACGGCGAATAATATTGGAACTGAGAATACAAGATGCAGGCCTACAGCCTCTGTACTGTTTTTGTCCTAGCTCTTCAGATGAAGTAAAAAAATTATGATCCGCTATACAAGCGCAGGTTAATTTCTAGAAATTTTGACGACTCATACGACTTGCGAATTGAGTGACGGTACATACGATGACTTTCCTAAGGAAGATTTCATGGACTCGGGAAAAACAGTGTATGTAGAAGGAAGGGTGGGGCAGATACGGCCGGCGGAGATCGAGATGGTGCTGTGGGGCGCTCCTCCCGCCTGCAAGACGCAGCCAGTTCAATTTCCGGCGTGAGCGGCTGTCACACCGGCCTACTGCACCCAGGTGTCTGTAGTCGCTTTAGTCAAGTGAAAATTCCATTCGACAATGTTAATTTAAAAATTAATGTACGTCTGCATTTCACCGTCAAAACCTACTTTTGTCGTGAGATTTTAAATCTCTTTGGTGTTTAAACCATTTAGAGACAACGTATCCTCAGTTCTATTTCTTCTTACGGGACAGAAGTACCGTATGTCACTTCGGGTGAGTTAGTATTTTTATGGCTGTATACGAGATGTGACAGAACTTGATCACTCTGATGTTATTCAAATGTTTCAGGGAAAGCGACTTAAGCTTTTCTATTTTTTGTTACTGGCTTTCGGGACGTGCCCATACAGCCATCTCTGTAATGAAATGTCAATTATGACGATACAAACGTTAGGGCAACACACCATCCCGATGCCGACCAGAGAAAAATTTCAGAGGCGACCGGGAATCGAACCCCTTCGGTTAGCAATTCGCAGCGTTGACCGCGCAACTGCCGAGGCGGACAAGTGACGTACGTTCATCAGTGCACAAGTATCCCTTTTGTCTGAATATATATAGTATAGTATAGTATAGCAAAGAAACATTTTCTCAAATGAACCATAGTAAACTTCACGCAAAACACAGAAATTTTAACGGCCGGTGTGGCCGAGCGGTTCTAGGCCCTTCGGCCTGGAACCGCGCGGTCGCTACGGTCGCAGGTTCGAATCCTGCCTCGGGCATGTATGTGTGTGATGTCCTTAGATTAGTTAGGTTTAAGTAGTTCTATGTTCTAGGGGACTGATGACCTCAGATGTTAAGTCCCATAGTGCTCAGAGCCATTTGAACCACTTATTTAGAGAAATTTTCAAACGAAGTAAACAGCAGCTATTCAAAGTACACGTCAACAATCAGTGTCTGTTTTAAATGAATTAAGAGATAGAGAGTGGACCTCAACCTCAAAAATGTCTAACAAGTCAGTTTGTAATATTCAGAATTGTGGATCCATGAAGTTTGCGGTCAACAAAAATGGTTCAAATGGCTGAGTACTATGGGACTTATCAACTGAGGTCATCAGTCCTCTAGGCTTAGAGCTACTTAAACCTAACTAACCTAAGGACATCACACACATCCATGCCCGAGCCAGGATTCGAACCTTCGACCGTAGCAGGAGCGCGGTTCCGGACTGAAGCGCCTAGAGCCGTTCGGCAACAACACCCGGCTGAGGTCAACAAAACGAAATGTAAGCGAGGTATATTTTGCCTTTACAAAAAGTGTTCAAATGTGTGTGAAATCTTATGAGACTTAACTGCTAAGGTCATCAGTCCCTAAGCTTACACACTACTTAACCTAAATTATCCTAAGGACAAACACACACACCCATGACCGAGGGAGGATTCGAACCTCCGCCGGGACCAGCCGCACAATCCATGACTGCAGTGCCCAAGACCGCTCGGCTAAGCCCGCGCGGCTTGCCTTTACAAACGACCGCAAAATGTCAGATACCCTGAAAACAATAGTCGCTATACGAGAACACAAATGAAACAGACAACGGCGCCATTACTTTCTACGGAAATCTGTTTTACAGTGTACTGTGACTGACATCTCTCAAATGAAGATTAATTCTAGCGCTACAAATCCGGCAGCCTGGAGCACAGAAACGCTTATCACCGCTGTTGCCGTTGAACTGTGATATATTTCCTATACGCGTTGAGACTTATTTGCTGTTGAAAATCAGCTAATTAGAGACATGGACATGACGGGGAGGGGCGTGAAAGTGTGATTTGGTTTTTAAAATTCTTTAAACTTAAACGTGTTAAATTTGAAACTACGTCAAAATATAATGAAATATTAAGTATTGATTACTCTGCTCTATGGCAAGGAGCACATAAAATGGACACTCCAAACCGACTGGAGATGTTGAAGCTAAGGTTTCACAAGAGAGTATAGTCTGTCGGTAAACTGAAGAGCGAGCGATCGACTCCCCACTCTGCCTACCCTGCTACGTCACAGGGCGCTTCTACAGGCTGTTTGACAACGTAGTACAGTCCCTCCCGCGGCGCGCGCTTTAAATCTGTGGCGACGCCGTGTACAGATACGTCCCGGCTGCGTTCATTTTTAGACAAATGCGTTGAGAGTATAAGGAAAACAAAAGACGATAGCTTCTTCGAAACAAAACTTTTTAGAGTAAATAATATTAACATAAAAACGGAAGTCAGGATTCTACTACAAACATAGAACCAAATGCCTATTCATATGAATGTATGTTCCTTTATTCGTAAGACGAACCAGATATAGTGCAATCAGTCTGTAGAATTTAAGGCTTGTTCTTACTTTGTGTTTCTACTAAAAAGGTAGAAGTTTTCTTTGAAGGGCTGCATTGAAACTTAACAATTCTTGCAACATGAAGAGTGTTTAAAAAGTAACCAGAAATTTATAATTTCGTGTGTTGTATTAGTTCGATTCGCACTGCTTTTACTCTTCGTAAACATGTCTGAAAAGTATTTCCAGGTAAATCCCATTTCACGCAATGTCTTGTGTAAAACATCTTTCTGCAACGAAAATGTATTTTTTGTTTCACGCCAGTAAGTAATTTCCGCAATGTGGTCACTATTTTTTGGTTTATGTAAAAAGTCCTCCATCGTTTGTCGAATGACCGATTTTGTGAAACTGTCTATAACGATGGGTTTCCTCCCTAAACTATTAGTTTTCCTTCGCGACGATTCCAGTAAACCATGGGCCTTGTCTTCGGGTTCCTTCCTTATGCGTCCTATTGTGGCGAGGGTGACCTTTGCACAAACGATTGGGACTGGTAATATTAGCCAACAGTTCTTTTTGTACAGCCTCCTTAATACACGCTGTAATAACGTTAGAGACGATCGAACGCTCGTTCTCCGCAAATATCTCCTCTTCTTCGTATTCTGCACGTTTTCTTGCAATTCAGGGCGATTATGTATCACTTCCGGATACTGAAGTATATCAGTGAGTACACAAAGTTAACTGACTGAGATTGGCAACTAAGATGCCACGAACAGGAACGACGTATATCACTGCACGCCGAACTACACCGCTGGACAGGTAACAGGCAACTGATTTTGGGTGGCCCTGTAGGCCAGTGGCAGGTTTCTTCCGGGAAGGGCCACTTCCCCCACCAAAAGCGCTGCTCGCTCTTGAGTTTACAGACAGACTATATTGAGAGTCTTTAGACAGAACAAGTTAGAACGAAATAGTACTCTGAAGTGAATATTGTGAAAGACACCTACAGGCACACCGCCTGCGTGGAACAGTTGATGTGCAACGTAAATCATTAACTTTCATACATCATTCTGAAAGGAAAAACCGAAGTTTCTGTAAGAGCTGATACAAGAACAACATCGTGTTACAGAAAGACCTTAGAGAGAGCATGAATGAACACTTACGATTTTGTTTAAGTGGACTGATAAGATTAGAAATGAGGAGTTTGTTCCTAGAATCGACGAGGAGAGGGACATGTGAGCAACATTTATAAGAAGGAAGGAGTGGATGACATTACATGTGTGAAGACGACAAGGAATAACTTCCATAGTAGTTGAGGGACCTGCAGAGAGTAAAAACTGTGGAGGAAGATCGAACTCGGAAAATTTAGAAAAAAACAACTAGGGATCAAAGGTACAAGTGCTGGCCTGAGATGAATGGATAGCACAGGACAACAATAAGTCGTAAAGAAAAGTTCAGAAACCGTGATATGTTGCAGAGAAGAAGATAAAGAAATATAAGAAGGACTGTTGCAATTCACTAATTAACTCACGTAAGTTAACAAGATAGAATAGGAAAACGTAGTACACATGAGAACTCTGAATATCAAACTGGCGTCTTACGTTTGGCACACTAAACTCGACAGCTCCAGAAAGAGTACCAACTGAATTTTAAGAAATGTAACAAAACTGGGAGAAAACTGAGCTTGTCCATCACTATAAGATATTGCCTTCCGCCGTCCTAATCTCTAACAAGATATGTGTGAAGCAGTCCACGCCCCTTGTCACCCTGAGGCCAACATGTGCAGCTATGCAACTGTGAATTTCGGTTGAAGAAGCGCCAGAAGACATGTAATTACTATTCGGTGTTGAATTCCGATCGGATGCTTCCTTCCGCCGGCTGGAAGAGCCGATGACATTCTGACAGGTCTCAGCGTCGACACGGGGAAGGGGTGCGGGCGCGTTCGATGCGAGTCCGATAAAGATGAAGCCCCCTATTCAAGGCGTTATCAAATGGCGCCGTCTTGACAAGTCTCCGATTCCATCTGTCGTAATTATGCGCGCCCAGGGGCGGCTGGCTTCGCCTCCGCTACGCTGCCATTAATTCCACATAAGGGCTGCATTAACATTCTCCGCGACGGCCAGAACTCGAACGTGAGACCGCTGACTAAATGCGTTTGGGACTAAATGAGGGTCAGAGAGAGAGAGAGAGAGAGATAGTGAGGTGTAAGGAAATAACTTCGAAAAGGGAGATTGCCCCGCGGTTTGTGGAACTGAATCGCATTTTCACAGTAAGCGGAACATACGATTTCGCTTTTATTGGCGCTATTTACGGAGCGCTGCACTCTTCACCCTCTCGACGGCAAAGCTGACTTGCCGCGCACTAACTGCGGCAGAGGCTCGAATAACCTGATGACTCGCAGGGCAGGTTAACCCTAAACCGGTATGTCGACGAGGAGAATGTCTTCATTAATACTGATTAGCGGAATTCTTGCCAAGAAGCTGCACCCATACACGGCGTTCTAGCGTTGCACGAGGGCCAGCAGAGGATATGCTGCCTGAGACCGGTGAGAAATGCCGTGGTATAAGGACTATAACGAGATCATTTGAGTTAATGGTCGCCTCTTGCTCAGCGGAAAGTGCATATCAACTCATCAAAGAGTTTACGGTGGGAAAACGGTAGAGTGCACTTCAACGTCATCTCCTGCATTATGCTCTGCAGAGAATTAGCAGCGCTGCCCACGGCCCATTGAATTGTCCGCGCACCCATTGCTTTAACCTGTCGCTGGCTGAATGTTCGTCGACCGCTAAGGTAATTCTTTTGAAGTTTGAAGTGACAAAAAACATAACACTGTGTCATCAATGAAAGGAGTATTATTTTATTCATGATTCTCGTTTAAGCCAACTAACGCCGCTTGGCCAACGGAACTACCTGCGATGCCAACCTAAACGTAACTGTCAGTTTATTCGGAACTCTTATCTCAGTGGGAAATGAGGCTAACGCTCTCCGTCCAAACAGTACAGTGACAAATATTCTGTAAAATATGTGCCATTGTAAGTCCCCGCATCTGCATACAATGCTAGCTAGCTAGCTAAATAAACGCAAATAAGAAAACGATTTGTCTTTTGACGGTTATGTGTTTGGTGCAGTATACAATAGTACTTAGAGCACCAAATTCGAAGCATTCTACCTGCGGTACCAAACTAGGGGACAAATGTTAACACTACATTATTTTTTGTGTGTGACCGTGGTTTTGAATGAACTGGAGAGGGGCGGGGAAGTGAAAAGGAAGGAGTGCGAGCAAAGCATTTTCCTATTCCTCCTTACCGAACGTGGTGCCGCAGTCGCGAAGTCATTGGATTTGTATTTGAAGGAAACAGACTCAAACCACACGATGTCCTTCATGCTAAAGTTTTCTATCAATCACTACCTCAGGAGGCAGGTACTGCAACACATTGCCCCCACTACACTGGTACAGTCGCGCTATCTTTCTATCTATAAAATAAATAATTTTGATGATGGAAAATGAAACTCTTAGATAGTTCTTTACTGTACGTGGGCATCAAACGGGTTGAAACAAAGTGCGAGTTTTACGAAAGCAGTATGAAATAACAGATTCTGGTGCTATTCAGTGCCGTAACAACTACGCCACATTTCTCTGTGCAAATCATGGTTATTTGACAAGATGGATAAGAAATTATTTGAATATACAACTAGTATTTACACATTGTACCCAAATGGTACCCATTTACTTACAATACTAGTGCGGTGTACAGCCTCGCATGCAGACTGAAAATGTAGAGCGCATGACAGCAGTAGAGATGTAGAAAAAAAAAAGCAATGCTTCTTATTTTTTATAACGCTACATGTCTTCCAAGTCATAGTTACAGCCAATTACGCAGTGAAGATTTTAACTTAATTTCTGATGTTTATAATTTAAACCATAAATCGCTTTCCAACAGTCATCCTAATGACAGCATTTCATACAGCCGGGTGATGCTAACGAAGCACGAATAAAAAACGCTTTTGTAGTACGGAACGGAGGTGCCAACTGGACTAGCACCTACACACAGGTGCGAAGCGAACCCTGCGTGATCCTTAGCCGTATCCAGAGCACTAACAAACGAGCTTGAGTGGTATCTGGAAGATATATTTCTAATTACAGGCCAATGCAGCTCCTTAGAGGTGAGGCGTATCAGCAGGTGGGAATCTCCCGCCGGAGTAACTCGTAACTGTTGCTGTTGTGGCTTGAGAACTCGTTCTCGGGACCATATTTCCGCAATGTAAAGTAATAATGCGGCGACGGGACCGTGGCGTGCGCCTGATGGACGCGGCCAACACAATTCTATCAATCTCCGAGCGGCGGGTTAGAAACCGTTACGTGCTCGCCCTCCGCCACTCAGATATGGCCGAGAAACATCTCCGCCAAAGGATAAATCGTGATTAATAAACGGTCGGCTAACAACAGTTTACTCCGTGACGTCACGTGGGGGAGCTATCGATTCGACTCGACCGCGAACTTCTCTCGCGCCGGCCGCCGTTATGAAGCAGGCAGACATTCTTCCGCACCGCTACGGCGCCTGCGACCAGCCGCCCCTGCGCTACCCACAGCGCGGCGGAGGTAACCTTACGCCACGACACTGGCGGATTTCACCTACGTTGAACGTCACATTCTCTTAGTGGACATAGCAGAAACTTCGGATTTGGACGACTCATTTCCTCTGAACGCAACAGCGATAGTCGCTTCTCAATTCAGTTCCGAAAATACAAATAGAGCCACTGAATTTCATTTGAGTAAAACCGACTGCGGAATTCGCTCCGGTGACTCAGGACGAAATTAATCTAATGGCGAGGACTGAAGTGAATCCACACCAAAAGAAGCTACACAATACTTAAAGCAATAGTTTCGTATACTTCCGTCCAAATTTACCGTGAATTTCGTAGAATGTGATCGCTAGGATGGTTTCTAGAACGTAACCACTTTACTTCTTTCACAGATAACATTCACTACTCGTGTATGATCAAAAGCATCCAGACACCCATACATAATGCGGAATTGATCACGAGATGCCACGAGATGCATAAAAGGCGCGGGGAGTGTTCAGTTGTCAGCAGAGAAGCATCAACAGCGAGATGTGTTGACCAGGAGAGCTTAGTGACGTCAACGGTGGACTAGTCATTGCACGTCATCCTAGTAACGCGTCCATCGGGACATCTCTATCCTTCTAAAGCTGTACAACGCGACTGCTGGTGAAGCTAAGGAATACCCATAGCTAAACCAAGACCACGCGAACCTCATGTACTAACGGAAAGACTCCGTTGTGCACTGAGGAGGGTGGTTGTAAAAAATCGCATTGAATAAGCGGAAGGAACCACTCATGAGTTCCAAAGCGTTACGAGCAGTCCAATTAGCACAGTTACTGTGCATAGAGAGTTAAAAAGACTTGGGTACAATGGTCCAGCAGCTACCCATCAGCCAAAATTTTCTGAAGTCACTGGATAGCGACGCTTGAGGTGGTGCAAAGAGCGACGTCACTGGACAGTGGATGGCTCGAAATGAGTGATGAATTATGCCATAACCTGTGGCAATCGGATGGAAGCCTTTGGGTGTCGCGAATATTTGGAGAACGTTACCTGCCGTCTGCTGTAGGCCAAAAGTGAGTGAAATCCGGAGAAAGTGGTGTTATGCTATGGAGATGTCTTTCGTGGTTATGGTGTGGTCCCTTTATTGCGATTAAGAAAATACTGGATATGGACACATTTTGCAGCATAGTGTATTGCGTACAGTAGAGGAACAGTTCGGAGACGATGACTGTATCAGCATGACAATGCAGCTTGCCATGAAGTAACACCTGTGTGGCAATAGTTGGTGAACAGTAAGATTCCTCAAAAGACTGGCTAGCCCAGAGACCGACCTGCATCCAACGGAACACCTTCGGGATGAGTTAGAACGTCGCCTTCGTTCCAGAACCCGGCATCCAATATCAATTCTCGTCTTCGGCTCTTGACGAAGAACGGGCTGTCATTCCTCCACAGACATTTAGCCACCTCAGTGAAAGAGCTCCAGCAGAGTTCAAGTCGTCACGAAGGCCAAGTGTGGACACATCCCATATTAACGTCCAGTAACTGATATCCATTTACATTTGATCGAACAGTGTAAATGGCATGAACAAAATACAGCAACGGCACATAAAATGAGCACACCATACCAAAATAATGGAGGGAAATAGAATGTTGAAACGAGTAATCAGTTATAAGTGAATAGGAAAAAGAAATACCGTTTGAGCATAACGCAGATAGTTTTAGTAAGGAGAGCACAGACTATAAACCTACCTCATGAAATGGACTGAGGAAGCAACACGCAAATGTAAGCAGTCAGGCATCAAAAGTTGAAAAAAAGGAACCTCGACCATTAATAAGAAAATCGCTTATCTACTGCCGTGGACTGAAACCAATCGGTGAGAGAAGACACTGTGGTTAAAACAATGAATTCGTATTCGGGAGATTCATGATTCACACTCCCAACCTCCCACATTTATTTAAGTGTTCCTTACAACGCGTCAAGGTAATTTATTAATCACCCATCAATTTCCAACGACTTTCGTAATGATTTTGTCCTCGACGAGACGAAGAACGTCTGGCCTCCTTCTGATATCCGATCACGCATGGGCCATGAAAGAAGCGTTTTCAGTTTACATCAGCCGACACCAAAGACGAACACTTCAAAATACTGAGTTATCGACTTAATAGCAGAATTTTATAATGATTTTCTCCTCAGAAGACAATTTAGTTGTGGAAGGTTTTATTCACAGAAGACTAGCATCGATTCACGGGTCAGAAGCCAGTTTAGTTGTGGAAGGCTTTATTCACACGGGTCAGAAGCCAGTTTAGTTGTGGAAGGTTTTATTCACAGAAGACTTGCATCGATTCACGGGTCAGAAGACAATTTAGCTGTGGAAGATTTTATTCACAGAAGACTTGCATCGATTCACGGGTGACTAGAAACGTATGTAGCCTGTTCGGTCTGAACTTCGGCGAAAATCAATTCGGAAGAATCCTACCACACCTACACTCAGCAGGAATGAACATTAGTGTTTATCGTTTGTCGACGAGGTTGTTTGAGACAACACACAAAGGTTATTTTCAAAGGAACCATACCGAAATTCGCCTTAAGCGATTTGGGGAAACCACGGAGAACCTAAATCTTGATGACCAGACAAGTACAAAAACCGTAGTTCTCCATAGTGCCTGGCCATTACCTTACCACTGCGCAATCTCGCTCGGTCTGTACTGAGTACGTTCGGTGATATTGCAGTAAAAGTGAAACACTGAACCTTTCCTTGTGTTGTGCCAGTTCATCTGACTCCCCAAATGAGGACGGGGGTAGGTAGAAGAGTGTATAGCACTATTTTCACAGTTTCTGGTTGATAAGTATGGATTTCTCCTCTAAACCTGAAGAATGATTTCATCGAACTGAAACTACAGGTTTTTAAATTACAATAGATACCGTTCGTTTTCGCATACAGCAACACCTGTAGTGAAAATGACCAAGCGTTTTCAATGGGCGGATATTCTTTGAAACAGATATAAACGACGGGGAGCATTTCTCGGTGAGAAAAGAAAATACGGTCATTGACAAAGCCTGTATTGTAAATTGAATTTTCCACTCTCACCCACCTCTAAAGAAGAAAGTGACATCATAAACGTACCAGACGTGTCACGAATGAATGTATGCAGTCACAGTGAAATAGATGGGCCTATAAACCGAAAATGGGGCCGACTTCAGAAGTGTAATTAATGAAACGCTGATAAAATAATAGTGTTGAGCGGAGGGAGGGAATATTATTGTGAGTGACTCTTCATATTCATATAAATATGCTTGCTAAGATACCATGAATCAGCTTACGACAAGAGTGATGTGAAATC
The DNA here is from genome assembly GCF_021461385.2 of Schistocerca piceifrons. Lineage (NCBI taxonomy): Eukaryota > Metazoa > Arthropoda > Insecta > Orthoptera > Acrididae > Schistocerca > Schistocerca piceifrons. The sequence goes on from NC_060149.1 coordinate 566,934,116, forward strand.
ACTAACTCCAAGTCCTAATATAATTCTACCATTATACCTCCAAACTACTCGCTCAACGGTCTCCATATATTATTCATTCTATTGGAACTGAGCTACTGCAGGGTCTCTGAATGTTCTGACAGTAACTGACTCTTCATAGAGATGCACATTACGAAGTATATAACCATGGAACTAACATCACATGAAACAGTGCATACAGCTTGAACTACTGCAAATATTTCTTGATAAAAATGCGACGAAATTTACAATGACCGATGCAGAAATGTGCCCCCTGTGTTAATAACCATATAATATTCCGCTGATCGGCCAGGACAGTTTTACCACACTTCTGAGGTGTTAGAACGGTCATACAGAAGGGCTCTCTTTTGTAGTTAAGACAGTGTGCGTTGCGTCTGAAGATCTCAGTGCTTGAGAAGTGTACCGCAGGGGAAAGACTTAGTACCTTCTTCGCCTCATTATTTATTACGTTCTCTATCGTGTCCTCTATCTTCTGTCTCGTAGTCCGTAACGTCCTTTTCTTATTACCTCTGTCTTAGGTTATCAGTGAATGTGTCGCCGGAGGACTGTAGTCGTAACGTAAGTTTTCTTATGTCCTCTTGGGGAATAAGGATGTATCGTGTAACTGAAAACTTTGTAATGCTATCCTAAGTGCTTACAGTATTTTAAAAGTTCGTGAAGTGTGTGTACTGTGCGCTAAATGGGACGTAATTATATATAAGTCTGAATTCGTGTAGAAGAGAGTGATGTAAGAATTTAAAAACGCTGTTTTTTGTAGGTCACACCAAGCGTCGGATGAGTCGGTCTTTCGCGTTCGAGGACGCGAATACTTGCCTGTGTGCGCTGGTGAGTAACAGTTGCGGCTCAGAATGCGACTATCTAACACAGAGTAAGTGCAGTGTCACTGCCCGCTAGTGAAGCTGGCTGCTTTGGTTGATATTTCTATTACACTTCAAGTCTTTTCGTACAGCAAAACGCACAGGGTTGGAGGCAATAAATTTAGATACAATAAAATTTATTGCCTCAGCCAATGGCTACAATCCAGTTCTTATTGACCACATCTTGCACAGGAAACAAAAACGGAAAATTATACCCCTCCTCTATGCCCCACCTGCTTCCCCATCCACTGTCTGCAAGAAATGGTGTACTCTACCATTTCTAGGTAAGGTATCACAGACTATAGCCAAAGCACTGAAATCCTGCAAGTATAGGGTTTCCTACTATGTCAGGAACACTACAGCCCAGTGTGTTTTTAATAGCAAAGATAAGATCCAGTTATTAGCCAACAGTGGGGTATACAAAATCACCTGTTCTGAGTGTGACAAATTTTACATTGGTCAGTCAGGCAGAGACATATCAACTAGGCTGGCTGAACATGAACGCAGCTGGAGGTTGCAGAATTCAGACTCTGCATTTGCTGAGCATGTACTGAGTGAGGGTCACAACTACCAACCAGTGTCCCATGTACTTCACTTAGCAAACAAAGGCCATAAACTCAACCTGCTGGAAGCCCTGGAAATTAACAAACATCTTGCTCACAGTCCAGATCTCATCCTAAATGACCAGACACAACTCAACACTTCCCCTCTCCTAAACTTCATATAATCATCTTTGTTGTTCATTACTTCCCACACCCTCTCTTCCTACATATTCCCATTTTCCTGTAGTCATTAAGTTGTTTTATTTGTTGCAGTTGTCTTTGTATTCCACATATGCTGTAGTTTCAATAGTTAAGGGTTTGCTTTTAACTTGTATTACTGTCCATGTTTAACTCCCCTTGTAGTTGTCTCATCAAATACTGTTCATATTTTACTTTGCTCATTTATTTAATGTAAACTGGTATACAGCCACTGCTTTGATTATAAAGTTAAAATGCAGTACCACCACACTCTCAAACTGTAGGTTCCCTCAAACACCTCAATTTTCCTGCATTTATTAATTTCAGTTTATCGTATTGATATAGCTTAAGTTCTTCGTGTATTCTGTATTTACATTGACAACTGTCTCTTCTTTTTTTTTTTTAATTGGTTGTGTATCACTCTCCATGTTTCATACCTCTTGATGCAGCCTTGCCTAGTACTAAGTTTATCTTATTTCAATAGTTTTGTTTATCAATAGATACCGTTATGTAGGCATGTTATTCTTATATTGTGCTAAAGGTTTTCCTGTCAACTCCATTGTTATTTATGTACTGTTCAGTTTTTACTATTTCATTGCAAAGATGTTACTCACTGTATGTTTCTACTTCACTCTAGATGTGTTACTTCTCTTCCAGTGTTGTCTGCTAACATTTAACTTCTTTGGTGATAATACTCAGTAAATGCCTGAAGATGGCCTTGTAAGCCGAAAACCGGTTAGCAATAAAAATAATATTGTAGAACAAAAGCAAACTGGTGCTTTTCATTTATTATTAAAAAAGTGTTAACATATATTTGTGCGCGTTGTTACATCTTTATAAAAAAGGATCGAACTACGATTCCAAGCTTTTCTTACGATACCTTTTCTTTTTTAGGTTTGCGGATGTTATTGCATAATGATAAGAAAACTGAGCTCGGATTACTGGTTTGCTTCAGAATACTTTTCTTTCGAGTCACTACGACCTTTTCACAAGCCAGTTATAAGCAAATAAGGATAAGAGTGGCACGTTCGACCGTAGATCTAATTTCAGTTTAAACTTTAATACCTTCTGTAATTGACTGGGGAAGTCGGTTCACAGGTGTGACGAAGAGTGAAAGTAATACTAACTCTAATAGGAGTGAACTATGTGAAGAACTGCGGCTTGACCTTCGAGGTGATGAGCACTGTATTCCCGTTGCCTAAGCAATGCGGAGGTGTTGAAACATTTGAAATCGAGCGGCTGAGTCAAATTATTATCGCCGTTAAGTGATTCCCAGCCGCAGCCCTGAGCTCACCTTCCGCTTTTATGTCAGACGCGGCGCGGGAAGACTTACTGGCACGTTACGCAAGGCGGCGCAGCTGATTAGCACAAGTCTCCGGAACGAAAGCAATAAGGCTGGGCGGCGGTCAGCTCGCTGTGAGCACGGCACCCACCCCCGCCCATGCTAATCTGTATTCGCTCCCAGACGCCTTCGCTGCGCCGGCGGAAATACTGCCCATCGAATAACAACGCATTTCCGAAGGACGTCGAGATAACACCAACCGGGTGGACAGTAGCGAGACTCATTGAGTTATTTACTGTGTGGTGTGTCCTTCTTTCCATTTTTGTAAGGCTATTATTTCACTTTCTAGGGAACAATGAGGAAGGGTCATGCTCTTCATTGGTAACCTAACAGCTTGGCACTTCCGATTATAACCTTTTTCATTTTCTTTGTTTCCTTTTTCTACTCAGCGAAGTGTTTCAGTGGTTAAAACGCTGGATTGGCATATGCGTCGATAGGTATTTTAACTTATTCACGTTTGGATGTTACGCGGTTGTCCGAAATTTTGTAAAATGGATGTCGAGATGTTCTCACCGAGAGCGATATGGTCAGTTTTCATGTCCACCATTTCTCTATCTGTCTCCAATTTATTTTTTGCTGCCTTTCACGAACGAATGACAAAGTAAGGAAACGCACGACGACTGATAGCTAGAAGGGATTTGCGGAAATTAGAAACAAGGCACCACTGGAACACAAACTTCAATTTGATAAAGAAAAGAGAAAGATAAAAATACCGCAGTCACTGTGCTTCAGTACCCATACTCGTATCTGTGGTAGTAAGGTCTTGTCTTTCTCCGATCTTGACACTAAATCACCCAGTCAGTTACAGGGAGAAAAAAATGGCTCTGAGCACTATGCGACTTAACTCCTGAGGTCATCAGTCGCCTATAACTTAGAACTAATTTAACCTAACTAACCTAAGGACATCACACACATCCATGCCCGAGGCAGGATTCAAACCTGCGACCGTAGCGGTCGCTCGACTCCAGACTGTAGCGCCCAGAACCGCACGGCCACTCCGGCCGGCCGTTACAGGGAGACACACAACTGATAGCGACCCCGAATTATTGTGTAATTCGTGACTCTTAGAATTCACCAAAAAAGAAAATCATTTTGATGTGTAAAAGGAAGGAGAAAACCGAAATTGATTTGGAAGGATGAACCAATTTTAACTGAAATGAGAACTAGTTCGAATTGGTTGGGGTGAGGCAGCAAACAGACTGTCTCGTTTGGAAAGGCAAACCCCTCCATTCGTCTATGTATGTTGGGGACACCAGAGGAAACGTTAAATTATATGACCGTTCCAAGGTTAGAATCTAGCTGCTTCAGGAGGTGAGTCGAGTTTCTTAACCACTACTTCACCTTCCCAACTGGTAACGGGTAAAAGGTAAAATTGTTTAGTATAGTGACATGAGAAGCCTCGGATCAAAATAATTCACTTATTACAAAACAGTAGACAAGTGCAGACTGAAAGACATACACCGCGCACGAATCCTAGTGATACTGTGACGAAGAATTTTTCCATTTTTTTCTGCTGTAAATGTCCGGCGTTTATGTAGTCATCACCAGAACCAGATGAGCGATCCACAGCAGGTCATAATACGTTACGTGAGCCCAGCATTGTCTTGAAGTAACTGGAGGTAAAAACGAAAAATCTCTTGATATTTAGTTTCATGATCGCCTCTCCACACTGAAATTTCCCTCTCTGTGACATAAGCGTACAGAACAATAGACGAACGGCAACCAACCAAGTATGTGGCGGAATATAACACGAATATGAAAACGTTAATGACAACGAACAAAATCCTGACATTACTCTACTACCATAAATAGGTTCAGCCATCTCGCCTCGTTGCTGTGTTAAGGGCATCGAATGTAGACACTGGTTTGCAACCGACTGAAAACATTTCGCTTTGATACAAGCACGAGCAGGTGTAGAAGCCACATGCAGCTGTAAAGTGCGTGAGCGAGATTGTGTACTATTACGAACGCCTACAAGTGCGGCCAAGAAGCCCAGAGGACGTGACGCATTTAATTCGGCGCTAGCGGAATTCCGAGCGCCGCCGCGCGCAACCGCCGTGCGACAACCAATTACAACGGCCGCCACCTTCCCGCCATTCTGCGGACAACCGAGTGCGACGGGCCACACAAACGCAACGCAAGAGTTACTCAGCATCTCTTAGCTCCCATCTCCTGAATAAGGTGATATAACTTTTCCTTGTTGTCAGGAATATGAGGGCTTCTTTCTCTTTCACATTTTTAATTTATCAGTCTAGGGCGAGTTTAATGCTGCCACCTCTTCCTCTTTCCTTTACAAGTCCATACAAGGGAGACTAAGCGTGACACACAATATCACAAATGCGACATGTTTCAGAAGCAATTATTTTCATCTTTACACTATTCTGACGTTCTGCTGTCACGTACTTTACTAAACTGCTGCCAAAATTCTGACGTCTTACCCCTTGTCAGTGTTGAAATGTTATCCCAAAAACCATGTGCCAGTTCCTTTTTCAATTTTATAGTGCTAAGTATGTTTTTAGGTAAATTTGCAGTTTCATGTATTTCCAGCTTACTTGCAGTTTCACCGCTACTCTCGAGTTCATATTTCACTGTTCTGCAAAAGTTTAATTACAAAATAAATAAATAGCTGAAAACTGACTATGGAAGTGTTTGACCACAGCGACTAGAAGTTTATTCTTACATGATTTGCCTCTTATTTATCATGTTACTGCGTCTTAAATATTTCGTTCATATTTTAAACACCTTGATCTTTCTTCTCCAAGTTCCGTTTTGTAAGACATTTTTTTCTTTTTTTAAAAATTTTCCTTTTTAATTCTTCATGAGACAGTTTGCTACTGTTCAGTTCCACTGCAACGATATTTTCCATGTTTCAAATACTTTTTAAGGTACTTTTATTTTAACTGAATAAAAATTTGAAATTTAGCATGAATTTCCGCGCTCTTATTAGTTCCGCTCCTTTTCCAAACATTTCAGAACTCCCGTGGTTGACTTCTTTTACATTGGAAACTAAGGTATGAAATTGCATGTGTGATTACTCGATACAGCTCTAAAACTGTGAAGATCCATTGATTTACTTTCAAAAGCAGAAAACATTTATTTTGCTCGCATCAGTTCCTCATTAAAAGAAAGATTTGTTCTCCAAAATTCCATCAACCAAGCAGCATTCGTTGTAAAAACGTCTTCAAGATTCTATTGATGAAGTTATTATTTCAGTACAAGATAGTCTGTGTCAAACATAAGCTTGAAAACCAAAGTGGTTAGTAGCTGTAACAATAGTGTTTGGTCGGCTGTCTGACACGTGGTATTTTGCATTCCCTCAGCAGACAGCGGATTATTCAACTTAATATACAGCGAAGAACCATTCAACAGGACTAAAGATTAACTCATTTCTTCTGCTGTTCATATTAACTAGTGGTCTGCCTAAAAAAAAAAAAAAAAAAAAAAAAAAAAAAGAAGAGAGAGAGAGAGAGAGAGAGAGAGCGGATAAATCTGCAGAAATGCGGGAATACTTCCATCATATTTCTCAACCTATTTATTGTCTATGGCACAGAGTAGAAAAAAAGATTGTATGATGCCTGATAGAACTATTCCTCTCACTAGGTGTCACTACGACTCTTAGATGACAGTATTACTGATAGAATTATTCTTGTATAAGGAAAGGCGTGAAACAAAATTTGAAACGTTCATAGTAGAAAAACAAGTACTGTGAATTCGTTAGTGTTACACAGTCAAGACTGAAGTGGATGTTGAAAAAAAAAAAAAAAGAGACAACGTTTATTTTGTGGAAGAATTCCAAGATGTGGAGACTGCACCTGCACCCAGGTCAGATCAAGCATTCACATTTTCATTTGAAGAATAAATTTTCCAATCACTGACGCAACATCCATTCCACTAAAAGCAGGGTCTATGCAGGAAGAAACCTAAGCCCTATTTTGTAGGCAGTCTGACCTACTGACAACGCCTGAAAACGGACTATTAAGAATGTTGAACATTTATACAGCCATTAATATAAGTCACATTTAGTCGAAATACTGATAGAAGACTTTCCGATGAAAGTTTATTGTTTTATAATCATTGTAGAATTGCCAATAAATCGTACTGACGTCTCAAAAATTTTTCTACTAAAAGATGGATATTGTTTTAACTAAGGGCTATTATGTAGCACAGCATAACAATGTAAAGAGTTACGACAGAACGCTTTCCCTGTAATAAGGGTAATATTCACCTTCGAATAACAGTATGGAACTATACAGATTACTGCGAAACGACTTGTATCTCTTGTATTTCAGCGTAAGTTTATAATACATTTTCACATCTCTCCAAAGAACGATCAGCACAGGACAAAATATAAAGTTATTCAATTTCGTCTACTTAAGATTATCCGAAGTTAGATAGCTGATAATCAACCTGGAAATCTAACAATCTCTATTACGAAAAGTTTTTATGTAGATGAATGTGATATTAAGCAAAGGAGGAACGAGGACAAACCCATCAAGCTGCATCAGCAGTTAATTCAGACAGAAATATTTATAAGGAACAAGCTGGACCAACTGTACCAACAGCACACAGAAAACGGGTATCAGGACGAACAGTTCACGGACGATGTGGGAAACCTGTTTGCGAATCGAGGAAGAATTTGTCTGAGGTGGTGAACAGTATTTTGAATTGCAGAACACAGGGTAAGAGATTGTGACAATCCCTCAATTGTACAGTCGCTCAGGTCGCTAACTAAGGCTAACAGGTGAACTGAAGCTGCGTTATATTTACATACATGCGGAGTGTATATATATACTATTAAACGTCCTCTGATCCCTATATCTTCAAAGTTGCGGAAGAGAGTAATCTTGTCTTTTGGGTTATCTTCTCGAAGTTTAATAGAATCAGATGTTTACTGAATTATACTGGTTACAGACAACACTAAACTTTTATAGATGTAAAATACACGTAGTTTATTAAGTACTACAGTGTGTTATTTTAGCTAGCAGCTTAGTTATGTTGCAGATATTTCCACCATTATCGTCTAATCCCAGTACAATAAACATTCATATACTGCACACCATAATCGGTAGTTACTTTAAAAATACGGGTAGAATCTGCTGTAAATTGTTGCCGATAATGCATTTCATATCCAAATGTATTAAAGTTCTCTCTTCCCCAGCACTCCTTCCGAGGCTAACCATCACCACAAAAGCCAACAGAAAGGTGCGAGGTGATAACCACGTAATATTGACCATGGCGGTGCAGGTACATAAAGTTACTGAACTTGAACTTGTAGCCCATTACTGGTCTGCTGGATTTATATTTTATTGAGTATTCATTAAAGTAGCCAAGAGAGACATCCAACAGTCATTCTGAGGTCACTAGTTGTTAATGAGATGCTCTTATTCACAGGTGTCATAAAGCTGCTTACCACTAAGAATCGGCGCAGAGGACAGGAACAGGATATTACAGAGCGCGGGTATAATCTCCTGTACGGGTCTTACTAAAAGACAATACGCTACTCATATAAAACAAAGATACGTGCAGCCCACTACTACATGACAATATAAATGGAACTTCCTGAATACAATTTCCTGGCACATCAAATGATATACAGATTAATTTCACTCGATGTATTAGTTTCGAAGCAGTTAATCAAGAACCGTAGTCTATTAGTCGTTACGTTATTTCATTGCGTGCTGTACTCGCAACGAATAACAGTAAGAACATGACAGAAAGAAAGGACTGGAGTTAAATATAACAGAAAATATTGGCGAACACATCAAAGGTGCTTCAATTGAGAGTGAAAATGTATGAAAAATTCCAAAAGCAGACGTAGGAAATTGGAACAACTGTGCGTGATGCTCTTGAGAAGACAAAGTGAATGGCATCTGGTGTACGTACATACTGCATTTTCCAGCTGCACAAGCATCGCTACCAAAAGCCTTATGAACTGGAAACAGTTGCTTAATTGTAGCTCATGTAGAAGATTTTTCACATCGTGTGGCAGGTTAGGACTGTAACGAAAAAGTCTAGGAATGCCGTCATACAGACCACACTGTATTTATTAGTAGGTGTGTGGCATAACTAATAAAATCATGAAGAGTGACAACAGAAAGATTGGACAATAACAGAGTGTGTGTATTTTTTCATTTATTGGCTATTTAAATAGTATTCGTTGATTGATCTAATACTCAGCGGCGACTCTCCACATCAGAGAAAACAGGATCAGCGATGGTAATGTCTTGGTTATTCGGTTCGTGTGATTTTTCTCACTTCAACACTTTTGCTTACATTGTAAGCAAAATCTTATGAGTGCTGATACAGAGCTGATGTGACACCTACGTGTTAGAAATCAGAAGGCTGTATTTTAAGATAACCAGCTGGTAAAATTCGTTTTCTCTTTGCATGTGGCAAATCGTTTGAAATCGTGTAAACAGTAATAGAAGTATCAAAATTCCATGTTATTGATGTAGATGATTATATGTTTGTTTGGACCCACGAGATGCAGGTCTTCGCACTTGCCTCCTTTGTATTGAGAAATGGTATGTGAATACCGTCATACAATTTTTTTTATGTACGTCTGCCTCGGTAGGTGCTCGGCTAGCGCGGCGGATTTTTAAGCGAAGGGGCCCCGATTTGATTCCACGCCGGGTAGAAGATTTTCTTCGCTCGCGGACTAGGTGTTGTACTGTCCTTACGTTTGTATCTGCCGTCATATCTGCCATTACACTACTGAGATGGCTGCATGGGCACGGTCCGAACGCCAATCAACTCAAAAAGTTACGTAGGCCAATGTAATTCTTAAATGCACATGAGTTAAGTCGTAGAACAGAACTACTTCGTACAATCAAGTTATAATTTTTAAATACATTCAGTGGCGACAACCAAAATTTTGTGGTATCGACTGACGTTCTCGCAAGGAATCAACAGGCAGCCAAGGGCCTGACTGTAAAGACTGGAAGTGCCATCGAGAACTCAAGTAGTTCTCTGATACTTTATTTGTACACCCTACGAACAATGAATGAACGCTATTACTTGCTCAGTTTTTGGATACGTTGCCTTAGATGCAGTGTAAACATTTCGTTGACAACGGATACAGCGCTAGTTCGTAAAGTAGAAAGAGAATTTCTGAGGGCCCAGTCTTTAGAATTATTACGGCCTGAGACAAACAGCACGGAAATTTAGAGAGATGAATTTTCAGTTCAGTATGAGACTGTAGATGTAAAAGTATGCGGGGAGCGTCATACAGAAAACAGCAAACGTAAATGTGTAACTCTACGAGCCGCAGAAATTTTGTTTTGTCATATTTATAAATAGTGGAATGTAAATGAGTTAATCCAAACATGTCCGCCCCTGGTAGCTGAGTAGTCAGCGCGACGGAATGTCATAACCTAACGGCCCAAGTTCGATTCGCGGCTGGGTCGGAGATTTTCTCCGCTCAGGGACTGGCTATTGTGTTGTCCTTATCATCATCATTTCATCCCCATCGACACGCAAGTCGCCGAAGTGGCGTCAACTCGAAAGACCTGCACCAGGCGAATGGTCTACTCGACGGGAGAGCCAGCCGGAGTGGCCGAGCGGTTCTAGGCGCTACAGCCTGAAGCCGCGCGACCGCTACGGTCGCAGGTTGGAATCCTGCCTCGGGCATGGATTTGTGTGATGTCCTTAGGTTAGTTAGGTTTAAGTAGTTCTAAGTTCTAGGGGACTGATGACCTCAGAAGTTAAGTCCCATAGTGCTCAGAGCCATTTTTGAACCGACGGAAAGCTCTAGCCACACGGCATTTCCTTTTCTAATTCAAGCATGACACATTGTACTTCTTGTTGTGTCTCCTACACAGAAACTTTTCTTTGACAATAACTAGAAGATTCCTCCGTTTTCTTGTCTTGCGAAAAAGTCCGGGAAACAAAACGTATTATGGTGTGCGCGTTCGGGAAGACGCGTGAGCACGAATATTGTGGGACCACACCCCGAGACAAAACAGCACACAACTCGTCCAAGTTCGGCGGCTGGAGTGTGGGCGCGGGCGGCTGATTGTCAGTTAGTGTTCACACTACGGGCGGGATATAAATCTCCGTCGCATTCTCGCCGGGGGGTTCCCTCGGCCGCCACTGATGCAGCTCATCACATTTTAAAACAAGGCGCCTGGCTGGGGAGCCAAAATGAAACAGATAAATAATTTCGAAAGCCAGCAGGAGATGAGCCCACTTTTGTGGCCCGCTATTGTGGCGCACCTCTCCACAGTCCGCTTTCGAAATAGGTTATAAAAGTGTGGCAGATAACGCCTCGCTTCGGAATGACTAAGTTCCTTCTCCTTCTTCCCGTGGCTACCTGCCTCTGGGTTTTGTTTTCTTTCTGGGCGCGCTGTTCGAATTGTAATAGCGCCTGCTTTGATAAGCGACCAATAACCCAGGCTACCGGCATCAATTGGAAACGGCGCGCTGGCGCTGTGCTAAGTACTAAGGGCACGTTCAAGCTATTCGGAGACCATTCAACTGTCACAACTCGAGACGAATTCTTCTCGAGCATTCAATCGATAGCTATCCATATTTGCCGGATGGCTGAGGCGGAATTACGTTTTTATTTCTAAAAGTTATTAATAGAGCATTACACGAAAATTAAACCAGATTAATTATCTGATAGCACCCAATAAATACGAGATGCGAGCATCATTTCGTAAATCTGTACGTGTTCAGGCTTCCAAACATAATAACAAGAACATACACTTTACTCAGATTCAGTCCATTAACGCGAGTTTAACACTTTTTAAAGTAATTCCACAGTTCTTCCGCTGTTTCGATTTTTTACCAAAACTGTATCTTTTGCTCCAGAAATAAATTCAAGAATGTGAAAAATCTGAGTGGCACTAAATGAATTGTTAGTAACTTTGTCGAAAGAGACTAAATTTGTATTTTTGACTTTCAACATGAGCGAACATGATGCAATCCTGAAGACATAATGAGAACAAAGTCAACACTGAACTAGAATATATAGTCTAGCAACTGCTTTCAGTAGTTTATTTTCAGCTAGCAGTAAAAGCAGGATTTGCAAAAATGTGTGATATTTTGTGTCGCTCTCCCGAGATATAAGGAAGAAATCGTAATAAAATTCAGCTTTCTGAGAGACACAATTATTATTTTCAGTTTGCAAAGATACGTATTTTACTCTTTCAATTGTTACTCATAAATGTTTGAACAGTTAGTGGGCAATCTTAAATAAGTACACTAAAAACAACTGACGGTTACCCAATAACGTATTCAAATTGTTGTATCACGTGTGACTGAAAAATATATACTGCAACGCGCAACGATTTCTTATCAGAGCTGCCTTGTAAATGCGGAAAAAAGAGCTATTGTTTTAAAAGATGTTACTTTTTCATGGTTTCCTCCTTTACTTCTTGGTAAACAGTTCCATATTTAAGGTTGAATATCAAGTACACTGTTTTTGTTCTACTGATTTTTATTTGTTTCAAACTAGTTTTCAGCTTATTGGGCCATCTTCAAGAAAAAAAACTGACTAACGTATGAAAGGGATACTAGTTCTTAGGTAACCAAACACTGTAAGCAAAAATACAATCCACTTGCATTGAGTGTCGTACATCAAACTTGTTTCTTAAGGTTGAAATTAGACTTTACTCAATGAATACTACCGTATGAAGCACAATAAATAATTAAACTACACAAAGTTACAAGTTAAATGGTTATAATGCTGAAGTTTGTCAGGTCTTGACATTGTCTGACAAACAAACTTTAGTATTGTAACCATTTAATCGGTAACATTATGCAGTTTACTTATTTATTGCGTTTAATATTGTCCATTGTGTAAAGCGTAATTTCAACGATAAGAAACAAGTTTGATGCACAAAACTCCATGAAAGTGGATTGTCTCTTTTCTCATAATGTTTAATTACCTAAGAACTAGTGTTCCTTTCATATGCTAGTCACTTTTTACCTGAAAATCGCTCAATAAGCCGAAAACTAGTTTGAAAATAAACAAAACTCAGTAGCACAAAAACAGTGCACTTGTTATTCCACCTTGATGATGTAACTTTAGATTAGCAAAACAGTAGCATTTTGAAGGGCGTTTCTTCAGAAAGTGAAAGAAGGAAGAATTGTAACGACATAGGATATAATGACGAGAATGTAATTGCTGCGGAAAAAATTCTCTTTGTACAAAAATTGCACACACGCTTTTCAAATTTTAGCTATTTTGATATAGTGCACTTTTCTAGGCAAGACGGGCGAGAGAGTTGTGCTGTGGGTGAAATTAACGACAATGATTGTTGTAGAAAAATAAGGCAATGAATTCATATTTTAGTTGCTTGGCTGCCATTCACAAAAGAAGAATCACACGTGACGCGGAATAAATAACAATGATATACTGTTATCGCCTTAGAAAATTATTGTGGGGCACCATGTTTAACAGATTGAAAGGTTAGCTCGATTCTGTACGAGAATAGCGTTTGGTTAATGAGCTTCTCAACAGGTAGTCAGAACTGCACCTCGTTCCTCTGCCTTCAGCCTACACACACAGTCCTATTGTTAATCATATATATGAGACACAATTTTAACTTAAAACATAAAGATATTTGACAGTTATAGCAGGGATGCTATCATACTTTTTACTGCGAGCATACGAATGTGCCTTAAGGCTCAGCAGTAAACAAACGAACCAGAATGTTAACCACGGCGTGGCTATAACGGCTGTCCTGGGTATCAAAATACAACACCCAAGTGTCTCGCCGTTGATTTAACGTAAGCCTTTACATTAGGAACACATTTGGGCTAGCTGTACGCTTGCCTGCAGCAAATAAAAAGGAATTATGGCCGGAATTTAGAAGCGACTTCTTCAGCTTCCAATATTTGGTCCTCGCTCTTATTAGCGTCACAGGCATATTTCATACCTCCGGACCAAAATTTACGTGAAGCGAGAGAATAACCACGACGAAATGTTAACGTCAGAGTTACCCAGTGCAAACAGAAGACAATTTTAATAAGGAAAAAAATAGCATTGGTACACTTGTGGGAACCAAAATATGAAGGAAATCGGGAAAGCGAGCAAGAGGACATAACCTAATGACGCCTACAAGGTGCGTATTTATTGACACGGCGTAAATGTCTCCACGAAAGACGGAACACCACAAAACAAGTTAAATTATTTGTTATCTTAATTCCAGAAATAGCTGGCAGAAAAGCTCGCGGCCTTTGTATTAAAAGTGATATAAGTGGCGTGCACGACGGCGCTACGGCGCTCGCGTGACCAGGCCAAGCCTTACTTACGGAGCACTTTCCCCGCATAACGCGTCCGTTTGCTCATTACTTAGGACGCGTCGCGCTCGGGCGAAACAAGGAGCGCAGTGAGAAAATCGAGACCTCGGCCGCACAGCACGGCATTTTAGACAGAGCGTAAAAATCCATGTTCCCATTCGCATCATCTAAGCACTGAACAGTATTCCATCCACTAGTGCCGATTTGCGCGAGTGAAAAAAAAAGTGAGACTATATTGAATTTTTTATTTTCACACTACCTAAAATATTTCTCAGCCTAAATTTAGGAAAGACAAGATCTCTAATGCGTTTCTATTATTTCTCAACAATACGTCGTACCTGGAAACCTGTGAGACATTAGGTACCTTAAATTATTGCATTTTTCTTCTCTAACTCCTAATTCCAATCCACACAGAAATAAAATTATCTATCCTGCTTCACCTAGATGAATTGCAGACATTCCGGGCGCTCGTCCAAAATATTTATTCGAGTGCACCTGAAGGCCTGCAGTGCATTTAATAAATCTTAAACATATTAAAATGTTCTTTTGTGAAACATAGTGTATGAACTAAATACCGATCACGAATTCCTTACAGAGCTGCCGACTAAATAATGCTTTCGTTTCGGAGCTCTTCCCTAAGCTGAACGACCACATATCACAATACATTTAACCCACATAGACGCATAGTGTTTCATGTGAAAAATATTAATACAAAACAAGCGCTAAGTCTTGTATATAACTGGAGTAAACCTCACAGCGGGTTATGGAACGTACTCGAATTTCCGCAGATGCCTTACAAATAACCCAAAGAACGTGGAAATATGGGACTTTATTTTCAACAGAAATAGTTCTAGAACTGAGAAATTAACGGATTTCACTGCGTTACGTAGGACACCACTTGTAAACGAATTTCGCTAGAAAACAGAGAGGAAAACTCAGTTATAAACTTGTGATAATTATTCCAGAGAAAAATTATTCATAAGACGTTTCAGAAACGAAGTGTGCTATTTTATAAACGTACTTTCTTTTGTGAACGTCTGAAACCAAAACAGAAATCCTCGTTGATGTATACTACGGTCACATTTTGCATTACAATTCTCACAAACGTTCCTCTTAATTTTGCAAGTTTTTTTCTGTTTTCATAAACTCATCAATTTTACTATATAGTAAATGTTGCACTCTCATTTATTAAAGGACATAAATTTCAGAGCGTGAAAAACATTGCGAAACACACAAAATTTATCTCATATATTCAATTGCTGAATGTACACTGTCGAAGGGAGAAATAAATAATCACTTCGGCGACGGCGCAATCGTGCGGCGGTACCGCAGCGCTAGTGCATAGAATGTTGAATTTTTATTAGCGTCCCGTAAGCAACGAACTCGGCTCACTAATGAATCATTCATGCAGTGAAAACGACAACAAAGAAGTACCTGCTTCTGATCAGATGACCCACTTGTTAGAATCTTTTACTACATTCAGTGTCGAGCGGCGTTGACATACACTGCCATCTTTTATCTAATTTAAAAATATGGCATGAGTTTAGTAAGAGAAGAACGTATCGTTGCAGCAGAAGAAATTTAATGAAACTGGATTTCATTGTAACGGGTCGCGCTTTGCGCTCACTAAATTTCTTGATACGGCGTGCGCTATAAACATAGTTAATTTCACGAATTACGGAAGCCACACAAAGAGTTGTGTAAATAGACGTATTAATCGGACGAGCACTGCCATTTACTTGTTTAAATGTGCTGTTTAAACTAGTGGGGGAAGTGAAATAGTAATCGCTGAGCATAGATAACAATCTTTAGATTTTCTATTGTATTTCCTTTATAGTGAATCCCTTTACACTCACTTTAACCAACAAGCTTTAGTGCTCTGATAATACCATTACATATTCAGGTTAAATTTTTGGTGAAAACAGTATAATCTGCTTATTAAAAAAAATAGAAATATGATTCCTTATCATTATTCAGGTCAATATTAAAAGCTTTAGCGGGCGTCGCGAATTAATATGGTGAATTTCGACCAAAATTATTTTTCACAACGGCATATCTTACATACAACTTCTACATACCCCGTTAATTCCAGTGAAGCTAACGCTAGAAGGCTTATGATCCTGGAATATAACGATGAGGCATGAACGATGTGCAGCAAATTTTTGTTAATTATTTTACTGTCAAAGTCCTTAGCTGAAATTTATCTTGGGAGATATAATTGCAGTTATTATATAACCAAGTTATCCAATTACATCACACAGCTAGCGCAACACCAATATTTTTAAGACCAGTTCCCTCAATTACTGAAAGTATGCATCAAAACTATTAAAAATATATTGTATTTCATTAGAAATTTTCTCATTTTCACTACGGTTCACATGTTGCCTGTTAGCAACGGTAGCTCTGTCACTTCAAGTGCAGCGTTTTGCCAGGTAAAGTGACGTTTAATATTTAATAAAGTATTAGAAAAATATTAATTAGATGTAGGGATGTATTCTGTTTGTGTCTTACACATCTGTCTCACTAAATTAGGGACTGTATCTAGTGCGAAGACGGTGCAAACAAATATAAATAAAGCGAGCTCGCAGCGCCCAGTACGTGCTGCAATAATATGAAGCAACTAATAATCTGAAGCACGAATTACTACGACGGACGCTATATTCGCTACACATGGTGCACAAAAATTTAATATTGTTACCACACATAGGGCGTTACATTTGAGAACACTACGTAAACGACAGAAGAAGTACGCATGTCCGTCGATCGAGCGCTATATGCGATTTTTGATGTCCAATTCTGAATTGTGAAGGAAAATGGGCTGTAAAGAGAAACGTAGAAACAAAACTGGGAGCTCTACAACCATGCAACGATTTTTTGAAGAAAAGCAGCTGTTAACGTAAAGGAAATGAGGTAAGGCACATCTAAGCAATGACACGCTAAGGAAGAAATTTGAAGTATTAAATAACAATGCACGGTGTTCAGTCACTAGATGTTTGGTAGGCGGCGCGCTTCGAATTTAAAGCATTCTCGAGGAATTAAATTTCAGTGTAGTGTTTGTTCTGAAACACGACAGGCATTACAGAAGTAAAGAAGATATGATGAGCGAATATTGTGTCACACAGTAGTTACAGACAAAGTATGGCCACAGAAAGACAAAAGTCAGTTTATATCGAAGAAAAGAAGTAGAAAACACCACGCCTAAAAGAAGTGATACGAAAATGTAAATTGGCGGCACACAAGAGCAATGAAGATTTGCGTCTACGGAAAAATTAGCAGGGAAAATGTACACATACTCACACGGAAGCGGGAAGTGGAAGAAGATAAGCGTGCGGTGTACTTACAGGTGGGAGAGCGGTGGCTCAGACTAGGTAGGCCTGGACGCCGCCCGATTCGGTGACGGCGGTGGCGGCGGTGCGCCACGGCGGCCTGGAGAGGCCGCGCAGCACCACCGAGCCGTCGCGCTCCAGCGTCGAGTAGTCCGAGTCTATGGACGAGTAGATGTGCTCCGAATTGGGGCGGCTGGCGGCGCCGGCCGTGGCCGCGGAGGCGGCGGGCGAGTCGTCGGCCGCCCGGCGCGACGTGTAGCTGGGCGGCGCGTCGCCGCTGTTGCTGCTGGCACTCGCGCTGCTGGCCCGCAGCTGCTGCAGCGGCACCAGCTGCCCCAGGCCCTGCTGCTGCAGGCGCCGGTTCTTGTCGTTCGCATTCCCGTGTTGGTTGCCGTTGCTCATCGTCGACTCGAGCGTGTAGTTGTTGATGTTGCGCCGGTACATGCTGCTGTTCTTGGCGTGATGGTGCTGGTGGCGCGCGTAGCTGTCTCGGTTGGGCATGGCGTAGCGCAGGCGGGCCCAGAAACGCTTCTCTCCCCAGCGCACGCGGGCGCCCGTCTTGAGGTACGGCCGCAGGTCCGGGTCCTCCTCGGCTTCCGGCAGGTTGCTGCTCTCCTCGACGACTACCAACTTGAACACGCGACCCTTGAGCGCCTCGTGCAGCGCCGACCGGAACTCGAAGCGCGACCACTCGGTCTGCATGAAATTGCGAGACAGCACCAGGATGACGCGCCGGCTCGCCTCGGCCGCCTCCAGGACCACCGGCGACGTCGAGTGCTGGAAGTAGGCCTGGTGCGGCAGGTCGCGATAGTGCAGGCACAGCTGGAACGACGGGTCCCCGTGCTCTAGTTCTGCCACGATAGAGTGCAGCACGAAATCCTCATCCTTGGGGCTGTAGCACACGTAACCGTCGTACAACTTCTCCCTCTCTTCTGCAAACTGTTTCGAGCCGCTTTTGAATTCGAAAAGACGTATACCGTATCGTGAATATACCCATATTCTCACTGGCTCTCTGAAGACGAACATGACGACAGTCAGCGTCAGTATTACGATAAACACGGAAAGTGTGGTGATTACCATGGGGAGATAATCGGATATCATGATACTTTGGATAACAGAAACGCTGGCGTAGTAATCACTGCAGGTGGTGCTATTGAAATCGATCTCCCGTCGCTGTGGCGGTTTCGTGTCATTGATATAGCACCATATGTTCTCGCCGTCCATCACCTTGCGTGCGTTGTCGGAGACCCAAGCCTGCAACGCTTGTAGGAACTTACACCTGCACGTCCACGGGTTGTAGCCCAGCCAGATCTCAGACAGCCTGCCATTCAAGTTCAGCTGCCATACGGGAAATGTCATCAGGCGATTGTTGTCTAGTCTCAGTACCTCCAGCGACATGAGCGGCAAAAGTGTAATGTTGGCCACGAAAGATATCCTGTTATTCTGCAAGTAGAGCTCTGTTAACTGCGATAAACGCTCAAATTCGTAGCCTTTCAGTTCTCGTATCATATTGTCTTCTAGATGAAGAATTTCGAGAGAGCGCAGGCCATTAAAAGTGCGATTCTGTATCGTTCTGACGTTGCTAGCATTTACAAATAGGACGCGGAGATTTTTCCGACCGATAAAGACGTGATCCTGCAGTTCGTCGAAATTGTTGCCATCCAAGTACACTTCGGTCGCATCCATGGGGATGCGCGGTGGCATAATTGTTTTCTTCAGTCCAGTACAGTCAACAATGTTGTGGGCCCATGTCTGATCGTGGTAGCAAGTACAGTTCTCCGGACACGTCATTTCGCAGTCACACGCGTCAAAATCGCAACAGTGGCACAGGGCAAAACAGTGCGTTTCGTAAGAGCACAGAAAGTTTGATGGCTGGGCTTCTATAGCATTAACAACGTAGCCGTGTCGGCCGTACGTCATTGTACACACAATACTCGACAGATCCATCACCCTCGGGTACTGCCTCGGGTTTGTCATATTGTTTATCTTCGGTAACCAATCCATCTGACAGTCACACTGGAAGGGATTGCCAGCCATGTAAAATTCTGGAAGAGATCTGTTTTCTGGCATGACAGGCAAGCGTAAAGCGTCTAGTTCCATCGAAAGAATCTTATTAGCGTACATATCAACTCTCACTAAATTGACCTTATCTGCAAATGTTGACGGTTGAATGACAGTTATTTCATTATTGTTGATAAATAGAAGCTCTATACTGTTCGGAATAGACAGAGGATTGAGTTCCGTTATATTGTTGTGGCTACAATCCATTGTTTTAATATGCATTTTATCCTGGATTTCGTAATAATTTCCCAGTGCTTCAATAAAATTTCCATGAATGTCCAGCCATTTTAAATTTGACGGAATAAAAGCGTAATCGAACCAAACTAGATGATTTTCTGACAAATTTAGCCACACAAGGGTCGCAATCGACGTGAAAACGCCGTTAATATCAGTCAAATAGTTCGAATCGACCCTTATAGCTTCGATATGATAATTATGTTCGAACGTACCTCTTTCGATCTGCTGGATCTTGTTCTTGGACAGATTGAGCACCTGCAGGCTGGTGAGATCCCAAAACATCCCCTTCGTCAAGTTTCCGACGTTGTTACCCAACAGCCGCAAGCCGGTCAGCTGGTTCAGGTTACGGAAGGAGCCGTTTTGAAAGTAAGAAATTTGATTTTCTCCTAAGTCGAGCGTCTTGAGGAACGAAAGAGCTTGCAGTGCCTCAGGTACAGAGTCCATCAAGTTATTGCTCATATCAAGTTCTTTGAGACCTGAACAGTTACTGAATGCTTGATGGTGGATGCTAGCGATTTCGTTGTAGCTCATAGACAATGAATTCAGAATAAACAATCCACTGAACGTCGCTGCGCTGAGGCTGGTCAACTTATTGTGACTCAGATTCAAGGTGTGCAAGTTGTAAAGCGGCAGGAAGGTATTGTCTTCGATGTACATAAGAGTATTGTTCCGTAAGTCTAGTATCTGCAAGAACGACACGTCCTTAAACATGCGGCCGCCGATTCGACTGATTTCGTTGTTGGACAAGTTGAGGACGACGAGCCGAATGAGCCCGTCGAAGGTGTGCTCGTTGATATGCTGCTCAGTCAGTTTATTTTGGGACAAGTCGAGGACGAGCAGCTGTTCGAGGTTGTGGAAGACGCCAGGGCCCATGTCGCGCAGTTCGTTGCCGTGGAGGTAGATCTCGCGCAGCTCTTTGTTGGTGGCGAACAGCTCGCCGGGCAGTGAGTGAAGCTTGTTGTACGATATGTTGAACATGCGCAGCTCAGTGAGACCAGTGAGGGCGCTTCCCGAGACGGCGCCGATCGCGTTGTACTCGAGGTACAGCTTTTGCAGTCGCTTCAGCCTGGTGACCGTCGAGTCCCCGCCCAGCACAGCTATTTCGTTGCGTGAGAGGTCGAGGATGCGCACGTCAAACCCTCCGAGGCAGTCTGGAGGCGCCGGATGCGGAGGGTAGCCGGCCAGTTCGACGGACGTGAATCGGTTGCAGGTCAAATTGATGCTCTGCAGGTTCGTCAGGCTGCAGAAGGAACCTTCCGGAAGAGCTTGGATGTTGTTGAAGGCTAAGTCGAGGTGCTGCAGCTCACTGAGACCGCGGAGGCTGCCAGGAGCGAGCTCCAGGTAGTGACTTGGGCCCCAGTCGCCGTTGTGGCTGTTGATACTGAGACGTTTCAGCTCCGGAAGGCCTCCGAGGGCGTCGGGCGGCAGCGAGCGCAGTTTGCAGCTTACGAGGGTGAGGTCTTCTAGTTGAGGGTAGCGGCTGAACGCCTTGGTGGTGAAGGCGCTGTCGAATAGCAGGTCGGGACTACACGTGAGGCGCAGCTTGGAAGTGTACGGGTCCAGCTGCAGCGCGGCCAGCGCCGGTCCGGAGGCGTCCAGCGTCCTGATGCGGCACCACGTGCCGTTGTCGGCCCCGTAGTTGCAGATGTCGGGCTCCTTGGCCGCTGCCGCGCCGCTTGCCAGCCACAGCGCCAGGAACGTGGACACGGCGTACACTGACGCGCGCACATGTCGCCTGCCCGCCGAGGAATCCAGGTCTGCGTTTGGCGGCCGATCGCCGCCGGCTCACGCACAGGACGACAGCTCACGAGTGCGACGGCACCGCACTCACTGGCCGTGCACGGCGCTCTACTGCTGTCCGCTGTGGCGTCAAAACTGTCTTCCGGGTGCACACGTTGCAGATCAAAATTGATGAAAAAATACTCGAGTCCCACTACATAACTGTGTCGAATAGGTAGAGAAAGTTCTTTCAGTCAGTTACTTGAAATTGCACCCGTTGGCGCCAGGAGCCAGCACGCCCACACGCGTAAGAACAGGCGACTGTCTATCCCCCCTACCTCGCTGCTGCCACACCGCGTCTGGCTCTGCGGCGCAACTGGCGCGATCGTGGCCGCGCGCACTAGTATATACCGAAGACGCGACTAACGCTTAGCGCAACTGCGCTTGCCGGCTGGCTGTGGCGGCGGGGTGGGGGCCGGCCGCCGTGGAGGGGGGAGGCGTGGCGGCGCGCCACCGCCAGGCGGCAGCACGGGCTGACAGGCCTGGGACTATTAACAGGCCACGGTGCACGCTCCCTCGGATTTTCACCGGACGCAGCCACGATAACGCCTGGCCGCACGTGTGCGCCGCGCCGCGCGCGGGCTGGCGCTGCCGTTTAACTGTAAAAAGCAAAAAAGGCCAACTCCCAAAACTGACAGTAAACCTTCGAGCATGGCTAAAAGCACCGATGTCCATTTCTTTGCGTGCGCTATCCTGAGACAAATGTGGGTAAAACTAACCTACTGGGCCGTTTCAACTAACGTACACATTACACCCTTTGAACCATCGTTCATTTTTACTTCAGGGTTTCTATTTTGCAGTGTTTTTGAAATAAATAAGACAATATTTTTATGAAGTAATTGATTCGGCCGTCTTAGAACTTTCAGACAAATTGTTACTTGGTATTACGAATTCTACATCACGTTCTCTTTGTGGAATTGTACTGCATATGAAAATTGATGACTGAGAAGTCATAAGTTTAATAACGAAAAGTAACACAATCCTGTGTTTAAAATGTGTTAATGAAATTAAAATCAACAGTCTTAGGGGGGTCAGAATTACATTTCTAATCATTAAAGCTTTCATCAACAAACTTAATAAGAAATAGTTCGTCAGTAAGTTTAGGGCCAAAGAAATTGGCGTAAATGGAAGAAAAGACAGGAATAAATAAATAAAGAATTAATTTCGATAGGCCGATGAATGATAGCGAGGTAGGAGGCAGACCGAAAGAAATGACTGAAACTATTACATTCTTATCGAAAAGGACGCTATGTCAACAAGTACAAAAAATAATTAACGTTCTTCTCGATGTACCGATGCTTAGAATTTATCTTAGATCATTAAAAATGGACGGATACACTGAAGAAGGAGTTTGAGACAGAACTGCGATGGTTACAAACAGCACGCTAAACAAATATAACAACGTATTAAATTTAAGTTAAGGCGATAACTATCTACGAGGGCGTTCTGAAAAGTAATACCTCTGCCTTTTTTATGTGAGAACTCTCAAAGGTCTTACAAATAAAACAAGCGTTATTAACATTCTGTATCTTTATTCTTCGTGCCTATATATTTATTTCTGAACATAGTCATCCTGGCGACGAATACATTTCTCCCAACAAGAAAGCAGTTTGTTGATACCGTCACTATTGAATGTTTGGCTTTTTGACGGAACCAAAACCTCACCTCTGCACCGTTTCCTCACTATCAAAGTGAAATCCGCGAAGGTGTTCTTGAAGTTTCGGACGACAGATGAAAATCGGATGAGACCAAGTCGGGACTGTATGAAGCAAGATCGATGAGAGTCAACCCAAAGCGTCTGGTTGTTGCAAATGTCGCAGCAGTCGTTTTGGTCTGGCATTGTCATGGTGAAGGAGAGGGTGCTCCGTGTGTGAACGAACTGTTCCAATTCTAAACTCGATTACAGCACGCTGAATGTCACGCCCCGATATACTTACGTTACACGCTGTCATGTTACACGTAGCAGTTCTGAGTAGCAAACTTTAAGAATTTTCACACAAGAAATTCTGGAGCAATACTTCTCACAAAACCCTCGTAACGTATAAGAAAATGTACCGCCGGATCACTTTTGGATGTACGGCGAGTGTCAGACTCACTATGACGGCGACAAAAAGGTACGTCTACGTCTGTATTCCGAAAACCATCTTACGGGATATGGCGGAGGGTACTTCTGATGTCTGTATTTTTTCCCCGCTTTCCTGTTCCATTTGCGGATGACGGGTGGGAAGCGTGACCGTACGCTAGACAAAGCTCCGCAAGACATCTGATTCATTCAACTTTCTCGCCATGATTATTTCCCCAGAGGTATGCGGGAGGAAGTAAGACGAGAGGTGGTAAATAAGTACTGCAACACATTGTTTTCTGAAAGTAGGTTGCTTTAATTCAGGATTCCAATTCACCGTATTATTCGCCACTCTTTCGGCTACAAAACCCTATTTTTTAGTATAATCTCCGTTCGGTG
The DNA here is from genome assembly GCF_021461385.2 of Schistocerca piceifrons. NCBI lineage: Eukaryota > Metazoa > Arthropoda > Insecta > Orthoptera > Acrididae > Schistocerca > Schistocerca piceifrons. The sequence goes on from NC_060149.1 coordinate 566,958,184, forward strand.
CGAAGGTCTTACGCCAGCCCACTAGGAGGGACTGTATGCCCGCATGGTAGCACTTTACTGGTCGACGTCTTGCTGCATCAATAACCTCCCCACCATCCACGTACTGCTTCCCGCAGAGTGCATGCTGCATGGAAGGTGCGAGATCCGCGCTGTTGTGTGGATGAGGAAGGACAGTCAGTGAAGTTTTGTGAGCTCCTCTCGGGTGCGCAGACTTGTGGGAGGCCTTGTCATGGAGAAAGAAACGCTCGTTTGCATGTTGGTGGTGACGAGGACGCTAAAGTTGTTTCTTCAATTTCCAGAGGGAAACACAGTACCCTTCAGAGTTGATCGTTGCATCATGCGAGCAGACATCTAACAGAATAACCCCTTCAGAGTCGCAGAAGACCGTAGCCAAGACTTGAGCGGCTGAGGGTGCGGCTTTGAGCTTTTTCCTCGGAGGAGAGGTGGTGTGGCGCCACTCCGTGGAGTCCCGATTGTTTCGGCTTCTAATTGATGATCCCATGTTTCACCGCCTGTGACGACGTTCGTCAAAAAATTATTACGATCAGCCTCGTAACACGCAGACAATCCCCGAAGATGGTCTTTCGTTGCTCTGTACAGTCTGTTAGGCGGCAAGGAACCCATCGGTGATATACCGGGTCATCAAAAAGTCAGTATAAATTTGAAAACTTAATAAACCACGGAATAATGTAGATAGAGAAGTAAAAATTGAATGACATGGGGTTTTACTAGAACCAAAAAAAAGTTCACAAAATGTCCGACATATGGCGCTGGACAGCAAAACATCAGTGACTACTCATGACAATCGTGTATAAAAGAAGCTGTAATGAGAGAGAGAATCAGATACGCCAGCAGTCGCAGCATGTTGACGTTACCTGAAAAGGCGCTTTTAGTGAATCTGTATTATCAGAATGGGGAATGTGCTATTTTCAGCGTTACGATCCTATCGCCATAGGAAGGGGATTCGAACGGGTAAAGGTCCGTTGACAAATGCAGCTGTGGCGAGAATGATTTAGAAGTTCGAAGCCACGGGTTGTTTAGACGATAGACCCCGTAGTGGCCGACCGAGGACAAGGCGTAATGCTGCTGAGATAGTTCAGGAAGAAATGGGGACTCTAGCGGGTTTGTCTATGCACGGGGAAGTCAGCGATCGTGCAGTCGCACGTCGCACCGGCATTCCATACACTACTGTTTGGCTGGCACTTAGGCGTACCCTCCGATGCTATCCGTACAAAATTCATCGGCATGTTGAACTGTTACCTGGCGATTTAGTGAAGCGGAGGGCATTTGCGGTGTGGGCGTTTCAAAATATGGCGGAAGATGACGATTGGTTGAGTAACGTGTTGTGGACCGACGAAGCACATTTCACGCTCCGAGGGTCTGTCAACGCCCACAACTGCAGAATTTGGGCTACCGAAAATCCTAGAACTGTCGTGGAAACTCCATTGTACGACGAAAAAGTCACGGTATGGGTTGGATTTACATGTACCGTTATCGGGCCTTTTTTCTTCGAGGAATTGCGTGATTCTGGTGTTGTAACAGCTACCGTGACGGGTGAGAGGTACGCCGATATGTTACAGAATCGCATCATCCCCAGCCTGGCTGATAAACACCTGCTGGAACGTACGATGTTTATGCAGGATGGCGCTCCACCCTATATTGCTAGACGCGTGAAAGTTCTCTTTCGCGCGTCGTTTGGTGATGACCGTGTGCTCAGCAGCCCCTTTCGTCATGCTTGGCCTCCCAGGCCCCCAGACCTCAGTCCGTGCGATTATTGGCTTTGGGGTTACCTGAAGTCGCAAGTGTATCGTGATCGACCGACATCTCTAGGGATGCTGAAAGACAACATTCAACGCCAATGCCTCACCATAACTCCGGACATACTTTACAGTGCTGTTCACAACATTATTCCTCTACAGCTATTGTTGAGGAATGATGGTGGACATATTGAGCATTTCCTGTAAATAACATCATCTTTGCTTTGTCTTACTTTGTTATGCTAATTACTGCTATTCTGATAAGATGAAGCGCCATCTGTCGGACATTTTTTGAACTTTTGTATTTTTTTGGTTCTAATAAAACCCTATGTCATTCCAAGCAAGTGTGTCAATTTGTACCTCTCTATCTACATTATTTCGTGATTTATTCAGTTTTCAAATTTATACTGACTTTTTGATCACCTGGTACATTTGAGTATCCAGAGTGGTGGCGGAGGGTGTCGGCACTACGAACACAGACCTCTAGCTATGCAGCCAGGTAGTTGATTGTGATCTGTTGGTCATCTCGAATAACAGTGTCCACACATTCCAACTATGCAGGAGTCACAGCTGCCTGCGGCCGGCCGTCACGCGGGAGATTTGACAGGTTTCTGCGATCTTGCGATGATGACAATCATCTCGCCCAATGACTCGCCGGGCTGTCGTTGATTGTCAGGTCTCCGTTGACATTCTGCAAGTGCCTACGAATATCTGAGATGCTCTGGATTTCCGCCAAGGATAGTCAATGATAACTCTCTACTTGGAAGGCACCACCGTTACAAACGCCATTTTGCCGGCCGCGGTGGTCTCGCGGTTCTAGGCGCGCAGTCCGGAACCGTGCGACTGCTACGGTCGCAGGTTCGAATCCTGCCTCGGGCATGGATGTGTGTGATGTCCTTAGGTTAGTTAGGTTTACGTAGTTCTAAGTTCTAGGGGACTGATAACCACAGCAGTTGAGTCCCATAGTGCTCAGAGCCATTTGAACCATTTCAACCACAAACGCCATTTTGAAGGCTACGTATAGCGTCGCCACCTACCGATACTTCATTAAACTGTAGGGCTGAAGCGGGAATATTCCACGACGTCACTCAATAAATTCCGCATAATTTCCACCGGAATTGGATGAGAAAAACATGTGTTGCAGTACTTATTGAACGCCCCTCGTACATTGTCCGATTCACTTTGGAACGTTTGGTCTCCAAATTTCAGCATTAAACCTCTCCGTGAGGCACAACGCCTCTCTTTTAGCGTCTGACACTGGATTTCATTGAGCATCTCTGTAACGTTCTCCCGCCGTGAAAACGATCTAGTGACGAAACACGCCCTTACTCGTTGCATCTTCTCTGTAACTTAACTACTTTTCCTTAAGAATCTTCCAATAAATCTCAGTCTGTCATCTACTATTCCTGTTATTATTTTGTATGGTTGTTCCATTTTAGGTCACTCCATATAATTAGTCTTGGTTATTTTACAGTAATTGCTGGTGCCAGTGATTGGTCGCCTATAGCGTATTTGAAGAGCAGTGGATCTCTTCGCCTATCTATGCACAATACATTACAGTTATTTACATTCAGCATCAACTGAAAGTCCCTGCACATGCCGTGGATCCATTGCAGTTCTCCCAGAATTTCGCTACAGTCTTCTAGCGTTGCAGCCTTCCCATAGATATCATCATCGTCCGCGAATAACCTTAGGTTCTTCCTACGTTATCCGCTGGAGCGTTAACGTAAAATACAGCTGGCCTCAAACGCTCCATTGTAGCAGTCCCTAAATTACATTAGTCGATAATGCTCCGTTAAAAACGACGTCTTGAGTTTTACCTGAAAGGAAATCCTGTATTCAAAAATCAAAAATGGTTCAAAAGGCTCTGAGCACTATGGGACTTAACTGCTGTGGTCATCAGTCCCCTAGAACTTAGAACTACTTTAACCTAACTAACCTAAGAACATCACACACATCCATGCCCGAGGCAGGATTCGAACCTGCGACCGTAGCGGTCACGCGGTTCCAGACTGAAGCGCCTTTAATCGCACGGCCACACCGGCCGGCTCCTGTATTCAATCACAAATTTTTGTATGTAATCGCTAACAGTTTTTTTTAACTATACTCTCTTCTACTCCTCAGCATAACGTGGCGAAGGTGATGCTTATATTTTCGTGAAGTTTCGTCTACTCTGAACAGGCATTGTGTACAAATATTCAACAGCATATTATTTTCGTGACATTGCAGTACAAGTATCCCTTTTTGCCTGACAAATCGCTATACGTGAAGTTTATCGACGTCTGTCAGAGATAAGGTTGCATGAAACGAGGGAACAGAGAGCAGGTATCCAAAACTAGTTAAGAGAATTTGACGTAGCGACAGGAGAAACTCTGGGGTAGTCATGTGAATTAAACGAAACAGAGATAAACGAGGGGCATTTAATAGGTAATGCAACAATTTTTTTTAAGAAGTAGGATAGTTTCATTCTTGATTTCAATACGTCATACTGTTCACCACTTATTTCAACGTAATCTCCGGTGAATGCGACGTCCACATTAGTGGGACTGTTTGTACGTCCCCATAGTACCGGCCGGCCAGAGTGGCCTAGCCGTTCTAGACGCTTCAGTGTGGAACCGCGCGACCACTGCGGTCGCAGGTTCGAATCCTGCCTCCGGCATGTGCGTGTGTTATGTCCTTAGGTTAGTTAGGTTTAAGTAGTTCTTAGTTCTAGGGGACTGATGACCTCAGATGTTAAGTCCAATAGTGCTCAGAGCCATTTTTAGCCCATAGTACCGCTCAACTAGTCGACATCGTATCCAATGAAGTGATGAATCCATCTTTCATCGCCTGTAACGATGTTCGACAAAATATAGTCACCATCAGCCTCGTAACGCACAGACAACTGTACACATACGGTCCTTTGTTCCTTTTTATGGTTTTCTGTGAGACGGCGACGAAGCCAGCGGGCGCACACGTTTAAGTACCACGAGCGATGGACGAGTGTGTCAGCACTACCGACAGAGACGTCCAGTTGTGCTGCGAGGTGTTTGACTGCGACTGCGATCCATCGATCACCTCGAATGGGAATGTCTGCACGTTCCAAGACTGCAGCAGTCACAGCTGTGTGCTGCCGGCCGGCTCGCGGGAGATCGGACAGGTTTGCGCGACCTTGTTGCGATGATAACAGATGCTTCACCCAACGACTCACTGTGGTTTTGTTCGCTACCACGTCCGCGTAACCATTCCACAAGCGCCTATGAACATCTGCGATGCTCTAGTTTTCTGCCGAAAGAAACTCGATGACAGATTTCTACTTGGAACGTACCTAAGCTACAGACGCCACTTTGAAGACTACGTATTGCGCCACCACCATCGGAACTTCGTGAAACTGTAGGGCTGAAGCGGGAATATTCCACGTTCCACGATGTCCCGCAACAAATTCTGCGTTTTGTCAACCGAAACTGGCCGAGAAGAAAATGTGTTTCATTCCTCACTGAAGGCCTCTCGTATGATGACAGTCTTATACGGAAGGGAAGAACAGGCTGCAAAAAGTCAGTTTCAGCAGAAGAAGAAGCTCACTGCCTGTAAAACATACGATGAAAAACTCTCCTACAAAACTGTTAAATTATTAATACCACGCAAGGTAAACATTGTCATTTTAGCACAAAACGTGCTGAAACACATACTCAAACACAAGGTGCCCACACGGACTGACAAATGCACACACTGCGATACACATAAAACTGTTTATGGCACTTGTGAAATTCTCTGCGTAGTTGAAACAGGGAAAGACTTTCACGAATGCAGTAGGGCGCCCATCGCCGTTTATCACTCAAATAATTAGCCACAAAGCAGTCATGGCCACTCGTTACATGGTATCAAACATATCTTCATATACTGCGTAAGAAGGAAAAGAGCAATCATATGACGTTTCATAAGGAATTTAAAATATTTCTCAGTGAAATAGTACCCGGAAATAGTTTTCTAAGCGAATAGAAAGTATAAATACAAACATTTTTCCACCATAGTTTGCTGTTATATTAATAGAAAAAGCAGCCTTAAATAGAGCCTATTTATTCTAGGAGTGGCTACAACAGTCATTACTTAAAGATCATGAAATACAAAGACTACGTTTCTTGGACCATCTCCATAGGTACCATACGAAATCTTCGCTAGTAGTCCTGTACTCTCCGCTATACTTCAAGTCTTCCAAGCCAAAATGTTTGCATAAGGAAAAGCTTCAAGGCCACACTAGTCTGCATGACTGCCCCATACAACAGCCAGGGTCAACCATGTACTGCCTCCAAACACTGCTGATACATCACAAGTAAACAAGTAAACTGCGTCATAAGTCCACAGAAAACAGTGGGGCCGCCAATAACCTGCTGCTTATTAAATTGCCCAGCAAGGTCAATGCTGATTGCTTTCAATGACCTATACACAGGAACATACCGCATAAGGCAACGACGATACAACGTCAACGAGGCACGGCAACGGTACGTTAACACTCAAAAAAATGGCTCTGAGCACTATGGGACTAAACGTCTGTGGTCATTAGTCCCCTAGAACTTAAAACTACTTAAATCTAACTAACCTAAGGACATCACACACATCCATGCCCGAGGCAGGATTCGAAACTGCGACCCTAGAGGTCGCTGGTCGCGCGGTTCCAGATTGAAGTGCCTAGAACCGCTCGGCCACACCGGCTGGCTGTTAACACTCGCTATATATATATGTATAGATATATAGGATGGTCCATTGATCGTGGCCGGGCTAAATATCTCATGAAATAAGCATCAAACGAAAAAACTACGAAGAACGAAACTTGTCTAGCTTGAAGGGGGAAACCAGATGGCACTATGGTTGGCCTGATAGATGGCGCTGCCATAGGTCAAACTGATATCAACTGCGTTTTTTTAAGTAGGAACCCCCATTTTTTATTACACATGAGTGTAGTACGTAAAGAAATATGAACCACTTTTCTCGATTTGTGATAGATGGCGCTGTAATAGTCAATAGTCAAAGAGTCAAAAACATATGGCTCACAATTTTAGACCAACAGTTGGTAACAGGTAAGTTTTTTAAATTAAAATACAGAACGTATGTACGTTTGAACATTTTATTTCGGTTGTTCCAATGTCATACATGTACCTTTGTCAACTTATCATTTCTGAGAATGCATGCTGTTACAGGATGATTACCTGTAAATACCACATTAATGCAATAAATGCTCAAACAGATGTGCGTCAACCTCAATGCATTTGGCAATACGTGTAAAGACATTCCTCTCAACAGCGAGTTGTTCGCATTCCGTAATGTTTGCACGTGCATTGACAATGCGCTGACGTATGTTGTCAGGCGTTGTCGGTGGATCACGATAGCAAATATCCTTCAACTTTCCCCACACAAAGAAATCCGGGAACGTCAGATCTGGTGAACGTGCGGACCATGGTATGGTGCTCCGACGACCAATCCACCTGTCATGACATATTCTATTCAATACCGCTTCAACCGCACGCGTGGTATGTGTCGGACATCCATCATGTTGGAAGTACATCGCCATTCTGTCATGCAGTGAGACATCTTGTAGTAACATCGGTGGAACATTACGTAGGAAATCCACCATTTAGATTGTCATCGATAAAATGGGCTCCAATTATTCTTCCTCCAATAATGCCCCACCATACATTAACCCGTCAAGATCACTGATGTTCCACTTACCGCAGCCATCGTGGATTTTCCGTTGCTCAATAATGCATATTATGCCGGTTTACGTTACCGCTGTTGGTGAACGACGTATCGTCGCTAAATAGAACGCGTGCAAAAAATCTGTCATCATCTTGTAATTTCTCTTGTGCCCAGTGGCAGAACTGAACACGATGCACAAAGTCGTCGCCATGCAGTTCCTGGTGCATAGAAATATGGTACGGGTACAATCGATGTTGATGTAGCATTCTCAACACCGACGTTTTTCAGATTCCCGATTCTCGCGCAATTTGTCTGCTACTGATGTGCGGATTAGCAGCGACAGCAGCTAAAAAAATGGTTCAAATGGCTCTGAGCACTATGGGACTCAACTGCTGTGGTCATAAGTCCCCTAGAACTTAGAACTACTTAAACCTAACTAACCTACGGACATCACACACATCCATGCCCGAGGCAGGAATCGAACCTGCGGCTGTAGCGGTCGTGCGGTTCCAGACTGTAGCGCCTTTAACCGCTCGGCCACTCCGGCCGGCGACAGCAGCTAAAACACCTAGTTGGGCATCATCATTTGTTGCAGGTCGTGGCTGACGTTTCACATGTGGTTGAACACTTCCTTTTTCCTTAAATTACCGAACTATCCGTCGAACGGTCCGGACATTTAGATGATGTCGTCTAGGATACCGAGCAACATACCATGTATGGTACACGCCCGTTGGGCATTTTGATCACAATAGCCGTACATCAACACGATATCGAGTTTTTCCGCAATTGGTAAACGGACCATTTTAACACGGGTAATGTATCACGAAGCAAATACCGTCCGCACTGGCGGAATGTTACGTGATACCACGTACTTATACGTTTGTGACTATAGAGCACCATCTATCACAGAGCGAAAAAAGTGGTCCAACTAAAACATTCATATTTCTTTACGTACTACACGAATATAAAATAAAAAATGGGGGTTCCTATTTAAAAAAGCGCAGTTGATATCAGTTTGACCTATGGCAGCGCCATCTAACGGGCCAACCATAGCGCCATCTGGTTTCCCCCTTCAAGCTAGACGAGTTTCGTTCTTTGTAGTTTTTTCGTTTGATTCTTATTTCGTGAGATATTTGGCCCGGTCACTATCAATGACCACCCTATTCAACTGAAATCCAAAATTTCGTCTCGAGACTGTACTGAAGAGGGCTGGCATCATCTGATACAAGTGGCCTTTCGACTGAATTCCGCACTTTGCTGTGTGTGTGTGTGTGTGTGTGTGTGTGTGTGTGTGTGTGTGTGTGTAGAAGAATATTCCATAATATTCCGTGTTATGTAAATGTAAGTGTGCTGTTTCTGAAGAGTGAGTTTCTGCGGTTGCCTTTATCTACAAGACAGCTTGCACTAGGTGCAATAATACACTCCTGGAAATTGAAATAAGAACACCGTGAATTCATTGTCCCAGGAAGGGGAAACTTTATTGACACATTCCTGGGGTCAGATACATCACACGATCAAACTGACAGAACCACAGGCACATAGACACAGGCAACAGAGCATGCACAATGTCGGCACTAGTACAGTGTATATCCACCTTTCGCAGCAATGCAGGCTGCTATTCTCCCATGGAGACGATCGTAGAGGTGCTGGATGTAGTCCTGTGGAACGGCTTGCCATGCCGTTTCCACCTGGCGCCTCAGTTGGACCAGCGTTCGTGCTGGACGTGCAGACCGCGTGAGACGACGCTTCATCCAGTCCCAAACATGCTCAATGGGGGACAGATCCGGAGATCTTGGTGGCCAGGGTAGTTGATTTACACCTTCTAGAGCACGTTGGGTGGCACGGGATACATGCGGACGTGCATTGTCCTGTTGGAACAGCAAGTTCCCTTGCCGGTCTAGGAATGGTAGAACGATGGGTTCGATGACGCTTTGGATGTACCGTGCACTATTCAGTGTCCCCTCGACGATCACCAGTGGTGTACGGCCAGTGTAGGAGATCGCTCCCCACACCATGATGCCGGGTGTTGGCCCTGTGTGCCTCGGTCGCATGCAGTCCTGATTGTGGCGCTCACCTGCACGGCGCCAAACACGCATACGACCATCATTGGCACCAAGGCAGAAGCGACTCTCATCGCTGAAGACGACACGTCTCCATTCGTCCATCCATTCACGCCTGTCGCGACACCACTGGAGGCGGGCTGCACGATGTTGGGGCGTGAGCGGAAGACGGCCTAACGGTGTGCGGGACCGTAGCCCAGCTTCATGGAGACGGTTGCGAATGGTCCTCGCCGATACCCCAGGAGCAACAGTGTCCCTAATTTGCTGGGAAGTGGCGGTGCGGTCCCCTACAGCACTGCGTAGGATCCTACGGTCTTGGCGTGCATCCGTGCGTCGCTGCGGTCCGGTCCCAGGTCGACGGGCACGTGCACCTTCCGCCGACCATTGGCGACAACATCGATGTACTGTGGAGACCTTACGCCCCACGTGTTGAGCAATTCGGCGGTATGTCCACCTGGCCTCCCGCATGCCCACTATACGCCCTCGCTCAAAGTCCGTCAACTGCACATACGGTTCACGTCCACGCTGTCGCGGCATGCTACCAGTGTTAAAGACTGCGATGGAGCTCCGTATGCCACGGCAAACTGGCTGACACTGACGGCGGCGGTGCACAAATGCTGCGCAGCTAGCGCCATTCGACGGCCAACACCGCGGTTCCTGGTGTGTCCGCTGTGCCGTGCGTGTGATCATTGCTTGTACAGCCCTCTCGCAGTGTCCGGAGCAAGTATGGTGGGTCTGACACACCGGTGTCAATGTGTTCTTTTTTCCATTTCCAGGAGTGTATATTGGCACTTTCATGTTTCAAGTTTTGCATTTCGCTTCTTACAAGAATTCTGCTGGTGAATAGGAATAGTGATCAACTAAGAATGACCTTAGCGTCTTACTAAAATGTGAGAATGATTATATATTTTTTATCTTCGCATCGCAGTATTTGTAATGGAACTTTTACAAGGTGATGTCCTTCTTGACTGGCCATGGTACATTCCTTTTGGCCGTATGCCATGTTCATCCATATGGAAATTTTGATTTATGTGTACTACAGTCAGAATAACCTGACTGGCTAATGGATAAGGGAGGAAATGTGAGTTTTAATAGAGCTAACGCAGGAGTTTTATACCCGTCAGTTTCGTAAACAGGGTGATTTGCGAGCCAGTTACAGCAGGCAACTGCCGTTGAAACGCACTGCGATCGCGTATATCACTTTCAGGCACATTTCCCGGCGTCCGCAGCTCGTGGTCTAGTGGCTGGCGTAGCTGCCTCTGCATCACGGGCTCCCGGGTTCGAATCTCTCCCGGGTTGGGTATTTTCTCTGGCCGGAGACTGGGTGTTTGTGTTGACCTCGTCATCGTCATCATTCGTGACAGTGGCTACTTTGGACTGTGTAAAAAAAAATGTACTGGGAAAGAATTGGGACGGGGCTTTTACGAGCGCTGATGACCGCGCAGTTGAGCGCGACGTAAACCAAACATCATCACACCTACCGTATGGCTGGCTCTGAGCACTATGGGACTTAACAGCAATGGTCATCAGTCCCCTAGAACTTAGAACTACTTAAACCTAACCAATCTAAGGACATCACGCAACACCCAGTCATCACGACACCTACCGTATGCACAAGTCACATCGTTTCTGAACGTTCAGCAGCACGTTGGCACGCTCAGCGTTGACGTTCGAAAGCACCGTCCATGTGCCCACGGCGTAACTGCGGTGGCGCGGCGTGGGCCTGTCCAGCGCGTATGCGCCACGTTGACAGCTTCTGGATCATTCCTGCAAGTTCAGTACTAACATGTTATTGCTCGAGCTCTTAAAGTGCGATGCGGTCTCATTCTTGAATTTTAGTAAGTTCCATCAACACAGAGGGTGCGGTTTTTTAGGGTATAGCCCATCGTTTTTGCATTCAGTCTGATTATGTTGTCGGTTCCAGCTCAGTTTTTGGAGGATGCTGATGGCACCATTCAGCCGATTTACAGTTCGACTGTACGCTCACTTGACGGAGTATTATTATCCGAATAATGAATTTTGGGTCTTCTATCTATTCCCACATTCGGGTCTTCTATCGTGTAGTTATTGCTGTTATTACTGATTGAGGGGACATTCTGTTTTTCAACAGATATTTCCCATTTGTATTTACATACCCTCTTGAATCTGCGGCTTGAAGCTACGAAACCGGTTTTGGTTCCAAAGAGAGGATCTTACACGCTGCTGTGAGGTTTTCACTTCACAAAATGCGCAGTATGCAAGTGTATCACGCATCAGAACCACTCCACGGGCGTCATAGCAACGGAGTTGCAAGTTTCTGACTGAAGCCGGTAGCGGCCGCGCAGTATCTGGCAGTACCAATGAAGCACGGTCGCTAAGCCACACCTCTACCGTCTCAAGACCACGAGCGCCCTCTGCCGCCGCGTTATGGGACGGCCTGCGACGGCCCCTTAACCCCACTCGCGCTTGGAGCCACTATTCTTCGACACCTTAGTTCGTGCTTCTCCCTTGGTACAGCGATAGCTGAACTGTATTTCTTGTCGCATTATTCGTATCGAGTCTTTGTACACTTGGAGAAATTGTTGTATTAACCTGTCCGCCAATCATTTCTGCTCCATCCAGCTTTTCTAAGACGACTGTTGCCACACCAGTCTGTAGCCGACCTCTCCTTACCATTGTGGCCGGCCGTTGTCGCCTAGTGGCTCTAGGAGCTTCAGTATGGAACCGCGTGACCGCTACGGTCGCAGGTTCGAATCCTGCCTCGGGCATGGATGTGTGTTATGTCCTTAGGTTAGTTAGGTTTAAGTAGTTCTAAGTTCTAGGGGACCGATGACCTCAGATGTTGAGTCCCATAGTGTTTAGAGCCATTTGAACCTTACCATTGGACACGAAGTCATGCACAACAGAAAGATGTAGTTTTCTCTTATAGAGTATAAATTATACGATACGAAGAACCTCATAATGAAATTGAATTGTATTAAAATGTCTCATCAGAGTCGCCATTTAACCACCTAACGTAACTGGCACACATCCCAGAAAATGAGTTTATACTACGCGAAATAATGTAATAATTACAAACGGGCACTTGCATTTGCGACGTCGTGACAGAGTAATAATACTGGTAACAAAATGTAACTGAAGTAGGAATCGAAGTTTTGCAAGCAGAAGTTTTCAAATGGTTCAAATGGCTCTGAGCACTATGGGACTTAACATCTATGGTCATCAGTCCCCTAGAACTCAGAACTACTTAAACCTAACTAACCTAAGGACAGCACACAACACCCACTCATCACGAGGCAGAGAAAATCGCTGACCCCGCCGGGAATCGAACCCGGGAACCCGGGCATGGGAAGCAGAAGTTTTGCGAACTAGTTAAATCACTGGACTCGCACTTTGAAGAGGAGGAATTCAGATACCCTTGTTGGCATTAAGGAATTTCCTTGAAAGACAATTAACGGTGGTGACAGGATGATTTCCTTGAAAACAACGCTGCCAATTTCCTTCCACATCCATGTCCTATTCGAACTTGTGCCTATTGTTTCTCTTCGTCGATCTGAAGGTAAACATCAATCTTTCTTGTTTTCCCCAGTCGACTGAAAAGAATAACATCTGAAACAAGCTGGACGTAGATCGGAGAAAATGTAAATATTAAAAGCTGTATCTAATGGTTGCAGATCTAGGTTGTCTCTTTCCCGGAGAGTGCTAACTTTAATTAATCCTGAAACCGCTAGTCATTATCAAGGAATCCAGCCAGTAATAGCTGAAGTTTTAAGATCTGAAAGGTTATACTTTATTCCTGGTGTGTTTAGGTGGCTATGTGGGTAAATTCCCACCCAGCCAAATGTTCGGCATTCAGTCTGGGGCCTCGTATTTTTCCTGCCACATGTCATTTATTTCAAAGCCGGCATTGATTTGTTAATGTGGAAAGCGCGAAGTTGCATCACGGTTAGGAGTGGACGTGATAATGTACTGATAAATCTCGTTATACGCGGTAGTTACGTTCCGAGGAATCGTCGCGTATACCGAATTCCTGTAAAACGGGTGACATTATGTGGGCCTACGTAAAATATGGTGTTAGATTCTCGTTTACTCACATACTGAGTCTAAAGTAGCAGAGTTTCTAAGTGGTATTGCACAAAATAATCAATATCAACTTTCTGAAACTCGTTTTAATGCAAAATTTATGCACTTAAAATTTAACACTGAAGCACACAATAGTACACTAACATCATTGTCATTAAATATGCATCCTAAATGGCATCTGGATCATCCACATCGGAAGAATTTGATGGTGCTATAGTCAGTTTAATTTCCGTGACTGATTTTCTTACATTCAAATCCTTTTGTACCAGAAGTGTTCTCACGAGGCGCTTGACATTCATTTGAAGTCTCGCATTGTTTTGCAGAGAAATGTTTAATTGTCAGCTGTGTAATCTTCTTTGCCGGTTGATTATACAGCTGTCTGTAAAACTTAACAGAAAGTACAACTTCTCTCTTCGCTATTGCAGTCCTTACTTCATCATGAGCACGTTCCTCAAAAACAGTTACTGCAGCGTCAATCACTCAGAAAGACTTGCCCATTTTCTTCTTTGTCAGATTTCTAACAGGCTGAACTTCCCCGACTTCTGTTTTTTTTTTTATTATTTTCACTGAAAACAGTCAAGTCATCGTAGCTCAGTTCCTCAGAATGAGAGTTTAGGAGGTCACACACATTCTCTTCATCGAGATCAGTGTTTCCAATCTCCCGTGCTATGTCCGCAGTTCCTCTCTTCTAGCACTACCACAGTGTCGGAGCAAAGTTTCCTCCATACAGCATTTATAAATTTTGCAGTGATGCCAGTCCACGGGTCTGTAATAACATCAATCGCCACCTTAATATTAAACTGTCGCCAGAAATCCTGATGATAAGTTCGTCACTTGAATCACATTCTTCTATGAGGTTGGAGAAAACTTTATGCGGATAATATGCCTTTAGAGTAGAAATAAAGTTCCACGGATTGAAGGAAGGATGTAGTGTTCGGTGGCGGAAACAGAAACTCAGTGTTTCATTTGAACCAATAATGAAAGCCTGCTCTTATCACAACTCTTTAGTGCCCTAGGGTGTGAGAGTGGCGGATCATAAGGGGTTTTTAATTCGCAATTCCTGAAGTGTTTCCACCGAAAAGAAGGGTGCACTGATCGTTGGTAGCTTTAAATGCTGGTGCTGTTTTTCCTCCAGTAGAAGCCGGCCGCCGTAGCCTAGCGGTTCTAGGCGCTTCAGTCCGGAACGACGCGCCTGCTACGGTCGCAGGTTGGAATCCTGCCTCGGGCATGGATGTGTGTGATGTCCTGAGGTTAGTTAGATTTAAGTGGTTCTAAGTCTAGGGGACTGATGACCTCTGCTGTTAAGTCCCATAGTGCTCAGAGCCATTTGAACCATTAGAACCTTTTGAACCTCCAGTAGGAATCAATGAGCAGCTACGCATTTGTTTCGAAAGTAAAACCGTTTCATCAAGGACGAAAACCTGTTTCGCAGTGTAGCCTTCTTCTGCCAATATTTCTCTAAACCTGTCTTTTAAATTCCTCGGCTCCAGTCTGTTGCAGATGCCTCTACTGTCATTTTAATGTTGTGAAAGCGAAAACGTTGCTTGAAGCGATCAAACCAATCTGAGTTGGCCAAAGGTGATATATCGTCATCTCCTTTCGTTAAATCTGCATTCACGGTCTCGGCTTCAGCTTGAATGGTAGCTCCCGAGAGAGGCAGGCTCAATCCAATAGCTTAGCAGTTCTTCCATTCTGACCACCGCCTCTGGGCGAAATTTGATCGCTCTATTCACACTTACGTTATGTGAAGGTTGAGCAGCTTTTCGGATTCATTCCGAATATCCAAGAACAGTTCTCACAGTCGATTCACTAAGTATCATAGCATGCAGAATGTGAACAAAACGCTACCTTTCTCGTAGCGATCCTAAACTTCTAACTTTGTTTCTACTCAACACGCTTCTTTCCGTCGACGAGCACACTTTCTTACTTTTGCCCTACATTACTGTATTACAGATGTTCCTGTTTACTATTGCTACCAGGCCTGGTAGAGTATATAAAAGTGTGAACAGCGTCAGATGCTGAATGATTACTGTTAAGAACACGGAGAAGACACGTACTCGTTTGAGACAGTATATCAGCACCTGACAGAATTTGAAAGGTGCTTTATTGTGGATCTTCATTTGACCGGCTGGTCGGCTCGGGCAGAACTCAGATTTGTGGAGCAGTCTGATGTAACAGTGGCCTTATCCTGGGCCGCGTGGGAACGTAAGGGCAAGCATACTCGTCTGCAAGGTTCCCGTCGACCACGCCTGACCACCACAAGACAGGACCGCCGTATTGTGTATCAAGCGTATCGTAACCACTTCACATTTGTGCCTGCCATCCAAGAACAAGTTATGAATTCCCTGCAACAGTCTCTATTATCCTCTACAAATGATCAGAGAATAGTAGTAGGTGGACAAGGGATTTACCCTCCCACGCGTAGCTTGCCTTCAACACCACAACACAAACGACTGCGTTCGGAGCGGTGCCGTGAAGGGGAAGCATGGACTGTGTTCAGAGACAAATCAGGTTTCTGCAATACGGCGGATGACCATCGTTGGTTAGTATGGCGACGAGATGAGGAGCGAACCCGTTCTGCCAAAGATCGGAAAAGTCACAGCTGTGTTACCTTTACCATCATGGTGAGGGCTGATAGTGACTGAGGGACCTATGACGGCACAACTACACGTCATGGACATCCAGAGTCTTCATGTGTTACCACAGTATTGTGGTGACATTTTTCAACAGAACAATGCCCCTCCACAGATGGCACATGTGGCTCTGTGAACTGTTTGCGTGATGTTGACGTAGCCTTATGGTCAACAACAGTTTCAGATTTTTCACCGATTTGAGCACGTGTGCGCCGGCCGGAGTGGCCGAGCGGTTCTAGGCGCTACAGCCTGGAACCGCGCAACCGCTACGGTCGCAGGTTCGAATCCTGCCTCGGGCATGGATGTTTGTGATGTCCTTAGATTAGGTAGGTTTAAATAGTTCTAAGTTCTAGGGGACTGATGACCTCAGCAGTTAAGTCCCATAGTGCTCAGAGCCATTTTCTTTTTTTTTTTTTGAGCCCGTGTGCAACCAGCTCTGATATCAAATCCCACCCAGTGACAGTATCCAGGATATCAAGGACAATTTGCAACAACTGTGTGCCAGCTTGCCTCAGGAGGGGATGCAAGGGCCTTATGAAACCTTTCCCTACCGAATCAGTGTATCCATTCAGCATAGAAGTAATGCAGCGTCATACTGACAAGTGGGGTCATACTGCCAGGTTCTTTGAAAATTTGACTCGATATTCGAATCACGGAAATAAAAACGCATACCCAGTCAATCTGTAAAGATGGTTGGTTGGTATTTGCACCTGTCGTTAAAGTATATCGTTCGAACTTCACGCAAGGTGTACTGTTACTTGTCTGAGAAGCGCTGCTGCTTCATATGTCAGACTCTACACTTCAGGTCCCGTCTCCGGTTTCAGCGAGAATTTTAAATGCGCCGTTTTGTGTGTGTACAGTGGGTGTACCAGAACTCCACCGACAGAGGTGGTAGCGCAGAACAAAACAAGAAAAATGCCTAGTAACCATGGGTTTTAAAATGAGTACCTAAAGAGCTATGAGCATTTGTTCGTCTTCGGTGCTGTGAACAGATATTTTGTATTGAAAGCTCTTTGGTTTTCTCATTGCAGGAGAAGGTAGTATAGGCCAAAACAAGAAACAAAATCCAGTAAACATGGGCTCAAAAATGCATACCTTAAGAGCTATGAGCACTTGTTCTATAAAAGTGATGTTTCACAGCAGCGAAGATGAACAAGTACTCATAGTTCTTAACTATACACTTTAGAGCCC
Source organism: Schistocerca piceifrons (assembly GCF_021461385.2). Taxonomy (NCBI): domain Eukaryota; kingdom Metazoa; phylum Arthropoda; class Insecta; order Orthoptera; family Acrididae; genus Schistocerca; species Schistocerca piceifrons. Next base: position 566,975,557 of record NC_060149.1, read on the forward strand.
ATGTTTACAGGATTTTGTTTCTTGTTTTGATCCATACTACCACACCTCAAAATGTGGAAAGTAAACATGTTTATGTAGACGAGATTTGTTTCACAGTAGCAAAGGTGACCAAGTGCTTACAGTCCTTTTGGTATGCAATTTACATCCCATATTTAACGTTTACTTCTATGTGAACAGGCCCAACAGACCGCACCGTGCTAAGAGTCTCTTTCTCCAGTTACTTCCATCCAATGCTGCCATCCGCCATCCGTCCACATCTAGCACTGACTGTTGAAGGTCTTCATGGAGCCCAGCCCTCCACTTCTTCTTTTGTCTTTCCGGTGGTCTCCTACCCATAGGGATGAAATCATGGAGCTTGCGTGGCCACCTGTCGTCTTCCATCCGAACCACATGTCAAGCCGACTGTAGTCGCTTGTATCTTATGATTCCTGCTATACTGGTATCTCGGTACAATTCGGCTAGCTTATGGTTGTGTCTGATTCTCGATTCGCCGGTGTTCGCGTACGTCAGTGGACCTAAGGTCTTCCGCTGCACTTTTCTCTCGAATACGAGGTTATGAAAGTCAAGCTTTCGGACACTCCACGTCTCACAAAAAAATGGTTCAAATGGCTCTGAGCACTATGGGACTTAACATCTGTGGTCACCAGTCCCCTAGAACTTAGAACTACTTAAACCTAACTAACCTAAGGACATCACACATATCCATGCCCGAGGCATGATTCGAACCTGCGACCGTAGCAGTCGCGCGGTTCCGGACTGAGCGCCTAGAACCGCGAGACCACCGCGGCCGGCCCACGTCTCACAGCCACATAGTACCACGAACTTAATCAGGGTTTTATACAGCCGAATCTTGAACTGTCATGAGAAGGAGTTGGACCGAAGAAGTTGTGTTAGGCTGTAGAAGGGTAAGTTCGCTGTCGGTATCTCTATTTCGTATAACTATTTGTTCGTGAAAAGTGCTCCCAAGTATTTAAATTCGCGAACTTTCTTGTAGGAACGGCCTCCCACCACAGTGACTGTAGATGTTCGGTATCCTGAGCCTGTCGACGAGTGATAACATGGTAATCCGTCTTGGCTTTGTTCATGAGTAGCACACATTTGCTGGTAGCCATCTCAAGTGCCCTGGTCATTTCTTTCAATTCGTCTTCAGAGCTGCCGATTAAGCAGATATCATCTGCGTGTACTAGATATCCCTTCGACTTGGATCCCTTCAACGTTATTTTTGAAAGTGTCACGTATGATTTTCTCAAGGACAAAACTGAACAGGGTACGAGACAAGCCATCTCGTGGCCTGAGACCTATCACAATTTTATAGTCATGTCTTAGTCTGTTTTCCAGCTTTACCTTACCTCGTGTCTCACTCAGACAGATCTTTATCGGGTCGATGATCTTCTGTGGCATCCCGAACGCTTTGAGACAATGGAACAGGCTGTTGTGGTGTATGCGGTCATAGGTCTTCTTGAAATCTACAAACAGAACATGTGGTTCTTTACCGAGTTCTCTTGATTTTTAAGCGAGCTTGTGCTAAATAAATTTTTTTTTCTTTTCGTCCGTATCATCACATTTGGAACTTTATCGAAGGCTTACTGGTTCATTCTGTAGATAATAAGTGAATAACAGAAACATGTATACATGCGAAGTGGATTCGCGCGTCTGAGAGACATAACTAATTGAGGAAAATCAGTACGATGCGTAGTGATTCGTCTAAAATGCTGATATTCAACAAAAACTAATTGGCTATATGGCTGAGTAGGCTAAATTTAACTTTATATAAATATATCAGTGAAAAGCTTACTTTTCATGTCGGTTTTTGATAGGTAACACAAACATTAATACAGTCATTCCGTTTCAAAATCATTTATTTGCATCTTCTTAAAAGTATACTTTCGAAAATGCTTCGCGAGAGTAACCGTTGAATTTTACATTATATATTTACTGCATTGGTGTTAGTGCTCTTGCACGGATAATTCATGTGTTAAATGGTACCCCGAGAGACACGGATATATTGATACAAAAATCATCCGTAACGTAAAACACCTGGTGTCCACAAATGACCTGAAGAGTTTTCAGAGTCAAGAATCACTCTCTTTAAAAGCGAAATACTGTTAATAATCTCAGTGCTCGTTGATAGCACAGTTTGTTTCTGTGCTACGCATCTCACCGAAGCTGCCATGTTCCTTGCTGACAAGGTTATCTGACTAGGAGGGGACACGATTCAAATCTCAGTACGGTTAACATAATTTCGGTATTTTGTGGCTTCCACAGTTCGGTTTCAACGCATACTACCATCCTTGTCCTCTCTCTCGAATGAGCTCATCGGCGACAGGACGCTTCACTTGAAACTTTCCCTTTGAACAATTTTATATATGACTGTCCTTAACCTGACACACAATACTTTGTTAGCGCAACGCAATCTGACTTTCAAAATCCCTTACAAAAGAATGGCCCTGACTAACATTAAACTATACCTTTCACAAATCACTTACCTCACAAAAATCTTCGCTGCTCAAGCTACTGCAATACAGCGAGCGCCACTACTGCCAGCTAAATAAAAGATTCAAACTACTGAAGGCACTAACTACTGATAGGGATAGTTAGCAAATGAAAGATATTAATAGAGAACAAACAATGTATTTACCTTAATATCATCACAAGCCATAATATATATATCAGTTCATGACAAATTACAAATCTCCGCCATCTCTCTCCCCACATCCACCACTGCTGGCGGCTCACCTCCAACTGCGCAACGCTACGCGCTGTTCACAGCCAGCTGCCTAACACTACAATGGCGAGTATTACAACAATGCAAAGCAGCCACAGACTGCACACAGCACAGCCAGTGATTTTCATATTGAGCGCTACGTAACATTGCCAATAAGAAAACATAAACAGCCTACTTACATAGAGAAAACATAAACAGCCTACTTACACACTCTCAGCTTTGAATCTTACTTCGCTCCATAAAATGGTAACGTGACAAATATACAAAATTAGAATAGACGTAATATGAAACTTGATAATCAGTTTGAACAGTTTCTTGGTTTTAACAAAACATTTATTAGCACAAATTGCTTGCGAGGCATTACTGCGTACTACTACGGAATGAATAACAGACACGTCGACTACGAGAAGCAGTTACATAGGCATTATACACAATCTATTAAAATCTACGTTTACATCTACATCTAAATAAATACTCTACAAGCCACCGTACGGTGTGTGGCGGAGGGTACCTTTCACCACAACTAGTCGTTTTGTTTTCTGTTCCCTCGTAAATAGAGCGAGGGAAAAACGACTATGTGTATTCCTCCGTATGATCCCTAATGTCTCGTATCTTATCCAGAACCTCACCTCTGAATTACTTCCATGTCTTCTTTCAATCAGACCTGGTGCAGATCCCAAACTCTCAAGCAATACTCAAGAATAGGTCGCACTAACGTCCTATATGCGAGCTCTTTTAGATATGAAACACACTTTCCTAAAATTCTCCCAACTAACCAAAATCGACCATTCACCTTCAAATGGTTCAAATGACTCTGAGCACTATGGGATTTCACATCACGTTGCAACGTTACGCCCTCATATTTGAACGAGGTGGTTGCGTCAAGCAGGACACTACTAATGCTGTATCCGAACATTACGCGTTTGTTTCTGCTACTCATCGGCATTAACTTATATTTTTCTACATTAAGAGCCAGCTGTCACTGATCACACCACCTAGAAATTTTGTCTAGGTCATCTTGTATCAACCTACAGTCAGTTATCGTCGACACCTTCCTGTACACCACAGCATCATCAGCGAACAGCCGCAGATTACTGTCCACACTGTCTGCCAGATCATTTATGTATAAAGAAAATAGCAACGGTCCTGTCACACTTCCCTGTCTCCCACGGACACTCGCCGTCGAGAACAACATACAGGACTTTGTTACGTAAGAAGTCTTCGAACCAATCACGTATCTGGGAGCCTATTCCATATGCACGTACCTTCGTTAACAGTCTGCTGTGGAGTACCGTGTCGAATGCTTTTCATAACTTTATAAATATAGAATCCGCCAGTGCTTACAAAGTTCCGATAGCCCACGTTTCAAGGAGAAACTTACATATCGCATAATGACAGCGGCACTAAAATTAGAGAAATTGGTATCTGCAGTCTTTACTGTCGTGACTCGAATAGGAGTGGAGACAAGTACACTATATCCACTCAGCTAGACATCTGGTGGAGCACAGAAGTAAATGTGGATCATACCCCTCTGATAGCTTCAAATTTTACTGCATCTCTCCTGTGTACCTTTCTGAGTTCGAGTCTTTGTCGGGCGCATATTCTGAATCTGTTAGGAAGCTTTTACGTTTAGTGCGACCACTGTGTCGCAGATCGAACAATTCGTTCTGGATACTTAACATTCGCACCGTGAGGTAGCGACGTACACGGTGTAACCCAGTTGGACTCGCAAAGAATAGCCTCGACGTTCGAATCATTTGCGAGCTCGATGCTACACAGGCCCTCACAAACGAGCACGGCAGTGTCGCGGTGGATTTCCGCGTAACTTGGTTGGCGCGTGCAAAAGGAGGAAGACAATAAGAACGAAATAAACAGAGATGTCAGTCTGGAAGAGCAACGGCAGCGGCAGCGGCTGCGGCGGCGGCGGCGGCAGCGACGGCAGCACGGAGGAAAAACTTAATTTCCGCAGGAGTCTGGCGCGGGGCGTACGCTGCCGGCTGGCTGCAGCTATTAACCAGGGACTCCCTGCAGAGCTGCCTGCCATTATCTAACTCACATTTATAGGTCGCCGACGCTTCTGTTTTTACGATAAATTTGTTTCCGCCGCAGTTATAGCTAGAGGAACGCTCCTCATTGTGTTACAGTTGAGGCCGATGGGGCGTAATATTAATAGTTCATTACCGCAGCTCTCGGGCGATACATCGAAGGAGAAGGCGTCCAACATCGAACCAAATGTCAGTACATCTATATTTACATCTACATCACTGTTATGCAACTCACATTTAAGTGCCTGACAGAGGGTTCATCGAATCGGTTTTACTCTGTTTCCCTGTCGTTCCACTATGGAACAGAGCGAAAGGATATGAGATAGTTAAATCTTTCCGTGCGAACTCCGATACCTCTTATTTTATTAGAATGATCATTTCTCTCTTTGTAGGTGGATGTCAACAGAATCTTTTCGCATTAGGAGGAGAACGTTGGAGGTTGAAAGGAAGATTAGGTTTAACGTCCCGTCGACATCGAGGTCATTAAAGACGGAGCATAAGCTCGGATTGTTTCAAGGATAGGGAAGGAAATCGGCCGTGTCCCTTCAGAGGGCCTTTTCCTGGAGCGATTTAGGGAAATCACGGAAAAATTAAATATGTATGGCTGGACGCGGCTTTGAACCTTTGTCCTCCCGAATGTGATTCCAGTGTGTCAACCACAGCATCACCTCACTCGGTTTGAAGGTTGAAATTTCGTGAAAATATCTCGCAACAACGAAAAACGCCTTTGTTTTAATGATAGCTCCCTACTCTCGCGTAGCATATCCGTGACACTTTCTCCCCCATTTTGCGATAATATAAAACAAGCTGCCCTTATACGAACTCTTTCGTTGTCCTCCGTCACTTATCTCTTGTAAGTACCCGATACCACAAAGCAGTGTTCTACAGGGGATGGATGAGCGTAGTGTAAGAAGTCTCTTCACTGGATTTGTTGCATCTTCCAAGTGTTCTACCAATAAAAGGTAGTCTTCGGTTCACCTTTCGTGCCAAATTATCTATGTGATCGGTCCCATTTAAAATATTCGTTGGAGTTGTTCCTAGATATTTAGTTGAATTGAGAGCCTTCAGATTTGTGTAATTTATCGTGCACCCGAAATTTAACAGATTCCTTTTAGTGCTCATATGGATGACCTCACGCCTTTCGTTATTTGGCTCAAGTGACACTTTTCGCACCATACAGATATGTTGCCTAACTCAGTTTGCTATTGGGTTTGATCTTCGTACGACTTTACTATCTGCAAAAAATCTACTATGGCTACTCACATTGTCTGCTAAATCATAAAGTTAGGAGCAGAGGAGGGTTTATAACACTTCCTTGGGAATATCACTACAGGTTTACTCGATAACTTCCCGTCAGTTGCTTCGAACTGTGTGACCTTTCTGACAGGAAATAACAAAATTAGACACACAACTGGGACGGTACTCTATGGACGCTCAATTTGATAAGAAGCCGCTTGCGAAGAATCGTAAAAGCCCTTTGGAAATCCAGAAATATGTCACCGGTTTGAGATCCCCTGTCGATATAACTCATTACTTCGTGATAATAAATAGCTAATAGTGTTGCACAATAATGATAATTTCTGCATCCATACTGACTGTGTGTCATTAGATCGTTTTCTTCGATGTAATTCGTAGTTTTCGAACACAGTAAATGTTCCAAAATCATATTAATGATAGACGTCGGTGGTATGGAACAGTAATTCAGCGGATTATTAATATTTCCTTTCATGAGTATTGGTGTGACTTTTACAATTTTCCAGTCTTTAGGTACAGGTCTTTCGTCGAACGAGCAGTTGTACGTAAATGATAAGTTCAGAGCAATTTGTATCAGCTTTCTCTGAAGGGAATCTGAATAGTATACAATGTGGACCTTAAGACTTGCGTACATTAAGAGACTTGAGTAGCTTCATTAAACAGAAGATATCTACTTCTAAGTTACTCATGTTGACAGCTGTTCTTGATCGAAATTCTAGAATATTTACTTCGCCTTCTTTGGCGAAGGAATTTTGGAAAACCGTGTTTAATAACTCCGCTTTAGAGGGATTGTCAACGGTAACATTACCACTGCTGTCACGCAGAGAAGGTATTAGTTGTTGTGAGAAATATTAAATATATCTCGTGTTGAATATGCACTAAATTTCGAGCATCTGTAAACCTTCACCATTCTTGAGGATTTTGCCAGCTTGTAAACCTGTCACGCTTTTTTTCTTATCATGAGGGATGAGTTCCATCCCTTAATAACTTATTTGGTAAAAATCACTCTACTGCTGTCGATACTATTTCTTTGAAGTTAAGCCATACCTGGTCTACGCTTAGATAGTTAATTCCTAAGTAAGGAATGCTGTTACGAAGGCGTCAAGCGCAATTTCATCTGCTTGCTTAAGTAGGTATGTCCTGCGTTTATTTTTGTTGGGTTTTGATATTACAGTGTTCAGTCTCGCCACAATGGCATTGTGGTCGCTAATCCCTGTATCCGTAATGATGCTCTCTATATGCTCAGGATTATTCGTTGCAGAAAGGTCAAGTATGTTTTCGCTATTGTTTACAATTCGAGTGGGCTCGAGAACTCAATGTTTACAATAATTTTCGGAGAAAACATTTGGTACGATTTAGGTCATGTTTATGCCTAACACAGTCTTCAAACGCGTATTTTCGCCCACATATCGAGGACAGATTGAAGTCACCACGAAGTAAAATTCTGTGACTGTGTTACTTATCTGACAGGAGATTCAAGCCTTCTTTGAACTGTCCGGTAACTGTATCATCTGAGTCGTAAAGTCGCTAAAAGAAACCAGTTACTAATTTATTTCGGTTATTAAGCGTAACATCTACCCATACTAACTCACATGAACTATCTGATTCAATTTCGCAACGAGACAGACTACTGGTAACAGCAGTCACCACCAACTGTATTTAATCTATACTTTCTGAAAGTCGTTAGGTGTTTGTAATAATTGTGGCTGAACATACCTCCTGCCACCACCTTTATGTGATTCATTACTTCCTCTTAGTTCTGGAGGTCTGCTTCTTTCGCTACACAGATGCGACAATTTACTCTTATAATACCTACGATTCCTATGTCAACCCTCATACTTTGTTTGACGTACACCCTTTCAGCATGAAGCCCTTTTTGTCCTTTCCCGTGACCCTCCCACCTAAAAAACCGACTATTCCACTCTACACAGTCCACGCTACCTGTGTGCTGCCTCCTATGTGTAGTGCTCCCCTGACCTATGAAGCGGAACCCGAAACGCCACTAGCCCAAGGCGCAAGTCGAGGACTATGCTGTTTACACGGTCGCAGAATCACCTGAGTCTCTCATTCAGACTCTCTTCTCGGCTCTGTACTAAAGACCCAAAAATGGTCCTCTAGATGATACTACATATGGTGAGCTCTGCCCCACCCGAAACCAGAGAGAATCTCTTCCGATCCAAATCTACAAACATCATCAGTTCCGACACGAGCCACCACCCGCTGTTTGCTGTATCCTGTGCTCTTCAAGGCATCCTATACCACCCGTTCCACATGTGGAATGACTCCTTGAGTGCACTCCGGATTTCTTCCTTTACTTGGCAGCCATGTCTCTAAAGGGCTCCCAACTACCAAGAATCCTACCCTCTGTAAGTATCCAGACCTTGCGGGATTTGGGGCTTCCTCTTAAGGAGCACAAGCGACTGCATCTGGCTCGGAAAAGCCAATAGTCCCGAGTTCGCGTCTCAGTCCGGCACACAGTTTTAATCTGCCACGAAGTTTCATATCAGCACACACACTGTTTCAGAGGAAAGTTTCAATGTGGCACCTTTAGTGTTTGACAGTGGGACCGGGGAGATCCTCCAATCGCTTACTCCCCCCCTTCCTCCCCCCCCCCTCAATGCTCATCCAAAAAGTCTTTCACTTCCTGCTACACCTTAGAACGACCTTCCACTGGACCACGGGTGAGAGGTGAACCTCAATGCGGACAGTAACTGGGGCGGCCACTGTAATGGACCGACTAGGGATCACTTGGGAAGTGCTGGGCGTGCCTCGAATCCCCACGTTCGGCACATCACAGTGATAGGACCCCATTTTTAACAGCATCAGGGTGCTTGACCGAGCCAGCACTACCTGGATTTTTGAGCGAAAGGTCAGCAAGTCTGCGTGCATCCAGACACAACCATCACAGTCACTTTCAGTACTAAAGACGGCGGAGCTCTATACTACACATTTATTACAACATAGACTGCACCCAGTAACCGGAAAACACGCTATTAAATTTAAGATTTGATCTACTAAGCACACAGGTAACTGGAAATACGAATCTCTCGTATTTGGAGCTCGTAAAACTAATTCACAAACCGATGCTGTATTCGCCTTTGCTGCAGCGTGAACGGAAGCTGTCGTATTGACGTTCTGATTGTCAATGACTGACATGAATCTACGAATACGACTTCCAGCCCCATCACCAAAGTAACGTCCTTGCTAGGCAACCAGACTCATTGCTCTGATGCCTAGTCCATAGTTCGAAAGACGGGAGCAGTGTAATTAGGGTTTAACGTCCCGTGGATAATGGCATCGTTCGAGGTGTATGTTCGGACTGGGGATGCATGGTCGGCCGCGTCTGCTGGATGTAAACCATCTCGGAATACGACTGCACCAAGTTACGGAAAAAACGCATACCCTACATTCTGATCTCCGGATTGTGGAAAAATGACGCCTCGCTTGGTGTAAGGAGAGTAAACATTGGACGATTGAAGAGTGGAAAAACGTTGTGCGCAGTGACGAATCACGGTGCAAAAACGGGCGATCCGATGGTAGGGTGTGAGTATGGGGAATGCCTGGTGACTGTCATCTCCCAGCGTGTGTAGTGCCACCAGTAGAATTCGGAGGCGGCGGTGTTATGGTGTGGTCGTGTTTTTCGTCAAGGGGGCTTGCCCTCCTTGTTGTTTTGCGTGGCACTATCACAGCATAGGCCTACATTGATATTATAAGCACCATCTAGCTTCCCACAGTTGAACAGCAATTCGGGGATGGCGATTGCATCTTTCAATACTATCGAGCACCGGCAATTGAGGCAGTTTGGCCCCCTGATACTCATGTTGGTGACCCTTTGGTGGTGTCAGTTCTCCGAATGCAGGCATAACTGATTTTCTTACCTCTCGACGTGACTCCCGCTTGAATTTGTAACAGCATTCAACTGCAACAAATTTCCACCATCTTGCGAATTTTCTGAATTTTCTGAATTAACTGACTGGTGAACGTGACAAATGCTCTGTCCCAACCATTCGATAGTCCTCTACATCGGTGGTTGTAGTTGGCCGGGAAACATTGAATTTAATTCATAAATTGACTGATTAATGTCATTGGTCTTTCAGTTAAATGATTTATCGGCCTGTGACTACTGTCATTGAATATGTGATTGGCTAGATAATAAGAACTCGCGATTGGAGACGTTATTTTAATTTAACTCAGCTCTCTTTCTTTGTAAGGAGCCTGTACTGGACAGCTGCTGAGAATTCTCTTCATGCCTTAGGCATTACAAAATAATTGATTCACCTCGATGGCTAATGAATCAACAGCCTTTAGTGCAGATGCACATTTACGTTAGACCTCCTGTGGGAATCAAAAATTATCGAGCATGGAGGACATGGACAGGGACTTCGGGTAGGTGGTGCTAGGTGAGAATGTTAGTCGCCCGCGGAGCGGGCCCAGACACTCCGCGCAGTTGCGCAGAACACTATGTCTGGATGGCACAATGGTTAACGCAGCTGCCTAGTAGCCAGGAGATCCCAGGTTCGAGTCCCCCTCTAGCACACGTTTCCACTCGTCGCCGCTGATTCCACAAAAAGTCCCGCTGCAGCTGATATAATTAGTTTCTCTTCTTTCGTTTCCTTTATTTCTCCCCCCTCCACCTTCAACTTGCATAATGGTTTGTTTTACCAGTTTGGTTTTATATATACCAGTTGTACGTAATTCTCATTTATTTACGGTAATAGCAGGACAGGTTGTCTTCAGAGGCCAATAAATCAATAAAATAATCTTTCTTGTTAGACAATAAAGTATTTCAAGCGTCAAAGCTCTCGTCATTATCATCAAGTATTTCTATACAGCGATAAAAATTTAAAACAAAATCTGATTTAAGGGTAATTGCTTAAATTAGAGTTAAATGTCACTTTACTCCTCACAAGTCTCATTGCATCGCATCTGCACTTCAGGACTTATCCTTTTTCCGTCAGAGCGTGACCACTTGCCGCTGTGTTCACGTCCCGTTACTGTTTCGTACCACTGCATTGTTGCTTGTTCCCGTGCATGTGCTACCACACCGTTGTGCCACAGTGCCCATCATCCAGTCAACAGCTCATCGCTCAAAGAGAACTAAAGGCATTTCGACCTTGTCTCTACACACAAAACCTTACAATATTAAAGTATAAAAAGTAGGATAAACCTCAAAATTCGGTACCGATTATACACACAGCTCAAATATTTCGCAGTGAAGAAACCACAGTACACCACATGTAATAATACTACTTAAATACCTTAACGCACACAGCGACAACCCGCAAGGAATGGATGTGAGATTAAAGACCGTTGGTATGATACACAGGCCACCCTGAATACCATTATTGTGTTATTTTAAACACTCACTCATCTGTGGACTTTTCCGCGACTCTGAACGGACTCATGAGATGCCAACACTTAAAACACGAATATATAAAAGAAAGTTTATACAGGGAGTTCCATTGATAGTGACCGGGCCAAATATCTCACGAAATATGCATAAGACGAAAAAACTACAAAGAACGAAACTCGTCCAGCTTGAAGGGGGAAACCAGATGGCACTACGGTTGGCCCGCTAGATGGTGCTGCCATAGGTCAAACGAATATCAACTGCGTTTTTAAAAAGGAACCCCCATTTTTTATTTTATATTCATGTAGTACGTAAAAAAATATGAATGTTTTAGTTGGACCACTTTCCTCGCTTTGTGATAGACGGCACTGTAGTAGTCACAAACGTGTAAGTACGTGGTATCACGTAACATTCCGCCACTGCTGACGGTATTTGCTTCGTGATACATTACCCGTGTTAAACTGGACCGTTTATCAGCTGCGGAAAAGGTCGATATCGTGTTGATGTATGGCTGTTGTGATCAAAATGCCCAACGGACGTGTGCTATGTATGCTGCTCGGTATCCTGAACAACATCATCCAAGTGTCCGGACCGTTCGCCGGACACTTACGTTATTTAAGGGAACAGGAAGGGTTCACCCACATGTGAAACGTCAGCCACGACCTGCAACAAATGATGATGCCCAAATAGGTGTTTTAGCTGCTGTCGCGGCTATTCCGCACATCAGTAGCAGACAAATTGCGCGAGAAACGGGAATCTCAAAATCGTCGGTGTTGAGAATGCTACATCAACATCGATTGCACACGTACCATATTTCTATGCACCAGGAATTGCATGGCGACGGCTTTGAACGTCGTGTACAGTTCTGCCACTGGGCACAAGAGAAATTACAAGACGATGACAGATTTTTTGCACGCGTTCTATTTAGCGACGATGCGTCATTCACCAATAGCGGTAACGTAAACCGGCATAATATGCATTATTGGGCAACGGAAAATCCACGATGGCTGCGGTAAGTGGAAGATCAGCAACTTTGGTGTGTTAATGTATGGTGCGGCATTATGGGAGGAAGGATAATTTGCCCCCATTTTATCGATGGCAATTTAAATGGTGCAATGTATGTTGATTTCCTACGTAATGTTCTAGCGATGTTACTACAAGATGTCTCACTGCATGACAGAATGGCGATGTACTTCCAACATAATGGATGTCCGACACATACCTCGCGTGCGGTTGAAGCGGTATTGAATAGCATATTTCATGACAGGTGGATTGGTCGTCGGAGCACCATACCATGGCCCGCACGTTCACCGGATCTGACATTCCCGGATTTCTTTGTGTGGGGAAAGCTGAAGGATATTTGCTATCGTGATCCACCGACAACGACTGACGACATTCGTCAGCGCATTGTCAGTGCATGTGCCAACATTACGGAAGGAGAACTACTCGCTTTTGAGAGGAATATCGTTACACGTATTGCCAAATGCATTGAGGTTGACGGACATGATTTTGAGCATTTATTGCATTAATGTGGTATTTACAGGTAATCACTCTGTAACAGCATGCGTTCTCAGAAATGATAAGTTCACAAAGGTACATGTATCACATTGGAACAACCGAAATAAAATGTTGAAACGTACCTACGTTCTGTATTTTAGCTTAAAAAACCTACCTGTTACCAACTGTTCGTCTAAAATTGTGAGCCATATGTTTGTGACTATTACAGCGCCATCTATCACAAAGCGAAAAAAGTGGTCCAACTAAAACTTTCATATTTATTTACGTAGTACACAAATCTGTAATAAAAAATGGGGGTTTCTATTTTAAAAAAACGCAGTTGAGATCCGTTTGACCTATGGCAGCACCATCTAGCGGGCCAACAATAGCGCCATCTGGGTTCCCCCTTCAAGCTAGACAAGTTTCGTTCTTTGTAGATTTTTAGTTTGACGCTTATTTCGTGATATATTAGGCCCGGTCACGATCAGAGGACCACCTTGTATAGCGCTTCCAAGTTCCAAGGTAATCGGGTGTACTAACGGTTGCAGTCGCCGAAAGCCCATGGTATTTCTGTGAATAGCCATTCCACCATCATCAGATGATGCTGATGGAATGATGTATCTGACTTTTTTATTTTTAGAGCCGCTCCACACCCGCAACCGAGTAATTGCATCGAAGAGTTCGTAGGGTGCAGGTCTGTGAAGTTGTCCGTATGCCTGGGTAGGATTACGCACTAATAAGGGCTGATCGTGTGACAGAAGTGGTGGAAAGCTGTTTGCAGAAGAGCGATTTTAAGGACAGAGGAGAAAAATGTGCCATGGCTGGAGCCGCAGGAAAAACCTCTGCGAAAGTCTAGGTGGGTAGTAAGAGCAGAAGCGGATTTGTTGCTATCTTCGAAATATCATGCAAGGCTATCATTATGTTAGTAGTGGGTAACGTGTAATGATCGATACCAATGTTCGTCGTGGGAGTGTCAAACCTGTCTGTGAGAGATACCGATGTAGCCGGGCCAGCTTCAGCGTCTGCGTACCTGTAACAAGCCAAGTCGTCATCTGAGTGGTCGATTAAATTATGAAATCGGCCTCTCTGTGTGAAGACTGAGTGCGGTTTGTTTGCGTTAATATATATATATATATATTGCCGGTATGTCCAAATTTGGCATCGATCACAGCTGCAACGCCTCGGGCATGGAAGCAGTGAGTCCGCAGCTCGTGGTCGTGCGGTAGCGTTCTGGCTTCGCGCACCCGGGTTCCCGGGTTCGATTCCCGGCGGGGTCAGGGATTTTCTCTGCCTCGTGATGACTGGGTGTTGTGTGATGTCCTCAGGTTAGTAAGGTTTAAGCAGTTCTAAGTTCTAGGGGATTGATGACCATAGATATTAAGTTCCATAGTGCTCAGAGCCATTTGAACCATGGAAGCGGTGAGGCCTTGGTCGGTCGCTAGATGTATTGGCACCACGTCTACACATACAAGTCACCTTATTCCCGTAATTCTGGGGAGGGGGGCTGATGAGCTATGACGCCAGATTCAACCACATCCGAGATGTGTTCGATCGGTCCAGATATGGCGAGTTGGGAAGCCAGCACATCAATTAGAACTTGCCTCTGTGTCCCTCGAACCATTCCATCAAACACCTGGTCTTGTGACATGGTGTATTATCTTGTTGAAATATGCCACTGCCGTTGGGAGACATGGTCGTCATGAAGGGGCGTACGTGGTCTGCAACCAGTGTATGAAGCTCCTTGGTCGTCATAGTACCCAGCACGAGCCCCACTGGACCCATAGATGCCCACGTGAATGTTCTCCAGGGCATAATGGACCAGCCGCCAGCTTGTCTCCGTCCAGCATTACATGTGTCAAGGAGCTGATCCCCTGGAGGAAAAAGGATTCGCGCCCTCCCACCTCGGCATAAGGAAGAAAAATGGTTCAAATGGCTCTGAGCACTATGGGACTTAATATCTGTGGTCATCAGTCCCCTAGAACTTAGAACTACTTAAACCTAACTAACCTAAGGACATCACACACATCCATGCCCGAGGCAGGATTCGAACCTGCGACCGTATAAATCCCGCGGTTCCGTACTGAGCGCCTGGAACCGCTAGACCACCGCGGCCGGCATAAGGAAGAAAATATCGGGATACATCAGACCATGCAATGCTCTGCCACTGCGCCAACATCCAGTGCGTAGAGTCACATGCACATTTCATTCGTAGTTACCGATGTTGTGGTGTTAACATTGGCACATGCGTACGTCGTCGGCGGCGGAATCCCATCGTTTGGAGTGCTGGGTGCACTGTGTGTTCAGACACACTTGTACGCTGCCCAGCATTAAAGTCTGATGTTTTTTTCCGCCATAGTTCACCACCTGTCAGGTTTTACCAGCCCGCGCTCAGCCTACGGCGTCCGACATCTGTAATGAGGGGTGGCTGCCCTAACCACAACTTCTGGACGTGGTTTCACCTTGTTTTCGCCACGTGTTGAAGACATGGACCACAGCACTCCTCGAACACTCGGCAAGTCGTGCCGTTTCCGAAATGCTAGTCCTGAGCCTCCACGCCATCACAATCTACCCTCGGTCAAACTCAGATAGATGGCGCACCTTCCCCATTCTACACACGGATAGCTCGCTCACTGATACTACGTGCACCGTACCTGAGTCTGACTAGCAGTCATTCCCCGCAAGGTGACGCTACTGTCACGTGGACCGGTGTATATCGATAGTAGGTCGGTGGTCATATTGTTCTGGCTGGTCATTGTATATGAAAGTTAAGGCGGGTAGTTACTGCGGGATTTCGATTATCGTCCGAGGCACCCAGACTTGGTGCCAGCGCCCAGATGCTACTGATCTATCACATTCTACGGGACGTGACGTGAGCTGTAAGGATTCTGTTCTGACCAGGAGCTTGCGCGTGTGTTGGATGATGGTTTCCTCGATGGTTGGTTGGTTAAGCTCTTCACGTAGGTCAAGGATTCTTGCCCACCTGGAAACCCTAAGAATCAGTCTAAGACATGGTTTTGCCGAGTCTGGGTGGTTTTCAAATTAGAGGGGCTGGTTGCCCCCACGTGGGACAACCATATAAAATAGCTGGGAGGACTGTTACCCTGTTACCCTGGACAGTAGGGGGTGTAGTCGGCGGATAATGTGTAAAATCGTCAGCTTATTAACCTGTACATGCAGTTAACTTATTGTCGAATGTGTCCCTGATGTGATTGCTGCAAGGGATTTCCTGATGGTCAGTCTGTCTCTCAAATCCGAGCGGCGACGGGTAAACATCACCACTCTCATCTCATCTCGTTTGTTGGCTGTGTACTCACCTGGCAGTGTCGGTCAGATATGCTGTATTGCAGGAGCTCTCCGATACTGCGTTATTTGTGTGTGCTTTGGAAATTTGTGGGAAGGTCTTATGGGACCAAACTGCTGAGGTCATCAATCCCTAAGACTACACACTAGGCCGGCCGGAGCGGCCGAGCGGTTCTAGGCGCTACAGTCTGGAACCGCGCGACCGCTGGGTCGCAGGTTCGAATCCTGCTTCGGGTATGGGCGTTTGTGATGTCCTTAGGTTAGTTAGGTTTAAGTAGGTCTAAGTTATAGGGGACTGATGACCACAGCAGTTAAGTCCCATAGTGCTCAGAGCCACTACACTACTTAATCTATCTTAAACGAACTTACGCTATGGACAACACACGCACACCCATGCCCGAGAAAGGACTCGAACCCCCGACGTGGGGAGCCTCACGGACTGTGACAAGGCCCCTTAGACCGCGTGGCTACGCCCCACGGCTGTGTGCTTAATTTGACCTTAGCATAGATGGTTAATGACCCCTAACGAGGAGAGTCTGATGTATGTTGGCGGCATTAATATTTGACGGTCCACAGTTCGGGCCTCGCCAGCCACTCACCGTGCTCGGTAGTGAGTGGGGAGGGGGGAGGGGGAGGGGCTGCAGCTGCGACGGTGGGGTGGCCTTCCGCCCGCTTACTCTGTCGCCTCTCGCGTCCGGATGTCGCGTTTTACTTTGATGGAGTATGGTACTGGCGCCCATGCCCTGCTGATTTGGATGCCCGTGTTCCTATTGATTACATTATCAGTCACACGGATGTCAGTCACTTCTTTGAAAATCGACTCCCTACAATTATCGGTGGCAGCCGGGACTTTCGTTTGATGATAATTGAATTTATATTCATTTTCAATGCCGTGTTCTGCTCAGAGCAGTGCAGAGTAGTCCGCCACGCAGCACTGAGAGCTCGCGGCTTCTGCTGTCGCATTCGACGTGGTCACCTCACAGCCACTGGACGTGCTGAGACACACCGCGGGCAACCCTAAGTAGGCATAGCGCACTACCGATGGCGCTCAAGCGACACGCCTAGCGTTACTTTTTGTCATGCGTGTCCCACACTCACCTGCCCTCACTGAAAGACTTTTTGTGTTCGCAGGTGTCTTGATCGCATTTTTCAGATATATTTTAAACTGCCACAGTGTTTTATGACGATTTCATATATTACTTTCGTAACAAGATGCTGGAGTTTTAGTTCTGATGATGACTCAGTACAGTCGAAACAGGTTAATATAAAATGATGTACTTTACTAAATACTCACTTTAAAACTTGAAAAGTTGAGGCTAAAATAAAGGTGTCAACATTAGCGCGCTGCTCAGTAATAATATGGAAAAGGCTGAAATAAAGCTGTCAGTTTTAGCCCACTGCTCAGTAATAATATGGAAATAAACTAAGTCTTACTTCATTTCAAAAAATCAAAACTAGTTTGAAAAACAGTGCACGTAAATCAAACATACACAACAAAATATGCAAAAACGAAATGTTTTTCACCACTAGAAACAAAGGAAAACGACAATTAATGTTCGAAAAGAGTTTCAGCACACTTTTTGCTCATTTCTCTCTGAATCGCTTAGTGGTAATAAAAAGGAGAGCACCAGTATTGTCCGGGGGTAAAAGTGACCGTCCAGCGTTTTCCAGAAGTAGAGCTCGATCCTTGTATACCTAATATTTTTCTGGAGATTTTCTTAAGAGTCGGAAAAATTTGGTCCAACCGTTTTCCAATTAGAAGCTACTTACATTTTGCTACTTTGATTTAAATATCTCTTCAACTCATCTACTGGAGTAAAGCAATCTTCGACGTCTATCCACAAAACAAACATATTAACTCAGGCGGTAAGGGAGTTTTTGTGGAATTCGATGAAAAAATTGGCTCTTCGTGGCTCGTACACGCCTCTTTCACCATAATGTCGTTTATCTCATTGAAAAAATACAAAGGGTTTTCAGTATATCGTTCTGAAAATAAGCGCCAATATGAACCCTACTCTGAATACGAAAATTTATTGAAAATAAAATCAAATGTTCTGTTGTCTGTTGTTGAAGATATCTGAGCTATTTCAATGAATTTGATGGCTCCGCCAAGGTCGCTAAAAAATTCGATCAGGTGATCTGATAACGTATTCTCGTAGAGACTAAAATTCTTTTGGGTCTTTGGGTGCGTCATTGTAAAATACTAAAGCAACTAAACTGCCAATGTTTCGATCGACTTGCAGCGGTGCTCTTCAGAGCAGTCGACATTATATTCGGCTATTCATTAGGCGAGGGAACACCGACTCTGAGCCTATAAGGCCGGTACTCGATTCTGTGACGGTTTCACTGTTGGCTGTTACTGAGTCGGCAGTTCCGTTTCGAACTGGCTACTGGGAAGACTAATAGGATTGTACGTCTTACCTCTGCCATGACTTCAGACCTCTTATCATTAGGTATTATTTTCAAATGACGAAATGGTGGCCAGAGAAAAGTTTCTACCTCATGGCAACTCTGAACAGTTAACGTTTCCTCTAAGTATAATTTGAGGCGTTCACGTAAAAGTCCTATTTCAGAGGCTTCTCTATCGTGAGGCGCCTCAATCAAAGGTTGTACCAACACAATTTAAAAAAAAAAAGTCGTAGGTTTCACCGTGTTCTCAACGACGCGTTACGCCCGGATATCGCATCATCAGGTTATCTGAAAATTTATGGGTAGGACGACATTACTTTTATGATGCCCTATCCGGGCGAAAAAGCATCGTTCTCGAGTTAATAAAGAACACTGTGCAGCCTGCTGTTGTTTTTAAATAGCGGCAATAATAATGTTGGTGTACCACTACGCCAAGATGGAACGGAGTAATTTTATGTTGTAATAGTGAAACGTCTCCATGTCAGCCATTCCATTGATCTTGGAAAGCAACCTTCGGTTTTGCTACAGTTCTTAATGACTCAAATGTTCAGTATGACTATGCCTGGAGATTCAAATGGCTCTGAGCACTATGGGACTCAACTGCTGAGGTCATTAGTCCCCTAGAACTTAGAACTAGTTAAACCTAACTAACCTAAGGACATCACAAACATCCATGCCCGAGGCAGGATTCGAACCTGCGACCGTAGCGGTCTTGCGGTTCCAGACTGCAGTGCCTTTAACCGCACGGCCACTTCGGCCGGCTTATGCCTGGAGAGAAAGATGGACGAGGGTGCGTGATATTACAGCAGCATTTCAACGCCACAGGAGAATGTCTGCTTCAATTTCAGATTCATATCTATGTTTTGTGTGTAACTGTGTAATCCATTAGCCCCCACTGTCATCTGATAGTATGAATGTGTGGTTTGTCTGTAGCTGGCTCTTAAGGCTTCCTTAGATCCCAGAAGGTTTCCTTGAATTTTAAGAGCAGTTTAGCCCACCTTTGTGTAGAGCTTTGAATAAGGCTAAGTTGGGTCAGAGAGGCGTTACTGATCACTGGTCAGCATCCATTGCGAGGTTGGTACAGGTAGAAACCTCTTACGCTCTCTGAGTCCTAACGGGTCGCTGTGTAGACCCCAGCGACGGGGTAGATTAATTTTACTCTTCCCTAGGACACCTGTAAGTATACTCTGAGTAGCATCTCTAGTTGTTAAGTTGAAAAGCGTAAGAATTAGCTTTGTTTGAGATTTTCTGGTAGTCTCTCTGGTCTGTGGCATTGATAATCACGCTGCACCAGTTATTTCAGTCAGGGAACAGCATTAATTTTATTAGTATTCACTTTATTCGATGAGATCTTTTGTGCAGCTGCAACTTGTCGTAGATGAGCGGTGCCGCCGCGTGATGTACAGCTCTAGTTAGTTTCGTATATTATGTGTGAATGTGTTGTGAGTTTAGTGGAATGCTTGTGTTAAATTTTATTTAATTTGCCGTCCGATTTGTGTTTCATTCTCCCGTACTCTGCTGCACCACATGCGTTACTTTGTAAACCATGAGGCTTCAATTCGTCGTAAACACCTCTCGTATTCGAATTGAAGCCTCAGTTTCATCGCGGAATAGATGTGCTAATATTTGATTAATTTATTTAAAATTACTGAGTTGTACATTAATTCAGAAGTGGGCTTTGTTCTCTGAAACTGACCGTTAAAGCCAGTCACACTCCGACCCCGTGAGGTTACTTATGGAGTAGGGAAGCTTTCTTGTAAATTCTGTCTTACGATGTGTGAGTGATCAATGTGAACGAGGTGTGTGTGATTAGCAGACTTGCCCCACAGGTGTCAGTCCAGTTGTTGCCTTGTATAATGTGCCATGTGTCGAGCTTCACGCTCGAGTAGTCCGTGTACCTGCATTTTAATTTAACATCTGTGTGTGTGTGTGTGTGTGTATTACTTTTCATGATGAAATAAATGTTCAAATGGTTGAAATGGCTCTGAGCACTATGGGAGTTAACATCTATGGTCATCAGTCCGCTAGAACTTAGAACTACTTAAACCTAACTAAGCTAAGGACATCACACAACACCCAGTCATCACGAAATAAATGTTAATATTGCTAAATTCGTTGGTATCACGTCTCACAGCGCCATTCCGCTCCCTAGTCAGGATCTTTAAAATCAGTCAGTTTGCACCTCCACTTACCATGATTATTTTATATCCAGTATATGGATTAGTATTTTATTAAATCTTCAAATGTTCTGTGTGGTGGCGCCTTTTTATCAGTTCAGTAAATTAATATTTAAATAAATTTGGCCCATTAATCATAAATTTTGTGTCTGGTACCAGTTAGAGGCAAGCGAACGTAGGCTCTACTTGCATAGTCATCCTTAAGATATGGCAATTTACAAAAGAGATATTTTGCGAAGCTGATCCTACCAGTACTTTGCAGTAGTTAAAGACGTCAGGCATCATTCTAAGTGTCACCTTCCATGACAACAGAAGGTGCAGTATAGGTAACTTCTCCAGGTCTAAATCCTCGGACGTTATCCTGAGAAGCTGCAAAAAGCCTTACATTTTAAATGGCTTGTTACAGACTAGACGATAACATATAAGACTTACAATAACGTAATAGTATACATGCTGTGAGAGAAAAATTAGTTAGCTCCTCAGCGTGATATCAATTCCTTCGATTCGAGGTATTTCTCCCTACTCAGAGAGCTTTTTCTCAAAGCAGAATATTGGCTTTCTACGAATTGTAACATTGCCAACCGCTTATTCCAGTGAGCATCATTGAACTGTTCCAGCTATTTGTCAAAAGCATTGAGAAGACCACATTTATTTGTGTAAGTGATGAGTTCTTTCACCGCAGTCAAAATACAGGGTGTTTCAAAAATGACCGGTATATTTGAAACGGCAATAAAAACTAAACGAGCAGCGATAGAAATACACCGTTTGTTGCAATATGCTTGGGACAACAGTACATTTTCAGGCGGACAAACTTTCGAAATTACAGTAGTTACAATTTTCAACAACAGATGGCGCTGCAAGTGATGTGAAAGATATAGAAGACAACGCAGTCTGTGGGTGCGCCATTCTGTACGTCGTCTTTCTGCTGTAAGCGTGTGCTGTTCACAACGTGCAAGTGTGCTGTAGACAACATGGTTTATTCCTTAGAACAGAGGATTTTGCTGGTGTTGGAATTCCACCGCCTAGAACACAGTGTTGTTGCAACAAGACGAAGTTTTCAACGGAGGTTTAATGTAACCAAAGGACCGAAAAGTGATACAATAAAGGATCTGTTTGAAAAATTTCAACGGACTGGGAACGTGACGGATGAACGTGCTGGAAAGGTAGGGCGACCGCATACGGCAACCACAGAGGGCAACACGCAGCTAGTGCAGCAGGTGATCCAACAGCGGCCTCGGGTTTCAATTCGCCGTGTTGCAGCTGCGGTCCAAATGACGCCAACGTCCACGTATCGTCTCATGCGCCAGAGTTTACACCTCTATCCATACAAAATTCAAACGCGGCAACCCCTCAGCGCTGCTACCATTGCTGCACGAGAGACATTCGCTAACGATATAGTGCACAGGATTGATGACAGCGATATGCATGTGGGCAGCATTTGGTTTACTGACGAAGCTTATTTTTACCTGGACGGCTTCGTCAATAAACAGAACTGGCGCATATGGGGAACCGAAAAGCCCCATGTTGCAGTCCCATCGTCCCTGCATCCTCAAAAAGTACTGGTCTGGGCCGCCATTTCTTCCAAAGGAATCATTGGCCCATTTTTCAGATCCGAAACGATTACTGCATCACGCTATCTGGGCATTCTTCGTGAATTTGTGGCGGTACAAACTGCCTTAGACGACACTGCGAACACCTCGTGGTTTATGCAAGATGGTGCCCGGCCACATCGCACGGCCGACGTCTTTAATTTCCTGAATGAATATTTCGATGATCGTGTGATTGCTTTGGGCTATCCGAAACATACAGGAAGCGGCGTGGATTGGCCTCCCTATTCGCCAGACATGAACCCCTGTGATTTCTTTCTGTGGGGACACTTGAAAGACCAGGTGTACCGCCAGAATCCAGAAACAATTGAACAGCTGAAGCAGTACATCTCATCTGCATGTGAAGCCATTCCGCCAGACACGTTGTCAAAGGTTTCGGGTAATTTCCTTCAGAGACTACGCCATATTATTGCAACGCATGGTGGATATGTGGAAAATATCGTACTATAGAGTTTCCCAGACCGCAGCGCCATCTGTTGTTGAAAATTGTAACTACTGTAATTTCGAAAGTTTGTCTGCCTCAAAATGTACTGTTGTCCCAAGCATATTGCAACAAACGGTGTATTTCTATCGCTGCTCGTTTAGTTTTTATTGCCGTTTCAAATATACCGGTCATTTTTGAAACACCCTGTATCAAGAATTTATGGGCAATTGTCTCGCATATACTCCGCTTTAAAAGTATTTGGTAGTACTGTATTTATCACATGACAGTTACAGTTTAGTCGTGAATAATAACGCAGTGCAGCGGCGATATTGGCACATTGATCAGTAGTAAAAGGAATGTCTTACAAAGCGGTGTCGTGGACGTCAGGTGCAATAAATATCGTCTCAACGATTCTCTTCTAAGTTTTTTGGTTCATATGGAAACTGGGTTGCAAACAGAACAAGGGATCTGAGAGTCCATAAAACAAAATAGGACACAACAAATGTCAGATAATGGTCTCTTCACGCACGACTTGTCTGTAGTTGCTTAGCATTTACCTTTTTTTATACAGAGTGATTACAGTTAAACTTTCAAAACGCTGTAGAAGTAACACCACTGGTCAGAATGACGTCAAATTGCAACGGAATATTATCGGAGAAGGTGGAAAACGTATGTCAGAGGAAAAAAAATAGTGTGAAAATTGATCAATAGATGGTGCTGTATGTGTTAGAATACGTAAATGAAAACACCTGTCATGCGCCACTGAAGTTGGTATAAACATGCCGGGTACACGGCTTTTCGTCCTATCACGTCTGCGACGTTCGCTGTGAGTGTCTCAGTGCAAGTTCGGGCTCTGCTTGTAAAGCTGTAGTACAAGAATGATGACTGTGTACACGTCGCTCTGCAGATGTTCCGGACACGGAAGGGTCTGAAAAAAGGTGTTGTCCGATGACTGCCGTGGATCTGGAGAAAATGACACGTAAATTCGAAAAGACGGGTTCTTTTCGTGTGCAGCCTGGTTGAGGGAGGTGGTAACAGAAATGCAGGAGAAGACGAGTAGTGGTGTGCAAACGTGTAGTGCACGGAGAATTGCCCAAACATTGGACATACCAGTCAGCACGGTGCGTAAAATCCTACGAAACATCGGCTCGCATCTCGTGGTCGTGCGGTAGCGTTCTCGCTTCCCACGCCCGGGTTCACGGGTTCGATTCCCGGCGGGGTCAGGGATTTTCTCTGCCTCGTGATGGCTGGGTGTTGTGTGCTGTCTTTCGGTTAGTTAGGTTTAAGTAGTTCTAAGTTCTAGGGGACTGATGACCATAGATGTTGAGTCCCATAGTGCTCAGAGCCATTTGAATTTTTTGAACCTACGAAACATCCTTCTTTGATATCCAGTCAAAGTTACCTATGTGCACGAGTTGTTCCTGTAGACCTGTCAACAAGAGAGTTTTGTTTTAGAATTTCTTGCTCACATGGATGTGGACAATGATTGACTGTGGAAGATTTCGTGGACAGACGAAGCCCATTTCCATCTGACAGGATGTGTCAATATACAGAATTGTCGAATATGGGCAACGGAAAATCCACACGCATATCAACCAGTACCACTTCATCCTGAAAAGGTGACTGTGTGGTGCGGGTTTATGGCATCATTTATCATAGGCCCATATTTTTTCGAAGAGTCAGTTGCTTTCGGTCCTGTTATCTGTACCGTCACTGGTAAGCACCTTGAGTGTGTTTTGCGCAACCACGTCATTCCACCTCTCCAACAGCGTAGATGTGTGGATGGGATCATTTTTATACAAGATGGCGCACCTCCGCTCATTTCAAATGCAGTGAAGCAGCTGCTGAAGCGTCATTTCGGAAATTCTAGAATTATAAGCCGATATTTCCCTACTGCCTGACTGTCCCCACCACCTGATCTTAATCCATGTTTCTTCTGGCTGTGGGGCTATCTAAAAGATGTGTTCAGTATTCCGATTGCAAACTTAGCTGCTTTGAAAGCACGCATTGCCCAACAAATTCTGAACGTGACATCGGAAACGCTTCGATCAGTAGTTGAACCGCCGGCCGCTGTGCCCGAGCGGTTCTAGGCGCTTCAGTCCGGAACCACGCGGCTACTATGGTCGCAGGTTAGAATCCTGCCTCGGGCATGGATGTGTGTGATATACTTAGGTTAGTTCGGTTTAAGTATCTAACAACCCTACCACAACAAAGGTCAAAAATTAATTATGATTTGTAGTGTTGCTCACACTGCTAAATATTGCATTTTCGGGCAACAACAAAGTTATATTATGTGGCAGGTGTCATTAGAGCACAGTTAATAAAGTCATTTCATGAAATAATGGATAAACTAGGCACTCATCTTTTCATGTTTCCCACGCTGGTCTCGTTGTGAACTCATGGCTCAATCGTCGAAAATCTAGGTGGTGATGATTCCTAGCTCGGATGCAAAGAGGCCTAGGTGTTATTCTGAGATATTCAAAAGTTTTATATATGTGTTTCATAAAACATTCTTGAAGATTAAACTTTTGCAAGTTAGCACAATGGTGATGTAAAAAAAGTAATCAGCACTCCGAATTTAAGTTACACTCCTTTTTTATTACTTTTGTTGCAATATCGCGTAACTCACAAAAACATCACTTCACAATATAAAACATACTCGAAAATATCTTCCTCACTGTTAAAGTTCACATTTTTTAAACTGACTACAATTTGCGTCTTTTCAACATGACGGCCAAGTCTTGATTCTAATAACAGTTCACGCGCCCAAAAATCAGAGATACAAGTACGACAAAGATCATAGTGACAAAAGAAATACACATAAGAATAATATCATTGCAACATAAACATATCGATGTATTAAAGTACATCTACATTAGTGAAATCAAATCTGAATGTTGTCTCAGAAATATGTTAACTACTTTACAGACACACAGTAGAATATTGCTGGCATCGAGAGGTTAAGGTCAGGTGCCGTAATGGTTACGTAATTCAAGTACCATTAGAAGTAGTTCTAAGTCTAGGGGACTGATGACCTCAAATGTTAAGTCCCATAGCGCTGAGAGCCATTTTTTTTTATTTGTGGAACATGTTGTTTCCCGATTTCAATTTGTTGCAGAAAACGGTGGACAGCATATTGAACATGATTTGTGCAGGTCACACAGAAATTAATAATCCGCTTTGATTTTGATTGATGCTTGTTATGCGGTTTATGGCCTCGGGACAGTTAAAAACCGATGTGACTGATGCTTTTTGTGCGGTTTTTGGCCTCCAGACAATTAAAACCCAATGTGATTGAGGCTTTTTATGCGTTTTTTTTGTTATTTCAATTACATTCCCCCGCTCCATACGGGCAGGGGAGAGCTGGCAGCAGCACAGACTATAGCTCTTCAGCCAAACGGCTTTATAAAGCATACAAAGGCGAACACTTACACAAAAAAGGGGATAAAAAAGGGGTACATAAAAACACTAGATATGGAGATGGTGGGAGTTAAAATACACAGTAATATGGGGACATGCACTGGGGGACAGTTAAAAGTCGACATAAAGTTAAAAGAACACTTGAAAAACACTCGAGGCAAAAATAACGTAAAAGCCGGCCACAGTAGAGAAAGCACACCAACAATCCTCGATTATATACAGGTCAAGCACATAATTAAAACCGCATCACTAGATTACACTCTATAATGGCACCGAACACAACACTAATGCAACACACTTGAGAATGAAGAAAAACCTGGGAGGATCTGGTGGGGGGGGGGGGGGACATTGAAGAAGAGAATAAGAGACGAGAAGGAGGGAAGAGAATGGGAGATGAGGTGGGGGGCGTGCCAAAGGAGGGTTGGGGAGGGAAGAGATGGGAGAGGAAAACGGTCAAGGAGGGGGTGCAGGGACTCAGGAGGAGAAGAGGAAAATCTGCTCTGGGGAAGGAGGGGAGAGGACAAAGTGGGCCCTCGGGAAGTGGGGGGACAAGGCCAGGTTACAGTTGGAAGGAAGGGTAGATGTCATGGTTAAATTCAACATCTGGGAGGGGGAGATGCTGGAAATTGCCCTGATGAAGGAGATGAAAGGTGTGGAGATGGAGAACAGAGGGGGGGGGGGGGGAGTGGAGAGGAAGGAGGAAACCAGGGGTTGGGGGGGAACAACCCTGCAGAAAGTGTAAAGGATGTGGAAATGCTGGAGGAAAAGAAGGAGGTGGGGGAAGGGGATGATGTCATACAGGAGTAGTGTGAGTGAAGGAAGGTGGATATGGAAGGCAAGGTGGAGCACATGGTGTTTGAGGATTTGAAGGGCCTTATAAACGCCAAGGGGGGGGGGGGGGGTTGGTGGTGGAGATCCAGGAGACACAGGCATAACAGAGGATAGGATGTATGAGGGATTTGTTGTAGGTATGGAGGATGGTGGAAGGATGCAATCGGCATGTTTGGCCAGACAGGACTTCAGGAGGTGGAGGCGGGAATGGGCTTTCTGATGGATGGTCAGGAGATGAGGGGTCCAGGTGAGGTGATGGTTGAAGGTGAGGCCAAGGTATCTCAGGGTGGGGGTGAGCTGTCTGGGACAACCATAAATGGTGGGATAAGAATGGTGGAGACAGAAGGAGCAGATGGTGTGGCTTATGATGATTGTCTGGGGTTTGGAGGGGTTGATATGAAGGAACCACTGGTTACACAAAGTGGTGAACTGGTCAAGGTGGGTTTGGAGGGTGTGTTGGGACTGTTCAAGGGTAGGAGAGAGAGCCAGGAAGGCAGCGTCATTAGCATATTGGAGGAGGTGGACCGGAGGGGATGGCTTGGGCATACTGGTGGTGTACAGGAGAGGGGAGAGGATGGAGTCCTGGGGGATGCCAGCAGTGGGATAAAAGATGCAGTAGTTGGTGTCATGGAGGGTGACATAGGAAGGATGAAATGAGAGGAAGGAAGTGGCCAGATGGACAAAATTGATAGGTTGAGCATAGTTTTGGAGTTTAAAGGGGACACCGGGATGCCATATGCGGTTGTAGGAAATTTGGAGATCGGGGGAAACAAAAATGGCAGAGCGACAGGAGTTTAGCTGGAGGGCGAGAATTTGGACGAGGTTAAGGAGTTGGTCTTTGGTGGAGAAGGGGGGTCAGAAGCCACACTGGGTAAGGGGGAGGAGGTGGTTTTTGATTAAGGTACTGATAGATATGATGGGAGAGGATAGATTTGAAGATGAAGGTGAGGCAGATGGGATGATAGTAAGAGGCAACAGAAGGGGGTTTGTTGGGTTTGAGGAATAAGAGGATGCAGGAAGTCCTCCACAAGTTGGGGTAGAAGCCGGTTGAGAGGATGACGTTGTAGAGATTGGCAAGTACAGTCAGGAAGGAAAAGGGGTTTTGTCTAAGGTGGCAGTAGGTATTACAGTCGTGACCAGGGGCCATGTTGCATTTTGACCAGAATATAAGTTGAATGTCTTGTGCTGTGAGTGGAGGGTTGATGTCAGAGGGGGCCAACTGCCCAAAGTACTGGAGACTAGAAGCAAGTGGAGTGACTGAGGTATTGGCGCATTCCTTGATGATGGGGAAAAGAGAATAATCCAAGTGGGGATCATAAGGGATGGAGAAGACCTCAGAAAGGTGGGAAGTGAAGTGGTTGGCCTTACTGGGGTTGTCGGGAATTGGGCGATTGCTATGGAGTAGGAGGTAAAGGGGTGCGGAATGGGAACCAGTAAGGCGATGGAAGGCAGACCAGTACTTGGAGGAGTTGATAGGGAGGGTGGTGTTGAGTCATGTACAGGTGTGGCACCAGTCCCGGCGTTTCTTTGCTGTAATAATGGTCTGTACATGTTGCTGCATGTGCTGGTGACGTTGGAGTGTATCCCTATCTGAAGGGTGCAGGAAGGAGCGATAGAGGCAGTGGGATTCACAGAGGATGAAGACAGTCAATGGAGGGAGTGTGGAACGGTGGGGGTCGATGGTTTTAGTAGGAACATGGACCTCATCAGCGTCAGTAATGGTCCTCTGAAGGAAGGATGAGGCATGAATGATGAAATCGGGATGGTGATAGGTAAGAGGGTGACATGTGACTCGGCTGGCAATGGATTCCTGGTAGGCATCCCAGTTGGCATGATGGTACTCGTGGACTACCTTGGGAGGGGGTGCAGGGTGGGGAGCTGGAGAGGGGTTGTGAACAGACCCTATGGTGAGAAGGATGAAGAGGTTGTCACTAGATGTGGGGTCAAATATATAGATGGCGATATGACCAAGGAGGTTGGTGGAGGCAATGAAAACATCAGGGGTGGTGTCACTTCCAGGATGAGTGTGCTGTGAAATGGGAACAAGGTCACCTTGGATCATGGGGAGGAACTGATGCCACCACCAAAGGGCAGCTGGGGAGTGGCTATGGATGTTGATGTCGGTGGCAATCACGTAGGTGGAGACGGTGTGGTCAATGTTGGAGATGAAGTCATAGGGAAGAGGAGCTGTAGAGTGGACATACATGGTGGTGCAGGTTATGGTGAGGGAGGGGAAGAAGACACTGAGGATAAGGTGTTCGGTGGGTCACTGAGGAGGGGTTGTGGCCAGACGGGGATATGTTTAAGGTGGCTGATGGTGACTCCACCCTGTGCTAGAGGACCAGGAGCATCAGTGCGGTGGAGGATATAGGGAGTGCTGTGGATAGTATGATTTTGCTGGAGAAAGGTTTTGTTCAGGAGGGAAGTGTCGACCTGGTGGTGGGAGAGGATGTTCATGAGTAGATATTTGTTGGTGCAGAAGGAGCGGTTGTTCTGGAATAGGATGCGACACTTGTGCCATGCCATGATGGGAAGAGAGGGGGTTGAAGAGAAGGAGGGAAGAGGCTTAAGCAAGGGTTTTCACGTGGATGAAGGTAAAGTGGGCTTCGTTGTGGGAGTAAGTGGCGAAGGTGTTCAGGTGAAAGATGGAGCAGGCAGCGAGGGAGATCTGTTGGATGGTGGGGGGTATTGAAAAGGGCGAATGTTTTGGAGGACTATGGTGACGAACCAGATGATGTCTTCAGCTGTGGGGGTGGATGGAGGGAATTGTTTGGGTGGATGGGAGGATCGATGGGACGGACAGGGACAGTAAGCTCAAGTGTGACATGAGGGCATTTAGCTTTACACTTGTGGAATTATGTGGGATGAGGGCCATTACAGGTATTACAGGAAGGAAGGTTGGCGAGGTTGGTGCAGTTTTTTGAGAAAGTGGGAAGCCTTACAATGGGAACAGGTGGGAGGGTTTTTGTAGTTGGGGGTCAGGTGATCATTGTACATGAGGTAGCACTGGCAGCGGTAAGACTGGGGAAGGAATTTGGAGGATTCAACAGGGTGGTGGTGGTGGAAAATCGGGCATCCTTGGTGAGGAGGAGCTCGATGAAAGGGGTGAACTCCGAAAAGACCTGCATGAGATAGGTGGGACCAAAAGCATTGTGGATACAGCAAGCAGAGAGGATTTCCAGCTCTGGGTGTGAGCTCAGTTCCACCAACACCTCATCCTCCATGATCACCAGGCTGAGCTTGGTGATCACAGTGGTGTAGGTGGGGAGGTGATGGGGAGGCTGGGGCTGACAAGGGTAGGCAGAGGAGAGGAAGGAGGTCAGGCACGTGTGGGGGCCAAACATAATGCATGGGAGTTTATGGAGGAGATGGTAGGAGGGGGAGGAGGACTTGATGAGGACTGAGTCTCTGTGGGGAATCAGTTGGGAGATGGGAGCACCAGGTAGATATTTACGTATCTCCATGGTGAGGGTACGGGCATCAATGAACTTGGGGTCTGGGATGGACAGGACCAGGTGAGAAGAGTGGGGGCTGGGGAATGGGTGTCAGGAGGAGGGGTGGTGCCCATGGAGACGACAGAAGGTGGCGAGGAGGTGGTGACTTTTTGTGGGAAGTGGCAGATGCAGAGTCAGCAATGATGCGCTTCTGGTGTATTTTGGAGAGTGGAGGCTGGGAGGAAGGGAGAGGGATGGGGAGCAGAGGGAGGTGGCTGGCAGCAGATCCCATAGACATGGTGGAGGTGCTGGGAGATGCAACTGGTTCAGTGGTGGTGACGGTGGCCAGGCATGACGTGATGCGAGTGGGGGACGCAGATGATGAAGTTGGGGGGGAGTGATAGAAGGGAAGCTGACCACCAACCCACCGACCACCTGAGGGATGGCAGCAGACACGGCAGTGGAGACGTACGTGAGGGCAGGGGCAGGAGAGGGAGCAGTTGTGGGTGTGGAGGCTGGGGGAATGGTGTAGATGTGGGGGTAAACAGCAGGGGAGGAGATGGGGTAATGGGTGAGTGGGGAGAGGGGAGGCGAGGTATAAGAAGGGAGGCCAGGGGCGGCACTCCAGGAAGTGACAGTGGAAGTGGGGGAGGTGTAAATGACACTGTAGGATGCCAACTGACGGATGGCTGGACGGGCGCCGACCATGGATGGCGGTGACGATGGATGGACGGCAGCGGACGGTCAGCAGGCGGCGGCGACGATGGACGTAGGCGGACAGACGGACGGCGGACAGCACCGGGTGGTGGCGATGACTGACGGATAACAGTGGCCGGTGGGCAAGCAGGCAGACGAAACAGGCAGGCAGATGCACAACCAGACAAGCAGGCAGGCAGGCAGACAGACAGGCAGACTGCAACAGCAAAAGCAAGAGGCGCTTTGAAATCGTAGATTACACCCTGAGGGTAGCCTAGGCAGTATAATCCGTCGACTTCGGATGGAGGGAATCCAAACCACGATATTCTAGTACCTTCCGCCGCGGAAGTCGTACACGCGCCAGAAAAAATGGACATGGTCAGGCCATAGAAAGCTCCGCCTCCGCAGCGGATATTCCACGCAGCGGGTCTCGCGCAGCGAGGGCGACACCGCTACACCACATGCAGACAGAGGCCAATAGCCGCTCCCTCCGGTTTCGTATATAGGGACCTGCTCTGCCCTAGTCCAGCACATCTCCGGCGGTACTCCGCAAGGTTACTGCCCTTCGATTGTGCCATTCCAGCACTAATCGAAGTGCTAGGTTTTTCAGGTGCCAGCCAGCCAGCCAGCCAGCCAGCCAGCCAGCCAGCCGAGCAGCAACGGTCCAGCTGAGCAGCAGCAGCAGCAGCAGCAGCAGCGGTCCCGGTTTCAGCCAACAGCAGCGGTCCAGCTGGCAGCAACCAGCCAGTCCCCCCACAGCAGCAGCAGCAGCAGCAGCGGCGGCGGTCCAGCCAGCCAGCTAGCCAGCCCAGCAGCAGCAGCAGCAGCAGCAGCAGCAGCAGCCGCAGCCCCGGCCCGTCCGCGGCAGCAGCAGCGGCAGCTGCAGCGTTCCTGCCACCCGCCGTCGCCGTCGCCGTCGCCGTCGCTGTCGCCATCGCCGTCAGCGCCAGCAGCGTGGGACTCTGGTCTTCGTCCGTCTTCGTCTTCCTCCGTCTTCGTCTTCATCTGTCCCCAGGTTTTGTCCTTTCTTTTTCGTCCTGTGCGTTTGTATTTCTCCCTGTCGTCATGTCAGCCCCCACCACCACTACCACCACTACCACCACAGCCATCGTTTATACTTCCCCCTCCACCGCTACCACCACTCCTGAACTCACCGTCCCTGTCCGTCCTCTGGACGCCCCCATCCCTCCCGGCAATTCCCTTCGTCCACCCCCTACCGCTGAGTACATCGATTCCTCACCATCGTCCTTCAGAATGTTCATCCTTTTCAGCGCCCCCGCACTCTCCAACAGATATCCCTCGCCGCCCGTTCCATTTTCCAACTCAAAATGTATGCCACCTACTCCAACAACCAGGCCCATTTCACCTTCTCCCGTCTTGACACCCTTGTCTAAATCCCTGACATGGCGCGACAGCACCGTATCCTTCTCAACAATATCCGCTCTCTTCCCGCCAACAAAAACCTCTTCCTGCACACTATTACCACCCACCGCGTGGATGCCTTCCTCCTCAATGAAACCTTCCTTCGACCCCACCACACCGACCACACTTTGCCCTACCTCCTCCACCGCTCCGATAATCCCCTCCCGATTGTATGTGGTGGAGTTGCCATTGGTCACCACCGCCAGATCCCCATTCGGCTCCAACCTCTCAGTACTGACCCCACCGAACACCTGATCCTTAGTCTCTTGGCCGGCCGCGGTGGTCTCGCGGTTCTAGGCGCTCAGTCCGGAACCGCGCGACTGCTACGGTCGCAGGTTCGAATCCTGCCTCGGGCATGGATGTGTGTGATGTCCATAGGTTAGTTAGGTTTAAGTAGTTCTAAGTTCTAGGGGACTGAGGACCACAGCAGTTAAGTCCCGTAGTGCTCAGAGCCATTTGAGCTTAGTCTCTTCTTCCCTGGCCTTACCGTTACCTGCGCCACCATTTATGTCCGACCCAACACCCCTATTCCCTTCGACTTCCTCTCCCACATTGACCGTACCTTCTCCTCCTATGTGATTGCCACCGACCTTAACATATATAGTCGTTCCGCCGGCCACTTATGGCGGTGGCATCGGTTCCTCTCCTCCCTTCAAGGCGACCTCATCCCCATCCCCCATCACACCTGTCCCGAATCCAACTCCACTCCCAATGTTCTCCTTTCCTCCCCCAACCTCCTTGGCCACATAACAGTGGATGTCCTGGAGCCCATTGGTAGCGACCATCTCCCTGTCCTCCTCACCGTTTCAGACGGTCGTCGCCTCCGCCCTGACCCTTGAAATGACCCTCCCCCTAAGTACATCCATGACTATTCCCATGCCAACTGGAATGCCTACCGGGATACCCTTTCCACCCAGGTCGATAGCCACCCCTCCAAATACCACCACCCTGATGATGTAACCTATGCCGCCTCCTTTCTCCAGCAGACCTTGTCTGAGGCCGTGGAGGCCCACGTCCCTACTGTCGCCATCCACCCCGACCGTCCTACCTTACCCCCACAGGCCGTCCACCTCCTCCGTGAATCCCGCCGTCTCTACCATGCCTTCCTCCGCACGCGTGACCCGGACACACTATGATGCCACCGGCAACTCCAGCGACACATTCGTAATTTGCTCGTGGCTAAGAAACGCCGGGACTGGCGACAGACATGCACCCATTTAAATGCCACCCTACCTATCAACTCGTCCAAGTTCTGGTCAGCCTTCCGTCGCCTCACCGGAACTAAACCCTCCCCCTACTATCCTCTTCTCCGTGATGATCACCCCTTCCCTGACTCCCTTAGTACAGCCAATCACTTTGCCTCTTACCTCTCTGACACCTCTGTCCCTCCCCTCGCTCCTGGTTTCCAGTACATGGACAACATTGCACACACGGAACTCAATGCCGCTATCACTACACAGGATCTCATTGCTACACTCCGCACAAAACGCAACACCGCTCCTGGTCACAATCGTGTGACCTACTGTCACCCTCATGAAGCTCCTGTCTCTTTCCTCTCCACCCTGGCCAGGCTCTACAATGTAGTCCTGTCCACCGGTTACTACCCTGACCTGTGGAAAACCTCCCACATCCTAATGTTCCTTAAACCTGGCAAATCGCCGTCCGCCGTGTCCTCCTACTGTCCCATCAGCCTTAACTCGGTCTTCAGCAAGGTCCTGGAATCTATCCTCACCCGACGCATCCACCAGCATCTCCACCAGCACCGCCTCCTTCCCGTTACCCGGTGTGGCTTTCGGCCGTCCTTCTCTTCTGACGACCTTCTCCTTCACGTCACTCATCTCCTTTCCGACCAGCTTAATTCCCGTCGCTCCGCAATCTTCCTCTCCCTGGACCTCGAACGAGCTTATGATTGCGTATGGCATTCCGGTCTCCTCTTCAAGCTCCAAACCTTCGCCCTTCCCATTAACTACGTCCGTCTGATCGGCTCCTATCTCTCCCGCCGTCCTTCCTATGTCACCATCCATAACACAGATTCCTACACCTTTTTCCCCTCCGCCGGTGTGCCCCAAGGCTCCGTCCTGTCCCCCGTTCTGTACCTTTTGTACAAAGCGGACATGCCGCCGCCGTCACCTTCTCCAGTTTGCCGATGACACCGCCTTCCTTGCCCTTGCCCCCACCCTGAAGCGTTCCCAACACCTTCTCCAATCCCATCTTGACTGGTTCACTGCTTGGTGCAACCAGTGGTTGCTCAAGGTCAATCCCTCCAAAACCCAGGCGATCATTGTAGGCAAAACCACCCCTTCCTTCCGCCCCCTTGATTTCTATCTCACCATCTGTGGCCATCCTATCGCCCTCACTCCCACCCTTAAGTACCTTGGCGTCACCCTCCTCCGTCGCCTCTCCTGGACTCCCCATCTCTGGACAATCCAAGCCAACTCTGTCTCCTTAAGCTCCTTTCCGGCCGTACGTGGGGTCTGGACCCCTCCACCATCCTCCACACCTATAAATCCCTCATCCGCCCTATCCTTTGTTACGCCCATCCAGCCTGGATCTCCGCCCCCCCCACCTTTTATAAATCCCTACAAATCCTTGAACGCCATGCTCTCCGCCTCGCCTATCGCATCCATCTCCCCTCCCCGACACGGATCCTGTATGATATCATCCCCTTCCCCCACCTCCTCCTTTTCCACGAAAGGATACGGATCCTGTACACCTCCCGCAAACTCGATCCTCCTCATCCGCTTGTCTCACTCATCCTCTCCTACCCCCGCCCGCTGCCGCGCCTGTATTCCCACGTCCCACCCGGTCTCCATCTCTCTACCCTCCTTACCCTCTCCCAAGGTGGCTTCCGCCAGCTCCCCCTTCCTGATGATGTCCTCCTCCCCCCATCTACCCCTCCTATCAACTTTGATTCTCCCCCCCCCCACTTCCTGTGTCCTTTCCTTTAGGCACCCTCCCTCCCTTCTCTCTCCTTTTCCCCCCATCCCCATTCCTCCATCCCTCTTCCCCTTGGCTTCCCCTCCCCCTTCCTCCCTTCCCCCTATCTCCTCTGCCCATGGCATCTCTGCTCTCCCCTCTCCCTCTACCTCCGCCCCTCCTCCTCTCTTGGCAGGTCCCCGGACTCGCACACGCTCTGTGGACTTTCGCGCGCCGGAGATCATCGCCATCAGTGTCTCGTGTGTGTCATCGTGTTTAGTGTTTAGTGTTCACCGTCGCACTCCATCGTTCACCTGTGCCATCGCCATCTTCAGTGTTTGTGCGTCGTATCAACAGTTTGCAGTGTGGATTATCGTCGAGTGTGAACGGCTCCGTGTTTCTCTCTATGTGTCTACTGTTTTATTACCCACCGTTCTGTAACTTATGTGTCTTCTCACTGTTTTTTCTCATTGTGTATTCTATGGCTGAAGAGCAGCGTAAAGTGCTGCTGACAGCCTGCCTGTTGTACAGGTTTTCAAATAACAATAAAGAAAAAAAAAACCTAGTCCAGTCGGTCTGGTACTCGCTCTGGATTTCGTTTATATCTCGGCGGTACTGCGTTCTGGTCGTTGCTCGTTGTTGACATTTGCCTGGCTCTGGTTCCGAGTGGAATTACGTTTGGTGTTTGGTGTTGTGGTTTCCAGAAACCTCCGTTGTTTATCTCTTCCTTGTTGTGTCGCTCATAGTCGGTCGTGGTCGGTTGTTGTCAGTTGTCGTTGGTCTGTCGTCCGACTCGTCCTGTGTTTGCCCGGTGGTGCGTGCTCCACCGCCGGCGGCTTCCCCGCTTGGCGGCTCCGATCCGCAGCCCAAGGCGTTCCCGCAGTTGGTTTTGGTTACTACATTGGCGACGAGGTAAACGGAAGAGAAATTACTCACTCTCTTAGAGCAACAGCAGCAGCTCATGCGACAGCAGCAGCAGCAGTTGGAGGTCTTACAGACGTCACTGCAGTTGCTCTCGGACAGGGTCAATAAGCGGGATTCCCTCCCACCTCTTCTCTCAGGTGCCCCGCTTTCAGATACGTTCCCGCGTCCGCCGTCGTTCCCACCGTTCAACGACGCAAAAGAGGATTGGGAAACGTACCTGCATCTTATGAAGCAACATTTCACGACCTTTCAGGTGTCGGATGACTCTCTGCAGCGGTCGTTATTCTTGTCTTGGGCCTCACCGGACACGTTTTTCTTGCTCCGCAAGTTGGCACCGTTAGCCGACCCTATGGCTCTCTCCTTTCACGAGATCTGTGTGTTGCTAACTATTATTCCCAACGATGCCACGTCGTTGCGTCTCGCTTGGAATTCCATCAGTACCACAAGCAGCCAGGTCAGTCCTACAGTTCCTGGGTGACGGATTTGCAAGGCCTCAACCGTAAATGCAACTTCACGTGCACCAATCAGCAGTGCAAGGCGTCATATGCAGATTTGTTAATTCGGGATGTGGTCGTTCAACTGGCGCCCAATCCGGAGGTCGGCACTGCGGCGTTAAAGTTGGACAACCCCTCGTGGGAAGGCATTCTACGTATTTCCCATTCCTTCGAAATTGCTCAGGTGGCGAACGAACGTCTCATGGCGCGGCCCCAGGTGGCAGCGGTCGAGTCCACTTCCCTATCCACTCCTTCCCGCCGTCGACGGGGCGCAGTCTCCAGAGGGCACCGCCGTCGAGATTCCTCACTGTCTGATGTCTCTATGGTGTCCGAACCGCCGGTCGCCCCTCGACGTCGGCCGCGTGGCCCCCTCCCATCGTGCCCCCAGTGCTTCTCGGCCCACACTCGAGCTGACTGTCCCCATCGCTGGAAGACCTGTTCGCTCTTTGGGAAAGAAGGCCACCTTCGATCAGTCTGTCGTAGTCGCTCGACCCGTCCCCGTCCGGCCCCTGCAGCCCAACAGGAAGCCGTCCATGCTTTACACGCAGTCGCCCCTCGGACCGACACATTGGCTCAAAAGTTATTTCTCACCCTACGCATCTTTAACGAGGACGTCCGTTTCCAGGTCGATACGGGGGCCACATTTTCTTAGGTCAATCTGACGACGTATGCACGTTTCGGGTCTCCAGAATTGTCCCCACCCTCTCGAAGGTTGGTCGCCTACAGCGACGGTTCCATCCCTCTCCGTGGGCAGTTTTCTGTTATGGCCATCTACAAAAACGTTCCCCGGCCCCTTACCCTATTTGTGGTGGACCACCCGTCGGCTTCGGACATTTTTGGATTAGATGCGTTTACATGGTTTGGCTTTTCCATTCAAGACGAAGTGCAGTTCGTTTCAACTACAGTTCCATTTCAGGACCTAGACGATCTGTGCGCGTCCTTTTCCTCCCTGTTTTCGGCAGACCTGGGCTGCGCTTTCGATTTCCAGGCACACATCACTCTACTGCCGAACACACGGGCTCGCTTTTGTTGGGCTCGGTCTATTCCGGTAGCTTTGCGTGCGGCCGTCAAGCAGGAACTCGATCGGCTCCAGGCTGCGGGGGTTATCGAGCCAGTACAATCGAGTGCCTGGGTAGCGCCCTTAGTGGTCATCAAGAAACCCAATGGATCGCTTCGTCTTGGTGGGGATTTTGGGGCTACGGTCAACGCTCAGTCTTTGGTCGAAACTTATCCCATTCCTCTAAACTGGCAGGTGGCGAGTACTCTTCTAAGATTGATCTGACAAAGCCTATCACCAATTGCCGTTGGATGAGGAATCGCAGGCCATCGTCGTCATCAACACGCCTTTCGGTCTCTATAAATACAAGCGTCTTCCGTTTGGTATTTCCTCTGCCCCTGCGATTTTCCAGCGGTATCTCGAGCAACTTACCCAAACAATACCGGCTTGTGTCAATTACCTCGATGATGTCTTAGTCACGGGGCGCACGCGCCAGGAACATTTGGGCAACCTCAGTACCTTATTTCACGCCCTGCAGGCTGCAGGTTTACGTTGTCGACTGGAGAAGTGCAGTTTTTTTTTTAACCGGAAGTCGAATACTTAGGACATTGGCTCAGTAAAGATGGCATTCGCCCTTCGGACCGCAATGTCGCAGCCATCGATGCCCTTCCCCGTCCACAAAACTTATCCGAACTCCAGGTATTTTTGGGGAAAGTCAATTATTACTTTAAGTTCTTACCCCAAGCCGCCCACGTCGCGCATCCCCCAAATAGCCTGCGTCGCAAAGGAGTACCTTACACGTGGACTTCTGCCTGCGATCAGGCTTTCACCCGCCTGAAGACGATGCTGAAATCTGCCCCTTACCTTCCGCCTTTCTCTCCGGATCGTCCCATGGTCGTGGCAGCTGATGCCTCAGCGTACGGGGATGGGGCAGTCCTGGCACACAGGAATGAGGAAGACGTTAACCCCTGCATAAAGGAATTACTCTCAGATCGAAAAGGAGGCTCTTGCCGTTATTCTTGCAGTTCAGAAATTTCGCATTTACCTGTTTGGGACGCAGTTCACCCTCCTCACGGATCACAAGCCCTTAGTGTCGCTTTTCGGGCCCCATTCGCACCTCCCAGAACGTACGGCTCCAGCGTCTTCAGCGCTGGGCGTTGTTCTTGTGTAATTACACTTACACCATCCGCTATAAGCCCACCAGCCAACA
Organism: Schistocerca piceifrons; assembly: GCF_021461385.2. Classification (NCBI taxonomy): domain Eukaryota; kingdom Metazoa; phylum Arthropoda; class Insecta; order Orthoptera; family Acrididae; genus Schistocerca; species Schistocerca piceifrons. The sequence goes on from NC_060149.1 coordinate 567,014,689, forward strand.
CACTAATGCAGATGCCTTGTCACGTCTCCCAGCAGGACCCGATCCGGCGTTCGACCAGCGGGAAGTCCTGTGCTTCCACATCGACTCTGTCCGCTGGGAGGCTCTCGATGGATTTCCTCTGACAGCTACGCAAATCGCCTCTTCCACGCGCAGGGACCCCATTCTGCGGCAATTTGACCCATGGTTGGCCTTCCTTCCTACCTTACCCGACGTTTGAAAACTGACTTCAGCTCGTGGCGCCACGTCTCACACAGACTTTCGGTGATGGAGGACGTCCTCCTGTTGTCCACGATCTCGGACGCCCATCGGGTGGTCATCCCTCCGGACTTACGCCACCGCGTCCTGCACTTATTACTCCGCGGACACTGGGGGATGTCTCGTATGAAGGCGTTGGCTCGACGACATGTCTATTGGCCGGGGATCGATGGAGACATTGAGCACCTGGTCCGTGGTTGCACAGTGTGTGCGTGTCATCAGGCTAGTCCTCCACAATCTTTTGCGCCCTGGCCAACTCCCAGCCAACCCTGGGACAGGATCCATCTCGATTTTGCAGGCCCCTTCTTAGGCTCCATGTGGCTCCTCATCATTGATGCCTATTCCAAATACCCATATGTGGTCCGCATGGTGTCCACCGCCACTGACGCCACCCTCACCGCCTTAGCCCAGGTGTTGGCCATTCAAGGCCTTACTCAGACGTTAGTCACAGATAACGGGCCCCAATTCACGGCATCCTCGTTCCAAACCTTCTGCTCCGCTAACGGTATCAAACACATTCGCTCTCCCCCTTCCATCCTTCATCCAACGGCGCGGCGGAACGCCAGGTCCGCACTTTCAAACAGCAGCTGATGAAATCAGTGGAGCCATCGGCCACCACCTCGGCCCTCACATTGTTTCTCAGCACCTACCGCACTACGCCGGTGGCCGGTCATACTCCTGCCGAAATTTGGTAGAAAATTCGAAGATTCAAATGGTTCAAATGGCTCTGAGCACTATGGGACTTAACAGCTATGGTCATCAGTCCCCTAGAAGTTAGAACTACTTAAACCTAACTAATCTAAGGACATCACACACATCCATGCCCGAGGCAGGATCCGAACCTGCGACCGTAGCAGCCGCGCGGCTCCGGACTGAGCGCCTAGAACCGCTAGACCACCGCGGCCGGCAAAATCCGAAGAAATTCTGGTCGTATGTGAAGTACACAAGCGGAAAGACGCAGTCAATACCTTCACTGCGCAGTACCGATGGTACTGTTACTGACGACTGTGCCGCTAAAGCGGAGTTATTGAACGCAGTTTTCCGAAATTCCTTCACCAGGGAAGACGAATGGAATATTCCAGAATTTGAAACACGAACAGCTGCTAGCATGAGTTTCTTAGAAGTAGATACGTTAGGGGTTGCGAAGCAACTCAAATCGCTTGATACGGGCAAGTCTTCAGGTCCAGACTGTATAACGATTAGGTTCCTTTCAGATTACGCTGATACAATAGCTCCCTACTTAGCAATCATATACAACCGCTCGCTCACCGATAGATCTGTACCTACAGATTGGAAAACTGCGGCGGTGGCCGTGCGGTTCTGGCGCTGCAGTCCGGAACCGCGGGACTGCTACGGTCGCAGGTTCGAATCCTGCCTCAGGCATGGGTGTGTGTGATGTCCTTAGGTTAGTTAGGTTTAAGTAGTTCTAAGTTCTAGGGGACTTATGACCTAAGATGTTGAGTCCCATAGTGCTCAGAGCCATTTTTTTGGAAAATTGCGCAGGTCGCACCAGTGTTTAAGATGGATAGTAGGAGTAATCCATCGAACTACAGACCTATATCATTGACGTCGGTTTGCAGTAGGGTTTTGGAGCATATACTGCATTCAAACATTATGAATCACCTCAAAGGGAACGATCTATTGATACGTAATCAGCATGGTTTCAGAAAACACCGTTCTTGTGCAACGCAGCTAGCTCTTTACTCGCACGAAGTAATGGCCGCTATCGACAGGGGATCTCAAGTTGATTCCGTATTTCTAGATTTCTGGAAAGCTTTTGACACCGTTCCTCACAAGCGACTTCTAATCAAGCTGCGGGCCTATGGGGTATCGTCTCAGTTGTGCGACTGGATTCGTGATTCCCTGTCAGGAAGGTTGCAGTTCGTAGTAATAGACGGCAAATCATTGAGTGAAACTGAAGTGATATCAGATGTTCCCCAGGGAAGCGTCCTGGGACCTCTGCTGTTCCTGATCTATATAAATGACCTGGGTGACAATCTGAGCAGTTCTCTTAGGTTGTTCGCAGATGATGCTGTAATTTAACGTCTAGTAAGGTCATCCGAAGACCAGTATCAGTTCCAAAGCGATTTAGAAAAGGTTGCTGAATGGTGTGACAGGTGGCAGTTGACGCTAAATAACGAAAAGTGTGAGGTGATCCACATGAGTTCCAAAAGAAATCCGTTGGAATTCGATTACTCGATAAATAGTACAATTCTCAAGGCTGTCAATTCAACTAAGTACCTGGGTGTTAAAATTACGAACAACTTCAGTTGGAAAGACCACATAGATAATATTATGGGGAAGGCGAGCCAAAGGTTGCGTTTCAGTGGCAGGACACTTAGAAGATGCAACAAGTCCACTAAAGAGACAGCTTACACTACACTCGTTCGTTCTCTGATAGAATATTGCTGCGCAGTGTGGGATGCTTACCAGGTGGGATTGACGGAGGACATCGAAAGGGTGCAAAAAAGGGCTGCTCGTTTTGTATCATCACGTAATAGGAGAGAGAGTGTGGCAAATATGATTCGCGAATTGGGGTGGAAGTCATTACAGCAAAGACGTTTTTCGTCGCGGCGAGATCTATTTACGAAATTTCAGTCACCAACTTTCTCTTCCGAATGCGAAAATATTTTGTTGAGCCCAACCTACATAGGTAGGAATGATCATCGAAATAAAATAAGAGAAATCAGAGCTCGAACAGAAGAGTTTAGGTGTTCGTTTTTCCCGCGCGCTGTTCGGGAGTGGAATGGTAGAGAGATAGTATGATTGTGGTTCGATGAACCCTCTGCCAAGCACTTAAATGTGAATTGCAGAGAAGTAATGTAGATGTAGATGAACTCCTTCACGGGCGACAACCTCGGACCCTCCTCCACCTGCTGACGCCATCCCCTTCTGGGCCCCGCTCTCGCCCCTCCCGGCGCTACACCCCGGGCATGGCCGTGTGGGCCCGCTCCTATGGCAGCACACCTGCATGGACGCCCGCTACGGTGACGGCGGCTCATGGGCGGCGAGTGACGACCATACAGACACACAGAGGGCTCGAGAGTCGCCACCATAACCAACTCCACCCTCGGGCCCCTGCCTTGATTCCTCCCCCACGGCCTTCCATGCTTCCTTGTGCGGACACGTCCCTCGAGGTGGAGCCCTTCCCTTCAACCTGCATCTCCTCGCCGGCTCTGCAGACACCCCTTCCGCCTCGCCGGGGTATAGAGACGCCCTCTGACACCTTGCCCTTGCCCTCTGACCCCTAGCCCTTGCCCTTGATGGATGCTACAGACAGTCTGCCCTCCCCTCACCCGGTGGTCCCTCCGTACGTCTCACAACCCGTGCCCTCGTTCCGCCCGCCTCGGCATCGTCCGGGGCATTTCCGCCCCTATGCACCAATTTAATTTCGGGGGGGGGGGGGGAGGGAGGGATCTATTACCTTCCGCTGCGGAAGTCGAACAGGTGCCAGAACAAATGGACATTGCATTTGGGAGGACGACGGTTCTATCCCGTCTCCGGCCATCCTGATTTAGGTTTTCCGTGATTTCCGTAAATCGTTTCAGGCAAATGCCGGGATGGTTCCTTTGAAAGGGCACGGCCGATTTCCTTCCCCATCCTTCCCTAACCCGAACTTGCGCTCCGTCTCTAATGACCTCGTTGTCGACGGGACGTTAAACACCACTAACCTAACCTAACAAATGGACATGGTCAGCCCATAGAGGGCTCCACCTCCGCGGCGGATATTCCGCGCAGCGGCTCTTGCGCAGCGAGGGCGCCACCGCTACACCACGTGCAGACAGCGGCCAATAACCGCTCCCTCCGATTTCGTATATAGGGACCCGCTCTGCCCTAGTCCACTTTCCCTTGATCTCCAGAACGCCTATGACCGTGTCTGGCATCCCGGGCTCCTTTTCAAACTCCAGACCTATGCTCTCCCCATCAACTTCGTCCGTCTCGTTGCTTCCTTCCTCTCCCATCGTCCCTCCTACGTGACTATCCACAATTCCAACTCCCGTATTTTCTACCCCTCTGCCGGCGTGCCCCAAGGTTCTGTCCTTTCCCCTCTCCTCTATCTCCTGTACACTGCTGATATGCCCAAACCTCCCCCTCCTGTTCATCTTCTCCAGTTCGCTGATGACACCGCCTTCCTAGCCCTTTATCCTACCCTTCAACGGTCCCAACGTACCCTCCAAACCCACCTTGACCAATTCACCGCTTGGTGCAACCAGTGGTTCCTCCGTGTTAATCCCTCCAAGACCCAGGCGATCATCATAGGCCGCACCACCCGCTCCTTCCGCCTCCATGATTTCTACCTCACCATTTACGGCCGTCCTATCCACCTCACTCCTACCCTCAAATACCTTGGCCTCACACTCGACCGCCACCTCACCTGGACACCCCATCTCCTTACCATCCAAAACAAGGCTCACAACCGCCTCCGCCTCCTGAAACTCCTGTCCGGCTGGACGTGGGGTCTGCATCCTTCCACCATCCTTCACACCTACAAATCCATGATCTGCCCCATCCTTTGTTATGCCAGCATCGCTTGGATTTCCGCCCCTCCCCGGTTCTATAAAGCCCTCCAAATCCTCGAACGCCATGCACTCCGCCCCGCGTTCCGCATCCGCCTTCCGTCCCCCACGCGCATCCTCTATGACCTCATCCCCTTCCCCCACCTTCTCCTTTTCCTTGAACACATCCGCACACTATATATTGTCCGCCGCCTTGATCCCCCTCACCCCCTGGTGTCTCCCTTCCTCTCCACTCCCAACCAGTTGCCGCGCCTTTACCGTTGTGTCCCTCCCTCTCTCCATCTCCACACCCTCCATCTCCTTTCCCAACACAACTTCCACCGTCTACCACTCCCGGATGATGAGCTTCGCCCTGACATCTACCCTTCCTACCAACCCTAACCCCCTCTTCCTGCCTCCTCCTCAGGGCTCCCTCTCCTCCCCCTCCCACCTTCTGAGCGGATTTCCCCTCCTACTCCCCGTCCATCTCTTGTGCCTTCTTTCAGTGTCTCTGCGCTCCCTCCTGCCCTGTCTTCCCTTTTCCTCTCCCACCCCATGTGTCTCCTGCCTCTTCGTGAACCCGCGGTTGCCCCTCCTCTCTTCATCCCGCCTCTTCCCCAGCTGCCCCATGCTCTCCCCTCCTTTTTCATCCTCTCTGACGTTTCCCTCGGCAGGTCCCGCCTGGTAGTATTATTCTTCGTCGTGTGTGCTCCGAGTGGGTTTTAAGTATGTTGTTTCGGAGTGTTTTTAATACTGTGGCCAACTTTTAACCTGTGCATGCACATCCAGTGTCTTCTGTGTTTTACGAATCGCCAACTGTGTTTTTTAACTTTCTGGTGACTTTTTCAACTGTCCCCAATGAACTTCTACATGTCAGTGTATTTTTACCTCCATTTTCTCCCCTTACTCTGTTTTATGTTCCCCTTTTTTACCTCCTCATGTATGTATTATTTTATTCTTGATTTATTTGTCATTCACTCGGCTGAAGAGCGGCGGATTGTGTTGCTGACAGCCCTCCCCTGCCCGTATGGGGCAGGGGCATGAAATCACAATAAAGAAAAAAAAAAAAAAAAAAAACCTAGTCCACGGGAATCGAAACTCAATAAAGATAAAAAAAACCTAGTCCAGTTAGTCTGGTACTCGCTCTGGATTTCGTTTCTATTCCGGCGGTACTGCGTTCTGGTCGTTGCTCGTTGTTGACATTTGCCTGGCTCTGGTTCCGAGTGAATTTACGTTTGGTGTTTGGTGTTGTGGTTTCCACAAGCCCCCGTTGTTTATCTCTTCCTTGTTGTATCGCTTATAGTCGGTCGTGGTCTGTTGTTGTCAGTTGTCGTTGGTCCGTCGTCCGACTCGTCCTGTGTTTGCCCGGTGGTGTGTGCTCCACCGCCGGCGGCTTCCCCGCCTGGCGGCTCCGATCCGCAGCCCAAAGCGTTCCCGTAGTTGGTTTTGCTTACTACAGATATCTATGCGGTTTTTGGCCTCAGGACAATTAAAAACCGATTTTCCCCATCTGAGGTGATACGACATTTCTGTGGTGGATGGGCTTACGTAACTAACAGTATCACACCTCTACAGCCATGCTCACTGAGTAGTACCGTTCGTTTAACGTAAAACGTACACCTTAGGCATTGTTGTATAGTTCATTTGTCATCTGTATCGACCACTATTAAATTATGAAGCTTACAGCACCATCTATTGCTACATTTTGTACATTTTTTTTTCTTCTGCCATACGTTTTCCCTCTTGTCCGATAATATTCCGCTGGAGTTTGTCGTCATTCTGACAGGTGGTGTTATATCACCCTCTATATATGCAATTACCTAACGTGTAATTATTTCTCTTAAGGTTTAGCACTTACCGCCATGTGCTGCGACACCGGTGTGGTTCGAGAATACTTTTGCCGTAAGTCGCTTCCACGTCGATTAATGTCTGAACAAGATCCAAAAGCACTTCACCTCCTATAGTTTCGTAAAATTTTAGGTATCACACAATCATAGCCACACATTTATCGATAATTATCTGCTGAGCAGGTTTAGAAAGGCAGTTCCCATCCACTCAAGACCCTTGTTTACTAAATACACACTGATCGCAAGAAATGTGTGAAGGGACACTTGACCCTTCAGCATGAAAGTAAATTTCACTGCACAGCTTACAGCAAATAAAATTAACGTTTTTCCCATCGCCGTCCGCTATAGGCTTAAATACCCTACAAACTGAAATTTTAACTTACATTGCAGGCTGTGTGGTTCTACGTTGACAACCGGCACACATTTTCACTCGCCGCTCATTCCGCTGGAAGTCCCCATGCAGCTGACATCAATAACCCTTGTCCTTTCCTTTCTCACCCCTCCACCATGAATTTACATATAATCGTCAGAGAGTGCTATAGTGCAGTGCGGCCGCAACCTGCGGGCCGGGCATCTGTGCATGTCTCTGTTCTGCTAATGCAGACTTGTTGGGCTGCAGTGAAGGTATGTGGCCCTCACGTTCTGTACATCGATCTTCAATTGTGCGGTTCGTTTGTCCAATGTAAGTTTTCCGCATTCACTCAGAACGAGACGCAGGTAGTCTTTCATTGTCCCTAATAAAGCTCATATTTTGACTGGCAGGCGGAAAAATGGCATTAAGTGGTGTCTTCACGATACACCTACATCTACATCTACATTTATACTCCGCAAGCCACCCAACGGTGTGTGGCGGAGGGCACTTTACGTGCCACTGTCATTACCTCCCTTTCCTGTTCCAGTCGCGTATGGTTCGCGGGAAGAACGACTGTCTGAAAGCCTCCGTGCACGCTCTAATCTCTCTAATTTTACATTCGTGATCTCCTCGGGAGGTATAAGTAGGGGGAAGCAATATATTCGATACCTCATCCAGAAACGCACCCTCTCGAAACCAGGCGAGCAAGCTACTCCGCGATGCAGTGCGCCTCTCTTGCAGAGTCTGTCACTTGAGTTTATTAAACATCTCCGTAACGCTATCACGGTTACCAAATAACCCTGTGACGAAACGCGCCGCTCTTCTTTGGATCTTCTCTATCTCCTCCGTCAAACCGATCTGGTACGGATCCCACACTGATGAGCAATACTCAAGTATAGGTCGAACGAGTGTCTTGTAAGCCACCTCCTTTGTTGATGGACTACATTTTCTAAGCACTCTCCCAATGAATCTCAACCTGGTACCCGCCTTACCAACAATTAATTTTATATGATCATTCCACTTCAAATCGTTCCGCACGCATACTCCCAGATATTTTACAGAAGTAACTGCTACCAGTGTTTGTTCCGCTATCATATAATCATACAATAAAGGATCCTTCTTTCTATGTATTCGCAATACATTACATTTGTCTATGTTAAGGGTCAGTTGCCACTCCCTGCACCAAGTGCCTATCCGCTGCAGATCTTCCTGCATTTCGCTACAATTTTCTAATGCTGCAACTTCTCTGTATACTACAGCATCATCCGCGAAAAGCCGCATGGAACTTCCGACACTATCTACTAGGTCATTTATTTATATTGTGAAAAGCAATGGTCACATAACACTCCCCTGTGGCACGCCAGAGGTTACTTTAACGTCTGTAGACGTCTCTCCATTGATAACAACATGCTGTGTTCTGTTTGCTAAAAACTCTTCAATCCAGCCACACAGCTGGTCTGATATTCCGTAGGCTCTTACTTTGTTTATCAGGCGACAGTGCGGAACTGTATCGAACGCCTTCCGGAAGTCAAGAAAAATAGCATCTACCTGGGAGCCTGTATCTAATATTTTCTGGGTCTCATGAACAAATAAAGCGAGTTGGGTCTCACACGATCGCTGTTTCCGGAATCCATGTTGATTCCTACATAGTAGATTCTGGGTTTCCAAAAACGACATGATACTCGAGCAAAAAACATGTTCTAAAATTCTACGAGAGATCGACGTCAGAGATATAAGTCTATAGTTTTGCGCAATTGCTCGACGACCCTTCTTGAAGACTGGGACTATCTGTGCTCTTTTCCAATCATTTGGAACCCTCCGTTCCTCTAGAGACTTGCGGTACACGGCTGTTAGAAGGGGGACAAGTTCTTTCGCGTACTCTGTGTAGAATCGAATTGGTATCCCGTCAGGTCCAGTGGACTTTCCTCTATTGAGTGATTCCAGTTGCTTTTCTATTCCTTGGATACTTATTTCGACGTCAGCCATTTTTTCGTTTGTGCGAGGATTTAGAGAAGGAACTGCAGTGCGGTCTTCCTCTGTGAAACAGCTTTGGAAAAAGGTGTTTAGTATTTCAGCTTTACGCGTGTCATCCTCTGTTTCAATGCCATCATCATCCCGTAGTGTCTGGATATGCTGTTTCGAGCCACTTACTGATTTAACGTAAGACCAGAACTTCCTAGGTTTTTCTGTCAAGTCGGTACATAGAATTTTACTTTCGAATTCACTGAACGCTTCACGCATAGCCCTCCTTACGCTAACTTTGACATCGTTTAGCCTCTGTTTGTCTGAGAGGTTTTGGCTGCGTTTAAACTTGGAGTGGAGCTCTCTTTGCTTTCGCAGTAGTTTCCTAACTTTGTTGTTGTACCACGGTGGGTTTTTCCCGTCCCTCACAGTTTTACTCGGCACGTACCTGTCTAAAACGCATTTTACGATTGCCTTGAGCTTTTTCCATAAACACTCAACATTGTCCGTGTCGGAACAGAAATTTTCGTTTTGATCTGTTAGGTAGTCTGAAATCTGCCTTCTATTACTCTTTCTAAACAGATAAACCTTCCTCCCTTTTTTTATATTCCTATTAACTTCCATATTCAGGGATGCTGCAACGGCCTTATGATCACTGATTCCCTGTTCTGTACATACAGAGTCGAAAAGTTCGGGTCTGTTTGTTATCAGTAGGTCCAAGATGTTATCTCCACGAGTCGGTTCTCTGTTTAATTGCTCTAGGTAATTTTCGGATAGTGCACTCAGTATAATGTCACTCGATGCTCTGTCCCTACCACCCGTCCTAAACATCTGAGTGTCCCAGTCTATATCTGGTAAATTGAAATCTCCGCCTAAGACTATAACATGCTGAGAAAATTTATGTGAAATGTATTCCAAATTTTCTCTCAGTTGTTCTGCCACTAATGCTGCTGAGTCTGGAGATCGGTAAAAGGAGCCAATTATTAACCTAGTTCGGTTGTTGAGTGTAACCTCCACCCATACATTGTCAGCAAACGGTATGAAGGCGGTCTTCTTAACGCCTTCCTCCGTGTTTTCGGCCTCCGTGTCGTCCCTGCAGCTCCTGAGTCGCAGGGCTGTCCGAATCTGTCGGCTGCTGCATTCATTCTCTTGGAAGACCGATTCCAGGTGTCGGAGCTCTGCCGTTAGACTTTATTCTTCTGAAATCGAGTATGACCTGTGAACTAGAGTGTTAAGCAGGCTGCTTTTCTGCGACGGATGGTGGCAGCTGGGGGCATGGAGACATAAATCTGCATTCGTTGGCATTCGTTACACACTGTGGGCAAGCTAGCCGTCGGGCCTACAATAAATTAGAAAGCCGAGAAATGGTAGTTTCTCAACTTTTTCTATTTTGTGGTAAGCTGGATGTTTTCATGGATGGAACTCAAATGTTCTATGAATTTCTGTAGTTTTCTTCGGTCCGTGTGGCCAGATGACAAAAGTGCAGTCGACATATTGAAAGAAACAGACAGATTTTAGTTCAGCGGTTCCCAGTGTTCTGTCCTCGAACTACGCCATGAACAAATTTACTACAGCTGGTGCGCCAACAGTCTGCTCATAGTATCGTCCACTGAAAATAAAGTAGGTAGATGTCAGAACGTGTCTGAAAAGCTGTGTCAAGCCGGGGCTGAACTTCTTACTGATTAGTTTGATGGAGACTTCCTAAGGGACTCGAATGAAAAGTGAGATGACATCAAAGTTGACCATAATGTCGGACTCCTGATGCCTTAGCTCCTTCAGCCGACCGATGAAATCACCCGCGCTTCGTATGAGATGTGTCCACTTGGCGACGAGATGGCCTAACAGATAAGCCAGGGGATGTGTTGCTGCCACATTGTTGCTCACTATTGGTCGAATGCCTCCGTTGTGGGTCTTCGGCAGGCTTTACAGTCTAGGCGATACAACAATGCACCAGCGAAGTGATTTAGCGACATGATCATCGAGAGTCCCGTTCTTTAACAGAGCAGAGGTGCTTTACTGCACATTCCTTGTTGGATCCGCTGCTATTTTCCGGTATGCTGTATCGTCCAGAAGCTCTGGCAATTCCCGTCCGCAGTCCTTACGTGGGGTTGCCCTTATCGGCTCGAAGGATAACGGTTTTTTGTCGTCTCTCACGGTACGAAGTGCTGTCCTTTCCGCTTTGGAAATGTTGCTTCGTGGTGGATCTGAGTTGGTGAGAATTCGGTATATTTCCCAAAGACATTTCCTCTGTGGCATCGCTTGGTACTCGGGTTGCGCGCTCCACAGCGCTCACAGTCTCCGCTGTTGGAAGAGGTGTAAGTGACGAAGAAAAGTTTACCCCTTTCTTCAGTACTGCTGTCGTTGTCGTTGTCAAGTGGTTTTCCGCAAAATTAACCACAGCGAGTCAGCTGGCTGCATCTTCTTGGAACTGATTATCTGCAAATCGTGAAGACTTGACGATTTGTCTCTCGGTTGATTTCTTGTAGGTCCAATATGACTGGTCCCAGGTGACTCTGTCGATCCATTCCCATGAATCTGCTGAGAATATAGAGGATACGCATGCATGTCCGAAGGATCTTTGCTGCGCACTGTATAGAAGAACACAGACACTTCAATATAGTATTTTATGCCAATGACAAGAGAAAACATTGTCTCAACCTCTGCTGGGATCATTAGAATATAAAGCGAGGACTGGGGAATGTATAAACATCATGATAACTTGAGATTAGGGCCACTCCTGGTAGCGTTCTTGGACAGATGAAGTGGTTAAGGCGAAAAGTGGGAAATCTTGGTTCGAGTTCCAGGCCGGCACAAATTTTCAACTGTTCTGAAATATTCTACAGTTGAACCATACTTGCAGTTTGTCAATCTATTCTTCAGTACTAACTACCTATGCTTGCTCTTTCTTTATCGGAATTCTTTATCTGTTGATGTAAAAGGCAGACGCTGGGACACTCAGGGCAGACGAGAACGAGGCAGAGACCACCTGCTGCAGGGGACGCAAGCATCAGTGTCTTTTTCCATAGCTGGGCCGGGAACTCAGAACAGGAGCAAACCGGCAGAACAGGCTTTGAGCAGGCAGATGACGAAGCGCCAGACGTAAGTCCCTCCTGACCAAAGGTAATGCGGTAGGATGCTGAGCTCAGCATAGAGCATCCGCAGATGCAGGAGTAAAGGCTATGGATGTAGACAACATATTTTGAAAACTGGCTAATGAGCAGTGGTGCACCTTTTCTGGCACATCAGCTCCTTGGACGACTATCGATTACCCGGCTGTACTACGACCTTTTCCCCTGTTGTGATCTGGCGGCGGGTATTTGCGGTCTGGGAGTTGGTCGTGGGACTCGCTACGAGGCGCTAGTACGTGCTTGAGGGGACGAAGGAGCAAAACACGCGGGCTCGGCCAGCAGCGGCGCGGACGGTCTACCTAGCCTGATGGTCGAGGGTTTGCGGTACACCTACCAGATGTCAACTCCGGGCGTTGCTCGTCGCCTTGCTTTGGTACCTGTTTTCTCGGAGAAGACCATTTCCTCGAGACCATCTCGAACAACGCTCTTCATCGGAGGTGTAAGTGGTTTTGGTGCCTTTGTTTCGTGGAACCATTTGCGTTGTAGCGACTGTCACTTGTTGGTTGGTTGGTTCCCTAATGTATGTGTTGTTGAAGTAAGAGCAGCCGGCAAGGTGTGTGATCGCAAGGAGACCAGCAGTCACTACTTCCTTTAAGGAAATCAGGGTCCCCAAAAGATGTAGTAACTGTAAGCTACTGAAGATATTACGTCACAGTCTAGTTGTAATTTTCTGCATACCAAGCTTACACTATTGGCAGTAAATTGCAGACGTATGTAAGGAAATTAAAGTGCACAAAACCTAGTTTGTGGTGAAGTTGTGCATTTGAACAACGTAATATTATCTTGAAATTATTTCCATTTCATCTTAGTACGCATTGTCGGCCTTAATGGTACATGCAAATATTCTTTGCCTAACTATGAGAGTGTAAAAATCTGATATTTTAGTCGCTTTATTGAAAGCACTTATTGTTATTTTAAAATTATATTATTATTTGTTGGTTCTTAACTTATATTAATTGATGTTGCTTGGTGTTTGCCGTGTTTTCTGCCGTCTGTTTGTGTTCCAGTTTTTCTGCGAGTTGGAGTGTGTGGGAGCGGGACTACGTTCGGTGCACAGAAGCTGTGACGTGTCGTCTGATGGGAAGTGACTCACGGTTGGGCCCCAGCGTTTAGGTGTTGCTGCTTCCGACATTTTAAGTTAAGGCAGCCTGGCGTCACTCCCCATTTGATAAAAATTTAACAGCTCTCATGTATCAAATTTTTTTTAATTTGCTTGCCAAAGAATTATGGTAAGTGTAACGTATTGTGGTGCTTGTTTTATAGCTCAAAAAAATTTATCTGAGCCCCTTTTAAATTATTTCAGATTTATTGTTCATTAGGTAATTCTAATTTGCTGTTTGCTTGAGAAGGAAGCCATTGGTCATTTTGGAGATTGTTTTAAGGCTTACACGTGTTGATTGTATGTTAGCTGTTTTATATAAATGTGGTCTTGAAAAAATTATTGATCTACTAGTTGTCGTGTTTAAGGAGTGACATTATAGGGGCCTTGACCTTCCGTGCTAATCCCGACTTCCTAAGTCACAGCTAAAAACACCACTGTCCGTGCTGTTATTGTTGGGTGGGCCACTATCCGTCCTAACACCAATAAAACACAACCTATTTTTTTCGTTTGTTTTCCCACGGTGGCGAGATCGCACTTGCGGGAAGAATACGTCTTGGCGTTGATAGGTTGATTGTGATGTCCATCCCGAGTTCCATTTCTTGGAAGTCGATTCGGCGAAGAGATTTTATGGAACTGATGGAGAGAGCAGGTGAGACTTTATAAAATTATACTATTGGGCCAATGGTGACTGCAAAGCGGGAGATTGGTTAGAAAATTTGAGGCATGCGAGAAAGCCGTAGCCCAGAACGGAGGAGTGCGTTTTTCAGAGACATTCGGTTTCACGATTCGGAATCGCTCGGGCAAGCAAATACTTTCGGAAACTGGGCTCGAGCGGGCGAGTAAGTAAGAAGTACATAGATAAGTTCCTGGCGACCGAGTTGAGGACATTCGGAGTTGTAGGATGTCAGCAGAGTGCACACGCGACCCGCGGAAACAACAAGACAATCTGAGTTAATACGGTTTTATGCCAGCCAGCACAGCTCGCAGTAAGATATAAAGATGCCAGGGGCAGGTAGGCATAATAATTTGTTCGTTTGGATAGAAGCGTCAGCCTCCAGGACGGTCGCTCTTCTCCATTCCACTATGAGAGTTATCTTCATTGGCTGTTAATTCTCTGCCAATTAATCACCGCATACCTGCCATATACCTTCGAAGTTTTGTATGTATGATTGGACAGCGTCATAACCAGATTTGCATCTTCACTCATCCTCGGACCTTGCCAATCAATAATGACGGTTGTTAATGTAAACCGTTATGTATTATTTGAGATGACATTGTGAATAATTAATGTCCAATCCTTGCAAACTTCATCATTGTTTATTAAATCTGCGTATTGTATTTAATGTCTTTTCTTTCATATCTAGTAAAGTTTAAGTCACAATAAGGAATTATAGAAGATTCAGAGAGACACCACTCTGAATACTATGCTTTGCGTCCCTTATCCTATTTCGGCCCCTGTTGCGATGGCATAGCGCAAGCCCTTAGAAAGACGAAGTTTCATGTACGTTTACGCACACGGAAAATACTTGGGCTTGGTTTGCGACACAGTCTTGATATTGAAGGCAACAAATTTAAACATTCGTGGGTTTGAAAATTGTGTGTAGCTCCTGTGACGGGATCTACGTGGGTCAGACGGGGAGGGACTTCACAACAAGGTTTAGAGAACACCCGTACGGAACAGCAGTAGTGTACTAGGCTCCCACTTAAAGACGAAGCGCCATGTTTTGTCCTCTATGAATAAAGTTCTAAGAATCCTTCACATCTAGCCTGCGGGCAAGGACCTTGATATTCTGGAAGAACTATATGTTTTCAAATTTTAATTCCTGTACTTGTGTAAAAATAATTTTTTGTAAAATATCCTCTTCCCTCCATACCTTGTATTCCTGATTCTAGCTTGAATCACATAGTCTGTCTAAGCTACTGCTATGATTTGTTTTTGCCATTTAATACGTACATGTTTTAATGTATTTTTCTGTACTACGGTATATGGGTTGTTCTTATTAATGCTGTGAATTTTGATGACATTCATTGTCACACACGGCTAACTGTAGCATTTTTGTTACTTTTAGTAAATTTTCTTGTCGTTCAACCATTGCACTTGACTGTTTTTCCCTATACGTCAGTTCTTATGCAACTTTCTTTGTTATGTTGACTGGTATTTCTTCTGTAAATTCGTCTCTCACGTATTTTGCCTTGATGTGTGGCTCGTGAAGTATTTTTCTGCTGATGGGGCGCATATTTTTAACAGATTGTCTGATGATGGACCACGCCCGAAATGTGCAGTAAGGCGTTTGAATTCAATACAACACTTCTGTCGAGCACCCAGGATCTGTAATTAGCGACCGGTCATCATTGTATATGTTTACTAGATTTTATTATTAACTGCAGTACATCTGCAATAACATATAGATGGCTTTACGACTGATGCTGACCTTCTTTCTGTCCTGGTTTACATCAGGCTCGTGGGCACAATTATTCTCATGTAATGGAGCCTGATACAGTCTATTCTCTTGTTCTTCTCTTTTTCATGTTCGACTTAGAGCCTCTTTTAAAATCATTCTTTCGATCAACAGCTCTGCCAACTCCTTTTCATCTTTGACAGTATTACAGTGTCGTCGTCAAGCTTGAAAGTTTTTATTTCATCTTGCTGGACTTCAGTCTCCATTTCCAGGTTTATCCTTGGTTTTATTTACTGCTTGTTAATGATAAGAATTGAGTGACAATGGGGATACGCCATAACCGTATCTCACTTGATTGTCAGTTACTGTTTCCGTTGTGTTCGACGCTTATAACTGTAGTCTGGTGCCGGCCGGTGTGGCCGTGCGGTTCTAAGCGCATCAGTTTGGAACCGCGTGACCGCTACGGTCGCTGGTTCGAATCCTGCCTCGGGCATGGACGTGTGTGATGTCCTTAGGTTAGTTAGGTTTAAGTAGTTCTAAGTTCTAGGTGACTGATGACCTCAGTAGTTAAGTCCCATAGTGCTCAGAGCCATTTTTTGTAGTCTGGTTTCTGTACAAGTTCCCTGCATTTCAGCACTGCTACTTTAGGACTCTCAAGAAGTGTATTCCAGTCAACGTTGTCATCAGTTTTTTCTAAAACCACAGATGCTATAAACGTAAGTTGGTGTCCCTTCAACCGATCTTCTAAAAAGTCGTAGGGTCAGTATTTCCTCACGTGTTCTAACGTTTCTGAAGGACCGAAACTGATCTTCGTCAATGCTGGTTTCCACAAACTCTTACATTCTTCTGTAAATAATTCGTGTCAGTAATATTCATGCGACACCTATAGCTCAGTGATATTCATACCTGTTTCCATATGTTTTTTTTTCTTTTCTTTTTTTTTTGAGTTGGAGTTACTGTAGTTTGGGGTTATTATAACCGTCTTATGTATCTTGCACTTCAGATAGAGTATTTTTGTCATGACAGGACCTCCACAAGTTCTCAATAATTCTGAGGAAATGGCGTCTACTCTAGGGGCCTTGCTTCGAGTTAGGTCTTTAAGTAAACTGCCAAATTTTTCTCATAGTATTGTATATACCACTCATCTTCGTTTAACTCTTTTGCCCGTTTCATTTACAGAATTTTGGTACTTTCTCCTTTCATCATTTTAGTTTGTTCAGTTTCAGTCTACAGTCCACAGACAATAAGTTATTTTCAGATTCCACTTTTACAGCTGGAATAGTTTTGCTATTTGGAACTTGTTTTGAAGTATTTGTGTTACCATTATACACTGATGCGCAAAACTGAAGAATAAAATTAACTTTAGAGTGATGTGTCACTGTCAAGTAACATAGCTCGATGAAACTGGGATCATACATAGAAAGACCCGATAGAGTATCGAACAGAAGGTAACTGAAGAAATACGCAATGAGATGGAAAGACATGACAGTTTTATTCAAAGGCAATAATTAAACTGAAGCCACCGCTTTTTCTAATGGCCCGTTGGACGCTGCAAAAGGCTAGACATGGTTCTCGATGTGGTGTGTGTTGACAATGGATGGTAACGCATGCTGGCCCTAAGGCTGATAATTGGTAAGAAGTTCTTGTGCTAGGGTTTCCCATTCCTCCACCAGCGTGTTTAGCAACTGCTGGATGATCGTTGGGACATGTGGATGTGCCGCAATAGTCCTCCCAACGCACCCCACACTTGCTATATGGGATTGCACTCGAGAGAACGGGCAGGCCAGTCAATTTGCCGAATATCCTCTCGTTCCAAGAGTTCTGCCACCTGCGCAATTTGATGCGATCATGCGAAGTCATCCTTTAAAAGTGAAGTCAGGGCCGAATGTGCCCTTGAAGAGACAGGCATGGAGAAGGAGTACACTGCCGTAATAACGTTGAACTGCTGTGAATGTACCGAGTTCAAGGATTTTGAGGTCAGTACTTTCTTGAAATATTGCTCCTTCCAACACCAAAATCCCCACACGTCGACAACTTTCTTGGGTGCCCTCATATGGCGAGAGGTGGGAACGCATAATGCACCCAGGGACATTGTCGAAACTGATCGTTTGGGTGGTCCAGGTGAACTGGTGCGGAGCAGGTTGATGTTTCAGTTGTGTACTGACCCCTAAATCTTTCACAACGGTATACTCACCAATCAACGTTATTGTGAAACTGTACTCCTTCCGCAAGTGCATCTTTTCAGGGGTAGATTCGGTCCTTCATTTTTGCGGATGGTAATGCGCGACGGCATCGAACTGCGTAGATGGTATAGCTCTCGGAACGAAAGTATATTCGGCGAAAGGACTGGCTTAAATGCCATGTAGGAAGCGTGTAATGCGCTGAGGAGACGTACTGCAGTACGCCCATATGCACTAACGACCATCTAGCAGTTGTAAGTCCCGCTAGTGGAGGTATAGAACGCCGCCCCCCCCCCCCCCCCCCCCGAGAACTCCTTAGCAATCACGTGGCTAGAGAGAGAGTAGGTTGCAGAGAACACAATGCTGTCCGTGATGCACACAGTCCCAAGTAAGAACCACGCCCACCCTTTTGTAATGTCTAGGTGATCATCATAAATGGCTGCGTCTGTAGTGAATTTTTTTTTTTTTATAATAGTACCGAATCTTCTGGACTCATTGCGCATTTGTTTCAGTTATCTTCCCTACTCTGCTGTAATAGTTGTTTCTATGTAGAGTTCAAGTATTTTCGAGCTATTTGATTTGGTAGATATAGCACAACATATGATACTGTCGTCGTATCCCTGTATAATTAATCTGAGCCGGCCGAAGTGGCCGTGCGGTTAAAGGCGCTGCAGTCTGGAACCGCAAGACCGCTACGGTCGCAGGTTCGAATCCTGCCTCGGGCACGGATGTTTGTGATGTCCCTAGGTTAGTTAGGTTTAACTAGTTCTAAGTTCTAGGGGACTAATGACCTCAGCAGTTGAGTCCCATAGTGCTCAGAGCCATTTGAATTAATTTGAAACCATCTTGAGTCTTCACGTCTCTTTCGTGTGTACCATTTTTATCATGATTATTTATTAATCTAAGTGATGAGAATGACTAAATTATGCTCTGTACACAATTCTACTAGGCATCTTCCCCTTTCAATCTTTTCCCCCAGTCTACGTTCTCCTACTACCTTTTTTCTATTCCTCATCCTACCAACGAATTCCAGTTTCCCATCACAATTAAATTTTCGTCTCCCTTAAATACGCCGATAATTTTTGTTATTTCATCATGCAATCTCTCAGTCACTTTATGGTTAGTGGAGTCAGCACCCATATGAACTTGTTGGTGTAGCGGGTATTGGATTCATGTATATCTTGACTACTGTAAAGTGTTCACTGTGCTGTCCATAGTAGCTCAGTTGCGTTCCTATTTTATTATTCATTATTAGACCTTCTCCTGCATTACTGCATCGTAATGACAAAGCTTTACTCACTTTTTAGGACGTCTTTCTCTCCCTGCCAGTGCATTTCACTATTTCCCACTATACCTAACTTCAACCCATCCATTTCCCTTTTAAAATTCCGTAACCTGCTTACCCTATTAAGTGGTCTAACGTACCATATTATCATCCACAGAACATCAGTTTTATTTGCCGCGATGACAGCATTGTCCTGAGTAGTGCCCACTTGGAGATCCGAATGGCAGACCATTTTACCTTCATAACGATTAAGACGAACATTAGAGTTGCATGCCCTCGGGAAAAATAACATCTATAGTGTAGCGGCATCACAGTTTAAGATAGGAAAGTTAGATTTGGTGCAACATTTCTGAGCGCACACGTTACAGCCAGATGTGGGCCTGTTAACAGTAAGTTAAACATACCAGCGGTTGCGAGGTAGAATGGAGGCCACAGGGCCGTATTCCCGCTGAAAAGACAAAATGCAGCGGTCTGCACAGCGCAAATCACAGGCAGAAGGGGGCCACTGGCCAACCTAGCGTGTTATGAGTGCGTGACACGAAGAGGTGCGTATAGCAAAACAGGGGCGCACAGCCGAGTATAAATAGGTGCCGTTTTCTAAGGAGTCATTCCAAGTGTGGCAGCTCTCTGAGACGATGGGGCGTGTCACACCACCACCTGCACGCAGCAGTAGATAGGGCACCAGCGTTCCAGTCCATAGCAGGTCGCTGGTTCGACCGTCTGAGGCCGGCGTGGGGTCCGTAGCCAGGCAGCCAGCGGCGGGCCACTCTTCGGCTCACTACCGCAGGCAGTCGTCTTGGCTCCCAACGCATAGCATAGGCATCCCAAGGCGAGGGCCGCAGATTCGCACTCTGGATCACAGACGCTTGTCGTCTCCGCGATCTCAGCCATGCTGGAGAGAAGAACGCAGCTAGCTGCCTGTGGATCACACTGAGCGGCGCTGAGTCGGCAGGGACACAGACCACCGAGTCAACAGCCGGCATCCTGTCGACGATGCAACTCCGCTGGCGTATGAGGCCGGCTCGACACAGCATTGCATTGCATGGGCCGCTGGGGTGCTTCCTCTGCATTGTGGAGCCCTGTGACGCAGACCGAGGGGAACACGGCACTGTACTTGGAAACAATAAATCTCGGAAACAATAAAGCTTGGATGAGTCTTACATTGGTGCCTTCTACCTCTTCCCGCTACATTTGGTTATCCGGATTGCCACTACAATAGTTTCCTCTTGCTTCCAGTTGTACGCAGTACCAACATAATAAGGCTGACTAATTTTACAAAGCCAGATCAGTCAGTCCTCCAGAATGATGTTTCTACAACAACTGAAATGTCTGCTTCTCTCTTAACGCACAAGAAGTTATTATGACCCCTCCACATTTACCTGTTCCTTGTGGTTGCACCTACAGAGCAGCTGTCTCTGTCACTGAGCCAGGCAAGCCACCCCGTCTGGGCAAAGTCTGAGATTCATGGGGAATCATCACTTTATGGCTAGACAAACTGGAGAGATCCTAAAACCTCGTAAAATGGAGTTGCTGGTGCCAGTTTAGCTTGCATTAGTAATTGTCATTAGCATTGGTTGATGCGTTAAATTTTTTAATACATTCATCATACACTTTTATGAAATTACAATTACAACATTTGGTTATTCTTTACTGAACAAAGCTGCCTTAGACGGTATGCGGTTCACTTTTTTGTGCATATATGGTTCTTCTTAATGCCATCCTAGAAATTGAAGGCTTATAACATAGCCGAACAGGCCAAGAGGAGTGGCGCACGTAAATGACATCGTCATTTATAAGGCATCCGTTTAGCACTGCTTATTTCGAAGCAGCTACAGTCAGTAATCCAGTTAATGTGTTGATAAAATGTGAAATCGAACTTTTCAGTTGCCTTAAGATTAATGAGCACGCTGCCACCGCACAAACCACAGATCGTGTAAATCTTAAGGGTAGTGTCGAAATAGGAAAGGCTCTTGCTGATGCCAATACAAATGAACTCCTAGTATATCTCGTGATGCTGCTACCATTAAGCCAAACATTGTCGTTGTTTTTATGGTTTTCAACAACTGCCTAAGAAAGACCATGCCCAAAAAAAAGAACCAGAAATGTTGCAGTTTGCAATGTGCAAATGTTTTAACGACCTTACCTATGTTAGGAATACTGGTTGATAAGGAAGCACACAAGATAGAATGAAACCGTTTAAGGCAACAAGAAAACACCTCTACGGAAATGTACTCGTATAATGTGGTTTCCTGTATGTGATGGCATCCACATTGACTCTCCGCCAGAAGACTAAATTATGCTGAAAGTGCCACACATGACGGCATAAGAACTGCTCAAACTCTGAACGATGAAAATAAGTGAAAACGTCTGCTTTGGAGTTATGTTAATTTTCAGTACAATGATCCCTTCTATGAATGTCATTTAATAAAAAAACATATGTATGTTTCAATAATTAATGTACTACCTTGTACTTTGTTAGAATAGTAATGTATTCAAATTTCATGAATACTGTCGTCTTGGCCCGTTTTAGAATCATCAAAATAATTCTGAATATATTAAAACAGAAATTTAAAGAACTAGGTACAATACAATACTAGGAAATTCTAATAGAGATATATAGCAAAATTGAATTTATTGAAAATGCTAAAATGTCAACATTGTTAACTTATTACCTTCCCCTTATTTATATTTTGCACTAAAATACATTGACTCCGTTGAAGACGTGCAGTTAGAATGCGTTCGATAAGTTGAATAGTAACACGTGTTCTTTATGCGAAAAAATAGATTCTTCTTATCAACACCAGGAATAAATGCAATAACGACAGGAGCACATTTTATATTGTGACGTACAGGGATATTTAATGGAGGATTGTTGAAGCTCAGATCATGACTGTGAAACCCTGACCACCATACTGGATTTCCCATTACTTATTTATTTTATTTATTTACACGTCAGGTTCCATAGGACCAACCTGAGGAGCAAATCTCCAAAGTCATAGAGCGTGTCGGTACATGAAATTACAACATAAAAGTAATAACAGGTAAAAATAAAATGTTTATGAACCCGAAAAAAGTCAGTCCATAAGTTTAAGTAAACGCAATCGACAATACAACAAGAATCAGCTTAATTTTTCAAGGAATTCCTCGACAGAATAGAAATAGTGACCCATGAGGAAACTCTTCAGTTTCGATTTGAAAGCGCGTGGATTTCTGCTAAGGTTTTTGAATGCGAGTGGTAGCTTACTGAAAATGGATGCAGAAGTATACTGTACACCTTTCTGCACAAGAGTTAAGGAAGTCCGATCGAAATGCAGGTTTGATTTCCGCCGAGTATTAGCTGAGTCAAAGCGGCTTATTATTGGGAATACGCTAATACTGTTAACAAGAAATGACAGTAAGGAATATAAATATTCAGAGGCCAATGTCAAAATACCCAGACTCGTGGACAAGGGGTCCACAACAGTTTCGTGAACTTACACCACTTATTGTCCGAACCGCGCGTTTCTGAGCCAAAAATATCCTTTTAGAACGGGAAGAGTTACGCCAAAATATAATACCATACGAAATAAGTGAATTAAAATAAGCAAAGTAGACTAATTTTCGTGAAGTACGATCACTCACTTCGAATACCGTTCGTATAGTAAAAATGGCGACATTAAGTCTTTGAACAAGATCCTGAACGTGGGCTTCCCACGACAGTTTACTCTCTATCTCAGGGCTTAACAACTGGCCGGTTTTGAGCGCGAGTACTCGCGTCTGCTCAGGCACGTGCTCGCGAGCAGGTGCAAGGCCGCGGAGTAGGGAGGGAGGGCAGGGAGGGGAAATGCGCGCGCACGGTTGAATGTGACCTCACGTTCTTAGCAGATTTAACTAGCCATCTGAATGCTTTGAATATTTTTCTACAAGGTAAAGATCTGCTAATTACTCATTTCATAGATCGAATACGATCTTTTAAAATTAAATTGACAATTTGGGTGAGTCAGCTGGAAACAGGAAATCTAGCTCATTTTCCTAAATTATCATCCATGCAAGATGTTCACAAAGACTGTGAACGTTATTCACATAGTTTAGTTGATCAGCGCTTTCAAGATCTGACAGCACTAGACAGTGATTTTGATCTGTTCTCTCCATATTCAGCGAATATTTAAGAGATTTGTAGAGACAAATTTCAGACCAAGAAAAACATTTTAGAATTCTACAGACACTTCCCTCAGGATAGATTTCCTCGTTTGCACAAACTGGCGGCTACAATAATATCAATGTTCGGTTCCACGTATGTTTGTGAACAACTGTTCTCTGCAATGAAATGTAACAAGACGTGCCTGAGAAACGCATTGTCTGATCGAAATTTAAACTGCACGCTGCACCTAAAATGCACAAGAACAATTACTCCGAACATAGACGCAATTGTAATGGGCAAAAAGTACAAGATAATCGAGAATCCCACACTTCAGTGACACCTTTTATTGTGTAACAGTTCACAAATTAATATGAATGTAGAGGTATACACTAAGCTAAAAAAATTATGTGGCATGTGTACACTCTCCTTTATTTGTTTCATTTGTCGCAGTGATAATTCGTAAGTGATATCCCTGCAGGTGGTCGCGGATTTACATTGACTGGCGGCAGCTGTTGTGTGCCCCACGTGACTTTCCCCACTCTCCGCTCTGGTCCAGTAGTGGGGGTAGCGTGCTCGCGCTGCTCCGTGCTCGCGCCTTGCTGCTCACAGCTTGCTCCGCAAGCACGTATGATGTGAAGCCCTGATCTATCTGAACACCTAGAAATCTGAACTGTTCAGTTTCACTAATCATATGCCCATCCTCTAAAATTAAAACGTCAGGTTTTGCTGAATTGTGTGTTAGAAACTGTAACCATTGAGTCTTACTGAGATTTAGCATTATTTTATTTTCTACAAGCCATGAACTTAGGTCATGAACTGCACTATTTTAAACCGAGCCAATCTTGCACACAACGTCCTTTACTACCAAGCTAGTGTCATCAGCAAACAGAAATATTTTAGAGTTACTCGTAATTCTAGAGGGCATATCATTTACATAAATAAGGAACAGGAGTGGCCCCTACACTGATCCCTGGGGCACTCCCCCCTCTCCCCCCCACTTGACGGTAACCTACTCAGACCCCACATCACAGCCAATATCAACATTGTGAATAATGACCTTTGGCAGTCTGTTACTAAAGTAAGAAGTGAACCAATTGTGGGCTACTCACCGTATTCCGAAATGGTCCAGCTCTTGGAGCAATATTTTGTGATCAACACAATCAAACGCCTTAGTTAGATAAAAAAAAATATGCTTAGCGTTCGAAACCTTTTGTTTAGCTCATTCAGTACATCACAGAGAAAAGAGAATATAGCATTTACAGTTGTTATACGACTTCTAAAGCCGTACTGTACATTTGATAGCAAATCGAATGATATAAAATTATCAGTTATCCTTACATACACAGCCTTTTCTATAACTTTGGCAAACACTGATGGCATAGAAACAGGTCTAAAATTATCTACATTATCCCTTTCTCCATTTTTATAAAGCGGATTTAGTACTGAGTGCTTTAATCAATCAGGAAACTGCCCATTCCGAAAAGAAAAATTACAGATATGGCTACATACAGGGCTAACATGTGAAGCACATTACTTTAATATTCTACTAGGCTCTCCATCATAACAATGAGAGTCCTTAGTCTTAAGTGATTTAATTATTGACTCAATTTCCTACTTATCTGTATCACAGAGGAGTATTTCAGACATCAATCTCGGAAAGGCATTTGCCAAGAAAGTTATACAACTACCTGTTGAAACTAAGTTTTTATTTAATTCAGCAAGAATGGTCAGAAATTGATTGTTAAATACTGTGCGTTTATCTGATTTGTCAGTAACAGAAATATTTTTACTACTCCCCCACCCCGCAAGGAACTCCTCGAAAAACAACCAGCTAATCTGTATTCTGGTAAAGGAAGCCTCTGAATTATCAAATTATTTAAGTGGTGTTCCGACATACCAGTGATTTCAGAGTCAACATCTGTAAGCAGTTCACCGACTTTATCTCTATTACCCCTTATATTTTGATGAAATATGCTAGTTCCTCCTCTACTTGGAAATATGAAGTCATTTGAAGGTGAGCCCTTAGAGGTACTTCCGTTAAGCAAGTGTACCTATCAGCTCACTTTAATCTAAAAAAAAGGTGCAGCTCTAACACCAACTACTACAGGAATTGTTCCATTACATTCATCATATTTCTCAACAGTTCCTCTAAATTATATAACCTTTCGAAGTTCTCCTGCTATCTGTCAGCCTTTTCTTCTGCATTTAATAAAGGTTTTCCATTCGCATCTCAAAGGTTAGCACATTTACATACCATTTCTTCGAAGTTACGTTTATTCTTCCTGCACACCGTGCCCATATTTCATATAATCATACCTTTCTCAGTATCTTTACTCTTTTCTCCGAAACTTCCACGACGCCTTGCAACGGTTCGCGCGGCTCCCCCCGTCGGTGGTTCGAGTCCACCCTCGGTCATAGGTGTGTGTGTTATCCGTAGCGTAAGTTAGTGTAAGTTGGATTAAGTAGTCTGTAAGCCTAGGGACCGATGACCTCAGCAGTTTGGTCCCATAGAACTTACCACAAATTTCAGAAATTCCATGCTGTGTTAGTTTCATTTCCAAGCGAACTACATTATACTTAAGATTTTTGTATTTTCTTCTTCTATCCATAAGCTCCAGTATTTCCTGAGCCATTCATGACATCCTCATCTCAGCTTTCACTATACCTACAGCCCCTTGACTTGCCTTAAATAGTTCCTACTTCATTACATTCCACTCCTCTACTTACGAACAACTATCTAAATGGTCACGCAAGCCACAGGTCACTACCCCACAGAATTTCCTCTCCGACCCATTCTGTCAGAAATTTTTAGTATTCCGTTTAATCGCACACTTCCTTACTTTTTATTGTCAAAATTCTTACCAATAATTGAAATTAGGCTGTTTTGAGGTGTTCTTCTGCGTCTAAAGTGAACTTCTTGTTTTAAAAGTGTACTGTAGAGGCAGTGTTATAGGCCTAAACGGTGATAAACTTTATGATTAACAAATAGAGGAACTACAAACTCAAAGTACTGAACAACAGATTAAGGAGGGACCGATGATATCCCCATGCCAGAACAACAAAAGAAGCAAACGTATAAAGGATCCAGATAAATGGAAAAAGACAAGAGAAGCCGAAGCTCTACACGTCAAAGATTTTGCCAAGACTGCCACAGTGCCTTCATTCTGATCAAATTTTTAATTGTAATCAGCTTACAATGCAAGATGTTCGTAAGTTTCATGGAGGCTTTCATTCTTCTAAGAATAAAATTGATTAGGGTATGGAGTAGCTATATACTTAATTAAACTGTGAGCGAAACACCTAAACGGAGGAGAACTAATGAAGATGTACAGAAACAAATCACTGAAAATTGGAATCGCTATCTAATACCACATACCAAATCTGGAAACAATTCTGTGGTTCGCGTATGTAAGATATCCTTTTGTGTTAATGAGAAAAGAGCTCTACGTGTTTGTAAGAGACATTTCCACTCAAGAAATCTAGCTGTAGAGAATAGAGGAGGAGACACTAAGTCTAAGCTGTTTGAGGCTAAAAGGCATTCTGTAAAGTCATTCATTGAGAGCCTCTGCCCAATTGAAAAACATTTTTGCAGAAACATTAGAATTACAAAACAGTATTTTTCGAGCCATCTTTCAATAAGTAAGTTTCACAAGGCTTACAATTCAAGAGTAAAAAGTGACCTTCAAGTTCCATATTCATATTTTTATGAAATATTTGTCAAAAATTATAACTTAAGCTTTGGCTCTCCTCTGTATACAAGTGCTCCTAATGCATCCAGTTTCAGTTGAAATTAGACAACGGGTACAAATCGGTTGAAATTGATTTCAGTCTCCACAGAGAGAGGGCAGAATCATTCTTTAATTCACTGAAAACTGAAAATGAAAATGAAATCCCTCTGTCCTTTGATTCCTAAAAGAATTTGGTTTTACCCAAAATCCCTGACCAGGCAGCTTACTATAGTCGACAGTTCTATTTATTTAACTTTACTTTCTGCCGAGCTACATCTATTGATAAGCAGACAAAAGACCGTGTTTTTATATATCACTGGACAGGATTGGACTTCAAACAAGGTTCGAATGAAATTGCATTAGCAATTTTTCATAGGCTGAAAAATACTTGCTTAGAAGGAGTGACCACTGTAAGGCTTTTTGCGGATGGTTGTGCAGGACAAAACCGGAACAGTTCAATGATGATTATGCTTCAATACTGGTTGGTAAATGAAGCGCCGCCAAATATTAAATTGTTTTAGTATTCCCTGTACCAGATCAATCGTATATGCCACCTGACCGCGTATTTGGCGGAGTTGAGAAGTAAATTAATAATTATGACACTATTATTAAGCCTGAGAAATACACTGAAATCTTTAAGGAATGTGGAACTGTTTTCATTATGACTGAGAGCTGTAATATTTTTGACTAGAAGAAGGTATGTGAAAATTACCAGAAGAAGCCTGGACATCTGCACTTTAAATTTTTAAGGTTTATTATAACTCTAGACAATGTGGCCACCTGTGAAGTACTTGTTGCAGGTGAACCTTGGCGAAAAAGTACTCAAACCTGAATTTAAAGTTCAAAACTTTGAACACCGTTAGTACTACCTGGAGTAAAAGTGCTGAAAGTGAGATATGTTAACAACCTCCTGACTCTTCACTTTGGGGAAAAATGGGCCCAAAATGAAGACCTGGCCTTCTACAAAAATATTATATTCAATCCACTACAGAATGGACGTGAAGAACAACTTGATGATCAAAACGCCGGTGGACACGTGGACGATGAAAATGGCTTTTAATTACTTCACAGCAGTTAATAGGACAAATCCAGATTTAAATAAGTAAATGACTACCCTTAAGGCACTTTTGAAATTATGTTTTCTGTAATGTGTGTAGGTTTCATGTAGTGTTTTTTTAAGTAATTTTCTGGTAAATGTATATTTCTATCTGTTTCCCTAACTTAACTAGAAATTATTTCAGTTGATTTAAAAGTACCTACAGACATTGTTTCCACAAAAATATAAATTATATACATTTACTAAACAAACACTGTTCATTATTTTTCCTCTATTTCCTTTTTCAAATTATACGAAGTTTTTATTTTCAAAATGTGTCTTCTCCATATTTTAGTTCCAAAACGTCCCTTATCCAAGAGTATTTTATTTATAACAATATTTTAAAATAAGTTACTTTTATGATGTTTTTAATAACAAAAATAGATAACTAAGAAACATTCAGAAAAAATTTCAATACTTTACATACAACAGAAATTGTTATATACGTTTTTTACCAATTACCGAAATTTATGCCGACTGGATAAAGGACATTTTGGAACTAAGCGACTCATTTATTTCAAGCAGCTGGTCAGCCCTACGATGTTACGATATGATTCTATGTTCACTCCTAGATATGCTTTGCAGTCCAGAATATGATTTCTGAATCCTTTTCTAATCATGATGTAGTCCAGAATGAAATTTTCGCTCTGTAACGGCGTGTGGGCAGATATGAAACATCCTGCAAATTAAAACTGTGTGCCTGACAGATACTCGAACTCGAGACCTTTGCCTTTCGCGGGTAAGTGCTCTATCCACTTTTTATTTTGTTCTAAAGGAACCTTCCTTGTGCCCAAAGGAAGGTGTGCGGGCAAAATGGGGAGGGGTCGCAACCCAACGTCTGGCCACCTTGTCCCGTTCCCACCCTCCAGGAACTAAGTAACGCGCTGGGAATGTCGAGTAGAGGTACAATGAACAGCAATGGCTTATTTATTTTCCTTAATTTTTAATTTAACTATAATACCACTGAGTACAGCAGGAGACCGGCGTCGCGAGGAGGAGGGCGCAGCAACGCGTCAGACTCAGTGAGTCTATCGACGCACAGTTTTTCGTAGAACAACATGCCGATGATCAGAGAATACCTCGGTTCTAAGTGTGGAAGAGGTAGGGATCAGCTTGTCAAGTCAGGAATACGCCATCTCAGGAGTGAGTTAAGGAAGACACTGCAAAGGAAACTGGAGAAAAATGGTCTGTATTTTGGATTGCGGACAACTGCGCAATGGCGTTCATTAAGGAACTGTCAAAAGTCAAGGATACTTTTCTCGCCATTAGCAAACGAGTAGTGAGCTGTGTGTCCACAAACACACTTCACTGAATTCGTCTTCGCTTGCGGGAATGAAGAGTCGTACGAGTAATTAGGGACAACATCTGTTGCACCCCTTGCCGATCCGCACACCAGCGATACTCGTCCTTTTCCAGAACGTCACAGTCGACACACAACGAGATATCTGCGAAGTGAATCCCGTGCAGCCGTGACCGGCATACTTGCTTCCATTGACAGTAACATACCATGCAGACTGGATGTCAGTGTCGAGATAAGGAGAGCACGCCGATCGCCAAACGGCACGCTAGTAGACGTCGGTATGCTTCCCCTCAACCACATTTAGTGACCTGTGCTACTAAGAAAACAATGGATCTCCTTCATGGATGTCAAGTGCTCTGGCATTATCACAGTACAGACGTACCTCTGGTACAGGAACAAGTGGCGGACGTACCAAAGCCATTCTTTGGCTGTGGCACGTCCGGAAGCGAAATAGGCGCTGAGAGAGAGTATGGTGCAAGGGCATCCAGCAATAGGTTAGTGAGGCACGTAGGACGACGGCGCCACAACGCCACGTGAGAGCGAATGAAAAGGGCTATAGCTCCGTCAGGCACCTGATACAGACCTAAATCGCCTTTGTTTCGGGGAGGGGGAGGCTCTCGTAGTTTATCTTAAACAGCAGTCGTGGCAAGCAAATGGCCCCAATGTTGTTAGCATACGGTGGGCCATGGATGGCGGAATAGGAAGTGTCTATGCCACGTGCGGGGTACGAGACGCCAAACATACATTTACAAAAATGGTTCAAATGGCTCTGAGCACTATGGGGCTCAACTGCTGTGGTCATAAGAACCCTAGAAATTAGAACTACTTAAACCTAACTAACCTAAGGACATCACACACATCCATGCCCGAGGCAGGATTCGAACCTGCGACCGTAGCGGTCGTGCGGTTACAGACTGTAGCGCCTGTAACCGCTCGGTCACTCCGACCGGCCATACATTTACATATTGCGTCCGTTGCAGAAGATCGAGAATTCGTAAACGGTGATCTAAGAGCCCAGCTCGTAGTTGGGAAAGCAGGCGCCGGCAGTTGAGGGCAATCGTGCGGCTCAAAGCACTTGCGAAATCGAGTCCTAAGCATCGGATAGTATCAGCTACGCGCAAAGGAGCAGCACTGTCCGCAGGAAGCCCCGCATCTATAGCCATGGCGTTCAATTTGTGAATGTTAAGGCAGCTACCAGAAGCTTCGCCATAGGTGGTAACCTATGGCGTTGACTCCCTGATCTCAGTACCACTACGAAGATATAAATAGAGAAGATCCAAAGAAGAGCGGCGCGCTTCGTCACAGGATTATTTGGTAAGCGTGATAGCGTTACGGAGATGTTTAGCAAACTCAAGTGGCAGACTCTGCAAGAGAGGCGCTCTGCATCGCGGAGTAGCTTGCTTTCCAGGTTTCGAGAGGGTGCGTTTCCGGATGAGGTATCGAATATATTGCTTCCCCCTACTTATACCTCCAGAGGAGATCACGAATGTAAAATTAGAGAGATTCGAGGGCGCACGGAGGCTTTCCGGCAAGCGTTCTTCCCGCGAACCATACGCGACTGGAACGGGAAAGGGAGGTAATGACAGTGGCACGTAAAGTGCCCTCCGCCACACGTCGTTGGGTGGCTTGCGGAGTATAAGTGTAGACGTAGATGTAGATATAGATGTCGAAGAACAATGACGAGATCGCCGGCATAAGCAGTGCAGCTGAATACGTTGTGACTGACAGACATCCCAGAGAGGCGTTGAAGAAGGCCGTGGATGTGTGTGATGTCCTTAGGTTAGTTAGGTTTAAGTAGTTCTAAGTCTAGGGGACTGATGACCTCAGATATTAAGTCCCATAGTGCTCAGAGCCATTTGAAACATTTTTGAAGAAGGCCGCAGAGCAACAGTTCCACGGCGAAAGTATTGGGCGGCCTTGACGCACTGACAAGGGGAATCCTCAGACACGGCCAACCGATTCGGCTCAAATTTGGCAGGTCGCTTGTGTACAACCTAAAACGAAGGAATCTAAGTTATTTTGGGTCAACACCCCCGCAATTTTGAGAAAATCACCCCTAAAGGTTATGATGAGCAATCGACACAAAATGGTGGGATCGATAGATAATTGTAAACAGAGCATTTTTCACCATCAGGTATGGGGTCTGAAAACGCATACTTTTCCAGAAATCGAGGTAAGAAACTTTTACAACTGCCGCTTCTCTATCCACATGGTAAACGCGTTTCGCCTCTAGTACCGATAGCGCAACGGCCAAGGTAACTGACTGTGAATCGGAAAACTCGGGTTCGAAACTCGAAGAAACTTAGCGGATATTGTTCTTTTCGTATTTTTCCATATCTCAATTGATAGGGATAGTAGGGTTAAGTAAAAGTGCTGTGAATTCCTCACGAGAGATGACAGACAGCCAACCGCGCGACGCTTGTTTAGAGCGAGTCACCGGACAGAATGAACGCGGAGATAGTTACGTTGTGCTCGTTGCCACTTCGTCATATCATAGTTGTGAACCTGGAAGAGTGAAAGTGACCAGCACGAGCCTTATAGAAGTCAGTCGGAAAGAGTTGTTTTCCGTCATTAGGCTGCCGCGAACCTCGCGGATGCATATAGTGATTTTTTCATCGTTAATGCGCCGAAGTAACATACGACGACTACTGCATGTAGTTTGTAGTAATTAGCTCGTCTGTTTATGCCGTATTAACTAGTTATTGTTTGTTGTGTCATATCTTTCAGGTGCATAATCTGAATAATAGAGGATGTACACCCTTCGACTAGCGCTGTAATATATATTTGGGAGCCTGTCACAGTATTACCGACGCTGTGTTTTGGTTTGTAAAAGAGTTGCAAGACAGATGCATTATCAATGCACTATTGGAATCAGGCAGTTCTGTTTCTCGGCGTTCCAGATTGATATGAGCGGTTATCGTCGAGCGATTTTTGGAGCTGACGAACGAAATGACTTTTGTTGATACTGAAGTACTATACCATGAAGGTTTCTAGGAAATTCGAACCCGGGTTTGCCGATTCCCAGCGAGTTATCTTAGCCGTTGCGCTATCGGCGCTCTCACCAAAACGCGTTTACCATGTGGGTACAGAAGCGGCAGTTGTAAAAGTTTCTTTCTTCGATTTCTGGAAAAGTTTGCATTTGCGGACCCCATACCTGATGATGAAAAATGCTCTATTTACAATTATCTATGGATCCCTTCAATTTTGAGTCGATTGGTCGTCATAACCTTTAGGGGTGATTTTCTCAAAATTGCGGGGGTGTTGACCCAAAATATCTTGGAGTCCTTCGTTTTAGGTTGTACCCAAGCGACCTGCCAAATTTGAGCCGAATCGGTTGACCGTGTCTGAGGCCTTCCACTTGTGAGCGACGGATCGAGATGGGAATAGTGCGATGGCCATTGCAGAGCACACAAGACGTAGCTCCACGAAGGAGACGCATTACGACGTCGACGGTAGCTTCGGGTATCCCATACTGCAGAGCACCCCTTCCAAGAAGTCGTGATCGACCCGAACGAACGCCAGGCTGAAGTTAAGAGCTGCTGAAAGCACAGGCATACTACGAGCGTGCGCAAGAGCAATTATGTCCCAGTAGCGACAGAAGGCAGTGCGGATGTTCTTGCCTCCTCCCAAAGATGTTTGATAGGGTTAAACAACGTACCGAATTGTCCGTTTATGCTGCACAGCCAACAACCGGGAAATGATCCTTGTGTCACTGTGGATGGGAATGAAGAAACCATCGAGGAAACCGCCTGCAGTCGGCACTAAAGGTAACATAAGGTCCTGACAAATTTCCGTCCACACTGGAGCCAGAAGTGGACGAAATGTCCGATAAAACTCCAGTGGGGGGCCGTCAGGGCCAGGCGACCTGTTCGTAGAACCCGTCTGTATAGCATTATGCACTTCGGCCTCTGTGACGTTAGCAACCAGCTCCATCGTCGCATCCACGGGAACCCAGCTAAAGGAGAGTCCGGAGACCACCGTAATGTAGGCAGGGTAGTGACGTTGTTCAGAGTACAGCATAATATAATGTGCATAGAGAACAGACCTTATATACCGTTGGGTATCAAAACGCCGCCCACCATCGGTCGTAAGAACATTAATACACTACTGGCCATTAAAATTGCTACACCAAGAAGAAATGCAGATGATAAACGGGTATTCATTGGACAAATATATTATACTAGAACTGACATGAGATTACATTTTCACGCAGTTTGGGTGCATATATGCTGAGAAATCAGTACCCAGAACAACCACCTCTGGCCGTAATAACGGCCTTGATACACCTGGGCATTGAGTCAACCAGAGCTTCAACACGATACCACAGTTCATCAAAAGTAGTGACTGGCGTATTGTGACGAGTCAGTTGCTCGGCCGCCACTGACCAGACGTTTTCAGTTGGTGAGAGATCTGTAGAATGTGCTGGCCAGGGCAGCAGTCGAACATTTTATGTATCCAGAAAGGCCCGTACAGGACCTGCAACATGCGGTCGTGAATTATCCTGCTGAAATGTAGGGTTTCGCAGGGATCGAATGAAGCGTAGAGCAAGAGGTGACCGAGACGTGTAACCAATGGCACACCATACCATCATGCTGGGTGATACGCCAGTATGACGATGACGATTACACGCTTCCATTGTGCGTTCACCACGATGCGACCATCATGATGCTGTAAACAGAACCTGGATTCATCCGAAAAAATGACGTTTTGGCATTCGTGCACCCAGGTTCGTCGTTGAGTACACCATCGCAGGCGCTCCTGTCTGTGATGCAGCTTCAAGGGTCCATGCTGCTGCAAACGTCGTCGAACTGTTCGTGCACGTGGTTAGTGTATTGCAAACGTCCCCATCTGTTCTTTCAGGGATCGAGACGTGGCTGCACGATCCGTTACAGCCATACGTATAAGATGCCTGTCATCTCGACTGCTAGTGATACGAGGCCGTTGGGATCCAGCACGGCGTTCCGTATTACCCTCCTGAACCCACCGATTCCATATTCAGCTAACAGTTATTCGATCTCGACCAACGCGAGCAACAATGTCACGATACGGTAAACCGCAATCGCTATATGCTACAATTCGACCTTTATCAAAGTCGGAAACGTGATGGTATGCATTTCTCCTCCTTACACGAGGCATCACAACAACGTTTCACCAGGCAACGCCGGTCAACTGCTGTTTGTGTATGAGAAATCGTTTGGCAACTTTCCTCATGTCAGCACGTTGTAGGTGTCACCACCGGCGCCAAACTTGTGGGAATGCTCTGAAAAGCTAATCATTTACATATCACTGCATCTTCTTCCCGTCAGTTAAATTTCGTGTCTGTAGGACGTCATCGTCGTGGTGTAGCAATTTTATTGGCCAGTAGTATATTATGCCATGCTGCCTCTATAGCGGTCCATAATTGCGAAAATATTGTCGGTGCACGATTTTGCGCACGAATCGATCTATCGATTATGTTCCATATATATTCAATGGGATTCACGTTGGGCTATCTGAGTGGCCAGGTCATCCACCCGAATTGTTCAGAATGTTCTTGAAACCAATCGTGAATACCTGTGGCCCAGTGTCATGGCACTCTGTCACCCGTAAACATTCCATCGTTGTTTGGGTACGTGGAGTCTATCAATGACTGCAGATGGTCTTCAAGTAGCCGAACATAACTACTATCTCCAGTCAATGGCCAGTCCATTCCATGTAAGCACAGCCAACACCATTATGGAGCCACCAACAGCTTACTTAGTGTCATGGTGACTACTAGAGTCCACTACTTCGTGGGGTCTGCGTCACACGCCAAACCTACCATCAGGTCTTATTAACTGAAACAGGAACTCATCTGACTAGGTCAGGGTGTTTCATTCTTCTAGGGTTCAACTGGTATGGTCATGAGCCCAGGAGTGGTGCTGCAGGTAATGTCGTACTGTAAGCAAAGGCACTCGCGTCAGTCGTCTGCTGCCGTAGCCCATTAACGACAGTTTTCGCCGCATTGCCCTAACGGATACATTATTATGTATCCCAGGTTGATTTCTGCCGTTATTTCACGCAGCGTTGCTTGTCTGTTAGCACTGACAACTCTACCCGAACGCAGCTGCTCTCGGCCATTAAGTGGAGGCTGTGTCGCCCACTATAGTTTCAGTAGCGAGGGGTAATGCTTGAAATGTGGTATTCTCGGCACACTCTTGACAATGTGGATCGCAGAATACTGAATTCCCCACCGATTTCCGAAACAGAATGTCCTATGCGTCTAGCTCCAACTACTATTCCACGTTCAAAGTGTGTCCC
This sequence comes from Schistocerca piceifrons, assembly GCF_021461385.2. NCBI lineage: Eukaryota > Metazoa > Arthropoda > Insecta > Orthoptera > Acrididae > Schistocerca > Schistocerca piceifrons. The sequence goes on from NC_060149.1 coordinate 567,050,218, forward strand.
GTCGTGCGGCCATAATCACGTAGGTCACCTTTTCTCATGAATCACCTAAGTACTAGTACAAATGACAGCTTTGTCAATGAACTACCATTTTATACCTTTTTTAAGCGATATTACTGCGATCTATATGTGTGCGCATCGCTACACCATCACTTTTCTCACTTCAATGTAAAGTATCCTCCAAATAACATCATTTCTGTAGAGCCGAAGCGTCGCCGTTCGTTGAATCGTCATAAATATTCCTTCTACGAGTAAAGAGATAGAGAAGGAGGAGGATATGCTGCGTGTGTAACGGTTCGAGGTTGAAGGCGGATGCAAATCGTAGCGGGGCGGGTAGTTCCGCTCAGTGAAGTACCGGTTTCCACCACAAAGCTTCATGTGTCAGCATTGGGCTACAGTTCTCGCAAATCTGTTCACGACCGACAGCAGTCACCTGGGCCGCGACAGCCCACGCCCCAAGTTAAGAAATTCCGCGTTTTAGTAGTCGCTTTTAATGACCGCTTACTGAAAACTTATGGAGCCACCGTCTATGTCTAGTAACTATGTCTGTGCTTCAGTTTCTCATTGCTAAGGACGAGGCACAAATAGTGTCTTACGTTGGTAAATCACATCTTTTCATATTGGATTTCTTGCATTCACAGCACGAGGAAGACAAGAGACGGCCGAAGAATATAGGAGAAAAAATTCATTAGAGAATATCGAAACACGCATAATAAGATGACTAACTTGCAGTATTTGGAGTATTGCAGTATTTGGAGATGGCCATATCATGTCTGGAGTCACAGGGATTAATCCTGTGTGTATGCCGGATGTATGAGAATCCAACGTTCCAGAGCAGTATCACACTCCGAGAAGAAAAGAAATACACCTATACAAATCTGGGCACTGTTTCCGTAAGAGGTGTCGTAAGATACACTTATAATGACTACAAAAAATAGACATAACCGTAAAAGATTACAATAGTGACGTTGTATAGATTTTTTTGTCATCTTTACTTGAAGAAACCCAGATGCTTATAAGCGGAAATTAGACAGCAACAACAGAAAATAGATTACTGCAATAGGTTGTGTTAGGAAAGATTTTATTTAACTTTACAATTTACAAATGTATTTTGCATGAAATTTAAGCGGAATGTGACACTAGATGATGGATCGCTTCCTAAGGGCGTAGAACAATGCCCAACTGATTAATAAAAGTTCGTAAATCAATAGCATTATGTGACTGGTGACGTCTGCAGATACTATGTGTAGCTACAAAAGGTTAAGAAATGTAGTCCCGTATGGAATTAACAGAATAACGATCGACTTCACTTGGTGAAGCTGTTTTCATAACTGAATACTGGACTGGTAGAAGAAACCTAGTACAAAGGTGTGCTGGAAACGAAAGAAGATCGCTTTTGTTTGTGACTTCCGTTCAGCCACCATTTCGGACTGTGATCATCATCCATGAACGTTAGGTAGGCATGGTATTCTGAGATCTTGTGGTGCAGGAGTCCATTGTAAGGGGTCAGCAGTGGACTTAGGACACCACGCTGTCACCCTGTTACCATTACTTTCGCTCTCCGGAGACTGCAGCCACTTATACGGATGTCGCACCAGCAAACATAGTTGGTGCAATCTTATTTATTTACACAGTATGTCCCACATCAGGATATAATTAATACAGGGAAGCAAATTTTTAGTAGTACCACTTTTCCTCTTCTTCGAAATACGAACGTACGACCGCGCGGGGTAGCCGTGCGGTCTTGGGCGCCTTGCCACGGTTCACGTGGCTTCCCCTGTCGGAGATTCGAGTCCCCCTGTGGGCATGGTGCGTGTGTTGTCCTTAGCGTACGTTAGTTTAAGTTTAGATTAAGTAGTGTGTAAGCCCAGGGACCGATGACCTCAGCAGTTTGGTCCCAAGGAACTTACCACAAACCTCTATTACGAACGCACGCCCATTCTGTGGTCCATGAGCTTCAGGTAAGCTTCGTCCTGAACAGCGAGACAAGTTGGGACGTCACTATTCTGAGAATACTCATAACTGAATTTTAAATGAATAACATCAACTATTTCCGACTTGCCTTTAAGTTGAGACTTTATATCAAATTAGATGAAATTTGAGATTTTATGCTTTCTGTTCCGGAAGGTACTTAAGACCTTGCTGATCATTTTGGTTTATCATACACTAAAAATAGGCAATTTTAAGGCCTTCAAATGACTGTTACGTCTCAGAAATTGTCATTTCAAACAAACAAATCATTCCTTTGTTTCTGGCACTAGTGCGTATGAAAGTAGTGTACTAGCCAGCGATTGCTATAGTGTACTTTCCTACACTCATCAGCCAGAATATTATGGCCACTGACCTACTATTGGTATAATCCAGTCCACGTGATAGCAGCGTCACCTAGCGAGGAACGACTGCTAGTCAGACACAACCACGGTGCCTGTACTCGTAGTATCAGCGAGCCAGCTTTCTGTGTGTATACTGGGGAAGGTGCGCGATCTATATGAGCCTGACTTAGTTCAGACTGTGATGGCCCAGAGGCTTGGTGCGATCATTTCGGAAACTGCTCGACTTATCGTGTGTCGGTGGAGGGCTGTGATGAATGTCTTCAACACGTGGCGAAACCAAGGTGAAACCACATGCAGAAGTGGTGTGGTTGGGTGGCCACCTCTTAATACAGATGTCAGTCGTTGCAGGCTGGGCAGCCTGGTAAAACAGAACAGGTGGAGAACAGTGGCGGAACTAAAGTGAGCCTTTAATGCTGGGCAGAATACAAGTGTGTCTGAAGATACAGTGCACCGAATACTCCTAACGATGGGCCGCCACAGCTGACGTTCCATGCGTGTACCTATGTTAACATCACGGCATCGGTAACTATAACTGAAATGGGTACGTCACCATCGCCAGTAGACGTTGGCGCTGTGGTGGAGCGTTCCATAGTGTAATGAATCACGATACGTTCTTCATCATGCTGAAGGGAGGGCGCGAATCCATTGTCTTCCAGGTAAATGTCTCCTTGACGCCTGTACTGGGGGACGGAAACAAACAGGTGGTGGCTCCATTATGCTCTGGGGAACATTCACGTGGGCATCCATAGGTCCAGTGAAGCTCGTGAAAGCCACCATGACGGCCAAAGAGTATTGTACACTGTTTGCAGACGACGTACCCGCCCTCCCCCTCCCCCCCCCCCCCCCCCCCCCCCGCCCTTAGCGACGATCATCTTTCCTGACGGCAGTGGTAGTTTTCAGCAAGATAATGTGTATAATACAAGGCCAGGAGTGTGATGGAGTGGTTCGAGGAACACAGTGGCGAGTTTCCATTGATGTGATGGCCCGAAACTCGCCAGATATGAACGCGATCGAATGCATCTGGGATATGGTTGAACGTGGCGCCAGAGCTCATCACCGCCCTCCCAGGAACTTGCGAGAATTACGTGAATTGTGTGTACAGATATGGTGCCATTTCCATTCAGTGACCTAACAAGGCCTCATTGCTTTCATGCCTCTATGCGTCGCTGTTGTTATCCGTGCCAAATGTGGATCTTTCAGCTCTTAGGTAGCTGGCCATAAGGTTCTGGTTAATCAGTGTATATTGCTATTTTATACATATATAAAATTATTAAGCGTAGAACTATTTTAAGAAAGTAACAGATATGGTAGATCTGAATTTGCGTTGAAGTTGTAGATAACACGTGTGCAGACAGTGAAGGAAGTGTAAATAACCCGAATAATTTGTCTGAAATGGCCATGTCCACTAGTGCTTGGTGTAAAGACAGGAAATCTGTGTCTCTGGTAATGATCATGGCAATCAAACTTATATTCAAAGATTTGATAAATCCAGAGCTAATAAAGAAATGTTTGTATGGGAAGGCCCAGAATGTGAATGAATCCGTCAATTATGTTGTGTTGCCATGGGCCTAAAAATGTTTTAAAGTTATCAGTGTCTGATGCTGTAATAACTTTTAACGGTGGGAACTGTAAAACACTGGAGTTTCTGGATAGGGCAGGGACGAGATAAGGACAGAACACAGCTAGAGATCTGCGAGAACTGGATGTGCTTCGTGTAGACCAAGCACTTTTTTCTTGCTATAAACGACAAAAAGAGCAAGAAAGAAGAAAAGAAGGCAGACACTGGAAGATTGTGAAACTGAAGAAGACGTGGATAATGGACCAGGAAAATTCTAGTATATGAAAGAAGCAGAACTGTAAGTCCGTATAAACGTTTGTTATTAAAAAAACACTGAACTTCAATACTTTTTTTCTTGCTGTAAATGATCAATTATCTCAAAATGTACTAAAGATAGAAACACGGCATTTTAAAATCTTTCCGAGAAAAAGATTAAGCACATATGAACTGGAATGATGAAAATATACGATGTTGTCTAGTTTTTTCGTTCATTTATTTACATAATTCTGTCAGAAAAAATTAGATTTTGCGAGAATATCATAACACGCCAAATAATACAATTTCTGCAAAAATTCTAGTACCGTATGTCTACAAATCTAATTTAATTAGTTATGGAGAATTGTAAGTTGGTGTCTTAGAAACTTTCCAGGATAATGGGTCTCAAAATTTAATAATTTGACATTGCCAGCATGCGACATACCATTTGATAATTTAACATTGCCAGCATACGACATACAATCTTCCCTTAATTGTAATGGTCTCGTTAAGTTAAACAAAGAAAAAAAAGTGTAATATCTCAGGATAATAGTTCAAAACGAAGACGGTCAAGAAGTTTCATAAAAATCAAATGTTAGTTCCCACGCAAGGAATACAGTGTATTCCCTGTTTACCCAAACTCTTCAAGTCAATTTTATCTTCCATTTCGAACATAAAATTGTCACCGAATAACATCAACGGCTTGCGATAAATGTCTGTACGCAACTGCTGATCCCGTTTCACTACAGGCAAGCTACCTACCACCGTAAAATGAAGCACCCACGCGCACAAAGAACGAAGTTCGCTAGTGAAAGTCAGAAATGGTGCTGAAATTATGCCTCTGGAGCACTAATTTCATTAGTCCGTAGCAACTTCCAAGGCGTGTTAAACATTTGGCTGTCCAAGTCATTCACCTGTGTTGCAGGAAAAATTTTGGCTTTTTCCTCGCCTACGGCCATTCTCGTAAGTCCAATTCCAGCTGTAGCTAATAACTACTCTGTGGTGGTTCTCAGCGTCTATCAGAATCACTCAAAATCGAATTATGTAAAAAGTTCTTGAACTGTCAGGGAAAACTAGCTGAACACTACTTTAGGGCAGACTTCCTTGATTTCCACACTGTGCTCGAGTTTTGGGAATATTCCCCCCATCAGCCTGAAGTGGTCAGCTAGGGATGTGTCCCAACTTCCACGCCATCCAAAAAGTTTTCCAAATATCTCGGGAGATAGTTGCCCTCCTTTTAAAGTGGGTGATACTATCGCACCAAACGTAAAGCACGTAAGGTGTAGAAATGTTTCTCGGGCGAGACGTCTGATGTTATTGTGAAGTTCCCTCAATATTTCATCGGCACAACTGGGCGACAACTTCAGATGCGACGAACATTTGAAGACGTCGGTCAGTTGCGCCGATGAAATATTGTGAAAATATCGCAACGACAAGCGACGTCTAGTTTCAGAACCAGGCAACAAACAAAGCACGTAAATTTAATCTCCGGATTGGAAACAGGTATCGAACAAGTACTCTTCTTACAAATCGTCCCCACTGACACTGAGATTTTTCAGCAACATATGTAATTTAATGCAACAGTCGTTCATTTTAAGATGACGAATAATGTTCCGCAGAAGCTGCAAAAATACTGTCATTAATAAGTCGCGGCTGGTTTCGCAGTAGTGAAGATGCGTCTTCAGGTGATAAGTTTCATTACTTTTTCAAAATTTTTTTGACATTCATGACGCTGCAAATTAAATGCTACGATCGAAGTCCCAGCTTTCATCGTCAAGATTAAACCCATAGCGCGCTAAAAGCGGTTGTCTATGATCAGACAACAGCCATTAGCGTGCTATTGTTTTAATCTTGACGACGAACGATGTGACTTGGCTGCTGCGCCATGACTATTTAAAATAATAAATAAATAATAATGTGTCTCCAAGATGCGTCCCCGCTGATAAGAAACAGGTCGTGACTCTTTACTAAAAGTATTTTAACAGCGAGCGTGGAAGATTATTTACCGTGTGCAACTCTGGCTGCGGTTTACCGACCTCTAAGACCATATGTTGAAATTCGTTTTAAAACAAGTTTCATTTTTTCTGGGGGGGGGGGGGGGATGCATTTAGGTATTAAGATATATTCTCTGAAAACCGTAACAGAGATAATGAATGCGACCAAAAATGTGTTCACACCTGTGAGCAGTCCCTGTGTTTAACGTATCTAATCACATTTTTTATTTAACTCCTCAACCATATACACTTTCACATTTTAATTTATTCCTTAAATGGGAAATTGCATTCCATGTGTACCAACGCCACCGTGATTTATTGATTAAAGTACATCAGACGTCGAATAAGTATATTGAAGGATGAGTTTTCATATTGACATCTGGCCATCAAGATTTACTACTTCTGCAGTTGTCCTAATCGTTCCAGGAGACTTCAAGGAGTGTTCGTTAACAATGCTGCAACCGATACCGGGCCCCTTCCGAATACAAGCCGAGTCTGTGGTATATTCGTGATGATATTCTCGACGGTGCTACGTTACACCTTTATCTTCCTTCCTCGAAGTCAAGTTGTACAGGTGAGACAGCAACCGAAGAGAAACCTGAGCTTGGGTAGCCTTAAGGAAATAGCAACCAAAAGCTATAACGAAGTGCAGTGTGACAGAGCACGAGAGAACGGAAGCACTCAGAACAGGCGTGCCAGCCTGCCGCCACGGAACTGCGCTAGCTGACCGCCAAGTGACAGCGGCTAATCTGCGGGCCCGGCTTCGAAACCCGACGCGACACGTACCACACGTCAGCGGCGGATGCATGCGGCTGCTGCATCGCGAAGCAAGTCCAAAAGCCGCACGTCCGTGGCGTTGTTGTTCACGGGCCACCTATGTCACTCTGACCTGAGTCCTAATTCCAGAGAGGTGTGTGAACATCGATCCTCCTCCATCAATAGGTAACGCAGCTCTCCCTTAGTTATGCCTCAGCGTCCGTCTCTACCAGTTTCGTAAATCTTATGACGACTCCAGGTCTCTCACCCCTCCAAAAAATAAATCTGATTTCATATATATTTTACCGTGTACTGAACGTATTTGGGGAGACGAACAAAGAAAACCTGAATATGATTCGTTATTAATAAAATATAGACAAACTGCAAATCACTAAATGCAAGGGTTGGAACTTAAATAGTGGAAACTATTTAATCACAACCGATACAAAAGAGTTACATGTCTGCACTTGTTACTGTCCCTTCAAAGTAGTCACCAGCGTTGTGTAGAAACCTTTGCCAGCGATGTGGAAGGCGTAGTATACCGTTAGCAGAGCCTGTTCTGTTGTAGGTACGAATGGAGTGGTCGTCTGCCTGTCGAATCTCTGGAACAGTTCTGAAGCGAATGCCACGAATTGGTTCCTTCATCTTCGGAATCAAATAAAAATCACAATGACTTAACTCTGAGGAGTATGGTGGATGGTAAAGTACTTCCCAGGCCCATCGACAGAACAGAGCAGCCACAGATTGCGTTGTATTCGCCCGCGCATTGTCATGCAAAATGATGGGTGGGTTGCGCAGAAAGTGTCGTCACTTCTTTCGCAAAGCTGGTCGCAGGTGACCCTCCAAAAACGAACAGTAATACTGTGCATTGACGGTCTGCCGTGGAGTAACGCAATGCGTTAGGATAACACCACCTCACTCGTACACGAGAATCACCATAACTTTAGACCGCTCCATTCGCACTGCTCGCAACGGGCTCTACACAACACTGGTGACTACTTTGAATGACTGTAACAGGTGCAAACACGTAACTCTTTTGTATCGGCTGTGAATAAGTAGTTGCCACTATCTAAGTTCCAACCCTCGTATAAAATTTTTCATTAGAGTTGATGCAAAAAAAAAAAAAAATTAAAGAAGTGGACTTAATAAGACAAACATTGTCGCTAATTCCACAGGGACGAGGCCGAAAGTGGGTATTTGGTTTTTCAGTAGAGAATAGTTGCAGCATGATCTTTACATCGTGCGATAAATTCATACTGGAAAACCCTGCTCATCTGTAGGCCTCAGAGTGCCTGCGGTAGTCCCTCAGGAACTAAGGACAGGGAAAAAGAGTTGTAGTTAAACACTGTATATGTGGCAAACGGTCAATAATTTTTAGTATATTAACCTCAGTATTCTTAAAATCTTTAAAGAAAGACGTATTGAAAACCACCAACGCTGAAATTCAATAGAATTTCAGCAGCGTTTCATGGACTGTAAGACGTCGTAACGATAAACTTTTCGTTAACATTATTCCAAATAACAATGACTTTTAAGGAAAATTTTATTAGTCATTGTTAAGCGAAAATGTCGCAATCAATACTTCATTGTGGAAATGACAGTAGCCGAACGAATTCTTTTCACATGATTTTTGCATCTGACAATAAATTAATGTTTTAAAATTGTGTCGAAGGCTAAATCTCGGCGGTTAAGTTTTTCCGCTACGTCATATTATTCGTTAAACCTCAGCAACGGTGCTTTTTTCAAATTATCATCACACCTTCACGTTGTTTCACATTCGGAACGAAAGGAAAAAGCAACTGAGTTTAATATACTGTCGACAGGACAACTATTAAAGACGAAGCAGAATTTCCTACTACACAATGATGAGTTAGGCAAGAAATAGGCGGTGTTTGTTTTAAAGGAACGAGCTCGACATTCACATTAAGTGATCTGGAGAAAATTACGATAACAGTAATCAAGAGATTCTGACGACGTGTAGTTTCCATTAGCCCCGGAAGTGAGTGGAACGTCTCTAACCACCGTGTCACAGTTTTTGAACAAGTATCATCTCACAGTTTTCGTTATCAGATTCTATTCTTCAAACTTTATTTCTGTCTCAGTGTCATTAAACGTGCTGGTGAAATGGATTTCGATGTTATGAAAATTAATCTTCGTAGTGAAGAATCGAAATAAATACATGAGTGTTGAGTCTCTACCCCTTTTTTCGGGGATTCCAAGGCTGCGGATCATTGAACAGTGTGGTTATAATTAAACTTCCGGTATTTCCAAAAAATTAATGTTTGGCATCACGAAGGTTTGCGTCGGGGCCTGAGGGAAAAAGTACTTCTTATGTGGAAGATGACTGTGATCAGAATTATACCAAGAAGTGATCACAGAAGTGATTTAATGTTTGGTATCACGAAGTTTGCATCGGGGCCTGAGGGAAAAAGTACTTTATATGTGGAAGATATGTCAATGATCAGAATTCAGCCAAAAAGTGAGCACAGTGGTACCTACTGTGGTACATTTTCGAATAATTTTACCCAATTTTTGTAGCCCTTTCTTGTGTTTAAACCATCACTAGTGTAATATATGTCTTACATATTTATTAAACGTCTAAGAACCATAATTTAAATTATTTCTTTCCTCAATATGTTTCCAGTTACAAATGAATTTGTCCGAAATGATCGAAATTGTACCACCTTACCCTAACATCCCACTTACAAGAAACTTCTATGGCTCCTGAAATGTTTTGTTCGTTTAAAAATTACATTATTATTTCAGATGGTAGCACTCTCACCTTCATTTGCGATTCACACAAAATAAGGTATTGTTTCAAAACTCAAGAAGTTTGTTATGTGACTCCGGTTCAAAATATCTACTTTGTAAAACGTTCGTGTGACTGCATTTCTCGTATGCGCAGATACTCATTTATCACACTAGTCGCAAGTGAAACAAGTGATACACGTATTTTAAGTATGGGGCACAAAACAAAACGTGAACGATAACGTGATTGTCTTTGAAGCGTTGTGCTCCTTGCCGTGACTGTTGCATGAAACGCAGCGGTCAGAATTGCACTGAGTTTCCTCACCAATTTAAGCTTCTTGATAGTAACTGGTTGCGTCTTTGATTCTCGAGGGATACACGTATTTCGGCCTAAAAATCTAGCTTTAATCCCGCTGTTCAACTCCCATTTTCTTTCTTCCCTTTATATTCTTAACGTCATTCGCTGGTAACGACACTGGTATTTGTGACAAATCATGCACGGCTTATTTAAAAGTCTTGACGTGCAACTGCCAAGTCATATCACGGCTGAAGCCATTTCTATGACTTCATATGGTCCTAGGTGCCGCGTAAGGAAATCTTTCGTGTTACCCTTTGGTGTCTAATGTTCTGCCAGCATTACCCATTAATTGAATCTATGCTCAAGTAATTTACCGCAACATGTCTCACTTGTTATTGATGTCGGAGTGCTTCTATTAGTTTCTTCACCTGTTTTCAAATTTGAGATTTAATCACTTTAAATTGCAACGCCGTGTTTCTAAGATATACCACTTCATTCGGTGAAAGCACAACACTTCTATGTGCTTTGGAATGATACACAGATCTGAGGTAGATAAACGCGATGGCCGTTCATGTAAAAACGCAACTTCTTGCATGCAGTATAATGGACATGTTCTGTTGTTTCATTTAACTAGGAGTGGAAAGAGCTAATTCTGATCAGCCAAGCATAGCTTCTTAATCAACTTGGACATGAAGTTGGTGCCCCGATCTGATGCTGAGAATGCCTAACTTCAGTAACCATTTGTTTACCATTGCATGTCTCTACATGTCTGACTGCTGATTCGGGATTGCAACCATCACGAAATAAGGTGAAAAGTTATATAACACAGAAGTGTGTTACTAAGCTTCTCAAACAGTTTACTTCAGCTACTATTGCTCTTCATATAACTGCTGACCTTGTAAAGAAACGTATCAACCTCCTGACCGATTCTGCATATTTCCACTTAGTATGGTCCTAGGGAATAGTTTTCTGGGCTAACTAGTCACTTAGAAAGAAAGTATTGATTCCACAAAAGCGTTCACCCAAGGATGTTATGTAGGTACTTCTTCAAGGAGCTAGGTATTATAACTGCACCTCCACAGTAAATATATCAGTACTGAAATTCTTTATAAATAATCCATCAGAATTTGAGAAGAACGATGAAGCTCATATCTTCAATACTAGAGAAAAAGATGACATTCATTACCAATTGTTAAATATGTCTGTGGCTCAGAAAGGAGTTCAATATGCAACAACATGCATGAGTAGGACTAAAAATAATAACGTGTTCATTAATGTTAACACTAATAAGTATATATATCCTGTAAACTGATTCATTCCACATCATTCTGATAAAAGAATCGTTCAAATAACCTACGGAACATGTAACTAACTTACTAACTAACTAACTGACAAGTAACATGTAGTGGTTACCCACCAGTGTTATACTGGACCCAAAATATCCATTACCACGATTTTAAATGACCTGCATGCCTCCAGTACTCCTTACACCAAAACTCATTGATGATTGAGATCAGCATGCTGTGCGCACAGTTTATAATTTTTCACTTACTTGATGACATCCTGCCTCCTCATTCTCCTGCACAGTTTTCCTTCACCCTCCATAAACCGCTAATACATGATCTCTGTAAGTATTACTCAGCTACTCGATGACCAGATGTCCTTTTTCCTACGTGACCTGCTAACACATGGTTGAGTGCTCCCCTCAAAACTTTGTCCTTCGAAGGTGCTGGTATCACAACGTGTGACTAATCTTTCATCATTGTACACAATTACACAACAGCATCACATGTGTTGTAAACTGTAGCTGTGTCATTAATACACTCCTGGAAATGGAAAAAAGAACACATTGACACCGGTGTGTCAGACCCACCATACTTGCTCCGGACACTGCGAGAGGGCTGTACAAGCAATGATCACACGCACGGCACAGCGGACACACCAGGAATCGCGGTGTTGGCCGTCGAATGGCGCTAGCTGCGCAGCATTTGTGCACCGCCGCCGTCAGTGTCAGCCAGTTTGCCGTGGCATACGGAGCTCCATCGCAGTCTTTAACACTGGTAGCATTCCGCGACAGCGTGGACGTGAACCGTATGTGCAGTTGACGGACTTTGAGCGAGGGCGTATAGTGGGCATGCGGGAGGCCGGGTGGACGTACCGCCGAATTGCTCAACACGTGGGGCGTGAGGTCTCCACAGTACATCGATGTTGTCGCCAGTGGTCGGCGGAAGGTGCACGTGCCCGTCGACCTGGGACCGGACCGCAGCGACGCACGGATGCACGCCAAGACCGTAGGATCCTACACAGTGCCGTAGGGGACCGCACCGCCACTTCCCAGCAAATTAGGGACACTGTTGCTCCTGGGGTATCGGCGAGGACCATTTGCAACCGTCTCCATGAAGCTGGGCTACGGTCCCGCACACCGTTAGGCCGTCTTCCGCTCACGCCCCAACATCGTGCAGCCCGCCTCCAGTGGCGTCGCGACAGGCGTGAATGGATGGACAAATGGAGACGTGTCGTCTTCAGCGATGAGAGTCGCTTCTGCCTTGGTGCCAATGATGGTCGTATGCGTGTTTGGTGCCGTGCAGGGTAGCGCCACAATCAGGACTGCATACGACCGAGGCACACAGGGCCAACACCCGGCATCATGGTGTGGGGAGCGATCTCCTACACTGGCCGTACACCACTGGTGATCGTCGAGGGGACACTGAATAGTGCACGGTACATCCAAACCGTCATCGAACCCATCGTTCTACCATTCCTAGACCGGCAAGGGAACTTGCTGTTCCAACAGGACAATGCACGTCCGCATGTATCCCGTGCCACCCTACGTGTAAGTCAACTACCCTGGCCAGCAAGATCTCCGGATCTGTCCCCCATTGAGCATGTTTGGGACTGGATGAAGCGTCGTCTCACGCGGTCTGCACGTCCAGCACGAACGCTGGTCCAACTGAGGCGCCAGGTGGAAATGGCATGGCAAGCCGTTCCACAGGACTACATCCAGCATCTCTACGATCGTCTCCATGGGAGAATAGCAGCCTACATTGCTGCGAAAGGTGGATATACACTGTACTAGTGCCGACATTGTGCATGCTCTGTTGCCTGTGTCTATGTGCCTGTGGTTCTGTCAGTGTGATCATGTGATGTATCTGACCCCAGGAATGTGTCAATAAAGATTCCCCTTCCTGGGACAATGAATTCACGGTGTTCTTATTTCAATTTCCAGGAGTGTAATTGGCAGTCCATGCCAGCAGTCTGTGTTTCTTTCCACTCTTCAAGACGTCTGCCAAATGCTCGTGTGGCCCCAATCTTCCTGGTCAAGCAATTGGCATTGCTATCTTTCCTGCCTGGTTTGTGGATTACCTCACAGTCGAATTTACTCAACTTTAGTGTCTAACAGGTTAATCTATTTGAAGGGTCTTTCAGTTCTAGTAACATCTTTAACACTCCATGACGTGTTACAACTTTGAATTTCCTACCATGCAAGTAACTACGAAAGTAGGATACTGTACGTGATACTAGACATTTCATACTCCGTGGGTGACTAGTTCTGTTGAGCTTTACTAAACTGTTTCAGTGCGTTTGCTACTGGATGTTCCTTGACATGTATATCCTGACATAGAATACGTCCATTTTAATCTTATTAATACTCGATCCAGTAACCTCTGCAATGTGGGTGGTGCATTCTTAAACCTGAATGGCATCCGTCGATACTAATAGCTACCCCATGGACTGACAAACACAGTCTTTGGCCTATCTTTTGTAACCACCCCCAATTTGTGTTATCCACTCAGCTAATCCATCGTGAAGAAATATTTAACTAGACCCAGTTTATCCAAAGTATCTATTATCTTTAGTATAGGGTATGCGTCTGTGATTGTTGTTGCTTTTCAGTGTCAGTGACCACAACAAAATCTCTATTTCTACATGACATCTGATGACTTATTTGGAATAATCATGAGGGCAGCTACCACTGCACCTTTACTCTCCTTAACAATGCCATAAGCCAACTGCTGATTGACGAATTCTTCCATTATAGGTTGCAGGTATCCCATATGACGTTTTGCTGACTGGGGACGGGGGGGGGGGGAGGGGTTATTGGATATCAGGATTTTGTGCTGGGGTACAGATGTCACTGGTAATGGTCCACTAAGACCGAATAAATCCAAAAATCGTGTTAACGATGCTCCCATAGCTGCCTTATCCTTTCCTTTTAAATTATTCACTTTTTTGTGTAATGAAGATGTGTTGATGTTTTGCTAATAGCAGAGGTTTCCACTCCTCCTATCTAAATTGTTCTCATCTCGGACTTTCAGACTGACAATCTAAACTGTTTTCGCAGATCTGCTTTATCAGAGCCAGAAATATCTACATTCATCACAAACATTTGATCTCCACATACTTCCCGCAATATGCAATGTAAAACTGCCTCACCGTATTAAACCCCTATAAAAGTTTCTCAGTTTAACTGCAATTCCGTGGAAAGTTGTACAGGTGGTATACGGTACAATTGTTCATACTTTCCCGGCTGAGACTGCACTAGTTAAGCTAACCCTTAAACGGACTCTCTTAACGAATCGGCATGAGGAACGTTCTCCTACCTGTTTTCAGCGAATCTATGATAGATATTGCCCCTTGGAGCAGATTTTGTAGCGCAAAACATTCTTCAGAAGTCGCAAGCAGCCTACCTGTGATTATAAGTGGACATGCAGATGGGTAATTTACTGGGAATAAATCGGAGGATGCCATTGTGATGCCTTTAGTAGAAAACACCATAAAAAGTAACAATTTAATAGTCCGAAACAATTCATCTCAAAACGTTAATAAGTTTCACGAGCATGGCAAAGTCAAGTGTCATGTAAGAATGGGCTCTGAGTACATCATGTCACTGACTGGTGAAACTGGTACATGGCCAAAATCTCTTCTTAGTTCTTTGTATACCTTCGGTAATTTAACATTATTCATTTGTCTACTGAATAAATTGAATCGGTCATTTTAGGAACAGCATAACTCCATAAACGTATATTTTTCAGGAAAAATAAAAAAACTGTTTTTAATGGAATGTTCAACACATATCAAAAGCTGCTTCATACCTTTTAGAGAGTGTAGTTAGGTAAGTAATTTAATGTACAATACAATCTCCAGATCCTAGCAGACCCAGCCGAAGCAGTGATGAAAGTGATTGGAGTTACGTTTTTTCTAAATATAACTGAAATGCATGGGCAAATTTATTACTGAAACATCCTATTGTAATCAACTTAATAATAATTTTGCTTTCAAAAGATATGAAACATGTGAAAATTGATTTATACAGCAAACATACACAAATGTATGACGTTAGTAATATATTGCGTTTAACATTAACATTAATTTCAGACATCTAACATTTCTTAATTACACAACAACAATAATCTTATAATGTTATAACTTGGCAATGAAAATGCATGGCTGAGAACAGATGCTTCAAATTATCAATGATTCTCCAAAATTTCAGGGTAAAATTGCTGGTATTCTATAGAAATATACTACAAAATCTTCTTCACATCAGTATATTTAGCTTCAGTGTTTGACAGCTGCCTGCTGTATGCCTTTTTATGTGGTAAACACAAATTTCACTTCCCAGTACCCCGCAGGATGAATGTATGTTCTACTGCTATGATGATAAATGGATGCCAAGATGAGTGCTTGAATGCTTAATGTTGGTATCTGGAGTGCAGTACACTTGCCTCTGGAAAGATGTTCGCATCCAGTGAATTTACTACCATATTATAGAGAGGAGACCACCAGTCCTTGATGTTAATTACATCTTCGACGCCTACCATAGTAACCAAGAACTTCCCAGGGAGTCCTCACTTTACTGTTATCTCACTTACATTTTTTGGAAGATAAATTCGATAGTGCTTTGGCCAAAGCATCTTCACAACACCACTGCGGAGGAAAGAATGTGATCTCAGGGGAAAGAAGTACTGGATTTTATCTAAACGCTCTGTTTCTACGAGATCTGTTAAAACCTTACTGTGCTGTTATTCCTATTTTGAGAACCAAACCTATCACTAAAGAGATGAAGTTGCTTCACATTGTTTGGAACGCTGTTATCTATGTAATGCAGAAGAAAAGAAACTACTTCATTTGGTTCAGTGTAACCCTGGGTTTCGTCACAGAGGTAAAAATGACCTTTTCTTCATTTTGAATTCTGAATTTCAAAAACGTTGAGGTTTAACTGTTGAAGGTAAAACAACCACAGCACTGGAGTATTAGGCAGTGAAATAATCTGCATGTAGTTACATACTATAACAGGCACCTCTTCCCTTTCTCTGCAGAGATATGTTGAAGCTTGAGGAGTATTGTAAAAATTTTTATTTCTTCTTTTGTGGATCATTAATTCTGCTCCAGCAACCTTCTTTGTCTTCTCAGTAACGAACGCGGACTTCAGTTTCTGATCCAGAACTTTGCACGTACAGCAGGTATCCAACTGAGACCTCCCAAAACTAAGGTGAAAATGGTCTTTAAATTATTTACATGGTACTGATATATAATGTCTACGTCAGCATGTTTTTCCTTAAACATCTGAAACATGATTTTTAACTTTTAACTTTGTAACTTTGCATCGAGTTAATTTTTGATTCTGGAGGAATAGCGAGTCCGTTTTCTTGGAAAAGACTCAATATGTTGATGAGCGAGAATCTTAATTTCGACAGGCTTTGAATTTTCTGTGGGGTTTTCTCCTCTTAAATCAACTGAAGACTTACCGGCTATCAACAACTGTCTTAGACGACCGAGTCTACTGTCACCCTTCAGAACATGGAAAGCTATAAATGCTTTCTAGAAGACCTCTTTCGTTTCATCATTGAATATGATGAAGTACTTAAAACTGTGACTACGCTTAATGGGTGACACATTTTTAGACGGGTGAGGTCTTTGTGCATTGTTACAAGCGATGAGACCTTGGAAGTATATATCCTGTTCCTATTTGCTCTTGAAATTATTAAATCTATCTAACAAAGATGTCTGATGAAATATATCAACATCAGCAACACATGCTTTCTTACAATTGCGTTTCTTGCTGTTTTTCTTTCCGGAACTGTTTTTCCAGCATTGTTCATGTATTCACTTCATTGAGCACGAGCTTTTTTAATCAGCTCCCTCTTGTATTCAGCTTCATTCCTCACACCCCTCATTGGCTTTTGAGGGTTGTTTACTATAACAGACCTTTAAAATAAAACTGCTATCAAACTGCACCTTTTAATCATAGAAGGCAACCAAGACCAAGAAAGTCCTGTTCTGTCTAAAAGACAACCAACTCTTCAGCAATGACAAATTTTTGTATCAAACCATAAAATTACCAAATATGCAGCAACCAGTTGCAAAATCATGTTTTATTGATTCACTTTTGCAAATCGATCTCAACTGATTAACAGCCATCATTGGTGCTTTCAACGAATATGTGCCCTGAGTTGTCACTACTTATTCATCAAAACCATTCCACTGAACTACACACTGAGGCTGGAAACATGGTCCTGTATTCCCGCTGCAGACGTCAGCGACCATTCTGACACCATTCATAGCAACGGAACGGTTGGTCGCTATCAGGGGTGGTGGAATAGGGTAGTGAAGCTCAAGATGACGGTCAACATCACCCAAGATGGGGTGACAATGAGTTGGAGAACGGGTGCCTGATAGATGTCCAATGTGTCATTTTACAGTGGTCATGCCAATGCCCTGAGAGGGCATACACAGCTGACGTGGAAGGCGCTGTGGTCGATATGCGGCTCGACTGTGTGGTGCAAGTGAGGACGAGATGACACCAAAGGCAAGTCAAGACTGTAGATACCAGCAGGTCCACACCCTGCTGCGGTGGCTGCGCCACTTAGAAGCGGCAAAGTAGCCCAGTATGAGGCATGCCATGGCACACGAGCGACATGGACCCAGAGCCGAAGGAGCTGCTCACAGCAGCAATATCTGCCCACACGAGAAGAGGCTGGCAATCCAAAGGTTGCCTGCCCATGCAATTGCAGACTAGTGGCTGCAAGGCAAGGCCCTGAACAAGACATTTATGGTGGAAGGGTAGCTGAAGTAGGCCTCCTAGTGGCCTACTGGTCAGAGGATGCAAAAACCACAGCATGGAACGTGGCACCAGCAATAGGGCTGCAGTTACGAGTGGCTGAGTTCTGAGAGGGTGAACGACTGAGCCACATTGATTCATAGGCTCATACACTCATATACACATAGACTCATGCACTCGGGAACGATGACTGGCAGGCTGCAACATCTTGGATGTTGTAACCACCTGTTGTCAGGATGCAGTTCTTGTATCAGTAGGTGTCGCCGATGCAAATAACGTTTGGTCAGTTCAGATCTAACCTGGTTTTGCAGCCCCTCGCATGAGCTATGGCTGGTGCATGTAGATTAGAAAACTTAAAAATGGAAATCGATAGGTTAAAGTTAGATATAGTGGGAGTTAGTGAAGTTCAGTGGCGGGAGGAACAGCACTTCTTGTCGGGCGAATACAGGGTTATACATACAAAATCATATAGGCGCAATGCAGGAGTAGATTTAGAAATAAATCAAAAAAATAAGAACGCGGATAAGCTACTATGAACAGCATAGTGAACGCATTATTGTGGCCTAGATAGACACGAAACCCACACCCACCACAATTGTACAGGTTTATATGCCAGCTAGCTCTGCAGGTGATGAAGAGAAAGAAGAAATGCACAATGAGGCAAAAGAAATTATTC
The DNA here is from genome assembly GCF_021461385.2 of Schistocerca piceifrons. Lineage (NCBI taxonomy): Eukaryota > Metazoa > Arthropoda > Insecta > Orthoptera > Acrididae > Schistocerca > Schistocerca piceifrons. The sequence continues at coordinate 567,068,895 of NC_060149.1, forward strand.
ACGTAGCTTAATAGTCATGGGGGCTGTAATTCGATAGTAGGAAAAGGAAGAGAAGGAAAAATAGTAGGTGAATAAGGACTGGGGGAAAAGGATGAAAGAGAAAGCCACCTGATAGAATTTTGCATAGAGTGTAATTTAATTATAGCTGACACTTGGATGAAGAATCATGAAAGAAGGTTGTATACGGGGGAGGTTTCATGTTGATTATATAATGGTAAGACAGTGATTTTATTATACGGTTATAAATTGTAAGACATATCCAGGGGCAGACATGGACTCTGACCACATTTTATTGGTTATGAACTGTAGATTAAAACAGAAGAAAGTGCCAAAAGGTAGGAATTTAAGGAGATGGCACCTGGAGAAACTGAAAGAATCGGAGATTGTAGAGAGTTTTAGAGAGAGCATTAGGAAACGGCTCACAAGAACAAGGGAAAGGAATACAGTAGAAGAAGAATGGATAGCTTTAAGAAATGAAAGAATGAAGACAACAGAGGATCAAGTAGGTAAAAAGACGGAGGCTAGTAGAAATCCTTCGTAACACAAGAGGTATTGAATTTAACTGATGAAAGGAGAAAATCTGAAAATTCAATTAATGAAACGGCCTAAAAGGAATACAAACGTCTAAAAAAATGGGACTGACACGAAGCGTAAAATGGCTAAGCAGGAATGTCTAGAGGACAAATGTAAGGATTCAGAAGCATATATCACTAGCGGAAGAAAAGACGCCGCCTAAAGGGAAGTTAAAGAGACGTTTGGAGAGAAGAGAACCACCTGCACGAACATCAAAAGCTAAGATGGAAAACGATTCTTAAGCGAAGAAGGGAAGGTAGGAAGGTGGAAGGAGTATATAGAGGGTCTGAACAAAGGAGATGCACTTGAGGTCAATAGTATAGAAATGGAAGAATTTGACAGAACGCTGAAGGACATCATTACAACAAGATAGACAAGATAGACAACATTATGCTAGAACTACTGATAGCTTTGCGAGAGCCATCCCTTAACAGAACTCTTCCATCTCTAGAGCAAGATGCTTGAGACAGGCAAAATACCCTGTAACTTCAAGAAGAATATAATAATTCCAATTCCAGAGAAAGCAGGTGCTGGCAGGTGTAAATATTACCGAACTGTCAGTTCAATAAGTCATGGTTGCAATATACTAACACGAATTCATTGTACAAGGATGGAAGAACTGCTAGAAGCCGTTCTCACGGAAGAATAGTTTCATCAGACTTTAATCAGACTGAAGATTCCGGAGAAATGTAGGAACTTGTGAGGCAATACTAACCCTACAACATCTCATAGAAAATAGGTTAAGGAAAGATAGAACTACATTTATAGCATTTGTAGACTTAGAGAAAGCTTTTGACAGTGTTAACTGGAATAATACGCCCTTCCAAATTCTAAAGATGGCAGAGGCAAAATACTGGATGAGAAACGTTATTTCCCATTTGTACAGAAACCAGATGGCAGTTATAAGAGTTGAGGGGTATGAAAGGGAAGCGGTGGTTTAGGAGGAAGCAATACTTTAAAAATTAAGCAAATAACCTGAAACGGTTCTAGCATGTCAGGAGTATTACTAAATTAATATGTGTTGAATATCAGTTCGATAACTTTAACCATTTTCAAAATTTGGACGTTTTTCTGTAAAACTCATTGGCGCAACAGAAAAGAGCTAGAGACTTAAAAATTTATATTTAGATTCCTTTTTCATAATTATTTAATAGAAACAGTCTTCTGGATCTCACAAATTAAGATTTTAGTTGAAATTCATAATTTTCTGGTTTTTGTCTTAAAAATTAAGGAAGCAAGATAGATTAAGTAGGCTAATAAATAAGGCTAGGATGTTTATATTTAAGTAGAATGGAGATCCGCTATAACCATAAAGATGTGATAAGTTTCATTTGAATGACTATAAAACTACAGCGATAGCGTATCTCAAAAGGGCAAGTTCAGAGCTCGTCTACTGCGTGTAGTGTAATTAAATTAATTCTCTCGCCCAAAATATTTAACTTAGCCACGTCAAACTTTTATTGTGATTACTTACCTGTGTGTTGAATGCACATTTCAATTGAGAGCTTCATGGGCCATCAGCAAAAGAAGCTATGATTTATTCAATAACTCAATGTGGTGCATTACTAGCCCAGCGGCTAGTTGGGAGAGCCGATTTGATCAGGCGTTCCCTTAGCCGTCCGCACCGCGGCTTTATATATAAGAACGTGGCGCGTGGAAGCAAGGCCCCAGTTCCTTCCACACGCTGAATAGCACACCACCTGTGTCGGGAGTCGCGTCGCATCGGTATCATTGCTATAAACAGCCTCGGATGCCATACTAAGTTACTCGGGATAAGCGTAACCATGAAATCATTTTCGAGTGCAGTATTAATTCTGGGACTTTAATGACCTATCTTCAGTTTGCGTATGTCATATTTTCACGTGCCGCCGCGGGACAGACATTCTACCATTATTTAGCGTGGCGTTTGATGTACATTATCATCAAATTATGGCGAGCAGTCACTTAAACATTTAATTTGGACAGTTATAGTTGCATCAGCGCATTAGACTCTGAACTGCTCTGTTAGTCAGATTCTGTGGATTTTTTTTTTCATCTGTGACTTTCAGAATACAGAGAATTTTTAGAAAATCGTTTTTTGATTATGAATCCCAGACAATCTCCTGATTTCTCAGAGCTATAAGCTGTAGCTATAAGTGTGTTTCTCAGATGAAGTGGGCACTAGGAATTCTAATTACAAGCTTCACGTTTTGCTAATTACTTTCTGGTTGCCAATATTGTAGTTAGAGAGCCAGTGTTGAGAACGGCAAAACAACAGCATAAATAATAGGAACACTTATATAACAATTAATTCTAACCGCCGCCCCACATATGGTTAATTGGCCGTGAAGTGTTTCAACATTCAAACATTATTAATAACAATAATTCCACCCGCTGTCCCACATATGGTGCTAATCGGCCGGGAAATAAACTGAGTAAAAGTGAAAGTGATTTTTAAATATTCGGATTTGCGAGTGAAATGCGACACGCAACCGAGTAATAGAACAGTGAAGTGTTACGTGTGTATGTGGACGACGCAATTGGATTAACAACGCATCTGGATTGACGGAGCTGGCACTGAGTCTAGCGGCGCCTCATCGCAGTGTCCGCCGGAGCAGCCGGAGCTGCGCCTGCAGTTGCAGACCACGCAAACACACAACAGCCGTCGGAGTGCCGTCTGCAATTCAGCACGCTGGGTCGCATCAGTAATCCTGGTACGCCGCGCCGGCAACGCCATACGTCGTGCAGAAGGAACTAAGGTAAAGTGAAAAGCTGTTAAAAATTTTACTAACCTGCACTAAAAGACTGTCGGCGATGGAACCGCCAAAAGAAACTGAGATTAAACGTAAATCAGAACCTATGTCTGTTGAGGGAACTGTAAATCTAGACAACGGTTCAAGTGTAAATATGCATGAAAATAGTAATATTAAAGTGAAATATGAAGTATTGTCTCCTGACAGTAGTGTGAAAAGGGGCAATGATTCAATAATAGAGACCCCTGTAGTAAAGCAGAAATCAGAAATTGTTAATTTATTGGATGATAGTTTATCTGATGAGTTAAAAACGAAACAGTCATCAGAGGTAGTAGAGTTTAAACAGGAGAAGTTAGGTATGACTGATCAATCAGAAGTTTCATTTAGTTTTGATGATTCTGGTGTTGGAGCTAGTTTTTCATCACCTGAGTGTGATTAAAAGCCAACTAGTGAGCAACCCAAAGATACTGAGGCTATGGATTTAAATGTTATAATACAAGCAATAGCTACCAGTAATGCAAAAATGACAGCTGAATTAAAGTCTGAAATTGTGGCCAGCCAAACCAATTTTAATAAACGGTTTGAGGAAATGGACAATACCTTCAAGGCTGGTTGCAATAAGTTGAAAGAGGATCTGGACAGTTTAAATTATAAAATTGATTACAGCCATGAGGATATTAAGAAAAAGGTTGCTCAACAATTTTGTGAAATGTATAAAACAGTAAAATCCGAAGTTGCTGAGGTTCGCAAAGACTTCCAAATGGGATATGCGAAGCTGGAGCACAAGTTAACAGAAAAGATCGAGGCGGAACTGTGCTCAGATAGATTTAAAGATGTTAATATAAAAGTAAACATATGTCAAGCAGAAGTAAATGCAATCAAAACTGATACTACTCATATTGTGCAAAGAGTAGATAATGTCGAAATAAGAGTAGAAGATATTAGTACTAACATTGCTAACATTGAGAGTAAAGTAGCTTCAGTAACTTCCGGTAATGGTAGTATGCAACAAATTGTAGCTGCAAACGCCGATTTTATCGGGTGTCGGCAGTTCTTGCGGTTCGATCCAGATAAAAATATCCACCTGCTAGATTTCTGGAACGATTTTGATGATGTGATTCCACCAACTTGGTCTGAACGAGAGAAAATCTCATTTATTAGAAGCCATTTAGCAGGTGACGCCATGCATTGGTCAGCTGATGTTATGTTGAAGTGTAAAACATTAGCGGAGTTTAAAACAGCTTTCATTAATGAGTATTGGTCTAGCAGTAAGCAAAATGAAGTGTTGAGAGAATTTTGGAGTGGAAAACGCTTCAATGCAGGCAAGGAATCTATTAAAGAGTTTGCCACGTCATGGATCTCACGTTTGTCACATTTGGACGAAAAGCTAAAACCTGAAATGATAATACTAGGTCTTGAAGCCAAACTGCCATGGTATTGGCAAACTAGAATTATATCTGCCCCTAGAGACAATCTGGATCGTTTCATTGAGTATTTGGAACATGTGGAACGTGTTGCTGCCAATGAGGAGCAAGCACGTAATAACAGAAATGCTAATAACAATAGCAGTAATTTTAAGAACAAGCAGAATGGCAATGTAAACATCAGAACAGTAGGTGTTCGCCATCCTAAGAGAGGTAGGAATTGGAGAAATAATTATCAGAACCAACAATGGCATCCAAATGATAATAATTTTGTTCCAAACAAAATTATGCAGGTAAACAACAGTGCGGAAAGCGATGCTGTGTCAGTTAACTATAATGGAAATAAAGGAAGCAGTAGTAGGCCGAGGCAGGAAAACTAGTTCCCGTCTATGAGGACACTGGCGCTCACCAGGCGGCTACTTTTCCTAAGCCAGTAGTTACGGTAAATGGTAAGACAGATCAGAATACTCAAACTGAACATGTGGATGGAGTGTCGGTAGCATCAAAGGATACTACAGAAATATTAGCTCACTCACAGTATTTGATAGATACCGTGTTAGAGACGCTTTCTAAGTGGGAAGAGAAAGAGAAGGCGCAGCAGTGTAACGATAGGGAGGAGCTACAAAATACTGAATTGTCAGGTGAAGAAGCAGAAGAAATTCATGCTTATATTTACGATGAGGATGATGTGCTCGTATCTAAAGTGCCTGTGTAGGATGTTGATACTGTACTAATAGATTTAGGAAAGGAGGTAAGAGAGAATGTAGAGGGTAGCCTGTTGGGGGTCGATGAACCCAGTAGCTGTGACCAGTTGTCACTTGAGAAAGAACCCGACGATAATAGTAAAAGTGGTTTAGCTGTAACTAGTGTTATGCCCGGTCTGGAGGCGCAGAATCGCTCAGACTACAGTAATTTGGGTCATGTTCAGCAAACTAAATGTAATGAAGTCGTGCGGTGTTTCGATTTGAAATTAATAGACCGACTGGAAAAGGCAGCTGAAAATGTAATTCAGGAAACCCCTACACACTTTGACCTAAATGTAATGAAGACAGATGTCGATCACTTTAGTTGGAGACAAATCCAAAAGGAACTATTGGATGAATTTGAGGAAGCACCTGTACAAACTAGGATAAGCCACCCTATAATAATAGTGAATATGTTGGGTATCAATGTACGTTGTCTCTTAGACAGTGGAACTGAGGTGAGTGCGATATCTCAGTCCTTCTTTGATGCATTACCTGGTAAAGACAAACTTGCAGTAATGAGGGTATCAGGACTAAGAATAATTGGTGCTACTGGCAAGGTGTCAAAAACGGTAAAGCAAGAAGCTTTGCTGCCCTTTAACATTAATGATAATTTAATTGATCATCCATGTTTAATTGTAAACAATCTCAGTATTGAGGTTTTAATTGGCATAGATTTCTTGTCAATATATCAGAGTGTTGTTGACTTTGAAAGAAGCCAGTTAAAAATGGTCTTGCCAATAACCGGAGTAATCACAGTACCTTTTAATGATAAACATGTAGTAACTAATGATGAAACTTGGGAGCTGCCTATACGAGTTCTGAAAAATAGGAGGTATTGGGACGAATGTGTTAGTCTTAGTACAAGTAAGCTAAACACAGAAGAAGAAGAAGCAATTATTTTGGACAAAATAGAAGCTAAATTGCAGGAAATCGATAAAATTTCAGCTAATCAGAAGGAAGAACTGAGACAGGTTTTAAAAAGGCATCATAAGGTATTTGCAGATCGACCTGGCGTGGTCAAAGGTTATGAATGTCAATTAAAGGTGAAACCTGGCCAAGTGTTTTTCAGGAAGCCATACCAAATACATGTAGCTAGGAAGGAGGCGGTTCGAAAGCAGATACAGAGAATGCTAGAATGGGGTGTTATTGAAAAAGCGGTCAGTGAGTACAATAATCCTCTTGTTGTTGTACCAAAAAGAGACGGGAGTGTCAGATTGGTCTTGGACGCTCGTTGGTTGAATGAAATAGTGGTTAGGGAAAGTGATAGACCGCAGAACATGGACGAGTTATTGCAAAAGTTCCGGGGAGTAAAATTCTTAACTTCTATGGACATCACGTGTGGATATTGGAATTTGCCACTGGCGGAAAGTTCAAGGCAGTACACAGCTTTCTTGTACGAAGGAGTTTGTTACCAATAGCGTGTGGTACCTTTCGGACTTAATATCTCTGTTTGTGCCTTCGTAAGTGTGATGTGCCATGTTTTAGGACCAGCCTTAAGTAATAAAATAACAGTCTACGTAGATGATCTGTTAATAGCAACTCCTACCTGGGAAGAACACATAGCTTTATTAGAGGAAGTGTTAGAGGCTATAGAGAGAGGTGGCATGAAACTAAAGATTGAAAAGACAGAGTGCGTTAAAGAGGAAATAGGTTTCTTGGGATATATGATAAGTGGAAAAGGTATTCTGCCTGACCCAAGCAAGCTAGCAGTCATTGAAAAATTTGAGGCTCCCAGGAACAAGAAGCAGTTGAGATCGATGTTCGGTCTCTTCGGCTTCTATAGGCGTTTTGTTAGTGATCAGGCTTTTAATGCGCCCTGTCTTCACCTCCTGCTGAAAAAGAATACCCCTTGGGTTTGGACAGCAGAATGTCAACAGGCGTTCGAGGTGCTTAAACAATCTTTAATTAATAGTCCTATTTTACATCATCCTCATTTTGAAAAACCATTCTGTATGTCTGTTGATGCTAGTGGCTATGGTATAGCTGTGGAGGTATTCCAAGTAGAAATAGAGAACGAACAAGAAGTGCACAAGACTATAGCGTTCGCAAGTCGATCTTTACAGGCAGCAGAGAGAAAATATGGCATCTCAGAACTGGAAGCATTGGCAATTGTATTTGGGGTACAGAAGTTTGAGAAGTATCTATTAGGTCACAAGATAATCGTTTACAGTGACCATAAGGCGTTGACCTATTTAAAGACCTGTAAGTTGAGGAATGCCCGTTTGGTAAGATGGTCATTGTATCTACAGCAGTTTGACCTTGAGATTAGATATATTCAAGGGGAAGACAATCTGGTAGCTGATGGGTTATCTAGAAGTGTGGAGCTCTGTGATGACGCGGGAATTACAGCAACAGACCTAAATGAAGTACGAATGTTTGCGTTGCACGAAGTAAAGGAAGAAAGTGCATTAAAGAGGGTGATTAAGAACTTGAGACGTGAGCAGAATGCAGATGACCAGCTGAAATTAGTGAAGAGCTATTTAGGAGATGCGAACTATCCAAAGGTTTCGCAATACTATTGTCTGCATAAAGGTATTCTGTTTAGGAGGAAAAAGGTAGGTGTTTCTGAGTGGAAGCTGTGCTTTCCCTCACAACATGTAGACTTACTAATCGACTATGTACACCTGAGGTATGGGCACTATGGTGCAAAGAAGTGCACTGCAAAATTAAAAGAGAAGGTTATGTTTGACAACATGTACCACCGTGTGGCCAAGCGTCTAGCATCCTGTGTGGTGTGCCAGAAAGTCCGTGCAGCTAACACCAGAATACAAGGGGATATGCATTCAGTAGAGCCAACTGAAACCCTAGAATTACTGGCTTGTGATTTGTTTGGCCCTCCTCCTGTTTCGAGAGGTGGTTGCACCCATGTTTTTGTTGTTGCGGATGGATTCAGTAAATATGTTAAGCTATAGCCAATTAAAAGAGCAAATGCAAAAACATTGGTAGAAAAGTTGGAAAAAGATTTCTTCGTGAACGTTGGCGTTCCGAAGAATTTGCTGTCAGACAATGGGCCTCAATTTACTTCTGAATGATTTAAGGAATGTCTAGATAAGGCCGGCGTGAAACATCTGAAAATATCTGCGTATTTCCCCCAAAGAAATATGAGTGAACGTATTATGAGAGAATTGAATAGGCTTTGCAGAACTTATTGTGCTCGGAACCACTCAAGTTGGGCAGAGCACATTAAGTATTTTGAGAATGTAATTGACAACTTAAGACATGATGCAACTGGTTTTGCACCTTGCGAATTGATGTTTGGCCAAGAACCGCACAATGTGATTGCAGATATGGTAGGATTCCCTATTCTAACGCAAATATCCACAGACGAGAAGAAATTAAAGGCTAGGGCAAATATAAGAAAAAGAGCGTTGGAAAGGAAGAAGCGTCATGACGCAAAAGCTGTACCCACTAGTTTTGAAATAGGTCAGTTAGTCCTTGTCAAAGCCAAGGATAAATCAAAGAAAATAAATGCAGAAACAAAGAAATTCATGTTCCTATACCAAGGACCTTTCAGGATCATAGGAAAACCACATGCCAATGCATATAGGCTAGAGTACCCTAAAAGTAAAAAGCTATTAGGTCTCAGGAACGTGATCGACCTAAAGAAATTCATAGGTAGTGAACGAATGCTGTAGGGAGGAGGTTGTTCTGTAACCTCTACACAGTGTGGCAGCTGTGCAGTCCCAGTTGTGTGAGATCTTCTTTCCCATTTCAGGTCTCACTCAATCTTCACCTTTCCTGTCCCCAAAAATTTCGACCTCTTCTTTCCAACACAAAATCTTCCGTTATGGTTATCAAGGCAATAATGCTGTAGGGAGGAGGTTGTTCTGTAACCTCTACACAGTGCGGCAGCTGTGCAGTCCCAGCTGTGTGAGATCTTCTTTCCTTTTCAGGTCTCACTCATTCTTCATCTTTCCTATCCATCAAAATTTCGGCGCTTACTCTCAAATACTAAAATTTTCCGTCATGACTATCAAGCCATGAGTTCTGGAACCATTCTATCCACCGATTAGTGAAGAAAAATACCTAATGTGACAAACCTAACAGTGACGTAAACAACAGAGGAGTATGATGTAATTAAGATACAAATGTATTTGAGTAACAAGTATGTATAGAACCCTGGTAATATTATAAGTAGAAAGTTGTTGTTTTATTGGAAATGGACCACCAACAGTAATTTAAAAAAGATATACAAGTTCGTGTATAAGCAAGACCTGAAGTTGCAGTGAAACCTAGTGTATGCATTAGAGCTAACTAAGAAATAGTAAGAGAGGGTGCTTAGTGTTATGGAAAATTATGCAGATAAGTTGTAAGAATGAACTCACCTTGTGTAGCAAGGAATGACAGTATAATAGAATTGAGCAGTGTTTGTGGTTGAGACGTGAAGGACACGTCCCTGAAGTATTTATAAGGTTGGAGCTGGCCATTAATTGGTGTAATGCGTGACAGGACACACCTACACGTATTGAGGTTATGAGTTGGAGGCGTGAATGCGACCATAGGTACCCTTATGTTAGATGATACAGAGTAGCTCATGGTGACCTATAGGTTTAAGGAATTTAGCATTACGCTCGTCCATAATTACTTGATGCACTTTAGTGATAAGTCGAGAGAGACTACCTGTGGTTTCAGCGTTCGAGCCGGCCGAAGTGGCCGTGCGGTTAAAGGCGCTGCAGTCTGGAACCGCAAGACTGCTACGGTCGCAGGTTCGAATCCTGCCTCGGGCATGGATGTTTGTGATGTCCTTAGGTTAGTTAGGTTTAACTAGTTCTAAGTTCTAGGGGACTAATGACCTCAGCAGTTGAGTCCCATAGTGCTCAGAGCCATTTGAACCATTTTAATCAGCGTTCGATCGAGTGGAAATGGATTGCCACGTGAGCAAACTGATCAGCTGCAATACACTATAGATATGAAATAAATGTGCTATCCTATGCTTTAAATGTTAATAGAGTGAGTGTTAAATAAGTACATACACTAGCGACATATTTGAGTAACATAATGGCAGACGTGAAGCATTATTAATAGCTCAGCATAAATACCCTTCGATGAAGTAAGTACATAATTGCAACTGACACAGCAGCAGAGGACCAATAAATGGATTTAGTAGTCAACTAAACGTAGTGTGTTTTGAACACTCGGAATTGTACTATTACCAAAAGTTACTCTCATGTACAAAGAAGCTGAGAAAACAACCACTAATCAAATATACTCATACTATCTCTAAGAATAAGGTAATCAAAGATGAGTCAGCTAAGTGAATAAAATATAGATGTGTCAGGAATGTACCGAGCATTGGTTCAGTGTTCCGGCCCAGAAATAATAAATTGAAATTAAATAGGATTCATGATTGTATGCCTTCAGCATAAATTTTCTCTAGTACGTGACTAACGGCGTTTTGAGCCATTTGTTTATCGATTTTATGACTATTAAGTAACCATGAGAGTAAAATTAAAAAGGTTCTGTTAACTTTGTTCCAGTAACATATTGGAAGATAAAATGTATATCCCCATTTCATTGTGGCCCACCCATAGATATTAAGTGAACAGAGTCTGAGGCACTCTTATTGTTTGTTCTACAGGACAAACTAGATAATGGCAGCCTGGTAGCTGCATGAAAACGTGGAGTGACTTGGACACAACTCACAGTGACCCCTCCCCTTTCCCCATGTAATTTAGAGTGAACGTGAAGGACGCACACCATAGCAACTTCCCCTCCTCTACCCTTGTGAATGGAAGTGTAGAACGCCAGCCAAAGCGGCTACAACCACATGTGTAAAAATTATTTGTGGAATTTTCTTTCAGGTTTAGGCAAGACTGCTAAGATATAATCATCTGTTTATGTATCTTGAATAACTGTTATTTTCTTTGAACTTGTGTATGTAAAAATGTATTTAATGGATTTAAGATTTTCATAATTTTACATATTTTTATGTGTTTGTTTGTCTAAGGCAATATGTATGCCAAAGTGTTTCATTGATTTTGCTTAAATTTTGAGCGATAATATTGTTTAAGAGGCAGTGAACATGCCAGTAATTTAAATAATTAAAGTAGGTAATCAGTTCTCTCTTAATATTTATATATGTTTACAATTCAATTTTAATTTTTCATAGGGAGTTAAGCTGTACTCTTGCTTCCCTTTTTGTAATTAATTTTTTTTTCGTTCATTGACATTAAAAAAAAAATTAAGTAGAGGGTGATGTAGGGAAGCAGCCTACTCACGCCGTAGTAAATTCACAGCAGTCTTTCCATTGTGTGCCAGCCTAGTCCGCTGTAACTAGCTCTGACGTCATAAATGTTGCGCAATACTTTAAAAATTAAGCAAATAACCTGAAACGGTTCTAGCACGTCAGGAGTAATACTAAATTAATGAGTGTTGAATATCAGTTTGATAACTTTTACCATTTTCAAAATTTGGACGTTTTTCTGTAAAACTCATTGGCGCAACAGAAAAGAGCTAGAGACTTAAAAATTTATATTTAGATTCCTTTTTCATAATTATTTAATACAAACAGTCTTCTGGATCTCACAAATTAAGATTTTAGTTGAAATTCGTAATTTTCTGGTTTTTGTCTTAAAAATTAAGGAAGCAAGATAGATTAAGTAGGCTAATAAATAAGGCTAGGATGTTTATATTTAAGTAGAATGGAGATCCGCTATAACCATAAAGATGTGATAGGTTTCATTTGAATGACTATAAAACTATAGCGATAGCGTACCTCCAAAGGGCAAGTTCAGAGCTCGTCTACTGCGTGTAGTGTAATTAAATTAATTCTCTCGCCCAAAATATTTAACTTAGCCACGTCAAACTTTTATAGTTTTATAGTTGCATCAGCGCATTAGACTCTGAACTGCTCTGTTAGTCAGATTCTGTGGAGTTTTTTTTTCATCTGTGACTTTCAGAATACAGAGAATTTTTAGAAAATCGTTTTTTGATTATGAATCCCAGACAATCTCCTAATTTCTCAGAGCTATAAGCTGTAGCTATAAGTGTGTTTCTCAGATGAAGTGGGCACTAGGAATTCTAATTACAGGCTTCACGTTTTGCTAATCACTTTCTGGTTGCCAATATTGTAGTTAGAGAGCCAGTGTTGAGAACGGCAAAACAACAGCATAAATAATAGGAACACTTATATAACAATTAATTCTAACCGCCGCCCCACATATGGTTAATCGGCCGTGAAGTGTTTCAACATTCAAACATTATTAATAACAATAATTCCACCCGCCGCCCCACAATTTCCTCTTTTCAAAAAGTGCTCATAGCTCTTACGTATACGTTTTACAGCCCATGTTTATTAGACACTTTTTCTTGTTTTGGTCCTTATTACTGCCACTGAATGCTGCCTACCGTACAGTCTTAGACAATACCATTAAATGTATTCGGCTATCAGAGGTTTCAGAACGGTTTTCTCTTGCAGCTTCCGACTCGCTCGTTTCCCGTGCAGGGACACTTATCTCAAGTTGACATATTTTTCCTTCTCCATTATCCTATAAAGTTTGTAACACCATCACAGAATCACCCCGTATACACATACATTTACAGGTGCTGGCACCTATAACTTACGCCGGCCGGAGTGGGCGTGCGGTTCTAGGCGCTAGAGTCTGGAGTCGAGCGACCGCTACGGTCGCAGGTTCGAATCCTGCCTCGGGCATGGATGTGTGTGATGTCCTTAGGTTAGTCAGGTTTAATTAGTTCTAAGTCGCATAGTGCTCAGAGCCATTTTGAACCTATAACTTAGAAATTCTTTAGCGTCGTTGGATGACGTTTCCGGGCATGGGTTCCTGTTCAAAATATTATGTATCCACTCAGCCGATCAGGCATGTGGTGGGAAGGATCTATTTACACTCGATATCCCCAAAAATACATTATTCACAGCGATATATTTATTAATCCGAAATTGTCTTCCCAGGGCGCTGGCAGGTCAGTCGGGTCTGCAGTTGACGGAATCTGTCAGCAGCAGCAGGCAGGCGTGTGCACGGCAGTCAATGTGTGTGGAGGACATCTCGGGCGACAGGCTTTACGTCACACCCGGTCGGTGCCCTCAGGCCTCATATCCAGCGCAGCTAGCGGAGGACGGCTGTGGACAGCAGGTCTGTGGACTGATCTTTGGAGCGCTCACATGTCGAAGATTTGCGCCCAGGATATACGTTCTCCACCCCAACCTAAAGTACTCGTCGTGTAGAAGTCAACCCGTTGCCTCAAATCTACATCTACATCCATACTCCACAAGCCACTTGACGGTGTGTGGCGGAGGGTACCTTGAGTACCTCTATCGGTTCTCCCTTCTATTCCAGTCTCGTATTGTTCGTGGAAAGAAGAATTGTCGGTATGCCTCTGTGTGGGCTCTAATCCCTCTGGTCTCTTCGCGAGATATACGTAGGAAGGAGCAATATACTGCTTGACTCCTCGGTGAAGGTATGTTCTCGAAACTTGAACAAAAGCCCGTACCGAGCTACTGAGCGTCTGTCCTGCAGAGTCTTCCACTGGAGTTTATCTAACATCTCCGTAACGCTTTCGCGATTACTAAATGATCCTATAACGAAGCGCGCTGCTCTCCGTTGGATCTTCTGTATCTCTTCTATTAACCCTATCTGGTACGGATCCCACACTGCTGAGCAGTTTTCAAGCAGTGTCGGCTGCAGAAACGGAGTGAGCAGCAAGAATGGCTCCTCTCTCGACCGAGAATGGCGATCAGTTTCTTGTTACCGCTGGTCAAGTTTCCAGCAGGCCAGCAGACAGATGACGTCTGTGCACCCAGTCAGTGACGACCAGGATTGTCACTGAATCATGCAGTGGCAGAACCTCTAGCAAGAAATGAGAATCCGTAGAAGACTGTGTATGATTAGGCGCGCAGAGGGTCGATTCACATGACCTCCCCTCAATCACATTACAAGTGCACCTGAGATCATTGTTTAAGAAAGCGTAGTGCTTATGCTGGTGCTTTCTCTGCCCTCTACTACGGTAAGAGTAGCAGTGACATCATGTGTACTGGTTTTCTCGTGTGGTCAGATCACCTAGTGGCTTCAGACCTTCGTAACTTCGTTTTTCAGATGCTCTTTCGTGCTGCATCAGTGGCTGAATGTTTACTGTTGCGTTATAAGTGGGCTTTCTTGGGAAATTCTCCTCGATCACCAGTATGACGGCATCTATCTGCTACCACAGAGCCGTTTTGCTTCGTACGCAGACTTTGGTGCTCGGCCTGTCCCACTTGCTGCCATAGCGTCCGCGTTCACCGCTTCCTGCTCATCATTTCATATATCGGTCATGGATTCAGGCAGTTTGTCTTCTGCCGTCACCAGTGAAGAATTTAAACAAATCTTTAGAGTTCACCTGCCACACTGCTCTGGGGCGGGGGGCAATAATACGTACGGGTTGTCCCAGGAAGAATGGTCAATATCCAGAGATATCACGGAGACGATTATCTGAAGAGAAAAATCTATTAAACATCGCCTCTAAAATACATAAGAGCTGCGAGCACTTCATATTTGACACAGTGAAGCAAATCTCTTCTAATACGTGCTGTTTGCTTTCAGTATTTTGCGAGAAAGTGGTAACGACTAAAACAAGAAACAATTGTCACGCAAACACTGTTACAAAATGCGTATCTTGACCGCTATGAACAATTCTTCAGTGCAAAATATGTTTTTTACAATAGTGATGTTGAACAAGTGCTAATAGCTCTTAAGGAATGCACATTAGAACCCATGGTTACTAGAAACTTTATTCTTGTTTTGATCCACACAACCACCTCTCAGAATATGGAAAGCAAAGAGCTTACAGTAGAAGAGATTCGTTTTAATGTATCGAAGATGAAGAACTGCTCATAGCTCTTGAGATGTACATTTTAATAGACTTTGGTGCGTCGAATGATTTTCCCTGTCATATCCCTGAAAACTACCCGTGTGTCCTGGGACGCCCTCTACATACAAGGTGTACCTCCCAAGAGTCGTCACGCATATTTTCTCTTGTGTTTTGACAGATATTTCCAATTCTGTTCTTACGATGTATAGCAGGAGTCGGCTCAAATAAATGCTCCTCATCATGTCTTTCATGCGACGCTACACGTCGATGGAAAGCGTCGGTTTGTTTCCCATTACAGACAAAATTATTTTTGAAATGAAATTTTACTTTCACATTCGACAGAGCGGTCCCAAACTAGTTTAGTGGGATAATCGTTTTATTGATATGCATAAACAGGGACAGTGAAAGACGAGGAACAAGCGGTACTTCAGCTGCAACAGCACTGTCCTGGCCTCGAGGGATTAGCCGAGCGGTCTAAGGCGCTGCTGTGATGGACTGTGCGGCTGGTTCCGGCGGAGGTTCGAGTCCTCCCTCGGGCATGGTTGTGTGTGTTTGTCCTTAGGATAATTTAGGTTAAGTAGTGTGTAAGCTTAGGGACTGATGACCTTAGCAGTTAAGTCCCATAAGATTTCACACACATTTTTGAACTGTCCTGGGTCGCAGTAGCTGCTACTGCCATGTAGAAGCGTGCTGCCCAGTCACTGCTGGAGAGCTGGCTAGTGCTCGTGTTTTACTATCCCTCTTGATATTTATAGGTAAAACGAATAGCGCAATTAATTTGGTAGTGCGATTAAAATTACGATTTAAAAATATTTTTGTTTGAAACTGGAAACAAAACGACACATTCCGTCGACGCTGAGTGTCGCATGAAACATGTGACGAGCACAGTTTCTCTGGGGTGACCCCAGCTACGCAGTGCACAAACGAAATTGCAGGTGCCTGCTGGAACATCAGAGAAAATGAGCCTCACGACAGTTAGGAGAGACACCCTGTATTTACAGGGTGTAACGGTTACAAGTGCAGATATTTTTATATGTGGTACCTTAATATGTGCACGCGTCAGCGTGTTCGTTGTTTTTTCTCTGTGTCAAACGGTCTTGCCACAAACACTTCATAAACTGTACGACCAGATGTTTTATGCGATATCATACTGCACCACTAAGTGGGCTATGCCTATCAGTACAGACTAACCGTTCTGCATCCACGCATCCACATTTCAACGCCTGACCTGCTGTCCAGGGGAAAATACGCATTAATGGCTTGCCGTTTCCACAGGTACCGTATTTTATGGACTATAAGACGCTATGGACTATAAGACGCAATTTTTTCAAAAATAACATTTTTACCATTTTTGTTATTAGACTGCAAAACCAGACTAAAGAATTCTTAGTTTTTAAAATCGAACTAACCGTTAAAATCCCTGAAATCATCATGTGAACCTTCTTCTTCTTCTTCTTCCTCCTCGTCGTCATCCTTGTTGTCTTCATATATAAGATGTTCTTCACCGTTATCGAGAACGTTACTTCTGCCGCACTTCTTGAATAACTTAACAGTAAGGTCTTCTCTCAATCTAGAACACACTGTTTTATTCACTGACACGCCTGTTTGAATGTAGGTCGTTTTAAAATAAGTCGTGTTGGGTTTCATCCATCATCCATTTGTTCCAGTCCTCTCTCATAAACAATCTAAATAGTTTATTTATTGAGACAGCAAGATGTTGCAATAGTGAATCAAGTCCCCCTGAAATAGCAGCAAGCTCTGTATTTCCTTGCCTCCGTTTCCGTTTCACATAATTTTTCAAATGACTACTAAACTAATCTAACGCAAGAAGAGAACTATTCTTCAATAAAGCCAATAAAGCACCTTTCCTTATCTCCGAAACTCTCGTGATCCATGGTTTTATACCAGCCCTTCCCATCCTAGTACTGTGCACTATTTCATGACCACATGGTTTTATAGTTACAGTTTTGGCACCTTTCATGACAACAGTTCTGTTGATCGTCACGTCAAATGTAAGAGAAGTTTCATCCATATTCGTTATTTGGCTTATTCCCACTCTGGTTTGGTTTCGATGTTGAATAATAAAGAGATGGAAAGATATTTTCTCTTCATACTCCTGTGGAATTTTCTGAGATATTTTGGTTTTGGTTCTCATACTGAGTCCACGACGCTTCATAAACCTGTACCACCAACAAAGTCCACCTTTAAAGTCTGTTAAGATCCACTATAGCGCTAGCTTACGAGCGTGTATTTGAATCATTTTTCTAATTATTTTGAATGCCATTTTGATAGTGCCCTTGAATCCCGTTCAACCAGTCATTTTATAGTTCTGGATATTTTGCATTCAGTACTTTATTTGCACATTTGGTCTTCCTCATTTTTTTCTGTTCATCTTTATTAGTCCGCCAATCGCGAATGGTTTTTTCTGTTGGTGGACGGCTGAAATGCGGCTCAACTGAGCTGTTTCCATGTTCTTCTTCATTTTATAGGCAGCATCATATGAATATCTTTTCTTTTCTTCAGTTACGAAACTAGTTACTAACCAAAAGATGGTGCTGTTACCGATAAGACAAATCACTGTCAGTTCAAGTTCACTGGCGCCGTAGATTTCAAAGACGCATCATAGGCCGAATAGTGTTCTGGGTTTGGATGACGGGGTGGGAAGGCGACAGTGTTAGCAAGATTGTGAATCCCTGCAACTCATGTTCGTCTCATAGGTGCACTGTTGCTGCCAGTTGCATCCAATGTTGCCAGATAGAGGTAGGTTTCCCGCAGCATCGAATATATGGCCATTTATAAGAATGTCGGGAATTTTAAATCAGATACTGGACATTTTTGTATTAATTTGAAATATAAGACGTACCTGAATTTTGGAGGCAATTTCTCGAAGCAAAAAGTGCGTCTTATAGTCCGTAAAATACGGTACTTGTAGGTACTAACAAACCTAAAAGCATATTACTCCTAATAGCTATAATTATTAGCCTGCAAAAGAAGTGAATACTGATGTAATGTTGTTCAGTTCACTGTCCTCAGTCACCAACAAAATTATATGCACTTATACCTGTAACACCCGTCTATATGCATTTGCACTGGTTGAGTTCCTGGCATTTCCCAGGTACGTATTTGTTCCAGTCCTCTAATAGTCTATCTCGTCTTTCCATCTCTCTCTGTCTATCTCCTCCACCCCCCTCCCCACCCCCTGTCAGGCCATCTCCTCCACCTTCTCTGTCTGTTCACCTCTTCCCACTCCTCTCTCTGTCCATCTGCTCCTCCTCCATCTCCCTGCCTTCTCTTTCGTCCCCCTCTGTCCACCTGCTCCTTCCCACTTCCTCCATCGCCTCCTTCCCCCTCTGTGCATCACCCACCCCTCTCCCTGTTCATCACCTCCTCCACCCTCTCGCAGTTCATCTCCTCATCTGTCTTTCCAGTTCCTCCTCTTTCTTTTCTCTCTCCACCTCCCCCTCTCCCCTTTCTTTGTCCATCACCCTCCTCTTCCGCTTTTCTATCCATTTTCTCCTCCCTTGCACACTCTTGATATACTCCACCTTCCCTTCTATGTCCACCTCATAATCCCCACTTTTCTGTTCATCTCCTCTTTCCTTCCCCTGTCCATCTCCTTCTCTTCCCTCTCTCTGCCAACTTCCCCCTCTCCCTATCTCTGTCAGTCTCTTTCTCCTCAGTGTGTGTTCATCTCCTTGAGACCCCTTCTCTCTCTACATTATGACCTCCACTCAGAAATGGAGCTGGTAGTTCTTATCCCCACAGCATTTGTTTTCAGATGTGTATCAAATTTAATTGAAATCGTTCGAGAGGCTTAGAATGAGCATTTTTCTCCATGTACACACATGTTGGACATATTTCACAAATATTCAAGATATTCCAGACGTATTTACGCACATATTCCACCTGTATGTCTAGTGAATTTTAGCCCTGCAGTTACATTTTCACGGACTTCATTGTTTATCATGTCGCATCTTCTGAACTGTTTCGTATAATGATATGATTTTACAGATATATCCAGTGGTATATGTGGGTACTGTCCACTAAATTTGTTCTGAATAGATTTAGTAGTAAGAAAGTAATAAATTAAAACATCATACGTGATGCGGCAGTTTTTCACTCATCTCAGTGTTAATGACTTCATACCTCCTGAACCATCTGTCACATAATAATATAATTTTGCTGGTACATTCAGCGGTGTATGAAAATAATGTCTCCAATATGTGTCGTGATTAGAATTGGTAGTGAGAGAAGTAAGAAATTAAAAGTCATGTTTCATACTGCAGTTTTTCCGCATCAACAGCGAAAATGTAGTACATGATAAACTTTTTTCCTTTCATCAATTTGCGATGGTTATCAGCGAGATGAAGTTTCGTAAAGGTTTGCAGTTATGTGCAAAGTCCGTTGCAAGTCTCTAAGTGCTTTCATTCTCAAGTACTGGAAGAATGTAATATTGGTATTCGCGAGTTGTCTACACTGCTTTTCTACACCGACTGACCCTCTTTTGATAGGTAGGTAGCCCTCAGCCCAGAGTGATTCTTTGCAGACAGTAAGTGATATGTCTATCAAGTTTGTTTGAAATCGATCCAGTAGTTTAGGAGGAGATGAGGAACATACTTACACAAAAAATACATACATTTTTGTGCTGATGACAATAAGCGAATTGGATATCGAAATCAGCAAGATGATATTTGCGTATGCTGTGTATCACAAAGATTATAGTTTTAATGAGTAAAAATAAGGAAAGGTGGATTACTAGTTCTTCAGACGAATGACCAAACAAGCCATGTTGCTGCACCTTTAGTTAGACGTTACATGTTATAGCATCACAGGTCGGCATTACTTTGTAGAACTGTATCTTACTGCAAGGTGGTCGCACACAATGCACAGTTACTGTAAGAGTAACGAAAGATTTAGGGGTTCAAAAGAGGCAAGGCCAATTTTTCCCATGTGCTGTCCACGAATGGAATGAGTTTCGTCTTACATTTCGACTAGGGTAGCGTATAAACTGAGATGACAGAAATCAATGGATAGCGATATGCGCTTATAGAGCTGGCGGTATTACCACGTAAAGAAGATATAAAGGGGCAGTGCATTGGCACAGCTGTCAGTTGTACTAAGGTGATTCATGTGAAACGGTTTCCGACGTCGTTATTGCCGCGCGATAGAAAGTAACAGACTTTGAATGCGGAGTGGTGGTTAATTCTAAACGCATGGGACGTACCATTTCGGGAATAGGTAGGGAATTCAATATTCCGTAGCCCACAGTGTCAAGACTGCCGAGAATGCCAAATCTGTGGCATTATCTCTCACCCCAGACAATGCACTGGTCGACGGCCTTCATTTAACGACCGAGAACAGTGGCGTTTGTTTAGAGTTGTCAATGCTGATAGACATGCAACATTGTAAGCAATAATCGCAGAAGTCAATAGGGGACGTATGACGAACATATTCGTTAGAACAGTGCAACGAAATTTAATGTTAATTGGCTGTATCAGCAGACGACCGACGTAAGTGCCTTTAATGTCACGACGTCCGTTGCAGCGCCTCTATGACCTATCAGTTAAACCATCGACTGCCGGAAAACCGTGGCCTGATCAGTTTACTCCCGACCTCAGTTGGTAAGAACTGATGGTGGGGTTCGGGTGTAGCTCAGATCCCACGATGCCATGGAATAAAGTTGTTAACAAGGCATTGTGCATGCTGATGGTGGCTCTATAATTGTATGGGCTGTGTCCTGTGTCCTCTGGTCGAGCTGAACTGATCATTGACTAGAAATAGTTATTTTGGCTACTTGTAGGCCATTTGCAGCCAATAATGGACTTTATACTCCGAAACAAAGATGGAATTTTTACAGATGACAATGCCCCATGGCACTGGGCCACAACTACTCGTGATTGGTTTGAAGAACATTCGGAACAATTTGAACGAATTATTTGGCCACCCCACGACCGCTGCGGTCGCAGGTTCGAACCCTGCCTGGGGCATGGATGTGTGTGATGTCCTTAGGTTAGTTAGGTTTAAGTAGTTCTAAGTTCTAGGGGACTAATGACCGCAGATGTTGAGTGCTATAGTGCTCAGAGCCAACCCCCAACAGCGAAACCGTAACGTACAGGATTTTTTCACCTAGTACGTTCTATATGTTGTACATATTTACACCCAGTCCTTGCACCAATCGTCTATCCTCTGCTGGTCTTCACGCAGAGTAATATCGACTTTCACTTCTCTTCAACTCAAACACTGGTCGAGTAAAAAAAAAAAAAATAATAAAATAAATAAATAAATAAATAAATAAAATTCTATATGCCTCTGTAGATGCCCTAATCTCTCTTTTGTGTTATTCCTGTTATTGCTACGTCAGAAGTATTATGTTGGTGGCATAATTGTATCACAGTCTTCATTGAAAGGAATTTTTTTGAGTTTACCCAGTAGCATTTCCAAAGAAATACATCGTTTCTTCCGAGCTTTTCTGCTACTTTTTTTGTGTGAGGTATACCAGCCTCATTTACCTTCCAACGCCATCCACTATATCTTTTGTGTTGATGAGACTGTTTCTCAGGTTAGGGGCAAACAGTCACATAACGCGAATTTATCAGTAGTGGCGTTTAAAAAGTAGAAAAACACTTTTTCCGTGGATGAATGACAGTTCCCTACGATTTCTCTTAGCCCAAAATCCACTTAAAAATTGTTTTGTTTGTAATGGGAAAGAAACCAATGCTTTACATCAACACTAAGCATCACATGTAAGGCGCGATGAGCAGTAGCTGCTTGCGTCGTCTACGGCTACAAACGGCAAAAAGCGAAATTGCATGTTATGAAACGTCCCCTTTTGAACAATTCTTACAAGACTGTCCTTAAACTGACATACAATATTTTTAGCGCAACGCAATCTGACTTTCAAAATTCCCTACAAAAGAATGGCCCTGACTAACATTAAACTATACCTTTCACAAACCACTTACCTCACAAAAATCTTCGCTGCTCAAGCTACTGCAATACAGCGAGCGCCACTACTGCCAGCTAAATAAAAGATTCAAACTATGGAAGGCACTAACTACTGATAGGGATACTTAGCAAATGAAAGATATTAATAGAGAACGAACAATGTATTTACCTTGATATCATCACAAGTCATAATATATGTATCAGTTCATGACAAATTACAAATCTCCGCCATCTCTCTCCCCACATCCACCACTGCTGGCGGCTCACCTCCAACTGCGCAACGCTACACGCTGTTCACAGCCAGCTGCCTAACACTACAATGGCGAGTATTACAACAATGCAAAGCAGCCACAGACTGCACACAGCACAGCCAGTGATTTTCATATTGAGCGCTATGTAACGTTGCCAATAAGAAAACATAAACAGCCTACTTACATAGAGAAAACATAAACAGCTTACTTACATAGAGAAAACATAAACAGCCTACTTACATAGCCCCCATGCTCCCCACAAAAAATTTTACAAATGTTTTTGGCCAGTGGCCAATAATGATTTGACAAAATTTTTCATAATTACAATAACAAAGAAATCAAATGCACACACTTATTGATATTATGTTGGTCAAAAGCTCAAATTTTCTCACAGTCCATAAAGACAGTCCTAATCGTACATAACAGGAGAATAGCAGTGTTTTTCTCAAAGTCTGAGCAGTAAAAGAAAATGCACACAGAAGTAGTGGATTTCCATGCAGTCTTGAAGAAGTAGTGTTGTCCTTCCAACGGAAAGACAGTGCTGACTCTTGACATGCTGACAGATAATGGGCCACAACAGAGCAAACCCACAGCAGAGTCAGTCGTAGTTTGGAAGAATATTGGTAGGTAGGTCATCACAGAGCAGACCCACTGGAGTCCTGGTAGAGATTGTGGTATTGGTGGGCCACCAGAGGTGCAGACCCACTGCAGTCCTTGTAGAAATAATGGCGTTGGTAGGTCATCATAGATGCAGACCCACTGTAGTCCTTGTAGAGATAATGGTATTGGTGGGCCACCAGAGGTGCAGACCCACTGTAGTCCTGGTAGAGACGGCCAGCAGCCATCCGTTGCGACTGTGCAGGTGCACAATCACCATCGAAGATTCTTGCAGAGAATATAGCAAGTCCATAAACCACCACTTGTGCACTCAGAAAGTTTTTCTTTTAATTGTCCTTAGAACCAGCAATGCTGTTATCCAGTCCCTTGCTGAATTACCAACACACGTGCAAACACTATCAGTCCCTACTTCTCACATATTGTCCATATACTATGACCAACAGAAATGTGTGCAGTGAAATGAATGCTTACAAGTTACTTAATTTGATTAACTGGCATCAATTACAATTATATAACATGAGAATACAATTACAAAGGTACAAAATACATAATTAAAAACATAACAATACAGATAACACTTGTAGTACAGGCCTTACAAAAGAATAGAAATAGACATATACGTCACTGTTACAGGAATTATGGCATGAGTACATACATAAAAGATCACAATAACTTTTGAAACATCAACTTCACACATTAGCATTAACACAAAACAGAGTAAATAATGTCTAAACATCTTTACAAAGTAAATAACATATTATTAATGCCAATTATATTCGAGGATAACAGTATTCCTCACCATAGTGAATGTAGCTTAATATTAAAAGAAGAAAAAATTCTATGAAACTACACAGAGACAGGAAGAAAACAAATACACAAGGGTACACACACACATAGTGGGATAACACCAATAGGAAAGGACAGGGTTCGTTTTCAGTGTAACATTTGGTACTGCAGTCCAACCCAAAACTTCATATATCTTTCCTCTTATTTCATCCTTTGTTTCCACAAAAAAAATTCTAACTAAGCATGCTTTCTGTGTTTATATGTTCACACATTTCGTACCTCATTTTTATTTTCCATTATCTTACCTCATCATTTATTTCCAAGAAAATCCTACCTAAACCTGTTTTCTTAATGCATTTCTTCCAATTCATCGCAACTCATTCTCTTAGAGGCTACCCCCTCTTAAGCTAACTTAAATCTACTGAGCTCAGATGCTAAACTAAGGAACGAGGCAATGCAGCAGCACAAAACAATTAACACAAGCAGCAATGACAAAAAATACAGATTGGCAAAGCTAGCAGCAGCAAATGTAATAACTTATATCAAAACATGACATAGCTCAAGCAGAAAAAATAGTACACTAAAGATAACAATGCAGATAAGGGAAATGTATAATCACATCTTAATGTCTATGTAATTAAAGTGGTGCACCACAACAACTTATTGTAAAAAAAATATTACCATGTACTTGAAAAGAAAATTATGTGTCCAGTTACTGTTACTAGTCCCTTCTTATTGTTCTTTCCTTTCCAAGTGCTCCTTTTTTTAAAGAATGTGGATTACAAAATTATCATTTAATAGATCTGTTGACAGAAAGTGTTCACATTAGCAAATGCATTTAATTTTATTTTATGAAACCAATGCTGCAACACAGCTGGAAAACAGATGTCAAATGAAATAAGCAATTACGCAAACCAAAGCACAAAAACATCATTCAATAGCTATGTGGCATTTCGTAAGTCAGTAGCTCTCAATTCTCGTAGAAAGACACTTGTCATTATCAGGTTTGCAGATGTAAGAATATTTCCAAGGATAATGGCCTCCCCTTTTTTTTTGTGCTACCTGTGCCGCTGAAAAGGGCTCGCAATAATGGCTTTTTCTCCAGGCGTCTGACACAGCTGGGTGCCCGCGACGCATTACGTGCAGGTGGTCACTTAACTTTCGTACGGAAATATTTACGACAGGAGATTCTGCTACCGTGGTAGTCTCATATAAAAATATTTCACAGGTCAAGAATTAGCGTTGCAAATCTGTAGAAACAAAACCCTATAAATATAACAGTGTCCAAAAAAAATTTTCAGTGGCATTGTGATACATTCATGCATATACACACACATTTCATAACTCTTAAAGTACGATTCTTGGTTTCCAACAACCTTTTCATAAATCAGAGTCCCTAACCCCTACTCCTTATTCCTTACCTTATTACACATATACATATTCATATTCATCAACACGTCCTCAATATTTCATCATAATAGCTACATAGCATAATCAGATTCCTCATATAGCATCAGCTTATTTATCATAAACATACCTCAACAGCATAGTACACATCGTCGTCGTAATAATAACATCATAACACTTCAGTCAAATCTTAAAATCGTCGTAACTTCCTCCAAAAATTTCAAAACGTAAAAAAAATTCTCTGCTCATTTCAATAGTGTCATCTACCTCAAACGTACTTTAAAATCATGCTCCCTTACCAAATATATCATTCAAATCTCTCATAGTATCACAATGGTTCCGAAAAAATATGAACAGTTTACAAAGTACAGACAAAATACAGTTTCATAAGTGTGAAGTTATCCAACCGTGTAATTGCGTAAACATGTGTCACTGATGCAGTAAAATAAATGTTTGTCTCTCTCAGTTAAATAATCAGATAGCTGTGTAATTTGTGTGTTAGAGAAATAAGGTACCGATGTGTAAAGTTGTATAAGCAAATACCATATTAGCTAGGGTTCCTTGTGGTTGCCACACACATGGTACACACAGTAAGTGTGTACCCCCCTGAGGATAAATGTAATTATACCCTCAGGTGTTACAAATTACAGCAATGGAATGAAATGTATCACGGAAAACTTTCTTTGTAATTAAAAAATCTTTGAAAATAAGTGTTTTAAGTATAAGATTAATCACTCAAATGCGTGTCCTGTAGCGCTAAATGCGCGTCTTGCTGTAAGATAATTCTGTGGAACTGTCGTAGTTATCGTCCTCTGTAAGCAAAGTTCTGCTAAAGTCAATGTACTTACCTCATGATACACAAAAGTGAAATGCTTTGCGCATAGATATCTTAGTTATTACGCTTATTGCCGTGATGAGGAAAGTACTGTACAGTAACGTATTGTTATGCCACGAAAAAGGCTGTCTCATTGTTGCTATACCACAAAAGTTTCTACTAAAACATGTTTTTCTTCCTAGAAGAATTCAGAAAACTGTGCAGATATAAAACAGATACACTGCAAAAGCAACATTGTAAATTGTCACTCATTAGTAGCGTCGTGATAAAAATCGTGTAGCTGTCACATAAACTAACCTCTGTGTCATCTGGTATCTCTCAGAAAGCACTTTAAATTCAGAATGTATTTTCAAATAAACCAAAATGTTGCATTAAAATCTCATTAGCAGTACTGGTAAATGTTCTAAGTATGTGAGCCTTATAGTCGTTACGTAATCGTGCAACAAACAAGCAAGAATGTACACACACAATAACACTGTGACGTCTGTTTGCAATAACAATGCATTCGTAACTTCTGTTTAAATAATTTCTCTTGGTTCTTGGCTGGATATTGAACTTCAAACATTGTTGCATGGTAACAGTTTCTAAAGCATACTAGTAACGTGAAGTGAAACGTTTTATGGCAAAGACAAAGTTAAAAAGCAGATTATCTTTCAATAAACGGTTTTACATGTGAAATATGGTGTAAACCTTTACTCTTCCTAGTACGCAGAGTTTCAACTTTAACGCAATTATCATGTCGTATACGTCGGTAAAGAATACTGGAATTTTTCTCAAGGTTAGCGTCTATGTTATTTTTCTCTGAGCCAGCCGGCGCACGCGGCTGCCTGCGGTGCGAGTCATTGTCTCTCTCTTTGTTGGCGCGCGTTGTTATTGGGATTAGGAGACCTAACTTCTACAAATTCGCCTTGCCGAGAGGGCCCAGCTCTGTTAGAGTCCCGCCAGTTCTGATGGAATTCAGGTCTGTCGTTTTGTCGGTAGTTTACACAGTTTCTTTCGTGTCGGTCATGTGGTGGAGAATTTCTCCCTGAATCGTAACTGCGCGCAGAACTGTTGCGTCTGTAGTTATTCTGTCTCCCTTGATAAGAATTGTTTTTGTTCCCATATTGTCTGTTTCTATGGTAATCTTTGTCATATTCATTACTACGGAAATGCGATCTTTCTCTGTAACTATTATTACTCTGCCAGTGGTTGTCATACGGGTGGTGTCTATTTTGGTCACGATTTGTGTGGTGAGAATAGCCTTGTCGTGTCAAATTATTACTTCTTTAATCGAGGAATTGCGACGGATGTGACCTGTAATTGCTGTGTTCCTGGTTTCGCGTTCCGAGATTGTCAGTGTCAATTTCTAATTCTTGTAAGAGTCCCTGAAATGCTTCAATGTCGTCTTTGCAACGTCCTGCCAAAATAGTATGTCGTAAATGTTCAGGCAATTTGAGTAAGCAAATGCGGATGAGTTCTGAGGGGCTGTATGGGTTTGAAAGATATTGATTCTTATGCAACATGTCTTCAAAATATTTCATAAGACTGGAAAATTCAGATTGTTCGAAACGTTTCATCATTATGATGCTATGTTTTACACGGTCTTGTGTGGCTTGAGACCAATATGCTGAGAGGAAGGCATGGTAAAACTCTCCTTCACTGTGGCAATCGTGAATTACCGATCGCATTCTTACAGCTGGTTCATTCTCCAAGTAGCCACACATAAATTCTAATCTGTGTTCTAACGACCAGTTGGGAGGGAAACAATGAGAGAATTGATGGAGCCACGCTTGTGGATGAATGTCGTTGGCAGAATTCTTAAACGTTTTGAATTTACGTGTAGTAATGAACAGCTTATAGTCAAAATCATCGTGTCTGCGAGTAGCATCTCGGTCATAGTTACGTCGTGTCGGCGGTTCCATCTCAAAATTCGGTGTACCTTGCCAATTTCTTTCATAATTACCGAAATGCCCTGTGTTGTTATTTTGTGTCTGTTCCGTATTTGTATGTCCCTCTTCCCGTATTGGGGCGCGAGTGTCCTCTGAAATACGTAATTCTTGTACTACTTGTGCCAACTGATCTTACACTTCCCGGATTTCTCTTTTGTACTGTGTATTGATTTGATTTTGATTTTGTTTGAATTTTCTAATTTGTTCATACTCTTCTGTGTCAGTGAAGGCTACAGGTGTTGTGTCATTCAGATCATCATCTACCTTTGTAGATAAGTTAGTGAACTGATCTGAAAGTTCGGCTACTTTATCCGATAGTGAAATCATTTCCTCTGTATGTTTTTCTGAACCAAGTTTCAGAGTGTCCATTTGTGTTGCAATCGTGTCTACTGTGACCTTTAAGTTTTCCTGAGTTTTTGCAAGTTGCGTAACCGAATCGGTAAATGCAACTGAGTCAATTTTAGCTTGCAAGGTGTTGTGATTTTCATGAAAAATAGTTTGCAGTTCTTTTATGGCTGCTTCATGATTCTGTAATGCATTTTCATGCCGCGAAAAAATAGGTTGGAAATGCTCACAAATTTGTGATTTTACGTCATTACAGACTTTTTGACATTTCGATTCAATGTTATGTAACTCACTAGTTAAATCTTCACGTGTTCGTTCAAGAGTTTGCTCCAATGAGTCTAACTTTTTAAGATTTTGTTCCATTGTGTCTAACTTTTTGAGATTTTGTTCCACTGTGTCTAACTTTTTAAGATTTTGTCCCATTTGTCTCTGATTTTGTTCCATTTGTTGCATTAATTGCAATAATAATGTATTAGTGTCTGGAATCTGTTTCTCTACGCTTTTCGGCAGTGCATTTGCACCGGCAACATTCACATTTTGACAAGCAGAAAATGCGTCTTGACTTATTTGAGAAAACGGTGATGACCCAAAACCTGAATCTACAGTATTTGCGAAATTGTGTCCTGTCATTTCGGATTCCTGAGGCGAGCTGTTGCCGACCAAACGATCGATAACGCTTCCCTGTTCACTACCTGTTTCACTGTCCGTGCCATTGTTTGCCGCCCGCTCCATTTGCCTATGCACGATTACCAAATTACTACTTTGAACATCAGTTAATTCACTACCCAGTGGTGCTGGCAAGCTACGCTCGTCGTCACTATCATTTCTCAATTTACTTTGGAGCCTAGTGTTACGTTTTTCACACGCCATAATTGTCACAATATTTCACACGATAACACAGAAAAGCACAATTTGAAGTGCAAAAATAGGAGAACACATTAACATATCACTGAAAATAATATCTAGTTAATTACAGCTGCGAAATACTTGGTGCAAATCTATATGCATGCCACAACTGTTTTACTGTACAACAATGAAAGGCTACAACTACAAAGGAGATTCTCTCTACAATTACGCGCTAGCAATAAACAAAAGCTACACTAAATACACAAACTACAAGAAAAATCAGAAGATTCCAGTGAGGTATCCTAGGCTAAGGGTCGACATATGAAACGTCCCCTTTTGAACAATTCTTACAAGACTGCCCTTAAACTGACATACAATATTTTTAGAGCAACGCAATCTGACTTTCAAAATTCCCTACAAAAGAATGGCCCTGACTAACATTAAACTATACCTTTCACAAATCACTTACCTCACAAAAATCTTCGCTGCTCAAGCTACTGCAATACAGCGAGCGCCACTACTGCCAGCTAAATAAAAGATTCAAACTATGGAAGGCACTAACTACTGATAGGGATACTTAGCAAATGAAAGATATTAATAGAGAACGAACAATGTATTTACCTTGATATCATCACAAGTCATAATATATGTATCAGTTCATGACAAATTACAAATCTCCGCCATCTCTCTCCCCACATCCACCACTGCTGGCGGCTCACCTCCAACTGCGCAACGCTACGCGCTGTTCACAGCCAGCTGCCTAACACTACAATGGCGAGTATTACAACAATGCAAAGCAGCCACAGACTGCACACAGCACAGCCAGTGATTTTCATATTGAGCGCTACGTAACGTTGCCAATAAGAAAACATAAACAGCCTACTTACATAGAGAAAACATAAACAGCTTACTTACATAGAGAAAACATAAACAGCCTACTTACAATGTGACCACTGAAACACTGAATAAAATGCATCTAACGACTCTTAGGAGTCACAGCCTGTATCTTTGATACTTACTGTAGTGACAGCATCACAGAAATTAAACGAGGAAAGCGATCTGTCATAGTTAGAATGTCAGTTCCTTGAATCAAGTAAATTTTTTGAAAACGGCAGCCCAGTTGGATGTCAAAGTTCGTTTCTGTGAAACATGACATCACGGTACAAACAACATTTATTCTGTACGAGAAGGAGATACGACAGCGAGAGGAATAAGTGCAAGCACTGGAAAGCATTTCGAGGAGATATAAAAATATAATGACAGACGAAAATTTCTCTCTTCATCCGCGCATTAAAAAAGTCACGTGCGCTCTGGTTGTAATATGTAATCTTATTTGCCAAGTGCTATAGACCGTACTGTGCTTGCTTAAACGATGTGTAGATCCTCGATATGTACACACACAACATAATAAGAGAATGAAGTCGCATGCTATTAGTATGTCATTAGAAAAAGACGAGTTTCAGCACGTAGTATAATCGATGGGAGAGTGGTTACTGTAAACGTCATGCTATAGAAAAATGCGTCTGAGTGACAGAATGTTAATAACACCTTTTTTCTGTAAATATTCCCACCGACTAATAGGTGAGCTATAAAGTTATTAGACTGTGTTTAAACTGCTGGGTCCCAAGTTCCTACAGCAGCCTGTGGTCTTCGCGGTGACTCGCAGACAAAGGCCCGATGTTACAGGGATGGACTGTATGGGAGCCCAAAATGAGCACGTGATGGCCAAAATAGAAGGGACACTGACAGTTGTGCGGTAGCTGTCAGCCCTGTGTCGACTATCGAGAAAGACACGTTCGACCCTGGAGACAATGAGTTGCGAGGCTCCGGATATTTTTTGTTTCCACTAAATCTGTCCTATCCCAGGGTGGTGGTGACAGCGACACAAGATTGAGAAATTGATGAAATATGGGATATTACCGTAATTTATCGATGTCTTGGGAGTGTTCTGTAATGTACACACATGCCTGTAGAAATATTCCAACTTGGTTTTTCTTAAGTCCGCAGTAATGTCATATTGTCAGAGTGCCATCTGCCGGCCGGTGTGGCCGTGCGCTTCTAGGCTCTTCAGTCTGGAACCGCGTGACCGCTACGGTCACAGGTTCGAATCCTGCCTCGGGCATGGATGTGTGTGATGTCCTCAGGTTAGTTAGGTTTAAGTAGTTCTAAGTTCTAAGGGACTGATGACCAGTGATGTTAAGTCCCATAGTGCTCAGAGCCATTTGAACCATCTTCTTAGGCCATCTGATAGTAATGTGATGGCATGTTAGCTATATTTGGGACGTAAATTATACTAATTAAAATAAGACTGTTGTACAAATATAGAGGCAGCCAACTTTCGCTATTATGTTGACCGTTGTTTATAACAAATTAATAATGCAAGGAAAAGTTCCTTACAATGAGATGTTCCTACATAAATAGATTTGTTTCATATCAAAGGTGTATTTGTTTAAGTAATGCAATGTGGTAATTGTTAAGCATGAAACCGTGAAATATGGACATAATTTGTGCGAAAGAAAAGAGTATTTGTTTCAATAATGAAGTGTGGTAATTGCTAAAACTAAAAGTCCCATATTTACAATAAACTATAAGTATTTTGGATGAGGATATAGAAAAGTAGTTAAAAGTGGGTATTTGGAATACTGTGAGAAAATAGAGAAGGTTCCACCAAAACTGTAACAGATTGCCTGATAACTATAACTACATGCCCCGAAACCATAAGCAATAATGGAAGACCGTCACACATCAGAGGACCTGCAGAAAATGCCTTTGGACACAAATTGTTAGCCGCAAAATGTCAGTGAAATGACCTACAGAAGTGGGGCAAGCGGGAAGCGAAGGGGACAGGTGAGGCGGCCATATTTTGGGTCATAAATTATGGTCATGGCTGAAGCATTAGGTCAGAAATCAGACTTTCATAAACATAACATAAGAGCACATTTTTACCTCTAGTTAAAACCATCTGGTGGCAATTTTGTTTACATATGGGGACCAGCGAAGTGATGTGTTGGTTTACAAAAAGATAAGAGTGGTAGTCGGTTACTGGACGAGGAGGAGGTGCGAAGGGTCGACTTGAAAGAGACGGGTGGTGTTTATTTTCTTAAGGATCATAAATCAGTTGCGTAGAAACCGTTCTGATAAACTTCTGATGTGCCAGTAAATGATAATAGATAGCGCAGCGTTTATTTAATATTTTCGCTACTATTTGGAGAGGGATGAATGGAAATAACTGAAAGTATCATCAGACTATAAATTCTATGATAATAAGGAAGGATTTAGGCGTAATGAACCACGGTTCAAACTACGCATGCTGTTTTGGGTGAATGTGAATAAAATCACCTCTGAAAATTGGGATAAGTTGCTAGAATGCAAAATGCAAATCAGCACGCAATTCTCCTTCAGAGTCTATCCCGAGTGAGTCAATTATCACAGAGAGACTAATAGTTGGAAAGCTGTTTTGGTCGTAGTAAATCAGATTTACCAGCTCATGGTCCCTCTTTTGTTTAAGGATCTTCGATGCTTTCTTTTCAATTTTAGAGTCACATTTCAGATAACTTGCTATAACCTTCTTGTGAGCCATGAATCCTGTGGCGATGGTGATGCTTGCGTGCCTCAGCCATACAGATGGCCAGACCATAGGTGCAATCACATTGTACATTGCTTATCTGTAGTAGTTCCTGAAGATGGGCAGCAGCCTTTACCGTGGCTATGAGGGTTACTGTCTGGTAGACGGACTGATCTATTCTTGAAACATCAGCCAACGTGACGTTAATACGTCGGTTCTGTAAACTACTGAAAGCATGTGCAAACTACAGGTATTATATTTCCAGCAGACACTTGGCTATGCTTAATGGTTCAATTATGACGGAATCCTCTTGGGTAAGGTATTCCGGAGAAAAATTATTCCTCCACTCAGATCTCCTGACGGGGGCTATTGAGGAGAATGCTTTCATCAGGAAAACCAAATCTGTCGTTCTAGGGGTCAGAGTAAGAAATGTTAGCTATGGTAGAGAGTTTAAAAATAAAAATGCTTTCGTTGAAGTTAGGTGTAGCGGTGTTTAGTGAAGTGCGGAAGTCGAATGAACAGGACTTCTGGTCCTGTGATTACACTAGTATCAGCATAAACTCAAGCAGGCGTGATGTAGGAGAAGGTCTAGTGTTGTATAAAACAACAGGAATGAGATTAGGCCAGTATGGACAGGAAAATAAACAGATTATAGTAGCCAAGACAGACATGAAGGTAACACAAACAACACTTGTACTAGTTCGAGGGGCTTCTGCAGAAGAACAAGAGATTGACGGTTTATGTAATGAGATAAAAGTAATTATCCACATAGTGAAGGGAGACGAAAATTTAATGGTTATGGAGAACTGGAATTCGATAGTCGCAAAAGGACTACAAGAAAAAGTAGGAGAACACGGACCGAAGAAAAGAAATAAAGAGAAGACGACTTGTAAAATTTTGCACAGAGCATGATTTCATCATTGTGAACACTTTGTGTAATAATCATGAATGAAGGCTTTATACATGTAGGAGACCTGGAGACAACAGAAGGTTTCAGATAGCTTATACAAAGGCGCCACACAGATTTCAGATGCAATTTCAAACTGCAAAACATTTCTAGCGTCAGATACGGGCTCTCGCTGTAACCCATAGAGTATAGACTGCAGACTGAAAGTGAAGAAATTTAACGTATGAAAGGAGAAAATATAAAAGTGCAACAAATGATGCAGCAAAAGGGAATGTAAATGGCTGTAAAATGAGATCGACTGACAGTGCAAAATTGCTATGTGGGAGTGGTTAGAGGAGAAATGTACAGATGCAGAAGTGTGCATGACTGTTGGATAGATGGATGCAATCCACAGGAAAATTAAACTAAAGTTTGGAGGAAAGAGAAGTAAATTTAAGAATATCATGCGCTCAGATGGCAAGCCAGTACTAAGCAAAAGAGAGAAAGCTGGAAGGAATATATACAGGAGCTATAGAAGAAAAAAGAGTTTGAAAACGAGGGAATGGGAAATAAATGGAGATGAGGTAGGAGATATGATACTGAGAGATTAATTTCACAGATCACTGAAAGATTCTACTTGGAACAAGGCACCTGGAGCAGATGGAATTCCCTTTAGTCTTACTGAGACCCTTGGGAAAGCCAGACGTGACAAAAGTGTTCCATCTGGTTTGACAGATACATCAGGCAGGTTAAGCACCCTCAGACTTCTGTTATAATGTAATAGTTCCAATTCTAAAGAAAGCTGGTGCTGACGTATGTGAATATTACAGATCAATCACTTCAATAAGTTATGGCTACAAAATTGGAATTCGGATTATTTGCAGAAAACTGGGAAGATTGGAAGAGGCTGACCTCAGGGTAATTTGCTTTGGTTTCTGCGAAAGGTTGGAATTCATGAGACAATACTGAGCCTACTACTTACCTAAGAAGAGAGGTTCATAAGAGGTAAACCAATGTTTTAGCATTTGTAGATTTAGAAGGTGCTTTGGCAATGCTGACCGAATTAACTCTTTGAAATTCTGACGGTAGCACGGGTAAAACAAAGATAGCGAAAGGTTGTCTGCAACTTCTACAGAAATCAGACTACAACTAGAGAAGTCAGAGCATGCAGTAGAGAATACCGCCGGGAAATAAATAAAATTACAGGGAGAAGAAATAAACACTTTAAGGCCCACCCATGATATTGTAATTCTGTAAGAGGCGGCGACGGACATCGTAACTCTGTAAAACAGCATCAATAGTGTCCTCAACAGAGCTTATAAAATGAAACAGCAGTAAAACAAGAAAAGTAAAATGTAATCAAATTAAATTAGGAGATTCTGAGAGAATTAAATCACGAAATTAGATTCTAAAAATGTTAGATGAATTTTGCTCTTTGGGTAACGAAATAACCGATATAATCAAATTAGAGAGGATATGATGTGTAGACTGCCAATAAAAGAAAAATATTTCTGTAAACAACAAATTTGTTGGCTTCGAATAATCAAGTTACGTACTTTTCAGGATACCACAGTTCATCAAGATACGACAAAATCTTTGGAAGTCTTTTATGAATGCATTTGTTTGTAGTGTAACAATACCCGAAAGCTATACATGAACCGTAAACAGTTCAGCCAAGGAAATAATAGAAGTCTTCGAAATTTGATGCTACAGAATAACGATGGAAGTTAGATGAGTAGATCACGTATTGTATCGAATTGGGGATAAAAAAAATATCGTGCAATTTGACTAAAAGAAGGAATTTTCAGTTTGCTTGTTGAGGGAAATGTATGGTTTAAGAACTTCAAAGTGAAATTAAAACCATAACTGCAGTGAGCAAGTTGAAATGGCTGTAAGTTGCGGTAGTTACTCGGAGACGACAAGGCTCGCACGGGGTGGTTTAGCTAGGTAAGTTGAGATAAATTATCCTTCGATCAACAACACTTACTGTGGTGTCACCGCCAGACACCACACTTGCTAGGTGGTAGCCTTCAAATCGGCCGCGGTCCATTGGTATACGTCGGACACCCGTGTCGCCACTATCAGTGATTGCAGACCGAGCGCCGCCACACGGCAGGTCTAGAGAGACTTCCTAGCACTCGCCCCAGTTGTACAGCCGACTTTGCTAGCGATGGTTCACTGACAAGTTACGCTCTCATTTGCCGAGACGATAGTTAGCATAGCCTTCAGCTACGTCATTTGATACGACCTAGCAAGGCGCCATTACCAGTTACTATTGATGCTGTAAAACATGTACCGTCAAGAGCGATGTTCACCATTTATGGATTAAAGTTAAGTATTCCACAGCTACGTCCTTTTTTGCTAGTCTCATTTCCTTGACCTGTTCCAGACCTCACGCCAGCCTGCGTGAGCTAAAACGCGTGCCTTTCGGCTTCCTCTCATGGTGGGTTGGCTCTCTTGCCAATCCACAACACTTACATTTACATGTGAGACATCTTCGGAACAGCAGCAAACTATGTAAATTGCACTGAGTGAGCTGAGGAATTAATTGAGTGGCTGAGTGGTAGCCCAAAGTGCTCATCCCACGAGGGCGTTCTCTCTCTATGTACAGAGAGTAATCTTCCTTGTCACAACACAAGGTTCGGTTGCGAATGTCACAGATTTAGAACGAGGCTGCAGAAAACTGTGGTTCTTGGCACTGAAGGTACACGATAGTTCAGTCAGATGCGCCTGTAAAGTAGATGATAGGAAAACATGTACGTAACATAAAATTAATACACTAGTCATGTAGCCATGTATTGTTAAGGCACACACAGCAGGACATACACCCTATACAGGGTGGTCCATTGATCGTGACCCCGCCAAACATCTCACGAAATAAGCGCCAAACGAAAAAACTACAAAGAACGAAATTTGTCTAGCTTGAAGGGCGAAACCAGATGGCGCTGTGGTTGGCCCGCTAGATGGCGCTGCCATAGGTCAAACGGATATCATCTGCGCTTTTTCAAATAGGAACCCCCATTTTTTATCACATATTCGTGTAGTATGTACAGAAATATGAATGCTTTAGTTGGACCACTTTTTTCGCTTTGTGATAGATGGCGCTGTAATAGTCACAAACATATGGCTCACAATGTTAGACGAACAGTTGGTAACAGGTAGGTTTTTCAAATTAAAATATAGAACGTAGGTACGTTTGAACATTTTATTTCGGTTGTTCCAATGTGATACATGTACCTTTGTGAACTTATCATTTCCTATTCAAAAAAACGCAGTTGATATCCGTTTGACCTATGGCAGCGCCATCTAGCGGGCCAACCATTCGGCCATCAGGTTTCCCCGTTCAAGCTAGACGAGTTTCGTTCTTTGTAGTTTTTTCGTTTGATGCTTATTTCGTGAGATATTTTGCCCGGTGACTATCAATGGATCACCCTGTATATGCATTACATTATGAGAAAATTTGTCATACGACATTTTGGCGAGAGTATGGTGTCTTAGGAATAATAGTTAATCAGAAATATGACTGGAATGACAAGTCGAATCACAACTGTCTAGTAAACAAGGGCTCTAGCACGCATACCTCAAGACTTAACGACAACTTCTTCATCTTCGATAATGTGAAGTGAACCTCTTCTACTGCAGACTCTTTGCTTTCCTTATTTGGGAAGGAGAGACCGTGGTCCAAAACAAGAACAAATTGTCTTGTATACGCGGGCTCTAAAACGCGTACCCTAAGAGCTATGAACACTTGTTTAGTGCAAGACACGTCTTTCAGAGTAGCGAAGATGAATAAGTGGTCTAAGCCCTTAAGGGATGCTTTTTAGGGCCTATGTTCACTAGAATATTTTGATTCGATGGTCATCCCTGTCATATTCCTGAATTCTGATCGTTCCTCTTTGGACACTGTGTATATGTCATCAAAAGGTGTGACTTATACCTCAGAACCTTTTATTCCTCAGTTTAGTAAGCCTCTCTTTCAGTTTGTTTTGTAAATATGCGTTGATGAATATGTGCACCACACGTGGCAATAGTTAAGGAAGCATAATATCGGTGCCTACAGCTGTCAAATTTAAACATGGCAGGAAAGTGTTTCTGTCATTTCGTGACATCATAATCTAAACGGTAAAGAGATCCTTAGTGTCCGAACACAAAAAAATGTTACTGAATTGAAACAGAGCCTACATAACAACAATGGTTAGCTTGTCCAGTGTAAGTTAAAAAAAAAAGCTACTTCGAATTGAAATATTATCGCAATAAGCCTTCATCGTAAGCCTGACAAATATTCGTTTGTTCAAAAGCTAAAGATTTCAGACAAATCTCTGTATGTTCAGTTCTAATAGTTATTTCTTAATGGAATGGTATCAAGGCACTTAAATCATCAGTTCTGCATTTCGTCAAATGATTCATGATTCATCCTCTCCGGATATGTGAACTCGCGAAAAGCTGCCATTCGGCAACAGAGAATCGCTGTTATTAAATAACGGTTGAATAACACTTCTTTTGTGAATGCTGTGAAACTCCCGACTCATTTATGTTTTGGCTACCATGAGGATTGTTTTTGTTAACCGAGAAAACACTTTTATTCAGTCGTCCTAGAGCATTGCTTTGTAGGTTATTTTCACAGGCGTTGCAAATCATTTGTCAGAAGCTTCAGCTTCCGTATCGTAGGGCTTAAGGCTTCTGTAGGTTTATAGACGATGGAGACCCACTACGTTATGAAGACGGCCTCGGAAGCCACGAATTCCGCTGCCGTTCCCCTTCGCTGTGCGGAGAAATAGCAGCCACGCACCGCTGTCCAATATTACAGGTCGCTAAGCCGAGTTCCACTGCATTAATTTGCATCGACTGGCAGCACGGCGAGCCACCTATCTTCGGCGTGGGCTGCAGACTCGGCGACAGCCGTTGCACACCTCCCCTTTTTTTTCGCTCTGTTCTTTTGTCCTCGGATGGAGCGTGGGAGGCGCGCGTGGCGCAGGTTGGGCGCCAGCGTGCGTGCCGTGCCGCATCAGCATAGCTGCTGCGCAAAGGCGGACCCGAGCATCTGGCTCACATTCCACGGCAGCACGGCGGACGGGAATTTGCCGCTGGCTCGTCGAAAGCGGCGGTAATCACAGCCGCGGAAAACGTTGCTTCAATCAATAAGACGGGCCGGCGCGCCGGCTGACTGGCTGCCCAGTACGGACGTTTGTTGTGGTCGGGTCCGGACGGACGGCGGGCGCGCCGCAAATTGCTCGCGGCTGCCGTGTACACAAGGAAGCGGCGCCGGAGCTGGCGATTCGCCATTGCTCGGTTTCCGTTAATGCCGATCCCCAGCCGCGGTTAAATCTATCGGAGCCACCGTGTTGATGAGGCTGCGCTAACATTCACATCGCCTCCACGTGGACACAGTACTTCGAATCCCATTCCAGATATTCAGTGTACGCCGCAATTGACAAGATTCATTTTCCTCCTATTCAGTTTCGCAATTATTTCTAATTGTCTTTCGGAATTGGATCACTGGTAGATTTCACGTATAAAGGTACGAAAGTGCTAAAACTGTGGACACGTTAAGTACAATGAGTAAGGCCGAAATAACGTAAGGATATCTATAGCAGATAAGGTACTGAGTAAATATTTGGGAGTTATTTTTTATTCAGTTATTCAGTAACATAAATATTTGGGGTTCAGTTAAGAAAGACGTAACATGTGAAATTGACTTGAGAAACAGATTGAGCCCAAGAAGGT
Organism: Schistocerca piceifrons; assembly: GCF_021461385.2. Taxonomy (NCBI): domain Eukaryota; kingdom Metazoa; phylum Arthropoda; class Insecta; order Orthoptera; family Acrididae; genus Schistocerca; species Schistocerca piceifrons. The sequence continues at coordinate 567,108,310 of NC_060149.1, forward strand.
GAACGGTATCGAAATAGAACTCCGCTTTGTGTTCCGCAAAAATCGGATTTCCACTTTAACGCTAAGGGGGGGGGGGGGGTTTACATTGTTACTAAACCATCGTAAATTTTATTTTACTACTACATATTTTATTCTAAATAAGCCATAATTTATAGCTTATGCCAAAGTATGGAACTGTCAGTCCACCTTAATGCGAAATATCTTTGTTTTATTTATTTTCTTTTCCAAACTAGTTTCTGCGACAACACTGCCATCTTTAGTAGGTTTTTCTTTACTCTAAAACATGTAAAATTAACATCGTTCTAAACATTACAAAACATTATTACACGTGTACTGTTCGATTCCAAATATTGTATTCTGCGAATAGTTTTATAATACCTTAACTACTTTAAGTCTCAGCTTGGTCTCTAGCCGGCCGGAGTGCCGAGCGGTTCTAGGCGCTTCAGTCTGGAACCGCACAACCGCTACGGTCGCAGGTTCGCATCCTGCCTCGGGCTTGGATGTGGGTGATGTCCTTAGGTTAGTTAGGTTTAAGTAGTTCTAAGTTCTAGGGGACTAATGACCTCCGATGTTAAGTCCCATAGTGCTCAGAGCCATTTGAACCATGGTCTCTACGTTTGTTGCCGTTATTTCGGGCATATTTTCTGTGTTTTAGTGCCGTTTCTTCTGCATATATTTTGCCACCTGCAACTGTATTAGCAGCTGCTATTAATGGATCTGATAAAAAGTTAACTTATTTAAGTCAGCGTTATACTGCTGGAAACTGCTTTAGTGTTACGGAAACAGTTTTGGTGTACACTAGGCTGTAACATAATTTTTCATGTACTTGCATTCGTTGTCGGCTTGCAGTGAAAAACGTAACTTTAATACCATGGCCATAATTCAGGGTGTTAAGCTGTATTGCTGTTCGCGTGTGTATGCCAAGGAATCGATAACAAAACGGAAAATATGCCGAGAATAGCCGCAACAAATTTAGAAACCATACTGTGACTTAAAGTAAGGCATTATAAAACTATTCAGAGAATACAATATTTGGAACCAAACTGTACGTGAGTAATAATATTTTTCAGTGTTTATAAAGATGCTAATTTTGCACGTGTTAGAAAAGAGGAAAACGCACTCATGAGGGCTATATTGTCGTTGAAACTAGTTTGAGAAAGAAACTAAATTAAACCAAAATGTATTGTTCTAAGGCGGTTCCAGAATCCCATATTGTTGTTTTTATGCAAGTTTCAAGATAAAATGATGGTATAGTTTATGAACAAATTAATTACAGTTATAAAGTTTCCAACGGTATACCACATACAAAAAAATAGAGAATCACCGTTTATGACAATACCGGATTGACGCCAACTGCGAATTGGTACCAACTGTAATCGTAAATTGTACAAGGGTTAACTACCTTATTACTGAGGGATCTATGGTGCGGAGTACTGGGCGATTACAGAGAAGAATCGCAAGAGGAGCAAAGCCGTAGAAACGGACTTTCTACGACGAGCATCAAGGATCTTCGATTTGGAACACAGAACAAATTAGGAACACACAAGAAAGATACCATAATGGATGGAACAAAGGGCAGACAGGTTTTTTTGTTCAGATATTTAATGAAAGTGGGGCAAGGAAGAATACCCAAAACGTATTTCAACTTAGACTCACAGACATAAGGTGCAGAGGAAGACCGCGACTCAGATAGATGCAAGGGATGCAAAGGGTCATAATCAATAGAAATTTGATCGTTGAAGATACACAAAATAAGTTATTATAGAGGCTGAGGCGCAGGATGCGCCAGCAGCCGTTTGACTCCCACAAACATATACATATTTCAAGGCAATGAAAATCTTTAGCAACATTTTCATTACGAAAAAAAAAAAATCCATGCGAATTAACCAGACGTTTGCAAACGGTCCCGATTTCTTTTTCCGTACTTAACCTACTTTGCTACTGGCCGTATTTTATGACTTCCATCTTTGTATCTATCTGAAATTTTTAAGCATTAGGCTGCTGGCCTCAGCGAAGTTACTGCTGGTTCATCACCCACACTTTTCGGAACACAGAGATTACACTAAGATAGCAATGACTGTATCCGGTACAGAAGAAGCCTTTGCAAGTGGTAGGTGGGGAGTTAACTATAAAAAGGTCCTTAGCTATCTCGCCCGACCTACAAAATTAGTTTACAGTGAAGTAAATGTGACGTAAATTTCACAAGCGTTTTCAAAATACATTCCGGAACCCAAATGTGTCACTTTACACCAATCCCACGATTCATAATACATTGTAACGAGTTTTATTCCATCACCTACGGAGTCTCTGAAAAAGCGAATGCGAGGGGCGTTCAGTAAGTAATGCAACAAATTTTTTTCTCGACCAACTTTGATTGGAAAAATGCGGAATCGGCGCTTTACGTAGGCTTCAAGATGACGTCTAGAAGGGAGGTGTGTTACAAGCAGAGTGCTCTCACTGAGTTTCGTTTAGCGGAAAGTAAGGACGTTACAGATATACATTAGCGCTTCCAGAATGTCTGCGGAGACCCGCTGGTGAACGAAAGTACGGTGAGTCGCTGGGCGAGGCGTCTGGCATCACGGCAACAAAGGCACGGCAACCTGTCTGATCTCGCGCGTGCTGGCCGGTCGCATACGGTTATAGTTCCTGGAGTGTTGTAACATGTGGCCAGTGTCATACGAGGTGATCGACGGGTCACAGTCAAACACCTCACAACTGAACTGGACGTCTCTGTTGGTGTACTCGCTGACTAACAGAAAACCATTAAAAGCAACGGAGGACCATCTGTGCGGAATTGATTGCGTGCTACGAGGCTGACCGTGACAGTTTTTTTATCGAACATCGAAGCAGGTGGTGAGACATGAATTCATCACTTCGAAGCTGAAACAAAACGGCAGTCCATGGAGAGGTTCCACATCATCTCTCCTCCGTAGAAGTGTAGAGTAGAGGTGGGTAGACTCGTTCATCCTTGGGAACTAGTTCACTGGTGATCGTTCTTTTTTCGGAACCATTCATTTTTACTCGTTCACCGTTCATTTGTGTATGGTGTATGGGTCTTATGCAAAATTAAAATTGCCTCCCCCTTGAGTACAGAGGTTTTGTTCATTACAGAATTCTCTCATACTTGTAGAAGTAATTTTCGTGGTTCTGTAAAATCTCTCGTTTAACCAACTGCACCGTTATGTGGCTAATCGCAGTGAAATAGTATAAGGTGGCGCACGAAAAACCGGCCCCGAGTGCAGATTGCACGCCGATTACGCACGATTTGTTGACCGCTACGAGCAGAACACCTTGGATCAAAAAAGACTGAAAATGGCAACTAGTGTGTGCTGTGCCGACTTCCTTTGCATGTGCAATAACAAACTTTCCTTTTTATAAGTATGTCTGCTGCTGTTTATCGAAACAGTGAAGTAAACTGATATGCCCCTTTGTTACTTGAAGATATGTATGTATTACATTCCACGTAACTTTTATGTTATTTATATAATTAGAAAATACATTTTAATAGCAGTCGTGGACGCTGAATCGAATACGAAAAGAAGTCCGGAGATCAAAAATGGTTTGAAACAGATCTAGAGTGGAGGAGCGCAGCGAACGAAACGAACAAGTCGATCCTGAACTAACTAGGAGCAGTCGGCAGTGGAAATGCTACGAGTGGACACACGAAGAAGGACGAGTCCGGCCGAGGGAGACCGAGACAGAGACAGGAACGAGAACGGAACCTAGGCTGGAACGAAGCCGGCCGACGTGCCGTTGCGGGAACGACACCGACCGTTTCCCGTTCCCGGCAACTATAAGCACAAAGCCGCGTTCGAAGTGAACTATGAAAGATCGTACCTCAGAATTCATTCCTCGCTCCTTCCGTTAATCTAGGCAAACCGTTCCTTAGGACCCGTTAGTTAGCGAACGACCCATCTCTAGTGTAAAGCCACACCCTGAGGCGGTAAAGTCACAGCGACGGTATTCTGGGAACCAGAAAGGATAATTCTGTTTGATATCCTCGCTCATGGTGCAACGATAAACTCTGATGCATACTGTGGTACCCTGAGGAGACTGATGAAACGACTTCCGCGTGTTCGTCGCCACAAATAAGCCAACGAACTTCTTGCCCATGACAACGCAAGGCCTCACACAAGTCCATTCACCCGAGAGGAGCTCACAAAACTTCACTGAACTGCTCTTCCTCATCCACCCAACACCCCGAATCTCGCACCTTCCGACTTCCATCTGTTTGGCCCAATGAATGATGCACTCCACTGGAAGCAGTATGTGGATGATAGGGAGGTTATTGACGCAGCAATACGTTGCTCCGACGTCGGACAGTAGACTGGTACCACGCAGGCATAAAGGGGCTCCTGGTAAGGTAGCGTAAGGCCACTCCAGCATACCTGAAGACGAAAGCTCCACAAATGACCCAGTCTCTTCAGATCGTAAATTATTTTGCGAATACATTGTCTAAATGGAACTATAATTACGGTCATAATTTCACCATGTTTGAAAAACAAATACACGCTGTTCTGTAGTTAACTTACAGTTCACTGTTTCTCAGGAACAACTAAAACTATAACCTCAGATTGCTAGTGTCAATTGACTTATAGGCACAACGTACCAGTCGGGTTCACAGCTGACTACCACTACACTAGACGAAACAGAAACGAAAGATTCCTAGTAACAACAGACTTATGGCCCAACTAATAGACGTATGACGAATTAAAATAATAGCATGTGTCTCTAAAATACATAAGAAATGGTAACATTACGACAGTCCACTGTAAAAATTTTTCGCTCCACGGAGTGTGGCACCTAACAAGGTTTAAACTATATCATATGTTACACATGCGTTTACTTCTGTTTCTTTGGTACTCGGGCAGTACGATAGAACTGCCCTCGTTCGTTAGTGTCAGATGATTTTTCTTAGGCTGCCACATAAAAATATTCTCATGGACTTCCTAAAGCCTGTAGACGGATGCATGGTGCCGTCCTTGCCAAGGAAGTGAGATTCCTCGTATCAAATTGGTAAGTGACAGTAAAAATTATTAAGTTTCAGTTGAATTTTGTAGTTAGCTGTAGAATTTTTCTACACTAAACAGGAATCACGGTTCTGCTCAAAGCAAGCAAGTTGCGACGCATTAGGGATTAAAAAACACGACTCAGTTCCTGACACGATCTTGTAGTGAGTGTTCTGGAGATCTTGCTTACTGGCCAGACGAAGGCAAAGCCTTAACAACTCAAACAGGATTGTGATTGTTAAATCGCTGACCTACTATGGCCATCGTTTGAGGTTATGGCTACTATAGTTTTTACTGACGACTAGGAGAAGACTTGGACTATTTAAACACAATGCTCTGACCTGGCATTTAGTATTTATGGTTTCACCAAACTATTTCTGAACAAAATTAAAATCATTCTATCGAACTCATCACTCAATCTGTTCTCCTTCTCCAGCTTCTGACAGTGAGTATTGAGCTTGTCATCACTGCCAAGGGGAAACTGTACGGTAATAGAACAAAGCAAAATGGAAAGTGTAAGAAATGAACTAATCCGAAATTTTAGCTACATGAGGACAAAAATATAAAAACAGTAGTTGTTTGAAAATCGGATATCACCAAGCTCTATATTGCTTTCGAACAGGGGAAATACAGTTCAACAATTTCTTCCTCAAAAATGTCAATTTTCTTAAAAAAACGAATCTAAAATATGAAAATAGATACCGACTACCAATATCCGTATCCTCACTACCATGATCTTCGGAAGATTGTGGTGACTAAAGCAATTGTGCTGCTCGAAACGCGATGTGCTGAGATCGGAACCTGCGCGTTTCTTGGTACCTTATTTATATATTTGTCGTAGTTTCCCTAAACCAGTGCAGTCAAATACTGAACCGGTCTTCACTGCTTCCGTCCACTGACTACCTAATTGTTGACCAAATGTTAAATACCAAGCCTCCGTTAGACTTTGCCACACGGATCAATAATGAACATTTGTAGTTTCAGCACACTGAAGACTCACTGCAGCGATGGAGACGTGTCCCATCCACGAAAGCACTGTTGTGATGTCGTACAGAGAATTTCAGGTGCACCTTTGTAATCCGAAGAGTTGGTAGGAGGCCATGTTGTCGTCGGCAAGAGCGATCGAACCACGGAACTGCGCTATCAGCCTGAGCCCAACCCGACACTGCAAACAAAAAATCCTTTCGCCGTGATACGGACGGCGGCCCGGGGCTTATATTCTGACCACTTAGTCAACGGCGTAAGATATGATGCCAAAGGGGAGTCACGTCCGCTGCTTCCCACTCCTCCACTACCCCGGCCCAATTTTTTCTCTCCCCTGAGTGAGGAAACATGTGCTTTCAGCCTCCCACTCCATTCTGCTCTCTGTCATTTCTCCCGTCCCATTCTCTGTCCACCCCCCCCTCCCCTCCCCAAAACTCTCTCTGTCTCCCTCTCTCGCTCCGAACAATAATCGAAAAGGCAAGTCCTAAAATTTCGACGAGGTTTACGATTGCAGCAGTATAGCAATAAATCCCGATGAGCGCCTCAGCTTGAAAGGCATAAAATGACGCACCGATATAGAGCCATTATGAACGACAATCAACAAAGATTTTTACCGAGTTTTAAGGGCCAGTTGATTTCAGTTTTTCAAAACCCGACAGTAACTTCTAGGTGATTAAAATAGTTAGAGTTATGGCATAGGTAAACTATCATTAAATAATTTTCTGTGGTGGTATGCGTGTATAGCGTAAAAAAAGTGACTCACTCTCCAATTGCATCTGTAAAGAAATTCGTCTCTGTAGCTGCACTGTCAGCCCTGTAACTTACTAACCGAAGGTAATCTGGTTCGATTTCAAGCCGGGTCGGAGATTTATCCACTCGGGGAATGGGTGTTGTGTTGTCCTTACGTTCATATCGTCGTACCAGACAAGAAAATTGTCTCCAGTACGCTATCATATCGTCTTTCCATTATTTCTGCTCTGACTCTGTAAATTTTTGTGCATTACACTGCATCTTAAATGTTTTTCTTAAAATAGTTCAACGGTTGAATTTATATTTACTGTAATTTCTTTCTTATGTGTCTGATGACTTGTGAGATGGTACGGTAATTTTTTCTGTAACAGTAATATGCATATATTTTTGAGATAATCGTTTGCGCCTCAAAAACCGAGACCTTTCGCATAGTCGCAAGCTTATGGAAACATGAATTTCACAAATATTCTTTAACTGTAGTTGAGGGTGCGAATAGTCTCTTACCAGACTTTGTAAGGAAGGCTTTCAGTTGATTCACGTAAGTGGGAAACATAAACAATTGCAGGTACTTTACTGTGGTAGTGAAAAATATTAGAGTATGAATGAAAAATCGTAAACAGTAAAGTTCGTTTGAAGTTCAGCCGCTGATTTGCGTATGGGTGCGGAATACTCCACTGTCAACAAACACAGTACCCCCGTATGTTCACCTATTTATGTTGAGCGCTGTCCAGTGCTACAAGCCCACACTAAGCATTACTTGATCCATCATATTTCGGTTATTATTTCAACCAGGGACCTATGCTACACTAAGCAAGCTGTTTGTCCTTAATCCTTAAATAAGGCAAATGACACGAGGAAATAGCCTCATGTCATTTGCTACTATTTTTGAAAATCCATTAGCTCTAATTTTTTTCGTGTCTGTGAAAATTGATTTTACGTGTCGAAGAACTACTTAATGTGCTGTTATTTAATCTGAGAGTAACAGGAATACCAAATACGCAGATGTGAAAGAAGTTACTGGACAGCGATGTGCACACATACAGATAGCGGTTGTATCGTGTACAGAAGGTATAAAGGGGCAGTGCAATGGCGAAGCTATCTTTCGTACTCCGGTGATTCATATGAAAATATTTCCGACGTCATTACGGCCGCAAGACGGGAATTATTAGACTTTGAAGGCGGAGTGGAAGTTGTAACTACACGAATGGGACATTCCATTTCGGAAATCTCAAGGGAATTCAATAATCCGAGATCCATAGTGACAAGAGTGTGTCGAGAATATCAAATTTCAGGCATTACCTGCCACCACGGACATCGCAGTGGATTACGGCCTCCTATTAATCACCGAGAACAGCGGCGATTACTTGGAGTTGTCAGTGCTACCAGACAAGAAACTCTGCGTCAAATAACTGCAGAAATCCATGCTGGTGGTGTCTCCATTACCGGGTGGGCTGTATTTACATGGAATGGACTGGGTCCTCTGGTCCAACTGAACCAACTGGGGCCATTTGTAGTCATTCATGGACTTCATGTATCCAAACAATGATCGAATTTCTATGGCTAACAATACGCCATGTCTCCGGGCCAAAATTGTTGGCGACTACTTTGAAGAACATCGTGGTCAGTTCGAGCGAATGATTTGGCTACCCGGATCGCCCGACATGAATCTCATAGACCATTTATGAGACATAATCTAGAGGTCAGTTCTTGCAAAAATTCCTGCACCGGCAATACTTTCGCTACAGGCTATTTTCCTATGTTAAAAGTATGGTTCGGATTATTCCATGTAGGCTTTCACGGCCGGCGTCTTTATCAGTAAACTCTTCCGGGCTAAGTTGCCGTGGTCGATCTGTAGAACTTCTTCTCCCTGACGTTTCGTTCTCAACTACGGAGAACATCTTCCGAGGTGAGTCGACGACTGGCTGCTAGGAGCTGGGGCCGCCGCCCCAGCTCCTAGCAGCCAGTTATCGACTCACCTCGGAAGATGTTCTCCGTAGTTGAGAACGAAACGTCAGGGAGAAGAAGTTCTACAGATCGACCACGGCAACTTAGCCCGGAAGAGTTTACTGATAAATAGGGTTCGGATTGTTATTCTTCTGAGTGACTGTAACATTCAAGTAGCATTTACGGTAAATATTCTCACAAAATATCTGTTATTTTTATATAATTAAAGCTGAGAAATCATTAAATATCAAGATTTGATCATGTTATCAAAAGCATTCTGTTATTGGCTGAAGTTCTAGTGACGTCACAGGCTAGGAGTGAGACGAAGCTATACGTGTGTTATAGGAGTGTTGGCCGATGCTACTACGTTTTTACATACTTTTTCAGTAGACAGCTTAGCTACTGAGTGATAAAAAACGCAATTACCACTTTTAAGTAACAATGGAAAGGACTTTTGTGAACACTGACAGCTCAAACCTTGCTAAATTTGATACATTTACGCTGCACACGTTAAGAGCGGCGATTCTCTGCTCCCTGCAACATCGTTAAATTCGCTCAAAACTAAGGAATTATAGAACTTTTTCAAAAGGGGCCTTATGTTACAACTAGTTTGCCGATTATCAGTCATGAGATACGACGAGAAGCACGCTAAAATTATTCTTCGCAAATCTAAGTGCTGATTTCCTCTATACACGACACTCACCAGAGTCGCTATCCTCAGGAGGCGGACGGTAGCATAACGGATAGCGCCACTCACCGTGGATAAAGACGTCACACATAAGAATCTTCCAGTGGTTATACAGGGTGGTCCATTGATCGTGACTGGGCCAAATATCTCACGAAATAAGCGTCAAACGAAAAAACTACAAAGAACGAAACTTATCTAGCTTGAAGGGCGAAACCAGATGGCGCTATTGTTGGCCCGCTAGATGGCGCTGCCATACGTCAAACGGATATCTACTGCTTTTTCTTAAATAGGAACCCCTATTTTTATTACATATTCGTGTAGTACGAAAAGAAATATGAATGTTTTAGTAGGACCACTTTTTTCGCGTTGTGATAGATGGCGCTGTAATACTCACAAACATGTAGCTCACAATTTTAGACGAACAGTTGATAACAGGTAGGTTCTTGATTAAAATAAAGAACGTAGCTACGTTTGAACATTTTATTTCGGTCGTTCCAATGTGATACATGTACCTTTGTGAACTTAACATTTCCGAGAACGCATGAGGTTTCAGCGTGATTACCTGTAAATACCACATTAATGCAATAAATGCTCAAAATGATGTCCGTCAATCTCAATGCATTTGGCAGTACGTGTAAGGACATTCATCTCAACAGCGAGTAGTTCGCCTTCCGTAATGTTTGCACATGCATTGACAATGCGCTGACGCATGTTGTCAGGCGTTGTCGGTGGATCACGATAGCAAATCTTCTTCAACTTTCCCCACAGAAAGAAATCCGGGGACGTCAGATCCGGTGAACTTGCGGGCCATGGTATGGTGCTTCGACGACCAATCCCCCTGTCATGAAATATGCTATTCAATACCGCTTCAACTGCACGCGAGATATGTGCCAGACATCCATCATGTTGGAAGTACATCGCATTCTGTCATGCAGTGAAACATCTTGTAGTAACATCGGTAGAACGTTACGTAGGAAATCAGCATACATTGCACCATTTAGATTGCCATCGATAAAATGGGGGCCAATTATCCTTCCTCCCATAATGCCACACCATACGTTAACCCGCCGAGGTCGCTGATGTTCCACTTATCGCAGCCATCGTGGATTTTCCGTTGCCCAATAGTGCATATTATGCCGGTTAACGTTACCGCTGTTGGTGAATGACGCTTCGTCGCTAAATAGAACGCGTGCAAAAAATCTGTCATCGTCCCATTATTTCCCTTGTGCCCAGTGGCAGAACTGTACACGACGTTCAGAGTCGTCGCCATGCAATTCCTGGTGCACAGAAATATGGTACGGGTGCAATCGATGTTGATGTAGGATTCTCAACACCGACGTTTTTGAGATACCCGTTTCTCACGCAATTTGTCTGCTACTGATGTGCGGATTAGCCGCGACAGCAGCTAAAACATCTACCTGGGCATCATCATTTGTTGCAGGTCGTGGTTGATGTTTCACATGTTGCTGAACACTTCCTGTTTCCTTAAACAACGTAGCTATGCGACGAAAGGTCGGGACACTTGGATGATGTCGTCCAGGACACCGAGCTGCATACATAGGACCCGCCCGCTGGGGATATTGATCACAATAGCCATACATCAACACGATATCGGCCTTTTCTGCAATTGGTAAACGGTCCATTTTGACACGGGTAATGTATCACGAAGCAAATACCGTCCGCACTGGCAGAATGTTACGTGGTACCACGTACTTATACGTTTGTGACTATTACAGCGCCATCTATCACAAATCGAAAATACTGGACCAACTAAAACATTCATATTTCTTTGCGTACTACATGAATATGTAATAAAAATGGGGGTTCCTATTTAAAAATACGTAGTTGATATCCGTTTGACCTATGGCAGCGCCATCTAGCGGGCCAACCATTGCGCCATCTGTTTTCCCCCTTCAAGCTAGACGAGTTTCCGTCTTTGTAGTTTTCTCGTCTGGTGCTTATTTCGTGAGATATTTGGCCCGGTCACTATCAATGGACCACCCTGTATACTTCAAAAGTTCCGCACGAACTGCGAAAACCGAGGTAGGAAGAACTGATTGTAGCAGTGGTTTCGATGGTGGGATATAGCTCCTCATCAATCTTAATTTGAGTAATCGACAACAGAGGATAAATGCATTTACTTTGCGAACAAACAATCCACTTTTTTGGAAAACATTGCTCGTAGATAGGAAGGTGTAGGACGATGAGGTATTCTATATGGAGATATTTAAAGCATGTACGGCATGCTGGTAACACAAGCGTAAGTACTATGGTGTTTGTGAGTGTAAACTAACGTCAGTGTATGAAGAAGACTTATTTCATCTTTATGTAAGATGAAAGACTTAAAAAGTTTAAACAATAAGGAGCCTAATCTGTCAGTACGAAGATAAAGAAGACCATTGTTTCTAATAAAGTAAAAATGGTGTGGTTACATTAACTAAGAAATATGGTGGCAACTTGCAGATACAGTGCAACCACAGTTTACACACTTTCACATTTCTTGGAACACTCAAACAGAAATTTTCAGGAGTTTTTGTAGATGTATTAGTACAGTTTGATAATAGACACCATTTGTAACCCATTTTACGAAAATTAAATTCCAAAACAAGACAACACTGTGAATGAACATTATGGCAGCAGGAGCATCAAGCTAGCCAGCGACGTCACAGGCAGCACATGACTCGAATGGAGCGTTTCTGCGGACGTTAAAATTATTTGAATTTCATTTCCGTTTTTATAAAAGACTACTGAAATTCAAGAGGAAGAAAAGCATCTTGGGAGCGTAAATGACATAATGAATCATTTAAGACAGTTTGCAGAAAAAAGTCAAATACGCCATTATGGATGGTTGTAGAGGCAGCATGAGACAATATTTCTCCATTGGGCTTCGAAAGACTTATTAAGCCCATGCCACGTCGAGTTGCCGTACTGTAACGAGCAAATGGGGTCCGACAGGATGTTAGAATGTATCCCATGACTTTTTTTTCTTACCACAGTATGCAATACGATAGTCCCAAGATTGTCACCAAATACTTTCCCAAGAGAAAGAACAACTGAAAGGGTGCATCCTGACACGTAGATTAGTCTATAGTCCATTACGTTTGGTGCTGGTAAAAATCAAGAGGTCAAACGTATTTTTCTCGTTTTCCTCTGTAATCAGCATTAAAAAAAAACACAGTTTATCAAGAATCATAATGGAAGGTATAGCCCAGAAAAAGAGGCCGTTCCAGTTAGAATCGGTTCTTAAATGTGTGTGAATTCCTAAGAGACCAAACTGCTGAGGTCATAGGTCCCTAGACTTACACACTGCTTAAACTAACTTATGCTAAGAACAACACACACACACACACCCATGCCCGAGAGAAGACTCGAACCTCCGGCGGGAACCGCCGCGCAATCCGTGACATGGCGCCTCTAACCACGTGGCCACTCCGCGCAGCTCGCTTCTTATCAACGTCACGTATCCTTTATCCCGTTTATGACCGATTATTTGAATTTTTTTCTTTTCTGGAATGCCAGAGAGTTTGTCGGACAACTCCAATATTAGTTCATAATATTTTAATGTAACCTCAAATATGAAGCAAGACACAGGCTGGCTAACTACCGGCAAGATGAATAACGCAGCCTCAATCCATGTCACGCATAACATTTGTTTCATGCACTAAGTCCTTGTGGTTAAGGGTTATCATTCATGGATACTGTTTAAGGAAACATAAGGAAAAGACAGACGATGCTCTGTATCCTGTGGGTATCAGAGACAGGAGTGGCCGTGCGGTTCTAGGCGCTACAATCTGGAGCCGCGATACCGCTACGGTGGCAGGTTCGAATCCTGCCTCGGGCATGGATGTGTGTGATGTCCTTAGGTTAGTTAGGTTTAAGTGGTTCTCAGTTCTAGGGGACTGATGACCTCAGAAGTTGAGTCCCATAGTGCTCAGAGCCATTTGAACCATTTGGTATCAGAGACAACTCACATCTTAGTTAATACATAGATCTGGACAGACTGCAAATCAACGCGTTCTATGGAATTCAGCAACTGGAAAGTTGGTTCTATCACTGTACGCAAGCGTCCGTTGTTTCATAGTATGGTTGACAACATAGTAGGACGGAATCAGTTTCAAGTACACTGCCTAGAGCGTTAGGAAGCGAGTTTCTGTCTGCAATACTCGCGTCTGTTCCTCACCAGGTAGGTTACCAAGAAGACAGAGAACAGAAACTTCGAACTAGGTAAGCACTTTTCCTATTGCCTGGTCCACTTAAATGGCCTCCTCTAATCCAATCAGTGAAATTCCCTGCAACTGAGCATGAGCTGTCAAATTACGGCGCTTGTTGCGATATATTGAGGTTAAAATCAAGCAGATGACCACGATATGTCTGCACAGAATTCCTAAGTTCTTGAGAGACATACGGAACATATCAACATAAAGCAACCACAGAGGCCTGAGAAACAGTCCCGTGGGCTTTCGTGTTAACGCCATCATCTGTAGGTTGACGACGTGAACATACTACAACATTAAGACAACTTCACGGGGAAAGTCATGTGTCGTGGGTTAAAAGTTTGTTGGATACAAGGTGAGAAAATGAATCCGTTGCTGTGGACCGAGCAGTAACGCAAGTGATTTCAGTATCTTATTAAAGACAGATGTTATGAGGAATGTGTGAAAATTATAACAGTTCAGGCACAATCCGTACGTTTGAATACACACAATACCATTCAAATTTTACGAACGTAACGTTCAGTTTACCACATCCAGCAAAACAAGAGATGGCGATATTATAATACGACGTTGTTTCTACATGATCACTTTCTTCTTATGTAAAGGAATCTCTTGTATTCTACGTCGAAATCTGTAAAGTTAATTTTCATACTTTCACTTATTGAAGCAGCAGTCGGTCATTAATGATAGCAATGTTAATTGTCAGTCACAGATTATTTCGTCCTCTACGCCTCTTGATGGTCGTATCATCATCATCCAATGAGTTACATAGTATTTTACATTTGTACTGTCATTTACCCACCTCAAACCACCTTACGGTATCCTGCATTACATACTTCGTTATTACTTTAATTTTCCCCGTTCTGATCTACTCGTAAATGCTGAGCGAAAAGACCCAGTGTCGATTAGTCTCTGTATAAGTTCAGCTTTCTCTGATTTTTACATCATTGTCGTGTAATTAAATATAGGATATTTAATAGGCGCGTCATGATAATAATGATGTTTCGTTCGTGGGACGCTCATCGAGGCGGTTATTAGCGCCTATACAAATTCTCCATCTTTTTACAGACCAGTCCCGCCATTTTCCCGAATGATGATGAAATAATTAGGACAACACATATACCCAGCCACTGGAGAAGAAAATCCCCGACTTGGGCGCGAATCTAACCCTGCATCTAACGATCTAGAGACAGTAATGCTAACCACTAGATCATGAGCTGTGGACTTTTCAGGAGCCATCTCCAGATTGATACTGTGGTGTCACCGCCAGACACCACACTTGCTAGGTGGTAGCTTAAATCGGCCGCGGTCCGTTTAGTACATGTCGGACCCGCGTGTCGCCACTGTGTGATCGCAGACCGAGCGCCACCACAAGGCAGGTCTCGAGATACGGACGAGCACTCGCCCCAGTTGTACGACGACATTGCTAGCGACTATACGGACGAAGCCTTTCCTCTCATTTGCCGAGAGACAGTTAGAATAGCCTTCTGCTAAGTCCATGGCTACGACCTAGCAAGGCGCCAATTGTAACAGTGCATGTATCTTACGAGTCTCATTTGTATAGTCAAGAGAGATGTATCACAAGGAGTGATTAAAACTTAAGTATATTCCAAAGCTACGTATTTTCTTTATAGCAGTCATAACGTATCCTGTTCCAGACTTGACGCCAGTCGGCGTGTGTGTACGCGTGCCTTTCTTTCGGCTCCCTTCTCAGTGTGGCGTAGCTAGCTTGTTACGCCACAACAGATACTACTCCCCATCCATAGGTTACGATCGTCGCATGATGTTCTGATCCATCACCCAGTGTTCTGGTTCCCGTAAAGAGAGCTTGCGTCTGACTGATACACATTGTATTCTGTTTGATCAAAGGTATCTGGACACCTATTAGTGAACATTACTGTGGATTGTGTCCACCCTTAGTCTTTATGACAAGTTGAATTCTGCTGCAGACACTTTCAGTCAGGTCTGTGGAGGAATTCATCATCAAGAGCAGAAACCAGAGAAGGTAGTCATGATAGATGCTTAGGTCTGGAGCGAAGTTGAAGTTGTAACTCATCCCAAAGGGGTTAAATTGGGTTCAGGTTGGGACTTGGGGTAGGCCAGTTAATTTCAGTAATATTATTGTTCACAACCGATTGACTCACAGGTGCTGCTTAATAATACAGTGCACTGTCATACTGATACAAACAGTCATCATCTACAAACAGTTGCCTTACTGACTGCAGTACACAATGGTATAAAATGTGTTCATATCCTTACGCATTCTGCGTTTTCTTAAGACAAATAAGTGGTCCATCCCTCAACCATGAGAAACACCCATATATCGTAAAAACACCTCCTCCATAATTCTCCGTTGGCACTGCACGTGATGGCAGGTACAGTTCTCCAGGCTTTCGCCAAACTCAAACGCTTCTATCGCATTGCTTCACCACTCCAAATCTCTCTCTTCCACTGACTTCATGTGATTTTTTGTGACCACGACTGTAAGGAATCCAGATTTTATGGACATTACATGAGCTTGATCCAGAACGACAGTATGATACAGTATGAGATCCTCAGAAAATAATAATTATATTACACTCCTGGAAATGGAAAAAAGAACACATTGACACCGGTGTGTCAGACCCACCATACTTGCTCCGGACACTGCGAGAGGGCTGTACAAGCAATGATCACACGCACGGCACAGCGGACACACCAGGAACCACGGTATTGGCCGTCGAATGGCGCTAGCTGCGCAGCATTTGTGCACCGCCGCCGTCAGTGTCAGCCAGTTTGCCGTGGCATACGGAGCTCCATTGCAGTCTTTAACACTGGTAGCATGCCGCGACAGCGTGGACGTGAACCGTATGTGCAGTTGACGGACTTTGAGCGAGGGCGTATAGTGGGCATGCGGGAGGCCGGGTGGACGTACCGCCGAATTGCTCAACACGTGGGGCGTGAGGTCTCCACAGTACATCGATGTTGTCGCCAGTGGTCGGCGGAAGGTGCACGTGCCCGTCGACCTGGGACCGGACCGCAGCGACGCACGGATGCACGCCAAGACCGTAGGATCCTACGCAGTGCCGTAGGGGACCGCACCGCCACTTCCCAGCAATTTAGGGACACTGTTGCTCCTGGGGTATCGGCGAGGACCATTCGCAACCGTCTCCATGAAGCTGGGCTACGGTCCCGCACACCGTTAGGCCGTCTTCCGCTCACGCCCCAACATCGTGCAGCCCGCCTCCAGTGGTGTCGCGACAGGCGTGAATGGAGGGACGAATGGAGACGTGTCGTCTTCAGCGATGAGAGTCGCTTCTGCCTTGGTGCCAATGATGGTCGTATGCGTGTTTGGCGCCGTGCAGGTGAGCGCCACAATCAGGACTGCATACGACCGAGGCACACAGGGCCAACACTCGGCATCATGGTGTGGGGAGCGATCTCCTACACTGGCCGTACACCACTGGTGATCGTCGAGGGGACACTGATTAGTGCACGGTACATCCAAACCGTCATCGAACCCATCGTTCTACCATTCCTAGACCGGCAAGGGAACTTGCTGTTCCAACAGGACAATGCACGTCCGCATGTATCCCGTGCCACCCAACGTGCTCTAGAAGGTGTAAGTCAACTACCCTGGCCAGCAAGATCTCCGGATCTGTCCCCCATTGAGCATGTTTGGGACTGGATGAAGCGTCGTCTCAAGCGGTCTGCACGTCCAGCACGAACGCTGGTCCAACTGAGGCGCCAGGTGGAAATGGCATGGCAAGCCGTTCCACAGGACTACATCCAGCATCTCTACGATCGTCTCCATGGGAGAATAGCAGCCTGCATTGCTGCGAAAGGTGGATATACACTGTACTAGTGCCGACATTGTGCATGCTCTGTTGCCTGTGTCTATGTGCCTGTGGTTCTGTCAGTGTGATCATGTGATGTATCTGACCCCAGGAATGTGTCAATAAAGTTTCCCCTTCCTGGGACAATGAATTCACGGTGTTCTTATTTCAATTTCCAGGAGTGTATATCAACAAAAAAGCAATTGAAGGAATCTCATGTACTGAAAACTAACAAAGCAGTATCTACCAATATATGAAACGCATTTTGGAGATGAACCGAGCAGGTGGTGAATGGCATTAGAAAACCACACTTAACAAGAGAACGACGAGCTTCAGCACGGAAAGAGATAAGGCGAGAACAATATGTTATTCCATTTGACATAAATACAGCTGGGACTGAGGGTGAGTGGCTTGACGGCTTTAACAGGGCTAGGTGGCGACGCGGCAAGAAAAATAAAATACTCCTCTAACGAGACAATGATTCGTATGAAGCCATATTGGGCGACGCAGATGCGACATGGTGGGGAGATCCCCATTATATAAAAGCATTTTTAGAACTAAAATTGCTAAGAACTCTCTCTCTCATCTCGCAGTGGACCACACAAGTGTGTGGAATGTAGTGAGGGTGTTGAGAGCATTGCTTCTGCGAAGTGTGGATGATATGCTTCACATATTGTGGCGACAGATAGCGAAGAGATAGTTAATTATTCCTGCAGGAATTTTTGTGGGCAAAGAAATTGTGCATGTTCTCCAACCCTTAGCAAGTGTGCAATAGCCATTATTTGGACTGGGGGAAAATTAACATTCTGCAGAACGCAGGAAAGTTACGAATGAGTAAATTCAGTGAAGGCCAGAGTAGGGAATTAGCGTTTCACATCCAGCATGGAGACAATGTCGTTGCAGATCCCACTTAGTAAGGTACCATCGCGCATTAGGCCACAGTAAATGTTGAGTCGAGATTTTTCCCACTCCAACTTCGTATACTTTGACCATTGAATATCAAAAGCTAGGATACTAACCTACCCTCATATTGAGTACATGAAAGCTTTCATTCGTTTAAAAAGTAAAATTATTCTCCACCAACTCAGTTCATTGACCAGCTACACCATCTTAGACATAAGTTAACTGATGAAGATTTTCAATCATTCTTGCCTGTGACACGTAGAGATAAAGAATTTCACAATCTCCAATTCAGCATGTCCAAGAGTTAAATATTTTGTTATTGCGTGTTGGAAGTAATTGAATGTAATTTTTGTGTATCACTTGACCCCTAAAAGCATAGTGATAAATTATACGCTGAATGGTAAAGGGAATAGCTTTTTTGTCTTTCTAGAATAGATCCCAACCTTTCACTTTTATTAATTTATGCATTCTAGTTACGTGACAGCAGCATTTCTAATTGCACCTAGTATTAGCTTCATTACAGGGCCAAGTTAATATTCATCTAGAATGTCAGTTTAACACCGCGGTCTTGAGAAGACAGTTCAGATGTTTTGTCCAATTGAACATTACTGAATGCAGTACACAATGGTATTAAATGTGTTCATATCCTTCCGCAATCTGCGGTTTCTTAAGAGCAATAAGTGGACCACCTCTCAACCACGAGAAACACCCATATATCGAAAAACCACCTCCTCCATACTTCTCTGTTTGCACTGCACATGATGGCATGATTCCGTCACATTGCCACAGGGTATAGCATTCTTCATCACTCCAATTGCCCTCTTCCACTGACTTCGTGTGATTTTTTTTTTTTACAACCACTACCTGTGGCAGTCGACAGTCCTTGTCCCTCATTACATGAGGTCTGCTTGCTCTTGGTTTAGGTGTGAAAGTTCCTTCGCGTTTTCGCTTCCCAGTCACATCATCAAATGTCGACTTGAGCAGCTTTAGAAGGACTGAAATGTCTCTAATAAACTTGTTACTCAGGTGACATCCAATGAAGGCTCGAAGTCACTGGGCTCTGCTGATCAACCCGTTCTGCTATTACTGCTTCTTTACTTACAACTCAACACACCACGCCTCCTTTTATACTGGTGGGTCCACCCCTCATGACATCTAGTAATGAGTTCTACAGTAAAAAGGTTTGTCCAGAACTTTTAATCAGATATGGTATATACGTTCATGAAATACCGTATTAGACACACACACCATTGTGTCCAGCTACTCCCTTTGACATGATGAAGACAGCGACTCATTAATTGGGTGTCAGTACAAGACAAACACATCTCAGTCGATGGTTCCCCTCATGTGATGTGTAGGACTGAGGCCACGGACCTAGGGCTTCACACATGCAGTCTCAGGGTGTGGCAGGAACGTCGTTATTGGACGCTAGAACGATGGGAAAATGTCGCCTTTTGATATGCTGTGCACACCGATAGGCTCCATTCATGCATGGTCTGTGTCGAAAATCACAATAGGTGTTGCCGACTGGGCACACTTTGAGTACAGGTAGTACAGATATTTAGCTTTGGGAGATATTTACACAGAATGAAATTGGCTCCCTGATACGTCTTCCTCGAATTATTCCGATACACCTCAGGAATGATGAGGTGCTGTGTTTACTTGCCGAAAGTACTGGTAAAGTAAGCAATCCAACAGAGGTATGTGAACCAAGAGAGTTGGCGCAGTGTCTAAGATACTCTACATGCATTCAGAAGCACTGTGGTTCAGCTCTTCATCTAGCTATCCATTTCTATTTTAAGTGATTACCCTTAATCTCTTCTTTAGAAAGTCCACGGCCGATTTTCTGCTGCCCCACCCTTCCCAAACTGGAGCTTGTGCTTCGTCTCTAATGTTGTCGTTGTCGAAGTGACGTTAAATTCTCATTTTTCTTCAGAGGAACATGATGGGATAATTGGTTCGTACATTGTTAGGTGGTGGGAGAGCAATGAAAGATGTATCAGAGAGTCAATTTCATTCTGTGTAAATATCTTCCAAAGCTAAATACCCGTACTGCCTGTACTCAAAGTGTGCCCAATCGGCAACACCTATTGTGATTTTCGACACAGACCATGCGTGAACGGAGCCTATCAATGTGCACTGCGTATCAAAAGCTGACATTTTCCCATCGTTCTAGCATCCAATGACGGCGTTCCTGCACCCACACTAACCGCCACACCCTGAGACAGGCAGTCAGCTGATATACATTTAGGTGACTAAGGTCGTGGGATACCTCGTAATATCGGGTCGTACATCCTTTTGCGTAGTGCAGTAACTCGACGCGACATCGACTCAACAAGTCATTGGATGTCCCCTTCAGAAATGCTGTGTCATGCTGCCCCTATAGCCGTCCTAATGCGCCGATGCAGAATTTTGTGCACGAACTGACCTCTCGATTATATCGCACAAATGTACCAGATGAATTTCATGGCGGGAGATATGGGTGGCTAAATCATTCCCTCGAATTGCCCAGAATGTTCTTCAAACCAATCGCGAACAGTTGTGGCCTGGAGACATGTAATGTGTAAAAATTCCATCACTGTTTGGAAACATGAAATCCATGTATGACTGCAAATGGTCTCCAAGTTATCAAATATAACCAATTCCAGTCAATACTCAGTTCAGTTGAACCAGAGGAACAAGTAATGCCACCCACACCATTTTGTAGCATCCACCAGCTTTTAGAGTACCCTGTTGACAACTTGGGTCCACGGCTTCGTGGGGTCTGTGTGACAGCTGAACCCTACCATCAGGTTTTACAACTGAAATCGGAACTCATCTGATCAGGGCATGGTTTTCCAGTCTTCCAGCGTTGATATGATCATGAACCCAGGAGAGGCGCTGCAGGCGATGTTGTGTTGTTAGCAAAGGCACTCGCGTTGGTCTTCGGCTGCCATAGCCTATTAACGCCGAATTTCGCAGCACTGTACTAACGGATACGTTTGTCGTAAGTCCTATGCTGATTTCTTATAGTTATTTAACGCAGTGTTGCTTGTCTCTTACTACTGACAACTCTATGCAAACGCCACTGCTGTCAGTCGTTAAGTGAAGGCCATCGGCCACTGCTTTTTCCATGTTGAGAGGTTATGCCCAATTTGGCATTCTCGGAAAGCTCTAGACGCTGTGGATCTCGGAATATTAAATTCCCTAACCATTTCTGAAACTAAATGTCCCATGTACCTAGCTGCAACTGACATTCCGCGTTAACAAGTCTGTTAATTCCCATCGTGCGGCCATAATCATCTCGGAATCCTTTTCACGTGATTCACTTGAGTACAAATGACAGCTCCGCCAATGCACTGCTGTTTTATACTGTGTTTACGCGATACTACTGCCATCTGCTTAAGTGGATATCGCTATCTCCTGACTATTGTCACTTCAGTGTATGCCATGCCCGAATAATTGGTCGGGACATTGGTTGCCTTGCATATTGTGTTAGAAATTTTCGTTGTACTTGGGTCTCAGACGTTGTCTGTACGCACCAGGAGACACACTGAAAGTTTCCATGTGGCGTCCACTTTTTATCTAGTTTTGAAGTTGCTGCTAGGTATAAAAAACTTTGTGAGTTATCACACGCTGAAAATGGTTCAAATGGTTCTGAGCACTATGGGACCTGCTGAGGTCATCAGTCCCCTAGAACTTAGAACTACTTAAACTTAACTAACCTAAGGACATCACACACATCCATGCCCGGGGCAGGATTCGAACCTGCGACCGTAGCGGTCGCGCGGTTCCTGACTGTAGCGCCTAGAGCCGCTCGGCCACTCCGGCCGGTATCACACGTTGAAAATCATTTATTAATATCTAGTAGAGTTTGAAACACATTGAAGTTTTAATTTGCAAAGATAATTCATGGCTACACCGTATTTATTGAACAGACAGCGATGGGTGCGCCCATACTGTAGACATTGAAGACCCGAGAACAGGTCGAGTGGTTGCATTTTAGTTGAAACCACATCAAAGCCGTGACATTTCGTCATCTCCAGATAGCAGGAGCATCGGAGCTTCATTCTTGGGATTTAAATGTGTTTCTGTTGACACACATAACTTGTGCACGATACCATCCCCTGACACAAATTGTTCCTCTTCAAATCTTCAGTTTTCAACAGTCAGTGTATGTGCAGTTTATAGGGATGGAACTTTAAAGTCTTTGAAACCGGCATTATAGCATTAGAGAAACTCAAAAGACGTCGAGTGTCGTATTACAGTTAACATGATAAAGCGCAGCGTTCGAGCGAGTATGCCGCACGAAAGCGCAGTGACGTGGCACCGATGCGCGCCACAGGCGAGGTGTATCAATAGTCAGGCGCACCCGGTGAAGAATGATGACGGATAAGGTGAGCACTCGAGCAGCCATCACGGAAGCGGGTGTGCGACACGGGAGCTGGGCTGCGGGTGGTCTGAGGTCGGACACAACAGCTCGCTTCCGGGCGCTCGCATTGCCTAGGCGCAACCCCAACCACGACAAATGCTGGTTACTGACAGGCGCGGATACAAAGGGGGTCATGGGGGTCAGATCACTAAAAGCATTTATATTTTTATGGTTATGAGCCTCCAAGTTTCTTAGATAACATTTGGTGAATAAAGTTGCATGAAATAAGTCTATAAACGACAAAATATTGTGGAAAATTATGGAAAAGTTTAACTCAGAATTGTTTTAACTTTTCAGCTCCGCGTTTGAAGGGGCAGAGCGCATCGATGGGTGTGCTGCCTCACCGACTACAGAAAACATTCTAGCTGGGTAACGGCGAGCATTCGCAGGCTGGCCTTATCTGCTGTCAACAACAAATCGGACAATGTTCTTGAGTCAACGTGTAGTGTCGGCAAACCACAGAAAGATGAGTAAGGTAAAACTTCCACTAAGAAAAAAATGCCAGAAACATTGACTTTCCTAACCGTAGGCGGCAATAACTGATTTAAACTGTGTTGCTCTCATTTAAACGTTTGCGTAGCCACACTTTACAGACCAGCGTTTATAATCATATTACCCACTGTAGTACTAATAATGACGAATACATATCGCAACTGTGTATTGCATGCATTATTATTCTTTTAAGTTAGGCTAAAGTGATGTGCCTAGCTTTAGTGTAAGCGAGCTATTATTGTTACATTAACACCTTTTACGTATGTTATTAAGTAATAGGCAACAGTGGTCTGTTAAAAGTGGGACTCACAGAAAATTATATTTTACTTTTTAGGGGGACGAGTTAGGAACTCCGTTTCCCCCCCCCCCCCCCCCCCTCTCTATCCCCCTCTACCCGAATCCAAGACGGAATCCGAGCCTGGTTGATGTATAACAAGGTTACTAGAAGAGCGAACATACATGATTTACAAATGGAGGACGGGAGAATCGTAACCACAATTGCTGGTTACTATTAGACTGTGTGAGAACACATCCACATATACACGCTCGGTTGCGCGTCTGCACGAGCACAGTGTTCACGTCAGGTGGTACGATATTATCATACTCTGACGGAAAAAAAATTGCAACACTAAAAAGTAGTTGTGCGACCTAAACGGAAGTTGGTTGGCTCGTTTATACATCTGAAAGATGATATCTATTCAAATTTCACGCCAGGAGGAAAGAGCTGCGCTAGTAGCGCCGTTATGAGGATATAAATCAGGTTTGTTTTAAATACACGGTCGTGAGCGTTAGTTACTTTTGAGATCGGACGTGGTGAGTTGATGTTAGATAACAATGCCCGCAAGTCGACAAAGAAGCCATTATCAACACCTCACTGAGTCTGAACGAGGTCGTGTAACAGGTCTACAAGATGTTGGTTGATGCCCGGCCTGAGTGGCCGAGCGGTTCTAGGCGCTACAGTCTGGAATCGCAGTTGCAAAGCGATTTAGAAAAGATTGCTATATGGTGTGGCAGGTGGCAGTTGACGCTAAATAACGAAAAGTGTGAGGTGATCCACATGAGTTCCAAAAGAAATCCGTTGGAATTCGATTACTCGATAAATAGTACAATTATCAACGCTGTCAATTCAACTAAGTACCTGGGTGTTAAAATTACGAACAACTTCAGTTGGAAAGACCACATAGATAATATTGTGGGGAAGGCGAGCCAAAGGTTGCGTTTCAGTGGCAGTACACTTAGAAGATGCAACAAGTCCACTAAAGAGACAGCTTACACCACACTCGTTCGTCCTCTGTTAGAATATTGCTGCGCGGTGTGGGATCCTTACCAGGTGGGATTGACGGAGGACATCGAAAGGGTGCAAAAAAGGGCAGCTCGTTTTGAATTATCACGTAATAGGGGAGAGAGTGTGGCAGATATGATAGGCGAGTTTGGATGGAAGTCATTAAAGCAAAGACGCTTTTCGTCGCGGCGAGATCTATTTACGAAATTTCAGTCACCAACTTTCTCTTCCGAATGAGAAAATATTTTGTTGAGCCCAACCTACGTAGGTAGGAATGGTCTTCAAAATAAAATAAGAGAAATCAGAGCTCGAACAGAAAGGTTTATGTGTTCGTTTTTCCCGCGTGCTGTTCGGGAGTGGAATGGTAGAGAGATAGTATGATTGTGGTTCGATGAACCCTCTGCCAAGCACTTAAATGTGAATTGCAGAGTAGTCATGCAGATGTAGATGTAGACCGCGACGGTCGCAGGTTCGAATCCTGCCTCGGGCATGGATGTGTGTGGTGTCCTTAGATTAGTTAGGTTTAAGTAGTTCTAAGTTCTAGGGGACTGATGACCTTAGAAGTTAAGTCCCATAGTGCTCAGAGCCATTTTTTTGGTGGTTGTTCCTCCTGCGATACGGCAGAAATACTTGGCAGGTATGTAGCTATTACACGTGACTGCTGGCAGCGGTGGCCAAGAGAATGTACAGTCGTAAGAAGATCGAGCTCTGGGCGACTACGTGGCACTACCGACAGAGAAGAAGTTCTAATGATCGACCACGGCAACTTAGCCCGAAAGTGTTTACTGATGAAGACGCCAGCCGTGAAGGCCTACATGGAATGATTCGACGCCTCTACGGCGAGGAAATGTCAACTACGGTACGACGACTGGAGAACCTACGCAAGAAGAAAAGTCAACAACTTTGCCCACTCACTTTTCTGTTACGCTGTCATGATACCGGTATAGTTCCTGTAGTGTCGGCAGACTTGCCAACACTACGTACACTAATAGAAAGAGGCGGCCAAGATGCACGCGCTAACTCACGCAGGGTGGCGTGAGGTCTGAAACAGGATACGTAATGAATGCTATAAAGAAAAGTATGTAGCTGCTGGAATACTTAACTTTAATCCATCATTTGTACATCGCTCTTGATGAGATATGCTTCGTACGATAACTATCAATTGTTATGTAAGGCTAATGGCGCCTTGCTAGGTCGTAGCCATGGACTTAGCTGAAGGCTATTCTAACTATCTGCTCGGCCAAGGAGCGAGGCTTCGTCCGTGTAGTCGCTAGCTACGTCGTCCGTACAACTGGGGCGAGTGCTAGGAAGTCTCTATAGACCTGCCGTGTGATGGCGCTCGGTCTGCTATCACTGAAAGTGGCGACACGCGGGTCCGACATGTACTAATGGACCGCGGCCGATTTAAAGCTACCACATAGCAAGTGTGGTGTCTGGCGGTGACCACATTCCTCCCCCGCAAATCGGCGAACGGTCGTGTTATAAGGCTCCCGCCCGCCGTGGGGAGGACCCCATGTTGACGCATGCGATGAGGTGGGGAGCCTAACAACAGGCGAGGCTGTGCCACCCGCACCCGGCCATTCTGTCCGAGGGGAGCTAGGAAACGCTTGAAAACCTAGTCCAGGGTGCACGTCAACATGCGGTGTATGCGCCCTTAGAGATATAGGAGGGGCCGAAGGGTCGACCTCCATGGCGTCGGGGCACCCGACGGGCGAAGACGACGTCTGGTCCGGAGCGGGCAAAAGTTCCATGGCGGAGGACATCTGGTCACGGGAAGCGACCGGCGGCGCGTGACCCAGGGAGGCGGTTGGCGGTTGCAGCGACGCGTCTACTGCGGGCGTCGCCGGCGGGAGAACAGGCGACGGCGGCGGCGCGTCGCCATGGGGCAAAATGGAAGGCAGCGTCGGTAACACCTGGGGATGAGGCGAGCCAGTAGATGGGTCCCCATGGCGCTGACCGGACGGCACAGTCGCTGAAAGCAGACGGGGAGCGGCAGAACCCGGGCGACGACAGAGGCGCAGCTGATTGAGATGCCGACGCACCTCACCAGAGGCCCCCAAAACCAAATACATCGCGCGGCCGAGGCAGCGAAGAATGCGCCCTGCGAGCCAACGCCGTGAACCGCGATAGTTGCGATAGAATACAACGTCGCCTGGAGCAAAAGCAGGAGTCTGCCGCTGCACAGGAACCTGGTGCGGCGGATGCAGCAAAGACATCAAGGTTCGATGAGGACGACCGTGGAGCAACTCAGCCGGGGAGCGACCATCTTGCATGGCCGCAAGCCACTTCCCCTTGGCAACGCTTGCACATAGATTTTGCTGGTCTATTCTGGAATGCTCGATGGTTGGTTGTGGTCGATTCTTTCAGTAATTTCCCTTTTGTTGTCCGGATGTCTTCCACGAC
Organism: Schistocerca piceifrons; assembly: GCF_021461385.2. Lineage (NCBI taxonomy): Eukaryota > Metazoa > Arthropoda > Insecta > Orthoptera > Acrididae > Schistocerca > Schistocerca piceifrons. The sequence goes on from NC_060149.1 coordinate 567,135,205, forward strand.
ATCATCAGCCACCATCCAAGCCTTATCCGCTATTTTTTGCATTGAAGGTCTTCCACAGACTATTGTTTCCGACAATGGCCCACAATTCATGTCCGCAGAATTTCAGTCATTCTGCAAGGCTAATGGTATTCAACATCTGACATCCGCGCCGTTTTCGCCTCAGTCAAACGGTGCTGCTGAACGATTGGTCCGGACTTTCAAGTCACAGATGCTGAAGTTGAGAGAGTCGCATTCTCGGGAGGACGCGTTGTTGCTCTTTTTGTCTTCGTCCGTACAACTGGGGCGAGTGCTAGTGCGTCTCTCTAGACCTGCCGTGTGGTGGCGCTCGGTCTGCTATCACTGAAAGTGGCGACACGCGGGTCCGACATGTACTAATGGACCGCGGCCGATTTAAAGCTACCACCTAGCAAGTGTGGTGTCTGGCGGTGACACCACAGTTCCCAAGTTTTTAAAAGTGAGAAGAATGTTTCATTCGGCACAAGCTAACCGTATTTACACCGAGCGAGGTGGCGCAGTGGCTAGCACACTGGACTCGCATTCGGGAGGACGTCGGTTCAATCCCTAGTCCAGCCATCCTGATTTAGGTTTTCCGTGATTTCCCTAAATCGCTCCAGGCAAATGCCGGGATGGTTTCTTTGAAAGGGCACGGCCGACTTCCTTCCCTGTCCTTCCCTAATCCGATGAGACCGATGACCTCGCTGTCTGGTCTCCTCCCCGAAACAGCCTAACCGTATTTACTCTCGTATGGAACTGGCATTACTACGTGAGCGGATACATCAGACACGACGCGGACTGGCGGTATGTGATGGTCAACTGCTAAATCTTCATTTACTTATTAGCAATACTATGCAGTTTTGTCATTGGAACAAAGTGGAGAGTTTAACATTTAGATCTATGGAGATTAGTGCAGAAGTGTCTTCCAATAGGCAGAAGGAGGATTTTGATCGTCTACAAGAGGGTCGACAGGAAACACCGATTCCAAACAATTCCCAAACGGTTATTAATTTATCGGAAAAAGAATTGTCTAAGGAAGAACTTTCTGTTCTGTCTAAAGGAGGGAATTTTGCAATAACTCCATCCAAGGTTCCTATGGAGGACATTATTGCTAATATAGAGGCAAGAATTCGTCAGTTACTATCATATTCTGCTGATGAAATTAGAATGGAAACCTCCAGGATATTACGCAAAGCTAAGCCATCCAGCAGCAATCTGTCTCAAGGGGAAAGGAAGGCGGGAGATCAATGCAGACAAGAATGTTATTATAGTTGCCGCTGACAAAGGAAATGTTACTGTTTTAATGAATACTGAGGATTATCACAAGAAGATCAGTGATCTCCTGGAACCCAGCACATACAAGAAGTTGAAAAAGGATCCCACAACGAATGTGCTGAATGCCACCAATCGTCTGATAAAACAGTCTTCCATTCCTATAGAAGTTAAAAAGTATCTTTGTAAAACGGAGACTTATCCTCCGAGATTATATGGATTACCAAAGATACATAAGCCTGATGTTCCTTTGAGACCAATAGTCAGCGCAATTGGAGCTCCTACCCAAGAACTAGCCAGACATCTTGCCTCTTTGTTACAACCTTACATAGGTAAAACTGAGAGTCATATTAAAAACTCTCAACACTTCATTGAGAAATTGAGGGAAATTACTGTCGGTCCTAATGACATCCTTGTCAGTTTTGATACAGTGTCTTTGTTCACGACGGTTCCAGTTGATGAAGCTCTCTCCCATATAGCCGATATGTTCCCTACCGGTATAGTAGCCTTGTTCCAACACTGTCTATCCTCGACCTATTTTCAGTACAATGGTGAATTTTATGAACAGATCGATGGGGTAGCCATGGGAAGCCCCCTAAGTCCCACAATTACGAATTTATTCATGGAATAATTTGAACATCAAGCACTGCAGTCGGCCAAAAAAAGCCCCTCGAAGTGGTATCGGTATGTGGATGATACCTTTGTAATATGGAATCATGAGGAAGAAGACTTGAATGAATTCCTGGTACACTTAAATAGCATGAACCCAAAGATTAAACTTACTATGGAGAAGGAGAAGAATGGACAACTTAACTTCTTGGATGTATCAGTTATCAAACGGGCGGATGGGACCTTAGGCCATAAGGTCTACAGGAAAGGTACACATACTGATCGCTACCTCCATAAGAACTCAAACCACCACCCTAGGCAAAGAGGGGGGTCATAAAAACACTAGTGGATAGGTCCAATAATATTCGTGAACCAGGCTACTTACAAGAAGAACTAAATCATTTACGAATGGCCTTTGCGAAAAATGGTTATACGAAAAACGAGATTGACCGAGCACTTCACCCAAATAGAAAAATGCCTAAAAATAGGAGACAGCAACAACCATCAGCTGGAAAAGTATTTCTTCCGTTCATCCATAATATCACGGATCGCGTTGGGAAAGTACTAGCCAAGTTTCAGGTAGAGACCATTTTTAGACCTACTAAGAAAATTGGTGAATGCCTAAGATCAACAAAAGATGCTCGTCACCCCCTAGCCACCCCAGGGATATATAAAATTCCGTTTAGTTGTGGCAGGGTTTGCATAGGAACTACAAAAAGAAGCATCAATACACGGTTGACGGCGCACAAAAGAAACTGTCGCTTGGGACATATCGACAAACCGGCAGTAGCGAAACATGTTTTTAAGGATGGAGATCACGAAATAAAATTTGGTGAAACAAGCGTGCTAGCGAGGACGTCGCATTATTATACACGTATGTATAGAGAGACAATTTAAATCCACAAACATCAATACAATTTTAATCGTAAAGAAGAAGGATTAAAATTGGATAAGATATGGCGGTCGACGTTGCATTAATCACGTGACAATCGATTGCCTGCAATCGAGAGAACAGACGATAGCCAGAGATAGCTGAACATCGACGCCACGTGACGTGCGGTGGCGCCCCCTACGATATCTATATAAGCGGCGACCCCAGCTCCTAGCAGCCAGTCGTTGACTCACCTCGGAAGATGTTCTCCGTAGTTGAGAACGAAACGTCAGGGAGAAGAAGTTCTACAGATCGACCACGGCAACTTAGCCCGGAAGTGTTTACTGATGAAGACGCCGGCCGTGAAAGCCTACATGGAATGACGCAAGAGAAATGGTTTCAGAATCATTGAGAATAATGAAATAATGCCTTTGCAAACCTGGACATGATTCAAATGGACATTCATGTGGATCAAACAATTTTATTCACGTAAGTCACACCTTGACTGCGGAAGGTTAGTAAATTCATCTGTGGCCGGAGTTGAAAGCATGTTGAACATCCTACTGCAAGGAAGTCTTCAGAGTGAAGACTGAAATTACTGGATATCATTAAAAATTAGTCAGCTTTCTCTATAATTCACCTCACTATTGTGGCTGGATCTCACCATGCTTATCATAATCTGCAAAGGGAGGCTGAAGTGGCTGTAAAATATATTATTAGTTCTGTACCAACAACTAGCGTCCAAGTTAAGCTCCACCGGATGAGAATCTCTCGCTGCCGAAGTTAAATCTTCCTGTGGTGGCACCTCGCTGTCAACAGATATGCCCGAGGTACCGTCTGGCTGAGGAGATGCTTCAGTCCGAGGTGCCTCCCTGCAATCTACATCCAACAAGAAAGAATCGGTTCTCTGCATTTTTCTGGCTGTACCGAATTTTGATTGGCTGAATAATAAATATTCCGACTACCGAACAGTGGAAGGTACTGGTCTTCGTTACTCTCAATTCAAGTGGCCGACCATTGGCGAAAATCGTTATACCTAGCGCTACAAAACTGTGTACAGACCTCTCCCTCGTTCTGTCTACACTCATGTGCTGGCCGATAAGCGTGAACTTCTGTAAGCAGAGTCGTGTTTCTCACTCCCATTTCTAAACTGTTTAGGTTAACCGACTTTCATTTTGTCTTAAACTTCCTGTTCCCGTTTGGCTCTCCAAGATGTTATCTTAACTTCCTGTGTTGTTTGGAGAATTCTGACTGCCTGCCGTACCATCCACAATAGCCATTCAGCGGTTAAGTGCCCTATGGTATCAAGCCAGTTTTTCTATACATATGTAGAACTTTTGTCAAGGTAATGCCACATTATTTAGGACTTGTAAGCTCGTAGCACAACAGTGCTTTGCATATAATGGCATGATATTTCAGATCATATATGATCGTGTAAATTGTCAGCTCCCAAATGGATTTGTACACATTTAGGGGTGTAATTGAGTTAAGATACCCAACCATATTGTCTATTTTGGCATGTGCATCTCGAATCAGTGAATATTGTAAATTTGTGTTATGGTTTATCTCAGGTACTCGATTAGTAGAATGGGCAGAGGAGAAACTGGTGGTAGATATATTACGTTATAGCTGCAGCTGTACCATCCACCAATGGAACTGCAGCTGAGTATACCAGTTGAGGTGTAAGCAGTCATGAGCAGTTAGACTGTGGTGATGGCACACTGACCTGCGGTTGGCCACAATGAAACACCGAGCACTGAAGCAATAGAAGGCATTAACCACAGTGAGCAGCCGTACTGTGGTGATGAAATGTGTAATCATCGTGACGACAGTGCCAGTTGTAACCATCAGGGTAAAGAACACACCAGTATCAGTTATGGAGCATGTGTGGGTTTTCTGGACACCACCAACTATGAGGGTTGTGAGTGAATCAAGGCAGGCATGGGTTGTGGATGGTGTCATGCATGATGAAAAGTCATGATCCAGAACAAACAGGCAAACACGTACAAACATGCAGTTAAGTATCATATTAGACCAAAATGTTGACAACTGTTACAACATGTGGGCTGATACTTAATCAGAAATTCATTGTGAAGTGGCAATATTTGAAGAGCAGGCGGTAACTGTAGTGCCGTCCATGATGAAAACTAAGTACATGGCTATTCCATATTATCAAGAACAAACAAGTGAACATACAAGTATTATGTCATAGAGCAAGAAAAAAATGTTAACACCTTTACTGTCACTTACTCGTATAGTAGATGTGAGACATTTCAAATACCTTGGAGTTGTCTGATCTTCACAAGGAACATGGAATCAAATTTTCCAGATATATGGCCAGTCCTCATACATATTGGGCTCTGGTATAGAATCATATACAAAACAGCTCCCAAAGTAGCCTGTGGGCCTACTGAAATGCTTCCCAGACATCAAGATACTGCAAGCACTACTTTCAATCACATAGCTCATGGACGAGAGAAAGACTGCAGGACCAGTTACCTGTGGAGGCACTTGGTTTCAGCCTGATGGCAGGGTTGAGCATGGTCATCCCTTTTCTGCTCGACTTCGACTCAACACTGAGAGGTGGTAGCTCATCTCAACGTCCCTGGAAGCTGCTGGGTCCTCATGGGCCGCCGGTGTCACCTGACAGTGGCATTGGGGGTAGTATGTGGAGCAGCTGAGGGCCACTCCAGGAGACAAGCTAGTGGTGTCTGATATGGGATAATTACAGGACACCCCCAACAGAACAAAAAATGATGCTACATCATCCAACGCAGAAAGAGGATCACAGTGAGGACACAACTGTTTAAAGTGCTTATGGTAAAATAGCAACATAAAACCAATGCTGGTTGGCTTTTGTAGGGACAAGGACCAACACAGTATCTTGGAATGAGAGACAGTGGAGGCTGCACTGCCAAGAGGAGACATGGGTGCTTGTAGGATGTATAATAGATAACAGTGATCAAAATGGTCGACCATGGAGTTTATCTGCTGGGGTAGACGCATCCTTGGGAATGGAACGATAAGAGCCCAGAAAGAGCAAAAAGGCCTCATCTATAGGGCGATAGTGGTGGAGCTTGGAGAGGTGGGATTTAGAGGTATGGACTAGTTATTAAGTTAGAACATAAGTAGTTGGGTGGAGAGGCGTAGTATGTATCAAAGATGTACCATTTGCTTCACAGAGAGTGGAGAATTCCACAGAAGGAAACTGAGGTCTTTATTCATGATTATAGTTTGTGCGATCCCTTCAATTGAAAAAATGTGGGACATGATTTGAATGGTCTGCTCTGCAAACATATTCGACGTAAGTGTAACCATTGTCAGCTTCTATGGCAATTAAACAGAAGTACTTCAGCACCCAGGAAGGGACTTGTGAAGTACAGGTGTAGCTAGGACCAAAGGGCAGAAGTGTCTGGCCCAGGAAAAAACGACATGCAGGGATGGCCTGCTTGATTTAACATGGGGGGGGGGGGGGGGAAGGGAACCATGTAGGTGATCGCTGCACCCATGCTCCACTGTTGGTGAGCCAGGGGTTTCGTGAGCAGAGTGCCCCTGTACCCAACATGCAAGAGAGACGAGATGTGCTGCTGGAGAGTCGGTGGGATCACTACGCTGATGCTGCTGTTGTCCCCTTGAAGTAGAAGCACATCATTGTGGGTGGAGAGCTCGTTCCAGTGATACTGGTAGGCCAGGACCTCCACACGCCACAGCTGTTGCAGTCTGGTGGCCAACCATGTTACACCAGGTGGAGTTCTTCATGGAGTACTGGGTCCTTGACAAGTTTGCCATCCAACAGGAGGTTGCTCATGACTACCTCGATCATGATATATAAATGGAGGCAGACATCAGAGTCTGCATTGAAAGCAGGATCCTGGCTGGGGATCAAATGTGAGAGTATTTGAATGTTGGACTGCTGAACAGTTATGAATATGATGCATGATAAAAACAGGGCCCACCACTGAAGGCAGCATGCTGTTTTGTTTTCAATATTTACTAACTCTTTTAGAAGACAGGGTAAGGTCTTGCGTTCCATGAACAGCCTGAAATGGTGGTTATTAACATAGTTATAAACCATTTTTAGGCCTGATATTATTAGTAGGGCTTCTTTTCTATCTGGCTATAGCTACACTGCGCTGCAGAATGGGAGACAAATGCAACCGCTCGCTCGAACCCATCAGTCACATGTGAAAGGAATTACCCCAACACATAATGCACTGCATAAGCTATCAAGATTAGGGGCTTGGTGAGGTTTTACACTGTGAGGTATGTGGGTATGCTTCAAGACCTGGTAAGCTTTAACTCGTGAAGGTGTCCATTGCCAGCAAATGGTTTTGCATAAGCGGTAGTGTAATGGTTCTGCAATGGCTGGTGCATGTAGAACAAATTTACTATAATAACTGAGCTCCCCAGCACTGATTGCAACTGGCAGGACTTGATGTGGGTTGTAAGTTTTTGCATGGCCTCAGTATACAGTGGGGTGTAGGTTGAACTATAAAGCGAAACCAGATATTCTACTTGGTGAAGCAGAAAGCTGCCCACTTGTCTTTACTAATTTGAGGTTGACCTGTTGGAGCACCATGAGCAGTGAATGCATGATGTTATCCAAATCCTGTGTCTTGTTGCCTGTGATGAGAATGTCGTCTAAATAATTCACTGTACCTGGCACACTGTGGGTGACATGCTTGAGGTAGTTCTGAAAAATGGCTGGAGGACTAGCAATACCAAACAGAAGTCTGTTACCCTGAAAAAGCCAAAAAGAAGTACTGACTACCAAGAAGCATTGGTAATGCTCAGCCAATGGAAGCTTCAGATACGTATCATGGAACTCAGTCTCCATAAATATTGTGTCACCCAAAACTTGGATCACTGAATCCTCTACTTTGGGAATAGGATAAATATCTATGACAGATTGGGCATTAATGATTGTCTTAAAGTGCCTGAAAATGTGCAGTTTACTGCTAAGTTTTTCTACAATGTCTGTTGGGTAACGGTGTGGGAATACCTTCATACTGCAACTGCTGTAGCTTCAACTGAAAGTATGTCTGAGTATAAAGGGAACATATCTGGCTTTGAAGAACTTTGGTGCTGCAGATGGGAAAAAAGCAACACATGCCTCAAAATCTTTGACATCCAAGGAGGGTTACATGAACACTGAGGTAAACTTGCCAAAGAGGTCCTTTAGGTAGAGGCTGACGGCCAACGACTTGACTGTGGTGGTTATGTTGTGGATTTCTAAGCCAAGAACGTTGAACAGATCCATATCCAAGAGACTGATGGCTCCAAGAGCGCAAGGGCCAAAATCCTGGCTGTGAAATCATATATACCATACTGAACTAAATTCGTCCATTTACTTTCATGATGTCATTCCTCTAACTATGCAGCAGAGTGTCAAGGATTGAAGAAGAGTGAACCACATGCGATAATAAAGTTGCTAGTCTGTGATGGTCATATAGGACCTTGTCTCTATCTGCAGCTCAGTGGTCACATAGCTGATGGCTGATGTGGGCAGTAGAGAGTGCTCTGAGTAGGGAAGCTCAGACTGGATATGAGATAAATCCAGGAACACGCCCACCCTGTCATCGAATCCAACACCTCGGGGGACCATATTTGTGCAGTCGACATTCATTACAAGTGCTGATTGGCCCACTTCAGCCCTGTGTCCGGATTTCCAAAAAAAAAAGGTGCATTTCGCGTATGGATAGAGGCAGTAGTGTCTCTGGTGACTAACAAAATATTAGCTGTATGAAGGGAGCTGTTGAGGGTGGCGTCTGGCAGCTGGGTCTTTGCCTGCATTGTTTCTATTTGATTCAGTTGGGAAGCGTGGCTGGGGCCGAGAGCAGCCAGTTGGTCCATTGATGAAGGCTTTTGATGGTTTCTGCAGGTTGGCTAACAATCTGAGAGGCTGTTCAAAAGAATTTATTAGGTAGAGACATGTTTCTAAGGAAGAGTCCTTCAATATAATGTGATCCATGCATAGTCCTTCATCGGGGGCATGCACAAAAATAACATCCCAGATCAAGGAAGCATCGTATGATTGCTTACACTGAGAGTTACTACAGTGGAAACAATATTTGTGAGATAAACTCGGCAGCTGGACGATCCATTCGTGGTAAGACAGACTGTTGCGTTTAAGGCAACAGAAAAACTTGTAACTGGCTGCCACCACATTTACCTGGGACTCAAGTAATTCTAACAAACTGAACTTCAGCCTGTCATAGGGAAGAGCATGGGGTTTCACTTACCTGGACAGGCATATGGCAGAGAGAAGGAGCACTACTGGGTATCATCTGTGATGCCATGGGCTGCAAATGTTGTTCCACGTGTGTGAAGCAGTTCACAATTGGCTTGAATTTCTTGTCATACTGCCGGAGTGGTGGAGGCGCTGTCCAGAAACCCTTGACTACAGAATCAATCTCAGACAAAGCAGCTGGAGAGGCCTGGAGAAGATGTGGAAATGGCTGCCAGTCACTCGATTGGGAGTTTGTGGGTGTGCTACATCTGCTTGAGCAGTTAAAACACCTAGGGGGAGAAATCCACCAACTCTGTCTTGCTGGAAGCAATGTGACAGTAAGCGTACTTGTAACTGGAAGTACGCCCACAGAAACACTCTACATTGGTCGGAGTACGCATGAGATCCTAACTCCAAAAAAATACCCCGTCGCCAACTGAAGTGTCTGCCGAAGGTGGTGCAGAAAATATACCCAAGTATAAAATGAATTGCAGTACACTATACATACACAAAAATTCTTCTCCAGTAGGAGCTAGTTTTAAACACAGTTATTTAAAACAAATCACTTCTTGAATGTTGAAAGAACAGAAACATTTATCTGAAGGCTGAAGCCATGAAAATGTCCCAGTAAACTGTGAGTCCTCCACAAATCAGTTACAGGAAGTAACATGCAAAAGTTAATGTCCTGAAGGGATACACGGAAGTTTAGGACTGGCGTATGGCCAATGGAAAACAAAGACAAATATTACGAAGTCCTATTGCTGGTCCTGACGTTGGAAACCATGTTCCGTTGCTGTAGAGTTCACATATGAAGTAGGTCTGCAGATGGCAATCCTGGAGGTGCAGGTCGATGTAGACAGTGTCTTCGCCATAGCGCTTGGTGTAGAGTCAGACGCCGCTCGTGGGAATGCTATCGCAATCGGTGCCTGGTCAGGAAACATTCTCAAAGAAAACTCCCAAACGTAGCCAGAGCGCTAGTCTTTGTACTGCCAGGGTGTCAGGATAGTGCAGACTCTACTTTTGGTTCAAATGACTCAGAGCACTATGGGACTTAACATCTGAGGTCATCAGTCCCCTAGAACTTAGAACTACTTAAACCTAACTAACCTAAGGACATCACACACATCCATGCCCGAGGCGGGATTCGAACCTGCGACCGTAGCAGTCGCGCGGTTCCGGACTGAAGCGCCTAGAACCGCTCGGCCACCAACGGCCGGCAGACACTACTTTTGATCAGGTGGTCAGCAGGGGCTGAAGGCGAAAGTTGGTGCTGGCTGCAAGGATGTACCCTTAAGCCTCCGTAACAGGTGTGAGGTACTGCCCACTGCTGAAGGTACTTGTGACCCAGCAAGGGCGGCCTCTCCTGTTGCGGCAGTGACCGGTCTTCCTGAGAGGTCCAGACAAGCGTAGAGGGTGGGATTGCTTGTCATTAGGAGCTTCAATGTTAGGCGCATGATGGAGCCCCTTACGGATATGGCAGCTAAGGACGGTAAGAAAGCCAATGTGCACTGTGTGTGCATACCGGGGGGAGTCATCCAATATGTGGAAAGGGTCCTTCCGGATGCCGTGAAGGTTACAGGGTGCAGCCAGCTGCTGGTGGTGGCTCATGTCAGCAATAATGACGTGTGTCGCTATGGATCGGAAGAGATTCTCACTGGTTTTCAGCGGCTATCTGAGTTGGTGAAGACTGCCAGTCTTGCTAGCGAGTTGAAGGCAGAGTTCAACATCTGCAGCATCGTCGACAGGACCGATTGCGGACATTTGGTACAGAGCTAAGTGGAGGGTCTGAATCAGAGGCTCAGACGGTTCTGTAGGTCAGGTGTCCACTACACACAGGAGTCGACTACATGGGTAGCAGGGGCTGTCTGGCGTGGACTGGGCGGTTTTTTAGGTTAGACAGTCTCGGGAAAGATCAAAAATAGCTCCAGTCTCAAAGGGTACAGTGCAAAGAAACGACAAGAATCGACCAATCAACAATCCGCATTGTAACTGTAAATTGCCGTAGCTGTGCTGGAAAAGTACCAGAGCTTCAAGCGCTGATAGGATGCACTGAAGCTGAAATCGTAATAGGAACAGAAAGCTGGCTAAGGCCGGAGTTAAATTGTGACGAAACTTTTACAGAGGCGCAAACCGTGTTCAGAAAGCATAGATTAAATAAAGTTAGCGGTGGTTTGTTTGTGTCTGTTGATAGTAGTTTATCTTGTAGTGAAGTTGAAATAGATAGTTCCTGCGAATTACTGTGAGTAGAGGTTATACTCAACAGCCGCACCAAAGTAATAATTGGCTCCTTCTACTGACCACCCGACTCAGACGATATAATAGCTGAACGGTTCAAACACAACTTGAATCTCATTACAAATAAGTACCACACTCATACAGTTACAATTGTTATAGACTTCAATCTACCCTCGATTTGTTGGCGAAAATACATGTTCAAAACCGGTAGAAGACAGAAAACATCTTCCGAAATTGTACTGAACGCTTTCTCTGGGAATTACCTCGAACAGTTGTTTCATGAGCCCACACGAATTGTAAATGGTTGCGAAAACATACTTGACCTCTTAGCCATAAATAATCCTGATCTAATAGAGAGCGTCATGACGGATACAGGGATTAGTGAACACAATGTCATTGAAGCGAGGTTTAAAACCATATCAACAAAAACCAATAAAAATAAACGCAAAATATATATTTAAAACACCAGATAAAAATTCGCTTGATACTTTCCTAAGAGAGAGTCTCCACTCCTTCCAATAAATTATGTAAGTGTAGACCAGATACGGCTGAAATTCAAAGTATAGTATCGACAGCAATAGATAAATTCATACCGCGTTAAGTCACTAAGAGACGGGACTGATCCACCATGATACACAAAACACATCAGAACACTGCTGCAGAAGCAACGAAAAACGCATGCCGAATTCAGAAGAATGCCAAATTCCCAAGACTGGCTAAGTTTCACGGAAGCTCTAAATTTAGTGCGGACGTGATTGCGAGATGCTTTTATAGTTTCAACAACTACACAGTGTCTCAGAATATGGTAGAAAACCCAAAAAAGATTCTGGTCGTATGTAAAGTACACCAGTAGCAAGAAAAAGTCAGTACCGTCACTGCGCGATATCGATGTAAATGTTACCGATGATGGTGCCACTAAAGCGGAGTTATAAATACAGTTATCCGTAATTCCTACACGAAAGAAGTAAATATTCCTTAACTCGAAACCAGAACAGCTGTTAGGATGAATGACATAAAAGTAGATATCTAAGATGTTGCGAAACAACTCAAATCACTTAAGAAAGGCAAGACTTCCTGTCCAGATGGTATAGCAATCAGGTTCCTTTCAGAGTATGCAGACACAATAGCGCCTTTCTTAGCAATCGTATACAACCGCTCACTTGACGAAAAGTCTATTCCTAAAGACTGGAAAGTGGCACAGGTCACACCAATATTCAAGAATGTAAATAGGAGTAAGCCATTGAATTACAGACTCATATCACTGACCTCAATTTGCAGTAGGATTTTGGACCATATACTGTACTCGAACATTATTAATCACCTTGAAGAAAATGACGTATTGATACACAACCAACACGGATTGGAAAACATCCTTCTTGTGCAACACAGTTAGCTCTTTATTTCCATGAAGTAATGAGTGTTGTCGACAAGGGATCTCAGATTGATTCCATATTCCTAGATTTCCAGAAGGCTTTTGATACCGTTTCTCACAAGTGACTATTATCCAAGTTGCGTGCTTATGGAGTATCGTCTCAGTTGTGTGACTGTATTCGGGATTTTCTCTCAGAGAGGTCACAGTTCGTAGTGATAGACGGTAAATTACCGTGTAGAACAGAAGTGATATCTGGCGTTCCGCAAGGTAGTATCATAGGTCCACTGCTATTCCTGATTTACATAAATGTTCTACGTGATAATCTGAGCAGCCCCCTCAGACTGTTTGCAGATGACGCTGTAATTTACCGTCTAGTAAAATCACTAGAGATCAATTCCAATTACAAAATGATCTAGAGAAAACTTCGGTATGGTGAGAAAAGTGGCAATTGGCACTAAACAAAGAAAAGTGCGAGGTCATCCACATGGGTACTAAAAGAAACCTGATAAATTTTGGGTATAAAAAAAAATCGCACAAATCTGTGGGCTGTCAATTCGACAAAATACCTAGGAGTTACAATTACGAGCAACTTAAATTGGAAAGACTACGTAGATAATATTGTGGGGAAGGCGAAACAAAGACTGCGCTTTGTTGTCAGAACACTTAGAAGATGCGACAAACCTACTAAAGAGACAGCCTATATTACACTTCTCCGTTCTCTGCTGGAATATTGCTTCGTGGTATGGGTTTCTTACCAGGTAGGATTGACGGAGGACATCGAAAAAGTGCAAAAAAGGGCAGCTCGTTTCGTGTTATCACGCAATAGGGGTGAGAGTGTCACTGATATGATACGCCAGTTGGGGTGGCAGTCACTGAAACAAAGGTGGTTTTCTTTGCGACGAGATCTTCAAAAATGGTTCAAATGGCTCTGAGCACTATGGGACTTAATATCGGAGGTCACCAGTCCCCTAGAACGTAGAACTACTTAAACCTAACTAACCTAAGGACATCAAACAAATCCATGCCCGAGGCAGGTTTCGAACCTTCGACCGTAGCAGTCGCGCTGCTCCGGACTGAAGCGCCTAGAACCGCTCGGCCACTCGGGCCGGCTTGCGATGGTGTACTCAACGACGAACCTGTGTGCACGAATGGCAAAACGTCATTTTTTCGGATGAATCCAGATTCTCTTTACTGCATCATGATGATCGCATCTGTGTTTGGCGACATCGCGGTGAACGCAAATTGGAAGCGTGTATTCGTCATCGCCATACTGGCGTATCACTCGGCGTGACGGCATGGGCTGCCATTGGTTACACGTCTCGGTCACCTCTTGTTCGCATTGACGGCACTTTGAACAGTGGACGTTACATTTCAGATGTGTTACGATCCGTGGCTCTACCTTTCATTCGATCCCTGCGAAACTCTACATTTCAGCAGGATACTGCACGACCGCATGTTGCAGGTCCTATACGGGCCTTTCTGGATACAGAAAATGTTTGACTGCTGCCCTGGCCAGCACATTCTCCAGATCTCTCACCAATTGAAAACGTCTGGTCAGTGGTGGCCGAGAAACTGGCTCGCCACAACACGCTAGTCACTACTCCTGATGAACTGTGGTATAGTGTTGAAGCTGCATGGGCAGCTATACCTGTACACGCCATCCAAGCTCTGTTTGACTCAATGCCCAGGCGCGTGAAGGCCGTTATTATGGCCAGAGGTGGTTGTTCTGGGTACTGATTTTCAGGATCTGTGCACCCAAACTGCGTGAAAATGTAACCACATGTCAGTTCTCGTATAATATTCTTGTCCAATCAGTACCTGTTTATCATCTGCATTTCTTCTTGGTGCAGCACTTTTAATGGCTAGTAGTGTATTTATGAAATTTCAATCACCAACTTTCTCTTCCGAATGCGAAAGTAATTTGTTGACACCCACCTACGTAGGGAGAAATGGTCATCATAATAAAATAAGACGAATCATAGCTCGAACGGAAAGGTTTAGGTGTTCCTTTTTCCCACGCACCATTCGAGAGAGGAATGGTAGAGAAGTAGTATGAAAATGGTTCGATGAACCCTCTGCCAGGCACTTAAGCGTGAATTATAGAGTAACCATGTATATGTAGATGTAGATTCGTCATTGAAGAGTGGTATATGCCAGGACAGATTCATGCCAGCATGCGGTCAAGTGGACGTTTCAGCATGCATTGAGGAGTGCTGTGATATCCCCTCTATGGGCTACATACGATTTTTCGTTACTTTTTATTTTGTTTAGTGATCTGGACACACTGCAAACGAATTCATACACGTTCTGCAGCGTCAATTGTTTTATGCACCATGAATTTCAAAATAACAGAGTGTAGTAAAACTTTTGTTGATGCGTGTAGGACCTAGGGTTTGTTTCTTGTACTTTAAAAGCAGTAAATATCTCCGTTGAATAGTTCGGTAGGTATGTTTTCTCGAAAGCAGTCTGAAACTTGGAGATACAGACGAAATCACCACGATTACATTTCTTTTTGTGTGAATCTATCATTTTAACATGATTACATACTGTATTCGGAAGCTTTCGTCATGAATATAAATTGATTAGATGTTTACTGTTCAATCTTTAGTTTGGTTGCATTTTAGAAATATTTGAGGGAACAATCCACTCCCCATCTTAGTTTTCACAATTACGGCCCATGTGTATTTAGAGTATGTACCAACAATCATTAGAACATATTGTAAAGACATATAGCTGTCGTCCGAGTAAATTTTGTTGCACTACCTAAATACTTTAATCGCTGTTTTCTATAACATGAGGGCAGTTTATCTCTAACGTGAAGTCAAAATGGATTGTGGTCATAAGGGTCACTGGAGTTGTGTAACTGTTTATGCTGGAGCCCAATGTATTCCTTGAAATGGATACAAACTTGTCGAAGATGTATGTCTTCAAATACTAGAATAAGGTCTGTGTCTGGTTGAATGTTATTTGCATCAGCAGAATCCAGTGACCGGAATCACCTTGGTTGGTGGTGATACATCTGGAGAGATTTATAGATTTTCAGCGTAGTTGACGCCCAAGACAGCAGGGTGCGTTGGCATGCTGGAGGTGCGCGCGCATGACAGCAAGTCCTTTTTAAGTATGGCGAAGCGAAACTATGGTGGTTCGCCTGCGGAGCAGAGCGGCACTCGCTAGTGGGAGCCACGGGCTGAGCTAGGCAGGACTGGGTCGACAGCGCCGCCGGGATAGAGTTTACGGAAGGGGGACGAAAGTGGAAACAAAGTTGCTGCTGGCCTGCGTTATCTCGCGGCAAGATGCCGCATGCAGCGATTAGTTGTGGGTCACACAACTTGTCAAAGGCTGTGCCTGAAGAAATTGTGGTGAGGACCATTGTATTACTCGACGAGCTTATCCCTGTTCGATCACTATTAAGTGAGAGTGTACAATAACAGACAGTTCAGTTCTTGAAACTACGTTCAGAAAGGCAAATGTTGTTTCACGTGTGTTATTATTCTCGGCCTTCCATGTGTTCCAACGCTCCGTATCCTGTTTGAGCCGGGCACTGTTCTAGTTTAACACTTTTGCCTGTGAGGAGCAGTACCCAGAGATAAGGCAGTTTTCCCTTTTTTTTTTAAATCTTTGCTCATTAACCAGGCTTTGTGCTCTCTCTTGTCTCTGAAATGTGTAATCTCACATAGTTTCTCTGTATTATTCCTCAAAGTGGTTACTTAAGTAATGCGTTGTTGGCCATTAAATAGACGTGTGGTATTTTCATGCGGCAGTGTTCCAGTGCCAGGCACTGCCCCAGTGTTTTTGACGACCGTTAACTGGCTTGATATCTCCTGCACTGTACTTGTGGTTTTTGCGAACTACTTAAAGGCTTTGTCTAGTAAAATACACTAAGCACTGTGTTGTTAAGGTTAAATTGACGGAAATTTGTCTATTAGTTCTGGCCGTTTTGTTATGAGTGAAAGTCTATAGACAAGTTAATTTATTAAAATCGTGTCAGATCAAATAAGGGCTAACGTCTCCCTTATCTTTCCTGTATTTGAATGTTTAATGTTTGAAGGGGCTAGTTTCAAACATCAGTTTGTCGAATTTCTGCATTAGTTTTTCTGCTTTACCTCCACATATTGAAATTTCTTAAATATTTGGAGGAGCTGACACCCAGCATCTACACTCCTGGAAATGGAAAAAAGAACACATTGACACCGGTGTGTCAGACCCACCATACTTGCTCCGGACACTGCGAGACGGCTGTACAAGCAATGATCACACGCACGGCACAGCGGACACACCAGGAACCGCGGTGTTAGCCGTCGAATGGCGCTAGCTGCGCAGCATTTGTGCACCGCCGCCGTCAGTGTCAGCCAGTTTGCCGTGGCTTACGGAGCTCCATCGCAGTCTTTAACACTGGTAGCATGCCGCGACAGCGTGGACGTGAACCGTATGTGCAGTTGACGGACTTTGAGCGAGGGCGTATAGTGGGCATGCGGGAGGCCGGGTGGACGTACCGCCAAATTGCTCAACACGTGGGGCGTGAGGTCTCCACAGTACATCGATGTTGTCGCCAGTGGTCGGCGGAAGGTGCACGTGCCCGTCGACCTGGGACCGGACCGCAGCGACGCACGGATGCACTCCAAGACTGTAGGATCCTACGCAGTGCCGTAGGGGACCGCACCACCACTTCCCAGCAAATTAGGGACACTGTTGCTCCTGGGGTATCGGCGAGGACCATTCGCAACCGTCTCCATGAAGCTGGGCTACGGTCCCGCACACCGTTGGGCCGTCTTCCGCTCACGCCCCAACATCGTGCAGCCCGCCTCCAGTGGTGTCGCGACAGGCGTGAATGGAGGGACGAATGGAGACGTGTCGTCTTCAGCGATGAGAGTCGCTTCTGCCTTGGTGCCAATGATGGTCGTATGCGTGTTTGGCGCCGTGCAGGTGAGCGCTACAATCAGGACTGCATACGACCGAGGCACACAGGGCCAACATCCGGCATCATGGTGTGGGGAGCGATCTCCTACACTGGCCGTACACCACTGGTGATCGTCGAGGGGACACTGAATAGTGCACGATACATCCAAACCGTCATCGAACCCATCGTTCTACCATTCCTAGACCGGCAAGGGAACTTGCTGTTCCAACAGGACAATGCACGTCCGCATGTATCTCGTGTCACCCAACGTGCTCTAGAAGGTGTAAGTCAACTACCCTGGCCAGCAAGATCTCCGGATCTGTCCCCCATTGAGCATGTTTGGGACTGGATGAAGCGTCGTCTCACGCGGTCTGCACGTCCAGCACGAACGCTGGTCCAACTGAGGCGCCAGGAGGAAATGGCATGGCAAACCGTTCCACAGGACTACATCCAGCATCTCTACGATCGTCTCCATGGGAGAATAGCAGCCTGCATTGCTGCGAAAGGAGGATATACACTGTACTAGTGCCGATATTGTGCATGCTCTGTTGCCTGTGTCTATGTGCCTGTGGTTCTGTCAGTATGATCATGTGATGTATCTGACCCCAGGAATGTGTCAATAAAGTTCCCCCTACCTGGGACAATGAATTCACGGTGTTCTTATTTCAATTTCCAGGAGTGTATTTGCTGACTGTTTTGTATTAATTATTTTAGTCGCTAATCATTAAAAGGGGCTAGCGCCCAATTTAACTTTTCTCTATTGAAATTTGCTTAATGTTTGAGGGGACTAGTGCCCGACATCTATATTTAAATTTTCTTTTACATTTTGCAGGAGCTACTGTCCGTTTACCTTTACTATATTCAAATCATATTTGACATTTTAAAGGGGTGGTACCATATCTATATTGATTACGTTTCCTGTCTGGGTTTCAGTGTAAGGGGAAACTGATGGTTATAACTTGTATTCGGTAATCTTACTGTTGTCCCCTGTATCGATTAAGAAATGAACTGCAAGAGGCTTTGAGCATTAATTGCCAGCATTTTAAAGAGCTGAAGTGGCAAGAGTTGTTTACTATTTGTTGAGGTTGTATAGTGCTCAAGTACGAATAAACGCTGTTATTGGTAAATAAATGTGTTTAAATATTAAAATTAGTTCATCGCCCGACCACCTACTACACCAAGATCCCTGTATCCTAGCCGTCATGGCCCAAAAAAGGAGCAAATTAGCGTTCCAGGTGGCAGCAGCAGTGTTTAATTCATGTTGTGTTAATATCTGAAAGTCATTTTCTGATTTCTGTAACATATGTTCTATAGGTACTAGTAATTTACATTGAGGATATCCGAGGTGGGTTAGGTATGGTGCACTGCCGACGCCGTCGTGGCAGAAGGATGTGTTGACATTAAGTATGATGAAATTCGTTGACAAATAAGTCTTCCTATGTGAACTGTCTCTGACCGGGATTTGGCTGTGGGATTGCGAAACTTCACCAGTACTGGATGAAATTTATGAAGATTACACAGAAAATTGCCCAGAACCTTATGGCTACAAAGCTTTTAGAACAGTTGAATAATCTTGTGAAATTATTTGATCTTGGACTGCTCTAGGACAAATGAGGTGTTTAAGACTTTCCTCTGCGTTAAAGCTGTTTATGACTTTGGTCTGCACTTGGGCAATTGGCTGAAAGTAAATGTAGGATAGAGTAATTAGGGCATGGTCTTGAACTGCCACAAAACACCCCTGATTAATGCTGTTATGTAGTTTTTGTAAGATCAGCAGTCAAGTGTTTTAAATATTTTCGGCACTAAAAAAACTTGGAAACAAGAAACCCACAAGCTTTTGACTTTTGACAAGAACGAGTGCCTACTTTTCGTAAGTGTAGTGTGTGTGTGTGTGTGTGTGTGTGTGTGTGTGTGTGTGTGTGCGCGCGCATGCGTCTGTGTTTATGTGTGCGTGGGTAAGAGAAAATATTACTTTGCTTGAATATTCTTTAGGCGTCCAGTTTGAGTGAGTCTCAAATAAATCAGTCAATAGATGATGCATGTGAAACTAAAGGCGTAACGAAAACAAATTGTAAGTGTTCAATATTTCAGAATTTGTGCAAAGAGGTGTGAAAACTAACATGTGCAGTCAGTGTGTAGCGCAGTAATGCAGAGACAAAAGTAGGTTTTTGTACCAGTAGACGCTGCAGTAATTAACTGCTGCTTGTTTATTTAACTAGCTCCAGCCCAGCGAATGCCTGTTCGTAATAACGTGAAGGGATGTCACTTGCCGTTTTTGCTTAAAGGTGATCACGTAATATCCACAAAATCGCCCCCTTCGACTCCGTCACAGCCACAGATTTTGGTGGCTGGGATTTGTTGGGATAGCAAAGTAAACAGTTATAGTATTTAGTGGATATCTTCCACTTGTCAAGAATTAAGACTCATTTTATTGATAGATCCTCCTGCTCCATGTTCAAGATATTTTTTGATTATTCTTTTAAATTTCGATGTAGAACATAGAAATAACTTGAAAAGAAAGTGGATTTCATGGTGTCGTTCATATGGCTAGAGATTGCTTTTTTAAAGGCCTGTCATCACAGTATTTTCAAAGTTAGGCGACACGACAATAATATGAAAACATAAATGTCGAATCAGTCGTACCACGAACTATGACGAAAGAACACAGAAATAACACGGATGAAACGGGAACGTGTAATGAACAGAGAATGGATTAACTACATGGAAAAACATACGAGCAGAACCACGTGTTAATGCAATTTTGCAAGGAACTTGGAGGCAGCACAATGGTTAACGTTCATTTGCTTAATTTTCCTCTGCCTGCAGAAAACAAATGGCAGTGTGGCTCTGGTAAATATTTAAAATAGCTCTCCCGCGCTGTAGGCACGCCTGGGATGGACGAGAAGGAAATTAAGGTACAAATTACCAACTTTAAAAAATAATTTTATTGTCTTTTTCACTATATGGTGTACTCCTCATTACCTCCATAGTTAAAAAATTTACATGTGTCTGACATTAAATACAGGATGAGGCAGCTAAGACAGGTCTTCTAAAATAAGTCTGGACGAGTAAATGTATCGAGTTGCAGTTTTCACTAAGTTATAGCGGACTATATAATGGATTTACTGGCGCATGCAAGTACTTCTAACTTTTATAGCTGCAGAATTACGACACCAAATTATACCCTAATGTAATAAAAGTAGACAAACGCGTAACTCAGATACGGTTCATGTGTTTATTTTTACGATTGTTATACCAAATACTAAAAATATTGACCATGAGCACTGATACAAGCAATTAAAGTAGTCCAGAGAGATAATACACGTAACTCTGCACATGCTGGATATATTTTGACTGCTCTTCCTTAGCTGCCTCACAGTTTATATGTAAACTTTTTTAGTGAATCTTGGTTAGCAGTGGATTATGTGGTATAGTGTCGAACGCCTTTCGCAAGTCGAGGAAGACGGAATCTACCTGGTCATCTGCACGTATTGTTTGTGTCATTTTATATATGACCTCTTTATCTCTCCAGCACGAGTGAAGAGAGAAGAAAATCGTCATCGATGTTGGTGGATTCAAGTGTTATTTGAGCCAAGCAGTTCATTCCAGGACGTACCAGAGACAAACATTATTAAACATTATTATCGCGTAGGTCGTCCTGAAAATACTTTTAACAGAATGTCTCCTAAGTTGCCCCTTGTATTAGTTTCAGAATTCACAATGACGTTTTCTTAAATTACGTAACACACTACCGGAAGCTAGTAACAGCATTTTTTCTGCAATGTTGGCATTAGCTGTACTGTAGTCACACTTAGAGCATTAACGCAAAGTGACCGCGCAATCTTTAGGAATACGAGGGGCCGTAAGGTGTCTGCTGTGTTTCAAACTGAGTTTACTAATGCAAGTAAAACCTGCCATGTCCTGATTCGAACGAGTTATACCCTATAACAGATAAGGTAATGACGCCTGTAATGAATTCGCGAACGCAGTTTGAATTAAATTGACTAGTGAAAGTTAACGGCGGAGAATCACTTAAATCAACAGCGCAACGGTAAAATAGTCGGAATAGCATCACTAAATTCTACACAGGTTAACATGAAGAATTAGACAATATTCTCGCAACAATGAATGTGAATTTCAGCTCGACTTGCAGTCGTTTGGAGTGCTACGGAGATGTGGATCCTGCTCTGTGATTTAGACAGTCAATCATGAACACTGATTATACACACTTCTGTAAACTCACACAAATCGTATTTCTACGTTGCAGCAGCATCATAACCTACCTTATTAGCTGTTAAAAACGCGAAATAGAAGGGGAAAACGCAATTTTTGGAACATGGGTCGCTATCAGTTATGTGAAATATTATACGAAAAGTATGAAATGCTTCACTTATTAGAGACAAGGGCTGCGTTTCGCAATGCGCGATCATATTCGACGTCGGCCTAAAGGTTAAAGCAGATAGTATTTAAATACCAAATAACTGACCAGGGTTATTGGAATGAGAGCATTTAAGCTCCACGTCATATAGCAGAATCAAAAATCCCGTGAGCAGAGTAACATATGACCTCTTAGCAACACAGAGACAAGTTGTAGGTGAGCCATATACGCAGTCATCATACAAATTCACTACACGGCACAAAATATTTAGAAGATGAACTACATGGAAGAGTAACTGAGTTGACAGTACTGATCTATGGACTAAATATGTAAATCTAGATTCTGTATCAAGCTTCGTGGCCACTGGCCCCATTAGACCAAGACTAAGGACGATATTATCTACATCTACATCTACATGGTTACTCGGCAATTCACACTTAAGTGCCTGGCAGAGGGTTTATCGAACAATTTTCATACTTCTTCTCTACCATTCCACTCCGGAATGGCACGTGGGAAGAAGGAACACCTAAATATTTCCGTTCAAGCTCTGATTTCTCTTATTTTGTTATGATGATCATTTCTCCCTACGTAAGTGGGTGTCGACAAAATATTTCCACATTCAGAAGAGAAAGTTGGTGATTGAAATTTCGTAAACAGATCTCGCCGCAAAGAACACCGCCATTGTTTCAGTGACTGCCACCCCAACTCGCGTATTATATCAGTAACACTCTCACCCCTATTGCGCGATAACACGAAACGAGCTGCCCTTCTTTGCACTTTTTCGACGTCCTCCGTCATTCCTACCTGGTAAGGACCCCATACCGCGCAGCAATATTCCAGCAGAGGACGGACAAGTATAATGTAGGCTGTCGCTTTAGTGGGTTTGTCGCATCTTCTAAGTGTTCAGCCAACAAAGCGCTGTCTTTGTTTTGCCTTCCTCACAGTATTATCTATGTGTTCTTTCCAATTTAAGTTGCTCGTAATTGTAATTCCTAGGTGTTTAGTCGAACTGACAGCCCTCAGATTTGTGCCATTTATCGTACACCCAAAATATATCGGACTTCTTTTAGGACTCATGTTGATGACCTCGCTCTTTTCTTTGTTTAGTGCTAATTGCCACTTTTCTAGGCGACTGATGACCTCAGAAGTTAAGTCGCATAGTGCTCAGAACCATTTGAACCATTTTTGATTAATAGTTGCTTCTGAGGAACGGTATCAAAAGCCTTCTGGAAATCTAGGAATATGGAATCGAGCTGAGGTCCCTTGTCGACTACACGGTAATAAAGAGCTAGCTGTGTTGCACAAGAACGATATTTTCAGAATCAGTGTTGGTTATGTTTCAATAAGTCATTTTCTTCAAAGTGATTCATAATGTTCGAGTACAGTATATGCTGCAAAATCCTACTGCAAATTGAGGTCAGTGATATGGGTCTGTAATTCAATGGCTTACTCCTATTTCCTTTCTTGAATATTGGTGTGACCCGTGCTACTTTCTGGCCTTTAGGAACAGACCGTTCGTCAAGTGAGCGGTTGTATATGATTGCTAAGAAAGGCGCTATTTTGTCTGCATACTCTGAAAGGAACCTGATTGGTATACCATCTGGACCGGAAGACTTGCCTTTCTTAAGTGATATGAGTTGTCTCGTAACTCCTAAGATATCTACTTTTATGTCACTTATGCTAACGGCAGTTCTGGTTTCGAATTCCGGAATATTTACTTCGTCTTCTTTCATGCAGGAATTACGGACAACTGTATTTAGTAGCTCCGCTTTAGTGGCACCATCATCGGTAACATTTTCATCGGTATCGTTCAGCGGCGGTATTGACTGTTTTTTTGCCACTGGTGTACTTCACATACGACCAGAATCCCTTTTTGTTTTCTACCATATTTTGAGACGATGTTTCATTGTGGAAACTATTAAGAACACCTCACATTGACGTCCGCACTAAATTCCGAGCTTTCCTCAAACTTAGCCAGTGTTGGGGCTTTTGCGTTCTCTGAATTTGGCATGCTTCTTCCGTGGCTTCTGCAACAGTGTTCTGATTGATATGGTTTTAAGCCTCGCTACAATGACCTTGTGTTCGCTAATCCCTGTCTCCGTCATGACGCTCTCTACTAGACCAGGATTTTTTGTGGCTAAGAGGTCAAGTGTGCTTTCGCAACCATTTACAACTCTTTTGGGCTCTTGAACCAACCGCTCAAAGTAAATCTCAGAGAAAGCATTTAGTACAATTTCGGAAGACGTTTTCTGTCTACCACTGACTTTGAACATTGATTTTCGCCAGCAAATCGAGGGTAGATTGAAGTCTCCTGCAATGATAACTGTGTGAGTGGGTTACTTATTTGTAATGAGAATCATGTTTTCTTTGGACCGTTCAGCTATTATTCCGAATTAGGATGCAATGTTTATTTGGAGACTCATTCATGTCCAAACAAACAGGCACCGCAGTTATGAAATATATTAAATGTATTCGCAATCACGTACATGGACAACCATCAGCTCCATAATGGAATGAGGACAATGTCAATTTGTGTCAGACAGAAACAAAAAGTTCAGAAATCGTTTGAATGGTAAATATCTCAAAAAGTACTGATAAGTTTTATCTGTAGTATAGCGAAAAATGTGAATCCAGGAGATCCGCTGCTAACACCTGGCCACTTCAGAGAACGATCAGTATACTTATACGCCTAGAAATGTTTGCTGGCACCCCTAATTCATACAACGGGTGGTGTGAATATTTCGGCTCTAACAGAAGGCTTCCTGAGGGCTACGGCTTTTGCTACACAAAAATAAAACATTTTCTGCGTCATCAGTCACTTGTTTACTTTGCCACTAAGCGTTTTGATGGTTCACAGCGGCCTCTTCGGGTGGAGAATTGTTTGTTTTTATTGCTGGCGTTGGCGAAGAGTGCAGACGTCTCTTCACAGTGTTACACCAATGGCAGTGAAGGTTGTTTTAGGTCTTTTGCTAATGACAGAAAGTGTTTATTTTGAAAAGTACTTTTGCTGTTAAGAAACATGTATTTCCGACAGCGAATTATACTTATAGGGACGGTATCGTTGCCTGATGTATGTCCTCTCCGCTACACAATACCTTTACGCTGTCACTTCGAAGATCTTGGACATCCAACATATATGTTTGTTTACATTGGAAGCAAAGATAAAATATTAAATGGTTTCTACATAAATATGTTTTCCTTTTTTGAAAGATATGAATGGGCTGCACCAGATTATTGACATGTGCACAATCCAGTTATTATATTAGGTACTTATATATTCGTAATTTTTTTAAATATAAGTGTGCCGCGGCATTGGATGTAAAAGAAAGATTAAATGGTAATGTATATAAATACGGTTTCATCTCGTTGCAAACATTGTGAATGGGCCGCACCTGAATATAGATATGTGCACAGTTCAGTTATTATATAAATTTCTTATATATATAAAGACATTACAACATACCACACATATACACTGAAGCGATAAAGGTACTGGTATAAGCATGCGTATTCAAATACAGAGATATGTAAACAGGCAGAATACGGCGCTGCTGTCTCAACGTCTATACAAGACTACAAGTGTCTGGCGCAGTTGTTAGATCGCTTACTGCTACTGCAATGGCAGGTTCTCAAGATTTAAGTGAGTTGGAGCGTGATGTTATAGTCGGCGAAAGAGCGATGGGATACAGCATCTCCGAGGTAGCGATGAAGTGGGGATTTTCCCGTACGACCATTTCACGAGTGTACTGTGAAGATCATGAATCCGGTAAAACATCAAATCTCCGACATCGCTGCGGCCGGAAAAAGACCCTGAAAGAACGGGACCAACGACGGCCGAAGAAAATCGTTCAACATTACAGAAGTGCAACTCATCTGGAAACTCCTGCAGATTTC
Source organism: Schistocerca piceifrons (assembly GCF_021461385.2). NCBI lineage: Eukaryota > Metazoa > Arthropoda > Insecta > Orthoptera > Acrididae > Schistocerca > Schistocerca piceifrons. The sequence continues at coordinate 567,160,956 of NC_060149.1, forward strand.
AATACTGGGCCGTCAACATGTGTTACTGTGCAAACCACTCAACGAAACGTCATCGATATGTGCTTTCGGAGCAGAAGCGTCATTTGTGTACCCTTGTTAACCGCACGAACAAAGCTTTTCGCCTCACCTGGGCCCGTCCATACCGACACTGGACTGTTGATGACTGGAAACATGTTGCCTGGTCGGACGAGTTTCATTTCAAATTGAACCAAGCGGATGGACGTTTATGGGTATGGAAACAACCTCATGAATCCATGGAACCTGAATGTCATTGGTGGACTGTTGATGCTGGTGGAGTCTTTTTAATATTGTGGGGTTTGTGCAGTAGGAGCGATATGGGACTCCTCATACTTGTAGATGCGACTTTATCAGGTGACACGTATGTAAGCATCCTGCATCCGTTCATGTCCATTGTGCATTCCGACGGACTTGGGCAATTCCAGCAGGACAATGCGTCACGCTACACGTCCAGAATTGCTACGTAGTGGCTCCAGGAACACTCTTTCAAGTTCAGATACTTCCACTGACCACCAAACTCCCCAGACATGAACATTATTGAGCATATCTGGGATGCTCTACAACGTGTTGTGCAGAAGAGATCTCCAACCATTCGTACTCCGACGGATTTATGGACAGCCCTGTCGGAATCATAGTGACAGTTCCCTCCAGCACTACTCCAGGCATCAGTCAAGTCCATGCCACGTCGTGTTGCGGCAATTCTGGGTGTTCGCGGGGGCCCTTATCGATATTAGGGGAGTGTACAAGTTTCTTTGGCTCTTCAGTGTTAAATGAAAATCACTACATACTACAGAACTGTTACGGCTCCGATCACAAGCAGTGCAGGATGAAGCAGTGACAATTCCAGCCACTTGTGCTGGCAAAACGTAAGAAAAATCATCGAACAAACGTCTGCCGAAGAGCCCGAGACAGAAACCAAAAGGCAGTTCGTCACTGCATAATGTTGTTCTAACAATAACCGACGGAATAATCAGTTAACACGGAAAGGTAATACTACAACTATATGATAAGAGACGCAGAGCGTGATATCAGGCGTTACAGAGCAAGACAGATGTATAAAAATATGATAATGATAAAAAGTATTTAATTATGAACTGCATTATTCTATTCACTGTGTATGAGCACACATTATAAATGCAGTTGCCATCGTGCAACTTCCCCCCCCCCCCCTTTTTCCTTACGCTTAATTTTCGCGGTATGTACTCTGTCTACTGATCTAACTTTATAATATTCATTTTTTAAAAATGTAGTACATCTTTTTTCCAAATTTTATGTAATACGACGTATGGCTACTGCCCCTCCTTCCTTCCTCCGCTTTCTCCGCCACCTTTATATTAATTGTAATTCTTTTGTTTTGGCATATTTGTAACGCTGCATTTTGTGATCTTTGTTGTTTTCTTGTTAATATGCATTGTTTTTGAAACTTTTTTATATCTGCATTAGTTATCCCGCCTGCCTTCAGCATTATGTTGTGCTACCCTCCACAAAACCTTATGATCGTTTTTGTTACATTGTATATAACGTCTGATTTGCTTACTCAGTTATACTCTGTTTGGTCAGTTTATTTTAATTCAGGTTCTTCTAAACATTTTTCAGTTTATTTTTGTTAACTATTTTAAACTGCTGTGCTACTTACAGCTTTCGTAACCTTTCTGTAGATATTCTGAAAAAAATTTTACTGAAATCACATAAAAGATGTAGAATTGCTGTACATCAAGTGGCTAAAGTTTTTTCTGCAGCGACCATAACAGCAGTGAATAAATAAAAGCTTGAAATTTATAGAATTTATCCATGATGTGATTTTATGCTACATCTCAAAATTTATGTTAAATTAAAATTTGTTAATTCTTGAAACTTCCCCTGCAGATTAAAACTGCGTGCCCGACCGAGACTCGAACTCGGGACCTTTGCCTTTCCCGGCAAATGCTCTACCAACTGAGCTACCCAAGCACGACTTATGTCCCGTCCTCACAGCTTTAATGCTACTAGTACCTCGTCTCCATTCTTGTTAAGTCTTGTTCAGGTTTCTTCTTGAATACCTTTCTTCAGGTGTTTACATATGATATTCGCACGTCACTGTCAATTAATCTTGGGAAGTTTTCTTTTTTCCTTCAGCCAGATTTCCTATGCTGTCTCTAGTAATTTCCACTATATTTCTGTTTAGCTTTCTTTTGAGCTTTATTTTCATTTTTCGTGTAGTCAGTATGTAGTCTGTGTCACAATCTGTACCCGTAAAGGTTCTGACACCTTTAATACGGTTTTGGACACTTTTTGGATAGCTACATGGTCAAATGCAGGAGTAGGTTTAATAATGAATAGGAAAATAGGAATGCGGGTAAGCTACTACAAACAGCATAGTGAACGCATTATTGTGGCCAAGATAGATACGAAGCCCACGCCTACTACAGTAGTACAAGTTTATATGCCAACTAGCTCTGCAGATGACGAAGAAATTGAAGAAATGTATGATGAAATAAAAGAAATTATTCAGATTGTGAAGGGAGACGAAAATTTAATAGTCATGGGTGACTGGAATTCGAGTGTAGGAAAAGGGAGAGAAGGAAACATAGTAGGTGAATATGGATTGGGGGACAGAAATGAAAGAGGAAGCCGCCTGGTCGAATTTTGCACAGAGCACAACATAATCATAACTAACACTTGGTTTAAGAATCATGAAAGAAGGTTGTATACATGGAAGAACCCTGGCGATACTAAAAGGTATCAGATAGATTATATAATGGTAAGACAGAGATTTAGGAACCAGGTTTTAAATTCTAAGACATTTCCAGGGGCAGATGTGGACTCTGACCACAATCTATTGGTTATGACCTGTAGATTAAAACTGAAGAAACTGCAAAAAGGTGGGAATTTAAGGAGATGGGACCTGGATAAACTAAAAGAACCAGAGGTTGTACAGAGATTCAGGGAGAGCATAAGGGAGCAATTGACAGGAATGGGGGAAATAAATACAGTAGAAGAAGAATGGGTAGCTTTGAGGGATGAAGTAGTGAAGGCAGCAGAGGATCAAGTAGGTAAAAAGACGAGGGCTAATAGAAATCCTTGGGTAACAGAAGAAATATTGAATTTAATTGATGAAAGGAGAAAATATAAAAATGCAGTAAGTGAAACAGGCAAAAAGGAATACAAACGTCTCAAAAATGAGATCGACAGGAAGTGCAAAATGGCTAAGCAGGGATGGCTAGAGGACAAATGTAAGGATGTAGAGGCTTATCTCACTAGGGGTAAGATAGATACCGCCTACAGGAAAATTAAAGAGACCTTTGGAGATAAGAGAATGACTTGTATGAATATCAAGACCTCAGATGGAAACCCAGTTCTAAGCAAAGAAGGGAAAGCAGAAAGGTGGAAGGAGTATATAGAGGGTCTATACAAGGGCGATGTACTTGAGGACAATATTATGGAAATGGAAGAGGATGAAGATGAAATGGGAGATATGATACTGCGTGAAGAGTTTGACAGAGCACTGAAAGACCTGAGTCGAAACAAGGCCCCCGGAGTAGACAATATTCCATTGGAACTACTGACGGCCGTGGGAGAGCCAGTCCTGACAAAACTCTACCATCTGGTGAGCAAGATGTATGAAACAGGCGAAATACCCACAGACTTCACGAAGAATATAATAATTCCAATTCCAAAGAAAGCAGGTATTGACAGATGTGAAAATTACCGAACTATCAGCTTAATAAGTCACAGCTGCAAAACACTAACACGAATTCTTTACAGACGAATGGAAAAACTAGTAGAAGCCAACCTCGGGGAAGATCAGTTTGGATTCCGTAGAAACACTGGAACACGTGAGGCAATACTGACCTTACGACTTATCTTAGAAGAAAGATTAAGGAAAGGCAAACCTACGTTTCTAGCATTTGTAGACTTAGAGAAAGCTTTTGACAATGTTGACTGGAATACTCTCTTTCAAATTCTAAAGGTGGCAGGGGTAAAATACAGGGAGCGAAAGGCTATTTACAATTTGTACAGAAACCAGATGGCAGTTATAAGAGTCGAGGGACATGAAAGGGAAGCAGTGGTTGGGAAGGGAGTAAGACAGGGTTGTAGCCTCTCCCCGATGTTGTTCAATCTGTATATTGAGCAAGCAGTAAAGGAAACAAAAGAAAAATTCGGAGTAGGTATTAAAATTCATGGAGAAGAAATAAAAACTTTGAGGTTCGCCGATGACATTGTAATTCTGTCAGAGACAGCAAAGGACTTGGAAGAGAAGTTGAATGGAATGGACAGTGTCTTGAAAGGGGGATATAAGATGAACATCAACAAAAGCAAAACAAGGATAATGGAATGTAGTCTAATTAAGTCGGGTGATGCTGAGGGAATTAGATTAGGAAATGAGGCACTTAAAGTAGTAAAGGAGTTTTGCTATTTGGGGAGCAAAATAACTGATGATGGTCGAAGTAGAGAGGATATAAAATGTAGGCTGGCAATGGCAAGGAAAGCGTTTCTGAAGAAGAGAAATTTGTTAACATCCAGTATAGATTTAAGTGTCAGGAAGTCATTTCTGAAAGTATTCGTATGGAGTGTAGCCATGTATGGAAGTGAAACATGGACGATAAATAGTTTAGACAAGAAGAGAATAGAAGCTTTCGAAATGTGGTGCTACAGAAGAATGCTGAAGATTAGATGGGTAGATCACATAACTAATGAGGAAGTATTGAATAGGATTGGGGAGAAGAGAAGTTTGTGGCACAACTTGACCAGAAGAAGGGATCGGTTGGTAGGACATGTTCTGAGGCATCAAGGGATCACCAATTTAGTATTGGAGGGCAGCGTGGAGGGTAAAAATCGTAGAGGGAGACCAAGAGATGAATACACTAAGCAGATTCAGAAGGATGTAGGTTGCAGTAGGTACTGGGAGATGAAAAAGCTTGCACAGGATAGAGTAGCATGGAGAGCTGCATCAAACCAGTCTCAGGACTGAAGACCACAACAACACAACATGGTCAAACTGGTTCACTACTTACTTATTTGTTTTGTGACGTCCATGTCCTTAAATGAATGTGTTTCTGTTGAAATTTGGATTTACTTAGTGTAAGATTACTTGACATTACAGATTTTTTGTAATGGGACTATTATTCTTTAAGTTATGAATGACTAATGCTGGAATTTGTTGTTTGTGTGAAATCGGATCTTTACACTTTCTTATTTTTAAACAGAGTGATAATTTTACTGCATAGTCTTTGTTGAAATGTAAGGGCATAATATGTTCTGCTATATTCTCTTGTTTTAAGGAGCTGACTGCGTTGGTATTAGGTATGACGATTTGTGGTTGGCTGTTGTTTGGAACTTCTTTGATTGTTTATCTATCGTGGAAGACCTGTATCTGTTGTTAAAAGTTATGGATTTCATGATACTAAGTCCTCTTGGTTGTACAAAATGCTGCTAGTACAAATTTAAACTGACAGTTCAGTGTGGTTTAAATACTCATATTATTTTTGACCTAGGGAAGGGGGAGGGGGCAGAATGTGCTATTGATACACACACCAACGGTTCCGTAAACGTCAAACTATTTTTTTTATACTTGAGCTCCAAAAAATTAATGCCGATGTAGGTCTCTAGGTCTGCGGTGATTCTTATTAACGTTTAAAGACAACCGAAGCGAATTCGATGGTCAGTTCAGAACGAGCTTGTCGGATTTGGCACAGTATGTCGTCACTCATAGTCTCTTTGAAGGAATCCCATAACTGTTTTGCATTCGATGGGTTGTATGTTGTTAGAATGATGGCGAATAAGTCTTTCATTTGTTCAGCTGAGGCTGTGAGTGAGGCTTCTTGTAGTGTTCATTCCCAGTGGTTGTCGTTTTCCAGTAATCCTAATCGTTGATATGCTTCTCTGTACATCTGGCATATGCAGCCGTCAACGGTCTTGAGATCTATGAAACTTGTTGATCCTCATATTTCGTGTAGCAACATTCGGCGCTGTTCGGATGTACGGTCTTGAGATCTATGAAACTTGTTGATCCTCATATTTCGTGTAGCAACATTCGGCGCTGTTCGGATGTACTGTGTATACTCGATCCAGTGTGCCAGTTTTCATGATTCTTGAATGATGTTCTACTGGAATTTCTTGTTTTTGTCTTTGAAACATTTTTCTTGTCATGTTCCATGTATAATAGGTATGGATGTTGACAAAGAGTAATGTTGTCGCCAATGGATGCGTTTGACAAAGACGGTAAAAAGCTTTTAATGTTGTGTTCTGAAGTGGTTCGCTTGAGATATTTCTGGCGATGTCTTTTGTGAAGCAAACATTCTGTCCATTCTTCAGATGTACTGCTAGATGTTGCAGAGTTCGTTAGCGTTCGTGTATGGAAAACCGAAAATCCGCCTCGCTGCTTCCCATTTGCTACATGAAGATCGTTGCTGTTTTGTTGCTCGCTGACTTTGGCCATTTGAAAAACTACCATGTTACTGCCTTTTTTCTCATAGTTACAGACATATTTGATGGATTTCGCGGAGCTGCGGTATTCTGTGTTTGTGTGTACTTGTAACATTTTGGAGAGCAAAGTGTTATATGGCCCTACACGTGGATTATCTTCTTCCAGTTCGCTGCTGATTCGTATTCGTATTTTCCCTGTGAAGCCACGGTTTAGGGTGATCGTCTTCGAAGTGCGGACATTTGCCACGCCGGACATTTGCCACGATTTTACCTGCTCCGAAGAGTTGGGTCCCTTGTCTCCCCCTCCCCCTGCTCCTACTCCTTCTCACTCGCCGCCCGACCCGCAGTAAAGGTACTTACTAAACCTTTCCGCTGGTTTTCTTAACATAGGACCAGAATCTCTACGGATTTTCCGCCACATTTCTAGAGAGAGATTCGTTGTGGAAACTATTAAATGCATCTTGCATTGAAATCCGCACCATTTTTTCGAGCCACAGTAAAACTTCGCCAATCTTGGAGATTTTGCGCTCGTCTTTTTCGGTGCTCCTGCAGCAGCTTTCTGTCGTGTCTTGTGTACCATGGCGGATCAGTTCCGTCTGATATTAATTTATTTGGTATGAATCTCTCGAGTGCTGTTGATACTATTTCTTTGAACTTAAGCCACATATGGTCTTCACTTCGATAGTTTGGAAGGATTGGAGACTGTCTCTTAGAAAGATGTCAACCGAATTTTTAGTTGCTTTTATAAATATATATATTTCGCGTTTAGCTTTGGTGAATTTCTTTGTTACGGAATTGAGCCTCGCTATGACGGTGCGTTCACTAATTCCTGCACCCGTCGTGATGCTCGAGATTATTTGTGGCTAAGAGGTCAAGTGTGTTTTCGTAACCATTTACAATTTGAATGGCCTCGTTTTATTTATTTTATTTTATTTACATGTCAAGATCCGTAGGACCAAATTGAGCAGAAAATCTCCAAGGTCATGGAACGTGTCAGTACATGGACTTACAACATAAAAGTAATAACAGATAAAAATAAATGTTCATGAACCTGAAAGAAAATCAGTCCATAAGTTTAAGCAAACGCATCAGCATTACAATGAGAATCAGCTTAATTTTTCAAGGAACTCCTCGACAGAATAGAAGGAGTGACCCATGAGGAAACTCTTCAGTTTCGATTTGAAAGCGCGTGAATTACTGCTAAGATTTTTGAATTCGAGTGGCAGCTTATTGGATGCAGCAGTATACTGCACACCTTTTTGCACAAGAGTTAAGGATGTCCGATCCAAATGCAGGTTTGATTTCCGCCGAGTATTAACCGAGTGAAAGCTGCTTATTGTTGGAAATAAACTAATATTGGTAACAAGAAACGACAATAAGGAATATACATATTGAGAGGCCAATGTCAAAATACCCAGACTCGTGAACAGAGGTCGACAAAAGGTTCGTGAACTCACACCACTTACTACCCGAACCGCCCGTTTCTGAGCCAAAAATATCCTTCTAGAATGGGAAGAGTTAGCCCAAAACATAATACCATACGACATAAGTGAATGAAAATAAGCAAAGTAGACTAATTTACGTGTCGAAGTATCACTCACTTTCGATACCGTTCGAATAGTGAAAATGGCAGTATTAAGTCTTTGAACAATATCCTGAACGTGGGCTTTCCACGACAGCTTACTATCTATCTGAACACCTAGGAATTAGAACTGTTCTGTTTCACTAATCACATGCCCGTTCTGTGAGATTAAAACGTCGGATTTTGTTGAATTGTGTGTTACAAACTGTAAAAACTGAGTCTTACTGGGATTTCATGTTAGTTTATTTTCTACAAGCCATGAACTGAGGTCATGTACTGCACTACTTGAAACCGAGTCAATGTTGCACACAACATCCTTTACTACCAAGCTAGTGTCGTCAGCAAACAGAAATATTTTAGAGTTACCCATAATACTAGAGGGCATATCATTTATATAAATAAGGAACAGGAGCGGCCCCAACACTGATCCCTGGGGCACCCCCCACTTGACAGTACCCCACTCAGATCCCACATTACAGCCGTTAACAATATTGTGAATAATGACCTTTTGCTGCCTGTTGCTAAAGTAAGAGGTGAACCAATTGTGAGCTACTCCCCTTATTCCGTAATGATCCAACTTCTGGAGCAACATTGTGAGATCAACACAGTCAAATGCCTTAGTTAAATCAAAAAATACGCCAAGCGTTCGAAACTTTTTGTTTAGCCCATCCAGTACCTCACAGAGAAAAGAGAATATAGCATATTCAGTTGTCAAACGACTTCTAAAGCCGAACTGTACATTTGATAGCAAATCGTGTGATATAAAATGATCAATTAACCTTACATACACAGCCTTTTCGATAACTTTTGCTAACACTGATGGCATAGAAATAGGTCTAAAATTATCTACATTATCCCTTTCTCCCTTTTTATAAAGCGGCTTTACTACTGAGTACTTTAATCGCTTAGGAAACTGACCATTCCTAAAGGAAAAATTACAAATATGGCTAAATACAGGGCTAACATGTGGAGCACAGTACTTTAATATTCTACTAGACACTCCATCATAACCATGAGAGTCCTTAGTCTTCAGTGATTTAATTATTGACTCAATCTCCCTCTTGTCTGTATCAAAGAGGAGTATTTCAGACGTCAATCTCGGAAAGGCATTTGCTAAGAAATTTATATGATTTCCTGTAGAAACTAAATTTTTATTTAATTCACCAGCAATGCTCAGAAAATGGTTGTTAAATGCTGTACATATATCCGATTTATCAGTAACAGAAATATTAATACTGCGAACTGACTTTACATCATCAACCTTGTGCTGCTGACCAGACACTTCCTTCACAACTGACCATATGGCTTTAATTGTATCCTGTGAATTAGCTATTCTATTTGCATACCACATACTTTTTGCCTTGCTAATAACATTTTTAAGCACCTTACAATACTGTTTGTAATGGGCCACCGTAGCTTGATTGTGACTACTTCTAACATTTTGATATAATTCCCGCTTTGTTTTACATGATATCCTTATCCCACTAGTCAGCCAACCGGGCTGTCCATTACAGCTAGTACCCTGTTTAGAATGTTCTAATGGAAATCAACTCTCAAAGAGCATGAGAAATGTGTTATGGAAAGCATTCTATTTATCATCTATATTATCGGCACTGTAAACATCTTGCCACTCTTGTTCCTTGACAAGTTTTGAAAAACTCTCTATTGCTGTTGGATTAACTTTCCTACGTAGTTTGTAATTAAATACGACGTTGGTTTGAGTACAAAAACCTTTTAATGTTAAAATTTGTGCATCATGATCTGAAAGGCCATTGACCCTTTTACTAACAGAACGCCCATCTAGTAATGAAGAATGAATAAAAATATTGTCTATGACTGTGCTACTATTCCCCTGCACCCTAGTTGGAAAAAACACAGTTTGAATCAGATCATATGAATTTAGGAGATCTACCAACATCCTTTTCCTTGCACAATCATGTACAAAATTAATACTGAAGTCACCACACATACTATTTTCTGGTACTTCCTACAAAGTGAATCAAGAACCCTCTCTAGCTTAAGCAAAAATGCTCTGAAGTCGGAGTTAGGGGACCTATAAACAACAGCAATTAGAAGTTTAGTTTCACTAAATTCAACTAATACTGCTCAACTTTCAAATGTATGTTCAGTGCAATGTCGTGATACGTCCATGTACTCAAATGAAATACTGTTTTTTACATACAGAGCCACTCCCCCACCCCGCAAGGAACTCCTTGAGAAACAGCCAGCTAATCTGTAGCCTGGTAAACGAAGTCTCTGCATTATCAAATTATTTAAGTGGTGCTCTGATATACCAATAATTTCAGAGTTAACATCTATTAGCAGTTCACTAACTTTATCTCTAATACGTCTTATATTTTGATGAAATATGCTAATTCCTTCTCTACTTGGAAACCTTACATCCTCTGGAGGTGAACTCTTAGTTAGAGGCACTTCCTTTAAGCAGGTATACCTATCAGCTGACTTCAGTGTAAATAAGGTGCAGCTCTAACACCAACTACTACAGGCATTTTTCCATGAGTGATACCACTACCACCACCACCACCCACTACACTGTCACCTATAAGCTTAGCCAGCCTCCCCTTCCCATACCTGTTGAGGTGCCGGCCATGCCTAGTGAAACGCCATCTACTGATAGACCCAACTGGCACCACTGAGATGTGATCCATGCCCTCCGCCATCAGTGCCCTCCCCAGCCCCACATTAACGCGCCTAACAGCCGCATTAAGGTGAGGCCGATCATGACGCTGAAACAGTTGCACGAAATGCACATTAGTGCCACCAGTTTAAGTAGCTATCTTAACCAAGTCACCACTGACATCATACTCCCCGTCCCTATCGAGACTGTTCCCTGCTCCACCCACTATCACTACCTGATCCTCTTTCGTAAAATTCTTACATAACTCCCCTATGCTTTCAGTCACCTGAGCCAATCCTGCACTAGGCTTCACAATGCTGGTGACCTGGTACTCACTCCCCAACACTTCCTGCAACTGCTGGCCCACACCTCTACCGTGGGAACTACCAAGCAGCAGAACCTTCTTTCTGCTAGACTTTGCAACTAACCTAGGCCTCCTATTTGCTGAGGACTGCTGCAAGTTACCTACATCTACGGCTACACGAGGCTCCTCTCCACTCAACTCTGACAGTTGGTCGTATCTATTGCATGTATGCAAAGTAAAACTGTCTGAATACCTCCTCTTCCTAGCTACCTTCTTGCCAACTGCCAGTTCCCATTACGCACCACCCTTCACCCTCCTCAACCTATCTAGTTCCACCTTTGCGCATTGTAACTGCAACTGAGGAGCACAGATCTTGCGCTCCTGCTCCTCTATTAACTTGTTTCTACTACAGATTCTACATTCCCAGGAGAGGATCTCCCTAAAATGACCACTGGCTTCCCCACTGCATTCCTCCCAATGAAAATACTTTGAACAAATCCCACACTGTAATCCACTACTCACAAACCTACGACAGAGCCCACACTTTTCACTCATGGTAAAAAATTTACAGTTACTCAAAAAAACTATACGTCTACGTTGCCAAAGTTAATTACACCAGTAGAACTATTTAAGAACTAACAATAATGGTCTCGAAATCCTCTGCCTATAAAGAAAGAGCTACTTCTATAAATACTACTACAACACAGCCGATACCAATACCAGCAAAACTTCACAAAATTATTAGCTAAAACAAAAAAATTAAAACGACCACTGTAACACGAAGCGAAGTTAAAAAACTAAATGAAAATTTTACTGAAATATTTCACTAGAAAGAATAATAAACGTGAGTTGAAAACTAAAGCACGAAATTTACTAACGACTTCAACACACTGAAAACTATGAACACAGCTAGCGAATGATTACAAAAGTTTATTAAGTCGTTATTTCGCCACAAACGGCACGCAACACCGCTGAAATCTATTAAATTTAATAACTCTATTACAGAGCACAAATAAGTTTGTCAGTACTTAGCTTATATCCGCTACAGCTGCAGTGCACGCCGCAAAATGTAAATACACTACTGAGGCACGAGGCTTAGAAGAACGACGGAAGCAGACTCACAAATAATAGAGCACTCGAGTCAATAACACAGGAAGAAAGACTGAGATTAATGAAAATCCACTAATAAGTTACTTTTACGGCAAATATTAAAACAAATAAACTTTAAAATAAGTAAATGAAGTCTAAAATTTGTAAAATATTAACGAGCTATTTCAACAGCAGTGCAGCACACGTGACGTCACGGGTGATTCTCTAACTAATTGTTCAAAATAATTTTATAAAAAGCATTTAGAACAATTATGGAAGTTGTGTTCTATCCACAGTAGGGTCTGAAAATGTATTTTTGTCAACATATGGAAGGTAGATTGAAGTCACTGCCAACTATAATTGTATGAGTAGGGTACCTATTTGCGATGAGACTCGAGTTTTCTTTGAAATGTTCAGCAACTGTTTTATCGGAGACCGTGGGTCAGTAAAAGAAGCCGGTTATTAATTTATTCCGGTTGTCAAATATAATCTCTGTCCATACTAAGTCACAGGAACTACCCGCTTCCATGTTGCTTGTGAGCTGGAACACACATTACATTATTTTTCCTTAAGTTGTACTTCTTTTTTCTGTTTTAGTGGAGATCATTACAATTACGGCTTTTCCCTCCAAAACCTAGGATGCTTTCTCTGTGACCCTGTAAATACCAGAGCTAAACAATGTAGAACAACAACGTACGTTACAAGCATAGCATTCTGTATTACTTCATTTCCTTATTTCTAACATTTTACAATTGTACGTCGACTTTAGATGACATGTCAATCATAGATGTGCTTATCTCTGTTTATGAACGTACTTTCAGTCATGTTTTGAAAGTTGTCCCGCTACACTTTACTAACTAATGTTTCGGGATATAGGATTTTAGAGAGTAAATTAATATGGAATATGTCGTTCTTCTTTTCAAACATTCACATGCCCATTTCTTCTTTCCTTATTGTCTTTTGGGCATGTAGTTGTAGTAAATAAAGTAGGCACAAATGCAGCGATCAAAAATTAATGATTAGCATACATTCGCATTCTTTTTACAGCGTTCCTTTCTTGATGCTCCCATGGCGATGGACAATTTCTATCACAATCAGTAAGCGTGAAAGGAAGCTACCGTACAGACAGAGGAATCTGTATTTATACTTGGCAGAACTAATTACATAATCGTCGGAATTGCTTTCGTTCCCCAAAAGATATAAATTTTCGATTTTGGAAAAGAAGCTCTGCATTTCGCCAAGATGTCGAAGAAGAAGGTCCCTTACGTACTGGTTGTGCCGAGTAAGATGTGGAGACGGCGGTTTGAAAGGGGACAGAAGAAGTACGAGGAAGGGCGTCCCTTACCTGAAGGATCGCTGCCTGGCGAAGGGGCAAGTGTGGCAAATGTCCGGCGTTGCAAATGTCCGGCATTCATCGTCTTCTGTCTTTGGGGTACCCATCAACTACGCCTTTGGTGTCGTCGAAATATGGTTTTGGATACCTTTAGGACATTTTCCATCTTTCACACGTACTGAATTGGGGTTTAATGCCCCGTATGGTCCGTGAATAGGGTGTTCTTGTGAATTGGAAAATTCAGTTTGTATGATTTTGTCTATTTCTGTCGGATGAATTCTGCATTTAGCCATATGGGATTGTGTGAATGTGGCTGTCCTCATTTTTGCCATTCAGTTGCGTAAAGCCAGGACCTGACGTTTACAAAGGTGGGATATTTTGTGATGACTTCAATAAATCTCACACGTTTTTGTCGGTAAACTTGGGCTATTATGTCGTGTCGATGCATTGGGGCTTGTCCGTATCTTAGATGTTCTTTGATTTCTTTCCTCGAGGAGTTGCATGCGAATGTTATGAAGAGGTCAGCTCGTCCATATTTTCTCATGTAGTTCATGGCATCTTGAGCGTATTCGTGCATGTTCCTCGGACTTCCCATATATGGTGAGGGTAAGGTTACCATTCCTCCAACGTCTTCAGTGTTTCCGTCATTTACGAGTCAGTCTCGAAGGTGAATATATTCTTCCGTGCGCAGTTTCTTCTGATTCAGTCTTACTTAGATCATCCGTTCCACTTCTGTTTTTGCATACGTATCTACCAGGAATTGTTGGAACAAAAAGCTAATATTGAGAATCTGATTGTATACTTCATTGTCTCTTTCCATTAAGCGGTAAGCATTGTAACGGGCCGGGGTTTAGTGACACTATATACTGAGCGTCAGTGACAGAAGGGAGCAAAGGCCAGTGCTTTGTCAGAAATGGTGGGAGGGAAAATGACACTTTGTGAACCGTGGAGCGTGCTCTTTCCTTGGCTCAGAGGGTGAGGTGCGAGAAGACCCTTTAAACAGAGTAATACAGTTTGTTTCAACTCGCTCAATTCCTCGCGGCTGCAGAACTACGGAGGCATAGCGTGCAGATTCTAGTGACTGCTGATGGGGGGACGGGTCGTGTTGCAGCGGAGCGCCAGGCGTCTTATTCTTCCCTCAGTATCGTGACCGTGACCCACTACGGCGGCGGCGCGGTCTTCTTTTCATGAATTCGCCCGTTGCGTTATTAACAATCGGCTACGGCGAGGCGTTGAGTGCTCGTCCCGGAATCGGACCAGTGACCCTTAGGTTCGGCGTCTTCTGACAATGTTCTTCAACCTCTAGGTTCACAGGTGACTGAGGCGGCCTCAGTCTCTTCATCCTCACCAGCCACCTGGGTAAGTACCACACAGACTTCTTTCTGGTAACATCTGGAATGGCATTTTCTGCGTTGACCTATTGGCGTGATACCGACACCTACTTCTGTCGTGAAGCGTATCGGCTAAGTCGTTGTAGCGAAGTATGACATCCGCTGACTAACCATCGGTCCGTCCGTTCAGACGACGTTTCTTCGTGTCTTCCTTCTCGCCTCGAAGGATCTCCTCAAAGGGCCACCTCATGCCAATTGGTTGGAGGTATTTATTCGGTATTTTTGCCAATGTCGCAAAGTTTCTAGGGCGGCAACTGACTTCGGTCGTTGATCTATGCTTCTCACATTGGGCAGAAACGTAACCAATGTCGACACGCGTGCCGGCTTTCCATTGTTTTGCCTTTATACTGGCGTGGTCGGGCATTGCCCTGTCGTCCTCCTCCGCATCGCCAGATACGTCAAGCGCGGGAGTTCAGTATGTTGACAGTTCCTGGAGAATTTATCGCCAATGCTTGAACAGTGCTGGTCGTTGTTCTCCTTGGAACCATTGCCAGTCTGCTCTGTCGTCGATCTGTAGAAGTGCAGACAGCTGCTACGCAAACTCCGCTGGTTCAAATGGCTCTGAGCACTATGGGACTTAACATCTGAGGTCATCAGTCCCCTAGAACTTAGAACTACTTAAACCTTACTAACCTAAGGACATCATACATATCCACACCCGAGGCAGGATTCGAACCTGCGATCGTAGCGGTCAAGCGGTTCCAGACTGAAGCTCCTAGAACCGCTCGGCCACTTCAGCCGGCAACTCCGCTGGTCATCGGCCTTCTCATATTGGCTTTTCTTGTTCGACTGCTGCCGCTTCCGAATACTGTGGCTTGATGTGTCAAAGTTTCAAAAATGTTCTCTAAACCTTTATAAGTCATTACTTATTTTTCTGCTTTGAACAACCATAAATAACACATAATTATTATACACCCTAAAGCATAGAACTCTATAGAAGTGAATTCTTTGTTTATTTCTACGGCGGTTTCAGATTGTATCTGTTTCACATTGAAATGATATCCGTCCTCTTCGTGCAGAGACATTAACGCATATTGGAGGGCATCATGTAAACGGTGTATCTCTGCAATACGTTGCAGTACTTTCTCTCCTTGTTGTGCAATTATGCCACGGCTTGTGTTTTCATTGTCCACAATTACGATGGCGACTTCATCCATCTCAGATGCATTAAATAGACGTTCGTGTGCCCCATGTGGTCTTTCGTCGGCTGGAATTATAACTTTAGAATAATCAGAAATCATCCACTCTAGTGCTGTTTTGGATACGTGAATCAGTTGGTTGTAATCGTGTAAAATCCTCTATACGTCTCGGATTACTACTTGTGTCAGTCCACTGATAACTGTAAATTGATCAGTTTCCGTTTCTTCATTTCCAATTATATATACTTGTAGAAATGTATGGTCTTCGTTGGGTAGTGGTAGTAATGATCGTACAGGGTGGCGCACGAAATGTGTTACCATTTTGTTTTTGAATATAATCTTTATTGTCAATACAATCTGAAAGGAACATATACTACAACGAAGAGCCGTCCATGGAAATTTGTTCTAATGAAGGACATGCTGAATATGTCCACCATTTCGTTTCCTAACTTCCTTCAAACGAATACTGAATTAAGTGATTACCCTGCGGGACATGTCTTCCGTAATTTCAGTGCGAGCTTGAAGAATAAGTCTTGTGAGCTCCATTAAATCACGTGGACGTTTCGGGAAAAATTTTTCCGTTAGATACCCCCAAAGAAAAAAAGTCAGATGGATTGAGGTCTGGACTATTGCGGAGCCAACTTTGTCCGTCATTGAAGCGACCTGGAAACCTGAGTGAAATGATCTACATGTCGAAATGCTCGTGTAAAAACCCCAACACAGTGTTTGCTGTATGTGGCCTTGCTCCATCTTGCATGAACCACTGCGTGTTGAAGGGCAAGACAGTAGCAAGAAGCTGTGGAATGAAGCTATTGCGAAGCATGCTCAAATAACGCTCGCTGTTCACAGTTTCTTCAAAGAAAAAGGGTCCAATAAGTCCGTGACTGGAAATTGCTGCCCACACTGAAATCCTCGGAGCATAATGTTGTCGTTCATGAAGCACTTGTGGGTTTTCAGTGGCCCAAAAGCGTACATTTTGTTTGTTAACCACACCGTCTAAATGAAAATGCGCCTCGTCTGATAACCAAACGTTGTTGAGAGTTTCTTCCCTGTCCTCCGCCCACTGAGCAAACAGTAGTCTCTGCTGCTTGTGTTCTTCAGTGAGCTCCTGTGCACAGGTCATCTTGTATGGGTACATATGGAGGTCACTTTTAAGAATGCTGCCTTTCTACACGATTTCCCGTGACTTCTCTGTACAGAAACTCGTACCGCTTCAGTATTCTCCGGCGAACAACAGGCTTAAGCCGAGGTCGCTTCGCTTCCAATACTGTTCCTTCCTGTACAAATTAATCGTACAACCTGTCTTCTTGCAAGGGACCCATCGTGTGTTAAACTGTTGTCGAAAACTCCCCTGAGTCACAACAAGGCTCTTCGTTTCATGAAAAAGTAACACAATTGCCGATCGTTGCTGCGTCGTCAGTCTTCCATTGTCAGCCATTGCTGCTTACTAGTCTTCTAGCGGCAGTATCGTGAATTACACGTCATTTCGTAACTCATTTGTTTTTCCAAGCTCTGCTGGTACTGCTGTAGAGATCCCAGCGGGATATCTAATGTGCGTCGTAAATTGTGAAAGAAACAATTGGTAACACATTTCGTACGCCACCCTCTCTGTTGTGATAGATTTGTCCTTAAATGGAATGAACATTATCGATTTAATCTCTGTTACAGTTGATCTAAGTGACACCGAAAGAAGTTATTTGGAAGCAAGCGTTGTAGACTTCTGTGTGTTGAAAAAAGTGTTTTGATTCTGGAGTTTCCCAGTCATGTAATAGAAAACTTTCTGCGGAGGGGCTTCCAGTGGTGGTGATCCAATTTTTCCATTCGTGAAACAGAATCCTGGTGTTCCTCTACAGAATTTTTTGGCATTGCAAAACTGGCAAATGTTACCCATTTTTCCGTCTACGACGTGTTTATGTTTGTTATATTCTTTCTTCGGGTCGTAGTGGAATGCTTCATTTGTTAGGTTGTACTGCTTACTTGTGCTCGTCTGCGCTTCTCATAGGGTGATATTTTCATGGTTGGCCTTAGTTGGCATTCTTTTATTATAAAATTGTGTCGCATTTCTTGATCCTTCAATCCGTTCATTTCGCTGTTCTTCGGTTTCCCTACTTCTCACCATGGTCATTGTCGTTCATTGGCAACTTAAACGTGCTTCGGGATCTTCGTCTGTTTCGATTTTTCCCTGTTGTGTTTGTTTTCACGGTTTTGCTTCAAAACTGGCAACATCTCCTCCCTTTTTACGTTGGTACGTTGTTTAAAATATAAATCATATCAACTTTTTATTAAGAGATACATGCAGTACACTTTTCACACTTTTTTTAATTTTCGATTTATATTCAGTCACTGTATCACTTTCACTACTCACACTTCTCTGTTTGTTTTTATTCACTCACTACCCTACTTTTCCGATTCCTTCTTCCGTCACTTACAAGAAACTGATTTTTGCATCCACGACAGGTCTCGCTTTATATGCCCATACCAATGGGTAGCCCCATCAGTGGCGAATTCCAGAACATGCCAATAAGGCTTCGGATGGTCCACAACGTCCCAGAAAATTCCACAACATTCGAGAGGGCTCTGGAACGTTCCACAATGATCTGGGATATTCTAGGATGTTCCCGAACTTTCTGGAATCATCCAGAATGTCCTAGAATATTTCCAAACATTCCAAAACATCCCAGATCATTATGGAACATTCCGGAACTTTCTGGAATATTGTGGAATGCTCCTGAATACTATCGAATGTTCTTGAATGTTCTCGAATACTCCCGAATGTTCTGGAATGTTCTATAAATTTCTAGAGGGTGAACCTTCCCACACTTCATATCTTAAAAAGCACGTCCTTCAGGTAAAAACGGGAGCCTTCTTCATGGATACGGGTTAGAGGGCTAAAACACCATATAACTCTCTTGATCGTACCGGGACTCGTTTCTGAGTTTTAGCAGCACACATTGTACATTTACTTTTATTAGACATATTGATTACATGTCTCAGCGTCACCTACGTCACTTCGGAGCTTTTTACATTAATAAGACTCACTCTGTACGTACCGCTCAAAAGCTTTTGCCGAAGGAGTAATTTTACTATTCAGGATATCAGAGAGACTTCTTTATCATCCAGATACCTTCTATGCTACACCGAAGAGCCAAAGAAACTGCTATACCTGTGTAATATCGTGTAGGGCCCCCGCGAGCACGCAGAAGTGCCGCAACACGACGTCGCATGAACACGACTACTGTCTGGAGTAGTGCTGAAAGGAATTGACACCATGAATCCTACAGGGCTGTCCTCAAACCCGTAAGAGTACGAGGGGGCAGAGATCTCTTCTCAGCAGTACATTGAAAGGCATCCCAGATATGCTCAATAATGTTCATGTCTGGAGAGTTTTGTTGCCAGAGGAACTGTTTAAACTCAGAAGAGTGTTCCTGTCGTCACTCTGTAGCAATTCTGGACGTGTGGGGTGTCGCATTGTTCTGCTGGAATTGACCAAGTTCGTCGGAATGCACAGTGGACATGAATGGAGGCAGGTGATCAGGCAGGATGCTTACATGCTTGTCATCCGACAGAGTCGTATCTAGACGCATCAGGGGTGCCATATCACTCCAACTGCACACGCCCCACACCGTTACAAAGCCTCCACGAGCCTGAACAGTCCCCTGCTGATTTACAGGAACCATGGATTCATGAGGTTGTCTCCATACTGATACATGTCCATCCGCTCCATACAATTTGAAACAAGACCCGTCCCACCAGGCAACACGTTTCCAGTCATCTACAGCATAATGTCGGTGTTAACGGGTCCAGGCGACTCGTAAAGCTTTGTGTCGTCCCGTCAGCAAGGGTACACGTCCAGGCCTTCGGCTCCGAAAGCCCATATCGATGATGTGTCGGTGAATGGTTCGCAGGCTGACAGCTGACACTTTTTATGGCCCACTACTGAAATCTGCAGCAGTGCACTTCTACCATGTTGAACGATTATTTTCAGTCTTCCTTGGTCCCGTTCTTGCTGGATCTTTTACGGCCGCAGCGATGTTGGAGATTTGATGTTTTCCGGATTCCTGATATTCACACAAAAGACGTGTAATGATCGTACGGAAAAACCTCCATTTCATCTTTACCTTGGAGATGCTGTGTCCCATCTCTCTTGCGCCGAGTATAAAACCAGTTTCTAACTCACTTGACGAATATTTCCGTTGTAGCAGCAGTAACCGATCTAACAACTGCGCCAGACACTTGTTGTCTTATATAGGCGTTGCCGACCGCAGCGCCTTCTTCTGCCTATTTACATATCTTTGTACTGGCATGCCTATAACAGTTTCTTTGGAGTTTCCATGTAGATTACTGCGGAGTGAATATGTCTGTTCACTTTGGATTAGGTTAGCGTTAAGTGTTTGTCTGAGGGAACTGTTTATGTTATTTCAGTTCTTTTACTGTACAGTAACATCAAAGTAATACCTTTTCTTTACATTACTCCTAATAACGTTCTCCAAACAGAAAATTGTCTACATCCCAGACACAACAAGAGCCGGATGTAATTTCGTACCTGAACATCCGTGTGAGGAAGAACATTTGGTTCGGAACCGACAGGTGTACTATTAGTTCTCAAAAATAGCATTATGCGAAGTAGGTGGTTTGCTAATTTTTTAATTTTATTTATTTGAGAAATAATCTGCTGATTCCGTTTGAATGGAATATCCTTCTGTGAACTGTAAGCGTTTATAAAACCATACTATTCAGTAAGAAGGTTGAACACTTGCAAAAGAAAAATCATGAGAATTATTCACTGATTTAAGTAATAAACAAATGTAAATTAGGAAAGCCACAAAGAAGCACTACAAAATGTGGCATCGGAGCTCTGTCAATCCGAAATACGATAGAGGAAACTTGTTTGAACAATACTAGCGGTGAATGAACGGTGATTAAACGTTTGTCTCTGCAATAATGATCGACAGAATATAAAATGGCTTGTGATACTTCATTATTAATTTAACGCAATTTTTTTGCTCTCATTTATGCCACACATTTTTGTGAAATTATATAATCATATTCGTTTATTAAAGCCATTCAGGTTTATAAAATATTAAATCATGCCACACCAACTCAATTTCATGAGAAAATCGAGTTACCTGCTTTTGAGCGAAGAGTGAATTAAATTCTTCGATTAATTTGGCAATTACGTCAGATTTTAAAAACCATTCAGAAAATTTGTATAACTGTAATACTCGTTGAAACACAGGCAACACTGCCACATTAAGACGTAAAACATGATAAGGAGAGTATTATTTTTCATCGTGTTCGTCAAAAGACTCTAAGTAGCTCTAAGTAGTAGACTGACACCAGGTCGAAGCCTTACTTGTTTCTTGCTTGTAGAAATCTGTAAGTGAGCCACACTCGATTTAGTTCCCTACTCAATATAACAGCCGAAAATCTTGCGCATTTTCTGGTACTTAATTTCTCGCATTCATCGCCCGACCGCCTCCCACACCATGTCTTCCACCCAATCTCTCTTCTCAAATAGGGTGCTACAAAAGCCATTATGTTCCCACAGATATTAAAAGCAGAATGGCAAAAAGTAGTCTTAACAGTGTCTGAGGCCGTAAATGAACCTCAGCGTATTAACTGATGAAACTGGATAAATTCTGACAGATACATCTCCTGTGAATTCATGAAGTGAAATGCCTTAATTATGCCTGTATGTCTTGTATATACTTTCCTCCATTTTTAATATTTATTATGTTTGGAAATCTCTTTTGAATAACGATCGGCTGTGGAATTCCCCTCTCTGGTATTTCACACAACGTAGACACTCCTTCTTTGTAACAGTTCGAAACATTGGTAGAAATTTTCCTTCTAGCACTAGAACAGAAATGGCGAGCAGCTCACAGTAACTAGATTTTTTTTAGCTGTGCGATGTGCTGGAAAAATGTGAACATTTACTAACCCGTAACCAAAATTCAGTACTAAGCAGGCAAGAAGAATTTCGGAAGATTTAGCCTATAGTCAAGTAAGTATTTAGGTTTTTAGTCTAGAGCTGTTGCTCTCAAGATGCCAAAGGTGCCGAAAATTTAAAGATGAATTAAATTTGTATCTGTGATTACAACAGAACTTGGTCGAATACCGGAATACGAGTATAATACCTTTTAGAGGTACTGTAGCACACCTGATGTTCTTTGTGATGTGAGTTGCTTATTGTTGGCCGAGGACGTTGCATATTTTACGTTTCTTCATACAGAGGTTCTTCCAAATATATACGTTATTACGCAATGTCCGGATAATACTCTGAAAATATTCACTGATGAGCCAGAACATTATGACTAATTCCTACCCAAGACTGAATGCCGCATGGTGGTGTTGCTGGCAATTGACGTTGTTATGAAAGTTCATAAACGGACTGGAGAGTGGGCAATTTTTCTACCGATGACATGGGCCGCAAATTGTCATATCCACTGACATTAGCGGTTTTTACAAACAACAGATTGCTACAACCCTACACCTGGGAACGGTCATCTCGGTAACTAAAAAAGTGCTACTGTCGAGAGCATCTACGGAACCTGGTTGAAAGAAGATGAAAGTACGAGTAAGCCGCGAGGTATTGGGCGCCCACGATTCATCACAAAACGTGGACGTCGAAGGACTACCCACTCTGCAAAGCTAGAAAGGTGGCGATCTGTGGCAGCAAAGTTTATAGCGTTTTTCCATAAGTTTAATAAACACAACAGGTACACATAACACAAAGGCCTGCCCACTCGGTTAAGTTGGAAACGTGGCGAACCGTTGCAGGTGTGACGATGGAGTATTGGGTTGCTGCGTGCGTTCATAGCGTGTTTCCATAAGGTTAATAAACACAACTGATACACATAACAAAGACTTTAGTCATCAATAATATATCTCCTTCCTATTTGCAACAGTTTTCCGACGGTGCGGTAACTTTTCGATTTCACAATTATAGAAATAACGTAGGTTTGAGACGAAGAATTCGTCGAGCCATGTTCGGAGAGCATTTTCTTCCGAAAAGGAAGTTCCTTGAAGATCGTTGGATAGAGAGCCAGAAAGGTAAAAATTTGAGGACGCAAGATCGGGTGAATCAGGTGGGCACGGAATGACCTCCCAACCCATCTCCTGTATAGTGTTCTTTGTCAGTCTAGCAGAATGCGGGAGGGCCTTACTTCATGCAGCCTTCCTGGTCGTTGTTCTTGGATTGCGTCTGTAAGATGTCTCAGTTGTTGACAATAAATGTCAGCAGTGATGGATACACCTCGGGGAAGCTGAGAGGTTCCATGCCGTCTTTTGCACGTCGCCTCTCATTTTCATCAATTTTATTAATGTTTTATGTCATTGCACGGTGGTAACAGGCCGAATAAGGTTATTGTAATGAGAATATTTGTATTGATAGCTCAAAATACTTTTCACTTGATTACTATGCATGCTGGGTTACTTCACTGGATGGCCTGTGCGAGGCGAGCACCGGTGGACGCGGCACACTGCGTTTCTGTTTGGGGGCTGCACTTCAGCGAATCTGAGAGGGTCGTACATCAATGGGCTTAAGCGCCTGGCGGGACGAATGACGTCGGTCGAGTTCCGCCTATTACATGCAGGGCGAAACGACTTTCGAGAGGTCTGAGTGTCGCCGCAGTTTATGTGTTTACCGTTCCGGAGCGTCTGGAACGAAGACTGTTGGTGACGACTGACTGCATTGTCCTCATGATTCTGAGAATACTTCTGGACCGTACTCTGCTGGGCGCGACTGTCTGGCGCCGGATGGTCGGTGGTCTAGGCATGTTGTTTTCGTAGCAGGTCAAACGGAAAGTTCAGTGCCCTCAACTGAATAGCAGAGGCGTGATTGGTCAACTTAAACAGAGGCGAGTTCACGTCATAAAGCCCTGCTAAAATTGGAAGGAACGGTCGCTATTGGCGCGAATAATGTTCTGAGACAGTTTGGGGAATTTTGGGATCGGCACTGAATGCTGATTCGCGGTTTTCGAGGACAGTAGGGAGTTGAGCAATGTTGGCTTCGCTCTTGCGTTGCACCGGCACAGGGTTTATCCTGGATCTGATCTTCGTCGGAGTCGTCCTTTTTCGGCAGAACTTAGAATTCCCGGACAGCCTTAGAGGCCAGGGGTTGAAACAGAGTTGCTGCGCGGCAGAAGTCGGCGCCTACATTATCAGGACGCTGCCTACCGACGACGTGCTGCAGATTTCAGTATTTTACGGCTTCGGCACTGTAGGACCTATCATTTTTATGATGAATCCCTCAGCAGCACGCGCGCTCGCTTTGCTGCAAGTCCACATTGCTTGTTTCTCCATGCGATCCCATTTGAGCTCTCACCACTAATCGCAGTACTGAAATATAGTCGGGAGAGTAATATTTGATTCATTAGGACCTCCAGTCATTATCGTCAGTCTTTTGTATCACAGAGAGTAGGAGCCCCTTGTTTTCGAGTCAACTCTTATTCTCATAATAGTTCAGTATACCCTATCCTTTAACCTACTGTTTATATCGATAATCATGTGCCTTTATGTGCTGATGTATAACAAATCTCACTGTAATATTTAATCCGCATATCATTTCGTAGATGTATGCGGAATACCATTTCCTCTTGTTTATTATGATAAAGTTCTGTTTTTTTCTCTCAGTAGATTACGATTTTTATTAAATAATTGTGAGTGTGCACTCCTTATTTTACCAACTAGCAGGCTTCATCATCACTTCCTTTCGTTACCGTTGTGCGCATAATTAATTAAGTGGTAGGTAAGAAGGTGTTCGAGTGCAAATCTCGTTCTCATGCAAAATTCGTCAGAATTAAAGAGGTGCAAACTCTTCTCCACCCCGGCAACTCGCAAAGCTACACCGTCGCCGTTCCACCTGATTTATAACGTTATCTTCTGTGGATACTTGCAGGTATTTGTATTGGGTTCTGCTGCTTTGTTTTGGCTCAACCATTTCTTTCTTATCTGTAATTTAGCATGAAGACAGCATTTCTCGTGACCAATAACGATACAGAATAGGTATGGTAGGTGTTGTTCACTAATCAGTCGATGACGAGAAAGCAGAGACGCACATACTTACGGCTCCACACAGATTTTTGTGGGTTTGGCTTAAAGCATGCGGTACCCATAACTCGAGTTCCGAACCATCATCAGTGCATAAAAATGTCGCACGATGCTGAAATGGTCACCGTACATCACATTTATCAGTTCCCGAGTGTACTAAGGTGGATCATTGTTGATTAATGCGCTTAAACGATCTTCATCTAACCCCGTAAGTCTACCTAAACGTGGAGAGTCAATAATGTGAAACGATCCTCCTTAAAATGAGAAAATCATTTTCTTGCCGTACTGTGTCCAATCGCTTTATTCCCACGCACGGCGCAAATGTTTCTGGCTGCCTCCGCTGCTTTTATCCCTCTACTTAACTGAAACAGAAAAATACTTCCGAAACGTTCCTATTTCTCCAATTGGTGCTCCATTTTCTAGCGTCCATAGCTCCACTCGCTGTCTGTAAATGACAAAATGGCAATATGTAAACTAAAATAGCAACAGTCAACTACAAATAAAAAATTATACTCTATAAATAAAACCATAGCAACCAAAATGCAATACAAAAATGCTAAGAACTTATGTGCCAACCTAATTTTCTTGTTGCAGGCCCAGTGTTTCGGAGCATAGCGATGGTTCTGAGCACTATGCGACTTAACTTCTGAGGTCATCAGTCGCCCAGAACTTAGAACTACTTAAATCTAACTAACTTAAGGACATCACACACATCCATGCCCGAGGCAGGATTCGAACCTGCGAACGTAGCGGTCGCTCGGTTCCAGACTGTAGCGCCTAGAACCGCACGGCCACTCTGGCCGGCTCGGAGCATAGCGTTCAGCACACAATGTTGCACATGTGACTCCACAGCAGACGACTTCTACACGCCCTTGTCGACACAACGACATCGTCAGATAGGATTTCAGTGTGCACGGGATTATTGACATTTGACCACGAACAATGGGAACGTGACTCCTGGTCGGAAGAATCAGGTTTGTTCTTACAGCAGGGCCATGGCCATGTCTGTAAACGCTGTCATCCATGCGAAATACTGCGGGAAACATGCAATGCGCCACGAGCGCAGACGACTGGGGGCAGTATTATACTGTGTGTTAGACATTTACCTGGGATTACAATGCACCTAAGGTATTAATCATAGCTATGGGTAGCACCATGGCAGCAGAGGACTAAGCGAAAATTATTGCATATCACCTGTAGTCCTTCATGCTTCGTGTCTTCCCTGACGGCGTTGGCATCTTCCAGTAGGATAGCTGTCCGTCTTATCAGGCCAGAAGCGTGCTACAATGGTTTGAGGACCATGATAGCGAACTGAAATAGACGTCTTGACCACCAAATTTGCCTGATCAGAACGCAAAGGAAAGCATCCGGGGCGCCGTCTGGCGTCAGCAACACTCCCACAAATCACCAGACACTAATTTACGTCCATAAATATCTGACACCGTATACTTCTGGACGCCTGCCAAGCTTTGTCGAATCCATGCCACGTAGAACTGCTGCTGTGTAGCATTCCAAGGATGGACCATCAAGCTGTGAAGCAGACAGCTGTAATGTTTTGGTTCACCAGTAAAAATCTGCCACTTTCGCCTGAAGACACCGTCAGTGTTCCTCACGTTGGATTTCCTGTTTAACTCTGACAGCGTCTGTGAATAGAACTAACTTGGTTTTCATTTTATAAATGCTGAAATGTGTCAGAGGTCGGCCCTGTCGTTACGTACAGTCACAGTTTATGAAGACATATAACGGTCTGCGACTACTTTGAAAAAGGACTGTTTCCTTAAAGGTGGCCAATAATTTGCCGAAAAATGGCTACTCATTCATACAGTGGTAGTAATAGTCAAGAAAATATTTCTATCTACTCAGTCGAAGATATTTTCCATCTATAATTCCAGATATAGTATTTTTATAGTTTCTTCTTCTTTATCTGGTATTTCCTTGACGATCCTTACAGCAGTGTTTTTGTTGATATTTAAAGCTGAAGTAGTTCTTTTGGCCACCTTGTTGCCGGAAGAAGCTGGCCGAAGTAGGTACACGTCACACAGCCAACCGATCTCGAGTTGCCTTATAAAACCATAGTAATGATAGATCAAGTATCGTCTGACGCTATAAGGCATGAACAGAACAAACGATGTATGACCGGAAACCTAGGACAACTGCCTGAAATTAAAACTTACTGTAAGTGACATGTGTTGTAGATGTTGTCGCGAGAATTTTACAGCAGATAATACTTGAATGAATGTGTGCCTAATTTAAAATAGATTATTACCATAAAGTGTTGAAGCTGCTGGCAGAACTCAGTTTATTGGTAGGACACTAAGGAAATCCAGTCACTCAACAGAGGAAATTGTAAAAATAGTCAGTTGTGCGACCCATTGTGTAATATTGCATTAGTGTATGGGAACCGTTCCATATAGGACGGCCAGGGGATAATGAAAGTTTACAGAGAAGTACACCACGAATGGCTACAGGCTACACTTGAAGACCGACGTAAGCCATCCAGGGGAAGCTTCCTTACAAAGTTTCAAGAACCAGCTCTAAAAGATGAATCTACGAATATACTACGACCACCTACATGTCGTTGCCGTAGAGATCGTGAGGACAAGATTGAATTAATTATAGCGTGCAAAGAAGCATTTATACATCCTTCTGCGCTCGTTTCGCGAATGGCACGGGAAGATGCCATAGTAGCTAGTACAATGAGAAGTAACGTCTACCAAGTACTTCACAGTGGTTTGCAGAGTACTGATACAAATGTGGAAGTGGATGTAGAATAATCGTCGATATAGCATAAAACAATGGATGCAACAGCAAGAGTAAACAACCTACGAGCTACACAAAAATATGAAAGTATTTATGAAGAACAACCGTAGGATAAGCTATGGTTTAAGAGTATAGAAATTACAATTTAAAAGCTAAAACTCAAAACGCACTGGAATAACTTCTAAGAACTTCAGTAGCAGATAGAAAAAACAGGAATAAATTACCAGGGCTCTGTCCTAACCCAAAATAATCGCTGTGAAATTCTCTGTTTTCTGAAACTGATACAAATTTTCTCAGGCTGTTGTACAAATTTTGAACTCCAGCTACTGCAACATACATATAAAGTACAATGTATTATCAACATTTGACTGCAAAGCTACATTTCTTCCGTTCTTCTTTTTGTCACATAGGATGGCCAGGGGACAATGAAAGTATACAGAGAGGGACACCACGATGGTTACAGGTTACACTTGAAGATCGACGTAAGCCATCCAGAAGAAGCTTCCGTACGAAGTTTCAAGAATCACCTCACTCTGAAAAAACATACCAAAGTGACTCGCACATTCCGTGCTCACGCCACGCAGTACAAACTATCGCCCAAGATCTACCACTCAGGCGCTCGCGAACTACTCGCGAAAGCCCACACGAATATCATCGCAGAACAATGCAGAAAACCACATGTGAAAACCACAAGCGAATAACAACAGTGAACAACAACCGCATTAGACGCGATAGCTCATCTGTGTAACCACACTCGAATAAAATATCCCATTCGCGAGAAACATCGCACCAAAGGCGACAAAATGGTTCAAATGGCTCTGAGCACTATGGGACTTAACTGCTGAGATCATCAGTCCCCTAGAACTTAGAACTACTTAAACCTAACTAACCTAAGGACATCACACACATCCATGCCCGAGGCAGGATTCGAACCTGCGACCGTAGCGGTCGCGCGGTTCCAGACTGTAGCGCCTAGAACCGCTTGGTGACTTCGGCCGGCCAAGGCGACATCCATAGACAAAAAACACACCACAAACACATCGCGCCACTGGCTATGACAACAATCAGCCCGCGGCGAAGACACATTGCACTGGGCACTGGTCACTAACTACGCCAAAACTCACAAGAAAGTCAGCACGCCTCACGCGTGGACAATACACGATCATCCTGCAAAATATCTCCAAGGATCTCGCAAACTAATCTCAACGACGTCCCTCTCACACACTATACTACGTATTATATACCAGATCGTGCAAGGGCCTGTACTCTGATGCACACAATAAACAGAAGAAATATGATTGTAGCTTAACTCTAAGATGTTACGAGAAGAGTTCCGTCCCCAATACTCACGCACTTGTTTCGGACTCGAAGATATAAAATTCTGTCGTTGTTGTGACACCAAATTCTGTCGTTCTGTACAGACTCCAAAACTGCTATGAGAACATTTCTCACGCGAAACAGGACCCAAATAAACAACGAAGTTTCTGTCATGAAATCGGCTCATTTCTACTCTCAACAACAGTAATTTATTCAGCTCTGGAATGATCAACTGTACATCTATAAACTTACTACATGTTACGAAGAAATACTTGTAGAGTGAAATTCTGACAATGTCAACTGTTACGACTAGCAGTAATGGGAGCAGTTCTTATGCTAATTACCATGGTGAATCACAAAAAGATATAAAGAAATGATTGTTATCAATAAAATTATTAGAACTAAACGAACTTATGCTACAATTCTTATGTTCGGCTGTCACCGACAATTAAACTATCTGTGGCTTGTTCAGAATAAGAAATTGCCATCGCATGTCCGCCCTTCTATTTTCTTCTCTTTCCCTTCCTCCTGCTGTAACTGCTGCTTTTGTGACCTCCAGCTTTATTCAATGAAGAGTGTTTAATGTGCGATATGTGATGCACTCCTACGGATCTTCCAGATCTCAGTAACTCCATATCATACGCATTCTAGTGCGTGAGACGGCGTATCCGATGCGGTTGAAGAACTTCTGGCACTGTCTATTCTGTTTGTTCAGAGCCTAACCGATTTGATGAGAGCCTTCTGACCAACGCGAAATTTCCGGACCCGAGCCTTCCTATCTTCTCGCTCCTTCCAGCTTCCCAAATCCTTTCCAGCGCCATCCCGATTATCTGTCGGTGCGGAATCTGTTTCCGCCGGGGAAATTCCACTAGCTCCCGTACTTTCTCGGGAGGGTCTCTATTCTCCAACACAGTTATCGGTGCCAAGAGAGTTGAATCATGTGGAAGTTCATTCGCGACATTTTGGAAATCCCGCAACACCATGTCCCATGTGCTGTGCTGTCGATGACAGTAGATACGACACAGATTCACCAGGTCCTTCATCCACCGTTTGGGGGGGGGGGGGGGGGGGGGGTTCGAAATCGGGTGATGTCCCGATATGTAGATGAGTGACATCCTATACTCTCCAGAGTGTCCTTCCATCTTTTTGACCTGAACTGAGCCCCGTTATCTGTAATAATTTTTTCCACCCTGCCTACTTGGTCTATGAAGTCTTCCGTTAACCCTTTGCAAACAGTGACTGTCGTGGCTCTTCGTAACGGAGTAAATGTAGCAAAATTCGATGTTAATTCAACGACTGCTAAAATGTATCGGAAACCATGGCGAGTGACCGGGAGCGGTCTCATTTAAGTCCGCGGCCGCCATGTGTCGCAGTTTGTTTGGAACGATTGGATGGAGGGGTGCCTTCATTGTCTGGCTGTCAGGTTTTGCCTTCTGAGCGGCCTTGCATACTGATAGAACCTTCCTTATGCCTCTTTCCATTTGTTTAAAATGACACAGGTAGTTCAATTTAAGGAAGCATTTCCGAGGTCGGAAGTGACAATAACTTAAGTGTGTGTACCAGAGTAACTTATTTACTAACTCGTCTGGTATACAAAGGCTCCATATCGTGCTGGTTGCGTTAGATCGCTGGAATAAGATCCCCTTCCTTACAAGGTAGAACATTTGTAATTCGACTTTTTGGCGGTCCTTCCAACGTTCTTTCAGCTGCTTCATCTCCGGATCTTTATCCTGCTCTCTTCTTATATCCCGTAATGATGGAGTCATGAAGTTCTCGAAAGCAACTCCCTGCAGATAGAGTAGACTAAAATGACTATCCTCCGCATATTCTCCCTTTGCATCTGGTATCCCAATAGGCGAACGTGAAAGTGCGTCCTAAATTACATCAGTTTTTCCTGGGACATGTGTGATGCTGAAGTCAAATTGCTGGAGGAATAAAACGCACCGTGTAAGCCTGTCGTGTCCCAATTTTGCAGACAGCATAAATTCCAACGCTCTGTGGTCTGTAAAGACATGGGTCTTGTGTCCAAGCAGGAAACATTTGAATTTTTTGAAAGCCCACACGATAGCCAGTGCCTCCAACTCAGTTACTGGTTAACTCCTTTCGCACTTTGTAAGGATCCGGCCCCCAAATGCTATGGTCTATTTCATTAATGTCCCATCTTCCATAATTTGCTGGAACATTATTACGCCAAGAGCTGTTTCCGCTGCATCAGTCCACATGCTAAAATCCACTGTTAATTCAGGATGAGCTTGGATAGATGCTTCCACAAGGGTCTTTTTAAGCGAACTGAATTAGTGATCCGCTTCCTAGTCCCATAACCACGGTGTCTTCTTTCCTGTTAAGGCACAAAGCCTTGGTGCCCCATTCTCTTCCGTTCTAATGCACTTTTTATAAAAATTTACGACGCCCAGGAACCCTCTGAGGTCCTTCCTGGTCTGTGGTCTCGGAAATTGTGCTACAGCTTCGAGTTTTTAAAGATTAAGGGCAATACCTTCTGCACAAATCACGTGTCCAAGAAAATGCACCTTCCTCGTTCCGAAACAAGATTTTTCTAAATTAATTGTGATACTATGTTGCCTTAGTGTTCCTAGTATTTCTCCAAGGACCTTGTTGTGTTCGTTCCAAGCGGGTTTTGCGATGGGGATATCAACATAGGACATGATGTCGTTCTTCAGACTTTCCGACAAAATTCTGTTAAGCCCCCTGATGAATGCTGCGGACGATATATTGAGGCCAAAGGGCAATTGTCGGAAGTGATAGCAGTGCCCTTCGACTAAGAATGCCATGTATTGACGACACGAAGGGTATAATTCAATTTTCCAGAAACTTGAACGGAGGTCAATGGACGAAAACACTTTGACACCATGAAATCTCTGCAAGAGATCTTCTAGCTTCTCCGGATGGTCTGTTTCCGGCAAGATTATCATGTTGATCTGCCTCGAATCAAGCACCAGACGTATCGACCCATCTTTCTTTTCAACTACCCAGAATGGGTTATTGTATGTGGACACACCGGTTTCAATGATCCCTTCTTGCAGCATCCTCCGTCAACAGCATCCGCGATGGGAATGGGATAAGGTGAAACGAAAAACGTCTGATGATCTTTGACACGGAACGCATACTGGAAATTATTGATGCCTTCTTTCTTGGTAGGAACATTTCAATGTTGTTCAGTACCACGGTTTGTAGTTCTGTCCTCTCCTCTTCGGTAATATTGTCAATATCACAAACCCTTTCTTGTATCGCATGACGGATCTCGTCCTCGGTGTCCTCTGGGTCATAGTGGCCATCCCTTTCAGGTCTCGAAACTGATTTAGCCTGCACAGATCTTAAGGCACCCCGCCGGGACTTGCGCCCGTATCGCCCGATCAATGAAACGAAACATGATGATTTTATCCCTATTTAATGTTGCTGTACCACGTCTTAGATCCAGTATTGCATTGTACTCGCTTAGAAAATCGGTTCCGATAATCAACTCATTTGTCAGTTTTGGGACGATCAGGAAGTTTCCCAGCAGCAGGTGACCTTGACAAAGTAGGTCTAGCCTTGTCTGGATGTTACTTCAGTTACCTTCCCCACTATTGCTCCTTTCATTCTTAGTCTCTTCATCGATAGTTCCGCCCAGTCTTGCAGTCCCTTACATTGTCTGTAAGTCTCTTCCTTGATGGCCGATATCTCACTACCACTATCCAGGATTGTTCTAACTTCATTCCCTCCTATAGTTACCATAACAAATGGATGCAGGTCATTATGAGCGAACTCCGCTCTTTCTTACAGCAACGTTTCTTCGATATCGTCGTATCCAGTAACATTGATGAGGCTAAGTCCTAATTCAGTTGCAGATGCGTTTTGTGTCTCTTCTGCATACTTAACTAGTCATTGGCGTTGGTTACCATTTCCTTGCGCCCCTCGACCTGGGTTCGGTCCCCGGATCTACATTTCCTCGATCTGAGCTCCATTTCCGTTTCCTCCGTTGTTCAATTGCGTCCATATCCTGTTGTCACTGAAACCGGAGTCATGGTTTCGCCATCCGTTGTTTTGTGGCTCGTAGCCTTCATTCCTCCTTCCATTCCAGCCTCTGTTGCGTAGTACATAATTATTGCGGTTCCCAGTCCAGTCTCTTCGTTGTCCAACTTCATTACTCCCGAAATTTCCCGACCGTGAATGGTTTCCGTAAGGCGCTCCATTCCGCGCGTTTCCGTTCCTATTATTGTAATGGTTATATTGTGGACGCGACATAGGGCCTGCGACGTATCTGTCAGACTTTCCTCTGTGTTCTCTGACATTCTCTGCTCGGAATGCGTACGCTAATTCGTAAAGTGTGTTACGGAAATTACTGAGCCCAAATTGCACCTGTCAGTTAATATTTGTTGATATGCTGACGGAAATTTGGTGTAACAATGATGAATGATTTCACCGGTAGAGCATGGTACGTCAAGATACTGGTTTTTGTCAATCATTGCGTCAAGGAACTTGGGTGGACTTTTGTAGCCTGAACTCT
This sequence comes from Schistocerca piceifrons, assembly GCF_021461385.2. NCBI lineage: Eukaryota > Metazoa > Arthropoda > Insecta > Orthoptera > Acrididae > Schistocerca > Schistocerca piceifrons. The sequence goes on from NC_060149.1 coordinate 567,194,487, forward strand.
TGAAATCTTTGCCAACAACCATCTCGTATTTTATGCACTCTTGCGTCTCCTTGGACCAGTAGATATTTAGGAAGCGGTCCTTGAACTTCTGGTAACTTCTACACGTCGCTGATATTCCGCGCATCTTCTCCGCAACTGACACCTGCAAGTGTAAGCAAATGAAATCCAATTTGTATTTTAAAGGCCAATTTGGAGGTAAAAAGAGGTCAAACTGTGATATCCAAGTGCGTGGGTGAGTAAAATTACCCTCGTCTCGGAAAATTTCAAATTTTTGTACTTGTAAGAAGTATTGAAAATCAAATGGCATTTCTTCGACAACTTCCATCCTACGGAAAATATCAGACCTTTGGATGTCCTCGTTCGACGTCCCCGCATTTGTGCTCCCTCCTCGACTTCGAGGAAATGCGACTTTCATCTCACCATGTCCTCTGCTCGCCGCTAACGGTATAGAGTTATCCGTCCCGCCAGAATTTGTTTCTGGTTCTGTTGCGTTCGCGCTTGGCCGCATTTGAATTTGTTTCCTTGCGCATCTTGCAATTTCTTCTCCGTGCGTGTGTTGATCGCTTCCTGTTGCGATTTGAACGAAAGGAGAGTCCGGACCTCTTCAGTCTCGCTCACTGGCGTTGAAGTTGTTACCTTCTAACCAGTCCCTAATTAGCGCAACTCAGACTCTAATTTGTGCATCGCCGCTGTCGTACGAAAATCCGTGACTTCATATATTTTCGTGTGAATGCGCTGCTCCGTGTCATTTTGCCACTTTTCCACGCTTTCGACCTTCTTGTTCAAATTGATCACCGCCTCGCGTCCTTGCTGTTCTGTGCGTCTTCTCGTTTTCGCTGCTTCAGCTGCTACACGTCTTGAAAAACGTGCTACAGTCTTAGCGCTCTCTGCCATCTTCTTAGCGTCATGTGGAATTTTTAAACATTTCATTGCATTGGTGTTTACGTTACGTAGGTTATCCTGGTGTTTATTTGCCCACGACTTGTGTTCCTCTCGCATCTGATTTACCTGAGCACCTATATTTCTAATGTCCGTCCTCGTCTTATTATTATCTCGTACTAACTCATTAATTTTCTCCTCCAGTTTCTTTTACCCAACCATTATAAATGCCACCAGAATGAAGTCCCTTTCCTTTTCCTCAGTGTCGTGATGGTCCGAACTCATACATGATTTCTGCGGTGTTGTATCCGCAATATTGAGTTCTGATATCGCTCTATCGTCTCTGTCCGGATTTCTAATAATCACCTCTCTTTCGTTATGTTGTGGTACGCTCACATCTTCTGTCACACGCGATCTGACACTGTATGTCCCCTCAAGAAAAGCCATATCGCTTTCGCCACCCTGATTTCCTTGTTGCACATCATCGTTGTTGCTAACACCGTTCAACAGCAACGCCTGCCTACGTTCAAACTGTGCCTCAACCTTTTCATTGCGCTCTTTCTCCATGACGTATGTTTTATTTTCCCGCTACCAGTCAACTACTTCTCGTTATCATTCAAATTCTCTATCAACAATAAATTTTATTATCCGTGCAACACTTGGACAACCTATTATCTAACTCACAAGATATGCCCAGTATAATACAATGACAATAGTACACGAGATGCAGAATCAAAAACAACTAAATACAAATCAAATACAATAGTAAACACAACAAAAATAATAAGGCAACGCCGTTAGCAACGAAGGGAAAACGATCGGCAAATGACACAGAAGTCACTGTCACAAATGCACTATAAATAAAACAACTAAACACATAAACAACACAATCAGAGCATTAAATATCTACAACATACTAATGAACCATATTTTTCTTTTTCTGTTGCTTTTTTTATTTCCTCATAATGTGGACCTGTTCGACACGTACGCAAACTGAAGGCATCACAAAGTGCCGAAGACCTAGATCCTGGTAGCACCGATGATTTTAACGTAAAACGTCCAAATTTGGAAAATGTTGAAGTTATTACACTGAAACTTAACACATTATAATTTTAGCATTACTCCTGACATGCTATTAACTTTTCAGATCATTTACTTTATTTTTAAGGTATTGCACAACATTCGTGACGTCATAGCGAGTTATAGCGGACTGGGCTGGCACACAATGGAAAGCACATGAATTTTATATGGCGTGAGTAGGCTGCTTTCCCTACATCACCCTCTACTTAATTTTTTTTAATATACATGAAAAAAATTAATTACAAAAAAGGGAAGCAGGAGTACAGCTTAACTCCCTATAAAACTGGAAAAACTGAAATTTAAACATTTAGAAATATTAAAAGAAAACTTTTTATGTACTTGAATTATCTAGATTGCTGACATGTTCACTGCCTCTTAAGCAAAATTGCAAAACTGCTAAGAACATCTATAAAATGTGTAAGTTGCAAGTCTGCAAAATTCATGGCACTAACGCCACTCATATTAAATTATTCATGAAATATGTATTAAATGGAAGGCATGATACTGCCTAGAAAATCACTCAAAATTTTAAGTAGTTTCGAAAAACAATGAAACATTTTGGCATACATATTGCCTCAAATACATAAACATATAAACATGTAAAATTATGAAAATGCCTGGCTCAAGTTTCACTTAATTAGGTGAAAATCTTAAACCTAATAAATTGTCTGTAAATATTTTTACATACATAGGTACAAAGAAAATTACGTGGTTATTCTTGTTACATAAATAAATAATGGAATCTTAGCAGTCTTTTCTACACCTGAAAGAGAATTTCACAAATCATAACACTTCCATTTTTACGTATGCTGTTGTAGCCACTTTGGTTGGCGTTCTGCATTTCGATTCACAAGGGTGGTGGGGGGAAGTTGTACGACCTTCAGGTCCATTCTATACTACAATGGGGAAAGGGGACGGATCACTGTGAGTTGTGTCCAAGTCACTCCACGCTTTCACGCAGCTACCAGGCTGCCATTATCTGGTTTGTCCTGTAGAACAAACAAAACGAGTGTCTCAGACTCCTTTCACTTAATAACAAAGGGAGAGTTACAATGAAATGAGGATATATACATTTTACGAGGTGCATTCAAGTTCTAAAGTCTCCGATTTTTTTCCTCCGGACTGGAAAGAGATAGAAACATGCACATTATTTTAAAATGAGGCCGCGTTCATTGTGAATACGTCCCAGAGATGGCAGCACCGTACGGCAGATGGAATTTTACCGCCAGCGGCGAGAATGAGAACTGTTTTAAATACTTAAAATGGCGACGTTTTCCTTACTTGAACAGTGTGCAATCATTCGTTTTCTGAATTTGTGTGGTGTGAAACCAATTGAAATTCATCGACAGTTGAAGGAGACATGTGGTGATGGAGTTATGGATGTGTCGAAAGTGCGTTTGTGGGTGCGACAGTTTAATGAAGGCAGAACATCGTGTGACAACAAACCAAAACAACCTCGGGCTCGCACAAGCCGGTCTGACGACATGATCGAGAAAGTGGAGAGAATTGTTTTGGGGGATCACCGAATGACTGTTGAACAGATCGCCTCCAGAGTTGGCATTTCTGTGGGTTCTGTGCACACAATCCTGCATGACGACCTGAAAATGCGAAAAGTGTCATCCAGGTGGGTGCCACGAATGCTGACGGACGACCACATGGCTGTCCGTGTGGCATGTTGGCAAGTAATGTTGACGTGCAACGACAGCATGAATGGGACTTTCTTTTCGTCGGTTGTGACAATGGATGAGACATGGATGCCATTTTTCCATCCAGAAACAAAGCGCCAGTCAGCTCAATGGAAGCACACAGTTTCACCGCCACCAACAAAAATTCGGGTAACTGCCAGTGCTGAAAAAATGATGGTGTCCATGTTCTGGCACAGCGATGGCGTAATCCTTACCTATTGTGTTCCAAAGGGCACTACGGTAACAGGTGCATCCTACAAAAATGTTTTGAAGAACAAATTCCTTCCTGCACTGCAACAAAAACGTCCGGGAAGGACTGCGCGTGTGCTGTCTCACCAAGACAACGCACCCGCACATCGAGCTAACGTTATGCAACAGTTTCTTCGTGATAACAACTTTGAAGTGATTCATCATGCTCCCTACTCACCTGACCTGGCTCCTAGTGACTTTTGGCTTTTTCCAACAATGAAAGACACTCTCCGTGGCCGCACATTCACCATCCGTGCTGCTATTGCCTCAGCGATTTTCCAGTGGTCAAAACAGACTCCTAAAGAAGCCTTCGCCGCTGCCATGGAATCATGGCGTCAGGGTTGTGAAAAATGTGTACGTCTGCAGGGCGATTACGTCGAGAAGTAACGCCAGTTTCATCGATTTCGGGTGAGTAGTTAATTAGAAAAAAAATCGGAGGACTTAGAACTTGACTGCACCTCGTACTTCTCACTCGTTACTGAAACAAAGTTAACAGAATGGTTTTCTGTTTCAAACTCGTGGTTACTTTACTGCAATTAAAGGTAAACAAATGGCTCAATACGCGGTTAATCACGTACTAAAGAAAAATTTATGTCCAAGGCATACAATCATGAAACCTTTAAATCTCAAATTATTATTTCTGGGCCGGAACACTGAATCAATGCTCGGTACATTCCTGACACATCTGTATTTATTTTCAGGCTACTCACCGTCAGCTATCTCATTCTTAGAGATGGTGTGAGTATGCTTAATTATTGGTTGTCATTCTTAGCTTCTCTCTACATTTGAGTAACTTGCGGTAATAGGAGCACAATTGCTGAGTCCTCAAAAAACACTATGATTAGCCGATTACTAAATTGGCCGGCCGAAGTGGCCGTGCGGTTAAAGGCGCTGCAGTCTGGAACCGCAAGACCGCTACGGTCGCAGGTTCGAATCCTACCTCGGGCATGGATGTTTTTGATGTCCTTAGGTTAGTTAGGTTTAACTAGTTCTGAGTTCTAGGGGACTAATGACCTCAGCAGTTGAGTCCCATAGTGCTCAGAGCCATTTTGATTACTAAATTAACTATTTGGTCTTTCGCTGCTCAGTTCCAAATTTCATTAAAGTTTAATTATGCTGAGCTATTAGTATTGTTTCACGTCTGCAGTTATGTTATTCAATTACGTGGCTAGTGTATGTACTTATGTAATACTCACTCTGTTAACAATTTAAAGCACAGGATAGAACACTGGTTTCATTTCTATGGTGCATTGCAGCTGATCAGTTTGTTCACGTGGCAATCCATTTCCACTGGATCCATGCTGAAACCACAGGTAGTCTCTCTCCACTTACCACTGAAGTGCATTAAGTAATCGTGGATATGCGTTATGCTAAATTCCTTAAACCTATACGACACAATGAGCTGCTTTGCCTCGTCTAACATAAGGGTACCTACGGTGGCATTCACGCCTCCAGCTGATAACCTTAATATATGTAGGCGTGTCCTAGCACACACGACACCAAAATAATGGTCAGCTCCAACCTCATAAATACTTCAATGATGTGTCCTTCACGTCTCAACCATAAACACTATTAAATTCCATTATTATTGCCATTCCTTGCTATAAAAGGTGAGTTCATCATTAAAACTTATCTGCATATATTCCATAACACAAAGCAATCTCTTCTGATATTTACTAGCTAGCTCTAATGCAGAAAACAGGTCTCATCGCCACTTCAACTTCTGCTTACAAACGAATTTGCGTATCTTTTTAATTTACTGTGGAACCATTTTCAATAAAACAGCACACTATACTTATGATATTACCAAGGTTTTTCCTAAAACGTATATATAGATACCTGTTACTCAGATACATTTACGTCTTCAAATGGCTCTGAGCACTATGCGACTTAACTTCTGAGGTCATCATTCGCCTAGAACTTAGAACTAATTAAACCTAACTAACCTAAGGACATCACACACAGCCATGCCCGAGGCAGGATTCGAACCTGAGACCGTAGCAGTCGCGCGGTTCCGGACTGAGCGCCTAGAACCGCTAGACCACCGCGGCCGGCACATTTACGTCTTCATTACTTCATTACTTCATACCTCTCTATTGTTTACTTGTCACTATTAGGTTTGTCACATCCAGTAGTTTCTTCACTAATCGATGGATAAGAAGAAATCGAAATCTTGGGGATAGGAAAGACTAAAGAATGAGTGAGACCTGAAAAGGGGGAAAGAAGATCTCACACAGCTGCGACTGCACAGCTGCCACACTGTGAAGAGGTTGCAGAACAACCTCCTCCCTACAGAATTCATTCACTACCTATGAATTTCTTTAGGTCGATTACGTTTCTGTAACCTAATACATTTTTACTCTTCGGGTACTCCAGTCTATACGCATTTGCATGCGGTTTTCCTGTAATCCTGAAAGGTCTCTGGTATATGAACATGAATTTCCTTGTTTCCACATTAATTTTCTTGGACTTTCTTTGGTTTTGGACTAACTGACCTATCTCAAAACTGGTAGGTGCTGCTATCGCGTCATGGCGCTTTTTTCTTTCCAATGCGCGTTTCCTTATACTTACCCTAGCTCTTAACTTTTTCTCGTCGGTGGCTATTTGCGTCAGAAGAGGGAATTCGACCATATCTACAATCACATTGTGCGATTCTTGGGCAAACATCAATTCGCAAGGTGCAAAACCAGTTGCATCATTCCTTAGGTTGTTAATCACATTCTCAAAATACTTTATGTGCTCGCCCCAACTTGAGTGTTTGCGAGCACACTAAGTCCTGCAGAGCCTATCCAATTCTCTCATAATACGTTCGCTCATATTTCCTTGAGGGAAATACGCAGATATTTTCAGATGTTTCACTCCAGCCTTACCCAGGCATTCTTTAAATCTATCAGATGTAAATTGAGGCCCATTTTCTGACAGCAAACTCTTCGGAACGCCAACATTCACGAAGAAATCTTTTTCCAATTTTTCTACTAACGTCTTTGCATTCGCTCTTTTAATTGGGTCTATCTTAACATGTTTACTAAAACCATCTTCAACAACAAAAACATGGGTGCAACCACCTCGCGAAGCAGGAAGAGGGCAGAACAGATCACAAGCCAGTAATTCCAGGGTTTCGGTTGGTTCTGCTGAATGCATATCCCCTTGTATTCTGGTGTTAGCAGCACGGACTTTCTGGCACAATACACAAGATGCTAGACGCTTGGCAACACGGCGGTACATGTTGTCAAACACAACCTTCTCCTTCAATTTGGCAATGCACTTCTTTGCACCGTGGTGTCCACACCTCAGGTGTACATAGTCGATTAGTAAGTCTACACGTCGTGAGGGAAAGCACAGCTTCCACTCTGAAACACCTACCTTTTTCCTTCTAAACAGGATACCTTTATGCAAACAGTAGTATTGCGAAACCTTAGGATAGTTCGCATATCCTAAATAGCTCTTTACTAACTGAAGCTGGTCATCAGCATTCTGCTCACGTCTCAAGTTCTTAATTACCTTTCTTAATGCATTCTCTTCCTTTATTTCATGCAACGTAAACATTTGTACTTCACTTATGTCCATTGTTGTAATTTCCGCGTCATCACAGAGCTCCGCACTTCTAGATAACCCATCAGCTACCAGGTTGTCTTTTCCTTGGATATATCTAGCCTCAAGGTCAAACTGCTGGAGATACAAAGACCATCTTACCAAACGTGCATTCCTCAACTTACAGGTCTTAAAAAAGGTCAGCACCTTATTGTCACTATAAACAATTATGTTATGACCTAGTAAACACTGCTCAAACTTCTTCACCCCAAATACAATGGCCAATGCTTCCAATTCTGAAGTGCCATATTTCTCTCTGCTGCCTGTAGAGATCGACTTGCAAAAGCGATAGTTTGTGCACTTCTTGTTCGTTCTCTATTGCTACTTGGAATACCTACATTGAATGCCGTAGCCACTTGGATCCACAGACATACCGATTGGTTGTTCAAAATCAGGGTATTATAAAATAGGACTATTAATCAAAGATTGTTTAAGCTCCTCGAACACCTGTTGGCATTCTGTTGTCCAAACCCAAGGGGTATTCTTTTTCAACAGGAGGTGAAGACAGGGCGCATTAAAAGCCTGATCACTAACAAAACGCCTATAGAAGCCGAAGAGACCGAACATCGATCTCAACTGCTACTTGTTTCTGGGAGCTTCAAATTTTTCAATGACCGCTAGCTTGCCTGAGTCGGGCAAAATACCTTTTCCACTTGTCATATATCCCAAGCAACATACCTCCTCTTTAACGCACTCTGTCTTTTCAGTCTTTAGTTTGATTCCACCTCTCTCAATAGCCTCTAACACTTCTTCTAACAAAATTATATGGTCTTCCCAGTGGGTGTTGCTAGTAAAAGATCATCTACGTAGACCGTGATTTTATTAATTACGGCTGGTGCTAACACATGGCACATCACACGTACGAAGGCACAAACAGAGATATTAAGTCTGAAAGGGACCACACGGTACTGGTAACAAACTCCTTCGTACAAGAAAGATGAGTACTTCGTTCAACTTTCCGCCAGCGGCAAATTCCAATGCCCACACGTGATGTCCATAGACGTTAGGAATTTAACTCCACAGAACTTTTGCAACAAGTCATCCATGTTCTGCGGTCTGTCACTTTCCCTAATCACTATTTCAGTCAACCAACGAGCGTCCAAGACCAATGTGACACTTCCGTCTCTTTTTGGTACAACAACAAGAGGATTATTGTATCCACTGACCACTTCTTCAAACACCTTCCACTGTAACATTCTCTGTATTTCATTGCGAACGGCTTCCTTCGGAGCTACATGTATTGGGTATGGCTTCCTGAAAAATACTTGGCCAGGTTTTACCTTCAATTGACATTCATAGCCTTTGACCACGCCAGGTCGATCTGAAAATACCTTATGATGTCTTTTTAAAACCTGCCTCAGTTCTTCTATCGGACTAGCTGAGATCTAGTCAATTTCTTGTAATTTAGCTTCTATTTTGTCCAATTTAATTGCTTCTTCTTCTGCTGTGTTCAACCTACCTTTACTAAGATCATCATCTTCTATTTTCCAGAACTCGAATAGGCAGCTCCCAAGTCTCAACATTAGTTACTATGTGTTTGTAAGCTTGGATGATCAATTACATTACCATTAACATTAAAGGGCAGCAAAGCTTCTTGCTTTACCGTTTTTGACACCTTGCCAGTAGCACCAATTATTCTGTCCTGTTACCCTCATTACTGTAAGCTTATCTTTACCAAGTAAGGCATCAAAGAAGGACTGGGACAATGCACTCACCTCACTGCCACTATCTAAGAGACAACGTACATTGATTCCTAATATATTTACTAGTATTATAGGGTGGCTTATTCTAGGTTGTACAGGTGGTTCCTCAAATTCATCCAAAAGTTCCTTTTCGATTTGTCTCCAGCTAAAGTGATCGACATCTGTCTTCATTACATTTAGGTCAAGGTGTGTATGGGTTTCCTGAACCAAATTTTCAGCTGCCTTTTCCAGCCGGTCTACTAATTTCAAATAAAAACACCGCACGACTTCATTACATTTAGTTTGCTGAACGTGAACCAAATTATTGTGGTCGGAGCGACTCTGCGCCACCAAACCGGGCATAACACTAGTTACAGCTAAACCACTTTCATTATTATCGTCGGGTTCCTTCTCAAGTGACAACTGGTCACAGCCACTGGTTTCATCGAGCCACAACAGGCTACCCTCTACATTCTCACTTACCTCCCGCCCCAAATCTGTCAGCACAGTGTCAACATCCTGCACAGGCACTTTAGATAAAAGCACATCATTCTCATCGTAAATATAAGCATGAATTTCTTCTGCTTCTTCACCTGACAATTCAGTATTCTATAGCTCTTCCCTAACATTATTTTGCTGCGCCTTCTCTTGCTCTTCCCACTTACAAGGGAACCTCCCCATCGCACCCCCCTCAGATTTAGTTATAAGTTGGCACAGTGGATAGGCCTTGAAAAACTGAACACAGATCAATCGAGAAAACAGGAAGAAGTTGTGTAGAACTATGAAAAAAATAAGCAAAATATACAAACTGAGTAGCCCATGTCCGAGATAGGCAGCATCAAGGATAGTGTAAGGTCAGGAGCGCCGTGGTCCCGCATGAGCAGCTGCAGCACGAGAGGTCCTCGGTTCAAGTCTTCCCTCGAGTGTAAACTTTACTTTCTTTATTTTGGCAAAGGTATGATCTGTTCGTTCGTTCATTGGCGTCTCTGTTCCCTGTAATACGTTTAGTGTCCGTGTTTTGCGACCGCACCGCAAAACCGTGCGATTAGTAGAAGAAAGGACGTGCCTCTCCAATGGGAACGGAAAACATTTCATCGCAAGGTCATAGGTCAACTGACTGCTCCACAGGAAAACACGTCTGATATATTCTATACGACACTGGTGACGGCATGTGCGTCACATGACAGGAATATGTTATCGATTCACCTAACTTGTACACTTGGCGAATGGGTAAAAAGATTCTTCTACCTTGCCCGATTTAGGTTTTCTTGTGGATGTGATAATCACTCCCAAAAAGTGATGAAAACATAAGAGTTTGTCACATAAACTGCAACAACGGACTGACAGATAATAATTGTCTGAAAATAAAAAATTAAGCTTTTCACTCGAGGGAAAACTTGAAGTAAGAACTTCTCGTCCCACAGCTGCTCACGCTAACAACGGGACCACAGCGCTCCTAAGCTTACACTATCCTTGATGCTACCTATCTTGTACATGGACTACTCAGTTTGTATATTTGGCTTATTTTTTTCATAGTTCCACACAACTTCTTCCTGTTTTCTCGATTGATCTGTGTTCATTTTTTCAAGGCCTATCCACTGTGCCAACTTATAACTAAATCTGAGCGGGGGTGCAATGGGGAGGTTCCCTTGTTAGAAAGCGTCTCTCGCACGGTATCCCCCAAAATTTGTGAGTGGTTTAATATTTCTGCTGTATCACTGGAGGTTACCGAATCATCATCCGAATGCTCGGTTTGAGTATTTTGATCTGTCTTACCAATCGCTGTAATTACTGGTTTAGGAAAAGTAACCGCCTGTAAGTGCCAGTGTCCTCACAGACAGGAACTAGTTTTCCTGCCTCTGCCAACTATTGTTTCCCCAATTGCCATTATTGTTAACGGGAACAGCTTTGCTTTCAACACTGCTGTTTACTTGCACATTTTCGTTACGAACAAAATTACTATCATCATGTTGCCATTGTTGGTTATGGTTATTATTTCTCCATTTCCTACCTTTCTTAGGATGGCGAACACCTACTGCTCGGATGTTTACATTGCTATTCTGCTCATTCTTAAAATTACTATTGAAACGTCCCCTTTTGAAAAATTATATACGTGACTGGGCTTAAACTGACACACAATGTTTTTAGCGCAACGCAATCTGACTTTCAATAATCCCTACAAAAGAATGGCCCTGACTAACATTAACCTATACATTTCACAAATCACTTACCTCACAAAAATCTTCGTTACTCGAACTACTGCAATATAGCGAGCGCCACTACTGCCAGCTAAATAAAAGATTCTAACTACTGAAGGCACTAACTACTGATAGGCATAGTTAGCAAATGAAAGATTTTGATAGAGAACAAATGATGTATTTACCTTAATAGTCATAATATATATAGCAGTTCATGACATCCAGTCTTACAAATGTCAAAACTCCGCCATCTCTCTCCCCACATCCACCACTGCTGGCGGCTCACCTCCAACTGCGCAACGCTGCACGCTGTTCACATCCAGCTGCCCAACACTACAATGGCAGACAACAATGCAAACCAGCCACAGACTGCACACAGCACAGCCAGTGATTTTCATACAGAGCGTTACGTGGCGTTACCAATATAAAAATCTGAACAGCCTACTTACACTATTAGTGCTACTACTATTTCTATTATTACGTGCGTGCTACTCATTGGCAGCAACACGCTCTACACTTTCCAGATATTCAATGAAACTGTCAAGATTGTCTCTAGGGACGGATATGATTCTAGTTTGCCAATACCATGGCAATTTAGCTTCAAGTCCTAGTATTATGATTTCAGGTTTCAGATTCTCTTTCAAATGTGGCAGACGTGAAATCCAAGATCGAGCAAACTCTTTGATAGATTCCCTGCCTGCATTGAAGCGTTTCCCACTCCAAAATTCTCTCAACACCTAATTCTGCTTATGACTAGACCAGTATTCATTAATGAAAGCAGTCTTAAATTCCGCTAATGTGCTACACTTCACCATGACATCAGCTGACCAACGCATTGCATCACCTGCCATATGGCTTTTTACAAATGAAATTCTCTCGCATTCAGACCAAACTGATGGAAACACATCTTCAGAATCGTTCCATAAATCTAGCGGATGGATATTTTTGTCTGGATCGAACCGTAAGAACTGCCGACACCCGATAAAAGCGGCGTTTGCAGCTACAACTTGTTGTACACTGCCATTACCAGAAGCTACTGAAGCTACTTTACTCTCAATTTTAGCAGTGTTAGTGCTAATAGTTTCTACTTTCATTTCAACATTACCTACTCTTTGCACAACATGAGCAGTATCAGTCTTAATTGCTTCTACCTCTGTGTGTCATATGTTCACTTTTACAGTAACATCTTTAAATCTGTCTGAGTACAGTTCACATTCCACATCTATCTTTTCTGTTAACTTTTGCTCCAGTTTCGCATCTCCCTTTTGGAATTCCTTGCGAACCTCGGCAACTTCGGACTTTACCGTTTTATGCATCTCAGATAATTGTTGAGCAACCTTTTTCTTAATGTCAGCATGGTTAGAATCAATCTTATAATTTAAACTGTCTAGATCTGCTATGAGTTCAGCTTTTAAATCCTCTTTCAACTTATTGCAGCCAGCCTTGAAGGTATTGTCCATTTCCTCAAACCTTTTAATTAAAATTAGTTTGGCTGGCCACAATCCTGTTATTTACTTCAGTTATATCAGATTTTAGTTCAGCCATCGTTTTAGACTTACTGTCTGTTATTGCTTGCAATATTACACTTAAATCAATTGCCCCAGTATCTTTGGGCTGCTCATTAGCTGGTTTCGTATCACACTCAGGTGACGTAAAACTAGACCCAATACCAGAATCATCAAAACTAAATGAAACATCTGACTGATCTGTCATATCCTACTTCTCCTTTTTAAACATTACCACCTTTGATGACTGTTTGATTTTTAAATCATCAGAGACTATCATCCAGTAAATTAACAATCTCTGATTTCTGATTTACTGCCTGGGTGTCTGTTATTGAATTATTGCCTCTTTTCACATTATTGTCAGGAGACAATGGTTCGGATTTCACTTTAATATCACTATTTTCAAGTAGATTTACATTTGAACCGTTGTCTGGATTTGCACTTTCTTTATCAGACATTCGTTCTGATTTAATTTTAACCTCAGATTCTTTTAGCGGTTCCATCGCCGACAGTCCTTTAGTGGAGGTTAATAAAAGTTGAACAGCTTTGCACTTAACTTATTTCCTTCTGCACGACGTATGCCGATGCCGGCGCGGCGTACCAGGATTACTGATGCGGCGCGGCGCGTTGAACTGCAAAACGGCACCGCGACAGCTGCTGTGTGTGTGTGTGTGTGTGGCCGGCAACAGCAGGCGCGGCTCCGGCCCCAACGGACGACTGCAATGGGGCGAGACTGGCTTCTTGCGATGCCGGCGACACAACTAGATACAGCGCTAGCTTCGCCGATGCAGATGCGTTGTAATCCAAGGAGTCGTTAATCCAACTGTGTCATCAATGTGCACACGTAACACTGTTTATCACTGTTCTATTGTTCAGTTGTGTGTTGCATTTCACTCCGAATTCGAATAATTAAAATCACTTTCACAGTGTTTTTCCCGGCCGAAGCACCGTATGTGGGGCGGCAGGTGGAAAAATAATTTATTATATATTATTTGTTGCCATTCTCAACACAGGCTCTCTAACTACAGTGTTGGCAACCAGAAACTGATTTGCAAAAACGTGATGCCTGTAATTAGAGGTCACTGTTCCCACTCTGATGGAGAATTAGAGTTATTGATTATTGAAGTTCATTACTCTGAGGATTTAGTATGATGTCTGGAATTCATAGAAAATGCAGTTTACTACAACAATTTTCACTATATTCTGAAAACGATAAAGCGTAAAATTCCAGACAAATGATTACCCACATCAGCTATTGTACTATCACAGCTTTTCAGAGTCTATTGCGCAGATCCTATTATCCCTAGATTACGAAACTGTCCAATAACCGTTATCGATGTAAATTTTCAAGTGAATTCTCGCCAAAATTTGATGTTAATACTCATCAAACGCCACGCTAGTAATGGTAGAAAGTCTGTCCTGTGGCGACACGTGAAAATACGACATACGCAAACTGAGACTAAATCACTGGAGTCGTTCCATAATAACACTTTATCCCAATGAGAACTCATCGTTACGTGCATACCGAGTTACATAATAAGGCGTCGAAGGCTGTTCCTGGCAACTGCACAAATGCGACGCGGCTTCCGACACCGAGTGTGCGCTGATATGAATCTGGAAGAGAACTGAGGCCTTACTCTACCTTTTTTTTTCTTTATTGTGATTTCATTCCCCTGTTACTCTAGCTCGCACACACTAATTTATATAGCCGTGGTGCGGACCACCGAAGACGCAGCCGACAACATTTGCCTTACTGACTGACCACTGGGGCTAGCAGAACACCACTTCAAGTTACTAAATAATTAATTTCTTCATTCGCTGAAGGGCTATGAAGCTCTCGATTTAATTGTCCAATCAGCACACAGGTAAGTATCTATAATAAAATTCTAACGAGGCTATGTTAAATACTTTTGGCGAGAGAATTATTTTAGCTGTAATGCACGCAATAGATGAGCTCTGAACTTGACCTTTGGAGAGACACTACAGCTATAGTTTTATAGCTACCTTTTTGAATCTTCTCACATCTTTTTTATTATAGCGTATCTCCATTCTACCTAAATCTAAACATCCTAGCTTTATCTAATCACTTACTTAATCTATCTTGCTTACGAACTTTTAGGACACAAAAACAGAAAATCATGAATTTCTATCAAAATATTACTTTGTGGGATCCAGCATGCTGTTTCCATTAAATTACAATGAAAAAGGTTGTAGGCGCTTCAGTCTGGTCGCAAGTTCGGAAGCGCCTAGAACCGCTCAGCCTCACCGGCCGGCCAGAATTGATTTTACTCACCCGAAAATGATTTTCAAACAAAACGTAGTCCTCGGAAGAAAACTCGCTTATTAGCGTATTTGATGTTCCCAAATGATTCCCACGAGTTGCCAGTTTCCCTACCCAACAACTGTGAGGCTATTTCTTCTTCGTCAGCGTCACTGTAATCTCTTCGACTCAGTGATGTACAACTCCGGTACAAATAATTTCACTTGCTGCCATATTGAAAGTCGCGTAAGTAGTGTTTCCAGCTTTGGCTTGCGGGAAACACTAACTTGCATATAGGGGCAGTGGTGGAGGAATGACAAGTAAGCAGTTCATGCCTGTGAACGTAGTTCGATTTTTGTACCATGCATTTCATTCATAAAAATACGTAAAAATCGGACCAATAACATCGAAAAATGCAGACGGACACTACTTCTGATTCAACTTACAGCTTAAAACGCACTGGGAGAATAAATTGGTTTATACACTACGTTGTCTTTCATTTCTAAATGCTCACGATCATACATTGCTTGTTTCTTTCATTTTTTAATAGAAGAGACTCAACTACAAAGCAGATTACGTAATTTGAACAATACATGTGTCAAGCATAAAATGAAAATGTTGATCAATTAAAAGAACGCTTTCCATACAAGTTACGATAATACTGTTTGAATGACTTTGTGTTTCACTTCTGGCTGCCCCACCTGCAGACAGCCAGGTTCGTACGTCAATCTATACGTATTACTAAGAGGAGAATGTGTATGTCTTGTATTAGTGGTTTTGCCTGTTGTTTCCTCTTCTTTGCAGAGTGGCATACAATGAACAATACTTTTCATCACTTACAACTTGCGCCATGAATCTTGGACGATACAGATAGCCGTACCGCAGGTGCAGCCACAACGGAGGGTTATCAGCTGAGAGGCCAGACAAACGTGTGGTCTTGAAGAGGGGAAGCAATGTTTTCAATAGTTGCAGGAGAAAAATAGTAAGTGAATGTGGACTGAGAGAATGGAATGAAAGAGGAAGCAGCCTAGTAGAATTCAGCACAGAGAACAATTAAATCATCGAGAACACTGGGGTAAAGAATCTTGGAAAGAAGTCTGTATACGTGGAAGAGGTCTGGACACACCGGAAGGTTTTAGATTGACTATATAAGGGTAAGACTGATTTTTCGGAACCAGATTTTAAACTGAGCCACTTTCAGAGAGAGGTGTGGAAACTGACCACTACTTGTTGGTTAAAACTGTAGATTATAACTGAAGATATTATGAAAATGTAGGAGATTAAGGAGAAGGGATCTGGGTAAGTAAAAAGAAATGGAGAATTTTGATAATTTCAGAGCGAGTATTAGGCAACGATTGCTAACAACAGGAAAAACGAATACAGGAGAAGACGAGTGGGTAGCCTTGAGAGATCAAATAGTGAAGCCTGCAGAGGATCAAACAGGTAAAAAGATAAAGACTAATAGAAATAGTTGGGTATCACAGGAGATGTTGAATTTGATTGATGCAAGGAGGAAATATACTAACGTAGCACAGGAAGCAGGCGAATATCTCTACGGGAAATCCAGGTACTGCCTATAGGAAAATTGGAGAGTTCTTCGGAGAAAAGAGAAGCAGCGACATTATTATCAAGAGGTCAGATGGAAAACCAGTAGTCCTAGGTAACCAATAGAAAGATGAAACGTGGAAGGAGTATACAGAGGGAATATACAAAGGAAATGGACACTATAGCAGTTTTATAGAAAGGTAAGACGAAGTGGACAAAGAAGAGATGGGAGATATAATACTGGGAGAAGAATTTAACAGAGCACTGAAAGATATAAGTTGAAAGATTTCCCCTTGAATAGACGCCATTCCCACAGAACTACTGACATCCTTGGAAGATCCATCCATGGCGAAACTATTTTATCTGGTGTACAAGATGTATGAGATGGTGAAATACCCTCAGACTTCAAGGAGAATGTAATAATGCCAATTCCAAAGTAACTAGGTGCTGACAAGTGTAAATTGTTGTGGCGTAGCAAGACAGCCACGCCACGGAAGTAGCCGAAAGGCACGCGATTAGCAGGCCAGTTATAGGTCTGTAACAGGATACGTAATGAATGTTATAAAGAAAAGTACGTAGCTTCTGGAATACTTAACTTTATTCCATCCTTGGTACATCGCTACTGACGATATAAGTGAGACTCCATAGATACATGCAATGTTACTAATGGCGCCTTGCTAGGTCGTAGCCATTGACTTAGCTGAAGGCTATTCTAACTATTGGCTCGGCAAATGAGCGATGCTTCGTCCGTGTAGTCGCTAGCAAAGTCGTCCGTACAACTGGGGCGAGTGCTAGTCCGTATCTCGAGACCTGCCTTGTGGTGGCGCTCGGTCTGCGATCACACAGTGGCGACACGCGGGTCCGACATGTACTAATGGACCGCGGCCGATTTAAAACTACCACCTAGCAAGTGTGGTGTCTGGCGGTGACACCACATAAATATTAGCGAATTATTGGTGTAATAAGTCATGGCTGCAAAATACTACCACTATTTCTTTGTAGAAGAATGGGAAAACTGGTAGAAGCCGACCTCAGAGAAGGATCAGTTTCGATTCCAGAGAAATGTAGGAACACGCGATGCAATACCGCCCCTACGATTTCTCTTACAATATAGGTCAAGGAAAGTCAAATATATTTTAACAGTAATTTTAGACTTAGACACAGCTTTTGTAAATGTAGACTGGCATACATTCTTTGAAATTCTGAAGGCAGCAAGGGTAAAGTGCTGGATGAGAAAAGCATTTTGCCACTTGTACAAAAACCAGATGGCAGTTATAAGAGCCGAAGGGCATTAAACAACGTATCCTACATGCGAAGTTATTCATTCTGTATATTGAGCAAACAGTAAATGAAACCAAAGAAAAATTTGGTGAAGGAATTAAAGTTCATGGGGAAGAAATCAAATCTTTGAGGTTTTCCTGTGACATTGTAATTCGGTCACACACAGCAAATCTGTAAGATAGACAACAACAAAAGCAGAACTAAATTAAAGGATTGTAATCAAATCAGGTGATGCCGAGGGACTTAGATAAGGAAATGATACACTAAAAGTAGTTGATGAGTTTTGCTATTTGGGCAGGAAAATAACTAATGATGTAGAAATAGAGAGACTGGCAATGCCAAGAAAAGCGTTCCTGATGAAGAGAAATTTAGGAACATAATACATAATTCAGAGTATTAGGAAGTCTTTTCTGGTATTTGTCGGGGGTGTAGTCTTGTATGGAAGCGAAACGTGGCCGATAAACAGTCCAGACAAGAAGATAATACAAACTTTTGAAAAGTGGTGCTACAGAAGAAAGATTAGGAATAGATGGTTGGGTCACATAAATAATGAGGAGGCTGTCAAAAGAACTTGGAAGAAAAGAAGTTCACGTCTTAACGTAACTGAAAGAATGGATCGGTTGATAGGATACATTTTAAAACATCAAGGGATCATCAATTTAGTATTTGATGTAAGAGTGAGGGTAAAAACGGTAAATGGCGACGAAGAGAAGAATACAGTAAGCAGTTTCAAAAGGACGTAGGTTGCAAACCTTACTCATACATAAAAGGCTTGCACAGGATGATATAACATAGAGAGCTTTGGACTGAAGAGCACAATAAAATCAGCAACAACAAAAACAGCAACAACAACAGCAACAACAAGAATTTAAACAGTGAAGTGCACAGATTGATGGAGGTCGAATGTGCCATATAAACTGAAATTCAGCAACGCTGAGTAACAACACAGGCAGCCACAAGTGGAACATTACTACTTTCAAACAGTTTATACAGATTCAGCGCCCCTTCGTTAAGTAAAAGGTACATTACTGGTAATAAAACACTAGTACACGTGTACACTTTAACAGCTTATAACACTTATATCAATTAGAAGTAGGTTTATATTATGTAGCTGTGAATCTGCAACTACGGAGTGCGAATTCTTTATTATTTAAAGTCCTTGACTTGTGACAGGAAAATTAGGGTTCTGTATTGTATATTTGAAAAAAAGCAAAATAATTTGTTAAAATGATAAATTGTTATAATATGTGTATGTTCATAAAAATAAAATGTTTATTGAAAACCCGTTCATGCTGAGATGTAGGGAAATCCCTCCGCAACGGCAGTGGCATGGCGTGCAATAGGTGGTTTTGGCGGTCGAACTGAGCGGCTCCTTGGTGTGAACAGTACGCTGTATGTGACTAACCGTAGCACGGTACACTTCGACGGTGCTAAGAGAGGCAACTGGAAGCTGTTTTTCAATGAGTTTGCCTCGGATGTGCATCCGGCGATTATTTGGTATTCTCGGCAAAAAGGAATGGCTCTAATATGGTGTAAATCCGACGCGAAGAAGAGATTTTATAGAGCATTCGAAGATCAAAAGCCGTGAGTACAATTAGCCGCCATGTCGCTTGCCACCAGTCTTCGCCACTGCTTCACTAACGTCTTACATTCAGCAATGTGTTTGGGCATGGATCAGTTAATTTGTGCGTGGTTTGAATAATAATAACAAAAACAAATTTGTGTCCAGAACCATACTTTCTATCCTGATCAAGAACCCATGCAGGGTCCTCACCAAAGTGCTACTACAACCGATTATCCTGATTTAAATGAACATTTCCTGCATTGAAGTGTTTTAAAGCGATTTTTGCCTAATGTAAAAGGAGTAGTAAAGACTAAAGTTAAAACCACAAAAGTAAAGTTAGATAGGATTTTGCTAAAGTATTCTTAGTTTATTACAAAGTATAGTTTTGTAAGGAATACAGTGCAAGAATGTGTAAATATTATTGTCTAAAATACGTGCTTCACAGGTGATAAAAAGGCAGATAAGTTAAGCTCGTTTTCAGAAATAGTGCGGTTTTGATTTCTATCATGAATGGTTCATTTCTTGAAGTTAATTAAGCCCAGTGCTGTGTTTCATTGTCTTACAAAGTAAAATATGAACCACCCCATAAGAAGTTAATGATTATCTTTTTGAATTAGTCTTTTCTACTGTAATAATCACAGAGAGTTGACTCGAGAAACTATAGTAATTTATGGGTCTCCATCATATTCTCCCCTTATTAGGAAAAAAATTGAAGTATTACTGTTGCTAAAGAAAAATAACGTATGTAGAGGAGCTCAAACAGTGTATTTATGAGATTATTCATCGTTATTGATTTTTTTTTATGTCGGTTAAGATAAAAGGCCCTCAGGTCCAAATTTAATTCTGCACTTTATGCAGTAACATTTCAGTATTTGATTAAGTAATGCTCTTGAGTGTAGCAGTCATTGGTATGAGCCTGGTGGAAAATTACTTCTAATTATTTACTGATGTGTGAATTACTGGTAACTGCTGCTACACACATTTCAGAGTGGACTGTGTCAGTTTGCATCATGTTTTCTGGTCAAAGCGAAATCTCAACGAAAGTAACTTGAATAACCAATATTCAATTTTCTTAAACGTACATTTCCAAATTAATGTGCTTAATTGTGGTAGCGATAGTTCATTTTTTTAATTCACTTACGGATCATTCACTGTGGTCTAGGGTTAGCGTCTTTGATTCATAATCAAAACGTCTTCGGTCCCGGGTTCGATCCCCGCCACTGCCTGAATTTTGATAAATAATCAGCGTTGGTGGCCGAAGACTTCCGGCATAAGAAGTCAGCCTTATTCTGCCAACGTCCTTGTCAAAGAGGGCGGAGGAGCGGATAGAGGTTCAGGGCACTCTCTTGTCCTAGGGGTGGGAAATTGCCCCTAAAGGCGGAAGAATCAGCAATGATCAACGACATGAGGATGCAGAAGGCAATGGAAACCACTGCATTAAAGACACGTAACGTGTATCCACAGGACATGTGGCCTGTAATTGAAGAAGTGTCATGATGATCTCTCCATTGGCAAAAGATTCCGGAATAGTCCCCCATTCGGATCTCCGGGAGGGGACTGCCAAGGGGGAGGTTACCATGAGAAAAGGATTGAACAATCTACGAAAGGATAACGTTCTACGAGTCGGGGCGTGGAATATCAGAATCTTGAACGTGGTAGGGAAACTAGAAAATCTGAAAAGGGAAATGCAAAGGCTCAATCTAGATATAGTAGGGGTCAGTGAAGTGGAAGGAAGACAAGGATTTCTGGTTAGATGAGCATCGGGTAATGTCAACAGCAGCAGAAAATGGTATAACAGGTGTAGGATTCGTTATGAATAGGAAGGTAGGGTAGAGGGTGTGTTACTGTGAACAGTTCAGTGACCGGGTTGTTCTAATCAGAATCGACAGCAGACCAACACCGACGACGATAGTTCAGGTATACATGCCGACGTCGTAAGCTGAAGATGAACGGATGGAGAAAATGTATGAGGATATTGAAAGGGTAATGCAGTGTGTAAAGGGGGACGAAAATCTATTAGTCATGGGCGACTGGAGTGCAGCTGTAGGGGAAGGAGTAGAAGAAAAAGTTACAGGAGAATATGGGCTTGGGACTAGGAATGAAAGAGGAGAAAGACTAATTGAGTCCTGCAACAAGTTGCAGCTAGTAATAGCGAATACCCTGTTCAAGAATCACAAGAGGAGGAGGTATACTTGGAAAAGGCTGGGAGATGTAGGAAGATTTCAATTAGATTGCATCATGGTCAGACAGAGATTCCGAAATCAGATACTGGATTGTAAGGCGTACTCAGGAGCAGATATAGACTCAGATCACAATATAGTAGTGATGAAGAGTAGGCTTAAGTTCAAGACATTAGTCAGGAAGAATCAATACGCAAAGAAGTGGGATACGGAAGTACTAAGGAATGACGAGATACGTTTGAAGTTCTCTAACGATATAGATACAGCAATAAGGAATAGCGCAGTAGGCAGTACAGTTGAAGAGGAATGGACATCTCTAAAAAGGGCCATCACAGAAGTTGGGAAGGAAAACATAGGTATAAAGAAGGTAGCTGCGAAGAAACCATGGGTAACAGAAGAAATACTTCAGTTGATTGATGAAAGGAGGAAGTACAAACATGTTCCGGGAAAATCAGGAATACAGAAATACAAGTCGCTGGGGAATGAAATAAATAGGAAGTGCAGGGAAGCTAAGACGAAATGGCTGCAGGAAAAAATGTGAAGACATCGAAAAAGATACGATTGTCGGAAGGACAGACTCAGCATACAGGAAAGTCAAAACAACCTTTGGTGACATTAAAAGCAACGGTGGTAACATTAAGAGTGCAACGGGAATTCCACTGTTAAATGCAGAGGAGAGAGCAGATAGGTGGAAAGAATACATTGAAAGCCTCTATGAGGGTGAAGATTTGTCTGATGTGATAGAAGAAGAAACAGGAGTCGATGTAGAAGAGATAGGGGATCCAGTATTAGAATCGGAATTTAAAAGAGCTCTGGAGGACTTACGGTCAAATAGGGCAGAAGGGATAGATAACATTCCATCAGAATTTCTAAAATCATTGGGGGAAGTGGCAACAAATCGACTATTCACGTTGATGTGTAGAAAATATGAGTCTGGCGATATACCATCTGACTTTCGGAAAAACATGATCCACAGAATTCCGAAGACGGCAAGAGCTGACAAGTGCGAGAATTATCGCACAATCAGCTTAACAGCTCATGCATCGTAGCTGCTTACAAGAATAATATACAGAAGAATGGAAAAGGAAATTGAGAATGCGCTAGGTGACGATCAGTTTGGCTTCAGGAAAAGTAAAGGGACGAGAGAGGCAATTCTAACGTTACGGCTAGTTACGGAAGCAAGGCTAAAGAAAAATCAAGACACTTTCATAGGATTTGTCGAACTGGAAAAAGCGTTCGACAATATAAAATGGTGCAAGCTGTCCGAGATTCTGAAAAAAGTAGGGGCAAGCTATAGGGAGAAACGGGTCATATACAATATTTACAACAACCAATAGGGAATAATAAGAGTGGACTATCAAGAACGAAGTGCTCGTATTAAGAAGGGTGTAAGACAAGGCTGTAGCCTTTCGCCCCTACTCTTCAATCTGTACATCGAGGAAGCAATGATGGAAATAAAAGAAAGGTTCAGGAGTGGAATTAAAATACAAGGTGAAAAGATATCAATGATACGAATCGCTGATGTCATTGCTATCCTGAGTGAAAGTGAAGAAGAATTAAATGATCTGCTGAACGGAATGAGCAGTCTAATGAGTACACAGTATGGTTTGAGAGTAAACCGGAGAAAGACGAAGGTAATGAGAAGTAGTAGAAATGAGAACAGCGAGAAACTTAACATCAGGATTGATGGTCACGAAGTCAATGAAGTTAAGGAATTCTGCTACCTAGGCAGTAAAATAACCAATGACGGACGGAGCAAGGAGGACATCAAAAGCAGACTCGCTATGGCAAAAATGGCATTTCTGGCCAAGAGAAGTCTACTAATATCAAATACCGGCCTTAATTTGAGGAAGAAATTTCTGAGGATGTACGTCTGGAGTACAGCATTGTATGGTAGTGAAACATGGACTGTGGGAAAACCGGAACAGAAGAGAATCGAAGCATTTGAGATACGGTGCTATAGACGAATGTTGAAAATTAGGTGGACTGATAAGGTAAGGAATGAGGAGGTTCTACGCAGAATCGGAGAGGAAAGGAATATGTGGAAAACACTGATAAGGAGAAGGGACAGGATGATAGGACATCTGCTAAGACATGAGGGAATGACTTCCATGGTACTAGAGGGAGCTATAGAGGGCAAAAACTCTAGAGGAAGACAGAGATTGGAATACGTCAAGCAAATAATTGAGGACGTAGGTTGCAAGTGCTACTCTGAGATGAAGAGATTAGCACAAGAAAGGAATTCGTGGCGGGCAGCATCAAACCAGTCAGTAGAGTGATGAAAAAAAAAAAAAAAGATTTTATCACTTCCATTAACTCCCAAGGTCCGTTTGGTTTTTTTCCTGTTAACTTCATCAAATTCAAAGTTAAAGTCCAATACCGTTGTCCATTAGACACACGCGCGGTCAATCTTAAAAATCCTCCCAGAGGGTAGCATTAGCTTGTTTCACGGCAAGTTTGTGTCATAAGCTGGACTTTACTGTCTCTTATACTACCACAGAACTAAAAAAGAAGTCCAAGCCATTAGGTTTAACGTTATAGGTGAGAAGAATTACGATCTTAAAATATTTTTGTTCGTATGTTAGTTATGGATTATGAATAAACCACTTACCCGAAATGTAGAGGAAAAATTCTTAGACTGTGTTAACAGAACTTACCGATTCCGACAGAACAAGAATACTGGTAGTTGGGCTACAAGAAAAAGTGAAACGTATAGGAATTGACAAACACTGTCAGACTAAATAACTGTGAGCAACAAATCAAAAGGGACCCTGACGGTTAAATGAAAATCCGAGAATCGTCACGAGTAGACAGGTTACATAATATGGAAAACCAATTAGGAGAACAAGAAGGAGATAAAGAAGGGAACGAAAACGTGCAACACGAAATCAAACGGAAACTGAAACAAATATTTTATATTATTACATTTAAGTTCACTTCTAACATAGTTCCACTAATTTTGAACACATAATTTACTGTTTTATTCACTATTAACTGCAAAATACACGCCGAAAAAACTGTTATAGCTGGTTATCATCATTTAACCCACCGTGATCACATTAATTATTCTACTGGTTGTTGTGAAACAGATTTAATATATGCCATCTTGTACGATTATTTTGAGTATCAACTAGTATGATACTTGTGGACGACAGATCTAAAAAGAGTCTTCCAAATTTAAAGCAACACCTCACTTCCTTCACTGCCTCGTACGTTTGCTACTTTTTCCTCTTGAGTAGCACACAACACGTCTTTTTATGACTTCTTTTCTCATTTAGGGGTATATCTATCAGGAAATGAGACAAATCTTTTGCTTGAAGTTTCATAGGGGAGGTACTCCCTAATGGTCGCCCGCGAAGACAGTACTCAAGTAGCCGCGCACTCCCGAGCACCTGCTGTGCCTCGTTGATTCTGTCGTCGGTGTTGCATGTGTCCGTCTTTCCACTAATCTTTTTCTCCATACCAAGGGGCTTGAAAATTCAGATATGAAGAACATAAAAAATATATTTCTATACCCCCTGACTGTGCGTCGCAGCCGGCCAAAGTGGCCGAGCGGTTCTAGGCGCTACAGTCTGGAACCACGCGACCGCTACGGTCGCAGGTTCGAAAGGCATGGGTGTGTCTGATGTCCTTAAGTTAGATAGGTTTAAGTAGTTCCAAGTTCTAGGAGACTGATGACCTCAGAAGTTAAGTCCCTTAGTGCTCAGAGCTATTTTTTTTGTTTTCTTTTTTTTTTGTGCGTTGCATGAAAGGAAAGAGAGGTGTCATCTGCTCTTGAGGGTCTGCGTTACCAATCTACTTTTTCACTTTAAGGTCAGCTACCACGTGAAGCACATGGCCTGAGCTACGTTCTAGAATATATACAAGAGCCGATTATCGGATACGAAGTGAATTCCATGCATTCATACAGGGAAACGCATATTTGCGAGCTGAGCTCGTCATACGTTTTAAATGCCACAGAAACTCTACGCGACCACAGCTTGCTCTTTGATGTGATTAGGTTAATTCATCTACACACATAATAAATTAAATGTTGAGTTCATGTTGTGCAGTATGACAGTCGATTTCTCGTCATTATGTTTCAGCAAAATTGCATTGCTAGACGCTCTGCTCATGAGTGTGCAATCCGGAAAGGAGATGCTCGAAACTGACAGATATTAGTCACAGTGAGTTTTGTAATTTCCTCGTGATTAAACACTAGTATGCATAGGAGACTTGGTTAGAACATATAAAGTATGATTCACTGACTTCTGTTTAGAGTTTTTCAAGAATGTGGCTCACAGCGCTTTTGAATTCTACTGTCACCAAACATTTCTTGCTGCTTGACTTACCGGCGACAACATTTCATTTCATCAATATAATAATTATAACTGCAATGCCGAGAAAACTGGTAATCAACAGCTCTCTTAATCCAGGTTACTATTCAGAAAAACATACAAAATGACACAACATAACCACCGGTATGGATGACTGGATGACGTAATTTTTCATAAAATAGTCAGAAATTTTTTCACTGTCTCTTTGCACACGAACCACAGACATTGCAGCTATTCATCCACGGCGAGCTATAAGGGACTCATGTGTTTCAACTACCGAACGTGCTTCACTAGCTACACTCCAACGCCCCTTAACTACTAAAGCGTTTCGTTTCTCGTTCACTGAAAAAAATCAGTACAGGAAGTCTGACAGCTGAATTGTTGTTGTTGTTGTGGTCTTCAGTCCTGAGACTGGTTTGATGCAGCTCTCCATGCTAATCTATCCTGTGCAAGCTCCTTCATCTCCCAGTACCTACTGCAACCTACATCCTTCTGAATCTGCTTAGTGTATTCATCTCTTGGTCTCCCTCTACGATTTTTACCCCCCACGCTGCCCTCCAATGCTAAATTTGTGATCCCTTGATGCATCAGGTCATGTCCTACCAACCGATCCCTTCTTCTAGTCAAGTTGTGCCACAAACTTCTCTTCTCCCCAATCCTATTCAATACCTCCTCATTAGTTACGTGATCTACCCACCTAATCTTCAGCATTCTTCTGTAGCACCACATTTCGAAAGCTTCTATTCTCTTCTTGTCCAAACTATTCATTGTCCATGTTTCACTTCCATACATGGCTACAATCCATACAAATACTTTCAGAAACGACTTCCTGACACTTAAATCTATACTCGATGTTAACAAATTTCTCTTCTTCAGAAACGATTTCCTTGCCATTGCCAGTCTATATTTTATATCCTCTCTACTTCGACCATCATCAGTTACTTTGCTCCCCAAATAGCAAAACTCCTTTACTACTTTAAGTGTCTCATTTCCTAATCTAATTCCCTCAGCATCACCTGACTTAATTCGACTACATTCCATTATCCTTGTTTTGCTTTTGTTGATGTTCATCCTATATCCTCCTTTCAAGACACTGTCCATTCCGTTCAACTGCTCTTCCAAGTTCTTTGCTGTCTCTGACAGAATTACAATGTCATCGGCGAACCTCAAAGTTTTTATTTCTTCTCCATGGATTTTAATACCTACTCCAAATTTCTCTTTTGTTTCCTTTACTGCTTGCTCAATATACAGATTGAATAACATCGGGGAGAAGCTACAACCCTGTCTCACTCCCTTCCCAACCACAGCTTCCCTTTCATGCCCCTCGACTCTTATAACTGCCATCTGGTTTCTGTACAAATTGTAAATAGCCTTTCGCTCCCTGTATTTTACCCCAGCCACCTTTAGAATTTGAAAGAGAGTATTCCAGTCAACATTGTCAAAAGCTTTCTTTAAGTCTACAAATGCTAGAAACGTAGGTTTGCCTTTCCTTAATCTTTCTTCCAAGATAAGTCGTAAGGTCAGTATTGCCTCACGTGTTCCAACATTTCTACGGAATCCAAACTGATCTTCATCGAGGTCGGCTTCTACCAGTTTTTCCATTCGTCTGTAAATAATTCGTGTTAGTATTTTGCAGCTGTGACTTATTAAACTGGTAGTTCGGTAATTTTCACATCTGTCAGTACCTGCTTTCTTTGGGATTGGAATTATTATATTCTTCTTGAAGTCTGAGGGTATTTCGCCTGTCTCGTATATCTTGCTCACCAGATGGTAAAGTTTTGTCAGGACTGGCTCTCCCAAGGCCGTCAGTAGTTCTAATGGAATGTTGTCTACTACCGGGGCCTTATTTCGACTCAGGTCCTTCAGTGCTGTGTCAAACTCTTCACGTAGTATCGTATCTCCCATTTCATCTTCATCTACATCCTCTTCCATTTCCATAATATTGTCCTCAAGTACATGGCCCTTATATATACCCTCTATACACTCCTTCCACCTTTCTGCTTTCCCCTCTTTGCTTAGAACTGGGTTTCCATCTGAGCTCTTGATATTCATACAGGTGGCTCTCTTTTCTCCAAAGGTCTCTTTAACTTTCCTGTAGGCTGTATCTATCTTACCCCTAGTGAGATAAGCCTCCACATCCTTACATTTGTCCTCTAGCCATGCCTGCTTAGCCATTTTGCACTTCCTGTCGATCTCATTTTTGAGACGTTTGTATTCCTTTTTGCCTGCTTCATTTACTGCATTTTTATATTTTCTCCTTTCATCAATTAAATTCAATATTTCTTCTGTTACCCAAGGATTTCTACTAGCCCTCGTCTTTTTACCTACTTGATCCTCTGCTGCCTTCACTACTTCATCCCTCAGAGCTACCCATTCGTCTTCTACTGTATTTCTTTCCCCCATTCCTGTCAATTGTTCCCTTATGCTCTCCCTGAAACTCTGTACAACCTCTGGTTTAATCAGTTTATCCAGGTCCCATCTCCTTAAATTCCCAACTTTTTGCAGTTTCTTCAGTTTTAATCTACAGTTAATAACCAATAGATTGTGGTCAGGGTCCACATCTGCCCCTGTAAATGTCCTACAATTTAAAATCTGGTTCCTAAATCTCTGTCTTACCATTATATAATCTATCTGATGCCCTTTAGTATATCCCGGATTCTTCCATGTATACAACCTTCTTTTATGATTCTTGAACCAAGTGTTAGCTATGATTACGTTATGCTCTGTGCAAAATTCTAACAGACGGCTTCCTCTTTCATTTCTTAGCCCCAATCCACATTCGCCTACTATGTTTCCTTCTCTCCCTTTTCCTACTGTCGAATTCCAGTCACCCATGACTATTAAATTTTCGTCTCCCTTCACTACCTGAGTAATTTCTTTTATCTCATCATACATTTCTTCAATTTCTTCGTCATCTGCAGAGCTAGTTGGCATATAAACTTGTACTACTGTAGTAGGCATGGGCTTCGTGTCTATCTTGGTCACTATAGTACGTTCACTATGCTGTTTGTAGCTGAATTAGGGCCTTATATTTATGAAACATCCTATCAGATTTAAACTCGAAACTGGGACCTTTGCCATTCAAGGAAAACTGCTCTAGCGACAGAACTATGTAAGCATGACTCGGCACCCTGCCTCACATCTTCAATTCTGCCAGTGGCTTCTCTCCTACCTTCCAAACTTAACCGAAGTTCTTCTGCGTACCTTGCAGGATTCCCGGAAGAAAAGACATTGTGGACAAATGTCTCAGGCACAGCCTAGGGGACTTCTCTTACAATTTTCACTGTGTCGCAGAACATGCGCTGATTTAATACACCACACTGTGTACCGACCTGGGACTCAATCGTTTACCAGGTTCGAGTCGTGGTACGGCACTCAGTTTAATTTTCAAGGAAGTTTGAAGGCAATGCTCACTTTGCTGCGGAGTGTAAATTCATTCTGTTCTACTTCGGACTGTATGTTATCAAAAGTTGCTCGTAACTCATAAATTACCCAAGTAGCAAATATTTGCCCAGTCAAACACTTGCAGCTGCGATCTTAAGAAGTATGTAAGTGGAATATGTACGTTATTACTCAGAAATTCACTGTTTAGCACAAATCAGAGACGCATTATATTGTTGTTTGTCCCAAAAATTCTTGTTTCACTTGTAAGTGGAACGCGTAGAGACAGACAGTTTGTGTTGGGACGTAAGTTCCTCTACCTGTCTTATCTTATTCTTACTGTCATTCCGCGGGATTTACAATGGAAGTAGTTACTTTGGTCAACAATCTGCTTACAGTATTGCTTCTGTAAACCTCGCCAGCATCCTGCAATGTAAAGAACATCATAATACAGTTTTCTCCCAGCGACTCTAAAAGAAAATAGCTCAGCATGTCGCTCTGATACTAAGTTGAGCGCTTACAGATACAGCAGCACCTTTCTAAACTCATGCTCCTCCAAGTTTAATCTCAGCTGTTGAGGATACAAGTGATGGAGAGGTATGCGAAAAAAATGTTCAAATGTGTGTGAAATCTTATGGGACTTAACGGCTAAGGTCACCAGTCCCTAGGTTTACACACTACTTTACCTAAATTATCCTAAGGACAAACACACACACACACCCATGCCCGAGGGTGGACTCGAACCTCCGCCGGGACCAGCCGCACAGTCCATGACTGCAGTGCCTTAGAGAGGTATGCGAGAATAGGTCACAACATCATTGAGTACCTCTCTTAACACCTGAACAACGCCTTTCCGGCAGCGCCCCCGTAAAATCTCAAACTTTTATTCACAGAACATAGAACGGTGCAATACACATATCATCATACGAAACTTTTATATTATCTATAATACATATTTTTGCAATTTAAAATCTTCACTTTTTTGCAAGTGTACATATTGGAAATAATCTTTATACGTTCCTTAAAAGTACGTTATTGTCGTATTGGTAGAACTTCTAAAAATTCACATCACTGGGTTAGAAACATTATACAGAGACGGACAAAAAAATTGCAGAACCGAGTATGAGTTGTGCGACATAAACGAAAGTTGGCCGGCGTGTTTCTACATCTCAAAAACGATGTCTGTTCAGATTTTACACCAGTCGAATAATAGTGGCGCTAGTAGCGCCACTATGACGATGCAAATCAGGTTTGCTTTATATACACGCTGTAACGGTCGTGGGATCTACTTCCCTTTGAGACTGGACATGGTGAAATTCATAATATCGTCAAGGCGACAAAGATGCCATTATCAACACCTCACTGATTGTGAAAGGGGTCGTGTAATAGGTCTACGAGAAGCTGGATATTCCTTCTGCGATATTTCAGAAAGACTTGGCAGGAATGTAGCCACAGAAGATGACTCCTGGCATTGTTGGTCGTAGTAATGTAAGCTCTCAAGAAGAACGGAGTCCGGACGACCAAGTCGCATTACTGAGAGGGAAAGCAATTGTGTTCTGTGTATGGCTATGGCGCATCGTGCAGCATCTGCAGCAGGAGTTTGAGCGGCATTTGACACCACAGTGACGCAACGAACCGTCACAAATCGATTACTTCAAGGACAGCTCCGAGCCAGAACCCCTGTAGAGGGCATTCCACTGACCTCAAAAAACCTCCATTACTGACTTCAGTGTCTTGAAGCGAGAGCTCAGTGGAGGGCAGGGTGGAGATCTGTTGTGTTTTCTGATGAGAGCTGGTTCTGCCTTGGTGCCAATGATGACCGTGTGTTGATTAGAAGGAGACCAGTTGGGTGCCTGCAAACAATCCATCTGCGTACTAGACACTCTGGACCTACACCTGCAGTCACAGTCTGAAGTGCGATTTCGTATGACAGCAGGAGTTCTCTCGTGGTTATCCCACTCACCCTGAAAGTAAATTATACGTCAGCCTAGTAATTCGACTTGTTGTGCTGCCATTCATGAACAACATTCCAGGAGGTGCTTTCCAACATAATAATGCTCGCCCAAGTACCGCTGTTGTAACCCAAAATTTCCTACACAATGTCGAAATGTTGCCTTGGCCTGCTCGATCACCATATCTGTCTCTATTCGAGCCCTTTTGGGAGACATCGGACGACAACTGGAGTGTCATGTCAAGCAGCATTAAGTGTCCCTGTATTGGCCGACCCGGTGCAACAGACATAAAATTCCATCTCACAAAATGACTTCCGGCACCTGTACAACACAATTCATGCACGTTTGTGTACTTGTATTCAACATTCTGGCTGTTACACCGGTTTTTAATGTACCAGCATTTCACATTTGCAATGGCTTACCTTGTGCTTACATTAACCTGTAATCTTGCTGAGTTAATTACTTAAGTATGTTACCTAGACGAACGTATTCCAGAAAATCATGCCATGTGTGGTCACAAGACGTGCACGAATTTAACGAATGGGCTAGTATCTACCATTACGGGATTCTGTGTTACTGCACGGACCTGTGTTATTGCAGCGGAGACTCATTAACAAAATTGCTGAAACATACAGTGTGCACAGTCCTGGTGCCGATGGCACCTTGATTTTGACGACGAGCCCCATAATAATTTCCGCATAATGTTCACTGCAGACATTTTAACTTGTGGAAAGGCATATCCTGGGCTGTAATTAGAAAGTAGTAGTAACAATTTATTTTTGGATGCACTGTTGCATACCGACCTTGTCTCCGCCCTACGTCGTTAGTACCCATACTACGGTTCTTAACTTCTTCTTTAATGAACGACTGGAGTCCATTGGTTTCTCAGTTCAATGGCAAAATACGAAAGAACAAAAAAATCTTGTCAGATTTATCATATATGGCTGTGGTAGACTTGTGATTCCACCATCAGAATAATTACGTAACTATTAGGGTGTTTGAGAGAGAAAAGAACGGGAAGCTGTAAAATGAAAGTGGCTAATGCGATCATAGAGCTATTGTCTATGGAAGAATGTATATGTAAGAATGGTGAGGCCCCAAGCTCACCATCAGAGGGACATGATCACTCAACCACGTGACGATAGAGCGACCACGAGTCTGCGACGACCATCCACTGCACCCAGAACCATTGAAAACATAGAAAAGAAAGCTTCAAAAGAAGAGTAAACGGCTGTAGCACATTTTCTTAGAGCAGAAAGTGTGTGCTGATCGGAAATTCATTGAAGAATGGCACAAGTGTGTGGAGAGCACTGTGTGTCCGTTGAAATGCTGAAGCTCAATCCAACATCTGAGTTAATGGCTGCCACCGTATCTCGCCAGTCTTGAATAATGAAGGCATCCATCTGCTGGGCAGTGTTATCGGTAATGTGGTGTGGCTTTTCAGATCCATGAATCGCTTGTGCCACGCCTTGACATTTCCTTTGGACATGCAGTGCACTTCGTATACTTACGCCATTCTTTTATAAATTTCCGTTCCCTGCACCCATTCCACTGTAATGAAACGCACTACTCTCCTTTTTTGATCTTAGAAGTGCATTTCCCTATTTTCAGCAAGACTGGCGTGAGTGCTGTGGAATGGACGGTCGACGCTCTGAGTCACATGGGCGTGCGCCCACGTCACTCCATCGGCGAGTCTGGAGCTTCAGCGCTCGTATAGGGCGCCTCTCCTGCTGTCCCCGGCTCATTTCTTTTCGAATGATTCTAACACATTACTTCTAGAACAAACAGAAATGACAATTTAAAAACAGGCAGTGATTGATTTAAAGCTTGATACCGACAGTTAAAATTCAAAGTAATTTCGATTCACTTAGTTTACGAGTGCCCGATTGTGACTTCGATCAGTGGTATACAATTTATTTAAAATTATGGTTCTTTAGAATGTATGTATTCAGAAAATTAATTTTTAGTTTCTTGACCTGGAAGGCAAGCGAAAGTAAGAATGTAAATAAAAGTTTCTGTGAACCAACGCTTATTTGCAATGTCGTCTTAGAGATTCCGCTACTTTTATCACCCATTATTCACTAGCTTCTTAATATTACTTTATAATGGCTCTAAATATCTTCAGAGCTACAATGAACGATTTTAAGTCATAACCTAAACTGCACCGACGCTTGTCCGAGAATTATCTTTGCTTTTCTTTCAGAATGACTAATTAATAAGTTTATTAATGTAGCTCGATTATGGAACAGGAGACCGTATGATTTGCTATTTGACTGGCTTCTCGTTTCTTAGCGTTTCTTAGCGTTAGCTTGTCCGAGTGGATGTGTTACACGTCCCCCCCCCCCCCCCCCCATAGAAGGTATTTGTGTTAGTCCTCCCACTCTATAAGCCTTCCTTACTTTATGCCATAATGTTCAAACAGTGCTTTACTCATATCTGTCGGATTTTCCCCTTTAAGCATATTCATTATACTAAAAGCAACACTAAATCACGTAAATATTTTATTTAAGACGGTCTAAATTTCTCTACATCTACTCATTACGAAACTTCCCTTTACGCAACTGCTTCGTCAGCAAACTGTCAATTATCATTAATATTAGTATCGTAAGAATACCTGTGCTACAGTCCGCCGCTTTTTGTTTTCATTTAGGGACTTCTTTGCCCACCACAAATTATTCCCATTTTACGTAATAATTTCCTGAAAGGAACAAGTTGGAAATTCATTGGACTCTTAAATGGAGAATAAAAAGCAGTCAATAAACGTTCATTCAATTTAATTTAAGCCTTCCTTTGCCTCTGCCTCATACGCTCGCCCCTTGGTTTTTTCGATGCATAGTTCAAAGCGGGGTTACGGGTGAACAAGGATTTGTTCAGTTTGGTCAAGCGCGAGAATTAATCACCCTCCATGATGTGTTGTAGGTCCCAAGAGGTGCTGACGAACCTACATTTGAATGATAGTCCTTCAGTACCTGCTGGCACGCTTAAAAGCTAGATCTTCCTGCTTACGTCAGTCATGCTGTCAGCAGCCGATCAGTCTGCACCGCCTGGTTGATTGTCTAAAAGACCTTTTGTGTACTTGCACGATATTTTGTCCAGTTCCTCCTTCTATTTTTCGATTTTGTAGATGATTTTTGTTCCTTACTGTAGTAATAGATTGTGGAGCTATTAGCTACGTGGATGTGGTATCAACAGAAGTGATGTACTTGACGAGGCGTAATGAAAGTAAATAAAATGTATACGTTATTCTGGACCCTTGAATTGCTTTAAATTTGGTTGACTTTTTGACCTCTACCACTCAGAACTGTTTAGTATTCGTGAAAATTTTCTTCAGTTGGAGACAGTATGTTAATTACTATTGGTGTAAATTTGACAATCCAGTGGTCCATTCTTCAAGTCTTTTGAGTGTAGTTACATTGCTGTAGGGCTCATACTATAGGTGTTGGAGTATTGACTGTTTCAACCCCGTCTCACGGGTCTTAGGGAAACTTGTGACCGTTATACAAGGGAACCAGTGCTAACAATTTATGAGCGTCCGACGATAAAACTTTGCTTGCTTGTCAGTGGTGCAACACGTCGCGTAATTTATAGTAGTAGTAGTAAGTTCCTATGGGACCAAACATCTGAGGATATCGGTCGGCGTAATTTGTCTCGCGCACCAGATGTCTCTAGAGGAGTATGGATAGCACCCCCGTCGCGTGTGGGACTTTGGGTCACAGAATTACACTAAGGAGAGGGCTATGTCTTGAAAAGTGCCCAAAGATCACAAACTGACAACTCATAGTTAATTACACTGTCACACCAATGTTGGAACAATCCTGTTAATTAAACCTCAGAATTTATGTCGATCTGTGCTTGATGCAATAAATGAGTATAAACAGGAATAAATCTCCATTTGGAAGAGAATACCATATTCTTTTAATCTGCATGGCATTTAGAATGAAAAATATGCTTCTTTTGAGAAACCGATAGATGTATAGGAAAGAAATAAGTGATGTGGTTGCCAACTTACTCCGGTCTACGGTGATTTACATCCCAGAGACATTGCCTCCACCAGCTCCAGCGAAATCGTAATCAAGAGTTTGGGCCTGAATCCAGCGAGGGAGGACTCCGACATCCGCGGCTGGCCGGAGGAAGCACGGAGAAAATGACTAGGGAGAGAACAAGGGGAGAGCCGGCGCCCTAATGATCCACCATTTTATTGTGAAAGTCTCAAAATCGGTCCGCGGCTAGAAGATACGGCAGCTGTTTCTCCCTGGTTTGCTAAGTCACTGCACGAAAATTACAGACGAGCGAGGGCGTAAGTGCAGGGGCGTTGGAGGCACCTTGCCCTCAATTTCGGAGCCGCCATCCTGGGGCGGACTCGCAGAGATTCCTCCGGGCTCAGCCCGCCAGGCACCGGGAGGTCGTTTCAATAAAAATCCGAGTGGAAAATTCTCTCTCAGATAAATGTCGCGGCGAGACGGGCTCCTGTGCTTCGCTTGCGGAATTCTGCCTGTGCGAGAGACCACTTACTCCTATAAATGGTTCGTCCGCTTTCGAGATTAATGGCTGGCAGTTCCTACCACTTCGTTGTTACGGAACTATCGTATCGGCGCAAACGGAATTTGATAAATCGTTTCTTCCTGTTTGTACTGTCACCGTAGGGGGAGTAACGAGATCTCTATAATGTGAGACACCTACACTCGGAATACATTATTTACCGAGTTAAACATCGGAATATTGTGTTTGGCAAGTGACAGCGCGCAAACTGGAGGCCTTGTTCTCTGAAGTTATGGAAACTTTCTTACATTCCGACATTCTGAAACCAAAATAGTTTATTGATTGGAGAGGCTCTGTGTTTGAAAGACGTAACAAGTTGCTTCAAAATAGTAGTACCAGTTTGTCTCTTCTCGTTCTCGATATTCCTATTTTCATACTTCAAATACAACCGTATCATTCCTGCTACCATATCGTCATTTACCCAAGATAAAAAAGAGCAACATATATTCGTCATCTGGCTGTTACGCGATCACACATTGCTCTGAATGTTTCCGTCAATGAGTTGTTTGTGTGATGCATTTCTGAGACGAACATGGAGATTCTGCCCAGTATCTGATTAAGCGAGTGTGGGCAACCATCTAAATGTCATATTTAGTATGACCTGTGCACCAGAGCAACATACGTTAGTCTGGTTACTTCTACAAAAGAGTGCTGAAAAGTAATGCCTCCAAATTTTTATGTGGAAACTCTTAAAGATTTTTAAATTAAAATAATGTTATTAACTTTCCACACCTTAATTCTTAATGTCTACATATTTATTTCTCAACATAGTCATCCTGGCGACGAATACAGTTCTCCCGACGAGAGACCAGTTTGTTGTTGCCGTCGCTGTAGAATGTTTGACATGTTGACGGAACCAAAATCTGACCTCTGCTTGCACAACATCACTATAAAAGTGAAGTTTTCGAAGGCGTTCTTTAAGTTTTGGATACAGATTAAAATCGGATAGAATCAAATCGGGAGGAAAAGCGCATTACTGATGACAGTGAACCCAAGGCGTCGGTTTGTTTCATATGTCGCTGCGCTCGTGTGTGATCCGGCATTGTAGTGATGAAAGATTAGGTGCTCCATGTGAGGACGAACTCTTTGAATTTGAAATACAATTACAGAGCGTTCTTTCTCAAGAACCGTCATAGTTACTTTACACACCGCCATGCTACATGTCATAATTCGGAGTCCTCTCGAGGCAGAAGGCTTCTACTAGGTGAACATGAAGAACAAAGATGTAGAACGTCAATAATGTTTGTTTAATTTAAAAGCCTTAAGAGTATTCGCATAAAAAATTCGGAGGCATTACTTTTCAGCACGCCCTGGTATTAGAGTTTCGTTTGTATCTTCTTAAACATTTTACATTATAGTCTTCGAACAGGTGAAGAAATGATCGCAGTGGTGAGTTACATGTTGAAGTATTCCATGAAACTTCCTACAGCAGTAGAACAGAAAAAGTGTGACGTATGGAAATCTATAACTTCGTCATCGGGTAGAGCCTAGTGGCTAGCGTTGTTGCCTGTGGATCACTGGGTCCTGGGTTTGATTCCCGGCAGGGTTGGAGATTTTCTCTGCCCGTGGACTGGGTGTTTGTGTTGTCCTCATCATTTCACCGTCATCATTAATGACAGTGGATAGACTAGATCGAGTCAAAATTGGACTGTGTAAAAATTGGGGCTTTGTACGGGCGCTGCTGACCGCGCTGTTGAGCGAACCACAAACCTACGTTGAAGAGAGATGCAGTAACTTGTTAAGTTCAAGGAGTAATTAGATTCCTTATGCCTGAACAACCTCACTGAAGCGTCATTTGCGTTTTATCTAGTTAAGAATAAAATACAGCAACATGTGACATAACTTCCAACTCCTGATCTCATAAAACGTGATTAAAATATGCATTCGACTTTGATGAACAACTTAATTTGAACAAGAGCGCTCTTAGAAAGTAAAAAAAGCAATGCCAGCATCGGTATTTGGTATATAAATTATTATGACAGAGTTACTGGACAAAACGACATAGAAACAGACAGTAAATAAACTGCTGTGAATGTAAATACCTTTTAGAATTATTGTATAGTAATGTACCTTGCCAACAAACCAGTTGCTTTCGAAAACACATGTACATTTTATTTAACTTCACAACTCTACAGTCACGGGGCAAAAATTCATATTAGTTCGTATTGTTTGTGAAACTGACTTATTCAAGCTGGACTTATTGATCGTTTTTTCTTCGATGTGACATTCTAATGATGTTGAACATACTGGAACGCGTTGGCTGACAGATGAGTATTTACCATAATTATGTAAGTGCTAAACAGAACGATTTCGGACATCCAAGTGGTTGTACAAAATACTACAATTCTTTGTCAGTTTAATAACATCGACTCTTTTCAGGTTCTTACCCGAAAAGCACTAAGTCATAGCTGCGTTCTAAAACAATAGTTCTGTGCACATTCGTAATAAAGCGCACTTTTCAAGCACGCTTTTCTGAGCTGGAGGAAACAGTCATCACATTTCCAGTAGGTTGACAGTACAAACAGTCGGTAGCACTGTTTAGTATTCTTTTGTCCTCTGGCACGGAGAGGAAGCGCGGCGTTGCGTAGGCGGCAGAGTGGGGGCGGGGGGCTGGTAGCGGACACTGGGAGAAGGAAAGAATAAGTAATGGAGGTCCAGCTGTGGCTGCTGCCGGACGATCGCGGCCTTTCTTCCTCATGCATCTTTCACGCTACGGAAGCTGCCAATGATGGCAAAACTCGCCCCAGATTCGATGCTGACAGAGCATTAGGCCTGCCGACTTGCAGAACACACACGAAGCCGCTAAGAAATTTTAATGACAAATCCAATATTAGAAAAAGAACAAAGAAATATAGATGCATTACTAACTTCAATATAGTAATACACAAGTCATACCTGAAGGGGAAAGAAGAATTCACTTCAATTAATGACATCCAATAGAATGTAAATATAGAAGTTAAAAAGAGTGAAGGTTGGGATTGAAAACCCTGTCTAATTCGTCTTACTTACAGATGGACTAAAGGTTCGTACAGGACAAGAAAGTGGAAGGAAAACGTCTAAAACGATTTCAGTGGAAGAATTCCACACATTTTCCCTTATCAATCTAGAAAAAGGAAGGAAAGCCTAAATCAGGAGGGCTGTTTGAAGCCCCTCTTTCTGCATGCAAGCCTAGAGACTCAGTCATTGTGCTTCTTCGCTCGATGTGTGGGATACAGAAAATTCGTTACAGAAATTATAACTTTTCCGAAAACTGTCGAAACAATCGAACTGTTTCAAATCCAGAAAATTAACAAATACACAGAGTAGGTTAAGTACAGTGCTACTATATATGAGCCATTCGTTTTCAAAGTTCTATATTTTCCAAATTAACCGTAAATTCACCACCTTTTCATTCTACCCACCAATTGCCGATTCGAGTGCAGTACCTTGACAGAATGGCAACAAAGCAAGAAATAAGTGTTTGTGTTTCGGAATATATGAGACCTTCCATTTATATGGAAAGGTTACTCGCCTCAACGTGAGAATGTGGGGCACTGAAAATCCTTGTGAAATTGTTGCATATAAACGAGATTCGCCGATGGTTAATGTTTTCTGCGTTGTGTCACAGACGAAGTTGCATGGGCTGTTACTCTTCTGTGAGCAGACTGTGAGGGGTACCTCTTAGCTTGATTTCTTGCAGTTGTGGTTGTTTCCGTAGCTGACTGCTGATTTCGAAAATTTCATCCTCCAACAAGATGGGACAGCCCTCGTTGCATTGATGTTCACCATTACCTGAACGACGAACTTCCGCATTGCTGGATTCGGCTTCGGCTTAAGGGTGAAGACGATGTGGCTCTGATTCCTAAGCCCCCCAGGTCACCTGACTTAACGCCTTGTGACTTCCCTCTGGGGGTGATTAAGAGCCGTATTTACGTACGCCCACTGCCAAAAAGACTGTGACAGCTCAGAGAACGAAGCAGTGCCGCTGCAATAACCATTGACATGACAAAGAGAGACATTAGTAGGACATTTGAGCGCAAAAGACGAACTCGGCGAGTTTACGTTACTATTAATAAATCAGTCATATTCGTACATGTAGCAGTTTGGAAAATATTAGAGCTATGAAAATGAATGAATCGTTTATAGGGGCGTTGTATAATATGTATGGAAAGCTGGTTGTAGGTAAGTGTAATTTCATGCAACTGAAGATGCTCAGTAGAGAAGGAAGGCCGCAATAAACGACGAGTTTAGATGAAATCTACTACGATTATAAGGAAGAGGTGTACACTCATCTTTCAACTGTTTGTCATGGATTAATGCAGCTCTCCCACATCAACGGAAGAAGATTCAGGTGGTTCCAGTTTTTTTATACGTGCCGCCGGGCAGATACACAAAATTTCGTTTCTGTGGAACTGATGTCACTGCGCCGTAGAATTATGGAACACATTTTGTACCTTTCTTGGATATCTATCCTGGTGGCTGCAAAACTTCTCGGTAGGAGTCAACACAGATTTACATGTATCGATTAAGTGAAACTCGTCTTGCGCTGTTCATTCACGAGATCTGGAAGGCAGCATATCCTTC
Source organism: Schistocerca piceifrons (assembly GCF_021461385.2). Lineage (NCBI taxonomy): Eukaryota > Metazoa > Arthropoda > Insecta > Orthoptera > Acrididae > Schistocerca > Schistocerca piceifrons. The sequence continues at coordinate 567,234,937 of NC_060149.1, forward strand.
AAGACTACCAGAAAGTCTTCGATAAGGTCCAACACCGTTGCTTAGGAGTAAATTACTTGTTTACCGAATATCAGAGCGTATACACTATGGGATTGAAAATTTTGTAGTCAGCATTACGTAAGTCGTTTACAACGAGAAGATATCATAACTCAGAGAAGTATAATAGCCGGCCGAAGTGGCCGTGCGGTTAAAGGCGCTGCAGTCTGGAACCGCAAGACCGCTACGGTCGCAGGTTCGAATCCTGCCTCGGGCATGGATGTTTGTGATGTCCTTAGGTTAGTTAGGTTTGACTAGTTCTAAGTTCTAGGGGACTAATGACCTCAGCAGTTGAGTCCCATAGTGCTCAGAGCCATTTGAACCATTGAAGTATAATAGAGCTGTTTATCATGCACCAAATCTTTAAAAAACCTGAGATATGGCATACTTAGCTCTTTTTCCGAAGACAATGCAGTTGCGAACAAGGATACCAAGTCATTAGAGAAATGCGACGAATTGCAGGAAGATTTTAACATGATCTGCGCTTGGTTCGAAGACTGACAGCTGACACTCAACTTATATTTAAAGGAATTGAGGAGAAACCGATAAAAACAGCCAAATAGTTGTTCTACCATATTAGACGTCAATTTCTGGAATCAGCGTCTCAAAGTAGTTGTCCTGAGTGAGCTCGTATCGAACGACTACGTACGCTATCTGATCAAAAGTATCCTGACACAACTATGTAATGTGGAATTGACCAATAGATGTCACGAGCGACAGACCCACCAGTATAAAAGGAGAAGGGCAGTGCTGTCGTGTCAGTCAAAAGGCGGTGACAGCAGAATGAGCAAGTGAGGAGAGCTCAGTCACTTCGAAAGTTGTCTATCGTTGGGTGTCACCTGAGTAAAAAATTCCTCAGGGACGTATCAACTCTTCGAAACCTGCCGTAGTCGGAAGTTAATGATGTGATTAATAAGTCGGAATGTGAAGTAACAACCACAGCTAAACCGAGAACACGCAGAGTTGTGTGCAGACGGACAAGGACTATTGAACATTGTGGTGGGTGGTTGTAAAATATCGCATGAAATGAGCGGAAGAAATCACTCGTGAACTCCAAAGTGCGAGCAATAGTCCCGCTAGCAGACTGACTTTCTGCAGGGAGTTAAAAAATGAAGTACAGTGTAGCAGCTCCTCACAAACCACACATCTGAAGTAAATACTAAGCAATGCTTGAGATAGTGTAAAGAGCGACGCCACTCGACAGTGAATGACTGCAAACGAGTGATTTGGAATCGTAAATCACACTGTACTCTGTGGGAAGGGTTTGGGTTTCGCGAATGCCTAGAAACGTTACCTGCCATTATGCGTAGTGCTAAACGTGAAGCACGGTGGGGATGAGTAGGCTGTCAGTCACAGTTGAAGCCTATAACACATATGATGCCATGTTACACATCTGGTTTCAGATTACCCCCTTGGAATAATTATATCGGAGATCACCACCTCTCGTTCCCCTCCTCCGTTGAATCACGAGGAATTGATGAAAGACACCCCATTGAATCAGAGAATCACAGGGAATTGAGCAAGATCACCTAGGGGAATCATTACAATCCTTAGGTAGCCATGTCGTTTGACATAAAACGTCTGTAAATCCCTCTCAGCCAATGGGAGCACAATCGAGTGGCAGAATACCCCTACCCTTCCTCTTGACCAGTGAGGATCAAGGAACTCCTCCTCCACCTCCCTTCCCCCCCCCCCCCCCCCCCCACACACACACACAAGAGCATCGTTTATAACTGGGACCTTGGAAGGGTGGAGTCCACTCTTGATCAGTACAGCATAGGATCAGTATGTGTCTATTTGTTAATAACAGCCGGCCGTTGTGGCCGTGCGGTTCTAGGCGCTTCAGTTTGGAACCGCGTGACCGCTACGGTCGCAGGTTCGAATTCTGCCTCGGGCATGGATGTGTGTGATGTCCTTAGGTTAGTTAGGTTTAAGTAGTTCTAAGTTCTAGGGGACTGATGACCACAAATGTTAAGTCCCATAGCGCTCAGAGCCATTTTTTTGTTAATAACAAATTACTTTAAGTTATATCTCTTGAGTTCTAGGCTGTCTACTTAATAATAATAAATTAATATTACAACATATAGATACAAAATGGAATTCGCTACGCTTTCAGCTACTGAGATTCAACTACTTTTCCAGGCTATACAAATATCCACATTCCACACACGGAGACCCTTATAAAAGGAGACTTCTTAGGAGTTTTGGCAGGACAGCGAATAGGAAAGCATAATATAATCTCGCGCAAAACTTTACTAACTCTTTCATTTAGATTTACACACAGAAAACATCTCTTACCTCATTTTTATTTTGTATATCTTTAATAATAACTAAATTAATTTTTAACTTATAATTTGAATCTACATGTGAATCAGTCATTTCCTACTCCAGCCAGTAATCTGTCAAAGGCAAAGAAGCAGTCTTCGCGATTTCTAGTACATATATAATTTTCTTCCTTTAAACTATCTATTTTAAGGCTTTAACAGTTATCTCTTTTCCTTCCTGCAATTCTTCTATGCGGCAGCATTCAGGGGTTTTACTCTTGCCACTGATCTCTTGTATAACATTATTGTTAAAGCCCTCAGCATCTTCCTGGGTGCACGTTGACAAATCTTCTGCTTCACTTTTTGTGGAATTTACAGTTTACAGTTTTTGCAAATGCGTGTCAATTAAATGTTGCTATTCCATTAGTTCTAAACACAGCTAATAACTGTCTTATTGGTAAGTGCACAACATCCAGGATTTAACAGTTAGTTAACATATAACTATCTTTCTAAGCAGATCTAAATGAGAATGGATACTAGTATGAGGCCTTGCACTGTCATGTAGAAAAGTTCCTTAGCACCTTCGTGGCGACGAACACAATGAAGTCGTTTCTTCAGTTTCCTGAGGGTAGCACAATACACTTTATAAGTGATTGCTGCACCATGAAGGAGGACATTAAACAGAACAACCCCTTCAGAGTCCCGCAAGACGGTCGTCTGAATTTTATCCACTGAGGCTGCAGCTTTGAAATTTTTCTTCTGAGGACAGGGGGTACGTCGCCACTCCATAGACTGCCGTTTTGTTTCCGGTTCGAAATGAAGAATCCACGTTTCATCGTTTGTGACAAAAAATTGTCGCGATGGTCATCGTAACGCGCAAGTAATTCCGTGCAGATGGTTCTAGTTGCTCTTTATAGTCTTCTATTAGACGACGAGGAATCCAACGGGCACACACCTTTGGGCACCCCAAATGGTGGACGATTGTGTCATCGAGCGATGGAGTGCAATGGTTAGCCCACTGGCGCCGCATTACAGAGGACGACGCTTCAAACCCACATCCGACCATCCTGATTTAGACCTGAGCAGACACTTCTGACTCAATTCTCAGTGAGAGGTAAATTGAACCAGAAGTGTCTGCTCAGGTCATGTTTCGCCACATTTTGGGTAAGTGCATGTGAAGTGAACCAGTGAACAAAAATTGTGTGAAAAACTGTGTGGAAACAGTACACTGAATAGCCATTGATCGAGACACCAACTAGACACGCAACAGGACGAAAACAATTTTGCAGATTACATGCTGTAAAAAAAAAAAAAAAAAAAAAAAAAAAAGAGACAAAGAGCTCAAAAGCCGGTGTATAATAATGCAGTTCATTTAGCGATGTAATTTTAAGAAATAAAAATTTTACCCAGAGGAGATGAAACATAGGTGTTCAAACATGCTGAGTACATACAAAAATAAACGATTTGTGTTTGCAAAGGCTGATTTTCACAACAACCCAAGTAACGAAATCGTCTAGGTTCTGCAGCAGGAACTGCAAACCAGAGCGTTCGTCTTGTCTTCCTCCCTAATAGCTGACGGATGTTATTGACACTTCCCACTACCACAGGACGTAACTGGACGTAACGCAGGTGGATCCGCTCCGTAAAATATCCCGGGTGTTACTCCAGGTCGCATCGTGTTGCGTCGACGTCATGATGCTCTCAGCCAATTACAACGCAGCATGGGCCCGATTTATTTATTATTACCAGTGAGTGTGACATCATACTGTATGCGTTATAAACGAACACGTAGGTAGAAGTAATGACATCACTTCCTGTTAATGACGTCATAGCGAATTCTATAACTAAAGGTAATCTATGTATAAGAAATAGCACACCGCGATAGATAGACCTCCTGCCAAGTGATCGCTACATCACTAGAGTGTGTGAAGTCATTGCAAAACCTCTGCGGGTAACCTATTTTCAACCAAAGATGCTGATGTATACGAAATACCATGCCACGACAGATAAACCACCTGACAGGTCACCACCATGTTACTAGATTTTCATCAAAGTAAAATTCAAATGCTTCTGTCCAAATGTGCTGTGTGTAAAGGTACTGTGTGTGTGTGTGTGTGTGTGTGTGTGTGTGTGCGTGCCCGCGCGTGTACCATAGCGCAACAAAATACGCGCCTAGAGCGGGAGAGAGAGCTGACCAATATCTGCAAACACCGCAACCACAGTATGTCACCTGCAGGACAGCCCACCACTCTAGCACTACGTGTGGAGTGTAGCCGCGACCGCGAACACTGATACTTGGGTTATGGTCATGAATACACTGTCAACAAACCAGCAGCGACCGAGAAAGTTGCACAATGTATGAGCAATCGTCTCCGGCCGGCTGATGGTGCAAAATACACTTTTACGAAAATCAAGCATTCAGGGAGGGAGTGTACCACCTAGGCAAACCAGACTTAACTCGTTAACATTCTCACGCTAGCCAGAAGAAACATGTGGATACCTTCGCGGATAAACAGTGCAACAATTTAAGCACCAAGAAATGCCCCCCCCCCCACCCACCCTCCCATTTTTCTCTCTATGATGATGAGGAACAACATTCTCCTCTTCACCCAGCCATCATGCTTTTCGAAGTTGGGCGTGGGAGAACTCACTGACTAGACAGTATTTCGAATTTGTACCCATGGCCGGAAATGTACCGTTTCCGTGTTACAGCCGTTTGAAACCATGCTTGCTAGGTAGGTATGCAACATGGTAGTCATAGTGGACGGTGCTTACGTCGGATCAGCTGATGTCATTTAACGTCTGTCCTGTCTCTCTGACTTGGTTCGAGTCTCATTCCCGTGTCTTCGAGCGCTGAGCAACATGGGTGAGTACACGTTTGCAGAACATACCGACACGATCCTTTTGTATGGCGAAGCTCACGGTAAAGGAAGAGCTGCTCGTCGCTTTTATTAAGCTCGTTACCCACAACATCCGACTTCATCGCATACAGTTTTCGCCACAATCACGCGACGGCTAAGAGAAAGGGGTACTTTCACCGTCAGTAGGCGTGATTGTGTTGCTCCAAGGAGACGCCTAATAAATGAAACGTAAAAATGGTCGCGTTACCAATATGTTTTCAAACTCTTGTAGCACAGAAACGTTAATTTATCGGAGATGAGTTCCCTTTTAAAATATTATCTACTCAGTCCGCACTACAAGTCCTGGACGTCTGTAAGGGGAATTTTAGGGCACCCTGTATACTCCTCACCACATACAGATGAGACTAAGCAATGGCAACAGTGCAGTAAAATTAAACTTTTCCTACATACAACATCAACGACTCACAGAGGTAACAAAAGAAAGAAAAATGCTACCTTAGAGAAGAGTTGAGTTCGTGTATCGTCCGCCAGTAAACCGATTCACCAAAGGCTTAGTTGCAATTAACCTTCCACCATGTGCTTTCAGATTGCCACCAGCGCACACACTGTGACTGCCGGAGAAAAGTCGGCTGCACATACCTGATACCAGTAGAAATACCACCATACTTATGACAAAACGCTGCATTTGTCAGTTTGCGCTATCGAGTGAGGGGCCATGGCGCCGACGCCGAGATTGCGATCCTTCAGCCAGACCTGGTAACAGTATCCAGATCGCGACGATCCATCACCTCTCTGTATATACGATCGCCAGTCCCGGGGTCCACAGCCTCGAAGTGCGGATATTGGTTGATAACAACCACGGAAAAACGGCATACAGAAAATGATAACGGGGGGAGGGGGGGGGGGGAGGGCGGGTCACCGATCTATGTGTCAGTCGAGTTAACGGAGTTCCTCCCAACCACCGCACGCAAATCTCCATTGAATTGTCCACAAGCTGCTCTGCTGTGCAGTCATAAGAGAAAAGCAATATAAGCAGTACCCATGTGCCAGCCATGGCATTTTGTTATCTCAACAAGGTGCCTGATAAAACTACCATCGTGTCACATGGCGAGATCGCGAAGCAGGCAGTTGATACTATGTGAATAAAAAGGCAAAAAAATAAATTTTATTACATGTCTTTAATCTGCTGGATTTGCCGATACGATCTTATTAACAAGAATGCAATTTTTAATAGCAAAAACACACTTTACTCTAATTCTTAACAATAATATCACCAAGAATAAAGTATTACACATTAAGATTTTGGGACGAATCGACGTTTCCCCTTCTTCAGAGATATCGGCAGAGTTTCGACTATTCTCCGTCTATGACTAATGACTGATGGAGGTGGATAAATCAGCCAATATCGGAGACAAGTTAAGATTCTATTGCTGTCAAGAGGAAAAGCCAGTAGAGAGAACATTACGAACTGTTTTTTATCGTTCTCTTTGGAGCTGCTAAATGCGACATCTCATTTGGAAAAGACGTTTGTAATCCTCGCATGCGTTATTTTTCCATTATGGAACTCTGCTTGTGGAAATCTGTTTAGGGAACATAAGTTAAAGATAGGGTGTAGGATCACACCTATTAAACCATCCTGGCATGGATCTCAGACACATGAGCATATCCAGTTTTATAATCATGCTGGCCACACTTTTTAGCAGTACATCTTTTGTTGCTGTAACACACGTGACTGAGAAAACGACTTTCCCAAAAAATCAATAATGTAATGATACGAGCAAGTTCACTGAAAACGCCAGTATCACATTACCTCAAATCTGACAACGCTCTTTTCGCAAAAATGTTGTTGAGAAGTGACATGCATATTTTACATAATATAAGAGAAATTATGGATCGATAGACGTGTTCCTCTGCAGTAACGTTTTATTGTGAAGGTCATAAGGTAACGTACTGTGTGTGTGTGTGTGTGTGTGTGTGTGTGTGTGTGTGTGTGTGTGTGTGCCGGCCGCGGTGGTCTAGCGGTTCTAGGCGCTCAGTCCGGAACCGCGCGACTGCTACGGTCGCAGGTTCGAATCCTGCCTCGGGTATGGATGTGTGTGATGTCCTTAGGTTAGTTAGGTTTAAGTAGTTCTAAGTTCTAGGGGACTGATGACCACAGATGTTAAGTCCCATAGTGCTCAGAGCCATTTGAACCATTTTTTGTGTGTGTTTGTATGTGTGTGTTATGCAGAGAGATGTCGTATTAGCGTGATCCTCTTATAAGAGACCTACAATTTGGACAAACATTTAAAAACACAACGAACCTGTGTCTGATATAAGGGGCGTTCAAAAAGAAACGAGCTGGATGCATAATTACAGAAACCATTACCTGCATGTTAGAAGTATTGACCCTGGCTGTTGAGACACTTGTCCCACTGTGACACAAGGCGGTGAATGGCTGTCTCATAAAATTCCCGGGACTGCGATGTTAACCAGTTCCGCATGTACAGCCGGACTTCGTTGTCCGAGGGGAATCGTTTGACCCTCAGAGTCTTTTTAAGGGGACCAAAAACGGCCCCCTTCTGATTCACTTCCTGCTGCACGGGACAACAGTGAATGCCCAGCGTTACTCGCAACCCTTGACCACCATTCGCCCAGCGCGATCAAATCAAAACGACCAGGCAATCTCACCCGTGGGGCCGGCCCGGGTGGCCGAGCGATTCTAGGCGCTTCAGTCTGGAACAGCGCGACAGCTACGGTTGCAGGTTCGAATCCTGCCTCGGGCATGGATGTGTGTGATGTCCTTAGGTTAGCTAGGTTTAAGTAGTTCTAAGTTCTAGGGGACTGATGACCTCAGAAGTTAAGTCCCATAGTGCTTAGAGCCATTTTTTGTGTGAACCATTTAATTATTGGCTATGTAGTGACTTCTCCAAGTTCTTCATTGCAAGACATGGTGCCAAGGCTAAGCTCCCTTTTCTCCTAAATGTGAACTATCATTTAGTGTAAAGAGGATTGTTGTTGTTGTGGTCTGTCCAGCGACTGGTTTGATGCAGCTCTCCATGCTACTCTATCCTGTACAAGCTTCTTCATCTCCAAGTAACTACTGCATCCTACATCCTTCTGAATCTGCTTAGTGTAGTCATCTCTTGGTCTCCATCTACGATTTTTACCCTCCACGCTGCCCTCCAGTACTACATTGGTGATCCCTTGATGCCTCAGAACATGTCCTACCAACCGACCCTCTCTTCTGGTCAAGTCGTGCCACAAATTCCTCTGCTGCTCAATTCTGTTCAGCACCTTCTCATTAGTTACATGATTTATCCATCTAATCTGCAGCAGGATTACTGGAAAAAATCGGCAAGAAAGCAAGGGAAACCATTTCGCGGTAATAAAAATTTCCTCTGGCTATACCACGTTAAGTGGAATAAGCCCACTTTGATTTGGATGTACTAATGGAAGAATTGCTTTTTGTTGACGGCTATTACGGTCTGGGTTTTGACATGACGCAATATTTGGCGGGAAGTTTTGATAATATGGAGATGTGCGTCTATCAAACCACGACTTGTACATGGAAGGAGACTGCCAGCGAAAGAGATATGTCATGATGGACAACGGTAAGACAGTAGGAGTAGACAGTATAACGTGAATGACCACCAGCTGTAGAGTAGCGATATAGAATAATTTTTAGGTACTGGTAACCACCTTATAGAAATTAGAATGCGTCCGGACACACGACTACGAGAAACTTTTACGTCTTTCTTGGCTAAGGAGCATGGTTTAACGAGGCTGGAGTCTACAATATACAAGTATAGAATGTATCGTGTGTTTGACCCTGTGCTAGAGTTCTTAATGTAGTAAACTCTAAACAATACGTACAGCGTGCTCCACTTCTTTCTGCTCCAGTCACTGCCAAGTGGTGTCAGATAACAAGTAACTTACAGAACAGTAGCTGTGTGGTGTTTAACAACATTCTGCAGTTTTTCTACTGGGGTAATGAGAATAGCCGAAAACTGACTTGTGTACCAGTATATCTTCCTCGCATACAAGGCCGAAAAAAGCATATAAATTATGTTTCGTCTGCATACAGTTTTAATTAGCTACCCCGAATTCGAATTAGTATTCACAAACGATGTTATTCCGCAAGTCCTAAGAAAAAGAGTAAATGTATCGCACCGACTTAAGTCATTCTCCACTAAAGGAATTATGCCTTTAAGTGCAGTTAATGTGCTGTGTGTGAGGAAAAGAAATAGGAAATGGAAGAGGTCGAAGTCCAAACTAGAAAATGGAGGATATGGCGAAGACAACTGTCACAAATGGAGCACAGAAACTTCGATAGGAAAAAGAAGCTACTGCAAATGTACAAGCAAGGTTTGCGTATTGTCTTAAGCACAGTGTATGGCCTGGCTGCGACTGGGGAATATAAACAGAAATTACACTAAACAGCTCTGGAAATTGGTCACTTGTTGAAGTATTGGTTGAAATCAGTGGAACTGAAGACATTTACTACGTTAAAGGATACACGGAGAAAAATCTTATAAACCACCATTCCCATTTGGATCTACTTAGAAAGAATGGCTATACCCTGTCTAACTGTGGCGTCCTGGATGTTGTGCACCTATCAATAAAACAGTCATTAGCTGAGCTTAAAACTAATGTAATAACAACATCTAATGGACACTCAGTTGTAAAAATTGTAAACTTTGGGTTCTATACAGGTACTCCAGAAGAATGCAGAGCAGATGACTTGCCAGCGTACACCCAGAAAGATGTGGAAGGTTTTAACACTGGTGTTATGCAAGAGATAAGGCGCCAGAATAAAATCGTCGAATGCTCTCGTCTAGAAGAATTGCAGGGAGGAAGAGATAATTGTTAAAACCATAAAACGAATATTTTACAGGAAGGAAATTATATGTATACCAAAATTCGAGACGATTCCTTTGTCATATTGCTGCTCAAAAAGGTAGTGGCTGAGTCAGATGTAGATTTAAACTATTAATTAAAAATTAAGTTACTTGTTATTAAAACCACACTAAATAAAAATAAGGAAGGAGCTGTTTTCTGTGTGCTTAATATATACAAAGGTTAATAAAGTTATTGTACGAGACTATACTATGCTTTCTTACTCGCTGCCCTGCCAAAAGTACTAAAAATTCTCCTGTTATAACGGTGTACGTTTGTGGAATGTGGGTAATTGTATGACCCTGAAAAGTAGTTGAAACTAGGTAGCTGTTCGTATATATTGTGTGCAGGCGTCTGCACACTTCGTGTACTTGTAAGAACATTGTATATGTACAATGACGGATGTAAACACTGCGTCATCATGGAGTTGTGCGACATAAACGAAAATTTATAGGTGTGTTTCTGCGTGTCAAATATGTCTATACAAATTTCACGCCAGACGCATATGAGGACATGAATCAAGTTTGCGTTAAATTCATGTTGTACCGGTCGTAAGCGTTGGTTACCTTTGAGATTGAGGGTGGTGATGTTAGTCGAAGATGCCTGTAAGGTGACAAGGAATCCATTATCAGGCCATCACTGAGTTTGAACTATGTCGTGTTACAGGGCTACGAAATGCTGGACGTTCTTTCTGCGATACTGTAGAAAGACTTGCCAGGAATGTAGCCACTGTAGATGATTACTGGCAGCGGTGGTCATGAGAGTGTATGGTCGCAAGAAGACCGAGCCCCGGATAGCCACGTGGCACTACCGAGAGGGACCATTGTGTTCGGCGTATGGCTCTGGCGCATGGTACTATGCTGATGGGATCAATCAGCCATGTGGGGTAGCCGTGCGGTCTAGGGCGTCTTATCACGGTTCGCGTGGCTCCCTACGTCGGAGGTTCGAGTCCTTCCTCGGGCATGGGTGTGTGTGTTGTCCTTAGCGTAAGTTAATTTAAGTGAGATTAAGTAGTGCGTAAGCCTAGGAACCGATGACCTCAGCAGTTTGGTCCCTTAGTCGTTACCACAAATTTCCAAAAATCAATCAGAAAGAAAGTAAAAATAATGTATAAAATAGTAACAAGCGTACGTACAAGTTAAGTGGGAAACGTGGCATGTAAGTTCCTCTCCTCTATACTAACTGTAGTGTAAATAAAATTCTCGCTTCCCACGCCCGGGTTCCCGGGTTCGATTCCCGGCGGGGTCAGGGATTTTCTCTGCCTCGTGATGGCTGGGTGTTGTGTGCTGTCCTTAGGTTAGTTAGGTTTAAGTATTTCTAAGTTCTAGGGGACTTATGACCACAGCAGTTGAGTCCCATAGTGCTCAGAGCCATTTGAACCATTTTTTTGTAAATAAATGTATTTGATAGTCCTAAGTCATAAGAAAAAGATACGTTTGGATATAAGACGAATGTGTATATACACTCCTGGAAATGGAAAAAAGAACACATTGACACCGGTGTGTCAGACCCACCATACTTGCTCCGGACACTGCGAGAGGGCTGTACAAGCAATGATCACACGCACGGCACAGCGGACACACCAGGAACCGCGGTGTTGGCCGTCGAATGGCGCTAGCTGCGCAGCATTTGTGCACCGCCGCCGTCAGTGTCAGCCAGTTTGCCGTGGCATACGGAGCTCCATCGCAGTCTTTAACACTGGTAGCATGCCGCGACAGCGTGGACGTGAACCGTATGTGCAGTTGACGGACTTTGAGCGATGGCGTATAGTGGGCATGCGGGAGGCCGGGTGGACGTACCGCCGAATTGCTCAACACGTGGGGCGTGAGGTCTCCACAGTACATCGATGTTGTCGCCAGTGGTCGGCGGAAGGTGCACGTGCCCGTCGACCTGGGACCGGACCGCAGCGACGCACGGATGCACGCCAAGACCGTAGGATCCTACGCAGTGCCGTAGGGGACCGCACCGCCACTTCCCAGCAAATTAGGGACACTGTTGCTCCTGGGGTATCGGCGAGGACCATTCGCAACCGTCTCCATGAAGCTGGGCTACGGTCCCGCACACCGTTAGGCCGTCTTCCGCTCACGCCCCAACATCGTGCAGCCCGCCTCCAGTGGTGTCGCGACAGGCGTGAATGGAGGGACGAATGGAGACGTGTCGTCTTCAGCGATGAGAGTCGCTTCTGCCTTGGTGCCAATGATGGTCGTATGCGTGTTTGGCGCCGTGCAGGTGAGCGCCACAATCAGGACTGCATACGACCGAGGCACACAGGGCCAACACCTGGCATCATGGTGTGGGGAGCGATCTCCTACACTGGCCGTACACCACTGGTGATCGTCGAGGGGCCATTGAATAGTGCACGGTACATCCAAACCGTCATCGAACCCATGGTTCTACCATTCCTAGACCGGCAAGGGAACTTGCTGATCCAACAGGACAATGCACGTCCGCATGTATCCCGTGCCACCCAACGTGCTCTAGAAGGTGTAAGTCAACTACCCTGGCCAGCAAGATCTCCGGATCTGTCCCCCATCGAGCATGTTTGGGACTCGATGAAGCGTCGTCTCACGCGGTCTGCACGTCCAGCACGAACGCTGTTCCAACTGAGGCGCCAGGTGGAAATGGCATGGCAAGCCGTTCCACAGGACTACATCCAGCATCTCTACGATCGTCTCCATGGGAGAATAGCAGCCTGCATTGCTGCGAAAGGTGGATATACACTGTACTAGTGCCGACATTGTGCATGCTCTGTTGCCTGTGTCTATGTGCCTGTGGTTCTGTCAGTGTGATCATGTGATGTATCTCAAAATGGTTCAAATGGCTCTGAGCACTATGGGACTCAACTGCTGAGGTCATTAGTCCCCTAGAACTTAGAACTAGTTAAACCTAACTAACCTAAGGACATCACAAACATCCATGCCCGAGGCAGGATTCGAACCTGCGACCGTAGCGGTCTTGCGGTTCCAGACTGCAGCGCCTTTAACCGCACGGCCACTTCGGCCGGCCGTGATGTATCTGACCCCAGGAATGTGTCAATAAAGTTTCCCCTTCCTGGGACAATGAATTCACGGTGTTCTTATTTCAATTTCCAGGAGTGTATGTAAAAAACAAAATACGTTTGTAAATATTTCAAAACATTGCAAAAAAATTAACTATGGAAATAGTGTACATAACGAAATGTGCACTTTAAAAAAAACGCCCTGTGTGATATGTCGTCAGAAACTAACAGCTAGTTAATAAAAGATAAATGCTTAATACATAATAAAAATTTATTTTAAAAAACCTGTACCGCCAAAAGAGAAAGTGTTAACAAGAAACCATGAAGTTAATTTCTTATATCATTGTTATTATTTCCTCAACCTGCCACTACAGAATTAAGACCTGAATTCTACTCCACAATGCTCAGAACACAAATAAAGAGGCCTAAACAGCTGGGCTTGTTATAAAGGATAATAACGGGGGGGGGGGTTTAGGAGGGAGAGTTAGAATCTTATTTGTCCATTAGTTTTCGCCATATTATTGGGCCGTCATTGGCTGAGAATGGTAGGGAGCGGTTTTCTACGAGTTTTATATAGCATGACCACTATTAGGTCAACTTCCATAAGGTGTGTGGGTTGGATCACATGACTGGTATCGAATTACATAATGACCTTGAATATATCTTGTACAATTGCTTAACATGTGTGAAAGGTTCCCTTGGGTGACCTTGATCAATTCCTGGTAGTTTCCCAGAGGGAGGGCAAAGTGGGGGCACCAAAGATATCAAATGTGCAATCTGACACTAGATGTGATAAGATCGCTATCTCGCCCAGAATCAACAGTGCAGTTCTACTGCTTATCAGTTATGGTGTTATCGTATCACAAGCCTGTATTGATAATATGACTGCAGACTACCAAGATCCTATTACTTTTCTCACAGCCTTTCGAGATAGTGTGCTAACCGGAAGTGATGCGTCGCCCGATATTCATTTGTGCTAGAAGCTGCCCTGCTAGGCTGCTGATTTGATGATGTGGTAATGGGATGTTTTCCGTAGTTGGGTTGTGATCCCCTTATTGCGCTTAAGAAAACGCTGAATGTGGAAAGATATCAACGCATTTTATAGGTTTGTGTACCGCTTACAGCAGAAGAAGAATCCAGACCCAATGATTGTTTACATCAGCAAGACAATGTATCATGTTTTGAAATAACATCCGTGCGATAAAGATTCGTGGACAGTAATATTCCTGGAATGGACCGATATGATACCAACCTGAAACCGATGGAACCCCTTTGCGATGAGTTGTAGGGTCAATTACGTTCCATGCCTCCACAGACCTTCAGACACATCAATGAAACTGCACCCAGCAGAGTTCAAGCCATCATAAAGGCTAAGGCTGGAGACACCCCATATTAATGTTAATAGGTGTCAGGATACTTTTGATCAGATTGTGTCGACTTTATCTTCAGAAAGACAGATACAAATGGGGGAATATCGGAATGATATCAAAAAAGTGCAGTTGTCAGCCAATCGGATCAGCCACAAAAGGCGTCGTTCGATCGATTCTTGAGTATTTAGAGCATTTTTCGCCCGTCTGTTACCCTACAGAGTTGGGTAAACGGAAGAAGTATAGAAGATGCAATGAGGACCTATGACCACAGCGGTTTTTATGAGGTGTGAGAGCCTCACAGAAATGCCTAATCCAATATGTTACGTTACAACAGACATGAGAGTCCCCACGCCAGCACAAGTCGAGGAACAAATTACTTCCAGCAGGTTACATCTCGAGTAATTATTAGTTGAGACAAATTAGAGACACTCGGGCTATAAATTGGGCATCGACAGTTGCCGTTTCAACAATCGTTTCCCAACTGGAACAAGAACTCTCTGTCACATACTGTTTGTTCGATTGCTGAATAGACATAAATGTAAATGCTTTTGGGAGTGAACATCTGCATCTACATATATTCCGCATGAAGACTGTGATAGCCAACAAATACTACGTGGCGGGGGGCACTTTTCGTGCTGCTGTCGTGTCCCTCCTTTCTGTTCCAGTCGCAAATGATCCACGGGATGAATGATTGTTGCTAAGACTCCGTGTGAGATTAAATCTCATTATTTTTATCTTCATGTCACTCGTCGATGTATTCGCAGAAAGAAGCACTATAGTGACTACAGTTTCTAGGAGTATACGATCCTGAAAGTATAATAGTAAACTACACCATGAGGCACAACTCGTTCCTTGTAGCGTCTGTCACTGAGGTTCGGGTGAGCAACTGCGTGGCGCTTTCGCGCTTATTAAATCAACCACCGACGAAAACGCTGCTCTTCTTTGGATCTTCTCTATTTCGTCTATCATTGCCAGCTGGCACAGGCCCTGGGCAGAGGAGTCATACTTATGCATAGGTCGAAAGAAGGTTTCGTAAGCTACCGCCTACAGTTCTGACGATTCTTAAAACGAATTTCAGTCCGGTATCTACCTTCCAACGATCAGTACTACGTATGTGTACGTGCCACTTTAAACCGCTTCGTACGCTTATTCTCAGATATTTAATTGATTTTATTGTGTTGCGCACGTCTATCATGCCCAATGCGTTACATTTGTTTATGTTAAAGGTCAACTGCCAGTCCATGTACCAAGCATCTATCAGCTGCAAACTATCCTTCATTTCGCTACAGTTCTCTAGCTTTGTGAGTTCTCTGAATATAACAGCATCATCCGCGAACCACACCATGAATCTTCTAACGTCATACGCTAGATCGTTTATATATATTGTGAAAATTAATGCTCCTCCAGCACCCCTTTGAGATACTTCTGTAGTTACTTATAAGTCTGAAAATTTCTCTCCGTTAAGAATCCGTGTTTTGTTTTCTAGGAACTGTTCAGTACAATCACAAAACTGGTCTGATATTCAGTACGCCAGTGTTTTATTCATCAGACAAAAGCGCGGGACTACAGCGAACATCTGTGAATTAAGAAACACGGCATCCATTTTGGCGCCGGTAGCTAATGCCTTTTGGGAGTCCTTGACGAACAGAGGAAGATTCCTAGTTGATTCTTACAGAGAAGTTTTTCCGTCTCCGGGAATAGGTCAATACGCGAGCACGTAGCTTGTTCCAAAATTCCACAACATATTGACGTCAGCGATAAAAGCCTATAGTTTTGTGCGTCTGCTTGAAGATTCTTTTTGAAAAGAAGGATCGTTCTTACTACATCCTACGATACACTGCTGACATGAGAGGAGCGCGTTGTTACGCATATCCAATTAATGATCGTCCACATATCCGTCAGGCCCAGTCGCAGTCGCCTTTTCTTTGTCGAGCGATTTTAGCAGACGTTGTATTCCACGGTCACTTACTTCAGTATCTGTTATTGTCACATTCGTGCGACGACTGAAAGCAGGAAGCACAGTACGGTCGTCCTCAGTGAAAGGATTTTAGAAGAAGGAATTTGGTATATCGGTTTCCTGTCTGTCATCCTTTGTTTCGATGCCATTATAGCCACAGACTGTCTGGGCAGACGGCTTTAATATGTTGACTGATTTAGCATCAGACCATCTGACTAAAACTTCTTAGGATTTTCTGTCAGACTCTTACTTTCGAAATTGTTATACGCTTTAAGCGTGGCTCTCCTTATACTAATTTTAGCGTTGTTTGTCTAGGAGGCCGTGGCTACGTTGAGACCTGTGGTGAAACGCTTTGCTTCCAGTAGAGTTTTCTGAGGCGGCTGTCGAAGGTCGCAATTGTGCTAGGCACATACGTACATAAGGCGTATGTTAGAATGTCCCTGAAAGCTGTCCATTTATTCTCACAGTTTTCAGTCTCCGGTATAAAACCTATATGGCATGATTATATACCGCAGTTTTCAGTGATACAAAAGATAATGGAACAATCTCGTATAACTATAGAAAAATTCGTTCAGAAGTAAAGTGTAAGAGCTACCTCAATTGAAGTTTATTTTAAAAAAAATTAATTTCGTTTGTCTGTGGTTACAAGTGGTGGTATGGTATCTGTCATTATAGCTAACAATATGTGCCAAACATGTTCTGCACCGAGCGAGGTGGCGCAGTGGTTAGCACACTGGACTCGCATTCGGGAGGACGACGGTTCCATCCCGTCTCCGGCCATCCTGATTTAGGTTTTCCGTGATTTCCCTAAATCGTTTCAGGCAAATGCCGTGATGGTTCCTTTGAAAGGGCACGGCCGATTTCCTTCCCAATCCTTCCCTAACCCGAGCTTGCGCTCCGTCTCTAATGACCTCGTTGTCGACGGGACATTAAACACTAACCACCACCACCACCATGTTCTGCATGATGGGATTATTCATTGTGCATACGTACCAAAGTCTGATATCTAGAGTTTGAAACAATATCTTGAGGGAAAAGATTATTGTTTAACTACCCATCGACAACGAAGTCATTTGAAACGGAGTACAAGCTCGAATTACGGAAGAATGGTGAATGAAATCGACTCCGTCCTTTTCAAAGGCTCCAAAAACCGTCATTCGCCGCAATCGACTTTCGGAAACAACTAACATCGTGAATTTGGATGGCTGGACGGTGATTTAAATCACTATGTCCCGAAATACGAGTCCAGTATTTGACCACACGCCATATCCCTCTGCAAATTCTTTGACATTTTCGACCTCTCTATTTTGTTACTTAAGATGCTGAACTAGGAATAGGGGTGTTGGCTAAGAATATCTATATTAGTATGTTCAGTTTTGTGAGCAGTGACTGATTTTCCTCAAAGATTATAAAATGGAGGGATATTTGAGTTGAACAAGTCGCTGGTATCAAGGTTATTAATGTGCAACGGGATAAACCACAGCAATGCTTACAACCTTAGACAGAGAATCAGAACACAGGCAGTGGCAGCCGCCAGTCGTCGTTCTGGTTGTACCGCACCCTCAGCAGCAGCAGAGCGCTTCCATGACTCCGTTTCCGCGTGTCAACGCCCTTGGGGTGGACCGGGCTGCAGTAAGCTTCTAAGAGTTGACAGACTACTAGGTGACAATAGCCGGACCTCAGTCATCAGCTTGTGTTGTACACATTTCTGCGTGACACATAAACACGGCGCCGTCTGTAAAGTCAGCCCAGAGTAGCTGCATGTATACACCTTCGGACCAGCACCTTTTCGTTCTACTGCTGGGCAGCAATATGGCGTCCAGTTTGCGCTGGTCAGCGCTGTACTGATGACGCTGGCGCCACTAACGTCGCCAGGCCTCGAACCTCTGTCTGCCGTCTGAAGAACCAGGCGTTTGGGCAGCACAACGCTCTAGCGCCCTCACGGAACTACGACGCAGAGAAGCAGCCATCTCTGTCTCTGCCGAGGTACCAACGGAGGACTTCTTCGCCCCGTACCATTGCGGGACGAGATGCAGCCTGGCATATTCACAAGTGCCGTTCTCTGCCCGGCTGACCACATCAGAGGCCGGTGGTAACGCGAGACTTCTCCGACACAGCAGCAACCATAGCGGTAGCGCACGCTGAGTGCTGTCACCTACGAGTTCATACCAGAATTGGGCGGACTGGTAGTCGTAGCGATGGTGTATTGGCTGACCTCTTTTGCCACCGACGCTAGTAGCATCAGTCTAATGTACGTAACGAACAGCAATGAAGAGAGATTTCTATCTACAAATTGCCTTCTTCCGCCATACCTGCATCCACCTTCGGCAAAAAATCGCCGTCCACACGCAGCCTTCCCAGAAACTCTTGGTGTCAGAAATGCTGCGGAAGACGAAGATGGACGACAACTAAGAAACAACAGCCAAATCCACAGTTCTGCAGCAGGGACGTCCTTTGAAGCAGTATGAGTAAGTGCTGATTTTAGTGTTTCTGTTTCTGGCGCATGTGGTTCTTTCTGATCCTTTCTTCTTCCTTATTATTTTGGGTACACCGTACATTCCTGTTGGCAGTTAGTAGGCAATAGGGCTAAACAGTCAGCTCAGGATGCGATTCAGCGTGCTACAGATCAAGCAGGTCAACTATAGGCAGGATTAAGACAACTAAGGAACGAAAGTAGGGAATGGTCACATCCTAGTGCACTTACACTATGTGATCAAAAGTATCCGGACACCCACAAAAACACACGCTTTTCATATTACGTGCATTGTGCTGCCACCTTCTGCCAGGCACACCATATGATCGACCTCAGTAGTCATTAGACATCGTGAGAGAGCAGAATTGGGCGCTCCGCGGAACTCACGGACTTCGAACGTGGTCAGGTGATTGGGTGTCACTTGTGTCATACGTCTGTACGCGATATTTCCACACTGCTAATCACCCCTAGGTCCATTGTTTCCGAAGTGAGAGTGAAGTGGAAACGTGAAGATACTCGTACAACACAAAAGCGTACAGACCGACCTTGTCTGTTGACTGACAGAGTTGAAAAGCGTCGTAATGTGTAATAGGCAGACATCTATTCAGACCAGCACACAGGAATTCCGAACTTCATCAGGATTCACTGCAAGTACGTTGACAGTTGGGCGGGAGGTGAGAAAACTTAGATTTCATGGTCGAGCGGCTGCTCAAAAGCCACACATGACGCCGGTAAATGCCAAACGACGCCTCGCATGGTGTAAGAAGCGTAACATTGGACGATTGAACAGTGGCAAAACGTTGTGTGGTGTGACGAACCATGGTAGACGATGTGGCGATCCGATGGCAGGGTGTGGGTATGGCAAATTCCCGGTGAACGTCATCTACCAGCGTGTGTAAAATTCGGAGGCGGTGGTGTTATGGCGTGGTCGTGTTTTTCATGGAAGGGCTTGCACCCCTTGTTGTTTTGCGTGGCACTATCACAGCACAGGTCTACATTGATGTTTTAAGCTTCTTCTTGCTTCCCACTGTTGATGAGCAATTTGGGGGTGGCGATTGCATCTTTCAACACGATCGCGCACCTGTTCATAATGCACGGCCTGTGGCGGAGTGGTTACACGACGATAACATCCCTGTAATGGGCTGGCCTGAACAGAGTCCTGATCTGAATCCTATATAACACCTCTGGGATGTTTTAGAACGTCGAATTCGTGCTAGGCCTCACCGACCGAGATCAATACCTCTCCTTAGCGCAGCACTCTGTGAAGAATGGGCTGCCATACGCCAAGAAACCTTCCAGCACCTGATTGAACGTATTCCTGCGAGAGTGGAACCTGTCATGAAGGCTAAGGGTGGGCCAACACCATATTTAATTCCAGCATTACCGATGGAGGGCGCCACGAACTTGTAAGTTATTTTCAACCAGGTGTCAGAATACTTTCGATCACATAGTGTATCTATGATACCAACACCGCTTTGTAGGTCAATCCATTTTCCTGGATATCAAGTGAAGATTTTTTTTTTTAAGTTTTGATACTAACACTTCATTGTCCGGGAAATAAGGTGAAGATGTCTTTGTGTTTTCTGATATAGTTGCCAGGTTCAGGAATTGGAGTAATGAGCAATTATTGAGTGTAACTGAACTAAACTTAGTGGCAGACACTTGGGCGTATGCAACGCGTCACAACAAATTAATAGAAGCACATTTCTTCGATGACTTGATGAAGGAGTTAAAGAGATGTAAAGGACAGAAAATGTATCGAGATACTACCGTGAGCAGCTTAACACGGTATTTTAGAAACACAAGGAATTGGTAGAGTGTTTTGTGGTCTACATTTGCAAAATTAATATCAATATACACGAGTTCACTGGCGAAGCTAATATGGCGAAGTTACAAGAAGCCAAACAGAGATGGTTCGATGCATTTTTACGGTGTTTGCCGTCAAATACGTCGCATACGGTTCATATGAATGTACCAAAGACTCTGAATGAAGCAATGGAAACCGTGGCAACACTAGCTGAAGTCTATGTCGTCATCAAACCACAGGAACGTAAAGCGATATGTAATAAGGATATCAGATGTCTTAGATGCGGTCTTACAGATTATATTAAGCGTAACTGTAGTTAAAAACAGCGCTGGGCGCGGGAATGTACTGGGACATTCCGAAAGGGCCGGCTGTGGTGACCGAGCGGATCTAGGCGCTACAGTGTGGAACCGCGCGACCGCTACGGTAGCAGGTTCGATTCCTGCCTCGGGCATGGATGTGTGTGATGTCCTTAGGTTAGTTAGGTTTAAGTAGTTCTAAGTTCTAGGGGACTGATGACCTTAGAGGTTAAGTCCCATAGTCCTCAGAGCCATTTGAATCATTTGAACCATTCCGAAAGGAATAGTACGATCGAAAGTTCGCAGACGCAGGAAAGGTGGTAGGATCTCGATCACCATCGTTAGATGAGGCAGGGGTTGGTGTGTCCACTGTCCAAAGCTCCGTGTAAAGGTTGACACTTTTTCTGACCGGTTGGGGGAAGCTGTACAAGTTCTTATTATATGCGAGATCTCAAGTATACGTAGCACATAAGAATATACTGGGAAAAGTGAAATTAAATCCTCTACGCTAGAGCCCGAGTGCCGTTGTTGGGGGTCTTGTTGATTCACTCGGTTCAAAAGTTTACGATTCTGAGTGAGGGGGGGAGGAGGGGGGGAGGGGAGCGAAGTAACTCCAGCGTTAGTGTAGAGCTTCCCCTATGCTTGGTAGTGTCTATGATATGGCAGTGTCTATGGTATCATTCTCGATTTAGATTTCCTGCTTGCGCACTCTTCGCCAAAGTTGACCTAGAACGGTATATGATAGAACGGGATGGAACACCGTTTCATCTCAGTTTTACAGTCGGAAAACCAATACTGTCACAAGGATAATGCTTAGACCAGGGGGATGTCTGAACTACGTGCAAGGTCCGTTAAAGACAACTCACAGAGTATCATATCGGAAGGCAATGGAAAATTAATCTGGACTGAACCAAAGGCGGATCTGCTGGTTAACTTCTTGTGTATACTTTAAAGCCTATGCCTATGAATGAAGAACAAGATAAAGAAAAATGTTTTACACAATATAGTTTGTCCTACGTACAGGAAATTAATGAAAGCAGGGTTGTGCCTGTCAGAATTTGAAACTTTAATTCTGAAGAGGTAAGGCTATCATGCGGTGCTCTGATAACTTGGAAGCACTGAATGAGAATGAGTTGGATAGGAATTTCATTTGGATCTAGGCAACCCCTAGATACTTTTTTATTTTAAGGGCACTAATGAGTAAAGCATTTCATTTACAGGGAAAGGATAAACAGCACATACAGAGACTATTACTAGGAGACTCTGAGTTATATGACTCTCCTGAACAATTGTCTGCCATGCCATTAACGCTGCATCATATTCCGATTCAGATGAGTCGCCTGTCTAAAAGATATCGTTTAGAGTCGCAGATCAACATCTACATCTACAGACTGTTATGCATTCACACTCAAGAGCTTGGCAGAAGGTTCTCGAACCACCTTCAGATTATATCTCTACCGCTCCACTCTCTAAAAAGGCGTGGGAACACGGACACTTAAATCTTTCTCTACGAAAACTGATTTATCTTATTTTATTATGACCATCATTTCTCCCTATGTATGTTAGCGACATTAAAATACTTCAATATTCAGAAGAGACAGTTAGTGTTTGAAATTTCATGGTAAGGTCTCACTGCATCGGGAAAACGCCTTTGTGTTAATGATTGCATTCCGACGCCCTTGTCATATTCATGACACTCTCTCCCTTATTTCGCGATTATACAGAATGAGCTTCCCTACGTTGAACTTTTTGTGTCCTCTGCTAATCCTATCTGGTAAGGATCCCGTACAACATAGCAATACTCTAGCAGAGATTGAAAAAGCGTAGTGTACCCAGTCTCCTTAGTAGACCTGTTGCATCTTCTAAGCGAGCTGCCGATTAAACGTGACCATTGGTTCCCCTTCCCCAGAATTTGATCTATATGATCGTTTGAATTTAAAGTCGTGTCTAAGACATTTTGAAACTGGCTATGATCTTTTGATGACTTTACTAGACGGTAAATAACATCATCATCTGTAAAGAATCTAAGATGGTTGCTCAGATTGCCTCCTAAATCGATAGATTAAGAACAGCGGAGGGCCTTCCTTGAGAAACGCCGGGTACCACTTTTATTTTATTCAATGATTTTCCATTCGTTACTACCTTACTGGCCATTAAAATTGCTACACCAAGAAGAAATGCAGATGATAAACGGGTATTCATTGGGCAAATATATTATACTGGAACTGACATGTGATATAATTTTCACGCAATTTTGGTGCATAGATCCTGAGAAATCAGTACCCAGAACAACCACCTCTGGCCGTAATAACGGCCTTGATACACCCGGACATTGAGTCAAACTGAGCTTGGATGGCGTATAAAGGTACAGCTGCCCATGCAGCTTCAACACGATACCACAGTTCACCAAGAGTAGTAACTGGCGTATTGTGACGACCTAGTTGCTCGACCACCATTGACCAGACGTTTTCAGTTGGTGAGAGATCTGGAGAATGTTCTGACCAGGGTAGCAGTCGAACATTTTCTGAATCCAGAATGGCCCGTACACGACCTGCAATATGCGGTCGTGCATTATCTTGCTGAAATGTAGGGTTTCGCAGGGATCGAATGAAGGGTAGAGCGACGTGTCGTAACACATCTGAAATGTAACGACCACTGTTCACAGTGCCGTCAATGTGGACAAGAGGTGACCGAGACGTGTAACCAATGGCAGCCCATACCATCACGCCGGGTGATACGCCAGTATGGCGATGACGAATACACGTTTCCAATGTGCGTTCACCGCGATGTCGAAAAACACGGATGCGACCATCATGATGCTGTAAACAGAGCCTGGATTTATCCGAAAAAATGACGTTTTGTCATTCGTACACCCAGGTTCGTCGTTGAGTACACCATCGCAGGCGTTCCTGCCTGTGATGAAGCGTCAAGGGCAACGGCAGCCATGGTCTCCGAGCTCATAGTCCATGCTGCTGCAAACGTCAAATGTCTCTGAGCACTATGCGACTTAACTTCTGAGGTCATCAGTTGCCTAGAACTTAGAACTAATTAAACCTAACTAACCTAAAGACATCACACACATCCATGCCCGAGGCAGGATTCGAACCTGCGACCGTAGCGGTCGCTCGGCTGCAGACTGTAGCGCCTAGAACCGCACGGCCACTCCGGCCGGCCTGCAAACGTCGTCGAACTGTTCGTGCAGATGGTTGTTGTCATGCAAACGTCCCCATCTGTTGACTCAGGGATCGAGACGTGGCTGCACGATCCGTTACAGCCATGCGGATAAGATGCCTGTCATCTCGACTGCTAGTGATACGAGGCCGTTGGGACCCAGCACGGCATTCCGTATTACCCTCCTGAACCCACCGATTCCATATTCCGCTCACAGTCATTGGCTCTCGACCAACGCGAGCAGCAATGTGGCGATACGATAAACCGCAATCGCGATAGGCTACAATCCGACATTTATCAAAGTCGGAAACGCGATAGTACGCATTTCTCCTCCTTACACGAGGCATCACAACAACGTTTCACCAGGCAATGGCGGTCAACTGGTGCTTGTGTATGAGGAATCGGTTGGAAACTTTCCTCATGTCAGCACGTTGTAGGTGTCGCCACCGGCGCGAACCTTGTGTGAATGCTCTGAAAAGTTAATCATTTGCATATCACGGCATTTTATTCCCGTCGGCTAAATTTCGCGTTTGTAGCACTTCATCTTCGTGGTGTAGTAATTTTAATGGCCAGTAGTGTAGGTACTGTGTGATATCTCTGACAGGTAATCATGAATCCAGTCGCACAGCTAAAGCGATAATGCAAAATTTGATTGATAATGCTAAAATTTGATTGGACAACAACGTTTCACCAGGCAATGCCGGTCAACTGGTGCTTGTGTATGAGGAATCGGTTGGAAACTTTCCTCATGTCAGCACGTTGTAGGTGTCGCCACCGGCGCGAACCTTGTGTGAATGCTCTGAAAAGTTAATCATTTGCATATCACGGCATTTTCTTCCCGTCGGTTAAATTTCGCGTTTGTAGCACGTCATCTTCGTGGTGCAGTAATTTTAATGGCCAGTAGTGTAGGTACTGTGTGATTTCTCTGACAGGTAATCATGAATCCAGTCGCACAGCTAAAGCGATAATGCAAAATTTGATTGATAATGCTAAAATTTGATTGGACAACAACGTTTCACCAGGCAATGCCGGTCAACTGGTGCTTGTGTATGAGGAATCGGTTGGAAACTTTCCTCATGTCAGCACGTTGTAGGTGTCGCCACCGGCGCGAACCTTGTGTGAATGCTCTGAAAAGTTAATCATTTGCATATCACGGCATTTTCTTCCCGTCGGTTAAATTTCGCGTTTGTAGCACGTCATCTTCGTGGTGCAGTAATTTTAATGGCCAGTAGTGTAGGTACTGTGTGATTTCTCTGACAGGTAATCATGAATCCAGTCGCACAGCTAAAGCGATAATGCAAAATTTGATTGATAATTCTAAAATTTGATTGGAAGTCGCTGTGGAGTTACGGTCTCAAAAGCCTTCTGAAAATCTAAAAGTATGGAATCAATTGGAGATCCCTATTTGATAGCACTCATTACTGCATGTGAATAAAGAGCTAGTAGTACATCACAAGAAAGAGATTTTCTGAACCCATGTTGACTGTGTAGTCAACAGACCATTATCTTCGAGGTAATTCATAATGTTTAAACAAAGTGTATGTTCCAAAATCCTAAAGCAAATCGACGTTAATGATATGAGTCTGTAATTCATTGGATTACCCATATTTCCTTTGTTGGGTATTTATGTGAACTGTGAACTTGCCATTCTTTAGGTACAGACCATACAGCAAGTGGCAGTATATGAATGGTAAGTATGGGCGGAGGAGTATGCAGGCCCTGGACCAACAACGAGGTGTTGTTGTGCTACCCAGCCTGGATGTGGATTTTTGGTGGTTTTCCACATCCCAGTAGGTGAACACTGGGCTGGTTTCCAAATACATCTGAGAAAGAAGCTATATGAACATTTAGAACACTTCCTCACACATGCACATAGAATTAACGCTGTAAGCAGACAGATTGGGTAAAGTGCTTGTGTCATGGGGGTGGGGGTGGGGGGGTAGGGGAGGGGCGTGGGGTGAATAGCAGACTGATGACCTTCTCTATTTCGTCTCCGTTAAACTCTTACTCAACATCTACTCAGCAGCAGCTAAGTATGGGGCTACTGAATCAGTATACTCTTATTTTAACCTTACTGGTATGCTACTTGCACCTAAGGACTAATTTATTTAATGCTTTAAGCTGCTTCACGACGACGAAGTTAACTGGTTATAAGTTATTAATTGACCATAAGGTACTCATGTGGGCAGTTTTTCTCGATTAGAATTCTATAGTACTTACTTCATTTTTTTTTTTTGGTGAAGAAGTTTTGGAAAACTGTGTTTAATAACTCCACTTTAGTGGTGTTCCCGTTGGCAGTGTTACTGTTAGTATCGAGCTGTGAGGGTATATGTTTTGTCTTACTGCTGGTGTACTTTACGCATGATCAGATTCTCTCTGGATCTTCTGCCACATTTCGAGACAGAATTTCGTTGCGGATGATATTAAAACATCTCGCACCTAAGTCCGCGCCATGTTTCGAACTTCAGTAAAACATCGCCAATCTTAGGGATTCTGTTTTCTTTTAAATCTGGCATGCTTTTATCTCTGTTTTGGCAACAGTGTTCTGAACTGTCTTGTGTACCACGGGGGATCAGTACACTCTTTTATTAATTTATTCTGTATAAATCTGTCAGTATTCTCAGAAGCTGTCTCTTTGAGTTGATGCCATATCTGATCTATACTTACATAGTTACTTGGGAAGGAGTGGAGTCTGTATCTTGAGAAATCATCAAGCCCATTTTTATGTTTCTTTTGTTTTAAATAGATATATTTTTGGCTTATATATGGTGGATTTGAATGGTGTGGTGGTCAGTCTCGCTACAACGACCTTGTGGTCACTAATCGTGGTATCCATCATGATGCATTTTATATGCTCACAAATATTTGTTCTAAGAAGCCAAATTGAAAAACTGCAGGCAGATATGAATTCCTGTTTAGTTTTTTTTCTGCCATAAATTCTCTAATTTAGAGAAGAAAAACGATGGGGATTGCTGTGAAAACTACATTAATGGGCATGTACCACAGCGACTGGTAGTTCGGTGCCCTATATAAATACTCTTTCCTCTAATCGTTTTGAATGTTTTTGCCATTGTGAGAATACAAATGCAGTTGAGGTGAGACTGCGGAAACAGAAAATGTTGTTCAGAGCGGCGCTGTGTAGGAAGACCAGAGGGTCAGCCAAGGAATTCCTGGGACCGGGGCTGCCGAGGCGCCCGAGAAGCCCGCTATGCATTGTCTGGGTTTTCAACCACTGGCTGTATGAGGGTCGCCGAGGATGGAGGCACCACGAGAAGATGGTCGGGATTGTTTCCACATGTTTTGCAGAGCGGTTTGGGAGATAGCCGTCGGCCACTTTCGAAAACACGAGGCTCACAAAATAATGGTCTAGGCTAAAGAGCAGCATTTTCCTCATTTCAGAAGCCGTAAGAAGCGCGGTGCAACGAGACTGGAATGCTTGAATGTGACATCACGAGCACAGAGAGAGGGCACACGTTTCTTAGTAGTAGGGGAGCGCTGTATGACTTGGCCGGCATCTGAAGACGACGCACTGTATTTGGTGTGACTCTGTTCTGGAGGGAAACCTCACTGTTGGACATCAGTGGCTTTATATATTTTCTATTGGCAAAGGACGCTGCTCGGCGGAAAAAAGAGCGCAGGCCAGGGAAGAAAGAGAGTCATATTTGAGATTCAGTCACCGACCATAGGTGTGAGCGGTGTGCGGACATTTGCCACGCCGGACATTTGCCACGCCGGACATTTGATACGATTTTACCTGATCCAAGGTTTGGGTCCCTTGTCTCCCCCTCCTCCTCCTCATCACTGTCGCGCAGTAAAGGTACTTACTGAGCCTTTCCGCTGGTTTACTTAAGATAGGACCAGAATCTCTTTGGATTTTCCGCCACATTTCTAAAGAGACTTTCGATGTAGAAACTATTAAATGCATCTCGCATTGAAATCCTCACCAAATTTGGAGCCTCAGCAAAACTTCACCGATCTTGGAGATTTTGCGTTCGTCTAAATTATACGTGCCTTTTTCGGTGCTTCTGCAGCAGTTTTCTGTCGTGTTTTGTGTACCATGGAGGATCAGTTCCGTCTCTTATTAACTTATTTGGTATGAATCTCTCGAGTGCTGTTGATACTATTTCTTTGAACTGAAGCCACATATGGTCTTCACTTACATAGTTTGGAAGGATTGGAGATTGTCTCCTAGAAAGACGTCAAGCGAATTTTTAGCTGCTTTTATAAATAGATATATTTCGCGTTTAGTTTTGGTGACTTTCTTTGTTACGGAATTCAGCCTCGCTTGACTGTGTGTTCACTAATACCTGTGTCCGTCGTGATGCTCAGGATTATTTGTGGCTAAGAGTTCAAGTGTGTTTTCGTAACCATTTACAATTTGAATGTCATCGTGAACTAATGGTTCAAAACAATTTAAAAAAGAAAAGCATTTAGAACATTTATGGAACTTGTTTTGTATCTACAATAGGGTCTGAAAATGTATTTTTGTCAACATACGGAAGGTACATTGAAGTCACTGCCAACTATAATTCTATGAGTAGCGTACCTACTTGTGATGAGACTCAAGTTTTCTTTGAACTGTTCAGCAACTGTTTCATATGAGACCGGGGGTCGGTAAAAGGAGCCAGTTATTAATTTATTCCGGTTGTCGAATATAACCTCTGCCCATACTAAGTCACAGGAACTATCTGCTTCAATATCGCTTCTGAGCTGGAACACACATTACGTTATTTTTCCTTAAGTTGTGCTTCTTGTTTCTGTTGTAGTGCAGATCATTACAATTACGGCTTTTCCCTCCAGAACTTAGGATGCTTTCTCTGTGACCCTGTAAATACCAGAGCTAAACAATGTAGAACAAAAACGTACGTTACATGCATAGCGTTCTGTATTACTTCATTTCCTTATTTCTAACATTTCAAAACTGTACGTCGACTATACACGACATGTCAATCACAGATGTTCTTATCTCTATTTAGTGAACGTATTTTCAGTCATGTTTTGAACATTGTCCAGCTACACTTTATTAACTTATGTTTCGCCGCAAGGGATATCGGATTTTACAGAGTAAATTAATATGGAGCATGTCGTTCTTCTTTTCAAATATTCACATTCCCACTTCTTCTTTCCTTATTGTCTTTTGGGCATACAGTTTCAGTAATTAAAGTAGGCAGAAATGCAGTGATCAAAAAGAAATGATGAGCATACAATTCGCATTCTCTGTACAACGTTCCTTTCTTGTTGCTCCCCTTCCGATGGACTGTTTCTATCGCGATCAGTAAGCGTGAAAGGAAGCTACGTTACAGGCAGAGGGGTCTATATTTATACTTGGCAGAACTAATTACGTACTGACATAATCGTCGGTATTGCTTTCCCAAAAGTTATAAATATTTCGATTTCGGAAAAGAAGCTCTGTATCTGGCCAAGATGTCGAAGAAGAAGGTCCCTTACGTGCTGGTTGTATCGAGTAAGATGTGGAGACGGCGGTCTGAAAGCGGACAGAAGAAGTACGAGGAAGGCCGTCCCTTACCTGAGGGTTCGCTACTCAAGCTACCTGGCGAAGGGGCCAGTGTGGAAAATGTCCGGCGTGGCAAATGTCCGGCATTCGGTGTGAGCAGTCATAGGTTCGGGCCCAGACCAGGAGTCGGGGGTTGAGGTGCACAGCAGTGCAGCTGAGCGGAAGAGCAGTGAACACAGCTGTATGTGTCGTGATGTGCCCTGCCCTTGTTTCCTCAGCAGAGTCACATCCATGTCAGCGTAGCTCATCATGGCGTACGAGAACTCGTGGTGGGCATGGCTGGCGGCACTCACGAGGTGAGTCTATTTATCCCGCTCTTGAGGGATTCGATACGATTGCCAATCTAAGGTTAAGAGTACATGTGTTGTGTACATTATTTTCATTAGTAGTTACCAAGCTTCCCGTCTGTTTCTTGTAATAAAGGTCATAATTATTGTTTTATTGGAAAGCACTTGTGTATAAAACGAAAGATTGCTTTTGTTAAATACTTTTCTATCTCATTATTTATTATGCAGATCCCCCACTTCAGGATCTGCACCAAGGGCCTTATAAAAATAGCGCTACGCACTTAAATTTGCGTACATGTAATTAAAAAGGGCAGATCGTAAAGAAATGGCCTCCCCACAGTTATTTTTCTGGGCAGGAAACACAAAACAAGGACGAGGGATTTCGCGAAGTATGATTTTGCAATAATTTAGCGCTCTTGAACAAGCTGCTCAAAATAATTTCCGAAGGACAAGTTCTGACGATGTTTTATACCTAGCACCGGCTCTGAATATGATTTTTCGCGAACTTACCGAGGGAAAATTGAAGTCACCACCAACTATAGTTGTATGAGAGCGGTGTCTATTTAAGATGAGACTCAAGTTTTCTTTGAACTGTTCAGAAAATGAAACATCTCAGTTGGGGGGTCGGTAAAAGGAACCAATTATTAATTTTTCCGTTTGTCAAGTATAACTTCTACCCATACTAACTCATAGGAACTATCTGAGTCCTTTCGTATCAAATATGGACATCTGCCTCTAACACAGTCATTCAGAAGAGCCAATTCATTGTCTCATATATATGCTGCAAATATTTTTCAGAATGTTTTAGACCTAAATTAGCTTTACCCATGCAGAATCACTTTTAAAAACCTGCTATCTATATTACTTCACATTAAATGTTTCAGTTTTGTTGTTGAAAATCAGGATGTCCGTATTTGTTTGGGAATTTGTTGTTTGTCCGTTTTTCATTGGGAAATAGCAACAGAAGCCGTTTTGGGAACAAATAGGTTTAGAATATTTTATTCATACATAAAATTATCATACAGTTTGATAATTACTACTAAATTACAGTTACAAGAGCTAATAAGAAAATGTTATGCTTCAAATAAAATGCGTATGCTTAAGAATACAAATCAAGTGTAACTAAATTTCTTACTATGTTTTAATGAATAGGCATGAGTAATAATTCATAAAATGAAAATTAGTTTTACGTGCGGTATAAAAATATTCAAGAGGTGTCTCTATGAAAACAATTCTGAAAACTACTGACATTGAAAAAGTGGGTTTAATTTTTAACAACTAATTAACAGTTAACTGCCATTGCCACAGTCTCCACTTGGTCAGCAAATCCCGGATCAGTGAGGCACTCACACACATCAAATGTTCATCGCTACAAGGGGTCTTCTCTCTGCTGTTAAGAACTTCAGCTTTTCTACGTCTCGCCAAACTGTAACAAAATGCTTTTGAAGCAGTTTATTCACATCCTGCAGACTGTCTTCCGA
This sequence comes from Schistocerca piceifrons, assembly GCF_021461385.2. Taxonomy (NCBI): domain Eukaryota; kingdom Metazoa; phylum Arthropoda; class Insecta; order Orthoptera; family Acrididae; genus Schistocerca; species Schistocerca piceifrons. Next base: position 567,266,331 of record NC_060149.1, read on the forward strand.
CACAAATCTCATCAGGTTGTATGTCTTGGAAACATTTTCCTTTCATTGTCACTGGCTTTGCTGTACCAGTTTCCGTGTTTTATGCGAGTTCACCTTGAAAAGAATGTTTCCTTTTCTAGTTTTACAGAAATGGTTTTCATGCGGTGAGAGATCTTGAAATGTAACTGTGCAGCTGACATGACTGACTCTTGAGCTGCAAGTTTCCAATTTAATTGTTTAGAGTCCTGCCCGACCACCTTCACTTTCCCATTTTCAACACAGAAACTGTGTGGTATTTTGTAACATTTTAAATGTTTTTCATCTTTTTCAACTTTCTCTCAATCATTTCGAAAACACGATCGGCAGGCAAGAAGGAACGGTCAGTAACGGGGAGAACAAGCTCCGTTTGTATGATACCAGTCGGTGCATGATGACACAACTACTTTCCCCACATTTTAAGAACGTTAAGGTTTTGTTTTGGATGGTGCACCCATCAGCAACAACCGTACACTCTTATAATCTGACAGACTGAGACAATTCACCTTATTAAAAACAACCGATGCAACTTCGTTGGACGATTTCTTTCACTGATCTTCACTCTAAGCGTATACTATGACATTATCAGAGTTCAGCGAATCACTTGACACACCTTTCATGACAAACAAGTTGTACCAATACATCTGTCTACTACAGTACGCTGTTTGGTCATTAAGTTATGGAAGAATAAGGTTCTTTTGACAGTCATAAGAAATCAAGAAACAATCGTCGTCCCTACTTCTAAAGTGTTGAAAATAACTGTTTACTTGTTTTATATGAATTATTTTCTCAGTCTCCAGTTCTCTCTTCCTATCGTTGTCTTTCTTAGCCTCCTCTATTTTGACACCAAGTAGCAAGCAACTGCTACATTCATCTACAGAAGGTGTGGAAAATCCTTTGTTGAATATACTGCTAGAAGTTCTGTAAAAGAAAGACTTCTTAACCTGTACGTCTGGCCACCCTTCTGAAACTTTCTCTTATTGTAGGCTTTGAAAAGTTTTCCAATATTTAGATCAGATGAAAGATAGATGTTAGCACTCTTTCCCCTACTATAATGACTTCCTCAGCCTTTCTGACTTTCGGTAAATGATTTCACAGCTTCTCACTTTCCTCCATACTTTTTTCTTCGTGAACTCCTCTACGAGTTTCAACAGGCACTTGAGCATGAGTAATTTTGAAACTTCTAAACACATTTACTACTTTATGCTTAGAAATTTTGAGGAATTTTAGAAAAGTACCTCGACAGACGTATGTGTAGTTGCAAGCTCGGTTTCCAATGGTGTACTCGTACGTAAAGCCCTTAGTTTTCCGCATGCATCCTGTATTCTCCTTCTTAGGAACGTTAACTCTCGTACACTCTAGTATCAATACATTCTGCTTCCCTTTATCAGGAATTGCATAAAAGGAATCGTGAAACTCTTTAACGTCCGTCATAGTGAACAGCCTACACTGGAATCCCCTTCCATCGGCTGCATGTGGGACACGGAGGTTGACCATTAGCTTAATATTTGCAGACAGGACAAAAACGCATCACCAAGTGTGGTTTTAATGTAAATATACTAACCAAAAGTACTTTAATTATGTGCACTATATTGTAAGCTGTAGAGGAAGACAGTCGATAATAGTTTACCTTTGCTTCTTTTGGATAGTTCGTTTCCAATTTGCTAGGTCCGATGTGGAAATCCGTGCCTCTGATATTGAAGATTTCATTTTTGATTGATTGCGACCAAAACTTAATTGTTTGATCAGAATTTTTACACAGAAACAAGCTAGGAATATTTACTAGGTCCATACGCACCAAAAAAAGCGTAATACCAGCTACCATGACCGTTTTAGCCAGTCACGTGATGAAATTCAGATATATGATAGGTCTATAATAAATTGTCTGCTTTTGATTGAAACTGTACTGTCGTATGTCCACCTTTTGCTTGAACTACTGCTGTTTAACATTCATTTATTTATATTTATGTCAGGATTTGATGCAAATAATTAGCACCTTACGATTCAGCATATACTTTTTATAACAATCAACTCATGGCTCAATTTCCATCACCTGATCACATGTCCGTCTTTTATATGGACGGAGTCATCTACTTCCATTTCACTGAAAGATAAACTACTTCTAATAGCAACAATGATACTGCCATCACCTGAATTTAATGTATCCTTCCTGAACACTGTCTGGTCTTTGTAAAAGAACTGAACTTACCTTCAGCTTTAGCCAGCTTTCGGTGCCTATAACGGTTTGAGTTTCAGTAAATTCTATTAGCACTTATAGTTCTCTTTCTTTTCCAACACAGATATGACAATTTACAACAATACTAACTGTTGCTATGTCTACCCTCATCCTTTGAAACTGAAGCCATTTCTGCACTTTCTCAAAACCCCATAAACTAGAAAACCGCCCAATCCATTGGACACACGCCCCACAACACATGTAGCCACGTTATGAGCATCTCGAACACCTGACCTATTAAGTGGAACCCAAATCCCCAACACCCTACGGCGCAAGTCGATGGATCTACAGACTAACTAACTGTCTAAGTCTCTGACTCTGTCTTGGTTAAGACACAGCTTCTTCTTCAAAAGTTCGCAATCCGTCCTGTCGATGATACTACCCATGGTGAGTTCTGTCTTCATCTCACATGTAACCCTTTCAGTCGTTACCACTTCAGCTAGCTGCCGAAAACCAGAGAAAAATTCTTTTAACTACAAGTGACACACATTGTTAATATCGTCATCAGTCACCGTCTGCAGTTGGATTCACCCTATGTCCTTGATAGCTTCTTGCAGCACTCATTCCACATCTGGAATCACTCATCCTAGTCTGTACACTGAGTGTACACAGGATTTTTCCCTCCTTTGCAGCCATATCCCTAAGAGGCCCAATTTTGCACCTGACACTGGAGCTCCCAACTGCCAATAAACCCATCCTTTCTGAATTATCAGATCTTGCAGGTCGAGGTGCTTCCTCTGAAACAGGGTGAGTGACTCCATCAGATTCAGGAACTTTGTCAGACACAGATAATGTCCTAAGCCTGTTGGTCAGATGGATTGGGGAAGCCATTTAAACCGCCCTCCAAAAAATCTTTCATTGCCTGCTACACCTTGAAACAATCTCCGACTCGAGTTTGAATGAGGAATCATTCACAGAGTGGTCACAGGGTGGTCACAGCAATTAACCAATCAGCAGATGTACCCAGCATGCTTATGCCCAGCTCCCCATTGGCAAACAGACTCGAGTTGCATGAGTGAAGCAGCACTGTCTGGAGCTGACAGTGAAGGGTTACGAACTCAGCTTGAACAGAAATTTCAAAATGGCTTCATAGAAAAGAGTAATAGCCCCTGATCTGTTCCAGTCATTGTCCGAATGATGTCCTCAGATATCCATAAAGCATATAGGTTTTGTTGCGACCCCCATTATTTCAACCACAAAACAATTACAGACCCCTATACTATGTGTGGTACGACAGAAACGTTAGGAAATCTATGCCGATGTCATAATATTACAAATATCGACCTACAAAATGTGTACCATCAATTAATGGTAGCGCCCGAAAGCGTTCGAAACCAATATTTTCAGTTCTGTCTGGTCATTAGCAGAGGAACACACACACACACACACACACACACACACACACACACACACACACACACACACACACACAAAAAAACATCTTTCTGCAGCATAGGTTTACGAAGTCTACTTAGATAAATAAGATGATGAAGTAATTAACCTATAAATTATTTTGTTTGAATATACTCTAATTCCCATGATAAACCGTTTTATAAAAATACACAGTTTCCACTAATCTACTCATATTAACGTGTCTTTTTCGAAGCAAGGAACTGTACTCAGTATGGCCTGTGACTCAATATGGCCTAGTACGTTTGTCTTGGTAACTATGGCCGGCCGGAGTGGCCGAGCGGTTCTAGGCCTGGAACCGCGCGACCGCTACGGTCGCAGGTTCGAATCCTTCCTCGGGCATGGACTTGTGTGATGTCGCTAGGTTAGTTAGGTTAAATTATTCTAAGTTCCAATGGACTGATGACCTCAGAAGTTAAGTCCCATAGAGCTCAGAGCCATTTGAATGATTTTTTTGGTAACTATGACAGGAATCCGACATATGGCACCTCATGCACACTTGGTAAACTACGTTAAGTATCTCTGCTTCTCACAGAGAGCGTCGTGACTATCAGTCATTTCGCAGATGAGCTTTTGTTGTTTGCCATTCAGTTGTTATTATTTTGTACAGATAAGCTTAATGCGCTACTGATTCGTTACAATTTTTCTACTACTGTGATACTGTGTCAGTTACTTCATGCAGCTGTTCTGTTTGGCCGATTTTATTACAGAAATTATGAGTTTAGTCCTGTGTTAATAGACCCGACCATTTCTGCTACATATGTGATAAATGTTGTCAAAAAAAAGCAACTACGGAATATAAATCATTTTAAAAAACAAAGTTATCAGGCATATTTTGGAAAGCAACTTGGACAACAAGATAAATTTTGGGCCACACACAACGTCTGTAAAACTTGCGTGGAGTCAATTCGATATTGGAGTCACGGGGTACGAAAAGAGCTTCCGTTTGGAATACTGATGACATGGACAGAGCCAAGAAACGACCTCGATGATTGTTACTTTTATGCTGTGAATGTTAAAGAAATGAATCTGTACAAAAAACGCTCTGGGGTTTACCCGAACGTATTATCCTCTAAGCCACCAATTTTGCATAGTGACGATTTGCCAGTGTTGGTATTTACTTCCTTATCAGACGATTACCGTGAAGATGTCAAAATGTTGGACAGTCAGAGTAAAAGCAATAGTGTATGTGAATTCGAAGAACGCACTCCTACACTGCAAGGCTTCTCTCAGGGCGAGAGACTTTGAGACTTAAATTTATCAGCTGAGCTTCTTGCGTCAAGTCTCAAAGACAACATTACCTTCAGCCTGGCGTATCAACAACATCCTATCGAACTACAGATCTCAACATTCTTCCATATTTCAAAGAGAGGAATTATACCGTATGTTGTAGTGATATTTCTGGGCCTTTAAATGTAATGGGTCTTTCAGTATACCAACAAAAAGGCTGGAGACTTTTCCTAGACAGATCAAAAAAGTTTTAAATGTGTGTTACTGCATAAAGGAAATAAATTAGCTTCGATCCCGATAATTCATTCAACTACTTTTAAGGAAGAATATCGAAATGTTTCACTACTTTTAGAGACAATTTCATTTCATCAGCATCAAGAGGTATGTGTAGATTTAAATATGGTGAATTTTTTATTGGCTCTGCGAAGTGGGTAGGCTAAATATCCATTTTCTCTTTGCCTATGGGACAGTCGAGCCAAAAATGAACTTTGGAGCAGGAAAGACTGGCCGCCGAGAATGAACCGCACTGTAGGAAAAGATAACATCGTTCTTGAATCGTGCGTCACTCGGGAAAAAGTCTTTCTTCGGCCACTACATATTAAACTTGAGCTTATAAAACAGTTTGTTAATGCTTTAGATATAAATGGTGATTGCTGCAAATATATATGTCAGTAACTACCAGATGTTGTTGTTGTTGTCTTCCGTCCTGAGACTGGTTTGATGCAGCTCTCCATGCTACTCTATCCTGTGCAAGCTTCTTCATCTCCCAGTACTTACTGCAACCTACATCCTTCTGAATCTGCTTAGTGTATTCATCTCTTGGTCTCCCTCTATGATTCTGCCCTTCACGCTGCCCTTCAATGCTAAATTTGTGATCCCTTGATGCCTCAGAACATGTCCTACCAACTGGTCCCTTCTTCTTGTCAAGTTGTGCCACAGACTCCTCTTCTCCCCAATTCTATTCAATACCTCCTCATTAGTTATGTGATCTACCCATCTAATCTTCAGCATTCTTCTGTAGCACCACATTTCGAAAGCTTCTATTCTCTTCTTGTCTAAACTGTCCATGTTTCACTTCCATACATGGCTACACTCCATACAAATACTTTCAGAAACGACTTCCTGACAAATCTATACTCGACGTTAGCAAATTTCTCTTCTTCAGAAACGATTTCCTTGCCATTGCCAGTCTACATTTCAAATCCTCTCTACTTCGACCATCATCAGTTATTTTACTCCCTAAATAGCAAAACTCCTTTACTACTTTAAGTGTCTCATTTCCTAATCTAATTCCCTCAGCATCACCCGACTTAATTCGACTACATTCCATTATCCTCGTTTTGCTTTTGTTGATGTTCATCTTATATCCTCTTTCAAGACACTGTCCATTCCGTTCAACTGCTCTTCCAAGTCCTTTGCTGTCTCTGACAGAATTACAATGTCATCGGGGAACCTCAACGTTTTTATTTCTTCTCCATGGACTTTAATACCAATTCCGAATTTTTCTTTTGTTTCCTTTATTGCTCTGATTGTTGCCAGCATCATAGTTAAAGTACCAGGGAAGCAGGTTGCTAGCCTTACTTGCCCCGAGTCCCATTGAGTTTGGCCCCTAACGGTTGAGGGACTAACCGGTGGATTTGGTAGTCTTTGCCGTGTGAGCACAAAGGTGACCACGACTCAGAATATGCCCGAGATGCCCAGCCTTATTCCAAAGTAACTGGTATCCTGACTGTCGGGATCACTTACTTGGCCACTCATACGTTGCCCGTGGTTCATTAACTAGGACATGACTACAGGAACCCACACCATGAACCACTCCTTTTTTAAACATAAGAACATTCACCGGTATACTTGGGAAGGCAGGGGAACCAGATCTGTCATTGACTATATAATAACAGATCAGGAATTCAGGAAGGCTGTGAGGGACACACGTGTATTCAGGGGATTCTTTGATGACACTGATCATTATTTAATCTGCAGTGAAATTGGGATTGTGGGGCCGAAAGTGCAGGAGGTCAGGTCCATATGTAGGAGGATAAGAGTGAAGAAACTTCATGATAAGGAAATCAGGCACTAGTACATAACAGCGATCTCAGAAAGGTACCAGTTAGTTAAATGTAGCCAATTACAGTCATTGGAAAAGGAATGGACAAGGTACAGGCACACAGTACTAGAAGTGGCTAAAGAATGTCTTGGAACAGTAGTGTCTAAAAGTAGAACGAAGCAAACAGCTTGGTGGAATGACACAGTCAAGGCAGCCTGTAAAAGGAAAAAGAAGGCGTATCAAAAATGGCTACATACTAGAACTCAGGTAGACAGAGACAGTTATGTTGAAGAAAGAAACAAAGCCAAACAGATAATTGCAGCATCCAAGAAGAAATCTTGGGAAGACTTCGGAAACAGGTTGGAGACTATGGGCCAAGCTGCTGGAAAACCATGCTGGAGTGTAATTAGCAGTCTTCGAAAGGGAGGTAAGAAGGAAATGACAAGTATTTTGGACAGGTCAGGAAAACTGCTGGTGAATCCTGTGGATGCCTTGGGCTGATGGAGGGACTATTTTGAAGAGTTGCTCAATGTGGGTGAAAATACGACCAGTAATGTTTCAGATTTCGAGGTAGAATGGGATAGGAATGATGATGGAAATAGGTTCACATTTGAGGAAGTGGAGAAAATGGTCAATAGATTGCAGTGCAATAAAGCAGCTGGGGTGGATGAAATTAGGTCGGAACTCATCAAATACAGTGGAATATCAGGTCTTAAATGGCTACACAGGATAATTGGAATGGCCTGCGAGTCGGGACAGGTTCCATCAGACTGGACAAAAGCAGTAATCATACCAATCTTTAAACATGGAAACAGAAAAGATTGTAACAACTACAGAGGTATCTCTTTAATCAGCGTTGTGGGTAAAATCTTCTCAGGTATTGTTGAAAGGAAAGTGCGAGTATTAGTTGAGGACCAACTGGATGAAAATCAGTGTGGGTTTAGGCCTCTTAGAGTTTGTCAGGACCAGATATTTAGCTTGCGGCAAATAATGGAGAAGTGTTATGAGTGCAACGGGGAATTGTATCTATGCTTTATAGATCTAGAAAAGGCATATGACCGGATTCCTAGGAGGAAGTTATTGTCTGTTCTACGAAATTATGGAATAGGAGGCAAACTTTTACAAGCAATTAAAGGTCTTTACATGGATAGTCAGGCAGCAGTTAGAGTTGACGGTAAATTGAGTTCATGGTTCAGAGTAGTTTCAGGGGTAAGATAAGGCTGCAACCTGTCTCCACTGTTGTTCATACTATTTATGAATCATATGTTGAAAGCAACAGACTGGCTGGGTGAGATTAAGATATGTGAACACAAAATAAGCGGTCTTGCATATGCGGATGACTTAGTTGTGATGGCAGATTCGATTGAAAGTTTGCAGAGTAATATTTGAGAGCTAGATCAGAAATGTAAGAACTATGGTATGAAGATTAGCATCTCCAAAACGAAAGTAATGTCAGTGGGAAAGAAATATAAACGGATTGAGTGCCAAATAGGAGGAATAAAGTTAGAACAGGTGGACTTTTTCAAGTACTTAGGATGCATATTCTCACAGGATGGCAACATAGTGACAGAACTGGAAGCGAGGTGTAGCAAAGCTAATGCAGTGAGCGCTCTGCTACGATCTACTCTCTGCTGCAAGAAGGAAGTCAGTACCAAGACTAAGCTATCCGTGCACCGCTCAATCTTTCGACCAACTTTGTTGTATGGGAGCGAAAGCTGGGTGGATTCAGGTTACCTTATCAACAAGGTTGAGGTTACGGATATGAAAGTAGCTAGGATGATTGCAGCTACTAGTAGATGGGAACAATGGCAGGAGAGTGTCCACGATGAGGAAATCAAAGAAAAACTGGGAATGAACTCTATAGATGTAGCAGTCAGGGCGAACAGGCTTAGATGGTGGGGTCATGTTACACGCATGGGAGAAGCAAGATTACCCAAGAGACTCATGGGTTCAGCAGTAGAGGGTAGGAGGAGTCGAGGCAGACCAAGGAGAAGGTACCTGGATTCGGGTAACAATGATTTTGAAGTAATAGGTTTAACATCAGAAGAGGCACCAATGTTAACACTGAATAGGGGATCATGGAGAAATTTCATAAGGGGGCTATGCTCCAGACTGAACGCTGGAAGGCTTAATCAGTCTTAAATGATGATGATGATTTCCTTTACTGCTTGCTCAATATACAGATTGAATAACATCGGGGAGAGGCTACAACCGTGTCTCACTTCCTTCCAAACCGCTGCTTCCCATTCATGCCCCCCGACTCTTTAAACTGCCATCTGGTTTCTGTACAAATTGTAAATAGCCTTTCGCTCCATGTATTTTACCCCTGCCACCTTTAGAATTTGAAAGAGAGTATTCCAGTCAACATTGTCAAAAGCTTTCTCTAATTCTACATATGCTAGAAACGTAGGTTTGCCTTTCCTTAATCTATTTTCTAAGATAAGTCATAGGGTCAGTATTGCCTCACATGTTCCAACATTTCTGCGGAATCGAAACTGATCTTCGCCGAGATCGGCTTCTACCAATTTTTCCATTCGTCTGTAAAGAATTCGCGTTAGTATTTTGCAGCTGTGACTTATTAAACTGGTAGTTCGGTAATTTTCACATCTGTCAACACCTGCTTTCTTTGGGATTGGAATTATTATATTCTTCTTGAAGTCTGAGGGTATTTCGCCTGTATCATACATCTTGCTCACCAGATGGTAGAGTTTTGTCAGGACTGGCTCTCCCAAGGCCGTCAGTAGTTCTAATGGAATGTTGTCTACTCCCGGGGCCTTGTTTCGACTCAGGTCTTTCAGTGCTCTGTCAAACTCTTCACGCAGTATCGTATCTCCCATTTCATCTTCATCTACATCCTCTTCCATTTCCATGGTATTGTCCTCAAGTACATTGCCCTTGTATAGACACTCTATATACTCCTTCCAGCTTTCTGCTTTCCCTTCTTTGTTTAGAACTGGGTTTCCATCTGAGCTCTTGATATTCATACAAGTGGTTCTCTTTTCTCCAAAGGTCTCTTTAATTTTCGTGTAGGCAATATCTATCTTACCCCTAGTGAGATAAGCCTCTACTTCCTTACATTTGTCCTCTAGCCATGCCTGCTTAGCCATTTTGCACTTCCTGTCGATCTCATTTTTGAGACGTTTGTATTCCTTTTTGCCTGCTTCATTTACTGCGTTTATATATTTTCTCCTTTCATCAATTAAATTCAGTATCTCTTCTGTTACCCAAGGATTTCTACTAGCTCTCGTCTTTTTACCTACTTGATCCTCTGCTGCCTTCACTACTTCATCCATCAGAGTTTCCCATTCTTCTTCTACTGTATTTCTTTCCCCCATTCCTGTCAATTGTTCCCTTATGCTCTCCCTGATACTTTGTACAACCTCTGGTTTAGTCAGTTTATCCAGGACCCATCTCCTTAAATTCCCACCTTTTTGCAGTTTCTTCAGTTTTAATCTACAGTTCATAACCAAGAGATTGCGGTCAGAATCCACATCTGCCCCTCAAAATGTCTTACAGTTTAAAACCTGGTTCCTAAATCTCAGTCTTACCATTATATAATCCATCTTATACCTGCTAGTACCTCCAGGATCTTCCATGTATTCAAACTTTTTTATGATTCTTGAACCAAGTGTTAGCTATGATTAAGTTATGCTCTGTGCAAAATTCTACCAGATGGCTTCCTCTTTCATTTCTTTCCCCCAATCCATATTCACGCACTATGTTTCCTTCTCTCCCTTTTCCTACTCTCGAATTCCAGTCACCCATGACTATTAAATTTTCGTCTCCCTTCACTATCTGAATAATTTCTTATATCTCATCATACATTTCATCAATTTCTTCATCATCTACTGTAGTAGGCGTGGGCTTCGTGTCTATCTTGGCCACCATAATGCGTTCACTATGCTGTTTGTAGTAGCTTACCCACACTCCTATTTTTCTGTTCATTATTAAACCTACTCCTGCATTACCGTTTTTTGATTTTGTATTTATAACCCTGGATTCACCTTACCAAAAGTCTTGTTCCTCCTGCTACCGAACTTCACTAATTCCTACTTCATCTAACTTTAACCAATCCATTTCCCTTTTTAAATTTTCTAACCTACCTGCCCGATTAAGGGATCTGACATTCCACGCTCCGATCCGTAGAATGCCAGTTTTCTTTCTCCTGATAACGACGTCCTCTTGAGTAGTCCCCGACATGAGATTCGAATGGGGGACTATTTTACCCACGAGGACGCCATCATCATTTAACAATACAGTAAAGCTGCATGTCCTCGGGAAAAATTACGGCTGTAGTTTCCCCTTGCTTTCAGCCGTTAGCAGTAGCAGCACAGTCAGTCCGTTTTGGTTAGTGTTGCAACGCCAGATCAGTCAATCATCCAGACTGTTGCCCCTGCAACTACTGAAAAGGCTGCTGCCCCTCTTCAGGAACCACACGTTTGTCTGGCCTCTCAACAGATACCCCTCCGTTGTGGTTGCACCTACGGTACGGCCATCTGTATCGCTGAGGCACGCAAGCCTCCCCACCAACGGGAAGGTCCATAGTTCATGGGGGTAGGAACTACCAGATAACAGAATAGAAAGGTTAAAAGCAGGAATTTTTGATGGGCCACAGATGTGTACTGTTACAAAGAACGATGATTTCACAAATCACATGACTCAGCTTTAACTGGGAGCATGGATAACCTTTGCATCAGTTGTCAAAATTTTTTGGGGAATCCCTAAGCTGAAGAATATTCCGAAATAATAGACAAAATGCACAAGAATTTCCCAAAGGTATGAGGCAATATGAGTGTCAAATTGCATTTTTTGCACAGTAATTTAGATAAATTTTCTGACAACTTAGGTGACTACAGCGAAGATGAAGGGGAACAGTTCCACCAGAACGTCAGGATTATGGAAGAAAGACATCGAGGTCGTTGGGATCGCCGTATTCCATTCAAAACATTTTTCTTAATTCTTATTGATATGTTCTTGTTGGTGTGATAATTTTATTACTCTTTGTATCGTTTATAGCACTTTGTTATTTTGAAATCATCTAATAACTTAAAAATAAACATTTCAAAAATATTTTCCTCTTTTTTATAACTTAATTTCCAGTATAAATGGGTTGCCTTCATCTCAAAAAGTAGAGTCAATTCAACAAAGATATTGTTTTGAGACTCAACAGACCAAAATTACCTAAAATTGATTAATAAAATCCGTGTCATAGAATCAGTGTTACCCTGTGTTATCAATATCATCGCATGCCATGTGGACTGAAAAACACACCAACAAGTTGTGGCTCAGGAATCTTTCACAGTATCAGAATATGTCGAGTATTGTAGCTTCTGTAATCCACCTGTATAGGTATTTGTAGGTATTTGGAACAAGGAACAGATTTCATTGTTCTGATTATGGTATATGATGAAATGTGGTGTCACCACTTTAACCCTGCCTCAGAATGGATGGCCATGAGTGGCAGAATTCAGGCTCCTGTCATCCAAGAAAGCCTAAACTGTCCAAAGGACAGAAAAGTAATGCTTACTTTATTTTTTGATGATGAACGATCTCCACTTATCGACTGTCTGCCATTTGGAGCGAGAGTCAAGGCTGAGCAGTGTTACAAGTAGTTGCTGAGGCTGAAGCAGGCCAGCAAGGACAAGCACAGTGGCAGTCTCTCGAATGGGACAATGCTTCTCCAGGATAAAGATAGGTTATATGTGGCCAAGAAGACTCTCAAGCTCCTTCAAAAATTTTAATTTAATCTTCTAGAACGCTTTCCTTACAGCCCCAGTATCCTCCTATGTAACTTACATATCTTCAGCCCCTTAAAATAATCTGTGGCTAGGAAGTCTAGGACAACATAGAAAACTGAATACATCAGTGACCCAGGAGTTTCTACACTGTAGCCATTTACACCCCTCCTACGTGCTGAAGTCAGTGTATCAACGTCAGTGGCAATTATTTATAGATGCACTGTTAAATATGAACCGAAATTGTAATGTTGTTGGTATACTTTGTTTACATATGGCTGTAGACTCATTTTCATTTGAACACACCTTGTACATCAACTGGGTAAATCACATGGAAATGCAGACCATCTCAGTCACAAAATATGAACTCTTGAATGCGCTGATTTGGACATGGAAGGATGGAGAGAAGAACAAAGCAATGACCCTGACTGTCAGTGTGTCACTAAGCAACCACAACTCAACACAGAAGATGAAGTGCTGTACAAGAAAATAAGATGTGGATTATGGATAGTGGTATTAAAAAAACTACAAAATGAGGTATTGAGCCAGATGAATGATCAAGCCTTTCTTGGACACAATGTACAGAGAGCTATGGGACTCAGACTTGCACAGAATTACTGTGGGATGACATCCAGACGAGTTGTGGACCGTTCCATCAAAAACTGTCATCATTTTTCATCATTTTTCGCATTTCGTGTCCATGATAGCAATACCTAACCAGGAGGCAGAAACAGTGACACAAACGATACTTAATCAGTGGATACTTACGTTTGGAACAACTGAGACAGTGGTAATATACTAAGGAACGAATTTTATGTCACATTTAATATAGAAATTAGGCTGACTACGAAGCATTGAGAAACTCGGGACTAGTGCATTACACCAACAGGTGAATGAAGTGAAAGTGTCCATCATATAACTTTTGATTTGTCACTTTTAACAGTGATTCATCATACAACAGGGAGCCCTACTCTCTTATGTAGTAGCGGCAATTAATTAAAAAATCTATTAGAGTGCACAATTATTCCTGTACGAGTTTGTTTTTAGTCAGAAGATGCCATCTCTTTTTGAGTTGTGTAAACCCTCTCCAGAAAAGGTATATCATTAGTAAAAGAATTCTCAAAAGGTAAATATGTAGTGCCAAGTTAAAAACGCGAACAGTAAAGCTTTGGGACGAAAGTAGACCACCAGCAATAAAGAAGTAATATTACCAAAGTATCACACAATCGCTGCACACACATAGCCATCTCAGAACCCTCATTGTGAATGATAACTTGCGGAATTTCGGAAAAATGTCGTCGGTCTTAGCCAGTAGAAGGTACAATTGTTGCAGTCGCTGAAGTTATTCAGAGAATCAATAGGAAACTTCTTTCATTATTGCCAGGAAAGGAGGGTGTGGGAATATTAACCTTTCTACACCCAAGTTCAACGTCACGGTGTTAACGAACTATGCCCTCTCGATAATAGCTAGTACTCATTGGAACTTTATGCTTATGTCAATGTTAGCCAAGACTTATGACGATATAAAACGTCTAACTAGTTCTATCCCCTTAACATTAATTTCTGGTCGAAAGTCTAGTTCAAGTTTTAAGTACAGTATGGTGTGATAATTTACAAGAAATATTTCAACATAGTAGATACTGAGGGACACTTAATGCTGGTCATTTCGATACAAAGTAGTGTAAAGAAGTGAAAAAAGTTGAAACTGGTTGTCACAGATCGCTATATTAGGCTGTCCCAACAACTTACTGTTCAAACCCTTCAAAGAATATTTTATAGGACGGTTTTAATTTCTCTTATGCATTTTGTGTAGCTGACTAAGTGATAATGATCAGAAATATTGGGAATAAGTGATTCATCCACATCTATATTTCTAAAAGTCAATGGGATTTGTTTTCTTTTCCTGGTGTTGTACTTTGCTAGTTACTATTAATTAATATACAAAATTAGAGAGAGATTATAAATTTAATCTTACAAGAGGACCGCAAGGCAATCGGATTTTCTTAATTTTTTGTATTTCTGGTATGTGAAGTTCAGAAGTCAAATACACCTTTCCCAAAGCAGTTCGACGCAGCTCTCAAAAATTTGCAAGAAAGTCTACTTTGAAGTTTTCCGACTACGTTTAATATACCAAAATAACAAAGACGTTTTTCGTAAAACGATATGCCTATGTGGAAACTCGAGTGGCAGCTGTGACATCACGTGGGTGTGTGACAGTGGTCTCTCGTCCACCACTGCGGCTGTTGAGTGTTTAGTATCACACCACGTTCAAGATTTTATAGTTGCCGTAACAACTTTCCATAAGTAACATGCGGAAGTTAAACAGAACAGATTGCATCCAGTGTCTTTTCGGTCGGAACTCTTCATACCCCAATTTTTAGGCATTCACAAATAAATACTTGAGGAACTTAAGATTGCTCATGAAGATAATACCGGTTTTCAATTGAACTTCAATTGGAACTCTCTTTTTATGGGCTGAAAACTTACGAGTTATGTGGAAGTATAGTAACATCTGATGGCAGCATTCAAAAAATTTAAACATTTAGATGGTTCTGTTAGTAACTTACAATTCGTACATGTTGGTTGGCTATGGGATCCATAATGTATGCATATTCAATCTGCCTTTCGAATTTTCGAATGATGTTGTCTCACGATGGCTACGTCTATATAAAACTGTACTTAGCGTGAAAAATGAAAATTGGTAATTCACTTGTATGTAAAAAGTTGACAGGGGCGTCAGGAATGTTGTTATTGAGCTGAAGTAGCATACGTGCATTGAGCTCATACAATGGGCAGTCTCTTTTTCTTTTTTAGATGAAACGAACGCTTGCGGGCAAAATAAACTGAAAATGCAGGCTGGTTCAATTGCCTCTCGAAGCGAGCCTGCCAGTGCTCTAAAAAGTCCAAAAGCTACGCTGCCGCGCTCTACTGCAATATTTTGACTTAACACGGCCAGCGCCGCCGTTGACACGAACACCACTGCCGTCGCTCAGGAGCCCGAGCCCGCACCCACACACTCCCTCTTACCAAGGACCGTGCTCATGAATCGGAGGCAGATACGGTGACGTGGAAGAAGTGGTTAACACTCCATGCCATGCTAAAGGCACTCTCTATCCTGAAACGGATACATCTGCCACTCTTTCAAGCATCGATATTCCCGGCGAAACAAGCAGTGTAACTCCGATTGTGAGCAATGACAGTGCCGTCTATGCCGTCGCAGACGCCATTCGCTGTTCCAGACACGAAGCGTAATCTATAAAGCGACAAAACAAGAACATGAAATACAAAAGGAAGTGACATGTATGCAGCCTTCAGCATCTCATACTTCTTTATGCAGTTTTCACTATCGCTAATCACGCTGCTAACAGCCGGCCGAAGTGGCCGTGCGGTTAAAGGCGCTGCAGTCTGGAACCGCAAGACCGCTACGGTCGCAGGTTCGAATCCTGCCTCGGGCATGGATGTTTGTGATGTCCTTAGGTTAGTTAGGTTTAACTAGTTCTAAGTTCTAGGGGACTAATGACCACAGCAGTTGAGTCCCATAGTGCTCAGAGCCATTTGAACCATTTGAACCACGCTGCTAACATTCGTATGGAATCAGTCTTGTAGAAGACTTCAGGCAACTTCCTGCACTATGCCATCCCCCATAGAAGCATCCTTACCCTAGCGTGTGGGTTACAAGATGGGACATGCTCTGCAGCAGCGGCCAGAACTAAAAAGAACAACTGTGTTTTTAGACTTTTCGGAAGCGTTTGATTACGTAATCCATGAGTTCTTAACAGAAACGTTGAAGAGGATGGCCTATGGAAATCGCGTCAAATCGATCCTCGATGGAATGTTATCAAATGCTTCCCCTCGGATTTTAATCAGTGGTCGTCGTACAACATACTTTCGCATTGATCGATCTGTCCGCCAATAACGGCCGATGTCGATGGTTTTCCATGCCATTGAACCAATGCTATGTCTCACTGAAAAAAGAGTTAGAGGACAAGTGGTTAAGAAAAGATGTTGAAATGTGTGTGAAATCTTATGGGACTTAACTGCTAAGTTCGTCAGTCCCTAAGCTTACACACTACTTCACCTAAATTATCCTAAGGACAAGCACACACACCCATGCCCGAGGGAGGACTCGAACCTCCGCTGGGAACAGCTGCACAGTCAAGTGGTTAAGAACACGTGGATCTGCTGTACAGCATACACAGACGACATACCTGTTGTTGTGTCTTCGTAGGAAGACTTGACCTCCCTGAAAAACATAATTGAAATCTGCATGAAGTCGTCTGGCAATCAGATCAACAGCAGGAAAACGTCCATACTTCTCCTTAGTGGGGGGTGGGGGCAAAAGTCCTGAAATGACTGGGACGACCAACAGACCTCACTCTATTCTCTGGACATCTACTGGGAGGCAACACTTGGCCGTGTGTTACCACGAATTGGGCGGACATCCTGAACTGTATTATGGCCACTCTGAAACAGCACTCTGACAGACACGTAAGCCTCCCACAAAAGGTGCAGAAAATTCATGCAAGAATCATGGAAGACGGTTGTATTATGTGGAAGAGGCCTGGATACACTGGAAGGTTTCAGATAGATTATATAATGGCAAGACAGAAATTTAGGATCCAGGTTTTAAATTGTAAGACATTTCCAGGGGGAGACGTGGACTCTAACCACAATGTATTGGGTATGAACCGTACATTAAAACTGAAGAAACTGCTAAAAGGAGGGAATTCTGCAAGATAAGACGTGGACAAAATGAAAGAACCAGAGGATGTAGAGAATTCCAGAGAGAGCATTTGGGAACGACTGACAAGAACTGGGGAAAGAAATACAGCAGAAGAAGAATGCGTAGCTTTGAGAGTTGAAACAGTGAAGACAGAATAGGATGAAGTACGTAAAAACACGAGGTTGTTGAGGCTTTCGTGGCCACTTGTTGAAAAACTGCCTACTGGCTTCTATCTCGGGTTCTTCGGCCGACGTTCATCTAATGATTTTTCTGACGTTTCGCCAGCACTAGCGGCTGGCATTGTCAAAGCTTCACCTTACATTGCCGGTGGTGAACTGGAGCCGAGCTCGCGGGCGCAGACTATACGTACCTGTCGCGCCAACGTCCGAGGGCTTCTCCGTGGACCGAGCGAGGTGGCGCAGTGGTTAGCACACTGGACTCGCATTCGGGAGGACGACGGTTCAATCCCGTCTCCGGCCATCCTGATTTAGGTTTTCCGTGATTTCCCTAAATCGTTTCAGGCGAATGCCGAGATGGTTCCTTTGAAAGGGCACGGCAGATTTCCTTCCCAATCCTTCCCTAACCTGTACTTGCGCTCCGTCTCTAATGACCTCGTTGTCGACGGGACGTTAAACACTAACCACCATCACCACCACTTCTCCGCGGTCATTTCCGGTGCGATTCTCCTCTTGCTACCTGCGACGGTCGTTCGCTGCAGTACGGGAAGCCAGGATCGGTTTACCTTAAGGCTTTCCTCTTTCTTGTTCAAACTGTTCGCGTGTTTTTGAATTTCCACAGCTTCTCTGAACAAGCGCGTGTGATAGTGCTTCTCTACAGCCAGAACTTCCGTGTCGGCGAAACTTATTACGTGGTCGGTCTCATTCAGTGCGTGCTCTGCCACGGCCGATTTCTCCACGTGCCCCAATCTGCAATGTCGCTTATGCTCTTTGATCCTGGTGTTAATGGATCGTCCAGTCATTCCGACATAAACTTTTCCGCATGTGCATGGTATACGGTATATTCCCGACATTGCAAATGGGTCTCTTTTCTCCTTCGCCGATCTAAGACACTCTTTGATCTTCCTTGTCGGTTTGAAAATCGTCTTTACGCCATGTTTACGCAATATACGGCCGATTCTGTCCGTCACTCTGGGAATGTAGGGCAGAAAGGCCGTACCCGACATTTCTTTTTCTGCTTCCTTACTTCGCCGAGTATTTGGCTCTGTTTGTTGTTGTGGTCTTCAGTCCTGAGACTGGTCTGATGCAGCTCTCCATGCTACTCTATCCTGTGCAAGCTTCTTCATCTCCCTCTACCTACCGCAACCTACATCCTTCTGAATCTGCTTAGTGTATTCATCTCTTGGTCTCCCTCTACGATTTTTACCCTCCACGCTGCCCTCCAATGCTAAATTTGTGATCCCTTGATGCCTCAAAACATGTCCTACCAACCGATCCCTTCTTCTAGTCAAGTTGTGCCACAAACTTCTCTTCTCCCCAATCCTATTCAATACCTCCTTATTAGTTACGTGATCTACCCACCTTATCTTCAGCATTCTTCTGTAGCATCACATTTCGAAAGCTTCTATTCTCTTCTTGTCCAAACTAGTTATTGTCCATGTTTCACTTCCATACATGGCTACACTCCATACAAATACTTTCAGAAACGACTTCCTGACAAATCTATACTCGACGTTAGCAAATTTCTCTTCTTCAGAAACGATTTCCTTGCCATTGCCAGTCTACATTTCATATCCTCTCTACTTCAACCATCATCAGTTATTTTACTCCCTAAATAGCAAAACTCCTTTACTACTTTAAGTGTCTCATTTCCTAATCTAATTCCCTCAGCATCACCCGATTTAATTTGACTACATTCCATTATCCTCGTTTTGCTTTTGTTGATGTTCATCTTATATTCTCCTTTCAAGACGCTGTCCATTCCGTTCAACTGCTCTTCCAAGTCCTTTGCTGTCTCTGACAGAATTACAATGTCATCGGCGAACCTCAAAGTTTTTACTTCTTCTCCATGAATTTTAACACCTACTCCGAATTTTTCTTTTGTTTCCTTTACTGCTTGCTCAATATACAGATTGAATAACATCGGGGAGAGGCTACAACCCTGTCTCACTCCTTTCTCAACCACTGCTTCCCTTTCATGCCCCTCGACTCTTATAACTACCATCTGGTTTCTGTACAAATTGTAAATAGCCTTTCGCTCCCTGTATTTTACCCCTGCCACCTTCAGAATTTGAAAGAGAGTATTCCAGTTAACATTGTCAAAAGCTTTCTCTACGTCTACAAATGCTAGAAACGTTGGTTTGCCTTTTCTTAATCATTCTTCTAAGATAAGTCGTAAGGTTAGTATTGCCTCACGTGTTCCAACCTTTTTACGGAATCCAAACTGATCTTCCCCGAGGTCCGCTTCTACCAGTTTTTCCATTCGTCTGTAAAGAATTCGCGTTAGTGTTTTGCAGCTGTGACTTATTAAACTGATACTTCGGTAATTTTCACATCATGTCAACACCTGCTTTCTTTGGGATTGGAATTATTATATTCTTCTTGAAGTCTGAGGGTATTTCGTCTGTCTCATACATCTTGCTCACCAGATGGTAGAGTTTTGTCATGACTGGCTCTCCCAAGGCCATCAGTAGATCTAATGGAATGTTGTCTTGTTTCGACTCAGGTCTTTCAGTGCTCTGTCAAACTCTTCACGCAGTATCTTATCTACCATTTCATCTTCATCTACATCCTCTTCCATTTCCATAATATTGTCCTCAAGCACCTTCCACCTTTCTGCCTTCCCTTCTTTGCTTAGAACTGGGTTGCCATCTGAGTTCTTGATATTCATACAAGTGGTTCTCTTCTCTCCGAAGGTCTCTTTAATTTTCGTGTAGGCAATATCTATCTTACCCTTGTGAGATAAGCCTCTACATCCTTACATTTGTCCTCTAGCTACCCCTGCTTAGCCATTTTGCACTTCCTGTCGATCTCATTTTTGAGACGTTTGCATTCCTTTTTGCCTGCTTCATTTACTGCATTTTTATATTTTCTCCTTTCATCAATTAAATTCAATATTTCTTCTATTACCCAAGAATTTCTATTAGCCCTCGTCTTTTTACCTACTTGATCCTCTGCTGCCTTCACTACTTCATCTCTCAGAGCTACCCATTCTTCTTCTACTGTATTTCTTTCGCCCATACCTGTCAATTGTTCCCTTATGCTCTTCCTGAAACTATCTACAACCTCTGGTTTAGTCAGTTTATCCAGGTCCCATCTCCTTAAATTCCCACCTTTTTGCAGTTTCTTCAGTTTCAATCTGCAGTTCATAACCAATAGATTGTGGTCAGAATCCACATCTGCCCCTGGAAATGTCTTACAATTTAAAACCTGGTTCCTAAATCTCTGTCTTCCCATTATATAATCTATCTGATACCTCTTAGTATCTCCAGGATTCTTCCAGGTATACAACCTTCTTTTATGATTCTTGAACCAAGTGTTAGCTATGATTAAGTTATGCTCTGTGCAAAGTTCTACAAGGCGGCTTCCTCTTTCATTTCTTCCCCCCAATCCATATTCACCTACTACGTTTCCTTCTCTCCCTTTTTCTACTGACGAATTCCAGTCACCCATGACTATTAAATTTTCGTCTCCCTTCACTACCTGAGTAATTTCTTTTATCTCGTCGTACATTTCATCTATTTCTTCATCAGCTGCAGAGCTAGTTGGCATATAAACTTGTACTACTGTAGTAGGCATGGGCTTTGTGTCTATCTTGGCCACAATAATGCGTTCACTACGCTGTTTGTAGTAGCTAACGCGCACTCCTATTTTCTTATTCATTATTAAACCTACTCCTGCATTACCCCTATTTGATTTTGTATTTATAACCCTGTAATCACCTGACCAAAAGTCTTGTTCCTCCTGCTACCGAACTTCACTAATTCCCACTATATCTAACTTTAACCTATCAATTTCCCTTTTTAAATTTTCTAACCTACCTGCCCGATTAAGGGATCTGACATTCCACGCTCCGATCCGTAGAACACCAGTTTTCTTTCTCCTGATAACGACGTCCTCTTGAGTAGTCCCCGCCCGGAGATCCGAATGGGGGACTATTTTACCTCGTGAATATTTTACCCAAGAGGACGCCATTATCATTTAATCATACAGTAAAACTGCATTTCCTCGGGAAAAATTACGGCTGTAGTTTCCCCTTGCTTTCAGCCGTTCGCAGTACCAGCACAGCAAGGCCGTTTTGGTTAATGTTACAAGGCCAGATCAGTCAATCATCCAGACTGTTGCCCCTGCAACTACTGAAAAGGCTGCTGCCCCTCTTCAGGAACCACATGTTTGTCTGGCCTCTCAACAGATACCCCTTCGTTGTGGTTGCACCTACGGTACGGCCATCTGTATCGCTGAGGCACGCAAGCCTCCCCACCAACGGCAAGGTTCATGGTTCAAGGGGGGGGGGGGGGGGTTGGCTCTGTTACACTTTGTGGAGTACCCATTGCTCCTCAGGACAGTTTCCAGGTGTTGCATTTCTCGTTTGAGGTGTTGCGGCTCACATATTCGTCCTTCTCTCGTTACGAGCGTACTAATCATGTCCCTTTTCTGGCTCGGATGGTGGTTTGACAGTTTGTGCAGGTATCGGTCCGTGTGTGTCGGTTTTCGATACACACTGTGTCCCAGGTTTTCGCCGTCCCTTGTGACCAACACATCTAGAAATGGCAGTTTCTTGTCGTTTTCTACTTCCATGGTAAATGTTAAGTTGGCATGGAGGCTGTTCAAGTGTCTTAGGAAGTCACCGAGCTGTTCTTCACCATGGCTCCACACCACGAAAGTATCATCGACGTACCTGTACCACAACTTAGGTTTGCAAGTCGCCGAGTCCAGTGCCTGTGCTTCGAATTGTTCCATGAAGAAGTTGGCCACCACTGGACTGAGAGGACTACCCATGGCGACGCCTTCCAGCTGTTCGTAGAAATCGCCATTCCACGTGAAATAGCTCGTGGTGAGACATGCATGGAAGAGCTTTCTGATGTCTTGCGGGAAAATGGAACCGATGTGCTCCAGAGCGTCACTGAGTGGCAGTTTCGTAAATAACGAAACAACATCAAAGCTGACCAGGATGTCGTTTGGTGCAAGTTTCAGTTTCTTAAGCTTCTCAGTGAAATGTCCTGAGTCCTTAATGTATGTGTCGGTCTTCCCCACGTGCGGCTGGAGCATAGAGGCCAAGTGTTTTGCCAGTTTATATGACGGTGATCCAGGAGCGCTAACGATCGGTCTCAGTGGAACGTTGTTCTTATGGATCTTGGGTAATCCATACAGCCGAGGTGGTAGGGCTTCTGTGTTGCGCAGGTTTCTCTGTATGTCCGCCGGCAGAGAAGACGCCTTGATTAATCGATTCGTATTCCGTGTGATACGCTGCGTCGGATCTGCGCTTAGTTTTCGGTACGTCGTCGGATCTAATAGGTCTCGGATCTTTTGCTCATAATCTTCGGTCTTCATTACGACGGTCGCATTCCCCTTATCGGCAGGCAGTACCAATATACTCTTGTCGGCGTTGAGGTTCTTAATGGTTTGTACCTCTTCACTCTTCAGGTTGCAAGCTGGTGGTTTTGCTCGGCGCAGTATCCTAGCTGTTTCAGTGCGTATTTCCTCTGCCCTTTCACAGGGAAGGGTCCGAATGGCTGCTTCGGTGTTGGCAATCATGTC
Source organism: Schistocerca piceifrons (assembly GCF_021461385.2). Taxonomy (NCBI): domain Eukaryota; kingdom Metazoa; phylum Arthropoda; class Insecta; order Orthoptera; family Acrididae; genus Schistocerca; species Schistocerca piceifrons. The sequence continues at coordinate 567,289,438 of NC_060149.1, forward strand.
CTCCATAGGTATAGTTCTCGGGATGATAGCGAAATTCCCTCCTTTTTGAAGAACAAACACTTCCTCTTCGGTCAGTTGTCGTTCAGTGAGGTTGATCACTGTGTGTGACATGTTGGGAATCGCCTTGTCCGTCTGCTTCCGGCATCTTTCAAACTTTTTCTTCTGTCGCTCGGTGCAGCGCTCGGGTTCGTTCTGCATGCTCCTGTGAGTGATGCTGTCGATCTTGTCCCAGTCGTCTCGCTGCATTCTGCTACTTAGTTGGTAGAAAATGTCCAGTAGTTCCTGATCCGTTCTTACCAAGTCTCTCCGTGTTGTATGTATTCGCTCACGAAGAAAAGCTCGTGCCATTCTGTCGTAGATACGATGTGCTTGGGCGGTGGTGAATAGGCGCTTACATCTCAAGAACTTCGGTGTAGCACATTCATCCCGGCACCGTGACAGAAAGGCGAGAGAGGACATCAGTCGCGCTTTCTTCTTCCGTCGTTGGTCAAGGCGTCGGTACAATCTGCAAATCTCCTCCCCGTAGAGGCGTAATACAAAATTGTTGAGGCTTTCGTGGCCACTTGTTGACAAACTGCCTACTGGTTTCTGTCTCGGGTTCAACGGCCGACGTTCATCTAATGATTTTTCTGACGTTTCGCCAGCACGAGTGGCTGGCATTGTCAAAGCTTCACCCTCCATTGCCGGTGGTGAACTGGAGCCGAGCTCGCGGGCGCAGACTATATGTACCTGGCGCGCCAACGTCCGAGGGCTTCTCCGCGGTCATTTCCGGTGCGATTCTCCTCTTGCTACCTGCGACGATCGTTCGCTGCAGTACGGGAAGCCAGGATCCGTTTACCTTAAGGCTTTCCTCTTTCTTGTTCAAACTGTTCGCTTGTTTTTGTATTTCCACAGCTTCTCTGAACAAGCACTGAATAAGACCGACCACGTAATAAAATTCGCCGACACGGAAGTTCTGGCTGTAGAGAAGCACTATCACACGCGCTTGTTCAGAGAAGCTGTGGAAATACAAAAACACGCGAACAGTTTGAACAAGAAAGAGGAAAGCCTTAAGGTAAACGGATCCTGGCTTCCCGTACTGCAGCGAACGATCGTCGCAAGTAGCAAGAGGAGAATCGCACCGGAAATGACCGCGGAGAAGCCCTCGGACGTTGGCGCGCCAGGTACATATAGTCTGCGCCCGCGAGCTCGGCTCCAGTTCACCACCGGCAATGGAGGGTGAAGTTTTGACAATGCCAGCCACTCGTGCTGGCGAAACGTCAGAAAAATCATTAGATGAACGTCGGCCGAAGAACCCGAGACAGAAGCCAGTAGGCAGTTTGAAAACACGAGGGCTAGTAGATATCATTGTGTAACATAAGAGACATTGAATTTAATTGACGAAAGAGAAAATATAAAAATACAGTAAATGAAGCAGGCAAAAAGTAATACAAAGTCTCAGAAATGAGATCGACATGAAGGGCAAAATGCTAAGCAGGAATGGTTAGAGGATAAATGCAAGGATGTAGAGGCATGTATCACTAGGGGTAAGATAGATATTGCCTACATGAAAATTAAAGAGACCTTTGGAGAAAAGAGAACCACTCGTATGAATCCTCGTGTCAAGAGCTCAGATGGAAAACCAGTACTAAGCAAAGAAGGGAAAGCAGAAAGGTGGAAGGAGTATCCAGAGGGTCTGGGGTCTGTACAAGAGCGATGAACTTGAGGACAATATTATGGAGATGGAAGTGGACGTAGATGAAGATGGAATAGGAGATATGATACTGCGTGAAGAGTTTGACAGAGCACTGAAAGATCTAAGTCGAAAAAAGGCCCAAGGAGTAGACGACATCTTAATAGAACTACTGATAGCGTTGGGGGAGGCAGCCGTTACAAAACTCTACCATCTGGTGAGCAGGACGTATCAGACAGGCGAAATACCATCAGATTTCAAGAAGAATGTAATAATTCCAATCCCAAAGAACCTCTGATCCTACGACTTATCTTAGAAGATGGATTAAGGAAAGAAAAACCAACGTTTATGGCATTTGTAGATTTAGAGAAAGCTTTTGTCAATGTTCACTGGAATACTCTCTTTCAAATTCTAAAGATAGCAAGAGTCAAATATAGGGAGCGAACGGCTATTTACAACTTGTACATAAACCAGATGGCAGTAATAAGAGTCGGGTGGCATGAGAGGGAAGCAGTGGTTGGGAAGGGAGTGAGACTGGGTTGTAGCCTATTCCCGATGTTAGTCAATCTATATACTGAGCAGGCAGTAAAAGAAACAAAAGAAAAATTCGGAGTACGAGTTAAAATCCATGGAGAAAAGTAAAAACTTTCAGATTTGCCAATGACATTGTAATTCTGTTAGAGACATCAAAGAACCTGGAAGAGCAGCTGAATGGAATGGACAATGTCTTGAAAGGAGGATATAAGATGATCATCAACAAAAGCAAAACGAGGATAATGGAATGTAGTCAAATTAAATCGGGTGATGCTGAGGGGATTAGATTAGGAAATGAGACACTTAAAGTAGTAAAGGAGTTTTGCTATTTAGGGAGCAAAATAACTGATGATGTTCGAAGTATAGAAGATATAAAATGTAGACTGGCAATGGCAAGGAAATCGTTTCTGAAGAAGAGAAATTTGTTAACAACGGGTATAGATTTAAGTGTCAGGAAGTCGTTCCTGAAAGTTCTTGTATGGAGTGTAGCCATGTATGGAAGTGAAACATGGACAGTTTAGACAAGAAGAGAATAGAAGCTTTCGAAATGTGGTGCTGCCGAAGAATGCTGAAGATTAGATGGGTAGATCACATAACTAATGAGCAGGTACTGAACAGAATGGGGGAGAAGAGGAATTTGTTGCACCACTCGACTGGAAGAAGAGATCGGTTAGTAGGACATGTTCTGAGGCATCAAGGGATCACAATATAGTATTGGAGGGCAGCGTTGAGGGAGACCAAGAGATAAATACACTAAGCATATTCAAAAGGATGTAGGTTGCAGTAAGTACGTGGAGGTGAAGAAGCCGGCACAGGATAGAGTAGCATGGAGAGCTGCATCAAACCACTACAACAACAGTAATTGATCTTTTACAACGAATAAGAACTAACGGCTACTACGATATTCTAGACAATTGCTCCATCAGAGTACCAATTTTGACGTCAGCTGTCTCAAACTTACATCTTTTGTTCACAGGTCTTGTAAATGGTTTCTTGCTGATTTTACGCTGTATTCCTGCCGCTGTCATGTTGTCGTCCTCATATAGTAGAGATGGTTTTTTGGCCTCGACAGAGATGAATTTCAGAACTTGAGAAATTGTTGAAGGTGCCACACAAATTCTAAAGTGTTCGTCAGTTGAACTCATGATCCCACCAAGTAGTTGAACGATAAATGATGAATCACAAATATGTGTGTATATGTATGTGTGTGTGTATGTGTGAATTCCTAAGCGATAAAAAAGTGCTGAGGTCATCCGTGCCTAGACCCACACATTACTTAAACTGACTTAAACTAACTAATGCTAAGTACAACGAACACACACCCATGCCCGTGGGAGGACTCGAACCTCGTGAGGTAGGGGCCGCGCAGTCCGTGACATGGCGCCTCAAACCGCGCGCCCACAAATGTATATGAGGGACATTCAAAAAGTAATGAACATTTTTTCTCTGCCAGATTCGGTTCAAAAACACGCGAAATTCGTTGTGGGATATAGTGGAACCTCCCCTCTTCAGCCCCTATAGTTGCATGAAGTTCAAGTAGGGAGCGTCACTATACTGTATCAAAAATTACGGTGCAAACTTACATGGCTGAAAATACACGATAATAGAAGCACAAATGTCAAGTAAACATGGGCTCTAAACCGCACACCTTAAGGCCTATGAGATAATCTTGATTTTCAATATTGCGAAACAAATCTCTTCTACTGCAAGATCTTTGATTTCCATATATTGGGAAGTGGTAGTATGGACCAAAACAAGAAAAAAATGTCCAGTAAACATGTGCTCTAAAATGCATACCTTAAAAGTTATGAGCACTTGTTCTTTAGAAGAGTTGTGTTCCAAAGTACCGAAGGTGAACAGGTGCTCATAGCTGTTAAGGTATGCATTTTAGAGCAATCGTTTACTGGACATTTTTTTCTTGTGTATTTAAATTACGAATAAAACCAACCAGCTTGGTGTTTCATTACTTACTGAACTCTCCCCATATATGTATTGAACAGGTGAACTCCACAAGCTGCTTGTGGCAGGGATCGCGAGAGAGACTGCCCCTCACTGGCGTCACTCTTGCATACTGGTACAACACAATATGTGGATGATAATGGATGATGCTGTACTGCAGTGTGATTCGGATGTAGTAGTACCGCGCATTAGCCTAAAGGTGGAGTATAGCGCTGTACCTGAACACGGTTTCTGGCTGATGTTGCTGCACGTCAGATGGACATATAATACGGAGCTGTCAGCTGCTGCTGAGAACCACAAATGAAAAATCTTTGCAGTTCACTATACTTACAATTAGAATCTTTAATGGTCGACAATCAACTGTATGAAATCTCGAGTACAAAGCAATTAGAGATAATTGTTTAACGTCCAGTCTTTCAGTACAATAGTTCCTCGGTAGTAGTTGCCCCAATAAAGTGCTGCCTCTGAGCATAATATGTCATCAGTATCTTTTACATCTTGTTGAGAATGTTACACATGATATCAGGTGAAACCTTCTTAAATTTGAATTAGCTCAGATGTTTTTATGAGAGTATTCTGACTGAAACAGGAACATTTCCAAATTCACCTACATTTCATATAGGTATATATCCTCATCCTGTTCGTGGTATGCTAACAAAGGACATACCTAATGGCTGGAAACAAGCTGGACAGACACTGCAGGTAGATCCACAGAAGACCTAATGAAAATTATGTCCATGTTGCTATGGCCACTAATGCTACGAATAATATAAGTAGCAGCTTCCGTCTGTTTCAGATCTGAATTAGGTAACCTAACGCTATGCTAACTCAACTCTGTACAGGTGTGAATGTGATGCGGTAAAATATGTGTGCTGTAATATCTTCCAGTATGCTAAGATTACCTTAAATAACTATGTGATCTATTTACATCAGCGAATGTTATTTTTTTGGACCGTTCCTAGAAAATCTTCAGCCTATCTATAACTTCCCCTAATAGTAAGTTACATAGTTAAAATTCACTGTTCTTTTCCTCATATGACGGATATTTGGCAATATGACTTCACCTTGAAATAGTACATCCACACTCATCAGTGACAATATTACAATTTCGTAAAAAAAAATGCACTGTCCTAACTTGAACAGCTAAAACCAGAAAAAAAATTATTTTAATATATGGAGATTTATCTGTTCTACCACCAATCGAGATAATTTATCTGTAGGATCTGAGTAGAACTGATATGAGAAAAGTTCTGATCACATAGAGCCCTGATGACAGGTTATTATACATGCTGCTGCATTCATCACTCTGTGACAGCCACAAGTCCTCATATTTTTCTCCACATACAAGTCCTGCAACAAAAGTTACCCTCACACCACAGTTTTAAGTGTTAATAACACTATTTTATAACAGATGCCGAGATGATAAACTACATCTAGAATTTCATTTCACGTTAAACGATGCAAACCATTTTACAGTGTGTGGTCGAGGGTGTTCATATAGTTGTGTCATCGTTGTTGTTGTCTTCAGCCCAAAGACTCGTCCAAAGCAGCTCTCCATGCTAGTCTAGCCTGTGCAAGTCTTGAAACCTTTGCGTAACTACTGCAACCTACATTTATCCATTTGGACCTGTGTACCCTACTCATGCCATAGTGGCCTGTGCTGTTAGCTGTGTGCAATAGCACGCAGTTTCCAGAATTTGGGAAGACACGCCAGCCACGAATCGAATTAACGACGAGGGCCAGTGTGCTGATCAGCTTGGATGAGGTTTTCACAAAGATACCAGCCTCTTCATGGTGAATTTCGGGCTGGTACCCACGCCTATGTTACGTGATTCACAAACACTGTGAAAAATTTTCCACACTTTCACATGGGATAATGCTTGAAGCAGACAGATGGGATACCCAAATTTCGTCTCGTGGGGAGGTGGTCGAGGGGCGAGGATAGCGACAGTAAGGGCATCAGACCACCCTCTATCAATAACACTGCCAGAGCCTGATTTACGTGCCAGCCTCGTGTAGGTACGGGATAAGGCCATAAATATGAAGACTGTTAGCAAGCCTTGGTCTCCCTCATCTTTCACTGACACATTACATTCAGTCTTCTCAGGACAAGACATGACACTAGAAATCGGCTTACGTGACAAGGAGTGGACACGACCAGAGATTGTTGAAGAAAAGGAGGCGTTCTGATGATTGAATGCTAAAGTGATGGGACGGAACAGAGGCACACGATTTTAAAGCAATTCGAGAATTTTTTGTTGAAATTATTTAATTTCATATGTGTTACATTCCATATTCGTTTACGTGTATTTGATGATTTAAACATTAACAGCAAAATAATGAGAACATGATTTACTAAATGTGCAGGTCTTTGTTACCTTCGATTTATTTTGTATCGTATGCTGAATAAGTATCCCAATAAACCGGTCTTGGTTGCGCTCTACCAAAACTGTGATTTGGTGGTTTTGGTACAGTACATAAATCAGTACATACAAGACGTAGTAAGTTGTAGGAGTACCAGCAGTGTTAGTAGCATTGGGAGGGAAAGAAACATAAGTCAACGTGTGAGAGAGGAACTAAGGCTGATAATTTTTTTTCGTGTAATTAGAACCGCACATCGTTTAGTGTTTTAGTCCACTGTGTATTTTATATCCTTTCGTAATATAAATTGGATTTTATAAGTAAAAGTATTTAGCTGCTTGCATGACTTCTGCGCTTTTAAGCATCCAAAACACTTACTTTGATGGAATTACAGTTTACATCCAAAAACTCAAAAATATGTATATAATTATTTCTGATATTTTATTGTCAATAGAAGGTTCTTCATTGTGATCGAAGGCGAGAGTTTCCTGTTATAACTAATAAGTGCGAAAGTTGTTTAGCAATGAAAGAAACATGTGTTATTTAAGCTCGTCGAAGGTCTGAGGCGATGTTTAATATGTTTTTGTTTTTCATTTTTTTCTTTAAGAAAATTGAATTTTCTAGCGATATACGACAAACAATTTTCGAATCAAACAATGAAAATTTCAATTTTGCTGTGAATACTGTTTATTTTTAAGTAACAGACAGGAGGATAACTATGTAGAACGAAAATGTTCCGAAGGTTACGCAGCTATTTGTACATCCACACTTGCTTCCGGATGCCAGGGGAACTTAGTAAGACACAGACTGCGAACAAAGCGATTGAAACGAGATAACACCCGTTAGGTATGCTACACACCTAACTTACAAGTAACGCGATTACGGTCTTAACTTATCAAAGCCACAGGGCAAACTACCGTAGTTTATTCTTACTTATGATAGTTGACGGTAGCCTACGGTAGTCTTACACTCTAGTCGTACTGCAAAGCTAAAAGAGAGGCGGATAGGACGACAGTAGGAAGCAGACTAAGTTTACAGATCGGAGCGCGTGATGGCGACGACGTTGTTGGGACGCAGCAAGGTTAAAGTAATCTCTCATCGTGGCAAATGCCAACTACGCACTGACACAGTGAATGAACGTGGAGGTGGAGTATATCTTCTGCAGTGGGCCAACCAACGTTTTTGCGCCGGCCGGAAGGCAGAGCGCGCACACGATGATGCGGTTGTTTGGCGGTGGCCCAGCCCGTTACGCGCGCCCGACGCCTCATTTACAAACAAGGGAAGCGCGCAGCACGCGCGAAGCCCGCCCGCATACCGCCACAGCGCCGGACTCCCGCTTTTACTCTGCCTTATTACAGATGCGCTGGCCAGGTGCTGCAGCTGACAATGGCCTTCTGCCCGTAACGGGATTGTACCAACCTCGGCTGTACTACGGACTTGAGAACTTCGAGCTATAATCTGCGTAAATTTGCCGCAATTGGCACACAGAGAAGACCGGGAAGAAGTTCTGTGAGAAACAATAGCTATGGTAATCCAGATTTCTCGTATGCTGGTAGCGGATCCCCCGGATTGTGACTGATAGTGTGCGAAGGTATCGCCTGAGAAATACGAATGCGGAACTGCAACGTGGGAAACTGAACTCTTCTGGAATTTCGTAAAACGTATAATTCCGCAGCTGTGCTGTATACTTAGCGTTTCCGAGTCGTGGCTTTCTTACTATATATTTATGTCACATAGAAGGCTTATATTCGCAAATGATATAAATTTCCGTTTCGTAGAATATTCGCAAATGGTATAAATTTCCCTATCGTAGAATATTTGATGTTAATCTTCGGTAGTGCACCACATCATGAACCTTGTATCGTAAATTGTTATGTTGCTATGAATTGAAATTCTGCGAATAATGTATAAAGTTACTGGACACAGAAATATTTGTCGAACTACACATATGCAAGCCTAGCATAAAAATTAGAAAATGAAATTAATTATTACAAATTCTAATTTAATTAGTATTAGGTACAATAGTCAACAAGTGAGTTACGATATCACGCATTTAACATCATAGAGTCCAATGAACACTGGTAGTACACCCGTATCGCTATTAGCTACCTAAATGGATGATGTAAAGAGTAGAACGCACATTATATTTCGAAGAAAAACTGGGTTCTTTCACAGCTACGAAATTCGTATAGCTAGTTAAGTCATAATACCTGGAAAGTTAATGTGAAGAAACTGATTACGTGGTTATTTGCAAGAATCGTGTTTATGGGAGAAATTTGTTCCATGGTCTAGCACGGCTAACACAATGAAAGGTGAGGTTTTCTTTTTTTTTTTTTTTTCCCTTTCCAGTTGTTTGTGCCCTAAGCTGCCCGACCTTCTTGGGAGGAAACGAACACCATTCCAATTGCTCACGCTTTGGTGCCTAATAAAAAGCGAGAAACGTGTGATAGTTTTTTAAAGCTACTAAAACTAATGTCTCTGGACGGAACACTCCATCTCTGACCCAAAAATTTAACTTTTCTTCTACTTTGCCGATAGTAGCCAAATTCTAAAATCGTGTCTGTTACGCAAATATGTAGCAATACGAAAGTTTTGAAGTCCATAACTACACTGGTTCCCGATATTTCAATTTAAATATGATTTTAGTGCTATTCTTGAAAACCAACCTTTGATAAACACACCACAATTTTCACATGCCTGATTTTGTAGGTACGTTTACAAGACATAGTGCAACCGTTCTGTGCATTCGTTTTATGATAAATATTAATAAATTGTGTTTATTTCAAATTTCTGTCTTAAATTTTCTTTAATTATATGTATGATGATAAAATAAACAAATTATATTTTCTATGATATTAATGCACAGAAGTATGCAAAACAACAAGACTACTCTCTGCAAAAATTTCTTTCAGATTGATTTCCATTGAAGACAAAAAAATTGGCACTGAGCTTGGAAAAGAAACTTAACGGTAAAATAGACTTTAAGATTTTATCAAAAACTGAATGTTACTACAGGACACATACCTATTAATTTTCATCATAAAGTTTTCCTCTCCTGTTTATGTGCGGCTTCCTCTCATTATTTCACGATCAAGGTACCCTTTTTCTTGACTTTTATGAATAAAAATCTACTCACAGTCTTCTTGAGGAAATGCAGGAGTAGGGATATCTGATTGTAAGCCAATGCCTATTTCCTTGGAGCTTGTAGATTTTTCTGAACAGGACTTCAGAGTATTCCCCGAATTTAAATTTGCATAGCCAACAGGCAAAGTAATAGATTTCCAGAGAGTGGCTGCTCATTGTTCGCTTCAGTTTCCTGGAAATCTTGCAACTTGTTTTTCTCAGTTTGAGTTTATGCCAAGTTAGGAGTAAAGATGGTTCTTTTTGATGGTGATACAAATAAAAAATTATCTTTGACATCTTTTGGAGCCAAAACCCCCTGCGCTGTGCGTATTTCAACCACTTCTTATACGTACTTGTAATCCGAATACAGTCAAATTGTTTTGGGATCAAGAGTAAACACTCAAAATGTGTGAAATGGCCATTAAATAGCTTTGAAAAAAATTAAGTTTTAGGGTGAAATCTCCCCTTAAAATGGAGAGTAGTTCTCTTTAAAGGGTCGAAAAATAGCATGATGCTCTGGTCAGGAACTTGAAACCAATAAGACGCAGCAACATCAACGTATCAGTGCAGAATGCCTAGTCTATATGTTTATTAAGTGCGATGGTGTCTTGATCGCTTAGTGTTATATTAATGTGGTTCATAACTTCGAACACAGCGAAAAAATTTTATTTACAACGACATTACAATAGATTCCATGCAAAAGATTTTGGGCACTTGGAAGGGGAACGGCAAGAAGCTGATGTGCGACTACCGATTCTTTCAGTCGTGTAGTATGCGCTGACTTAGACTAGTATTCAAAATTTACGCATAATCAACATATGGGAGTATATTTCTTAAACAGCCAATTATAAGTTTTAAAGAACGACGTGTACAGCGGCGTCTTTAGTGTTTAATAGGAGCAGTTTTGTCTCTGATAGAACTTGGCAATGTACTGCGAAAATAAAGCGAGTATTCAAATAACCATTAAGAAGACACATAATCACAAAATCGAAATAATATGAATATATGCGGCGCGAAAACTGACGAAGGAGTGTCTCTTCCCTTGTCGCGATTTTGATGATGTTGTTGACCGTGACGCTCGGTTCCAAGAAAAAGGGGAAGTTCCAACTGTGCTCCCCATAAACAGCATCATCCTTCCTACTAAAATTTAATGTGGCACTGGCATTTTCCTTGTGGCATAATGTTTGCGCCAAACTGAGCTAGGTGGTACAATAGTATGGACACTATACTCACGTTCTGTATGGTTCAAAAAAATAGTTCTGAGTACTATGGGAGTGAACTTTTGAGGCCATCATTCCCCTATAACTTAGAACTACTTAAACCTAACTAACCTAAGGACATCACACACATCCATGCCCGAGGCAGGATTCGAACCTGCGACCGTAACGGTCGCTCGGTTCCAGAGTGTAGCGCCTAGAACCATTGGGCCACACCGGCCGGCTAACACACAAACATTTTTCACTACAGTTGAATAATCCTCAGTGGGATTTTTGTTTTATTTTTCCCGAAATACATACGTACAGATTTCATTTAGGTTAAGATATATGTCACATCGAATTTTGTTCTTATTTGTTTAACGTGTGCATTTTACCTCTTATTTATATCTGGTGTGTCCTGTGGTTGCAAAATGAAATCAGCCGCATACCAAAATTTAATACACCATGTCATCTGCCACATAAAATATTTTAGGGTATCGGCTGCTGTGAATTTTCGTTTAGTAACACATTCTTTAAAATACATATACTGGTAACATTGTGGCACATGCACCTTTTTAGCTTTATCATTGAAGTATTTGGCTTTCCTGCGCTGTTGCTGGTTTCTATTTGCCTGTCAAGGGTGATTTTGTTGTTTGTGTGTTTACAGTGGCATATGGACGCAGGACGCTTTTTTAAGTCTTTGGTACGGAGAACTATTTTGTGTTAACTGCTATTCATGGAGCATGTTCAGAATTTTAACAGTGTTTTACTCACATCTTTTTTCTTGTTCATTGGTGGATTCTGCATCTCGTAATGTTACTTTGGCTTGGACACCCGTCTCGCTGTATAATATATGTTTTTGATGTGCTTTTGATAGTTGTTTATTACAGAATTTTGTTTTCAATTAACGGTCGTGAAATCTGAATTTGTTCCGTTTGTTTTTCTCCCTTGTGTGTGTGTGTGTGTGTGTGTGTGTGTGTGTGTGTGTGTGTGTGTGTATTAGAGGCTGCTGAGTGATAGTTCGTTTAGAGTGCTGAATAATGTTTTGTTGCAGAGTACTATGTAGTCATTAATGATTTTCTGCTTCTTGTGATAATTTTTTGGATGTGATAAAGTGTTTCTATTGTTAACAAGTATAAAACATTATTGCTGTGTTTTGAGACCTGGAGATCTGCTTCTGTCCCATTGGGTGGTGGTGGTTTTTAATAAGATGGCCTGCAAATGTGGATGGTGTGCTGTCGTTTTTCAATGCTCTTAAATGTTCTGAGTAGTCTGTCCTGAAATTTCTACATGTCTGTCCGATCGATACTGAATCACAGTCTGCGCAGGTTAGTTGCTCTGAACATGCTTTGTGTATTGGTCTGTGGTGGTCTCGGATATTTTTAATTTTTTCGGAAGTGCATTGTTTGTCCTATGAGCCACATTTATACCTTGATTTCACATAATAAATGAGCATCACAGTATTGGGTGTGTTCTGCAATATTACATTATCTTGTTAACCAATTTTCGGCTTTCAAAGCTACCATGAGACTTTTTGGTCTTTTCATGTGTGTATATTTTCTGCAGGTTTTACCACGTTAATGCAAGACTTTTCTTACTCTCTCCGTTTGCATTAGTGTGTAGAATTTATGATACATCCTCTTCCCGGAATATCCATCACAAATTTTGCTTTTTCCTTAAAAAATTCAAGAAATATTTCTAGTTCCTTAATTCTGAGACTATATCCCGGTTTCTTGAGAGATGGAGGGTCTTGTTAATCTCACACTCCGGGTTCAGTTATAGGCTGTGCGACGTGACGCCATATCTGTTGTGAAAACACCATCACATCCCATTTCATGATGTAACGTGAGTCGGGCTTCAGTGGTAACCGCAGGAAGTTGGTTGTGTACAGAGTTCTCTTTCGAATTGAATACTAGCACACGCTACAGCTTGATCCTCGCCGGCCGGAGTGGCCAAGCGGTTAAAGGCGCTACAGTCTGGAACCGCGCGACTGCTGCGGTCGCAGGTTCGAATCCTGCCTCGGGTATGGATGTGTGTGATGTCATTAGGTTAGTTAGGTTTAAGTAGTTCTAAGTTCTAGGGGACTGATGACCTTAGAAGTTAAGTCCCATAGTGCTCAGAGCCATTTGATCCTCAAGAACGAACATAGCAGTCGTAAATCAGTAGAACACAAAAAAAAAAAAAAAAAATATTACGTTACATGGAATACCCCACAAGACCTATTCTGAAACGGGCAACTGACTTGCATGGTGAGTGCAGTCTTCATTCACTACATGGACCACCCAGTGACGTTTTAGTGCTACCAAAAACACGGGAAGCTGCCAACGACCGCTGCCAGGGGACAGACGGACTTACACCTGTGCATTAAAGAGCAGCAGATCTGTCCTCAGATCTTCTGGGCGTTTTTTGTCGCCATCATCAGGTGGTACTGGAGGAATTCCATCAGTACCACATGATGACAGCGGAAAGGTTGTTCGCCGAAATATCGTTGACCTTCGACGACTGCATCCTGCAGTGCACCCGGGAACCTTGGAAGCATCATATACGACGAAAATGCCTCAGACCGCAGTAGATGTGATATGTAATACATAGCAATAATCTAAGATTATGGCTGTAAGTGAAAAGGAACGGCTGTTATCCGCAATGTTTCTAACGATTTTATAAAGGGAGAAAAGAATACATATGCTATGACACAGGTGATGAAACAGTTTTGGCTAAAATGGCTCTGAGCACTGTGGTACTTAACATCTATGCTCATCAGTCCCCCAGAACTTAGAACTACTTAAACCTGACCAACCTAAGGACATCACACAACACCCAGTCATCACGTGGCAGAGAAAATCCCTGACCCCGCCGGGAATCGAACCCAGGAACCCGGGCGCGGGAAGCGAGAACGCTACCGCACGACCATGAGCTGAGGACTAACAGTTTTGAAGCAATGACTGCATGAAGTATAAATGCTTTATCAGAACGTTGATCCACCTTCGAATGTATGTGCTACGTTAAGCTACTACAGAATAGACTAGGTAGTAGTAACGAAAAGTAGCTTAGTGCAGCCTTTGGCATCACAAACACCCTGCATCATCCAAACGAAAACGTCATGTAAAAAAAAAAAAAAAATGGTGGTCACAATATTTATACCATCACTGATAATTTTTTCCAGTTCCTAGAGAGACAATCTACATAGCAATGGTCCTTTAATTGTAGCTCATAGGTGGTAAAATTAATGACTGTACCTGACTGCTAGTTTATGAGGTGGATGTGAGTAGTAATTTAATTACATCAATTTCCTATCATCCTTATTCTATTGCGAAGTAAACAACAAGAACCACAGTGATTGTAAGGTAAGAGGATGACAGCAAATGAAGATGAACATTTTACTGGGGCAGATCAGCTGATCAAGGGTTCTCTGCTTTCATAAAGTTAACCAATTAACAAGCCTATCCAGCCCCATCATGAGATTGCTGCAATGTGTTTTTATCGGAGCCCGAGGTGACCTACGTCGAACAGTAAAAGTGTCACTTGAGGGGCACCTCCGTTTCTCCTCAGAATCTCGATCTCAAGCACCCTGTCCCCCTCCCCCCCCTCCCCCCCCCTCCCCCCCCCTCCCCCCCCCCCTCCCCCACATCTAAAGAGCCGAAGTTTCCTCTCTCATTTTCCCACGCTAAGGACATCATCTTTCAGTAGATTTATGACCAGCACTGGCCATTACTATAGTTTTGTAATGTTTTCCACCCTGCCTACAGCTCCATAAAACTATTCTCGCAGTCGAGTTACCGCCACTCTCCACCTAAAATGTGGGTTTGGGGCCTAAGTCACAAGAGGTTTACCATTGCAAGATCGTGTTTTTCCTGTAGGCGGGTTTTCTCCCCTATGGGTAAACAAAACGAAAAAAAAAGTCTTACTCTCTTGGCATAGGCTTGGGGGACCTCAAGCAGCGTGGTAATAAGTCAAACTCGATGATGTTTTGGGTTGTTGTTGACGTTGTGGTCTTCAGTCCTGAGACTGGTTTGATGCAGCTCTCCATGCTACTCTATCCTGTGCAAGCTTCTTCATCTCCGAGTACTTACTGCAACCTACATCATTCCGAATCTGCTTAGTGTATTCATCTCTTGGTCTCCTTCTACGATTGTTACCCTCTACGCTGCCCTCCAATGCTAAATTTGTGATCCCTTGATGCCTCAGAACATGTCCTACCAACTGGTCCCTTCTTCTTGTCAAGTTGTGCCACAAACTCCTCTTCTCCCCACTTCTATTCAATACCTCCTCATTAGTTATGTGAACTACCCATCTAATCTTCAGCATGCTTCTGTAGCACCACATTTCGAAAGCTTCTATTCTCTTCTTGTCCGAACTATTTATCGTCCATGCTTCACTTCCATACATGGCTACACTCCATACAAATACTTTCAGAAACGACTTCTCAATATGTTATATGTGGCTGGAGCCTATGCTTTTGCAACCCCGGGGATGTCAACAGCGCTTCTCTGAAATCGCTTTCCCACCAGGAAAGTTTTTCTCGTTAACCAGTGAACCAGTGGGCGCGTGACACGGCCTGCAAATCGGACGGGAGCAGAGGCAGGTGTTGCCTTTTTAAGATTGCGGTGTTGTCTCTGTGTATTGTCTCCCAGCACTGGCGTCCCGTATTCTGGCGCCTGCGGGCTGCACGGCCATCCACGATTCCGGGCAAAGAGCACCTTTCTTTCACTGTCCCCTGGCCGTGAGATCACTGACCAACTTGACAGGACACTGCTTCCTGCGTCCCGAGGGACAACACCCGGTGTGGCCACCGGTCTCCATCCAGCGCTCGCTCTCACTTGATGGCTTACGGCCCGCCTCTACACTTCATTATTACAACATGCAGGAAATCCAATGAGAATATAAAAGCACAGGGAGTTAATACTGCTACAGCAACCACTGTCATATCCCTCGTTTGAATTCGAAATGTAATTGTAGAGGCTAACTGTTTTGAACGTACCAATTCATCCATCACCTATTTAACACCTAACTATCGCTCTTTTGTGCATGTAAATAACATTAAGCCGAAAATATATAAAAGCCCACTTGATATTAATATATGATTTTAATTTTTAGAATAAAAATAAATAAAAATCAACTGATGATAGCACAGAAAGTGTCGAAACATCTCTGGGTAAAACAAAATTTCTGGAATTTCACACCTTTTTTTTAGCAAGTACAGAAACTAAGAGGAGCTAAAACATCCAAAAGACGATTATAACATATGAATACTGAAAGAGGGGGTTTGCTGTATGTATCTGTTGGCTTGGTACTATTTATTGGCTTTGTACTATGTTTTGAGGGGAATCTTGGAGCTAAATAGAATCTATTCACAAAATCGATTTGTGTTGTCAGATTTTATCAAACGAACCATATAATACGGTGTGAGCAGCCTCTGAGCTTTCGTAGTGCGTATGGATTAAATGTAATACACTGAACTCGTTTTAAAGTTAGTTTTTCTGACGTGTATTTTCCGATTTAGATTATCCTGAATCCACAAATGTAGAAATCTGGCATACCAAAAAGGTGATGTATCAGAATTATCTGTTTTCACATCAGTCTCAGTTATATTTCATAGATGAAGGTTCAGGAAGGTGAACACGCAAAATATCAATCTGAAATTAGTCTGTTGCACCATTAAACGTTCGTACTTCTGAAGGACTGCAGTCAGTCATACAGAGTAGTAGCAGTAACAACACTCGTAGAATTCGTTGCCAAGGATTTTTGTGCTGTTTTATTAGTTTGTAACAACGAAAATAAAATAACAGTGAAATGGATAACAATTTGAAGAAATTTCATAAAACGTACCATCCACAACAAATGAGAAAAACACGTTTTCTCCGCTGTGGCTGTCAATTTATTAAAAAAAGTTTCATTCTACACTACTGCCAAATTTCGACTGTTCAGTTACTTTCAATTTCACATGAATTTTTGCTTTTGTGTACAGAATTAACAGATGACATATTATGTTATAATAAACGGGTAATCTTGAGATAATGTATCGGGTAGATTGGAATTCCTTAAGCAACATTAAAAAACAAAATACCGTGCAATAATGCTGATTTCCAGGTGATATAAAGTTGCCAGTATAACACGTTTAGTATTCCTTACGAGATGCTAATGTTCTTGGTGTATTGTCTGATATTTGGTACTTTAATGTGATATAATTTACGAACTGTTAACGCTATCCTCAGGAACTGATGTACGTATCCACTTGAATTTGACTGATCAGTGAAAACTGGCAAATTGTGTGTAATGACATTTTTTGGTTCAAATGAGATGATTGCCTTACCGCAGACGAACCTTGAAAAGTCAGGTCAACTGATGAAGAGTTCTCTACTTTCATAAAGTTAATCAATTAATAAAAATATTAATGCAGAATAACAAACTGAGGGAGCTGAGGCAAAACTGTAACTTCAAATAAGATATTCGAAATATGAGCGGAAATAAGCACAGTTAACTGCGACCGTCAGCTACGAAATATTTATTTCTTTCCATTAACAAGTTTTTTTGCCATATCAGGCTAATGTTCGGATGGGACATGCAAAAATTACTTATTTATTTACGTAGCGTCATGCTGGAAACTGGCTTCCGATAATGTGCGCGTCATTGTTATTAGTATCCACCTGGAAACTTCCATTCTCATTGCCTACTGGCCGTTGCATTAAACGCTGTTCAGTAGAAACACTGTCCCCAGAAATCCACCATAATCTAAAATGTACTGTCCATCAGTGGAAAACACGGACGTGTGGACTCAGACTGGTCCTGCTTTTAAGGGTACAGTCACTGACTGAACAAATTTGCAGCATTAATCAAGTTTCATATGTGATAGGTTCCGTACGCCATACTTCCCGGCAATGACCAATATACGACTATGGTAAACATCTCATCCGTTGCCTTTGCGGTTGTTGAGTTATATGACACCCGTGACAGCGTGAAGATACAGCTCAACGTCACAGAACAATTCCGCAGAAATAAAAGAAAGAACAGTTCCTCACTGATGTGAGTAGTCTCAGTCCACTTTTATCAGCCCTGACAGTTGTAACTTCTAGGAGTCATTGCTTTTCAGTTGTCGTTCTTATTGTGCTCTTCCGTCCGAAACTTAATTGTTGCACCTCTCCACTCTAGTGTATTCTGAGCAGGTCTCTTCACCTCTGCATAAAGCGTGCAACGCACATCCATTCGAATCTACTTACTCTATTGAAGCTTCTGCCTCTCACTATGATTCTGCGCCTCTTCCCTTCCCACTCTCCAATCCCCACACTCACTCCCCCACACGGACACTTCTCGCCATTACTGAGATAACAACTCCTTGATACAGGATGACAATTATTGAACTATATGAAATAAAATCGCCATAGCTTCTGAACGATTTGCATTAGGACGCCCATACTACACGGTAGGCCGCGGAGCGCGATGGGAATTAGTATGCGCTGTGTGGTTTGCTTTAGCGACGAAGCCCACTTTAATTTGGATGAATTCGTCAATAAGCAAAATTGGCGCATTTGGGGGACTGAGAATCCGCATTTCGCGATAGAGAAGTCTCTTCCCCTCAGCGGGTGACTGTGTGGTACGCAATGTCCAGTCACGAGATAATCAGTACGATATTCCTTGATGGCACGGTGTCGTGTCCCACTGACGTGTCCTGAGAGGGAGTGGAAGGACTGCGTTGGTGCGCGTCAGAGAACTTACTTGGCATGAGGTCTCGGTGGTGTGGGCCGCCAACTCCTCACTGCTCCGTTGTAGAGAAGGCTGCAAGGTGAGCTAGAGTACGGAACTCGGATAGGATCTTAGGGAAGCTTTCATGTATGATCACTCGATGTATAGAACGAATATTCTGGAAGTACCCCTGGCACTTGTGATTTAAATAAGATTCTATATACAGTCTCCAATGATTGTCTATCTGGCTATGCCGTTGCCATCCCTAATTTCCCAAACCTAAGTCCTAATACAGCAGAGGCGAGCGCACCAGACTAAGTGTCAGCTGTGTCGATTCAGCCCAAGTCCCTACTTGTTGCTGTGCTCAATATTCTCCTGCAACTCTTGCAGCATCCCGACGCAGACTAACGTGGACCGGCGTCCTAAGTACCTCACTCCATCTCTGTTCTTCGATCTAGCGGCTATCCGCTTTTATAGGGGGTAGTGCACCCGGCACCACTGGTTCTAGAAGGTTCTAGCAGGTTCTAGCACCCCCGAACTTTGAGCCCTGAGCAGGCTAGTCACGCGGCAGCATGTGATGCCTACGTGATGAACTAGCCATTCTCCACTGTTTGCTGTGTCCAAGGGTTGCCACTAACTGTGCTTGAGCCTCGTGATACTGCATACTCCGCTCTTGTTAGTCGAGTACACATTACACATTACACATGAGATAGTCTGGTCACGTCCGCCTCGCTTGATCTGTAGCAATAATTTTCCAGCCTACAGCCTACATGATTTTAATTCTATCTTCTACTATTCGCGACAACGGTGACTACCGAACGGTACGTGAAGGTTTCGGAATATGATTTCATCCTCGTTTTCCAAAGTGACACTGCTTACGACAAGATGTGGTTCATACATCACGGAGTTCGACCCCATTGAAGCAGGAGAGTGTTTGATGTCCTGGAAGAGCATTTGGGGACTGCATTCTGGCTCTGGGGTACCCAGAGACCACTGGCATGGGCCTCGATTGGCCGCCATATTCTCTGGATATATTTAAAGACAAGGTGTACAGCAATAACTCGAAAACCGTCGCAAGGCTGAAGACGGCGATTCACGAGGTCGTCGACAGCATCGATGTTCCGACACTTTAGCGGGTGATGCAGACTTTCGCTATTCGTCTTCGCGACATCATCGTCAATGATGTCAGGCATATGGAACATGTCATAACCTATATCCGAATATCTGCAGTGACGTTCACATATCGAATAAAGTGTGTGCACGCTGTAGTTTGTAACTAATTGACGTTATTTTCATATAGTTCAATGATTGTCAAGCTGTACCTTAGGATATGTTCTGTTAACATGTTGAAAGGTCAGGTCTCTGTTGGATTCCTTTCATGTTTAATTTCTTAAATCTGTTGTCATTTACGGCATAAATTCCTCTTCTAAATTTACTGTGGCGTTTCTGACTCTCTGGGAGGAGACTGAGTAGTGGAACGTGTTACTTTTACACATAAACGATAACGATCTGTCACACTACTACACTTTAAAACACAGTTTATATGTAATTCATGTCACACAGTCTCATACGGAACGTACATCCGCTTTCTTTTATATACTGTATATGATAAGATACTGTCATCGCCCTTCCCTTCTGTGTGAGAGGATGAATGAGCAAATGTATTTCTAGTTGCATGCTTGAGGGTAGCAGACAAGCCTGTCTGCTAGAGAACAGTAGAACCAAAGTCGAAACAGGTAGCTACGCTTTCTAAAAGCAGAGAGGTTTCTATCCTTAGTATGGTCCTGTCCGTCCGTTGTCATGTTGGTATAGGAAGCTGCCCCTCTGGCCACTTCCGTTTGTATTTGTGAGCCACCCCTCAGGAAGGGACCAGTCAGTCTGTCCGTGGCGAGCGTCTGAAGTGGTAAGATCTCCGGCTAAGCGCAAGATCTCCGGCTAAGCGCGTGTCTGCTAAGTCCGTAGGACAATGGATTTCTTAAGTTCAGCCTAACTGAAAATTTAATCACCTTTATTTCAGGTTTAGCTCTAAAATATCTAATGTTTTCTTAAATTGCAGCGCAGTGTAATTCTCGTGTGAAGTTCAGAATATATTCCGGTAGTTGCTTTGTCACTACTTTGTGAGTAAAGTGGAACCACGTGTTGATCAGTAACTCTAACCAAGTTCATCAATCTTAAATGCGAATGTGCGTGAGATTATAACGTCTCGTCTTGACAATATTTTTCAATATAGCAAATTTTCTTTATGTTCAACCCACGTGGGGTGCACTTTGTGAGACCACTACCACGTGCTTATATAATTGTTTGATCCATCAGGCTAATAGTAAGACGTTAGTAACCAGTTCGAGATTTTTCTTTCGTAAATTGCTTTTCGATCTAATTTATTTTAATTATCAAAATTATTGTGGAGTTTTACGCTTTGTGTAAACCAAGTTGACCACGTGAAGCATGTGGTGTAATCATCAAAGTAGCCCTCAGCTATTCTTCTTGGGAAGATTTCACAGAGAGTTAGTATGAATGTAGTATACCAGTGTGTGGTAATTCCATGACGGACAGGATTGTGCTACGAACGTAACTTCTTTGGGTGAAAATTGTATCGGTTGGTTGTGGTTAATTTCCTCTTGCATATGTTTCAACGTTCTTTGTGTGTTATTTTATGAATGCAGTGTTGTATGTGGTCTCCCAATCTTGGCTCCCTATTTAATGTGTTCCGTAAGATTACAAACTCACATTTTCACAGTCCTAAATAAGGCACCAGCTTAGTTATGACTCACGTTTAATATGCTGAAATGTCAATGATCAATGGTAAAATAAATTTCCAAATATAAACTGATTTAGTTCTTTTTATTAAATTCTCTTTTATATATATATATATCACCGGTTGTCGTATGACTATTAAAAGATTATAATTAATGTTAGTCTCGTTGGTAATTCGGTATTCTAGACTGGATGCCTGGTGAAACAGTTGCTCAGTAATGCAAGGTTAACTTCCCCAGACAGCTCACAGCTTTTAACCAGCTTTTAAGGTCTATCAGCACCGCTTTCATAGCAAATTAAAGCAACAACATTACAGTGTTCCTTCTTTTAATCAAGTAATGCCAAAATATTTTTTCTCTCAAATTTGAATCAGTATCTATTGATTAATTATCCAGACTATCCATCTAGTTACCTTACCTTACATAGGTATTTCAAGGTCAATGATGCAACTTGTGTATACTATAATCTCGTTCTCCATTTTCCAAATGTGTTGCCGATGCTCGCAGCGAATGCCGCGTTCAACTTGCGAAATCCTTAATCTGTAAGCGTTTGTGGATGACGGGAAGTGTTTCGTGGTGTGACTTAAAATGGACACAGACGGCTCTACCCTCGCAACAGTTCCGTGGATATCCTTCAAACTACAATCAAGTATAAGCGCATGTAGTCAACCAAGTCTCTCCTCAATAACGGAATATATCTAGCGCATTGCTAAGATTGACAGGAAATTTGAATTCAGATTCAAAGGGCGTTTGCATGCACTAATACTTACAGATGTAAGTAAATCTGCATTACCATGCACCTTAAGATTTAGTTACTATTTCTGAAAACACAGAACAAAGTTACACTTAACAGCCAAAAGTAGAAAGGAAAATATACTTGACTAGATCGAAATTTACATTTACAGAACGCAGACCACAGATGATTTACACAGGGAGCAAACAGAACCTAGAAATAAAGTTTATTTGATTTCCCATAAAATGTTTCTGAGATAGTCAACGAACAATTAATTGTTTTTCCATAATGGACCACTGACATATCACTACCGAAATGCCTGCCGCTGTGGCCGAACGGTTCTAGGCTCTTCAGTCCGGAGCCGCGCTGCTGCTACGGTCGCAGGTTCGAATCCTGCCTCGGGCATGGATGTGTATGATGTCCTTAGGTTAGTTAGGTTTGAGTAGTTCTAAGTCTAGAGGACTGACGACCTCAGATGTTAAGTCCCATAGTGCTTAGAGCAATTTGAGCCATTTGAAATACCGGAATTAATTTTAGAAAAAACGAAAGTGATCGGCAAGATTCCAAGGAAGTATTTGTTGTGGTGTATTAGGGTGCTCGAAGTCCCTGATTTTCAATTATGTCCTTAACGTTGTGACCACTTTCATCAATACGGATCAACTGGCGGTGGACGAATACTTCACAGTATAATAATATGTGTTCCTGCGTTCTGCCGCGGCTGAGCTCCAACGCTGTGTCACGAGAAACAACGTGCAGTATTGCTGTGTGTTAAGTTGTTGCTATTATGACCTTCTCCCAGAAGACTGGTTTGATGGAGCTCTCCACCCTGCTCTCTCATCCGAATAATCTGAAATATTCTAGTGTCTCCAGGTCTCTTTCACGTACCTGACATACTTTCATGATTCTTAACCCTCCACTTGGAAATGTTGTTCTGAAGCAACATCAAAATCGCGCACTTTCCTCTGCAACATGTTTTAAGTTTGGTTCTTGGGTGGGCAATGCTGATTGTAAGCCATATTTAAGCTCTCATATACAGACATATTCTGTTGCTCCCACTGAAAAGTTTCTGAATAATATGCACCTTTAGCAGACACCGTGTAAGGTTACAAGAGTACGATTTACCATTGTAGCACTTTCTGTCGGGTTTGTAGCGCTGTTTTTTTCTAGTGCAATGACAACTGCTTATAAACAGAAGGAAGGTGACCTGAAGGTGGATTATTACACTAATAACCTGAGATGTTGCAAATTGTGATGACGTTTGGTTTGTGAGGCGGCCAACAGCGCCCGTACAAAGTCCAAATTTTCTCACAGTCCAATCTAGCCACTGTTACGAATGATGAGGATGATGATGAAATGATGACGACAACACAAGGTTCGTTTGAGCAGTTACCAGAATGCGCCAGACAACAGGCTGTACTGCGCATGCGCAGCTACGATGACGTAGGCAGCCCGTGCTTGGTGCTTGCTCTGCTCATACGCTTTTCGTCGTATTTCTGGTGGGGCATCACGTGACCATGTGTAGCCGTGCCGCCCGTGCGGCATGTTGTTGAGAGGACATACTGAATTGTACTTAGAGCAACTGTTTTATCATATCCCACACAGATAAAGGATGCAAATAAGGAAGCAATTCTTGGCTTTTGAGTCATTTCAAAATTAGACTCTACAGCTCGAAGTACCATAAAATTTTTGACAGATTTTTTTTTTTAATTCGTGCTCTGCAATGTTGTTATGTAGCGTTTCCAACACGTTTACATCTACACATCACTGCAAAAAGCTACTAGGATGTAATACAAATTACTTGCAACAAAAAAAGAGAGTTTCTTGTGTAGCTTACACCGGAATAAAGGACAATAAATTTCAGTGTAGCTTACACCGGAATAAAGGACAATAAATTTCATGACTATTTCAAAATGTGAAAAAATTAACATGGTTGTCTATGAGGCATAGAAACTGTACAACTGACAGTTTATATTCTACTCTAGGAATAAATATGAAGCCATGTGGGGAGTTTAAAACGATAAAACATGGTATGCTGCCAGTCTAAAATTTAGCATAGAATGGCATTCTATAAATTTAAGACGTAAACACAAATTAAGAAATAACTTCAGGCTCAGAGGAAGTACGAGACAAGTGCCTTGTGATCGAAAAACACTTTCACAGAAGGCAGATCTATAAAATTCTGCTACAGCTGTCATTATATTTGAAACAAAATATTTAGTTCAAAACTACTGACCAGATTTGCCTATCTCGTCAGCTTCAAGTAAATGTTTGCGTATGTTCATACGTATATAGCATTAAGAGATCGTACAGTGTCATAAAAGGAACTGGACATCAGAGACTACTCCAGCACCATCGGAATTTCGTAAACCACACTAAAATGCTTCATTCCGCTCTACTTGCACATTTCTATGTCGAGATGGACTCTGAAGTTCCTGATATTCAGCTTTTCATGTGGTTCTCGTGATACAAATTTTCTTGGAGGTCCAGTACTGTATTCTCATATTTGGTTCTTTATTATGGTATAACGCCATTCGTCCCAGAAAATGAAAATTTGCACTTCAAATTGAACGAGGTTGAAAGTAGCCAATAGCGCGGAATGAAACACTTCGTTTCGTTTCAAATAAACTAACAGCTTCAGCGGAAAAAAAATTAACTGGAGCAAATTTCTCTATAAAACAGACAGAAATAGCTTCATTAAGACATTAATGGTTGATTGCTAATAACGTGGAAATAATATAAAATCAGAAAATTGAAACCACTAACTTATTTTGGTCTTTCATAATTATGAGAATGTATATTAATTCACTTGATGGCTCCCGGCCACAGAAATCTGTTTTGTTTTCATTTGACGTGGGAGCTGTAAACGAAGACACGGTCACGGGTCACGTGAGGAAGGACCCCCCCACTATAACTCAGCTTGCTCTGCGCGTGCGCGAATCTGGCAGCTTGGGCGCGCCAGGAAAATTTTTCCGGGTAGCTTCTGGCTACTTGCTGCTACTGCTCGTACACCAAACAGCCACGCTCCAAGTAGCCAGAAGCGGGAGGAAGGCACTGCTCATACGCGAATTCAGCTCTGCGCATGCGCACGAGCCCGCTGGCAACTGCTCATACGAATCTATAAACACCCAGTCCCCGGGCAGAAAAAAGCCAACCCGACCTGGAATCGAACCCGGAACCCTGTGATACAGAGGTAGCTACGCTAGCCACTAGAGCACGAGCTATGGACACTTTGCAAATGAAATGATATTTCCTGGGAGGAGGAAACCCGGCTTGGACTGTTGGATGAACAACACGTCTTAGTCTGTTGGAGAGGCAACACTTAACCGGCCGGAGTAGCCGAGCGTTTCTAGGCGCTACAGTCTGAAACCGCACGACCGCTGCGGTCGCAGGTTCGGATCTTGCCTCGGGTATGGATGTGTGTGATGTCCTTAGGTTAGTTAGGTTTCAGTAGTTCTAAGTTCTAGGGGACTGATGACCTCAGAAGTTAGGTCCCATAGTTCTCAGAGCCATTTGAACCATGTGAAGAGGCAACACTTAAAAGAAGAAAACTGCAACTCCAGTGCCAGAGAATGATACACGATATGACAGTTTTTGTCACTGGGCAGAGTATAAGTTCAAATAAAAGTCGCTTTTAGCGCTGAATATTTATAAATGAAGTATACGGCACACACTGTATCTTATTACCAGTTGTAACAAATACGGGTTTAATCATGTTAGTGAAAGGTGAAGCTGTTAAATTCGGTTTTTACTAGTACGACCTCTGAAAAACACATGTTTTCTTTCACTGAAACATACACTGGTGTCCCACATTAAAGCAACGAACCACTGTTTCCCCATCCTGGGTCGAATTCACGATATAATCATACAGACTGTCAACACTTGTCCGTACAATCACATCCTGCACTTAAATTGACATGCCGGTCAGCGGATAACGACGCCAACGATGACGTCAGGGCACCTATCAAACGGGGTAGTGTTTGCCGGATAGTCCCACATCCACAATCGCTGTGCACACAGTCACAGACTGTGCAGAATGGCACAGAGAAAACACCTACCAGGCTCTCTGCGGTGGACGGACATGGGAAGAATGGAAGCAAGACAGTCGCAAACTTACGTTGTCCGATGGTTTCATGTGAATCGTTCTGTTGTTTTTCGGATGTGGCGACAGTTTATGGAGATCGAAACTGCGTCCCGAAGACTAGAGCGGGGTCGGCCATGTGTAACATCAGAAAGAGAGGACCGTTATTTGGTTGTAACGGCACGTCGTTATCGCTTTAATACTGCACGGCAACTGGTATCTGACCCCTCAGCATCCACTGGACGTGTTGTAGCGAGGCAAACGGTGTACAGAAGGCTTTGGCAGAGTGACCTTTACTGTCGGAGACCTGCTGTATGTGTACCTCTGACGCATCTTCACAGAAAGGAACGTTTAGAGTGGAGCTGTCAACAAGCCACTGGACGGTCGAACAGTGGGCCAATATCCTTTTCGTAGATGAGTCCCGATTTGGTCTAGACGGAGATTCTCGACGTATTCGCATTTGGAGGGAATGTGGAACACGATTTAAGGATCGAACCGTTGTGGAAAGAGTATGATATCGAGGATGATCCCTAATGGTGTGGGCGGGCATTATGTTGACCATTCGAACACCTCTTCATGAAATTGTACGGTTAAATCGGCAAGGTTTAACTGCTGTCCGGTATCGTGATGATCTTGGGACCTTATGTGCAGTTGTTGCGAGGTGGTGTGGACCCAGACTTTGTACTAATGGACCATAATGCTCGACCTCATAGAGCACGAGTAGTTCATGTTTTCTTGGAAACAAAAGATATTCCACGCATGGCGTGGCCTGCTCACTCTCCCGATTTGAATCCCGTAGAACACGTCTGGAATGCACTAGGTTCACGGGTTGAATCACGTCAGCATCCACCAACCACTCTCCAAGACTTGAAGCAACGGTGCAGGAAGAACTGGCATTGTTGCCCCAACACTAGATTGATAACATCATTCACAGTATGCCCCGTCGTTTGTCAGCCTGTATTGCTGCCAGAGGCGGTAACACCCCATACTGAACGCATTACCCGGTTGTCGGAATGTATGTGTAAATCCGTTGACTTGGAAAAAACGAAGAACATTTTTGTCTACCGTTATTCATGTTCTAGTTCCTTACATTCTGTAATCTTTATGTTGTTTCTACTTTACAATAACCTGATTACACTGTTTCGTGACAAAATAAACGCAACCTTGCAATATTTCGGTTTGTCGCTTTAATTTTGTATAGCAGTGTATTTCTACACTCACGTGGCATTTCTCTGGGTCTAGTGCTATTTGGGAAGAAAAATAATTAGCTATGACTGAAGTAAAGAGCACATAGCATACAGACCGGTAAGACAAAGAAAAAATTTCCTGAAAAAGGGAAAAAAATGGTCTACGTCGATGGGAACAGTTGAGACAAGAAAACAGATGCTTTTGGAATGTGGCATTGCAGAAGAATACTGAAGATAAGAGGGGCTGATCTAGTAACTA
Source organism: Schistocerca piceifrons (assembly GCF_021461385.2). NCBI lineage: Eukaryota > Metazoa > Arthropoda > Insecta > Orthoptera > Acrididae > Schistocerca > Schistocerca piceifrons. The sequence continues at coordinate 567,316,970 of NC_060149.1, forward strand.
ATATAGAGGTACTGAATCGAATCAAGGAGAGAAGAAAGTCATCTTACAACATGTCTAAAGTGAAAGTAACAATTAGATAGGACACACGCTGAGGCATCAAGGAACAGTTACTTTGTTAATGAAGGGAAGTGGAGGAGTAGACGTTCCCGTGGAACACGAAGATTAGACTATAGTAATTAGATCCAAGTGTATATACAATACAGTAGTTATGTAGAAGAGAGAAGTCTTGCATAGGAGAGGCTAACGTGGGGAGCTGCATCAAACCAGTCCACGGACTCAAGTCTGCAACAATAAAAATAGCCCACTGAGTGCTGCAAGTTGCATTGGACTTAAAAAGAACAGAATTGAAAGAGATACCAGGCAAGAAAATTATATAGGGCCAAACTGAAGTCCACAGACGGTAGTTTGGAAATTAATCTTCGATATTTTCTGATGATTGTAGTAAAAGGGATACTTTGTCTCACTTGTAGAGTAACCGCTTTTCGTTTGAGATACTACCAACACTTCGTTTTGAACCCAAACTGGAATTTTAAAGCATTCTGAAGACTATAACGCACAGAAACATCTGAAGAAGACCTATATCCTGCACTCCATGTCAAATAGCTGATGATACCTCGCTAACGCATGTGTGCCATATCTTTTGAGCATATACTTACTGCCTTCACAGTTACCTTGGTGTAGTTACTGAACGTAAAAAAAAGGAAAAGAAGCAATGGACTGCACACTCAGTAAGAATTGTTTCGATAATGCTACTGCTGCTTGTCAGCAGCAGTAACAACACAGACATTTTCATGGTCTTACAGGAATAATGGAATTTATTGAGACGATAATTGAAAGTCAACTTTATGTTACTCATGAACGTATGTGTTGTTTAACTCTAGAACATTCAAGGTGGGGACAATATTACGATTTGCTAAAGCACCGTGAACTCCACTAGTCCATATTTTATTCAAAGGAAGTCATAATATATAGCTTATTCACCAGTTAAATACAATTATAAGGTCTCCAGTTGTGTGTCATATACAAAATAAGTGCAAAATGTCCTGCTTTACACCCTATACTGATAATCCCACATTGGTGGGAACCACGAATTGGTAGTAACTGCAGTAATAAATTTTTTGAGGGTTTAGCAATCTAGGGTTAATATTGCTTTAGTCTCCAAGCACTATTAACTTTTAGAAATTTGCTTTGTGTATCAAGTAGAAAATATACCTAATTATTTGTGAACCTGGCGTAATTTCTTTGTCACAAACCAGTGACACTTGAGAAAAAAATGGTTCAAATGACTCTGAGCACTATGGGACAACATCCATGGTCATCAGTCCCCTAGAACTTAGAACTAATTAAACCTAACTAACCTAAGGACATCACACACATCCATGCCCGAGGCAGGATTCGAACCTGCGACCGTAGCAGTCGCGCGGCTCCGGACTGAGCGCCTAGAACCGCTAGACCACTGCGGCCGGCTTACGCTTGAGAAGCTACGTATGTTGCAAACAAGACAAGCTTTGCTGCAGAACGAAGAAACCAGACGATTTCAAACTTTCAATCGTCTTACAAGTGCAACACGAGTAGTTTGAAAACTTTCGGGCATCGTCAGAGATCTCTGCTCGGAAAAATTCCGTAACACATTTGCGTTCAGTCAACACCGAGGCAATGCACCTTTGTTACCTGTGGTCTGCGCACCGTGTGGAGTAATCGTTAGCGCTAGGATTTCACCCGGAACAAGTCCCGTCCACTCACTCCCGGTTTTCCCGGTCTTTGTTCGGCGCCTGGGCATCGTTTCAGTTGACCCACGTGGCTTACCGCGTTCGGCTGCACTTGGAGTGAATGTTACATTAATATCTTGCTAGGTCTTAAATTTTCCCAGATAGTTAAAAGACACATTACAAGAAACGTGCACAATTGGCCTCAGCTGTACCAGGTACTTCCACATAACAGAAAACAATGTAGCACTGAATTCTTTAAATACGAGAACTCAGTATCCAGATGAATAGCCTATGAAGAAACATATTTCTATGTGAGGAAAAGCACCCAAAGCTAAAACAGGATAAACCTACCCTCAAAGAATAATTTGTTAGGAGAAAGAGGAACCACAGTATACTTGACACTTAAGTTTCAGAACTCAGACAGTATATGTGAAACAAGCACCAATGTTCACTATACTTCCAGAGGGCATCAAAATTACTTTGTTGCTGCTAGATCGATCCAAGCTGATTTCGCGTGCTATTCACTGAATAGTTTCGCTGAAAAATTTTAGGGGTGAAAGAAGAACTAGCACAGCATGAAGGACGTTTTACAGCCATGAAACACCGCAGCATATATTTCCTCCATAACTGCTCTGTGACAAACATAAACATAACATTATTATTTTTTTTTAAACGGTTTGAATGACATTTACGAAATTAATAAATCTTTTGGTTAAAAACAGACAGGACAAAGAATAACGACACATTATTTTCCTGAGACGTTTGCAACAGCATATAGGTCACAAATCACACAGAAACAGCTACAATTCTTTGTAACCTCGTTTATAATGCGCAGGTATGGTATTGGAAGAATTTACAAGTTAAAATTCACCCAATACCCATGCAAATACTAACGAAATATGTCATACATGCAAATATCTTACTGCTTTAATTAGGTATTTCTACTTTATGACATTCTTATATTCTTTAATTTTCATGAGCTACTATGAGGGCCTACATAAACAAAACAACCTTCACTTATTTCTATATAACGGTGATTTTAGACAACAGAGTTATTCGAGTGCATCCGTGGCTTTACTGCCGACATGACAGATTCAAGACCATTGTTTTCGCATTGTATGTTTGCTCTGCTGTTTCCCTCAAATAAACGTATTATAGTAAGTGAATTAGTTAATGAAAATTTCTCCTTATTGCCCTTAAATAACATCACGTTATTTTTTGTTTTCTATTGCTGGCAATGCTTTCAATTCTCTATAAATATTTTTTTTCTTTAATAATGAAGATTCATATTACATTACTATCCAGAAAAGCTTAAATTTCTTATCGTTAGTGAATTTCATCACAGTATAACACGTGTTGGACTTCGACGATAACTGGCGGCCGTTTAGGGGAGGGTCTTACACTATGGATAGGTGTGGAGGGGGGTGAATGGGCGGGACTTGTTCCGGGTGAAATCCTAGCGCTAAGGGCACGTACCGTGTGGAGCTTCTGACTGTGTTACTTGGACATGGGCCGCCGCTACGAGGCTCTGGACAGGAAGTGAGCGATGGCGCCGGGGAGACGCGACCTCCTGGGAGCGCCCCGTTCCTTCGTAGAATCGACGAGACGCCAGCCCGGCGCGGCGTGCCGAATCACGCTGTGCAACGGCGAGTTCTCTCAGCATGGGGCGGAAGCGACGGCACGAGCCACAATAGCCGTGCTGTAAGCAAGGGACTGCCGTAATAAGTGTGTTTCCTGTCAACATGGGCCACCGACTGCATTCTTGCCAGGTAAACGGAAAAGGCAGGTAGAAAAATACGAAACCCAGCAGAGATTTAACAGCCTGATGTTCTACGACGGGAAACTTGACATCCAAGGCTGAAAAATACAGTTATAAGTTCAGTGAAAAGAGATCTGAATATTTCGCCCATAAGAGACGGCATTATAATGGCTGCGACTCTTGATAAATACAAATAAACAATTTCTGGGTCAATCACTTCTTTATTTTGGTACTATGCGTTTCGATGGCTCACACCATCATCTTAAGGTGGAGTATTGTTCACTTACATAGCTGATGTTGGTGACTATGCGGCTGGTCCCGGCGGAGGTTCGAGTCCTCTCTCGGGCCTGGGTGTGTGTGTTTGTCCTTAGGATAATTTAGGTTAAGTAGTGTGTAAGCTTAGGGACTGATGCCCTTAGCAGTTAAGTCTCATAAGATTTCACACACATTTGAACATTTTGATGTTGGTGAAGGTTACTAACGTCTTTTCACGATTGGGGGAAATAAAAGTTATTTTGCGTCTTTTGATGGACAATGCAGTTATAAAAAGTTGCAGACTGCTGCCTGATGACAGTGTAAACATTATGTGCAGTTGAGAGAGCATACGTCATACCTGAACGGAAACTTGGCGCATGTGTGCGTGCATGCGTATGGGTCTTCAGAGAGTTGAGGAGAATCGATAAACGACATGCATTGCATGTGACTGGCTGTGTAAACAGATTGCGACAAGTTGAATGTAGTCAGCGTGAGGGGAAGTGTCCCAGTGCAATAGAGCAACATGTAAACATCAAGTTCTGCTACAAATTGGGGAAGACTGTAACGGAGACAAATGGAATGTTGGTGCGGGTATACGGGAGGGAAGCTGTGAGCAGACAATGTGTTTATGAATGGTTTGAAAGCTTTCGTAAAGGGAAGGATACAACTGAGGTTGAGTCACGTTCAGGTCGGCAGCCGACAAACAGAACCTCAGATAAGTGCGACAAATGCTGGCGCAAGATCGGCGACGCACTCTCAGATTTATTGCGGAGTAACTGAGCGTTAGCAAGGCCATGGAACACACCATCGTCCGCGATGATTTGGGTAAGCGGAAGATCTGCTCCCCAATTTTTGCCAAAAGCTCACAGAAAAAAAGCTGTCTGCAAAAATCCAAGGTGCAAACACTGTCGATCGCCTTCTTCGATAACAACGGCATCATCCAAAAGGACAGGTCAAATCATTAATGCTGCATTTTACCAGTCCGTTTTGAACCGATTGCTACAGCATATCCGGCGGGTTCGCCCAGAGCTGCACAGGGCGGGAAAATGGATGCTGCTCTATGACAATGCCCCTGAACATTGCGCGATCCGTGTGCGCCAATTCCTGGAGCAGAAGATGGTAACTGTTCCTGAACACCCTCCTTATACCCCTTATCTGACTTCTGCGGACTTCTTCCTGTTTCCCCGCTTATAGGCGGCCATGAAAGGTGAACGTTGTTCAGACGTGAATGCCATCGAAAATCGTCTGACAGCCGTTCTGCGATCGATTCCACAGGAAGCCTTTGCTGATAGTTTCCAGAAGCTGTATGAACCTTGTCAAAAGTATATTGTAGCGGGTGGTGACTATTTTGAAGGACAAAGAAGAACATTTGTTTCTATCTTTTGTTTTGTTCGTTGTTTGATAGCATTCACCGAACAATTTAGAGACACCAGGTATGCAGACGTTTTACAATTGTACCGTCCTTCATAAGAAACAAAATGGCCAACGCTACCCTTGGTCTGCTACTATGAAAAGACTTTTGTACTCTTCACCAACAGCAGCTACGTAAATAAATAATTCTCCACTTGAAGATAATTGTGTGAACCATCAAGACGCGCAGTGGAAAAATAAACAAGTGACTGGCGCAGAAACAATTTTATTTGTATTTATTTGAAAAGAGACCTGATTTGAGTCGCAGATAAAGGAAATGGCAAAAGGAACTTCCCTACTGAAAGGCACCAGTGGTGGAACGATGTCCCATGAAAAATTTATTTGCAAACAGTAACGAAAAATCACATAACAACAATAAAAAGTAAAGCTGTCGTCAATGCGAAGGTTTATTTCAACTCTACAGTGCATTACTACGCATGTAATTACAGATGGGAACTTACAGTTTAATGTGGATACCTAACCACACTGCTACTCGGTATTTTTCACATTAACAAACACCGTCAGAGATGAAAAAGTGATAACTGACAGATAAAAATGCTTTGACTTAGCCGGCCGTTGTGGCCGAACGGTTCTAGGCGCTGCAGTCCGGAACCGCGCCGCTGCCACGGACGCAGGCTCGATTCCTGCCTCGGGCATGGATGTGTGTGCTGTCCTTAGGTTAGTTAGGTTTAAGTAGTTCTAAGTCTAGGGGACTGATGACCTCAGATGTTAAGTCCCATAGTGCTTAGAGCTATTTCAACCATTTTGTTTGCTTTGACTTACTGGAGTGCCAACACCAGGAAAATTTGGAAATTTGTAGTAAGGTCTTATGTGACACTGCCAGAGATGAACAAGTGATAACTGACATATAAAAATGGTGTGACTTACTAGAGTGCGAACATCAGGAAAATTTGGAAATTTGTGGTAAGATCTTATGGGGCCAAACTGCTGAGGTCATCGGTCCCTAAGCTTACACACTACTTAATCTAACTTAAATAACTTACGCAAAGGACGACACACACACACCCATGCCCGAGGGAGGAATCGAACCTCTGACTTGGGGAGCCGCGCGAACCGTGGCAAGTCGCCCTAGACCGCGTGGCTACCGCGCGCGGCGCGAACACCAGGGTTTCAGATATGTTGGTCTGGCACTTTATCACTGCGCTACCAACTACACGTCCGTCCGCTCGATACAATTTGAAACGAGACCCGTTCTACCAGACAACATGTTTCCAGTCATCAACAGTCCAATGTCGGCGTTGACGGACCCAGGCGAGGCGTAAAGCTTTGTGTCGTGCAGACATCAAGGGTACACGAGCGGACCTTCGACTCCGAAAGCCCATATCGATGATGTTTTGTTGAATGGTTCGCACGCTGACACATGTTGATGGCCCAGCACTGATATATGCGGCAATTTGCGGAAGGGTTGAACTTCTGTCTCTTTGACTGTTTCTCTTCAGTCATCGTTGGTCCCGTTCTTGCATGATCTTTATCCGGCCGCAGCGGTGTCGGAAATTTGATGTTTTAGCGGAATCCTGATATTCCCGGTACACTTGTGATATGGTTGTACGGGAAAATCCCTACTTCATTGTTACCTCGGAGATGATGTGTTCCATCGCTCGTGGGCCACCTATAACACCACGTTCAAACTCACTTAAATCTTGATGACCTGCCATTGTAGGAGCAGTACCCCATCTAACAACTGCGCCAGGCACTAGGCACTTGTTGTCTTATACATGCGTTGCCCACCGCAGCGCAATATTGTGCCTGCTTACGTGTCTCTGTAATTGGATACGCATGACTATGCCACTTTCTTTGGTGCTGCAGTATATATATATATATATATATATATATATATATATATATATATATATATATATATATTTTTTTTTTAAACTAAGAAGCTTATGTCCCAGAACCGACATGGTTTTAGAAAGCATCGCTTGTGCGAAACTCAGCTTTCCCTTTTCTCGTATAATATACTGCGAACTATGTATGAAGGGCAACAGGCAGATTTATTTCCGGAAAGCATTTGACACGGTGCCCCACTGCAGGCTGTTAACGAAGCTGTGAGCGTATGGAATAAATTCACAGATATGTGAGTGGCTCTAAGATTTCTTATTGTCCTTAACGGCGAGTATTCGACAGGTGCGCTCCAGGGAAGTGTGATAGGACCGCTTTTGCCGGACTGTGGGAGGAAATCGAAGCAATACAGAGGCGGGTTGCTGTATTTGTTACCGGTAGGTTCAAACAACACGTAAGCGTTACGGAGAGGCTTCGGAAATTCAAATGGGAATCTCCTGAGTGGAGGCGACTCTACTGAGAAAATTTAGAGAATCGGTATCTGAAGTTGACTGCCGAATGATTCTCGTGCTGCCAACATACATTGCCCGTAGGGAGCTCGAAGACAAGGTACGAGAAATTAGGTCTCATACAGAGGCATATAGACAGTGTTTTCTCCCTTGCTCTATTTGCGAGTCGAATACGGAAGGAAATGAATACAGGGTGCCCTCCGCCACACACCGTACCGTGACTTGCGGAGTGTCCATGTAGTTGTAGAGAGGAGTAGGCTACGTGGCAGCAACGGGTTTCACAGTCTTCCTTCGCTCATCATGATACAATACGGGACGACACACCACACAACAAGACAGCACACCACACATTCCCATTTCAGCCACCTATACTCAACAGATACACGTAAGACTCTTCTTTCACACATTGCAAGAAATGGATCATTGTACTCGAAAATAAGAAAACCCCTTCGATTAGGTGCCTGAACCTACCCCTCAGACTCTACAAACCAACAATACAATACGGCTCACTCCCTCTTTCTTTTCATTTTGAAGAAAGTAAGTCCGTACACGATACCGAACCAGGTTTTCGAAAAGATTTAAAGTTTTCTAACGCAGCACATTTTCCCGGATGGATAACTTTCTAAAGGCGCTGAAGTAACATCCGGTGTGACCTAGGTGAGCGTAAAACAACCACCGCTGTTTATTTTATGTATTAACAGATTTGGAGATGCAATTAGTTGCTACATCAGCATTTTCACGTCTGATGCAGTGACTGTACGAAGATACAAGATGACTTAGACAAAACTTCTAGTTGATGTAATGAATGGCGACTAGCTCTAAATGTGGGAAAATGCAAATTAATGGCGATGATTGGGAAAAACAAACCTGCAATGTTCAGATACAGCATTAGTAGTGTACTGCATCTTCGGTAAATCAGTTGCATTTTATTACCATTCTACTACGCTACCGATTTTTTTCTCTCTCTCTCTACTGAAGGGGAATTCAGCAACTGACTGACCAACGTCAGACGATTTAGACAACGGGGCAGGAGGGAACATACTGTTAATGACTCATTTCTCTCTAATGTTTTACTTTATGTTCCATAAACCAATGAGAAACTATAAATTTGCGGTAACATCCAGTTAAATATCGACAAAAGCTTTGTGCAAAGACTTAGAAATAGCTCTTAATGAGCAAAATAGTAGTATCTTTTTATTACAGGACTAACATGTCACAGCTAAAGTCGGTCATATGACACAAATATTTAGAAGAAACACTGCATAGGGATTCGAAGCAGGACGAGCTCATAAGCCCTGCTTTAGGCTAAGAAAATGGGATCATGCAATTCATTGGTAGGAGCCAGGGAAATTGCTGTTTTCCTGCAAAAGGCACTGCATAGTCATAGAAGGCCAGATCTTCAAAAAATGGCTCTGAGCACTATGGGACTTAACATCTGAGGTTATCAGTCCCCTAGACTGAGAACTACTTAAATCTAACTAACTTAAGCACGGCAGCCGCGTGATTCCGGACTGAAGCGCCTAGAACCAATTTTTTTTATAGTGGTATGATTTGTTTAGGACCCGTCCACTTTATTGGAATCCGTCTATTTTATCCTACGACCCACCGCCTTTTAGAGACTTTTTTTCTGACGGACAACGAATGTTGGGTAAAAAGGTTCCGAGTTTTTCTGCTCTTATGCTTCAAATTTTTTTTATCTTAAAATAATTTATCATACCAGCGTATATCTCAGAGTTTTTATTCCTTTTGGATTAATTGTTGTACAGATGTTCACCTGAAGATGTGGATTTTGGTACCACGAAAAATGTGATCCAATAATAGAGGACTAAATACAACTTTTTTTATGCTAACCATTACATTACATATTTTATTTTATTTTTTTATTCTTTATTATTATTATTATTATTATTTTATTTATTTATTTAATTTTAATGTCCCAGAAGAAAAATCATGTATGAAAAAGGAAGGAAAGAAATATAGGACCGAAGTGACATCCTTCACTGGGAGTAATAGCCCATCCCTCGAAACTACGTAAACCTGGGACTCCCCACCGCTTCGGGGGTCATGAAACACGCTGCCTAGAAAGTTCGCAAAGTGAGTTTTATATTTAGAGTGGCGTCGGATGATTCTGTGTTGTTCTAGTAGATAATGCCAATAGCCCATGCCCCATATCAAGGTCCCCAAGAGCACGTAGTGCGATGCGTGTCCTCCTATCCAGTGGAATGCCGATGTTTTCTGTGAGGGGAAAAAGACAGCGTCAGAGAGAAATAAAGGGTCCGTCATGATCGTCGATTCGTCGATGCGTCAGAGGAGTGCCATGATGCGTTGCGTCAGCCGCCAAACATCCTTTGCCTCACCGCACTGCAGAGAATGTTTGTCGGTGTCCTGCATGCCACATATAAGGCAGAGCGGGCAATCTACCATGCGAATGTCGTACAATCGTTGGCGGTTGACTGTGTTGCGGTTGATTAATGTAAACGAATGTGAGGAGAGGCGTATGGACAGCTCGCCAAATCTGTCGCCAGTCTCGCGTTGGGTATTTAAGTTCGACAACATTGCTGCCACGATGACACCTCAAGTATCAACATATCTCACGGGTAGAGGGGATTCTTGTAGAAGAAATGGTTCGAATGGCTCTGAGCACTATGGGACTTAACTGCTGAGGTCATCAGTCCCCTAAAGCTTAGAACTAATTAAACCTAACTAACCTAAGGACATCACACACATCCATGCCCGAGGCAGGATTCGAACCTGCGACCGTAGCGGTCGCGCGGTTCCAGACTGTAGCGCCTAGAACCGCTCGGCCACACCAGCCGGCCTTCTTGTAGAAGTTATCCGTGACTGAACATAACTAAAATTAACAAAGAATAGCTCGACGTGGAAAAAAGAGGGCGATATTGTGCCTACCGCTACCGGCGGTTCAAAGGACGGGAGAAGAAACACGTCCAGGATCGCCGACGTGATGGCGTGTTGCCGTTGGTTCCATGTTGGTAGCGTCGCTCGCAGGTATAGAGCTAGAGCCTTTTTCCGCACATTCGGAGATTAAGTCCTCCAGAAAGGGGTGGGAGAGTTAAAGTCTCGTATTTGACATTAAACATCATCCCTTGGCTGACATAGTATCCAAAGGTCGCCATTAATCTGTCAGCAATACTATGTGTCATTGACAGTACCTGCGCCAGGTGCGGCAGTCGCGAGGCCGGATGAAAATTAGTGTATTCCACCCTTTGGAACAGGTCGTGGGTTCAGAGTGAAGCGTTGCGTATGTACAGTCGAACGTGCTGGAGGAGACGCTGATTGCCGTATCGATCAGGTGAACCATACTCCTAAGCATCGCAAGATGTCCACCGTCTTAAACGGACTGTGCAGAGCGTCCAGCCCTCGTCCGATGTACGTAATCTTGGTTTTATTCATGTTGACCCTGCTTCCCGTAGCTACTCCGTACGTAGTAAGAAGGGTAACCACTTTACTACTTCGTTCGACCGGACGAGTATCATCAAGACGTCGGCACATGCACGACACGTGAAGGAATCGTGTCAGGTCTCAATAGCTTATTATACATCAGCACAAATTGGGCCATCATTAAATCCGCAAAGGCGCGACAAAATTCGAGTGTCAACCCATCCGGCCCAGGCTATTTATTCACCGCAAACTTCTTGAGTGCCCTCGGTATGTCTTCTTCCGTCAGGGGTTCCAATAGCGCCTCTGCATCCGGACCAGCCACCTCCGTTTGCATCTGTCGCAAAATTTCTTCTCCTGTCCGATTGTCCGTCGGCGTCCCAGTGAAAAGGAGGCGGTAATGCTCCAGAAACCCAGGAGCAATGTCCTGCTGTGACGTCAAGGGCTGACCATCGTCATCATGGAACCCTGTGATCAAGGATAGGCGATTACGCGCATGTCCCTTGGACACATGATGCATGCTAATACGTTTTCCATGGACGTTGTCCAAGCACCGAGCACGGATCGAAAGTCCCTCCAGTCGATGTCTCGTGATCGATAAAATGCATGCCTGAATGCGATGGACTTCCGCTTGACGCTCGGGCGATGGGACCCTGGAGGACAGGTCGCATAGCACCATGTAGTAATAATCAAGTGTATATCGGAGCCATTTCGCTTTTTTCTTGCCATACGTTGTGAGAAGCCTTCGTATCACCGGTTTTGCACATTGCAGCCACCATGCAGGACCGTATGGTGCAGCGGCAGGCGGCGAGCTCATGTCTGCCATGTTTCTTTGATCCGCTGGCGACATTAGAGATCCACCAATAAGGAGGAATTAAGTTTCCATGATCTACGACTCCGCCAGACCCGCTGCCGTTGGAGGGTTAACGTGCTTAAGTATGCAAGAAGATCCGTTAAAGCTGTGGGCCAACATTCAGCAGCCAACACGTGATTCCTTAATCCCTAAGAAACATAAATCCAATCCATCCTGCTAGCCGAGTGGCTAGTAAAAAACGTATAGCCCTCTCGCTGCCCATGGATCTTTTCCCACGTGTTCATTAGTGCCATGTCCCGGCAGATCGTGCTCAAAGCGTGGCAGGAGCTGAAATTAGGAGTTTGAAACTTCGGTGTGAGAACACAGTTAAAATCCCAGACTGTAGCGTCTAGAACCGCTCGGCCACTCCGGCCGGCCTTGGAAGTAATAGTATTTATCTTTTCATACATATGAAAGTGTTTCTCATGTTATGTATTGTGACTGAAATGTTGAACCTAGATGTGAGTCTATTAGCAGATTAAATTCTGGGTCCCCGTGCCAAGTGTTGAGCCATATTTAAATTTCATATTACAAGTACAGCACTAATGGAGTGCATTTGCCAGTTCTCTAATATTTGTGAACTATAATAATCAAATAAGTACAGCTATTCAGACTATGGTAGATACAGAAATAACATTTCCCATTTCACCTAAACAGCGTAAGCAAGTGAACACTCTTTGAAAATGCAAATAATAATCAGTAAAAATAACATAACTGTCCGAAAACCATTTCAATGACAGTATTTTCCAACAATTAAGTTGATAAAAGAGCCTCTTCTCCAAGTTAATATTGTTGCACCATTATTTACCGGTAATACGCAGGTACTGTTACTGAGAGACAGTTTTTGCAAAACGGTTAGTATTCCTTCTGTGTTGTTCTTGCCGAACTGTTGGTACATTGCGTGCTAAAGCGTCATGCTATCTCGTGCCCTGTACAAAAAGATAGTATTTCATTATCAAGTAAAGTGTGTGTCCCAATCGCTGAGTGGTCAGCGTGACGGAGCGCCATACTATTGGCTTGGGTTCGATTCCCTGCTGGGTGGGGGATTTTCTACGCTCAGGGACTGGGTGTTGTGTCGTCTTAATCATCATTTCATCCATATCCGGCGCGCAGGTCACCCAGTGTGGCATCGAATGTAATGACTTGCACCAAGGCGGCCGGACCTGCCCCGCAAGGGGCCTCCCGGCCAATGACGCCAAAAGCAAATTTCCATTTCATCAAGTAAAGTAAATACCAACAATTAACTTTCTTTGTCAACAGTGCTAGTACTTGGTACAATTTTGCCTAATGGAGCTGACAACCGTTTCTTTTTGCGTAATAGCAGTTTACTTTATTACTAGTAGAAACATGGTTCGATTCGTGTTTATTCTGCTCTTGCTGCCTTTCGATAGAAACCTTCAGAGAAACTAAAGCAGTCTGATACTATTATACGTGTCGCTGCGTGACAGGACGTTTATTAACGTGTAACATAGAAAAGTTCCGACCGCAGAATGTATACTGTGCACGAAACAAACGTATTATGAGGACTTATCGTTCAGCGGCACGAACTTGCAGTAAACTGAATAAAATAAATAACAGCAAATATTATGTCAGTTTAGAATATAAATGGTACTTCATATCAGTATTAATATGAAAACAAACGCAGCAATTTGTGAAATGTGTACACAGGTAACGCCACAAAACGGCGATTGGCTTACGTTGAATAGCACGTCTATGCAAATGATCGGATTCAGATGACGAGGCCGTCAGAAATAAAACAGGAGTCAAAGGACGGAACGAATGAGGAAGCTTACGGGGCAGATAATGATTACGTAATTGGATCAGTTGATATGTTCAGTTCGCCTCAAATAGAGAAAGAACTGATCAAGGTGCAAGAGGCAGAATGAGAACGTTAAGATACGGTAGAGCGGGCCAAAGAAAAATCTCTGACCACGGACGATCTGTCAAAAATTCTATTTACACAGATTAGAGCACAAGGTAATAGCATCAAGGCACACAACAGTAGCCTTCAGAATAAACTGAAAACACAGGAGTGTGGTATTGGTGGCGCTGAGAGTCAACTGGAAATACAAGCCAGCGGTGTTAGTAGCCTAAATAATCAACTGAAAACGCAAGCTGTTGTCATGAAAACACAGTAAATAGATCGAAGAAGTGGACGAAAATGTAGGCGTTTTGAGTACTGCGATCAAAGATATGAAACTTGAAATAAATACCAATGTGGCCACTATGCAGGGACAGATAAACGATATCGACGAAAGGTACGATTTAAAAGTCATAGATATCCAAGGAACGGTGGAAAAGTTACTGGTAACGAAAGTAGACGAAAAGGTCTTGGATCAGAAAACAGAAACTGTCGACGAATGCAGAAATGAAATCTCACATTTGAAAAAGACAGCATCTGATTCTGATCAAAACCCTCCACAGATTCAAGGCAAAATTTGTGATCTTGCACAGAAAATTGGGGACAAGCCCAGTTGTGTCAACGACAGCCACATGTTCTCGATCTTAGCTAACATAGTACTGTAATTAAAAACGAGAGTGATGATAATTCCTGACTTTAACAATGTTAATTTTTCTGCGTGAGTAATGTGAAGCCACTGAAGTAATTACAGTCAATTGTCTGGTAATCTCTGAACTTCTTCCATATCGAACTCCGAGGAATGCGGTACATTTCTGTACTGCTATGTTGATAAAGAGGCAATCAACATCAGAATCCTAAGCCATCAAAAAGTTGACGTTTCCTCCTCCTATTTTATGACGTGCTGTTCTGTATTTCACCGTTATTCGGCAGTGACATGTCACAAAGATTCTTGCATTAATTCCAGTAAGTTTGGCAGTTTAATGTCGTGTTATTTCTCGCGACATATCCCTTAACTTGGCTCCAGACCAATTCTATTGAGTTCAGATTGCAGTGTTAAGGTGACAACTGTAAAGCTGCATCATTTTTACGGTGTGCTTCACGCTGTGAAAATTGTTTTCCGCGTTTCTAAGATGCTTATCACTCTGGCTCGTGTGAGACCACATCTGTCCTATAAAACAATAGGCATATTCAAACAAAGAGAATTTTATTTTTCATTTTTATCCAAAAAATTTAATTGTGTAATGTTTTCTTAATTTCAAAATCATTAACAGTTTTTATAATATATCGATAAAGAAGATTTTTTTTCTTTTCAATGAAAACCAGAATGTGTATGAGGCATGTGATCAGAAACTGGAAGACGTGCATTTTTCTTGAAAAAATTATTGGTAAGTATGAGTTAATTAACACATATTTGATAAAAGTGTTATTTAAATAACTTAGGTACTCAAACCGAACAAAAATTGTTGTAAATCATAACGGGATGCCCCCCAACTCGCCCGATTATCAATCTACGGCGCTACTGGTCACGCCACGAATACGTCCAAAATATCAACGCTAATATTTATTACACAAAATTTCATGAAAGATGTCAAAGCTGATTTTTATCTGTAACGTTGTGAAGAGCACTAAGAAAAACTTGCTTCTAGTCAGTATCGGTGGTCCGCGCACATGTTTCACTAGAAGCAGGAAACAGTGCCATCCACTTTCACGGTACGTATGAACAGCGAGACAATCAGAGCACGAGTAGCGCTTACAGAGACTATGACTGTACTCGGTATTTAGAATAGAAATTGCGTAGCTAAAGTATGATTAAGAAAAACTTTGGCGGCTGTTAATACATCAGAATGTCTTAAAGTTTCATTTACAGTGACATGGTAATAAGATATCTAATACAGAAGTTAGACGTACTTCGAAGAGCGGAACAACACCAGCGTACGACAGCGACAGCTGCAGACCAATCATTGCGTTTGCGTTTGTTTGTTCCAGGTTTTTTCTTATGGAGAACGGAGTGTAGTTGGCGGACAGAGCGCCCGCCAGCGACAATAAATCGGATCAATCAGCTTTCCGTATGGAAGCTGTAGTTACAGCAGCAGAACAGAATAAGGGCGTCATAGCAGAATGCAATGAACCCGCTGCGGCAGATGACTCCGTAGTAACAGAAAACGTGAACATATCCGTAGGCGAGGAAGAAGGAGTCGACAACAGTTTAAATAACGATAAAATTTGCGAAAATGAGTTGTCAGGAATTGAAAGTTATTGCGAACAGAACGATGATATGTACCAATGGGTAAAGTAGTGCGACTGGGAGGATTTGAAAAGGAACTATGAGTACAGACGGTTAGATGGTAGTGAAAGGAGGAATGTCGAGGATAGGACGTGGCCCAATAGTAAGGAGGAAATAGAAGTATTTAACGCCACGAAGAGTTATCGAATAGCAGTTGTTAGGGACGTGGTAAATAATGAGGAAAAAGGAACCATTCAAAGTACGCGAGCTGTCAATAATATTGAGAGTAAAAGTAAGGAAATAAATATGGTCGCTAGGAGAAGGAGAATATAAGGAGATGAAATCCTCAGTGTCGCTGACGAACCATTCCTAGCTAACGAATAGTGAACAGAACAAACTGTTCTCAGTTTGCCGGAAGAAGTACATACAGACGACTGTTTAGGAATTACTGAAGTTCACTAGTACTACATAAAATATGAAGTAAAAGTATATGTCGTAAGAAACGATGCAGATGACAACTCAGACGAAGAAAATGCTGCAGCAGAAAAAGAACTAATGACATTAGGAGAAAACTGTGACTCTGAGTAAGTAAGACTCAACAAAATATTGGATGAGGAAATTAACATCTGTGTAAGAAAAGTATTTCTGCTACAACCTAACAGTGACCTGAATGGTCACACTTAGAAGATAGTCCGTATGAAGAATATGTTGAAGTAACAAAAATCGAGGAATGTGGGACGAAGTGTTGTTTTGTACCACCATATGAAGCAATTTCAAAACAAGAGCCAGGTGTAAACACAGAAGCACATGTCCAAGTTGGTACTGCTTCATCATAAAGAAATCTTCTGCCATTAATGATAATTATTTTTCTGCCTTGTTATACAGATGTTAAGTGTTACTGAGAGCCAGTGGTTGGAAAAACGATTAATATTCCTGCTGTTTTGATAATGTCAAACTACTGTTACACTGTTTGCTAAAGTGTGCTCCAGTATTCTATCTTATTTGCATAATAGTATTTCAGCATCAAGTATAGTCAGTAACAATATTTAACATTCTTTATGAACAGAGCTGGTACTAGGTAAAATTTTGCCTAATTATGGTGGCGACCGTTCTTTTTTGCGTAATTGCAGTTATTTATAACTGACAGACTCGTGGTACGAATCCCGTGTGTTCCGTTATTAGTTCCATTCAATAATAATCTTTAGAGGAACGAAAAGAGTCTGATACCTTTCCATCACGCACGATCACTGTTTAATTAAAATCCTTTCATGGGAGTAACATTATCCGTCTATTCCTAATTAAGTAGTAGCCGGTAGTGCTACAGGATAAGATGTGAAATATAGTATGCGACATTCGCGAAGAGCTACGAACGACATAACGATGACGAAAATGAGTTAAAAAAGTGGTAATGCTCCAGACTATAAATCAAGAAGTCTTGGGTTCAACCGTCCATCACTCTTAGGACTTTTCGTCTGGCACTTACAACTTGCTTCACCTCTGGCAATGTTTGTTGTTGTGAAAAATGCCTAGCTGCGCCGTGGTTCGTGATCCAAGTTAAACTGGAGGTCTCCCGATAGCTGGCTGGGTATCTCAGTAGAAAGGTTGGAGGAAGGCAACAGCATACCACCCCCAACAGAGCTTGCCTAGTAAGGTTCTGTGGTGTTCAAAACAATCTATGGCCTAATGATCGCTTTATTTTGCTTTATATACCAACGATTCGAACCAGGGGAAGTCCTCTGGTTTCGCCTGACCTTATCTTTGAAACTTTACTGCGTCAAGGACATGAATTGTTTGTTACGGAAGTGTACGTAATCACACATGATACTGTATGGTCCGTGGGAATATCTCGGAGATACCCAGAAGTCTGCCAAAACTTCATAATATGTTATAGGCCAGTAGCTCCCAACCTGGGGGTAATTACCCCTAAGGGGTAAACTGAAATTTTCTGAGAGGTAAAAACTAAATGATTTTATTACGTTTTAGTCACGAAACTAAATTATTTCCAAAAGACGACTACTATAATCGCAATTTTGTAAGACTCTAATACTGTATATATAAGTTATCAACAATCACTTTTCTCAATTAGTAAGATTAGTGCTGTGGAGGTTACAGGTTCCTCTCATAGTCTACCCACAACACAAATATGTTGTGCTTTTACCCATATAAATGAGGATAAAAGAGAGACCTACGTGTAACAAACGCTAAATAATGTCTTCCCAAGTTGTAGATAGTATCTGCAGTACTCCAGAAATTGCTTCATTACTCGTTTCGAAACAGATATATGAATTAACTGACAGCACGACACAGCTGTAACTGCCACTTCACAAGTAAGGAGTGCACAAATCAAGTGATTTACGAACAGTAAGTATGGTGCACACATTTTAACTTGGTTGATTCTAAATGAGGTTGCAGTGTGCAGTTCAAGCAAGTGCCGCAATAGGGAGAAGTAATGCAAGGGAAGTATGTTTTATAACAATTGTCTACCCTCGCTGTATATAGTTAGCTTTCTTATCTGAGAAGAAATTGTGGGTAGCACTTGCGATGCTCCTCGAATTTCTTCCTCATTTATTCAAACACATGCACTCACAAACTAAGTATCAGTCCTTTCGACATTTTAAAAATAAAGGTGTTCCAAGAAAAGCCTTTCACTCTCCAGTTCAGTTGGGTGTTAAAGTTGGAGATAACCTGAGGCAAGGAGGGGTGAGGGGCAGCAGACAGCAGGGGTGGGAGGGTGGTGATACTAGCTAATGTCTAACAGTCCTCAGGGGTAATAGTCTAAGAAAGGTTGGGAACCACTGTTCTAGCCAGCTTACACAATCCATAACCGCCATTATTTCACCTCCAACAAAAATAAAGAAAAGATTTGCTCACTCTGCCGAGACCCAGAGCATATAGGGGTCAATTGAATCGAGAAAAATGAGCATAGAGATCAGAGGAACATATACCGTAGGACAGACCCACACACTAGTACTCTTCTCACCGTTGAGTCAAAACACAAAATATCAGTCAGAGCTGGAATTACCTTGGGTAGATTAAAACAAACAACATAGTCAAGGCATGGCACCGTCCATTCACAGAGACGCGGCGAAGTTTGTTGGCATCCGTCTACGTCAGTGTCAATATCTACTGAGCAGTTACTTCTTAATTACGATAGCGAGCACATCATTGGCCAATACTGGTGGCTACATCTTAATAGACGTTTATTTTTTAAAGATATTTATGAGAAGTGACATATTTAAATTTAACTTTGACGCGCCCAATACCTTAGCTGACGAAGGTAAGAGTTCAAACGCGTTTTATGTACATTTAACGAGAACAGGAATTTGCCTGCAGGGGAACAGTGACCGTCAGAAACTAAAACTGTAGAGCAGCCGCAAGTCGCAAGTAACTTTCTATTTAATTTTACACGTTTCATTCGACGAACTCGAGCATCTTCAGAAATTACATAGCCGAGAACCACACGTTACAAATATCAGCCTGTGTATAGCGCTGCTGTCATACATAAATTATTACGCACAGTTGTGTTATATATTTTGTAATCAAGTCAGACGCAAGTTCTGTTTTGTCATATGTCACATAAATGTATTTGGTCACAGGGGCTCTATCTGTAACCAATAACATATTTATAATAAAAATAAAACATGCAGTTCCGTTTATCTTGGAAAGTTTGTAGAGGAAAGAAATTAGCCATTTCCTGTTGATGGATCTGAAATCCATATTTAAATTGCTTGTCTCCACTGCTATTATATGCGGCTAACATAGTAGGCAATAAGTCTGAACGTCACTCCTATTTTAGAAACAGTCTAGATATACCGAAATAGGCAATGCTTGGATTTGGACGGGGACCAAGGAAGATGAGGATTTAAAGTCTCATCGTCAGCAAGTTCCAGGTGGTAGAGGAAATCGGTCACGCCCTCTCCGAGGGTCCATCACGACATTTACCACGAACGCTTTAGAGAGTATGAGCTACTATCATTCTAAATATGAGTGCTGTGTCTTAATAGTGCACATTCTCGGCCCGTCTTCAAATAGGGCTCCTACAGAAATAAATTCTGAAATGTTTGTTTAGGACCAGCTCGTAGAGCCTGAATGTTCGTGCTTGTTAGTGAATGTCGTGCTAAGAAACAGCAGGTAGATACATCAGCCAACTCTGGGTCGGCGCCTAACCTGTGACAAAGAATGACGCCACTTGAAGAATGTGCCTAGTGAAGGGACCGTCAGGTAGGGGACTGGAGGGCTGAAGAGGGACAAGCAGGGGCAGGTAGAAGCAGGGAGGGAGGGATGCAAGGTCAGCAGTATTTTCTGCAGTCGTACTACAAAGAAGGTGGCGGATGATTATCTTATCTATCTAAGCAGAACAGAAATACTCTGTACAATGCAATGTTAAAAACAAGATTAAAAATAATAATGGTGTCGTCGTAGTGATATTTAGTCCGAAGGCTGTTCTTACGCAGTTCTCGACTCTCTCATATATCTTCTGCCAGTCCCTTCGTCTCTGGCCAACTACTGCATACTACATTCATTCGAAATTATTTACCGTAGTCAAGCATTATTCTCTCCCTCTATAGCTTTCATTCTCACTATTCCAACAGTTATCACAGTGACTTTTCCTTGGCATCTTAGGATTTGCTCTATCAACCATTTCCTTCTTTTAAAAAAGTTTAGTCAGAAATTTCTTTTCTTCCTATTTCGATGCAGTATATCTTCATTAGTTGTCCTGTGTAACCATCTAATTTTCAGCATTCTTCTGTAACATCATATTTCAAAAGATGCTTTCGCCTAGCATCTCTACTGCTTTTCAGCCACGGTTCACCTGCGTATAAAGCTACGTTCCAGACAAGCGCATCCAGAAAAGCATTTACAATACTTAAACTTGCATTCGATTTTAGCCTATTTCTCTTTCACAAAAAGGCTTTCTCGTTTTACAAGCCTGAATTTTATATCTTCTTTACTTCAGCCGTCATCTGTTATTTGGCTGCCCAACCAGTCACATTTGTCAGCAGTTTTTAATGTCGGCACACGCTGATTTAATTCGGCTACACCTCATTACCCTTGTTTTACTTTTCCTGATTTTTTATAAGCTACAACTCTGTCTTACTTGCTTATTTAGTATTGTCTCCCTTTAATGTCCTTCGACGTTTATAAAAGCAGTTTGGTTACTATGCAAGTTGTAGACAGCTTTTCGCTATCTGTATTTTTTTGTCTGCTACCCTCAGAATTTTAAGTCTCTTCCAGGCAACACTGCTATTAGAATTCTGCACATCTCCAAATACTATAAATGTAGGTGTAGTCTTCTAAGACGAACAGTAGCGTCAGTATAGCCTCGCGTGTTTCGTACATTTCTCCAGAAATGAAACGGATGTTCCGCGATATCGCCTTCCACCAGGTTTCCCCCCCCCCCCCCCCTCCCCTTTTTTTTGTAATTGGTATAAGTATTTCGCAACCGTGTCATACGAAACTGATGGCTCGGCAATATTCACACGTGCCCTCTCTGAACTTTCGATTAACATATTTTTCTTTTGAACCCAGAGGACATTTCGCCGGTTTAATGAATATTTCATACAAGGTGGAATATATGAAGGAATTTTGTCTACTCTTATTTCGACTTTGGTCTTTGAATATTCTGTTAAATTCTTCTCTCAGTAACAATTTTTTATCTCAGCTTCATCAGCTGCCTCTTCCCTTTCTATAATGTTGCCGTTAAGAATTTTCCACTCCATGACCTTCCTATATATACGTTCCATCTTTCAGCCTTCCATGCTATGCTTGGTACTGGTTTACAATCTGAACTTTTAATATTATTAATACTGCTTCACTTTTCTCAAAAGGCTCTTTAATTTTCACATACGTCGTATTTTATCTTTTCCATAGTCATGCAGATATGCATTACCTCTTTAGCCATTCCTGCTTAGCTAATTTGAACTTTTTCTGTATCTCATTTTTATATATCTGCACTCCCTTTTGTCTCCTTCATATTCTGAATTTAAATGTATTCTTGACTGAAATTCCTCATGTTTCTACAGCCAAGATCGCATAAGTAACTATTTATTTTCGACAGACGGTTGCAGAAGTCTTTGCTATCATCTTCTCATTGTTGCTAAACGTTTTCATTGTGACTTGGAACCTTATACCAAGTTCTCCAATTAGTGAATAAAATTTAGCACGTTATTTGAAGGTTGGTCAGAAATGAAACGTTAACAATCAAAAGGCACCTTGGCACGTGGCCATGTCCGTATATTAGCGCTCACAGATGGTGTTTTTTGATTGTTGAGAGCTTAAGAAAAAAAAAAAAAAATTCTGTTACAACGTTGAACATCGCTGTACATCTTTAAAATATTTTAATGTATTGCCGCCGAGGACTGGTGCAACAGAGCCATTTTAGTATCGAATGTGATATATACAGGAGTTGGACAAAAATATGGACACGCCGCGAGAAATGCATGTCTGATTATAAAAGCAGATGCTGACGAAAACAGCATGTTGCGCTGTTGAATCTGACCACGAACAGCCCCTGTGCAATGTCCTCAGTACGTCGCAAATGTCAGTCGGTGGACAGACCAGTATTCTGTGCAGTTTGAATGCATTATGTAGGAGGTAAATCAACTGCGGTGTCCCTTAGCATTAGACTTTTGACCACATTAGTAAATTTTACAGTTGTAATAATTACCGTTGTCACAGTACTTTTCTGTCTTTAGAAGAAGAGAAAGTCAAAAAAACGTAATGAGAGACTGGGAGACGTAGACGAAAGGACGTTAGTTGAAGAATACTGGAAAAGTGTTGACAACAGGGCACAGTGGTTCATTCTCTATTGAACAGGAGGAAGACAGCTAGGATATCAGAAAAGAAGCCACATTCTCATTTTCAATGCAGTGTTGTTTTGGATCAGGCGCGATTCGGTAGTTTTTACGTCAAAAGTATGACCGTGCAAGAAGATGGAGATGTTGTACGGGACATAAGTGATGAAAATCAATGAAGCAGACTAGACTTACCGCTGTCCATGTGAAAACGGGTTAGACGTGACAGATTAAAAGCAAGACCAGCCAGGCGAGAGAGGTATCAAACTAAAGCTTCGTGTCTGTTCCGATAGAATGAATTGTAAATTTTGATCTACATGTACATCGTACTCCACGAGCTACCTAACGGTGTGCGGCGGAGGGTGCATCTGGCACCACTAACTGATCCCCCCTACCCTGTTCCACTCGCGAATGGCGCGTGTGAAGGGTGATTGTCGGTAAGACTCTGTTTTGGCTCCAAATTGTCTACTTTTCTAGTCGTGGTCCTCACGCGAGATGTATGAGGAGGAAGTATTATGTTGTCCGGCTCTTCCCGAAAAGTGTTCTCTCGAAATTTCAGTAGCAAATCTCTCCTGGATGCACAACACCTCTCTTGTAACATTTGCAATGGAGTTTGTTTAGCATCTCGGTAATGCTCTCGGACCGACTAAACGAACCCGTGACGAAACGTGCCGCTCTTCGTTTGATATTTTCCATCTCTTACATCAGTCCTACATCGTAAGGATCACCCACCAATGATCAGTACTCAATAATCGATTGAACAAGCGCCTTATAAGCCACTTGCTTTGTGGATGACTTACATTTTCTTATGATTCTCCCTATGAATCTCAGCCTGGCATCTGCTTTTACTACAATTTGTTTTATGTAGTCATTTCATATAAGGTCACACTGAATAGATGCTCCGTAGGGTTTCCATCAGATTCTCATCAGTAGTGTAGTAGTACAGCAATACATTTCTTTTCCTATCTGTGCGCAATATGTTACATTTATTTACGTTCAGGGTTAACCAGCATGGCCTGCACCATTCATGAATCCACTGCAGGTATTTCTCCAAATCGATACTGTCTTCTGATGTTGCAACTTTCGCAGTCGCAAATCTGGTGCGATACTCAGTAAGCTCGTACTTTTATTAATAAAGGGCAGTACTGTACTGTGCCAAATGCCTTGCTGATGTCAAGGAACTTGGCATCAGCCTGAGAGCCGTTGTCTTCAGCGCTGTAGACCTCTTGGAGGAACAGAGCGAGCTGATTTTCGCAAGCTCTCTCTTTGCGGAATCCATGTCGATTTTTGTAGAGAAAATTTTCATTCTCCAAAACCATCGTAATTCTTGAGCATAAAACATGTTCAAAAATTATACAACTGACTGATGTCAACGATATTGATCTATAGTTGTCTGCATCTGTCCTACGATCATTCTTCGAAAATAGAATGACCTGCACTTTTTCCCAGTTGCTGGATACCCTCCGTTACTACAGTGATCTACGATAAACTGGTGCTAGAAGGAAATTAAGTACTTCCGCATAATCTTTATAAGTCTTATGGGTATCTCATCTGGTCTTGATGCCTTTCTACTACTAAGAGATTGCAGCTGACTTTTTATTCAGCGATCGATTATCTAAATATCAGCCACTTCACAGTGATGTAAAACCTCATTAATTATTTTTAAATAAGGATATAGGACCAGGACTGGTGATAGTAAAAGAAAAATCAATCAGTTAAGGACATTCTGTTCCCTAACTTCAATATTGATATTATAATATCGCTTTGTTGATTATTTCATTTTACATGACAGGCAGATTTGTGAGCGTTGCAACTGTTGTACGAGGTGCATTGAAGTTCTAAGGCCTCCGATTTTTTTTTTCCGGACTGGAAAGAGATAGAAACATGCGCATTGTTTTAAAATGAGGCCGCGTTAATTTTCAATACGTCCCAGAGATGGAAACACCATACCGCAGATGGAATTTTACCGACAGCGGCGAGAATGAGAACTGTTTTAAATACTTAAAATGGCGACGTTTTCCTTACTTAAAGAGCGTGCAATTTGCGTGGTGTGAAACCAATTGAATTTCATTGACAGTTGAAGGAGACATGTGGTGATGGGGTTATCGATGTGTCGAAAGTGCGTTCGTGGGTGCGACAGTTTAATGAAGGCAGAACATCGTGTGACAACAAACCAAAACAACCTCGGGCTCGCACAAGCCGGTCTGACGACATGATCGAGAAAGTGGAGAGAATTGTTTTGGGGGATCACCGAATGACTGTTGAACAGATCGCCTCCAGAGTTGGCATTTCTGTGGGTTCTGTGCACACAATCCTGCATGACGACCTGAAAATGCGAAAAGTGTCATCCAGGTGGGTGCCACGAATGCTGACGGACGACCACATGGCTGTCCGTGTGGCAAGTTGCCAAGCAATGTTGACGCGCAACGACAGCATGAATGGGACTTTCTTTTCGTCGATTGTGACAATAGATGAGATGTGGATGCCATTTTTCAATCCAGAAACAAAGCGCCAGTCAGCTCAATGGAAGAACACAGGTTCACCGCCACCAAAAAAATTTAGGGTAACCGCCAGTGCTGAATAAATGATGGTGTCCGTGTTCTGGGACAGCGAGGGCGTAATCCTTACCCATTGCGTTCCAAAGGGCACTACGGTAACAGGCGCATCCAACGAAAATGTTTCGAAGAATAAATTCCTTCCAGCACTGCAACAAAAACGTCCGGGAAGGGCTGCGCGTGTGCTGTTTCACCAAGACAAAGCACCCGCACATCGAGCTAACGTAACGCAACAGTCTCTTCGTGATAACAACTTTGAAGTGATTCCTCATGCTCCCTACTCACCTGACCTGGTTCCTAGTGACTTTTGACTTTTTCCAACAATGAAAGACACTCTCCGTGGCGGCATATTCACCAGCCGTGCTGCTATTGCCTCAGCGATTTTCCAGTGGTCAAAAAGACTCCTAAAGAAACCTTCGCCGCTGCCATGGAATCATGGCGTCTGGGTTGTGAATAATGTGTACGTCTGCAGGGCGATTATGTCGAGAAGTAACGCCAGTTTCATCGATTTCGGGTGAATAGTTAATTAGAAAACAAATCGGAGGCCTTAGAACTTGAGTGCACCTCGTAGAAAAACACAACAGTAGTTTGAAGCCATCTCTCATTTACGTATCGAAAACCAATTTTCATGTTTACTCGTCATCACCAGGATATCTCAGTGAGTACTGAATAAGTTGTAAATAACATTCTGGCAGAATGCCGTAACCACATACTTTTTATATGTTCTCTATGAGACACATAAATGCGGCACCTGCGAAACATTGCATACAAAGGATTACGCATAGTAGCTGCAAGAAACGTTTAAATAGTCCAAAGTAAAGTTTTAGATGTACGATGCCATAGCAACTTATCGCTTTATATTACGCATAAGTTTTTCATACTGGAAATAATTGCAAACTTTGATTTGTGTCTTAGGCAAACGACTTGGTTACATCTGGTTCGTTATGATTGAAACTTCATTTGAAGAAAGTTCACAGCATTTAGACGTGTGGTTAGCGTCGTTGTCTCTAACTCGTGCTGTTGCTTTGTACAAATTATTTAATCTCATCTTAATCGACGCGCAGGTCGCGGGAGTGGCTTGACATACGATGGCGTGCTAGAAGGTTATGCCTCAGAAATTTTTATTCTGTTCTCGTCATCGGTTGAGATGTTATATGTCATGCACGTTAATTATTCAACTTCGTCGCTTCGCTGCCGCGAGTTCCAACCCTCTGCCACTACATATGGATCCGAATTCTAGCGTGCAACGTGGCGGTGTGTAGCTTAACTACGTCGGTGCGTGAGAAACAGCGAGCTGTAATTGAGCTTTTAATCGCAGAGATGCGTGCCTCCAATTGAAATCCGTTTAAGAATGAAGGTTATGCATGCTGAGTTTTGTATCAGCATCAGTAATGTGTGACTTTGGGTTGTTCGTGCTTGTAAAGAAGAAAACGATGGTGCTAACCTCAACTTTCATCCTATTTCATCTCTTTCCAAAACTTAAAGATCACCCTGGAGGACTTCACTTTGATAGTGACGAAGTTGTGCAGAGGTGAAATTGTGGCTCCGTTAACAAAGTCAAAGATTGTGTAGTGATGGTGAAACGTCCCCTTTGGAAATTTTTATGAATATCGGTGCTGAGAGACCTCTTACATTATTTGATTTTCAAACAGCTGAGCAGAACTGAACGTACTCAGACATTTCTCTCTTTACTTTTTCTGATCAACACTAAACTGACGCGTAATAATTTTAGCGCAATGCAATCTGACTTTCAATAATCCCTACAAAAGAATGGCCTTGACTAACATTAACCTACACCTTTCACGAATCACTTACCTCACAAAAATCTTCGTTACTCGAACTTCTGCAATACAGCGAGCGCCACTACTGCCAGCTAAATAAAAGATTCTAGCTACCGAAGGCACTAACTACTGATAGACATAGTCAGCAAATGAAAGATTTTGATAGAGAACAAACAATGTATTTACCTTAATAGTATTCAAAATTCATAATACATATATATCAGTTCATGATATCCAGTATTACAAATTTACTCTTTCTGGCGGACACACGTCCAGATCGTCCGATCTTAAAATTCTGCCATCTCTCTCCTCACATCCACCACTGATGGCGGCTCACCTCCAACTGCCCAACACTACAATGGGGAATCTTCCAGCAATGCCAACCAGCCACAGACTGCACACAGCACAGCCAGTGATTTCCATACAGAGCGCTTGGTGACGTTACCGACATAAAAACCTAAACAGCCTACTTACAATGGTATCAACAAACTGGTCCGTCGTTGGGAAAAATGTGGTCGTCGGGTGACTATATCTAGAAATAAATATGTTGGCATGAAGAATAAAGATGTAGAATGTTAATAAAGTTTTTTCTTTAAAATGCTTTAAGGGTTTTTACTAACAAAATTCAGAGGCATCACTTTTTACGCCCCCTTTAAAAGGCTTGCACTAGGCGGTCGAACGAGCCCAGACGGTCTCCCGGACAATAATGACATACCAGCATTTCACATGAATAACATGTTGAACGTCTCCAAGTAATTTGCTACTGCACATCAGCTTTTAAAAAAATTATGTCCATGTAGGGTATCCCAGGAGGAATGATCAATATTCAGGAATATGACACGAAAGTTCATTTGAAGCAAAAAATTCCAGTACACATGGGCTCTAAAATGCATACCTTACGAGCGATGAGCACTTCTTCAAAAAATGGTTCAAATGGCTCTGAGCACTATGGGACTTAACTTCTGAGGTTATCAGTCCCCTAGAACTACTTAAACCTAACTAACCTAAGGACGTCACACACATCCATGCCCGAGGCAGGATTCGAACCTGCGACCGTAGCGGTCGTAAGGTTTCAGACTGTAGCGCCTAGAACCGCTCGGTCACTTTCAGGAGGCTAGCACTTCTTCGTCTTCGATACTGTGAGACAAACCTCTTATACTGCAAGCTCTCTGTTTCCCACGCTTAGGAAGGAGATGTATGGACCAAACCACTAAAAGATTGTCTTATGAACATCGGCTCTAAAATGCGTGTCTTATATCTGTGATTTCTTCTTCAGTAGAAGAGATGTCTTTCAGAGCAGGAAATATATCCTAAGTGCTGCGAATCATTGTGAAAGGCGTGGCGGACAGTACTTTTTGTTGTGGCATATATTAAGAATGGAAACTGGAAAGTGTTACTGACCATACTTCTCTGTACGAGCAGTTATTAGCCCAACTTCACTTGCACGATCTCCACGGAATAGGTACGAGTATGTATGAGGCTGAAGAATGCTACAAACTTTTCCCTCACTCACGTTTTTTTCTGTTCTGTAAGAAGTCTCATTCGAGATGCATCACATTCTTTCTCGGATTTCTTTATGCTCTCTCCCTAGTCAGACAGGCATGGGACCGTTTGTAATACGTGCCCCGTGTTAACTCTAACTGATACGGATCTATACATTTGAACAGCCTTTTGCAGCCAAACAACAGTTTTACAAGGAAGATGAATCGTCATACCTTGCCTTTTGCTGACTTACAACTGAGCCTGTGTGACAGTCACATTTCATGTCTCTGAACTACATTATTTTCAAGAATTTGCATTATATGACTGAATTTCCTTGTGATTCATTAATCGCGCTGCACATGACGTGCACAACTTTGAATTTCTCTACGTTGAGGGCTAGATGGCAGTCTTCGCAATAGAGTGATATTTTGTCACAATCTAACGAGAAGCTAATGATGTGGTGAGACATTTGCATGAGGAAAATAGCTTCAACTCGAATATGAACGCTGTATCACATATTTAAAACGAACAGGACGGGGTATGACAACATGTGACTGAATTTGTTCGTATCCCTTAGAAACTCATTGTTGCAACTGCTTTCCGATTGTGAACTGTATCATGGGACATCTTTAAACAAAATCTATCATCTAAGTAACAGTGGACGAGCAGTTTATCACACACGTCTTTTTGCGTTCCACCGCAGAATGTTGCTTATGGGATGTTAATAAAAAGAAAAATTTACTTCCGAAATAAGTTATATTTGTGTATTCACTTTCAGACCAATATTCGTTCCTTTTACTGCACGTTTATTGCTCAGAAGCTCCGCTGTTTATTACTTCCGGCGGAGCACACATACACATTCTCGTAAACTGCTCGTACACTGTCAGTTACCTAGTGGAACAAGCTGAAACTTTCTTGAAGGCGTCTTCTCACGGAATGTGCAAGCCTTTCGTGGACAAGGTGCTGGTGACGTCACAACATAGAATTCCACGTTTCACTGCATTGCAAAGCGTGATGGGAAAGATCTGCAATGTCGAATTTTTGCCTCGTAGTGAAGACCGTGGCCATTGAGATGCAGAATCGGTTTTAGGTAACAAGCAGAACTTAGGAGATGCCATACTGCATTAGCCGATACGGGGCTGAAATCCGTATTTGGTAGTTATTATATTGTATTACAACGTACATGGTATGAATATAAGCTGTTTCAAAACACTAGCATACAGAAGATTTCTAGAAAACGCGTCTTTTATGTACGATTTGTTATAATAAAATGACATAAAACGGCATTTCGGTAGTTAAAGGCTTTTTGTATTTGATGCTTCTCGTATTATAATTGAACGGAAGAATATCTTTTCAGTGCTATGAAAGAATGATGATTTATCAATAGCACGTCGTTTTTGGTATAATTTATAATAGTCAAATAGCAAATAATGACATTGGTGTTTACCGCCTTTAGACATTGTGTACCATATAACTTAATCGGTGTTGTCACTTGGAAGCCATAGTGTGATTGACATTGTTGTAGACTATAAAAAGAATGGTATGACGTTGGCATCTAGCCATTTCCGAAATTTTTCCATCTATTGTTTCCTAATTATTCTGTAATACTTCTTGCCCGCATCTCGTGGTCGTGCAGTAGCGTTCTCGCTTCCCACGCCCGGGTTCCCGGGTTCGATTCCCGGCGGGGTCAGGGATTTTCTCTGCCTCGTGATGGCTGGGTGTTGTGTGCTGTCCTTAGGTTAGTTAGGTTTAAGTAGTTCTAAGTTCTAGTGGACTGATGACCATTAATACAATATCGAGATACTGAGCAGGCGCAAACTGAGATTAAAAGTATACTTTAACTATAATTAATTTAAAACCGAAAATGTAATAGAGATTCGTCATATGTAGTGCTCTACCAGCAATTAGCTCTTCAAGCCATCGACGAGTCCAGAAACTTCTTCGCAGTTTTCTTCTCCCTTCTTCGACAGTCACTAAAAGAGTTACAGCAACTACTTTACGCGCGTCCATTTTCTTATACGTACTGTGTGATCTGAGCCCAGATGCGGGCAACAACTGCCTCTGGAGAGCGCTGCGGTAAGAAATCACAATAAAGCATACGTTCCGCGAGATGTTCTAGGTCGCTTCAGAGTGTGTAGCAAATACCACGTCTGGGATGTGATGAAAAATCACGTCTCTTATAAGGATGGTTTAAGATTAAAACATAGTTCAAAGCTGAAAACCTGTTGCGTTTAATAGGCTACGATAAATAGGTCCTTAGTAATGAGGGCAATCCAATTTTTCTTTGCTAGACTTTGAAGATTCAATAAATTGAAAGTTGAGTAGATTTGGCGAGAAATAAAACTATGTATATACTTTTTGTGACTGTCAAGAAGGTTAGCTAGTTCAGTCATTCAACTCTTCTCAGTGACCGAACAGCACTTGACACCAAGCATATAGGCCGTATAGACAGTTCATTCGTTGACAGTTCTAATGTCTTTTTTGTTTGTATATCAAACAATATTTCATTCGTTCCTGTGACTATAGTGAACGCATGTGTCTATGGCGCATTAAAGGCTTACGGGCAAACCCTACCTGCGCCTAGGCAACAGATAACGGTTTTATGACAAATTTATTTTCAGAATTAGTCTTTGGTTCCAAATCTCAAAATGCATGTACGAAGCAGGAAATTAAGTTTTATTCCGGCAGAAAAACTGATCATTGCCGGAGGAAAAACAACACTTTTTAAAAATTTTGAACGTTGATATAGTTACTTCAGGAGTTTTCACATACTCATTCGATTAATTTGATTAATAGCCCTTTCCTACTGATTTATTACTTACGGCCATCTAATAGATATTAATACATGACGATTTAGACTTCTTACAAGTTGCATGAGTAGCTTCGTACATAATGTAGGTAACAGGATATTAGCAATGTTTCTTCTGCGACAAAATACTGGCTCCTATGCTTGATGAATTACATGATAAAAAATTTTTTCTGTTCCTTTCGTGACTAATTCCCTTCACTGAGGTAATAAAAACCTTGTGGTGCAGATAAACAGGCAAGTGAAAGAAGTTTGAAACAGGAGTGAAATATTACCCTATCGTGTTGATTACTCAACACTTTTTCATATCGCAAACCAAGCATGACGTAGCAGTGTCTTCATTAGTGCGCTTAACGTTACGTGTAACTCATGATATTGCCCGACCGAACACGTAAAATCGAACAGCTATCTGCAATATCACTGCGCTTGCACACATTTATGTGCGCCCGTACATTGCCGGAACTTTCCCTGCCTAATGTAACAGCACAGCCATAATCATACTTGAAATGTGGCTTTCCCGTATATCCGGTACATTATATATATGTTTTACCACCACAACGAAAATCTGCGATATAATTCCCATAAAGTCTGCACACTGTAAACACCACGGAGAGAAACATGGCCTCGCGATTTTATACGGTCGAAGTTTAATCCAATATTATTGGGATTTTCCGCAGCAAACATGCAGCAGACAGTTATTACTTTCTGAAGTTATGTGGTATGGAATTCCGTTGTTAAACGAAATTTCTATATGAACTACATCAGCTTTACGCGGTAGTCAGATATTTTAATATTTTCACATGAGATTACAAGGAAGAGGTGCGCCTGTCGATTCTTCTGCCTCTACCACCAGGTCCATTAGCCGCGGTTTAGTCTGATTATCGTTACATGTTCTTTTCTCGAAACAACAATTTGCAACCACTACACACTTAATCGGCCCCTAGACGGTCAATATAATTCCGAAATGTTTCAGAATGCGAATAATATTGAACGTGTAGTGATAAGATTAAGAGAGTGCGCAATAATACTGAGCAAATCAAACCCTTTTGAAATATGTTGCGCTACCTGGCAACACTAGGCCGTCTATGGACAGTATCGACAATATTCTTACTGTCTCTCACATGTTACAGACTGTCGATACATTTGTGATCAGCTTTCATTGTTCCTGTGTTGAAAATGAGTTCAAAACAAGACGAAAGAGCTTTATTCTTAGAGTGTATCAAAAAGAATAAATAACTGCCTGCAATTGATGAGTTAGGTCGGATGAATGCCAAACGTTAAAAATGAATCGTATGATTTAGTGCTCGGAAAATATACTGAACGGCCAAGGAGGACAATATTATTCTAAAAAAATATTATTAATGCAGAATTATGAATGAAAGTATAAACAAGATACTTATGTGTGTTTACACATTACCTACGTATTATTGCATAACATGTTTGCATAAAAATGTCTCAAATACTTCTAGGTGGAACTGCGATTGCAAATTTCGAGTCTTGGAAACAACCGCTAGTTGCAAGGAGCCGTAGGGTAATAGATAACCACCGAATTGGTGGAACTGAGTCTCTATCGTAGTAATTTGTTTTTTATCATGGGGATCAAGGTGTCCTCAGAAACTTATCCAGCGATTTTTGGGAGGAAGGAGGAGTGGGGAAGAAAGGAAGACATGCTACTAAAATTGCCGTTGTTGATATAAACCAACGTCAGTTTTGTCACGGAAAGTAAATTTAATAGGTAATACAAAAAAAATTTTTTTATCCTTTGGATTTGATAGTTAGCCACTCAACATTTGTTATAGGTACCTTACTTTCATACTTAGAACCAACAAACAAACAATGATGCAGCTGTTACAAAAGCCATAGTATTGTCTCACTGCGAGAGTCAGTTAGTGCTACACTTCGGGGATTTAGCGGAATCACAGGAGATCAGTTCTAGAAGTTTGTAAGAATTCTGTAGTGAATAAACTCTCCTTGCTTCAGATTCCAAGACACGCGGAGGCAAGTGCCTATGCGTGGGGACAACTGTTTCCAGCAGTGTATCAAATGTTGCACCATAAACACATTAAAAGTTATGAGAATCTATTGTTTTTGTTCTATCTTAATTCTCTCAACATCTTTTCCTGAATGTTCTTTGACGCTTCTTGAGCAGTTTTTCATCCACCTCTCTTTTTGCTTGCCACATAGTGGAGCAATAACCACAGCAGCAACTTCCTCATCGTCAAAATCCTAGACATAGTATTATTCCTCAATATTATTGCCGGTATTTTTGAGCGGTCTAGAGAGAATTTCAATAATATTGCACAACACTATCCTGCAGTATTATTGACCGTCTAGGAGGCGCTTTCGCATGATTCTACAGCTGTTATGCACAACGTACGCTCACAAAAGGTATATTTCAGTGCTGGTTCTTGTGAATTCACAGCCAAACGTCTAGAAGAGGTAAGTTACTTTTCTTCCGGCGTTTCCTACGTCGTAGGAGAGAGTTCCCTTCATTGAATAACTGTAAACTTCCAACATTACCTCCCTTCTGGTACTATGTATCAAGAAAGTTATATACTTAAGACAATCGTAATTCAGTTATTTGTATTGCAGAGATCACAATGAGCTGACAGCAGACCATTGAAAACGGTGTACCTAGTACCTTTCTCACGTTCCTCTTCCGATTTAAGTGCTGTTTGAATCAGCAGTCATACAATTTCAAGTAGTCGTTTTATAAGAATTGTTGTTATTCTATACTTCAAAACATGTTAATTACATAACAAATTCCCTGTGTATCTCAAAAGCGTTCGCTGCTCGTGGTCTCACTGTAGTGTTCTCGCTTCCCGAGTACGGGGTCCCGGGTTCGATTCCCAGCGGGGTTAGTGATTTTCATCTGTCTCGAGATGACTGGGCGTTGTGTCGTCTTCACCATCAGCATTCATCCCCATTACGGTCGGAGGAAGGCAACAGCAAACCACCTCATTAGGACCTTGCCCATTGTGGAGGTGCGGGTCTCCTGCATCGTTCCCCTACGCTCCGTCAAGAAGCATGAGACTTCTTTTTCATTCCATTTTAAGAGCGTTAAATCGCAACCCTGAAAGTCCAATTTCACACCTTCTCCCTTCAACATTGAACAATAACGCTTTCACCACTGGATGTCTCATTTTGGATTCTTCGCAAACAATGTTTACAGAATCTAATTTATTGTTCGTCTCGATTGCAATAAAGTCCGGTACCACTAAACTCATGGAATTTTATTTAAGTATTATGCGACATGTTACTGTTCCTTACTGTTCATGCGTTATTGTTAACCTTTATTATCTGATCCATTCTTAATCGCAATGACCTACTCGTTTGGCATAGAGCGCAGCGCGCTAGCTCTAGAAACAGGGAGGTGAGCAGGATCCAGGTCGAATCCCCAAGGCGAATTAAAGATTGTGGGCTGGTACACTTACCCCCCTGTGTTTGGTTTTAAGGGGATTTACCACGTTCCTGGAGGCAAATACTATCCTGGTCCCCAAATTGCGCCTCAGAAAATATGACACACAGACCTTTAGAATATGACAACTGTAACGTATTACTATGTTTACGACGTTGCTCATCGAGCCATATACGTTATCTCGCATTTCTAGCGGCTTCTCTCACACAAATAACGATAAAAATTCAGAAATTCAGGGTCGCCACCAGCCCAAGTCCTTCCTAATCATTTAGAAAAAAAACCGAGCTGGAAAACTATTAGTTTAATTACTTTAATAATTTAATTACAAATACGCAAATTTCTTTAAACAACCAGATAAATAGCACTCCATATCGTGCATGAAGCAACTTGATTAATTCAGGAATGGAAATCAGAGTAAGGGGGTAAGATCTACACCAAAGAATTTATATTTCACGTAAATTATTTATTGTAACAAAATATTTGGTTGCACATCGTAACTACACATAACTGGTGCCTGACTCGAAATATTTAAGTAAGAATTACGTGAGAATGAAACAGAGCACAATTTACCTACAGCAAGAAGAAACACAGAAGACGGGGGTGGGAGACAATTATACTATCATCTCCTTTGCATTAATACCATATAAATATCTAAGTCAGATTTGCATTACGATTCTACGCATGCTCTATTCTGGACAGAGTTTTAACCAATACACGATGCTGTGCGATAATTATTTAACATACTAACTGCATCTGCTGCTTCCAAACGGCCGAACTAGAGCACGTGGTGCATTCTGACTCAAACTGTTGTGCTGCTTTGTAGAAAGCGCACGAAAAAACAGATATTCTTGGAGAAATTGTAGCTGATTAAACAAGCAAACTGTTAAAATAAAGCCTACTGCGGTGCCGTGGTGAACCAGAAGGGTCATTGATTACCAAACACGTGGCACAAAATCGACACACAAAGACGAAGGCAATTTCCACAAATATAAGATTAAAAATCATTTTAAAAAATAACTCGCTTCACACGCTACAGATAAGCTAAAGTTCTTAAGTATTTCACCAGTTAAACACAACGAAGTTCTAACTGAACCTGATTCCTGTCACCTGAAGCCCCCCTTAAGAGCTACAATCCGTACTCCCGAAGCGTTCAGCGAAGAGTGCCTCTTTCTCTTTCCAGATTACCTAGCTCCTCGTGCAGCGGAAGCTACCAGAGGGGTAGCCCTCCGTCACCAACCTCACACACAAAAACAGCCTTCGACACAGCTCTCGACTAAGATTGGTAAACCTCTCTGTTCAGGTATTGGAAACCTAAGTTGGTCATCCTGTGCTCTCCTTTGAACGAGAAGCAACATCGTCTGCTCCCAGCAGACGATGACCAATTCAGCGATTCCCACAAAACAAAACCCAAACTCACATTAAAACACACATATAATAATCAATAGGCCTTATTTGAGTGCTCAGTTTTTCTGGAAGAGTTCATGAATTGAGCTAAAATCAGGTAGTAAAATGAACAGGTTGTACCGAATTCGACAAGCGTCTTATGAAACGACTTCACAGAGACGTTTCACAACACGCAGAACAAAGTTTATATGGTTCTCAGGGAAATGACACACACGACGTCACTCACTTAGGTTGCCTAGACGATTCTGACGTCCGGAAGAGCATGTGGTCAAAGTTAAATACTGAAATGAAACGTGCAAAATCGTAGAAAAGCGGACTCTTTACTAGACTAATAAAAGATGAAATATTCTTCATCACAGTGTTACTTCTTTAACAGTTTGCTGTCACAATATCTTCACACGTATTTTAATTAACTGACTTTCCTTAAACGATTTTTCCTTCCATTACTCATCATCTGCATTACTCTCGCATTTCATATCAGTTACTGCTGTAACTTGTAAGGATCCCACATTGACTAGCTTGTAGCAGAACAGCACACGAATATCTGTGTGGCTAACAAGAAATTTCATCTTAAAAGCAGCTGGCAGAGCTTCATCGTACTTAGTCCCTCTTGGTGCTAGTCTCACAATCGTGAACAGTACTCAAACAACCTCGGATAACGTTTTCTAAGCACTGTTCTCAACTAATAAGCTATGATTGTCAAAATTTTTTCCATAAACGGAAATCGGCCGGTATTTACTAGAGTTTATATACTTGCTCCCAAGCATTAGTTCTGTTTGCTGACTGCATTTATTTATGACTGGTGCTATACTGGAATTCTGCTTAGCTATTGTCGCTTTATCAGTATTTAAGGTCACCTTTAAACTCTTAAAGAAATAGTACATTTTTTTAAACTGGTCAACACTTTCTCAGTTTCCTTATGATTTTGTGATTTCACGGGACTGACATCGGTCGTCAACCCCTAACTCCGTTGTTGTTCTTTCGTGGATAGTTAAAATGGTCATCAACTGTGGAAGATCTCGTCGCTTTTATTTGTGGCATGTAATTATTTTCTTTACTTTCGTATATATATTTGGATTATGGCTCTTATTTTGCAACATTATGAATCACGTTTTTATGTGTGACGCATTTGCTACGGTATTTCTGTCTTTCGATGAAGTTCGCAATTCGTTTCATTCGTTTTCTCCATTTCCACTGTGTGGCACACCACTGTTTCAAATTGCAGATATCAGTTTACTTGTTTCAAATTCTCCAATAACTTGCCAGACCCGGGGTGAATAAAAAGCTTTAAGGTCATCAGAAACTTTATTTTCAGCGTGAACAGAAAACAACGTCATCTGTCTAAGAAATAATCTTACTAGCAAGGATATAATCTTACCAACAGTCATTAATTTCAGCGGCGAGTGTTTAGAAGAACAAGCAAACCGTTGATCCACATTCGTTAGAGAGCCTCTTGGTGCTCGCCTTTTGTTAGATCTGCGAGCGGATGTGCTCGCTGTACCTGTAGATTAATAACGCAGCATCTACACCGATACAGATCTAAAACGATAATCATAAGCAGGGAGAGGTCACGCCTACATTTGCACACCTTCCTGTTCGCCCTTATTTTTATCTAGAATTTCTCTGCGGGATACGTGTAAGGTGTGTCACGCTAACAGGAGCATCCTTCTTGAAGCCACGTTTAATGGCCTATTACGCGGTACAAAATATGATGAGCTCATTCACGACCTCATTTTGACTGAGTCGTGTTGTGTTATGAGGTATTACTTATTTTTCAACCTTTTTTTTTCGCAGAACGGCGCATTCGTACTTGGTAGTAGACATTCAATTAAAGAAAGACTTTGCCGACATTTAACAGGTCAATGTTCCGTTTGCTCAACGCACGCTGATGGACTCGCATTCGGGAGGACGACGGTTCAATCCGGCTTCCGGCCATCCTGATTTAGGTTTTCCGTGATTTCCCTAAATCACTCCAGGCAAATGCCGGGATGGTTCCTCCTGAAAGGACACGGCCGACTTCCTTCCCCATCCTTCCCTAATCCGATGAGACCGATGACCACGCTGTCTGGTCTCCTTCCCCAAACAACCAACAACGCACGCTGAAACTGCTCCCTCAAATCTGGTCGTATTTGTGAGCTATTGCTGCGTGCAGTCACACTGTGGAAGACTTGTAATGAATAACAGAAGAGTACCGACCTGAAAATCTTTGTTCCCAGATATGATAACTGAACCAGTCACTGTTGCTGAAGGACACGTCATAATTAGTGTAAGAAAAACAGTCAGTAATCAGAAAAGAATCAGTGTTCCATGTACTTTTCATATGTGAGCCGTTGTCTTTGAAAAACGTCGGCTGTCGAGGCGGGAGCCACGGTTTTTGTACCAACGCTCCCATGCGTTGTTTGGCATGGATCGTGACTTACTCGGCCATAGCCCAACCGGCATACATTCATGTTTTAATTATTTGTTGGCACCTGTGGATAGACCTTTAAGCTTCCCAGTCCCGTCATGCGCTAAAAATGACAAATTACCTATAACTGAAGGGGATTGTTATTCCATTAACATGATCCTCAGTTGCGGTTGTTTTCCTGATCAACTATTATGTAATTTAGAATTAGTTAATTCCCATATCTATGTCGTAAG
This sequence comes from Schistocerca piceifrons, assembly GCF_021461385.2. NCBI lineage: Eukaryota > Metazoa > Arthropoda > Insecta > Orthoptera > Acrididae > Schistocerca > Schistocerca piceifrons. Next base: position 567,355,629 of record NC_060149.1, read on the forward strand.
TGGCGCTGTTATTTATCTAAGTAATTAAGAGATTCCTCGGTATAGAAACAATCTGTGTCTTGAAATAGAAGAAATAAAGCAGACAAGAGAAATCATCTACTGCAACCCGACACTAACTCGTTTACTGGAAGATGTGGAACATGATTTCATCAGTAACGTCACATATTCCGTAACATCATTGTCTGCCATGGGCAAAAACAGTTTTTTAAGGAACACGACAGGCTTAGATTACAAATACAGTAGATGACCTAATCCTATTTATCTGACGTATGAGTTATCTGGAATTCCTTTCAACTTGGGGACCAAAAACTGTTATCGTCCATATAGCTGCAATGATCACAGCTCCCGAGCGAGCCTGCTTTTTCATGCTATGCGAGTCGTGTGATTCCGTGATGTACGCGCTTGAATGTTTCAGGTGCTGCGTTGTGTCTTCCTGAAAGTTTCACGTTGTATACCCTTGTTGTTTCGTTTATATTTCGAAAAGAGAAGAGTTTCTAGCTACTCTGCTCATGCTTCAGTGAGAATTACTTTACTTTTTCTGTGCTAAGTAGATGAAGTTGTAGTGAGACACGATACATCGTAAACGGCCAAAACTTAAACAACTGTGACAGCCTGGAAATTAGTATATGGCAATAAACAATGATTATTTCACAGCAATAAATCCGGAGAAATTAATCTGATATTTCCGAATTAGTTTTGATAAGTTAGAGATAACTGTTGAAATATATAAGGCCATAAAGCAATTTAAATAATATTTTGTATTACTGAAGACTGAGATCCTAATGGTAGGCTATTTTGAGTACATTACTTTAAAAATTACTAACACCAGAAGGCTGTAAAGGTGTTAATTATGAAGCACGTATTACGGATAGGATTGAAATGAACTCATTAAAACAACGGAGAACACAACACGCTCCGTGGGTGGTCGCTATGCGCACAACGTCATTACGTGTAACAAATAGCGCTTGATTAATATCAATTACCACGTAATACGGTCGCATCCCACAAGCGAAATTTCTTGCAGTGTCGTTTAACATGGAAATATCACTCACTCCCCATCACACACATTGTATATAGCGTGAATGCAGACCAGAGAAATTAAGGTTAAAATTTCATTATTTTATCGAACAGTTCTGCCGTCGTGATTAATGATATTGCGTCTTGCCAAAAAGCTGCAAATGTAAATCACAAAAAACATCTGCTGCAACGACTACAGCATGTTGCATGAGTTACTGCTACTCTGGTACCGTGACAGTAGTGATCTGAAACAGATCTACTTATGTTAAGACTTCCGATCCTGTTTATCTTTGTTGTTCTTTCGGAATACACTTTTACAAGGATTACTTACCACTTATCGACAGAGGGAAACATAACTGTGGTCGGTGTCGATTACAAATAATACAAGAAAATGGTTTTAAAGAGTGAAATTTTAATTGTTATCCACGTTCCAGTCGGTAAGGACTAAAGACTGATTGTTCAAATGGCTCTGAGCACTATGGGACTTAACAGCTATGGTCATCAGTCCCCTATGACTTAGAACTACTTAAACCTAACTAACCTAAGGACATCACACAACACCCAGTCATCACGAGGCAGAGAAAATCCCTGACCCCGCCGGGAAATACTAAATGAAACGACTCCTTTCGCCGGTATAATACTATTCAGCTACGTTGCTGTTTTATTGAAGAAAAATGAAAGCGAACACACACTCTTCACCAAGATAACTTCATACATGTAAAACACAAGCAGGAATCTTACCATTAGACAATTACTTCTTATGCCATCTCGTTAATTTTAATTTTACCTACAGTATTGGTAATTGGTGTTGATATGTATATGTTCTGTTTACGGTTTTATCTATCTTGGTTACGTTACTACCACAAGGCACTCCGCTTCATCTACGCATCATTTTTCAAAATTTGCTAGCACATCTAAAGAACTGTTTCACCAGTGTAAGATTGCATTTGAGATCCGTGACATATAACTACATATAAATGAATACGGTTTTGCGTCAGCCACCTATCTGTTATATCATTACGTGCTAAATGGTCAACAGCATCACTTTTCTTGGCAAAATTACATTATTTTAGTTGATAATGAGGAGCAAAAACAACAATTGCAGCTGTCAGCGTTTCGTCCATTGCTATGTAAGGAAAATTTTTTATATATACTGGCTAGTTCAAATTAAAGAATAGCTACTTACTGAGGGCCTATGTGCGCTGTAATTATCCTCTGACAGCGAAACTTGGTAGATGCAATAATGCGGAACCATTTACGCTGAAAAAAAGGAAAAAATAAATTCTAGTTGTAGTCACTAGGTGCATATCTGGTTCTGTACACTGTTTTTTTTCCAACGGTATGACTGCCACGCTATTATTTGACAAGCTATAATGTGATAAAACTTTATGGGTATTGAGATGAGAGACTGTGCGCAGTTAGTGAAACTATTTTATGTGACCTGCAGCAATTACACTGCCGCACTGAGATTGTATCGCCGACTGAAAGGTCCGAGGAGATGTCTGGTGCCATTAAATGGTTTAAAGTAGATAATAAAATTCGAAAACACGGGTGAGCTTGGTGTGGCACCTGGAAAAGCAAGGCGTCCTATCCCGGTGTTCGTCATTGACGAGACTGATAGTGCTGTAACTGACCATCCAGAACGTGCGCTGGATTGTGCAAGTCCTCGTGTAATGTCACGAGAACTGTCGATCCAGTGGTCAAGTGTACGAATAATTTTACAATCTATTTTGCAGTGGCACCTGTACAAGATCCAGGTGGTGTCCGCCTCGGTAACTGCAGCGTCAGCCTGGCGCTTTTACAGCCGAAGGAGCCTGAGTTTGATTCGCACACGGCCCTGAGATTTTATCCACTCGGGGAATGGGTGTTGTGTAGTCTTTACATTCGATTGTTATTATGGACACGAAAGTCGCCTCATACACACTGTCGTATCATCTTCCCACTACTGAGTTGGTTGCATGGTCACGTGCTGGAATTCACTACACAAAAAAAAGATCTACACGATACAGGAACTAAAATCTCATGATCCGCAGAAACGTTCTGAATTTGCTTTTCAGTTCATGGCACGGATAGAAGTAGATGACATGTGGCCGAGCAATATTATGTGGAATGATGAGGCATGTTTTACAGTACAGAGTGCAGTGAATATACAGAACTGCAGAATTTTGGGGTAATGTTAAACCACGTGTTGTGCACGACGAGCGATTGCACCATCATATGTGGCTGTGTAGTATGGATTCTCTAACGTGTGGACTACTCTGGTTTTTGTGTAATCTACCCACCACTTAGCGCGCAAGGAGTTCTCTGGCTGGTTCAAATGGCTCTGAGCGCTATGCGACTTAACTTCTGAGCTCATCAGTCGCCTATAACTTAGAACTAATTAAACCTAACTAACCTAAGGACATCACACACATCCATGCCCGAGGCAGGATTCGAACCTGCGACCGTAGCGGTCGCTGGGTTCCAGACTGTAGCGCCTAGAACCGCACGGCCACTCCGGCAGGCCGGAGTTCTCTGGAAACGAAAATATTACGCCTGTGAGGCCAGGAACGGCTGGTAGGAAGCTCTCAGACAGTCCCACTCCAGTTGTTCAAGGTGTACCTAAAATATATCACTGAAGAAAAAGGACCTCTATTTTAGGACAAACAAACAATCTATTCCCTGTACATAGAAAATTTTATTACATAAATAAGCATACACTTGCTGGTTCAGGATGTGAAGATGTTAATCTTAGGTAAATCCTAAAGAGTCTAGGAAGATCCCGTGTCTAAAATATAAGGTAAGAAAAGTAAATTTATCAAATTTATCAAAACTTAATATGGAAAAATATGACACAGTTGTAAATAGAATTCTCAACCGAAATTTCCATCAGAAATATCCACTCTAACAACATAAAATAAGCTACTGTAACTGGGCTACGTTTCCTATCAACAGTATGAGTTATCCAAATTTAATCCTCAGGATGACGTGGCTAGCATGAACACGAGGGAGTGCTAGCTATTACTCTAAGCTTACACAGTTCTGAAATGAACGCACGCTAGTGACTTCAAGACTCAATGCCTCGGTAATGCGTCATTTACCTTTTGAAGTGTGCAACAACAGTGGCGGTGGGGGCCGGCTGCCGCTTGTGATGTGTCGTCTTATTAGACATAACACAATGCTGGCCTCCGACTGAATTTCACCAGTCGAAAAAGTCCTTAAATTTCCGTGAAGCGGAAGATTGTATGTGTCCCTAGGCTAAGACAAAATGGCTCCGTACACTCGCCAAGGCGTAAGGCACTTCGGACATCTACGAGGAATTCAGTACAAATGTGGCTTAAACAGAGCCTAGTGAACTAAAATTTTCTCTGCGTCGCCACAAGGCGCGAAGGGCCTCATTCAGCATTCGACGCCTCTCGAGAGAAGAGAGTCCAAATTATCCAATCGTAACTTACTATATTGTCAAGAACATCCTCCCACTGTACTACGGCCCTGCCTCGCACCATTGACTTGTATCGACCAATGGGAGCGCTCGGTACATTCCGTACTTGTGTAATCGAGACAGCCAGAGTCGGATTGTTTACTAAATCTGCGACGCAGAGAATTTTTGCCTTTGCCTTAGAAATGCACAGAGGTGAGGGCCAAAACCACTGTCATGTTAAATTGGCTACTTACCGTGAGGGTCAGTTTGTTGTGCCTCGCTAATGGTTCCTAAAGTGGATTTCCGTGACGCGCGTCTGAGTACTAACCTGAGCGACTGGCTGCTTTCACTCAAGTTGCTATAACAACGTATGCGTTTGTCTGCATGCAAATTGGTAAGGGACTGTTAATACCGTGTACAGGAAAGTCAAGCCTCGTATGTGCCCATTGCTCATTGCTCTACTCATTATGTAAATTAATATACTTATTTCCAAAGTATGGCACGTGCCATATCAATCGAATCGGTGTGTCGTGGAGAATCTCATGTTAGGTGGTAAAATAACCTGCTGCTTTACAATTCAATAGCACGACGTCTGTACATTATCTAGACCTTCTCGTATAGCATGTAATTCCTGCTTTGGAAGAGCGCAACTGTGTGGAAACCACTGTTTTCATGCTAGATGGGGCTACACCTCATGTCGCTTGCGCGGTGAAATCTGTGCTTAATGCAAAGTTCCACGAACGTGTTATTTCCAGCGGTTTACCCGACGCATGCTCCGCAAGATCACTTGATCTGAAGCGATGTGACTTTTTGCTCTGGGGATATATAAAGGGGCAAGTTCGCTCTCGATCTGTTTTTAAGGTCAGTGTACAGGAGCGCAATACTTACATTCTACTGCAACTGCCCCGAGCAGCTGTTGATACGTTGTTTTACGGATGCAGCACCTCATAGACGTCTCCGATGTGCACAGTGAAGAAATTTTATAAGCAGCAGTTAATAATGAGAGCAACATTATGCTTTTATTACTTGTTTGACGTTTCCTGCAAATGCTCGTTCCTGATCCATGAGATACGGAAACATTTCTGCAGGGTGAAGAAAAATTCCCGCACTCGTACTTTGCAGCGCGATTCCTCACATACTAGCAATATAAAAATGTCTTTCACGAAATATTTGTTCTGCACGCATTTCGGACAGTAAATGGACATTAAAGATTAGCAATCTGGCAACACTGTAATCACGTGTTCAAGAACTACCTCTGACCAGAGGTTGTAGGAGTGCTGTACAGGTGGTGCAGTGGATAGTGCTTTGGGTTAGCACACAAGAGGTCTAGGGTTCGGTTCTGGGTCGTGGCTCATTTGTTTTTATTTGCTAAAAGTAGTCTGCGTGTTGCGGTATCTGACGTCTTAAGCGTCATACAGCGATTGCAGTGGGTCTTCTACAAAACATTTGCAGCTACGTAGTTCGTAAACATAAATGGAAGTCTGGAACCGCGCGACCGCTACGGTCGCAGGTTCGAATCCTGCCTCGGGCCTGGATGTGTGTGATGTCCTTAGGTTAGTTAGGTTTAAGTAGTTCTAAGTTCTAGGGGACTGATGACCTCAGCAGTGAGTCCCATAGTGCTCAGAGCCATTTTTTGAACAGAAATGGAAGTACAATTGTTTTCATTGGTCAGCTTTTAAAGAAGTCTTTTGCACGTCGTAGACGCCAATTATTTCACGCCACTGCATTTACTAGATTCAAAATCCGTTTTCTGTGTACCCTCCCCCAATGGACCCATCGGAATTATTTGCAAAGCACATTTACAGCCATAGAGGTGGCGTAAGGCACTAACGGAAAGTAATGGACTTCAGCGTGGCACGAATAATAGTTGGTATTAATGATGGAATCGTTGGAGTAGGGTACACGCAAAACAACTTTGGAATCTAGTAGATGCAGTGGTGAGAAAGAATTCGTGTCCGCGATATGTAAAAGACTTCTTTAAAAGCTGACCAATGGAAACGATTGTATTTCCAATTCTGTTTTCGTAATACACAGCTGCAAATGTTTTGTAGAAGACCCACTGTAATCGCTGTGTGACGATTAAGACGCCAGATACCTTAACACGCAGACTACTTTTAGCAAATAAAAACAAATAAACCACAATCCAGAATAGAACCCTCAACCTCTTGCATGCTAACCCAAAAAAGCTATCAGCTGCACCACCTGCACAGCACTACTGTAACGTCCTGACAGAGGTATTTACCGTACATATGATTACAGTGTTGCTAGAGGGCCATTCTTTAATGTCCATTTACTGCTCGAAATATGTGAAGGACGAAATTTTGTGAGTGACATTTTGGTATTGCCAGTATGTGAGGAATCGCAGTGCGATGTCCGAGTGCGCGAACTTTTCTTCACCCTGTATATGTCTATCCTGCATTCACAGCATTAGATTTTCACCTGGTACCAAATTGGAACTAATTTTTTTCCGGCGTAAATCGTTTCCGTATTAACACATTAGAATATCTAACAAGTTTCTCTGCCATACGTCAGGCCACACCCGACCTCTGTGACTAGTTGCACTGTAATTATAACCACCCGGTATATACTAGGGATATTCGGAAAGCAAGTTCTGATCACTCAAGTAATGGATACTGCTGTGAAAATCTAATAAAGCTTTGCACATATCGACAGTGTCTCCAGTGTGCCTGTCGGTTACATCACTTCGTTCTTTTCTGTTCTGAACGCATGGTCAGCACATAAAGATGCGTAGAAAATAGCGTCTCCCACTAAGTATGAGGTCCTGGTGAGAGATGTCGCCTGATGTTATTCAGCCCACATTACAGATCTTTCATACGGTTCCTACTTTGTGACAATTCTCGGTCGCAATCTGCAGGGGCAAGGAAAGTGCTCCTGCAGCGTTTTCGATGGGAGGTGTTTGATCACCCTCTCTACAGCCCGTAATTGGCTCCCTCTGTGTTTCATCTCTGTTCACATTAAGTATTTGCTATGAAGACAACATTTTCGCACAGACAACGAGCTATAAATGAGAGCAGAGAATTGGCGGGGAACACTGGCGGCTGCCTTCTATGACGAGGGTATTGGAAAGTTGTTACAACGCTACGACAAATGTCTAAGTCCGAGTGGTGACTATGTACAGCAGTTGCTGGAAGCTGTAACTAACTGTTACAGATAAAATATTTCTGATTTTCAAAGTGGTTTCCATTTCGCGATCAATCAGAACTTACTTTCCCAATAGCCCCAGTATATATATATCAGGTGTTTCTTCTGACTTGAGATCAGAGAATGCCTCGAAAACGACGCATCATACGGAAAATATGTTGTAGGTGATAAGCTAATATTGGTAAAGGGGACATCTGTTGTGCTACAGATGGCCACCTCCTAAGCACCCATCCTTTGTGGGCGGGGTCATCTTCATATTTTCAAATGGAATCACCCCCCCCCCCCCCCACCCAATTTTATTACATATTCGGATTCTACGCTAAACAAGCAACCTCATAGTGAGCAAATAACTACGTTACCATACAAGTAGCTTATTGGCCAGCAATGTCAAAGTCTAGCAATACACAGGAGAAATGCTCATCTGAAAAAAAAAGTGGACGAAGTTGCGACCATGTAATAAAGATCTTCGACGTCAGCTTTTACCAACGAAACAACGTCTGTGCAGTGAAGAAAATAACAAAAATGCACTTTTGTCTCGTGAAATTAATCGAATACTTGGAAAAAAACACTCCAAGACAAAGAAAGACGCACCACGAAGGATATATCCGAAAGTGTAGGAAATCGGTAGATTGAGATGCACATGAACAGACAACCAAACGATAAGAATTTCAGAAAAATTGCATTATTTATTCTAGAGAAAGAGCGTCACAAATTGAGCAGGTCAGTAACGCGTTGGTCCACTTCTGGAGGCTGTTGTCTTCAGTCCTGAGACTGGTTTGATGCAGCTCTCCATGCTACTCTATCATGTGCAAGCTTCTTCATCTCCCAGTACCTACTGCAACCTACATCCTTCTGAATCTGCTTAGTGTATTGATCTCTTGATCTCCCTCTACGATTTTTACCCTCCACGCTGCCCTCCAATGCTAAATTTGTGATCCCTTGATGCCTTAAAACATGTCCTACCAACCGATCCCTTCTTCTAGTCAAGTTGTGCTACAAACTTCTCTTCTCCCCAATCCTATTCAATACCTCCTCATTAGTTACGTGATCTACCCACCTTATTTTCTCCATTCTTCTGTAGCACCACATTTCGAAAGCTTCTATTCTCTTCTTGTCCAAACTGGTTATCGTCCATGTTTGACTTCCATACATGGCTACACTCCATACAAATACTTTCAGAAACGACTTCCTGATACTTAAATCTATACTCGATGTTAACGAATTTCTCTTCTTCAGAAACGATTTTCTTGCCATTGCCAGTCTACATTTCATATCCTCTCTACTTCGACCATCATCAGTTATTTTACTCCCTAAATAGCAAAACTCCTTTACTACTTTAAGTGTCTCATTTCCTAATCTAATTCCCTCAGCATCACCCGATTTAATTTGACTACATTCCATTATCCTCGTTTTGCTTTTGTTGATGTTCATCTTATATCCTCCTTTCAAGACGCTGTCCATTCCGTTCAACTGCTCTTCCAAGTCCTTTGCTGTCTCTGACAGAATTACAATGTCATCGGCGAACCTCAAAGTTTTTACTTCTTCTCCATGAATTTTAACACCTACTCCGAATTTTTCTTTTGTTTCCTTTACTGCTTGCTCAATATACAGATTGAATAACATCGGGGAGAGGCTACAACCCTGTCTCACTCCTTTCTCAACCACTGCTTCCCTTTCATGCCCCTCGACTCTTATAACTACCATCTGGTTTCTGTACAAATTGTAAATAGCCTTTCGCTCCCTGTATTTTACCCCTGCCACCTTCAGAATTTGAAAGAGAGTATTCCAGTTAACGTTGTCAAAAGCTTTCTCTAAGTCTACAAATGCTAGAAACGTAGGTTTGCCTTTTCTTAATCTTTCTTCTAAGATAAGTCGTAAGGTTAGTATTGCCTCATGTGTTCCAACATTTCTACGGAATCCAAACTGATCTTCCCCGAGGTCCGCTTCTACCAGTTTTTCCATTCGTCTGTAAAGAATTCGCGTTAGTATTTTGCAGCTGTGACTTATTAAACTGATAGTTCGGTAATTTTCACATCTGTCAACACCTGCTTTCTTTGGGATTGGAATTATTATATTCTTCTTGAAGTCTGTGGGTATTTCGCCTGTCTCATACATCTTGCTCACCAGATGGTAGAGTTTCGTCATGACTTTCTCTCCCAAGGCCATCAGTAGTTCTAATGGAATGTTGACTACTCCCGGGGCCTTGTTTCGACTGAGGTCTTTCAGTGCTCTGTCAAACTCTTCACGCAGTATCTTATCTCCCATTTCATCTTCATCTACATTCTCTTCCATTTCCATAATATTGTCCTCAAGTACATCGCCCTTGTATAAACCCTTTATATACTCCTTCCACCTTTCTGCCTTCCCTTCTTTGCTTAGAACTGGGTTGCCATCTGAGCTCTTGATGTTCATACAAGTGGTTCTCTTCTCTCCAAAGGTCTCTTTAATTTTCCTGTAGGCAGTATCTATCTTACCCCTAGTGACACAAGCCTCTACATCCTTACATTAGTCCTCTAGCCATCCCTGCTTAGCCATTTTGCACTTCCTGTCGATGTCAATTTTGAGACGTTTGTATTCCTTTTTGCCTGCTTCATTTACTGCATTTTTATATTCTCTCCTTTCATCAATTAAATTCAATATTTCTTCAGTTACCCAAGGATTTCTATTAGCCCTCGTCTTTTTACCTACTTGAGCCTCAGCTGCCTTCACTACTTCATCCCTCAGAGCTACCCATTCTTCTTCTACTGTATTTCTTTCCCCCATTCCTGTCAATTGTTCCTTATGTTCTCCCTGAAACTCTCTACAACCTCTGGTTCTTTCAGTTTATCCAGGTCCCATCTCCTTAAATTCCCACCTTTTTGCAGTTTCTTCAGTTTCAATCTGCAGTTCATAACTAATAGATTGTGGTCAGAATCCACGTCTGCCCCTGGAAATGTCTTACAATTTAAAACCTGGTTCCTAAATCTCTGTCTTACCATTATATAATCTATCTGATACCTTCTAGTATCTCCAGGATTCTTCCAGGTATACAACCTTCTTTCATGATTCTTGAACCAAGTGTTAGCTATGATTAAGTTACGCTCTGTGCAAAATTCTACAAGGTGGCTTCCTCTTTCATTTCTTCCCCCCAATCCATATTCACCTACTATGTTTCCTTCTCTCCCTTTTCCTACTGACGAATTCCAGTCACCCATGACTATTAAATTTTCGTCTCCCTTCACTACCTGAATAATTTCTTTTATCTCGTCATACATTTCATCAATTTCTTCATCATCTGCAGAGCTAGTTGGCATATAAACTTGTCCTACTGTAGTAGGCATGGGCTTTGTGTCTATCTTGGCCACAATAATGCGTTCACTATGCTGTTTGTAGTAGCTAACCCGCACTCCTATTTTTTATTCGTTATTAAACCTACTCCTGCATTACCCTTATTTGATTTTGTATTTATAACCCTTTAATCACCTAACCAAAAGTCTTGTTCCTCCTGCTACCGAACTTCACTAATTCCCACTATATCTAACTTTAGCCTATCCATTTCCCTTTTTAAATTTTCTAACCTACCTGCCCGGTTAAGGGATCTGACATTCCACGCTCCGATCCGTAGAATGCCAGTTTTCTTTCTCCTGATAACGACGTCCTCTTGAGTAGTCCCTGCCCGGAGATCCGAATGGGGGACTATTTTACCTCCGGAATATTTTACCCAAGAGGACGCCATCATCATTTAATCATACAGTAAAGCTGCATGTCCTCGGGAAAAATTACGGCTGTAGTTTCCCCTTGCTTTCAGCCGTTCGCAGTACCAGCACAGCAAGGCCGTTTTGGTTAATGTTACAAGGCCAGATCAGTCAATCATCCAGACTGTTACCCCTGCAACTACTGAAAAGGCTGCTGCCCCTCTTCAGGAACCACACGTTTGTCTGGCCTCTCAACAGATACCCCTCTGTTGTGGTTGCACCTACGGTACGGCCATCTGTATCGCTGAGGCACGCAAGCCTCCCCACCAACGGCAAGGTCCATGGTTCATGGGGGGTCTGGCGCCTATGCAAGCAGTTATTCGGCTTGGCGTTGATTGACGGAGTTTTTGGATGTGCTCCGGTGGAATATCGTGCCACATTCTTTCCAATTGGTGCGTTAGACCGTCAAAACCCCGAGCTGGTTTCAGGGTTCTTTCCCATAGTGCCCCAAACTTTCTCACTTCAGGAGAGATCCAACGATCTTGCTGGACAAGGTGGTATTGTCAAGCATGAAGACAACCAACAAAAGTTTTCGCCATGCGAAGGCGAGTATTACATTGCTGAAATGTAAGTCCAGGATGTTTGTACATGAAGGGCGACAAAACGGAGTATGGATAATCGTCGATCTACCGCTGTGCAATTTCGGTGTCGCCGATCACGCACACGTCCTCAACACGGAATTTCACTACATTAGTAGAATTTTCTTCAGTGGTGAGTCCCGTTTGGAATTGAGCCCCGATGTTCAGCAAAGAAATGTTCGGAGACGCCTCGGACAGCGGAGAGATACCAACCTGTCTTCCGTCATACAGCCCAACACCCAGGAGTGATGGTATGGGGTCGTATTTCATTTCATAGCAGGAGCCCTTTGGTTGTCAGCCACCGCATCCCTATAGCAGAGTGCTATGCGATGATATTCTACTGCCCGTTTTGTTGCCCTTCACGGCAAGACATCCTCGGCTTGCATTTCAGCAAGATAATGCCCTTCAGCACACGGCAACCATTTCTACCGCTTGTCGTCGTGCTTGACAAATAACACCTTGGCCAGCAAGGTCGCCGAATCTGTCCCCAATCGAGAAGGTTTGTAGTGTTGTGGGCAAGACTTGCCAACCAGCTGGGGATTTTGAAGATCTAATGGGCCAGTTGGACAGAATTTGGCACGATATCCCGCAGGAGGACATCCAGAAACTCTATTAATCAATGCCAAGACAATTGCTTGCCTAAGAGCCAGAGGAGGACCAATGCGTTATTGACTTGATCAATTATTGAAGCTCTTTCTCTTCAATAATCCATCAAATTTTTCTGAAATTATATTCATTGTTTTTTTGTGTGTGTACAGTACATCTACCGATTTCCGTCCCATTCGGATAATTCGTTCGTGGCACGTAATTTTTATGTCTTTATATCTTCTGTTAGTCCATCTCTTCCTTCCCCTACCTCTGTCCACTTTCTACGCCCTCGTCACTATCTGCAAGGCTCTTCCTTCCCCTCTCTCTGTCTGTCTGTCTGTTCCTCCGGCCTCTCTCTGTCCATCTTCTCCACTGTCTGTCTGTTCATCACCGCCTCCGACCGACCGGCCAATGACGTCAACGGATGCGATATGGAGGGGCATGTGATCAGCACACCGCTCTCCGGTCGTTGTTGGATTCCTTGACCTCAGAACCAAGACTGATCGGTCGAGTACCTCCTCAGTTGGCCTCACGAAGCTGAGTACGCCCTATGTAGTCCTCCTGTCAAGGAAAAATCCCTGGCAATTGGAACCGGGTCTCCCTCATTTCAGTCAGATTACGGTAAACTGCATGGCTTTTGGAGATGATTTTGCGTTACTTTCAGAAAATCTGATAAAAGCAGTTACTCAGATAAATCTTTTGGAAATAACTGCGAACAGAGCCGGTGTCAAGGTTTCACCTGAAAAAAAATTCATTTCAGATACAAACACAGTTTAAAAATTCATAGAATCGTAAGTAGGTAAGGAAGAGTGAGTTAGTAAATTCAAATATCTGACAGAAATTACAAAGCAGAAGGGTGTAGAAAAAATTTCAATAGTCATAAGAGTTAATAAAATGGAAAAGCATATTGTCAGATAAAAAACATCTGCCATGAGAAATGCATATATAGAAAAAACAAAACTGATACAGTATAATACAGTGATAAGACCTGAATCTCTATATGTATCTGAATGCTTAACGACGAATTAAAAGTTGGACAGAGTAGAGGTACCTGAAACATGGGTTATTAGGCAAGTAGTGGATGGAATACAAACTACAGGTGGTTGGAAAATGGAAAGTAACAAGGAGATCTACGAAAATGTAGAGAAATTATCAGAAGTAACCTAGAAGCGAGAACTGATCTTCCTTGAACACCACTGCAGAATGAAAAGATTGAGGACTAACTAAAAAAATATTCTTGTATTTCTGAAAAAAGATATCGATAGAAGCATAGATTACTGAAATTAGTAAACAACAAGAAAGGAGAGGAACTGACGTTGTTACGTGGTCCTAGGTCGTCAATACGAAGACGGATAACAACATAGAAAGAAGAAGAATTGAAGCTGTTACGTGGTCCTAGTTGGTCAATGCGAAGATGGGAAACAACACAGAACCGAGAGGAACTGAAGTTGTTACCTGGTCCTTCTTGGTCAATACGAAGAAAAGGAACTGATGTTGTTACGTGATCCTGGTTGATAAATGGCTCTGAGCACTATGGGACTTCTGAGGTCATCAGTCCCCTAGAACTTAGAACTACTTAAAGCTAACTAACCTAAGGACATCACACACATCCATGCCCGAGGCAGGATTCGAGCCTGCGACCGTATCGGTCGCGCGCTTCCAGACTGTAGCGCCTAGAACCGCTCGCCACCACGACCGTCCTGGTTGATAATGCGAAGATTATAGGATACTGACAGACGAAAACAACCACTAGCATAAACTTCAACAACCTATGTTGAAACGAGGGCACAAAATCAGAAGTATTGAGAATAAGGTAGTGTACAATCAACATAATAATAAGATAATTGTATAAATTCTATGACGCCATAGAACCAGAGGATGAAATTTTGATTTTTTTTTTTTTTTTGACAATGAGACATATATTTCCAATCATAAAACCATTAAGCTACAAAACCGACCTCCTTCGTTCAGTGAACATCGGATCAATCTATCTTAGGAATTAGTGACATGGATTGGAAAACAAGAAAATAGATCAGGGAAAATTTTCAAGTGGAGGAAGTAAATATGGGTATAATGAAAATGGAATTGAAGTTGTCAAGATATGTAGCTAAACGAATTTTTAATTTACAGACCAAGGAAGGTCTTTGCTGGATTGAAGTAGACAGTAAAAACAACGAAGTAATGGCTTAATGTAAGGTGTGTAGATGACATCAGAAAACAGCGTATGGCTGTAGGAGTACTTCACCCAGAAATGGATGTCGAGTGGCTGAAATACATATAATTACAGCCTAATGCAAGCACTAGTAGAATGCAGCATCACATTTCTTTCTTCTTATCTGTCTGTGCCGTCGTACGAACAGTGAGGTCTCAGGTTACTGTAGTTACCTCACGACAGAACCACAAGCTAAAAAGAGTCGACACGCCCCCTGATCGTCGATTAAGGCTGCAGCATCAAATTATCTCAGTCCTGGCAGTGCTCACATTGTTAGTTAGAAATGTATACCAATGTATAAAGTTAAATATACATTGATACTTCACAGTACTACAATACCATTCAAGTATAATAGATGTTCTTGTACTCAGCGACAGTAATAAACATAAATTGGCGATTCAATTGAACATGGATTGCATCCGAGTTAAGTATTAGAGACCAGCGGAAAAATGTCCCGATCGGAGCACAAAAAAGGCGAATTTGCTCTCTTTTACTTCCAGATTCCGACTGAAAAATGGGGTACCTGTTGTGTTATACTGTCTTCTACAGCACCTCTGAAAATTTTTCCGAAACTTTTGCCATGCGAACGTATCCCTTTTCAACACGCCACTCACCTCTCACTCCCACAAGCTCCCCTAACTGTCACAGCCACATTCTCTTTCGTTCTCTACTACTATTTAAGTCTCCTGTGACTTTCACTATTTCCCTCTTGCTCCTTCTTACTGCTATTATCTCATTCATTCCTTCCCACTGCAGCCATCTCTTCTCACTGTCGCTGTCTCTCTCTTCCTCGACATCATTGTCACAGACACTGTCTCTCATTATCGCTGGCTCTCACCCACTTCCACTTTCTTCTTCTCTTTATTCCTCTGCCACTGGCACTGTCTCCTTCATTCTTTTCGTAGCATTGTCCTGTCACTACCAACTATGTTCCACTGCAACTGTGTCCTTCTGTTTCTCTCACACTGCCATTGTCTCTTTCGCTCTTTCTGTACCATAACAACGGGGTACTAACTTTCAGTTTTTATTAATTTTCTGTCTCTTTCCCACTACCACTGCCTCATTCCCTATCAGCATAAAAATGGGAGAATATGTTAGCATTCCAAAATTTTTGCGAAGATGTTTAAAAGTGATGAGCAAGGTAGAACGATGCAGATGGTATCTCATTTTTCAGTCAGAGACTTTTAATAAACAGGAGGAAATTCGCTTTTTTTGTGCTCTGAAGGAGCATTTTTCCTCTGATTCCCTTCTTTTCACTGTTACAGCAGGGCATGTAACTCAAATGAAAAGAACTTTATGGGCCAGTAAAAGTTGTATAGTTTAGTTATGTGGCGTTGAAATAACGCAAAACTATACAATTTTACACCTCAGACCGGGTTGTATTTGCAGAAAAATTTCGCATCTACTACAACAAAGTGGGTGTTCCCAGAACCGTCTGTCGATAACGCAGACACTTTGCAGCATACTTCCCCGTGCTACGTCACTTTATAAACTACGTTTTCGCCTCACACCGAATTTTACATGCGTATTTTGCGAATACACGTAGGGTAGCAGTGAAACTCTGTGTCTCGTAAGCGGATAAAAATATCAAAAAATTTTCAAGGCTCTTCGAACCCGGGAACTTAGAAATACATCGCAAAAATTTCAAACATTTGTTGCACTTAGTTTTCTTGAAATCCACGGCACGGTTTTGTAACCCAAAAGTTTTTAAGGTTTTCTCAGGAATCACCCACGAATTAAAGGGTGCTTCCACAAGCCCCTTAAGGTACACAGTATACAAATGGCCTCAAGCACAAGGTGTATCAAAATTACTTGACTCTACCTTTCTAAGGCCAATAGAATCCGAGGTATGAGTCCCGGAACAATCTCGGTTTTACGCGTGGCGTTCTGAAACTTATTAGGTAGCGCATGCCGTAGCGTACGTATCGAATAAAGTGTTTTACTAAAATATCTAATATTTTGTGTGTGTTGTTTTATCTACTCCTGAAGTAAATCCAGGTTGCTACGATAACAGAAAAGGCGACGTTGACGACTGTTTGTGTCATGTAGTGCCCTTCCCTCGTTCGCCACGCAAAACGATGACGATGATGTGTGCACGTTAATTCCAATGCCTAGTACCCTTCCGCTAGTCTCAGCGGCCAAAATATTTTTATCTGTTATAACTAGAGTAGGATGTTTAACCATGTCTGAGCACCCACGGGAACTGCCTGCAACTGAAAGTGTTCAATTTCAGGCGCAGCAGATTAAACGACTGTTGCTCAGTTTAAAAATGATGAACTTACTGCCACAGCAGGCAACACAACTGCTGGCTACTGCACCAAATTTTCGCCAGTGTGATAACAAAGAAGAGTATCAGTTCAAATTATGCATGAAACTGGGAGACCACGTCACCATATACAGCGTTAAAGTTGTGGAGCGTATTGACTTCTTTTTGTCAATGGTCGGAGCCGACGAGTAAGAGTGTGTGACCCTTATACGGAGTGACCCTTCCACGAAATGACACTTGCACCGAGAGGGAATCTGTGGACATTTGTAAGGAGCACAGGACATTGTAGGTAGTGCACAAGGTGTTGCAGAAGTAGGATACACCGGCCCGTCCGGCACTACGTGTAGCGTATTCTGGGGAAGGCCAAAGCTCATTGCCTGCACAAAGTTCCCTGTCTCCGCACCAGTTCGTAGTGTGCCTGGCTTTTCCCCAGAGTTCACGACTGCAGTTGACCCCTGACTGAAAAGTAGTGTTCCTTAGATACAGCACGGAGTGCTGAGATAATGGAGTTCACTGGGACTACCTAAGGGAAGCCTTTACTAATTTGCAACGGGCACCAGTATATAGTGGACTATACCAACACACAAGAAGTGATTTACTAGCATTGTGTAAACTGTAAATGAGTAAGTGCAAAGGAAGACTTTCCACGAAAAATTACACAGATTTAGGAAAAGGCAGTCATGTTTGTATTACAGATGAAGCAGCAAAAGAAATGCGATAATATTTTGTCATCGCAAAGAAGAAGGTAAAAGAAAACTGAGGCTACGACTTAATAACACTGTTAGTATCACACAGAAGTGCGAAACAATCGTTACATCGCATTAGGCGAAAATGTTGGAAACTACACAAGATCCCGCCGATTCTGGAAGAATATTCTTCCCAAAAAATGATTTACTGATTGATGATGGTAGCAGTTTTTTACTTGCAGATGACAACAAAGGACTGAATGACAGAATACTGGTCTGCCAGCAAAAAGGGAAAAGCGATTTCTTAAAGCGCGAATCATTCTTTATGGATGGAATGTTCAAGAGTTCGAGCAAGCAGACTGGGCAGTTGTTTACACTCCACGCCATCAGCCGACCTTAATAGTTCTTTGGAGGAAACAAACACCATTCCAGTTTTGTACGCTTTGTTGCCAAATAAAAAGTGAAAACATATCAAATTATTTTAAAGCCATTGAAATTAACGTGCCTGAATGGAACTCTGCATTTCTCATGATGGACTTCAAAATTGCCATCGTCAAGCAGCTAACAGTTTGTTTCTTGGAATAGAGACTACTGGTTGGAACTACCACTTTAATCAAGAGTTGTGGGAACATGCTCTAGCACATCTTCCCCTGCAAATGATGCATGATGGTTGGGTGTGTATTCAGGAGAGCACCCCTGAAAACCAAAAAGTTCAGGACTTTTATGACTATTTTGTGGACCAGTGGCTCGAAAACGAACGTATGCTAAGAGAGATTTGGAACTGCAGTAGAAGACGCCATCACACTAACAGCGTCTTAGAAGGATGGAGCCGAACAATAAACACATTAATTTAAAAAGTTATCTGAATGTTTACTCATTAGTGAAAAATCTTAGTGAAGATGCAGAGTACAACAGCTACCAATCTGATCGACCAATTTTAAACTTTGATGGGAAAAGAGAAACAGGCCGGCAATGGAGACTGACGAAGCGACTGCAAAAGCTTTAAAGAAACTTCAAACTCATGGGAACTTACAATCATTTCTAACTTATGTGGCTTATGCACAAAAACTACAATGAAGATAAAAACGTCAGAATCATTGAAAAATTTGTAAATGTTGAAAAGTGGTTTATTGTAATCACTGAAAGCCTTGTGAACAGTGTAAATAAATTTCACGGAGGATGAAAAAAGACTACCTCCTCGTGGTGTTCCCTGGAAACGATACATTAAAAGTCTCTCGAAATTTGTAAAATATTCCCCAGGGAAGATTGACAGGGCTAAATCGAAGGCCAAGCTTTTTCTAGGGAATAATCGCAGCATTCATCTAAGAAGTTCTTAGAACCAAAATATGTATTGGCGGACACCGAATACAAAATCTTAGCAGAAGAAATGCGGACAAATGACGTGCAGTTAAATCCATACTTTTTCCCTCTGTTAGAAAATGGGCAAACCAGTATGAAACTGGTAAAGACAATATAAAGTATCATAACAAGAGACTGGTCGCAGTTTTGTCATCTTTCCACATACGTTAAAAGCCTTTCTAATAGCACATGTCACAGATTACAGCAAGCCTTTTGAAAATGGGGAGAGGCGTGCACGGGCGCTCACGCTCGGTCGCCGCCTAGGTTGTAAGCGCTCGCGGTAAAGTGGGATGGTCAGTCGTCGTTACGTAGCGGAGCACGGCCGAGTGGTAGCGCAGGAGAAGTGCGAACAATGGGCATCCGTCACAGCAATGACCATGATTAGGTTCGGAGTAGTCTTACATACAAGTGTACAGTACACATGGCGCAGTGATTAAGGGGAGGCTCCACTCAAAAATTTAACTTTTCTTCTGCTATTTTGTCAAAAACAAAAATTTTTAGCCCTTGGCTGTGTACGAAATATAGGTTGTCTCTTACATAGAAGATAATAGCAACTAGCCACTTTTTACAATGCTATGTATTTATTTAAATCTCGCCGTTACCGATTTCGAACCGACGGGTTCATCTTAAGGCGGCTAGTTCACGTTTTACATTAGCTTTACATTAGCTTTCGCGTTTTGTTTTCCCAACTGCTGAAACTTCCTTAGGGTGATGGTGCCCTACAACCAGAACAAGATGTGAGACTATGTCTTCTTAACTGTAACTGTGCCTCGCAACGATTTTAAGTAATGTAAGCAAATTGTTAAAGGGAAGATGTTTCTGTTACTTACGATGAAAAATGCGCTCCATTATGTTCCAGTGCAGACAGCTTATGATCTTGCAGAAGCGAAAGCTGTATGATTCACTCTTTTCTGTGTACGTAAGCACATATTGTAAATTGTGCTGTTGAAAACCATCTTTTGGTGCTCACACAATTTTTACACGCCAGATTTTGTAAGTGTATTCACAATACATAGTTCTACGGTATCGTTCATTCATTCTATAAGTATATAATTTGTTTTCAGTCAAATTTCAACTTTAAATTTTATTTCATTATTTGTACGTAAATTTAATGATAAAATAGACAAATTATATTTTCGATAATATTAATGCACAGAAGTATGCAAACACGTGAAGATCTCTTCCTGCGAAAATTTAATTCAGATTGCTTAATATTTATGATATAGTTGGCACTGAACTGGAAGAAACAAACTTATGGTAAATGGATTTTAAAATTTTATGAAAAAAAGGAATGTTACTGCAAGACACACATCCACTAAAATTCACCGGCACTAGACGTATTCTCTTTCTGCGTCTATGAAGATCTTCTTGCAATTTCAAGATCAGGGTAGACTTTCTTGTGCATTTTCTGAATAAAAACCTACTCACAGTCTTCTTGAAGAGGTGCAGTGATAGGGTTATTTGACTGGAATCCAATGCCTATTTCTTTGGAGCTTGTGGATTGTACTGAATAGGCTCTGAGCACTATGGGACTTAACTTCTGAGGTCATCAGTCCCCTAGAACATGGAACTACTTAAACCTAACTAACCTAAGGACATCACACACAACCATGCCCGAGGCAGGATTCGAACCTGCGACCATAGCGGTCGCGCGGTTCCGGACTGTAGCTCTTAGAACCGCTCGGCCCTCCGGGCGGCGTACTGAATAGGACTTAAGTGTATTCCCTAAATATATATTTACATAGTTAACAGGCAAATTAATTTATTTCCACCGACTGGCTGCCAACTGTTTCGCTTCAGTTTTCCTGGAAGTCTTGCAACTTGTTTTCTTTATGTTTACACCAAGTTCCGAGTAAAGATGGTTCTGGTTGATGGCGATAGAAATCAAAAATGATATCTGGGAAGTCTTTCGGTATGTCAGTAGTCCGTATTTCAAACATTTCTTAGACGTATTGTAATTCGAATACAGCCAAATTCTTTTGGGATCTAAGAGCAATTAATCCAAAAATCTGAAACAGACATAATTTTTTTTTTTTTTGAAAAGAACTGAAGTTTTAGGGTGGAGTCTCTCTTTAAAATGGTGAGTAGCCGTCTTTAAAGGTATGAAAGGTAGCATGATGTTCGGGATAGTAACTCCAAAGCGGTCAGACATATCAACATCAACGTATCAGTGCATGATGCTTAGTCTGTATGTTCATTGTATGCAATGGTGTCTTGATACGCTTAGTGTTGTATTAATATGCTTCATAACTTTGAACACAACAAAAAAATTCAGTTTGTGTCAACATTAAAACAGATTTCATGCAAAAGGGTATGGACAAAGCGAGAAGCTTTTATGCGATATTACCTAAGAAAGTATTCATCACATGGGAGTAGGGATGTAAACGTCCTAATAATTAGCCCAACACTTTGACTAAGAAAATACATTTTTGTTTTCATTTTGAACACTCAACTTTCGCAGTTTCTCTGATTTTCGTGTTATGTTGACAGTGTGGAAACTCGGCTACGGTTAGGACTTACTCACCTACAGTGTCACGTCTCGTAGACGTGTGTTTCCTCGTTGTAAATTTTAATGACTTTATAAGTCGATGTGTCAGACTTATATGTACTGCTGCTTTTTTATGCAGTGAAGCCAACGACATCCATCCACGGAAGGTCACTGGCAGACTTTAATTTAAGAGCTCGAGTTCGAATTAGCATTACTCGAAAAGTAGTTCGAGACATTGATCCTTTAGTGGCAGGAAAAATAAGTCATACTCATTGACATTCTGTCTTTTTGTCTTTGACGTTTAAATAAAATGTATAACAAAATGTAAATTTGTCATTTTAAGTTTCGACCTAAAACTACAATCATAAGAAATACATTTTTTGTTACTTAGTTGCACCCGTTCTTCGCATCATCAAAATATTAAAAGAGATGTTGAATTTTACTATCATTATGTTGAATATCATTGTCATTTATCATTAATACCACAAATTTAAAAATTAGTTTGCCACGGAACGCGGTAATGATCCACCCTGAAATGGTAAATGGTTGCCCACTGCTGTGGTGTGAGCGCTAGCTAGCTCGCACTAGCACCTATGCTGACCTGCCAGACTTCTTAACGTGCTCGTACCTGCGGAAAGCCCGTTAGCACGAAAAGAGCCCCAGACTCTCCAAGTTTCACTCGGTGCAAATGTCACTCCGTGAAAGTGTTCCAACCCTGACGAGTACCTATTAACTAGAAAATTATTCCCCAACTCTTGTCCGGAGGACATTTATTACGACGAACTGTTCGAAAAGTCGGCGAGATTTAAATTTTTTCGTCTTACGGAGCACCGTGAACAGTCATTATGCCATGTGTTGTTGGACTCAAAGAGCAAACAAGACACTGCAGATTCAAGTTTTACCGCAGAGTAAGTTACACTATACAATACAATCACGCAAAGCGTGTCTGGTGCACTCATACGCGCTGCTATTCTAAAACTGCCAGATCCAGATCGGAAACCAGTTTTGGTAATTGCAGACTGTCAGAGTACTGTGGAGACAGCTGATGTTGGTTTTAAGGCTCCGTCTCTTTCTCTTGTTCATGGTGCACAAGGCACTAAGTCTCAAGTTAATATTAGAGTGCGTAAAAACGGGGCTTAGATTAATAGTAAAATTAAAAGTACAACTTTTAAGTCACGTGGTACACGAGGTGTATCTCATAATAAGGTGAGGAAGTCTTGTCCTCAGTGTTTCTCATATCATGATAAGAAAGCTTCTCCTTGTCGTGACACGAAGAGCATCAAGTGTGGTAAACAACGTCATATCCAGACAGTCAGTTTACTAACCTTCGCGGGAACCTTCTGTTGTAGTTCACAGACAGAAGAACAAACTTATTGTCCGATTAAGAGTGACTCGAAAGACAATTAAAATTTCATTTAGACACAGGTGCGCTTGTTTCCCGTATTAGTAAAGACACATGTGAAATGATCGTTAGCCCACCGCTACAGAAGCCTACTTCTGTTACTGAGTGGACACAAAGTATCAGTACTTGGTATGTGCAGTTTGCCGGCAATTTTTCGTGATGGAACAGTGTTTCAAGACACTTATTACGTTCTAGAAACAATACGAACACTTTTGCTTTAGAATTACTTAATTTGTTCAACATGTGCATACAAGACAATATGTTACAAATCAGGATTTGTTGCCTCATAGTAACGTTTCTGTCTTCTGTAATAAGTATAGTGAACTTCTAGAACCAGGATTAGGAAGCGCTAAAGATTTTGAGGTGCACATAACTGTTAAACACAATGCACTACCATGATTTTATCGTGCTAGGTCTGGTCATTTTGATATATGAGAGCCGATTGCTCAGGAATTGCAATGATGGTAAGACAATTGCGTGATACAACCCGTTTCTGCAAGCCAGTGGGCATCCCCCTTGCTCGTACTAAAAAACCATCAGGAAGTTTGTCTCTGTGCGCTGATTTCAAAGTCACGGTAAACCCACAAACTGTCGTGTATTCATCTCCTCTCCCATGACCGGAGGAATTGGTGGACAGTTGGAACAATGCAGACTATTTTTCAAGATTCATTTAAGCGAGGCATACTTAGAGTTACCAATGGACTAGCACTCCAGGTAGTATTTTGTGATCAACTTTCATCTGGGTTTGTTCCAGTTTCAGGGACTATCGTTCAGAAGTGCTTCAGTTCCTGCCATTTTTCAACGTTTGGTGGAACAATTAAGAGTCAAGATTCCTTCATGTATAACCTATCTGGACAGTACAGATGTCATACGTTGTATGCCTGCTGTACATTTGGCAAATTTAGAATGTTTATTTAACGTGCTTGCTACAGCCGGCTTAATGTGAGACAAGGAAAAATTCTCCTCCTTGCATGAAGAAATTGAATTCTTAGGACATGTCAGGATTGCACAGGGCTTTAATCCTGCTAATTCGAACCTGTCTGCGATTAAAGATTTGCCTGCGCCTAGTAACGTCTAGCATCTACAGGCCGTCATACTGAAGTTGACGTATTACGTTAAGTTTAATGCAAACGCTGCACAAACTGCTGCTATGCTGAACCGGCTGCTCCGGAAAGTTGTTCTCTTTGAGTGGTCTCAGGAATGTCAGCACGCATTTCAGGAATAAAATGCTGTGTTGTTAAGTCGTCATTGTCTTATTCATTTTTATACAGCTAAACACTTTGTGTTAGCTGTTGATGCATCTTTTTACAGCATTGGAGCTGCGCTTTGACATGGAATTGGTTCAATTAATAGACACATTGCTTTTCCCTCACAAATTCTCCACAAAGCGCAGTGCAATTATGATCAACTTGAAAAAGACGCTCTCGCCGTCATCTATGGTGTTATCAAGTTTCACCAATAGTAATATGGTCAGAACTGCTACTTAATTACTGATCACTGACCATTAACAGCTATGTTCAATCCTTCGAAGCCACACCCACCACGGACAGAGCAAACATTGCAACGTTGGGTTTTGCTTTTGTCTTATTATCCCTAAGAGTTGTTGCGCAGGTCTACTGCACAACATTCGAAAGCTGACTTATTGTCTCAGTTACAGATCAGTACTGACACAGTATCTGATTCGAATGAGGTATCGAGTTATCAAATTGATACTCAAGATTTCGAAATTCTTCAGAAACTCCCTCTCGAATTTTGGCGCATTGCTGTAGCAACTGCTTCTGATGCAACGCTCTGGGTAGTTTTGCAAAACGTGCGCCATGGGGGGGGGGGGGGGGGGCGGGGGCACTTAGTTTGTAGGAAATTCCCCACCCGATGATGCGTGGATACTTCTCACGTCGTCATACGCTATCCACGTGCTGAAGTGTTCTGCTGCTACACACAGAAAATGAGGATGTACAGATTGTGATCCCTCACTTTCTTCAGCGGTTACTGGGGCATCGTTTGCACAAACCAACGTTATTGTACCTGGCAGGAAATGGTTCAAATGGTTCAAATGGCTCTGAGCACTATGGGACTTAACATCTGAGGTCATCAGTCCCCTAGAACTTAGAACTACTTAAAACTAACTAACCTAAGGAGATCACACACATCCATGCCCGGCGCAGGATTCGAACCTGCGACCGTAGCGGTCACGCGGTTCCAGACTGAAGCGCCTAGAACCACTCGGCCATCAAGGTCGGCCACTTGGCAGGAAATTAACGCCCTAATTTATCAAATGATCTCTCATTGTAGTGTTTGTGCGGAGCATGAATCAGCTTTACAGCGACACTTGAGTGGCCACCTCCATACTGATCGTGACTACGATTACACATTGATTTCGTTCGTCCAGTTGAACACGTGATGACTGTTGGTGGTAGACGCCTACAGAAGTATTTCCTTTTATAGTCTTCATGACATCTATCGTTACTGCCGGCGCTGTATCTGCTTAGTCTTCCATTTTTTTTTTCTTTTGTCTCGCAGGTCTTCCAGAGTTCCATCTTTTGGACAATGCACCACAATTCCCTTCAGCCGATTTTCAACAGTTTTGTGCCCACAACAGCATACACCAATGTAAGTACGCTTTCTTTTCACCCTCATTCTAACGATAAAGCTGAACGGTTCATTTGAACATTAAAAAGTTGCATGGAGAAACTCAGTTCCTCCCATACACGGGTGCTAGCCTTAGATGTTCATTTTCCCCTTACTGCTCCTTATTATATGACGGGTAGCCACTGTCCTCCTCACTGTACCCTGTTGCAACATCAGCGGCCTCCTTAGAAAGGGTTCGTTCTGCCAGGTTAGACCCACTTTTAGCTGCTAGACGAAGTTTTCTTTAAAGGTTTTGGCAACAACCAGCGCTGGGAGTACGGTGTCACCACACAAGTATTGGGTCGTTCGTCTTACGTCGTTCAAGATTCCTCTGGGCTGCACTAAGCTCACCAAAACCAACTGTGACGCTCTTATGTCAGTGATTCTGCAGCAGAAATTTTGCCCACAAACATAGCATGCCGCCGGGATCGACAACAGCAGTCATATCCGCCTCTTCGCCCTTTCCGGTCGGTGCCGTTCAGAGCGGTGCCCATGGAGATGGAAGTCGCACTGCCGCTTTCGCCGTTGCCGTCGTCCCCGCCGCTCCTGCAGCCAGGGCCCATGTCCGTGAAGGCGCCGCCCCAGCCAGCCATCACGACGTCCCTGACTTTCCGCCTGCGGTCCTCCCTACCACAAAGTCTGCGTCTATGGATGCAGACTTGCATCCTGCGGCCGGTTTTTTGGCTGGTGTTCCCAGGCGGGTAAGCGGAGTGCGAAGAGGGTGCTGCTGTCGACCGTCGCCACAGTCTCTGTCTCCTTGCCAATGTCCGCATGTACACCCTCCACCGTCCTCCCACCCCGCCGTTGTCTCGTGAACTAGTACTACTCGACGACGGTGCGGAGGTTTTGGGCGGAGGAATATGACGTCCAAAGAATGACTCCTCAGGTCACAGTTGGTAACTCACGACGCCACCATAAGCTAACGACAGTCGCTGCTAGACGCAGCCACGAATGGGAGAGGTCGGCGAAGATACGCCCTCAATAGGTTCCACACGCTACCGCAGGCAGAAGAGTTCTTACGTCAGAGAGCAGCACCACTCGCTCCACTCTGTTATCGCCTATTAAGGCTGCAGCATCAACATAATTCAGATGCGGCGTTACCCGTATTATTAGTCGGACCTGTGTACCAAAGTTCAAAGTTAAATACTGCCTGCACTGATATGTGAGCGCACTTCATTACTGTTCAAGTGTAGTAGATATTCTAGTACTCGGGAACAGTAACAAAAATAAATTACCAATTCTAGTGGACATTAATTGCATCCTAGTGACGTATTAGAGATTAATGTGCTTTTCTTAAGTTACTAATATCTTACGTATGTTGTATAAACCGCTCGACCTTCTCCCGAATTAAATACAGGTCTGCTATTATAGACAGAAAGTAGATCAATGCTGCGGCTTCTGTTGTATTTTAAGAGGTTAATAGGAAATTCAGAATACACAGAGGGGACAGACAAGGGCACTTCGAACAACGAAGGAATGTGCGTTGAGCAATATAGTGCTGCATGTTGGGAAATATTTCAAGCAACATAAAACAAACAAATGGGTCAGTGGATACACTGGACTGGAAGGCGTACTAATGAAACTCAGCTGGGCTGAAAACTTGACCTGACGAACTGATAGTATATGGCCCCAGGAAATTGTTGTCAGGATCCAGCGAGGTAACAAAACGTCGAGTATTTGGTCTGTTTCTGAGGAACTAACGAAACGCGGCACACAGCCTGGTTGTCACTTGGATTCTATCTGTAACAGTCTTTAATGTTCCTCACTAACACTGAAATAATTTAATTTTCGTCTATCCGCACATGAAGACTTTTGAGTAAGTCTTCGAAACGTGTAGTTCAATACTAAATAAAGGACTGCTGAGGAAAACCGTTTCGTTTGTGTGTCATTGTTTTAAATGTGATAGATATATTATAATAGGTCTTAGAATCACAGGCTACAATGTTAATGGCCACCTAAAAGTTATGCTGATTGCTTAGAACCCCGCAGATGGTGCAGAACAGATACGAGATGGTACTTCGATCCTGTATCGCAGGTGTGTGGTAGTGAAATGATGTGTGTGTGACAGTCGGTTATATTCAGTCAGCGCAATAAAATGAGTCGACGTGGAGGCATGACGGAATGGCAGAAAGGACCCACCGTGTTTGGACGAGCCCCGTACAATACACTGAATAAAAGTGCGATTTTTTGGTGTGCCAATGCGGACTGTCCATTGTGTCTATAACGAATGGTGAGCCACCAACAGCCATGACATACGTCGTTAGAATAATGACCTTAAAAATATATTCAGCAACAGGGATGAGGGATCAGAGACGTCTCTCACGCCTTATCAGCGACAGTCGGCTTGTAACCCATCATGAGTATCCAAGAGAACACAGCGAAGGGAGCTGCAAGCAGAGGAGAGATGGTGTCACGTTCCTCTCAAACGGGCGTTGCTCACAGCTGCACGTAATTATAATCTGGAACCCTTGAATCAGCCGACCAATAGAGTACCTGGACAGTGCATGACAAGCGGCGTTAAAGTGCAGAAGGCTGAGTTACTGTTTCGCCTCTTTTTCATATGACAGAAGGGGTCAAACGCTCCACGACCCATGAGTCTTTTATCCCGTAGTGTGTGGGTGGTGTAGTTTGGGTTGGAGTGGGTTCTACGATGTCGTCAGGGTGATTTTCGTACCATCAGTTGGTTCTACTCTTTTTAGGTACTGTGAACATGAGCGAGGAGAATGTTGTAGTGTTTAAACATAGAAGCATTAAAACGTAGCTCAACGGTCTATAACATGTATACAGGGTGTCTCAAAACTTTAGCGCCAAATATACAGCAGCGAGAGAATCCTGAGTTTAATGTTCTGAAATGAAGAATCAATGATCGGAAATGATGCTGCAGTTCCTGTCTTATCTGTGGAAGGGAAGTTCCCTGCACAGCAAACTGTTGCATCTATGTATGCCAACTTCGTAAGTTGTTCCCTAAGTGATGTTTCACATGGAAGTATTGGGACAAGGAGTGTTCTGGCGCACTCTGCATTGTTGCCAGATGTATCCAAAATGGCGGTGAATGCGTCATCCAAGATGGTGGCATGTAGAGTTGGCCACAGAGCTCGACATCATCCATAATGGTGGCGATGACGTCATCCAATATGGCGGATTTTGGCAGAAAGATAGGTCAAATGGGCAAACTCCACTAACCTAGCCCCCTACCCCTCCCTCCCCCCAGGAAATGGCGGAACTTCAAATTCTATCAGGACAATGCATCACACAACAGTTATCTCTACTAACCTAAGAAAATCAAGGGAAGATAGGTCTCTTGGACTACCTCCAATATCCTAGGTCACCCAACCGCTACCTCCTCCTAAGAAATCGTGGCGAGACATAAGTCCTTATTATTTTGCATGCACCAGTATTTATTTACACAATTTGATGCAGTACAGCCATGCAAGGTGTTCACCATGAGGTCCGGACTCCAACTGACCTAGTACACAGTACCACCACCAAAGGGTGCTGTCGTCCATTCTGTGACATAATCCAAGATGGCAGCCATGACGTCAGCAGATGATACAGGTACCGTTATCCAAGATGGCAAATCCATTCGAGGTCAGATCTCATCCACCCCCAACAGGTGATCAGGGTGCCCTCAGCGGACTGAAGTCACTCTCAGAACTCTTCTATAAATTCGTGTTTTCTATGAATGTGATAAAAATACTATCTCACATCTGTTCCTAAATAAATTGTTCCAAAATAAATAAAGTACACTTCTTACTTTCCCCAACAGTCCAGTGCTGGTTGAGTCATTTTCCCCTCCAGACAATCATCTTGGGTTATGTCACAGAATGCACGACAGCAACCTCTGGTGGCTGTAGTGTGTACTAGGTCCATACCTGATGGCGACCACACTGTTTCCCACCATTTTCCCCCACCGTCTTGGATTACATCATGGAATGGACAACAGTGCCCTCTGGTGGCAGTACTGTGTACTAGGTCCAAACCTCATGCTGAACACACTGTTTCCCAACAAAATTCGCCATCTTGAATAACAGTACCTGTGTCATCAGCTGATGTCATGATCGCCATCTTGGATTAAGTCATGGAATGGATGACAGCAATCTCTGGTGGAGGTAATGTGTACTAGGTCGGTTGGGGTCTGGACCATATGGTGAACACCCTGGAACGCTGTATTGCATCAGATAGCTTAATTAAAGACTGGTGCATGCAAAATAATAAAGACTTATGTCTAACACAGGCTGTGTCATCTCGCCACCATTTCCTAGGAGGGGGTGGTGGTTGGGTGACTTAGGTTAGTGGAGGTGGTGCTGCTTCTTTCCCACCATTTTCTTGGGCTACCAAGTGACCTTCCTTTACCACCAAGATTCAAACTTCCCACCAGTTCCTAGGATTAGGTGGCAGTTGGGTGAGTTAGTGTAGTAGGGGCAGTCCAAGTGACATATTTTCCTGCGATTTTCTTGGCTTACTAGGGATAACTGTAGTGCAAATCATTATCCTGATGGAAGATTGAAGTTCCCGCCTTGGGGAGGGGAGGGGAATGAGTTAGGTTAGTGGAAGTTGCCTAATTGACCTATTTTCCCACCAAAACCCGCTATCTTAAATGACGTCATCGCCGCCATCTTGGATGATGACACACGCTGTCGCAAATATACGTGCCGCCATCTTGGATGAGATCATCGCCACCATCTTGGATACATCTGGCAACAATGCAGGGTGTACCTGAAACATCCTTGTCCAAATACTCATGGAAGGCTACCGATCGATGGTTCTTGTTGTGTTGGCATCGTGCTTTTGAAAAGAACGTTTGTAAGTCAGACTGACATCTGACTTGAACTAGATATTATCTTAATGCACTGGGCATGATTCTTGATGATAAGCTATACGATGGACATTTACAAAGTAATGCGACACATTTTTGTTTCTTAGCCAGTTTTGGTTGCAAAAATACTAAATTTGTTATGAGTAGGGACCAGATAATATAGCATTTTTTTGGGTAAAATTCGACCATATTTTTTTGCAAAATCTGCATCTACTTTTTTCGAAATTCCCATCTATTTTCTTTGTAAATGATTAGATGCCTAAATTTAAACAGTTGTCATGCGACACGAGTGAAGACAAACAAGGTTTTAGTTTTTTGAAATTTTCTGTTAAAAAAAGTGGCGATTGGGAACTTTTTGACTGGAATGTTGGCTTTCACACATTTTTTTCCGAACTGCCGTTTGTTTTCATCGTTTGGCTGTATTTATGCTTTCAAAAAATGGTTCAAATGGCTCTGAGGACTATGGGACTTAACTTCTGAGGTCATCAGTCCCCTAGAACTTATAACTACTTAAACATAACAAACCTAAGGACATCACACACATCCATGCCCGAGGCAAGATTCGACCCTGCGACCGTAGGGATCGTGTGGTTCCAGATTGTAGTGTCTAGAACTGCTCGGCCACCACGGCCGGCAGTTATGCTTTCAAAATTGATTGTTGTGTTGAAAAGCAGCAGCATTTTCCTGCCGGTTAAGTGAGTGCGTCTCCGATATAAGGTGTTTCTTGTTATCTTTGTCTTTTCCCTCCCGATTTGAAGGTAAAAAAATCTGCAGACAACTAATTTCGACCTGTCCTGGGCATACGTAGGTCTACTACCCATGCTTGACAACGCTACAGATAGAACTGACAAATCACTTAGCTTTAGTAGTAGAACCGAGAGTACAGGAACTCTATTTTAACGTTAGGGGTAGAATTTTGGCACCATCGATAAACGTTACAGATTTTGTTTTCCAATCGCTATTGCGCAGAGGGCGGGCGCTATAGCTTATTGTCGCAGATGGCTTCGAGTGTAAACAAACGAGAATCTTTTACCGCCACAGGTGAAGGAGCTGCGCGGTGAAACAAACCCTGTCACCATGAAAGGTCTCTGTTGGATTCCTTTCATGTTAATTTCTTAAATCTGTTGTCATTTACGGCATAAATTCCTCTTCTAAATTTAATGTGGTGTTTCTGACTATCTGGGAGGAGACTGAGCAGTGAAACGTGTTACTTTTACACATAAACAAGAACGATCTGTCACACTACTACACTTTAAAACACAGTTTATATGTAATTCATGTCACACAGTCTCATACGGAACCTACATCCGCTTTTCTTTTATATAGTGTATATGATAAGATACTGTCATCCCCCTTCCCTTCTGTGTGAGAGGATGAATGAGCAAATGTATTTGTAGTTGCATGCTTGAGGGTAGCAGACAAGCCTGCCTGCTAGAGAACAGTAGGACCAACGTCGGAACAGGTAGCTACACTTTCTAAAAGCAGAGAGGTTTCTATTCTTAGTATGGTCCTGTCCGTCCGTTGTCATGTTGGTATAGGAAGCTGCCTCTCTGGCTACTTCCGTTTGTATTTGTGAGCCACCCTCAGGAAGGGACCAGGCAGTCTGTCCGCGGCGAGCGTCTGAAGTGGTAAGATCTCCGGCTAAGCGCGTGTCTGCTAAGTCCGTAGGACAATGGATTTCTTAAGTTCAGCCTAACTGAAAATTTAATCACCTTTATTTCAGGTTTAGCTCTAAAATATCTAATGTTTTCTTAAATTGCAGCGCAGTGTAATTCTCGTGTGAAGTTCAGAATATATTCCGGTAGTTGCTTTGTCACTACTTTGTGAGTAAAGTGGAACCACGTGTTGATCAGTAACTCTAACTAGCATCATCAATCTTGAATGCGAATGTGCGTGAGATTATAAAGTCTCGTCTTGACAATATTTTTCAATATAGCAACTTTTCTTTATGTTCAACCCACGTGGGGTGTACTTTTTGAGACCAGTACCACGTGCTTATACACTTGTTTGACCCATCAGGTTAATAGTAGGACGATTGTAACCAGTTCGAGGTTTTTCATTTGTAAATTGCTTTTCGATCTAATTTATTTTAATTATCAAAATTATTGTGGAGTTATACGCTTTGTGTAAACCAAGTTGACCACGTGAAGCATGTGGTGTAATCATCAAAGTAGCCCTCAGCTATTCTTTTTGGGAAGATTTCACAGAGCGTTAGTATGAATGTAGTATACCAGTGTGTGGTAATTCCATGACGGACAGGATTGTGCTACGAACGTAACTTCTTTGGGTGAAAATTGTATCGGTTGGTTGTGGTTAATTTCCTCTTGCATATGTTTCAACGTTCTTCGTGTGTTATTTTATGAATGCAGTGTTGTATGCAGTCTCCCAATCTTGGCCCCATATTTGATATGTTCCATAAGATTAGAAACTCACATTTTGACAATCCTAAGCAAGGCACGAGTTATGAATCAAGTTTAATATGCTGAAATTTTAAACGTTAAAATAAATGTCCAAATATAAACTGATTTATTTCTTTTTATTTAAATTTTCTTATATATATATATGTGACTGGTTGTTGTATGACTATTAAAAGATTATAATTAATGTTAGTCTGGTTGGGAATTTGGTAAGCTAGACTGGATACCTGGTGAAACAGTTGCGCAGTAATGCAAGGTTAACTTCCCCAGACAGCTCACAGCTTTCAACCCGCTTTTACTATCTTGAATATCAGCACCGCTTACACCTCAAATTAAGCAACAACATTACAACCATGCTGGGCAATAGCCTGCAGCAGAACTGACGCATTGTCGCAGAGATTGCCTGTCTCTTCTGGTGTTGTAAGGGTCGTAATCGAAATCCGTGATGGATCAGGATTAGTCGCTTCACTAATATCAGAATAAGAAAAGAGAACAAGCAACGCACAACATAAAGCATTCGGGGACGGCTACCGCGCTATTGTTTATTGAAGTCAGCAGAGCTTTGTTAATGACGTAGTTCAGGCTTGATCTCTAGCGGTATTCGATGCAACTACAGTTCAAAACATCCTCCATCTAATTTTCCACGTTAAAATTGTCCGCATTATACTATCTTTTGAGCTTTAGCTAACAAACAAACGTCCGCATGTATTTCTTATAAACTGCTAGGTCCCGCGGCCTTGTATTACGTTGCATTACACGACGAGTATTTTAAACAGACCATTCAACCGTCCACAACTGGCATGGCACCATATCATTGACAGCATCGATACATTGTTGGGTTCGTACATTTTATTTTGCTAGTAGGTTGTGCACATTATCTTTCCAAGTCGGGCTTCACCAGATGATGTACAATTCCAGTAACTGCCGACATTTTTGATATTGTATGCAGAAAATCCAACTATCTGTGATAAATAGCTGATTTGGACACAATTCGTTATGAAACTGCGTCTATTAAGGAATGCCACGTTTTAGCATTTTGAAGCGGAGTTCATATCTATTTCGAATTTACGGCAAAATGTACATTTTTCCGGTCCCTAGTTATCAGACATAGTGGAATATTCCCACTTCAGCCCCTATAGTTTCATGAAGTTCCGATAGGTGATGGCCCTTGTATGTAGCCTTGAAAGTGATATCTGTAAGAGAGGTGCGTACTAAGTGGAGAGCTGTCATGAAATTCGTTTTGCCGGAAAAACTGAGCATCGCAGATATTCGTAGGCGCTCGCAGAGCGTCTATGGAGACCTGACGGTGAATAAAAGCATGGTGTGTTGTTGCGCGAGGCGTTTGTCATCATCGCAACAAGATGGCGCAATCTTGTCCGCTCTCTCACATGCCGGCCGACCGCATACAGCTCTGACTCCTGTGGTATTGGAACGTGCAGACACACTCATTCGAGATGATCGACGGATTACTAGCAAACACCTCGCTGCATAACTGGACATGGCTGCTGGTAATGCTGACACACTCACCTACCAGTTAGGGTACTCAAAGATGTGTTCCCCCTGCGTTCCTCACCGCCTGACAGAAGACCATAAAGAGCAACAAGTTTGGCTCAATGAAGGATGCAGTACATGGGAAGCAGTATGTGGATGATGGGGAGGTTATTGATGCAAAAAGACGTTGGCTCCGACGTCGACCAGTAGCGTTGTACCACGCAGGCATACAGGCCCTCCCAGTATGATGGCTTAATCCCGTCGCATTGAACGGAGATTATGTTGAATACTGGGATTCTGTAGTCAAAAGAGTGGGGAATAGTTTGGCGTATTGATATCCTGAATAAAACCAACTTGCTTTCGGAAAAAAAAGTTGCATTATTTATAAACGCCCCTCGTAACTTTATCTGCAATGTGAATATTGCTGCCAGAAACAGTATGAAACGAAAATTTTTTTTGATGGAACTGCCATTGTGTGCAACGGAAAATTTGTGCTTTCTCTGTCTTGCATCACGTAGACACGTACAGCGACGAACTTATACTGTGCGCTGAAGGAGACTACATATACATTTCCGCTTGTGGCGTGAGTAAATTTATCTATTACAGAGGTTTGTAATTACAAGTTCGGATAATCGTGGGGGAAACGATGCCAAAAGTTATTAGCTTGTGTTCAAGAAACCGCTAAATGAACTTGCATTAATCATTGTATTGTAAACAAAATTAAGAAAATCGCATGGGGTCCCAGTTACAGACAGTACATCAGTACTTTTCACCAAAAGCAGAAGGCACACAGTGCGTTAGCGTATGTTACCGTATGAATCACGATATCCTTCTCCATGAAATCGAGTTTCATGGAATTGATTTTGTAGCCAAGAAATCGATAAAATCCTATCTAGCCAAAAGTGTGCAGTCACTTGTACTCAATAATTCATTCGCGTAAGTGCGAGAGATTCTTCTGACTGAGAAGTAATAACTAATGGTCTTCCTCAATTCTCAGTCTGAAGTTGACCATTCTTTCGCATGCAGGGTGAGGCACCTAAGAGAGGCCACGCCAGATAAATCCAAAATGAATACATATGTTAAGGTGCGGTTTTCTTCTAGATACAGCGGAAAATATGGAGAATTTGCTGACGTCCGCAAATAAAATTTGTCGTTTATAGTCGCCCAACTTCGAATTACAAAAACTTCGGATAATACGGAAGTATCACTATATCAATGGGTGAATCAATAATAAATGCTTACTGAGCACAATAATGATTAAGAAAATAATAAAAAAACAATATAGTACATAGCTGTGTTATATCGTAAATATATGGGTACACGTTTCCAAGTTTCAAAAATATAAGTTACATTTTATAGAAATTGTCCATTGTCTTTTATTTTAAATTAGAACCTCTTTTACCAGCAGCAATGCTGCACCATCTTCAACGAAGATATAACGCAATGCCACATCTAGCGCTGCCAGACCCTCGGTGTGAGGGATCACTGGTAGAATTTCTTTAGCCAATTCATTGTCGTCACTGTCTTCAGTGGTTTCATTAACCATTTCAAAAACTACAAGATCGGTCTCTTGAAACTATTCAACACTGTTCATCCATTCGGAAACGTCACTCATATCATTTTCACGTCTAGCAAGCTTTTTCATCTGTTCTGCCAACGGTAGGCCACGTTCGTCTGTACTGTAGGTATCCGTTCCATTCCAAAAAACCTGGTTCCAAGACTAGTTTAATGTCTGAGCTTCAATTCACACCATGAATCGGCTATCCAGTAAAACACGTCTTTTATCGCAGTTTTTTTTAGAAATTATTTGATGGTTTGTACACCTTCCGTTGTATGTAGAAGCGTCTGAAGCAAACGACGACGACACATTTTTTTCAAGCATTGTAAAATGCTTTGTATCATAGCCTGTATTAAACTCGTGTCGTTAGGGGGAAAGAACAATGCGCTAATACCGTCATATTGTATTCGAAAGACCACTTCTGAAAAATATTTCAACCATCCATGCAGATTCTGTATGGAAATACGTGACAGGTAGTGCAGAAGCAGTGATATTTCTTGAAGCTCTACGCTTGGTAGACTTCCTTACTTCCAACAGCTTCAGTTAGCCCTGTATGTAGCCATATTTGTAATTTTCCCTTTAGAAATGGTCAGTTTCCTGAACAATTAAAGATTAAAGTACTCAGCAGTAGAACCGATTTATAAAAAGGGAACAGGGACGATGTAGACAATTTTAGGCCTATTTCTATGCCATCAGTGTTTGCTAAAGTGTTGGACAAGGCTGTGTATGTAAGGATAATTGATCATTTTATATCACACGATTTGCTGTCAAATGTACAGTTCGGCTTTAGAAGTAGTTTAACAACTGAATACGCTACATTCTCCCTTCCCTGTGAGGTACTGGATGGTTTAAACAAAAGGTTTCGAACGCTAGGCATATTTTTTGATTTAACTAAGGCGTTTGATTATGTAGATCAAAAAAATATTGCTGCAGAAGTTAGACCATTACGGAATAAGGGGGGGGGGGGGGGGGAGGGGTAGCTCACAATTGGTTCATGTCTTACTTTAGCAACAGACAGCAAAAGGTCATTATACACTATGTCGAGAATGGCTGTGATGTAGGGTCTAAGTCGGTGCAGTCAAGTGGAAGGTGCCTCAGGGATCAGTGTTGGGGCCACTTCTGTTCCTTATTTATATAAATAATATACCCTATAGTATTACAGGTAACTAAAATATTTACGTTTGCTGATGATGGCACTAGCTTGGTAGTAAAGGATGTTGTGTGCACATTGGCCCAGTTTCTAATAATGCAGTTCATGACCTAAGTCCATGGTTTGCAGAAAATAAATCACAGTAAGACTCGGTTTTTACAGTTTCTAACACACCATTCAACAATTTTGGGGTAACTCTTCCCATTCTAAAAGGATATTTTTGCCTCAGAAACGGGCGGTTCGGGCAATAAGTGAACGAACCTCTTGCCTACCCTTGTTCACGAGTCTGGGTATTTTGACATTGGCCTCTTAATATGTACATTCTTTGCTGTCATTTCTTGTTAACAATACTACCGTGTTCCCAAGCATAAGTAGCTTTCACTCAGTTAATACTAGGCAGAAATCAAACCTGCATCTGGATCGGACTTCCTTAACTCTTATGCAGAAAGGTGTGCAGTATACTGCTGCATCCATTTTCGATAAGCTACCACTCGAGTTCAAAAACCTTAGCAGTAATGCACACGCTTTCAAATCGAAACTGAAGAGTGTCCTCATGGGTCACTCCTTCTATTCTGTCGAGGAGTTCCTTGAGAAATTAAGCTGGTTCTCGTTGTGTTGTTGATTGCGTTTACTTAAACTTATGGAATGACTTTTTTTCGGATTCATAAACATTTTTTATATCTGTTATTACTTTTATTTACGTTTACTATTTGCTCTTCAACCGCATTCCAGACCAACAATTTCATAATATTTATAGCCAAATATTCCGTGCGTGACACCATCTCGCAGCAGAATATTCTTTATATTACCAAGTCTGCTGGCCGCTGTGTCCGTGCGGTTCTAGGCCCTTCAGTCCGGAACCACGCTGCTGCTACGGTCGCAGGTTCGAATCTTGCCTTGGGCATGGATGTGTGTGATGTCCTTAGCTCTTGAGCAATAAACACCAGTTATTCATGTCTCCACATTAATAATTCAAACCCTGTTCCAGATAAACTACAAGAAGCAGACAATTTAAATGCCTCCAAAACTATTGACAGATCCCGCAAACATAATCCATAACGTTAGCAATTAGTGATCTTCAGCACAACTTAAAATGGAACTTTCATACCTTCTTTCATTATATCTGATGATTCGATGCCTCTTACTGTTCCTGATCAGAACCATTCCTTCTCTTGATCCATTTAACTCACCGATGTAGATAAGGCCAAAACCGATCTCCCAACCGCAAGAGAATGTCACTATACAATTTTCGTCCTTGGGGAACGGTCCATATCAGTTATAGCAAAGATACCCAGCATCATGTTCACCAACTGTTCGAAAGGCAATACCACAATGGCCCTCAAAAGAAAAAGAAATAATGAAGCACCCAGAAGAGGAGGAGGAAATGAAATGAAATTTCCCGGTTTGAGAAGGTATGTGACGTTATTTCAGTGATTACAAAATCAAGACAAAAATACAGAGAAGTTGGCTGTATTTGCCTTATCAGTATGATATAGCACACTCTCTGCCCGAATGCACGCACTGATTCCGTAGGAAGGGTTGTCTAAAATTCGTTGTATCCGGTCTTGAGCCAAGGAGGCTCAGAAGTGCAACAAAAGGGCCTTGATATCCTACACTGTGGCATTGTAATGGAGCTGACATCAGAGCTGGTTCCACACGTGCTGTCTTGAGAACAGATCTGGAAATCTTCCTGGCCATGGGACACGCACAGCATCACGCAGACGGTTCATAGGAACACGTCACAACGAGCACTGTCCTGCTGAAAAACGGCACCACGATATTTTCATATGACATGTAACACACGAGGATGCAGGATGTCCGAGATGTACAATTGTGCCGTCACAGTTCCCTCAGTTACGACCAGCTGTGACTTGAATCATACCCGATGACTCTCTATACCTTGAGCCAGGAGCAACACTACGGCGCTTCTCTATAGATTCGAGGATTGGGGCCTTTTCTCAAGCTGCCACCACACACATCGACGATGATCATGTGGGTGAGGACAGAATCACGATACATCGTTGAACACAATGC
Organism: Schistocerca piceifrons; assembly: GCF_021461385.2. Taxonomy (NCBI): domain Eukaryota; kingdom Metazoa; phylum Arthropoda; class Insecta; order Orthoptera; family Acrididae; genus Schistocerca; species Schistocerca piceifrons. The sequence continues at coordinate 567,394,615 of NC_060149.1, forward strand.
AACATCATTCAGCAGTGCTCCATGCTTCCCGGTCACTTCATCACTCTAAAAGCAAGCGATTATTTGTCTTATTAGGGGCAGCCTATGCTTGGAACGGTAACTCCCTGGTCCGCTTGCTTATAGTCTCTGACTAATGGTGTGGGATGTGACAAAATGTGGCAGGGAGTCCATTACTTGTTCTCAGGTGCAGGTGCTGAGATGAGGGGTTTTCGTTGTGTCTGGTGCATAACATGGTGATCGTCCTTTGTTGTAGCCAGACGTGGTCGACCGGAAGCTTGACAATGGGTCCCGCGCCCGGGTTCCCGGGTTCGATTCCCGGCGGGGTCAGGGATTTTCTCTGCCTCGTGATGACTGGGTGTTGTGTGATGTCCTTAGGTTAGTTAGGTTTAAGTGGTTCTAAGTTCTAGGGGACTGATGACCATAGATGTTAAGTCCCATAGTGCTCAGAGCCATTTGAACCATTTGACGATGGGTATGCCTGCTCTGACGTTCCCATGCTGTCGAGCATTGGACCACTGTCACATTCGAATGCCCCACAAACTTGACTGCTGCATGATGCGGTTTTCCGGCTTTGGAATAAAGCCCCTTTGAAACACTATTCTATCCTGATAACGCTGTCTCACACGAGAACGCGCAATTTCTGTGTCCTTCACAGTGATCACTCAGCATCTTACGTCCGTCATGTCCCTTATATACCCTATCAGGTCTGGTAACAACACTAAACAAAAGCAACACCATTGCACTCTAGCGGTCGTTCTAGCTGCCACAGAGAATTGCGACTCCAGTTATTTATATATGCGACGATGGTGTGTACGTGTGCAAAGTTACATTACCATTAGTGCATGTCTTCTGAGTGCTTCTCTCTTTTAGCAGGCAGTATATAATACAGCAGATGACATCACAACGTTTTTCTCAATAGCAAATAACACATAAAAAAGGTATGTCACAAATTGTTTCCAACTAGCATCTAGCATCATTGGCGCCTTTGACCTGTACTAGGATCATGCAACAAGGAAATTGCAAATAGTATTAAGACTTAAACAGTAAGATGATTGACTGTGATGAATACTAAAATTTTATTAGGTAAATTAGACGAATAATACTAGTCCTCATCCTCTACGTATTCAGACATACCGGTACTTCTGCACACAGAGATTTAATTCTATTGAGCCTCACACGCTTTCAATTGGCTCCCATCCCGAAGTCAAGGCACTCCCTTTCGTAATGCTTTTGTGCACAAAGACCTGTCATTTATCTCCCTACACCAAAACGTACTCCTAAATTTGTCGTCAGCCCATGCTCCAGCTTAAAAAAAAAGTTTCATAGGGTACATTATATAGTAAGAAAATAAATTATTAACCATTTATCTCTGATCGTTGAAGACGCAGAAATTTTTAAAAACAATGAGTTTTGTAACTGGTATAAACTTTTATCTTTAGCCATTATTCCGCCAAAGTATCATTCTACACTAACTTGTTTTCTACTTGCTTAGTGAGATCAAAAAAACATTATTTCGTAGATATGTTTAATTATTTAACTTGTAAGTAGGCTGTTTAGGTGCTATGTAAGTAGGCTGCTTAGGCGTTTATATAGGTAATGCCACGTAGCGCTCTGCATGTAAATCACTGGCTGTGCTATGTGCAGTCTGTGGCTAGTTTGCATTGTTGTCTGCCATTGTAGTGTTGGGCAGTTGGATGTTAACAGCGCATAGCGCTGTGCAGTTGGAGGTGAACCGCCAGCAGTGGTGGATGTGGGGAGAGAAATGGCGGAGTTTTGAAATTTGTAAGACTAGATGTCATGAACTGCTATATATATTATGGCTATTAAGGTAAATACATCATTTGTTCTCTATCAAAATCTTTCATTTGCTAACTATACCTATCAGTAGTTAGTGCCCTCAGTAGTTAGAATCTTTTATTTAGCTGGCAGTAGTGGCGCTCGCTATATTGCAGTAGTTCGAGTAACGAAGATTTTTGTGAGGTAAGTGATTTGTGAAAGGTATAGGTTAATGTTAGTCAGGGCCATTCTTTTGTAGGGATTATTGAAAGTCAGATTGCGTTGCGCTAAAAATATTGTGTGACAGTTTAAGCACAGTCATGTATAATTTTTCAACAGGGGACGTTTCATATGTCGACCCTTAGCCGAGGATACATCACTGGAATCGTCTGATTTTTTTCTTGTCGTTTGTGTAATTAGTGTAGCCTTTGTTTATTGCTAGCGCGTAATCATAGAGAGAATTTCCTTTGTAATTGTAGTTGTTCATTGTTGTACAGTAAAACAGTTGTGACATGCATGTAAATTTGCACCAAGTATTTCGCAACTGCGCTTGCAATTAAGTAGACATTATTTCCATTGTTATGTTATCTTATTTTGCTCTTCAAATTGTGCTTTCCTGTGTTATCGTGTGAAATATTGTGACAAGTATGGCGTGTGAAAAACGTAATACTAGGCTCCCAAGTAAACTGAGAAATGACAGTGAAGACGAAAGCAGTGTGTTAGCGCCACTGTGTAATGAATTAACTAATGATCAACAAAGTAATTTGGTAATTGTGCATAGGGAAATGGAACGGGCGGCAAACAGTGGCGTAGGCAGTGAAACAATTAGTGAACAGAGAAGCATTATCGATCGATCACTCGGCAACAGCTCGCCTCAGGAATCCGAAATGACAGGACACAATTTTGCAAATACTGTAGATTCAGGTTTTGCGTCCTCACCGTTTTCTCAAATAAGTCAATACACATTTTCTGCTTGTCAAAATGTGAATGTTGCCGGTGCAAATGCACTGCCGAAAAGCGTAGAGGAACAGATTCCAGACACTAATGCATTGTTATTACAGCTAATACAACAAATGGAACAAAATCAGAGACAAACACAGCAAAAGCTTCAAAAGTTAGACACAATGGAACAACACCAGAGACAAACACAGCAACTGTTAGACACAATGGAACAAAATCTTCAAAAGTTAGACACAATGGAACAACACCAGAGACAAACACAGCAACAGTTAGACACAATGGAACAACACCAGAGACAAACACAGCAACAGTTAGACACAATGGAACAAAGTCAGAGACAAACACAGCAAAAGCTTCAAAAGTTAGACACCACACTTGAACAAACACGTGAAGATTTAACTACTGAGTTACATAACATTGAATCGAAATGTCAAAAAGTCTGTAATGAAGTAAAAACACAAATTTGTGAGCATTTTCAACCTATTTTTTCGCGGCATGAAAATGCATTACAGAATCACGAAGCAGCCATAAATGAACTGCAAACCATTGTTCATAAAAATCACGATACCTTGCAAGCTAAAATTGACTCAGTTGCATCTACCGATTCGGTTACGCAACTTGCAAAAACTCAGGAAAACTTAAAGGACACAGTAGATACTCTGAAACTTGGTTCAGAAAAACACACTGAGGAAATAAGCATACTATCGGAGAAAGTAGCCGAACTTTCGGATCAGTTCACTAACTTATCTACAAAGGTAAATGATGATCTGAATGACACAAGACCTGTAGCCTTCACGGACACTGAAGAGTATGAACAAATTAGAAAATTTAAACAAAATCAAAATAAAATCAATACACAGTATAAAAGAGAAATACGGGAAGTACAAGATCAGTTGGCTCAAGTAATACAAGAATTACATATTTCAGAGGACACTCGCGCTCCAGTACGGGAAGAGGGACATAGAAATACGGAACAACCACAAAATAATAACACAGGACACTTCGGAAATTATGAAAGAAATTGGCAAGGCGCATTGGATTTTGAGATGGAACCGCCGAAATGAAGTAACAATGAGCGATGTGCGACTCACCGACACCATGATTTTGACTATAATCTGTATATTAGTACACGTAAATTTAAAACATTTAAGAATTCTGGCAACGACATTCATCCACAAGCGTGGCTTCAACAATTCTCTCATTGTTTTCCTCACAACTGGTCATTAGAACACAGATTAGAATTTATGTGTGACTACTTAGAGGATGACCCAGCTGTAAGAATGCGATCGGTCATTAACGATTGCCATAGTGAAGGAGAATTTTACCATGCCTTCCTCTCAGCATATTGGTCTCAAGCCACACAAGACCAAGTAAAACATGGCATCATAATGATGAAACATTTCAAACAATCTGAATTTTCCGGTCTTGTGAAATATTTTGAAGACATGTTGCACAGGAATCAGTACCTGTCAAACCCATACAGCCCCTCAGAACTCATCCGCATTTGCTTAATCAAATTGCCTGAGCATTTACGACGTATTATTTTGGCAGGACGTTGCAAAGACGACATTGAAGCTTTTCAGGGACTCTTACAAGAATTAGAAATTGATACTGACAATCTCGGAACGCGAAAACAGGAACACAGCAATTACAGGTCACATCCGTCGCAATTCCACGATGAAAGAAATAATAACTGGACACGACAAGGCTATTCTCACAACACAAATCGTGACCAAAACAGACACCACCCGTATGACAACCACTAGCAGAGTAATAGTTACAGAGGAAGATTGCATTTCCATAGTAATGAATATGACAGAGACAATCATAGAAACAGACAATATGGTAATCAGAACTATTATTATCAAGGGAGACAGAATAATTTCAGACGCAACAGTTCAGCGCGCAGTAACGATTCAGGGAGAAATGACCGACAAACAAGAAACTATGTAAACTACCGACAAAACGACAGATCTGAATTCCATCAGAACTGGCGGGATTCAAACAGAGCAGGGCCCTCTCGTCAAGGTGAATTTCTAGAAGTTAGGTCTCCTAATCCTAATAACGACGCGCGCCAACAAAGAGACAGACAATGACTTGCACAGCAGGCCGCCGCGTGCGCCAGCTGGCTCAGAGAAAAATAACATAGATGCTAACCTTGAGAAAAATTCCAGTATTCTTTACCTACGTATACCACATGATAATTGCGTTGAAACGCTGCGTACTAGGAAGAGTAAAGGTTTACACCACATTTCACATGTAAAACCATTTATTGAAAGATAATCTGCTTTTTAACTTTGTCTTTGCCATATAACTTTTCACGTTACGTTACTAGTATGCTTGTCAGACTTAGAATCTGTTAACATGCAACAATGTTTGAAGTTAAATATCCAGTCAAGAACCAAGAGAACTTATTGAAACAGAAATTACGAAGGCATTGTTATAGTGAACAGATGTCACAGTGTTATCATGTGTGTACATTCGTGCTTGTTAGTTGCACGATTACGTAACGACTATAAGGCTTACATTCTTACAACATATACTGGTACTGCTAATGAGATTTTAATGCAACATTTTGGTTTACTTGAAAATACATTCTGGATTTAAAGTACTTTCTGTGAGATACCAGACGACACAGTGGTTAGTTTATGTGACAACTACACAGTTTTATCGCGACGCAACTAATGAGTGACAATTTACAATGTTGCTTTTGCGGTGTTTCTGTTTTATATCTGCACAGTTTTTCTGCATTATTCTGGAAAGTAATACATGTTTTAGTAGTAACTTTTGTGGTATAGCAACAATGAGACAGCCTTTTTCGTGGCACAACAATACGTTACTGTGCAGTACTTTCTTCATCACGCCAATAAGCACAATAACTACGATATCTATACGCAAAGCATTTCACTTTTGTTTATCATGAGGGAAGTATATTGACTTCTGCAGAACTTAACTTTCGGAGGACGATAACTACGACACTTCCACAGAGATTATGTTGCAACAAGACGCACAGCTTAGCGCTACAGTACACGTATTTGAGTGATTAATTTTATACTTAAAACATTTATTTTTAAAGATTTTTGAATTACAAAGAAAGTTTTCCGTGCTACATTTCATTCCATTGCTGTAATCTGTAACACCTGAGGGTACAATTACATTAATCCTCAGGGGGTTACACGCTTACTTTGCGTACCATGTGTTTCGCAAACACAAGGAGCCTTCTAGTACGGGTTTTGCTTATACAACTTTACACATCGGTACCATATTTCTCTAACACATAAATTACACAGCTATATGATCATTTAACTGAGAGAGACAAACATTTTTTTACTACATCAGTGACAGATGTTTACGTAATTACACCGTTGGATAACTTCACACTTATGAAATTGTATTTTGTCTGTACTTTGTGAACTCTTCATATTTTATCAGAACCATTGTGATACTATGAGAGCTTTGAATGACGTATTTGGTATGGGATCATGATTTTTAAAGTACGTTTGAGGTCGATGACACTTTTGACATGAGCAGAGAATTTTTTTAGGTTTTGAAATTATTGAAGGAAGCTACGACGATTTTGAGATTTGGCTGAGATTTTATGATGTTATGATGACAATGTGTATTACGCTGTTGCGTTATGTTTATGATCAATAAGCTGATGCTATATGAGGAATTTGATTATGCTACGTATTTATTATGATGAAATATTGAAGAAGTGTCGACGTATATGTATATGTGTAATAAGGTAAGGAATAATGAGTAGTTGTTAGGGATTCTGACTTGTGAAAAAGGATGTTGGAAACCAAGAATCGTACTTTAAGAGTTATGAAATGTGTGTAAATGCGTGAATGTACCACAATGCTGACGAAAATTTTTTGGACACTGTTATATTTACAGGATTTTGTTTCTACAGATTTGTAATGCAAATTCTAGACCTGTGAAATTTTTTATGTGAGACTGTCACTGTAATGCAAACTGGTGTTGTAAATATTTCAGTAAGAAAGTTAAGTGACCACCTTCACGTAATGAGTCGGCGGCACCCAGCTGCACGACAGTCGCCTGGAAAAAAGCCATTAGTTTGTGCCTTTCAGAGGCACAGGTGGAGAGAAAAAAAAAGAGGCCATTATCGTCGCTATTGACATTCCTTTGTAGAAATTATCGCAAATACGACACGCTCAAACTTGAAAACATATGATTATACTGTGGAGCTCTTAATTTATGATATTTACTAAAATGTCTAATGAAAAAATGAGAAACATTTCATGTGTATTGTGTTGCTAGTTGAGAGAATTGCCATATGGCTTGCTTTATGTATTTATTTACTCATTTTGTTTAATATCTAGTTTCTAGCTCCGCTGCAGCATTGGTTAAAATAAAATTTAATAGATGTACTAATATAGTTATTTTATGCCTACAGATCCAGTCAATTATAAATTTATGATCTATTTCCAAGAAAACGAGGGCACATAAATAGACATTTCCCTTCACAGGAATTGCATAAATAATTTTTTTACGATTTGGTAACTTATCTGCTAGCGTAAGTTCTCGTGATGCATCACTTTAGTGTTAAGATGTGACATAGGTATTAGACATGGCCATTTTTAGTGTAATGTAAGTAGGCTGTTTAAGTGCTATGTAAGTAGGCTGTTTAGGTTTTCGTATAGGTAACGCCACGTAGCGCTCTGTATGTAAATCACTGGCTGTGCTGTGTGCAGTCGGTGGCTGGTTTGCATTGTTGTCTGCCATTGTAGTGTTGGGCAGTTGGATGTTAACAGCGCATAGCGCTGTGCAGTTGGAGGTGAGCCGCCAGCAGTGGTGGATGTGGGGAGAGAGATGGCTGAGTTTTGAAATTTGTAAGACTGGATGTCATGAACTTCTATATATATTATGACTATTAAGGTAAATACATCATTTGTTCTCTATCAAAATCTTTCATTTGCTAACTATGCCTATCAGTAGTTAGTGCCTTCAGTAGTTAGAATCTTTTATTTAGCTGGCAGTAGTTCGAGTAACGAAGATTTTTGTGAGGTAAGTGAGTTGTGAAAGGTATAGGTTAATGTTAGTCAGGGCCATTCTTTTGTAGGGGTTATTGAAAGTCAGATTGCGTTGCGCTAAAAATATTGTGTGACAGTTTAAGCACAGTCATGAATAATTTTTCAAAAGGGGAAGTTTCAAACTTCTCAGAACGAATTATTACAATTATATTCGTTCATATCAAGCGAAACTGCAATATGCCTATTATCAGCGACAGCGATTGGATCAGTATGGACATTGTATACCCATCGAATATTATCTTGTTTAGCATCTATTTCAGTATTTACAGTCTCAGAAACGTTCTCAATAATAGGGTGGAAAATGAATAACATCAATGGAAGAAGTTGGGCCATTACATGGCCTATTCGCGTCTTTCTCATTCTCTTTACATTTAGATTGGCTCTCTGCATTAACAAAAAAAAAATGGTTCAAATGGTTCTGAGCACTATGGGACTTAACATCTGCATTAACACTTTTAGATGCAACTGTGATATCATTATCAGAATAATGCATATTTTATTCGGTAATGCCTCTTTGTCTATCACTGGCATAACATTCTCACTCTTTCACTGAGATTACTCTAACTAATCGGCTGTTATTACAGGTAAAGTATACCGAGCTGAAGATATATCAGTGAACACACGTCAAACACATGGAAGAAAAAATTATTATGAAAATATTCCGCCGGTCAGTGTGGCCATGCGGTTCTAGGCGCTTCAGTCTGGAACCGCGTGACCGCTACGGTCACAGGTTCGAATCCTGCCTCGGGCATGGATGTGTGTGATGTCCTTAGGTTAGTTAGTTTCAAGTAGTTCTAAGTTCTAGGGGACTGATGGCCACAGATTTTAAGTCTCATAGTGCTCAGAGCCATTTGAACCATTTTGAAAATATTCCTCATAACTTGTTTAAGATAATGCATACGACCTAAGTCTGAACCATAGTAACAAGATGTAGCACAGTCGTATGCAAATATTAATCGGAATCGTTTGTGGCTCATAGATTAAAAGAATTGCGAAAAAAGTGACAAATGAGATCTGTGCTTGCAGTTGTCGATTCGGAAAGTGATTCTGCAGAGTTCGTCTCCCTGACCAGAGCCCACAGAAGGCACAAGAGACAGGTCCGAAGAAGTGACACTGTGAATCTTCAATAAACAAGCGATGGATACGCGGGTTACCAAAAATTTTGCGTTATTTGTGCCAGTTGAGCGCTACTTGCACCTCCTACCAGAAGCTCTTTTCCTTTTTGTGAACTGGCGAAACCTCAAATAAAATTAGATGAAGCATTTTTGAGGAAAAAAGAACACACACTTTGCATATCTTCACAATACTATACAAACCTCTGTCACTTATTCTACTTTGTGTCACCTGTGAAGGAATGTAGGCTGCAGTAGCTATGTGAAAATGAAGAGGCTTGCACAGCAAGGACTACAGCAATGTGGCGAGATACGTCAGCCAAGTCATCGCACTGAACATTGTCTACAACAACAACAATACTCTCGATAATCACTGGCCCATATTATCACTTCTTAACTTACGTCAATTTTCTATGGAACATCCGTTGTAGAGTAAATCATTTTTTAACGCTTAAATTACTTGTTGGTGATCGTGATAACCTGTTTCTTATAGGTAAGGCGGCAGTTACAGCGTTTACCCCACGATTTGGAAGCAGGGAGCGGTGATTACGGAAATGCATTGAGCAGCAATTTACTTTTGGATACTGATAAATCAGTATATTGGAGTGACAGCCTTCGATGAGTGTACGTAACAATATTAAACAGGTGTGAAGCTATGGTAAATAGTTCCACAGACATATCAGCATTGTAGTTTTGTAAGTAACTTCGCCACAATAACCCCGACCGTCATTAGAGAAGCAATATATTAGTCGAGAAACTTGCTTGCTGTACGAAGTGAATAACACCTGGCCCAAGTTGTTAACGCTCACAAAGCGCTGGACTGTTTTAAGGAGAATGGCTACATTATTCCAGTCATCCAAGGGAACCATGTTACAAACATGAAAGCAGTGCTCCTCCAAACGCAGACACGACGAAGTGAGCAGATGTGCACTGTAGACTCTGCGTATTTCCACCGTAATACGTGCTCAGAAACTGTAAATGGAACCTGGTGCTTCGAGCTGAAGTTTATAACAACGTCTGCCTTAGTTCGGAGCAGATACGTTAATAGGTTTCCTTCTTAACGAGTGCTGATTATACAATTATGTGTCGTAGGAATTCGACTGAAATAATTAATTCATCTGAAAAAAATTAAACTCTAGTAGCTGTGAGTGGAAGAAGAAGGTCGTATAGGAAGGTAAATATTGCTGTAATTTCCTAGGGTGTAGTAACGCTTTCTGTTGTGTGTGGTACGAAGGTAGGAAAGACAGCAGACTTTTCTTACGGTCATAACAAAGTGTTCGGTGAAGTATGAATCCATATGGTTACCTTACGCCCCGTAACGTTTGGTAGACGTAATTTACAGTTTTCTATGCTTTCTTAGACTCCTGCTAAATCTGTACAATAACTGAACTTTCTCGTACTTTGTATGAATTCCGAATACCTTTTAGTAATTTCGTATCTGCATTATTTGTGATGTTGATAGAATTGCCTGCACTAAAGTTTTCAGGTTTCCCATAAAAAACTGGTTGCCTTCGTTTCATAACAGATCATTTCCTAAGAATAGGTCAGGAGACCGCTATACGTAGGAGCGGCTAACGGGTAGCAAGGGCTGTGTGTCGTGGACTGGGCGGTTTTTTAGGTTAGAGGGTCTCGGGAAAACACAAAAAGGGCTTCAGTCGCAAGCGTGCTGGCCGAACACAGGAAGAACGTGGGTACAGGAACCATCGGTATAACAGTTGTAAATTGTCGTAGCAATGTTGGGAAAGTACCAGAGCTCCAAGCGCTAATAGGAAGCATTGATGGTCAAATCGGTATAGGCACTGAAAGCTGCAAAAGCCGGAGATAAGCTCAGCCGAAATTTTTGCTAAGAACGTAACGGTGTTTCGTAAGGATAGGCTAAACATGGTTGGCGGTGGCGTGTTTGCTGCTGTTAGAAGTACTTTATCTTGTCGCGAAATTGAGAGTAGGTACTTCCTGTGCGTTACTATGGGCAAAGGTCATTGTTGGCAACCGGAATAAAATAATGGTTAGATCCTTTTACCGACCTTCCAAATCAGATGATACAGTTGCTGAAAGTTTCAAAGAAAACTTGAGTTTTATTTCAAGCATGTACCCGACTCACACGATTATAGTTGGTGGTGATATTGGCGAAAATACATGTTTAATTTCGGATGTATGCATAAAATGTCATCCGAAATTGAGGCCAGCCGGTGTGGCCGAGCGGTTCTAGGCTCTTTAGTCTGGAACCGCGCGACCGCTCCGGGCGCAGATTCGAATCCTGCCTCGGGCATGGATGTGTGTGATGTCCTTAGGTTAGTTAGGTTTAAGTAGTTCTAAGTTCTATGGGACTGATGACCTCAGATGTTAAGTCCCAAAGTGCTCAGAGCCATTTGAACCATTTTTTGAACCGAAATTAAGGTAAACGCATTGTCTGAAAATTATTTGGAGCAGTTAGTTCGTGAGCCCATGCGAATAGTAAACGGTTGTGAAAACACACTTGAACTCTAAGCAACAAATAATCCTGAATTAACAACGAGCATCAAAATGGATATAGGTATTAGTGAACACAGTGTTGTCGTACCGAGACTGATTATTGTAACCCCCAAACCTTCCGAAATTAAACGAAAAATATACCTACTCAAAAACGCAGAGACACAATCTCCACTCCTTCCAAATTAACAATAGAAACGTAGAATAGATGTGGCTTGAACTCAAAGAAATCCTCGTAGTATCGGCGGCAATTGAGAGATTTATACCAAATAAATCAACAAACGATGGAGCTGATCCTACTTGGTAAACAAAACGGGTGAGAACACTTTGCAGAAACAACGAAACAAACATGCCAAATTTAAACAGACGCAAAATCCCTAAGAGTGGTGATCTTTTACAGTTGCTCGAAATTTAGTGCCGACTTCAATACGAGATGCTTATAATAGTTTCCACAACGAAACTTTGTCCCGAAACCTGGCACAAAATGAAAAGAGATTCTGATCGTATATGAAGACACAATCAATGCCTTCTCTGCCCGATAGCAATAGAGATACTATCGAAGACAGTGCTGCCAAAACAGAGTTACTAAACACAGCCTTCCGAAATACCTTCACAAGAGAAGGCGAAGTAAATATTCAAGAATTCGAATCAAGAACAGCTGCCAACATTAGTAACGATAAGTAAATATCCTCAGAGTAGTGAAGCAACTTAAATCTCTTAACAAATGCAAGTACTCTGGTCCAGACTGTATACCAGTCAGGTTTCTTTCAGAGTATGCTCATGCAGTAGCTCCGTACTTAACAATCATATACAACCCTTCTCTCGACGAAAGATCCGTACCCAAAGAATGGAAAGTTCCACAGGTGACCCCAATATTCAAGAAAGGTAGTAAGTAAGAGTAATGCACTAAATTACATGCCCATATCATTAACGTCGATATACAGCAGGACCTTGGAATATATGTTCAGTTCGAACATTACGAATTACCCCGAAGAAAACTGTCTATTGACACAAAGTCAACGTGAATTTAGAAAACATCGTTCTTGTGGAACACAACTAGCTCGATACTCGCATGAAGTGTTGAGTGCTATTGACAAGGGACTTTAGATTGATTTCCGGAAGGCTTCAGACACTATACCACACAAGCGGCTTGTAGTGAAATTGCATACTTACGGAATATCGTCTCTGTTACGTGACTGGACTCGTGATTTCCTGTCAGAGACGTTGCAGTTCGTAGTAATTGACGGAAAGAAAGTCAGCGAGTAAAACAGAAGTGATTTCTGGCGTTCCCCATGGTAGTGTTATAGGCCCTTTGCTGTTTCTTATGTACATAAACGATTTCGTAGACAATCTAAGCAGCCGTCTTAGGTTGTTTGCAGATGACGCTGTCGTTTATCGACTAGTAAAGTCATCAGAAGATCAAAACAAATTGCAAAGCGAGTTAGAAAAGATAGCTGTATGGTGCGAAAATTGGCAATTGGCCCTAAATAACGAAAAGTGTGAGGTCATCCACATGTGTGATAAAAGGAATCAGTTAAACTTCACTTACACGATTAATCAGTCAATTCTAAAGGCCATAAATTGAACTAAATACCTAGGAATTACAATTACGAACAACTTAAATTGGAAGGAACACACAGAAAATGTTGTGGGGAAGGCTAACCTAAGACTGCGTTTTATTGGCAGGACACTTGAAAATGTAACAGATCTACTAAGGAGACTGCCTACACTACGCTTGCCCGTCGTCTTTGAATAATGCTGCGCGTTGTTGGATCTTTACCAGACAGGATTGGTGGAGTACATTGAAAAAGTTCAAAGAACGGCAGCATTTTTTGTATTATCGCGAAATCGGGGAGACAGTATCACTGAAATGATACAGGATTTGGGGTGGACCTAATTAAAAGAAAGGCGTTCTTCGTTGCGGCGGAAACTTCTCGTGAAATTTCAATCACTAACTTTCTCCTCCGAAGGCGAAAATATTTTGTTGACATTTGACAACGACCTACATAGGGAGAAACGATCACAATGACAAAATAAGGGAAATCAGAGCTCGTACGGAAAGATATAGGTATTCGATCTTTCCGAGCGCTATACGAGATTGGAATAATGGATAATTGTGAAAGTGGTTCGATGAAACCCCTGCCAGGCACTTTAATGTGGTTTGCATAGTATCCATGTAGATGTAGATGTAGATTACGCTATATGCCTATATGACTAAATATGAGAAGGTTTTCCTTCTTCCAGCAAGGAGCAGTTATCTTTATTCAGCTCAGATGAAGTGTAAATTATTGTTATTTTTTCGATGGTGCTTACAGAAGTAGCAGCCATCAACATTTTCGTACAAAAAGTGCAATATTTGCGAACTGAAGTCAGCTTAGTTATTGATTTGAGCTCCTAAAGTAATGAATCCTGGTTAGAAGCATTTCTCAGTCACATACTGATCGTTTTAGTTTGTTAGTTCTTTATCATTCAATGAGTGAGAATGTCCTTAATATTCCCCAGTTATATGCTATGTCTGTAACATACTACTGTTGACAAAAGTGCAACAACGTTAGTCCATTAATTACAGTTAGAAAGACTAGAACCGCAGCCGGCCGGTGTGTCCGATCGGTTCTAGACGCTTCTGTCTGGAACCGCGCGACCGCTACGATCGCAGGTTCGAATCCTGCCGCGGGCATGGATGTGTGTGATGTCCTTAGGTTAGTTAGGTTTAAGTAGGTCTCAGTTCTAGGGGACTGATGACCTCAGATTTTAAGTCCCATGGTACTCAGAGCCATAAGCCAATAGAGCCGCAGCACAATAACAAAAAAGAAAAGAAACGAAAGGGTTAAAAAAGAAATCCGTCCATAACTATATCGAGTACTACCAACAATCTTTTCATATTATTAGTTACCTCCTTATAATTGTTGCAAACAGCTCACGTAAGAGCATATACTGATATCCTCCTTATTTGTATTTTAGAAGAATATTGAAAAAATGCAATGTAGTTTATTCAGTTAGGAGAAAGGATTGGTTAAAGAATAGTAAAGTGAGATTTCCTAGTAAAACTTACTTTAAGAAATGAGAAAAAGAGAAAATAGCAAAAACTACTAGTAACACAACGAGTTTTATGTTTCATAGTATCAGTCATTAATTTCAAATACCGCTGACAGGACATATTTATATCTTATATCTATTAAATACTGCTTTATAGGAGATAAAGTAACAATATCCAGTTAAATAATTAACATCGCTTTTCACTCAGGTTTCTTGGCCGGCTTCATTCACTAATTCCTCACATGGTGGCCTGGCGCAGTAATACGTTCTTTGGTTTCTTCAACCCCTCATAGAACAGTTAACTGTGTTGCGATAGCCTGGATTTGAGGTTCGTTATGCTTAGTGATAGATTTCCTCTTATGCGACGAGGAACGATATAGTCCTTTAACTATAGTCAGATTAAAATTACTTCATAGTTGATACGTCAGGCGTTGTACCTAGTTTCCTCCAACCAGAACGCTCAACGTCACTCCCTAACCATTAGCAGTTGTCAAGCAGCCACAACAGTCAGTTCAGTACAAGTTCCTTGTGCGGCTTCCTTTCTTGATGTGTTTGTATCCTAAATCCTGCGCCTGGCCCTTTTATTTCGAATTTAGTCACAAATGACAACCTGACACAGTCACACACAAACACACACACACACACACACACACACACACACACACACACACTCACACAACGCTAAAGAAATACACTAGTTTCATACACAGCACTGACTAGACACTGCTGAACCCTTCCGTACTAGACGCGAGTAAGAGTCACCTATACAGTTATTGTAATCACAGAGATCGGCTTTCATGGGATAGGCTTCAAACGACATTGCATGAAGTTGAATTTTTGAAGGATGCAATTAATCATTGTGGCTGGATCACCAGAGTCATAAATACGACTGTCTGCAATGTAATGGCGTAGCATAGTCGATAGCGTCCTAAGTCATAGATTAGAATATCGTTAACTGCAATGAATTCTTTATTTTTCTAGATCTGATCAAAATACTTTTATTACTATTTTTATTCAGTTATTTAATTTAAAACTATTTCTTTATTTCTAATACTTCACTGTTGACCTTTCTATTTGCTCTTATTTTTTTTCCTCTCATTGTTTTCTCGTTTGAAATTTGTTCGTATCGTTTATTCTGCAACTAAGTGCCAACCAAGACTGCTCACTGGCTGATAACGCAACAGCCAGTGCAGCCAGTGTGAGGATAGTTTCGTTAGCCAATGACAGCGAGAAATTACCATTTACTTTTACCCCTGAAACTGAAATTTTTCAGTCTTGATAGTGCTTGTGGAGGTTAGCCTTAAACGTCGTGAACAATGCGATCGTGATTTTCGTTTTGCTGCAGATCGCTGTTACCCTTTTCTCAGATACCTTGCACATCACGAAGTTGTGCTTATGTTACGACATGGGTTTAAATTCAGGGCTAAAAAGAGCGTTGTCTGTGGTAGTTCAGTCATTTGCCACTTAAAATCACTGCCGACACAGCATCTCGCATTTCCGTCATACCTCGCGGCTGCCGCTTCCAGCATTGCTCCACGTTAAACATTAACAGCATGCGCCGTGTTTGTGTGTCTCCTATGACCGAGAGGTACCTAGCTGCCGACTGGCAACACTGTTGCAGTATGTGACAGACTCAACTGTCAAATAATTTTCATCGGACTGTAATTTTCGAAGTGTCTTTCCTTCGTCCCAAGTTTATCAGTTTTCATAACTACTAATTTATTATTTTCTTTTTTTCTTCACGCAACAGACTTTTCTGTCTATATCTCCGAATAGTATGGATTAGTAAACAGCCCAATCGCACCAAACGACTGAACGTGAAGTTTTACCTATCACACTCATTTCTCGTTTGGTACGTTTAGTGTTGAAATATTTAGGAAGTCTAAAGACAGCTAATGTTAAAACACGATACAGTCGTGATTGTAAATGAATCACTGCGTTTACACAAAATTTTCACCAAACTATTGTAGAGTCATGTCGTTTAACAACATCAGTACTGTCTTTTTTCTATCACTCTTGCTACTGTAATATATTAAATGACAAATAGGTAACCACTATTTTTAATTTACCCAGGATTTCTACGTTTTATCGCCCCTTGTAGGAAATTACACAACAAACCAGCAACAGAATGAGATTTTCACTCTGCAGCGGATTGTGCGCTGATACGCAGAAGAGCTTCTGTAAAGTTTGGAAGGTAGGAGACGAGGTACTGCCAGAAGTAAAGCTGTGAGGACCGGGCGTGAGTCGTGCTTCGGTAGCTCAGATGGCAGTCTGCCTTCGGTAGTGACACAGTGCAGACCGTGTTGCCTGCCGGCCGCGCTGTGGTGCGAGCGCCTGTTTGTTTACGCCGGAGTGGCTTCGCGCGTGCGGTGTTGTGAGTCTGGAACGCGATGGCACACTCGTACAGAAAAACTACTTTGAGGTTCAGTTTTGCGAACGACTACACACGACCAAAGGCACACGAGATTGAACGTTTCTTAAAAGAAGAGGTAAAAATCGGCCCACAGGAAATCGTGGGAATCAATTTATCGATCGTTTCTAGCGTCGTCTATGTCAAGCTTGTTGACGAGGCTGCTTGCGAAAGACTTCTACAACGATCACCGAACGGGTATCGTTTCTGTCATGCCGACGGGAACTTCCGTTTGAGGTCCCGTCTGAACTTGTCACCGACGCCTTTCGACCATACGGTACAGTTCTATCCCATGTAGCCGAAAATGGACGAGTTTTAACACGTACCCCGTTTTAAATGGGGTGAGACAAATACGGATAGAACTGCGAAAGCACGTCCCCTCTTATTTTTACATAGGAGGCTGTCGAGCAATTATAATCTATGATGGGCAACCTCGCACTTGCTCGGGGGGCGGAAAAGAAGGTCACGTCCGCTCGGAATGCCTCCAGCGACGTTTAGTGCAAACTCCACGGGATGACGTTCAGGCGCCACAACAGATGACTGTCTTACCGTTGACCTTTGTGGAAGCCCTGAGAGGCGATGTGAGGGAGATTTCCGATGGGCACCAGCAGCTGCCCCCTATAGAGAACATGGACACCAACGGACTGGAACTCCGACCACCGGTTCCACCACAGCAGACACAGGACACCACACAAGAGATGCAGCTGACGGCCGCTCCAGGCTCATCCGTTGTGGCTGCCAGTGCTTCCACCGAGAGCGTGATAGGCCAGGACCAAGACGGAGGATACGCAACCCAAACAGCCGATGCGGAAGCAAGGCAACGGAAACAGCGTTCGCCGAAGAGAAGAAAGAAGCGTCGGCTGACTTCTGCTGACGATAGCCATAGTCCCGAGAGGACAGTGGACGACAACGATAGTATCGACCTGAGTCCAGTGGATTCAACAGATACCGAGATGACGATGCAGGAATTACACAGCGACGATACCTTGAACTCTCTTTCTGGTGACCGGAAGGCAGAAGTGGAGATGACAACTGTCCAACATCAGAGCGGTGACGACGTTGCCTCCCACCCTTCGACCAGTTCCGGAAATTTGCTGGGGGACTGGGCGCAAGAAATGGACCAGCAGGAACAGAATGAAACTACGAACGCGACGATTGAGGGTAGTCCTGGCCAGAGGCCGGGAGGGATCGGGAAATGTTGAACAACTTAGTGTGTTGAGGAGCGCCGGGGGTGCAGATAGACGCTTCATGACACCGCCCTACAACTGATGAACACACGCCAGGCGTACCGCATTGCCACGATAAACATTAATGGCATTCGGACACCACTTAAAATTCAAATGCTGAAAGATATGTTACGCGCTGCGGACGTGGATATTGTATTCCTACAAGAAGTGCGTTTCACATCGCCGCCAGAGTTCTACGGCTACGAGGCACAATATTCAGTGCACGATGAAAGTGGATGCGGTGTGGCGATTCTCACCAGGGAAGGAAAAGGACTGGAGGACGTCATGTATCTCCCTTCGCCACGTGGTATAGCGATCACTGTAGACGGAGTTCGTTTCATCAATTTATACGCGCCATCTGGCTCCACAAAACGAAGAGAAAGGGCGACCTTTTACACCGAGGAGATAGCACCGTTGTTCGCTGGACGCTATGATAACTATATAGTGGGCGGCGACTTTAATTGTGTCGTCGACAAAAAGGACCAAGTACCTCATTATGTGCCATGCATGGAACTGCGTGCGTTGATTACCGAAATGGCGCTTCTGGATACCTGGGAACTGCAGCATGGCGACAGACCGGGTTATACGTTTGTAACGGGACACTCGGCGAGTAGACTTGATAGAGTGTATGTGACACGAACTCTACGGACGGCGATACTGGATGCCGAAATCTGGCCAGCGGCTTTTACGGATCATATGGCGTACGTCTGCACGATTTCACTAACGCGTCAGAAGATATGGCGGAGTAAGGGTCACTGGAAAATGAATTGTGCACTTTTACGTGACACTGAATGTCGCCGGACGATAGAGGCGGCCTGGGAGACCTGCGTTCGCCGCCAACGAGCATACACCTCGGTTCTCCAGTGGTGGATTAAATGTGTAAAACCAACGTTGCGGAGAACGTTAATACGATACGGGCGGGACAAATCGCAGTGGAACCGCACGACGGCTGATTTTTATTTTACAGCCCTGAGGGAGCCGATGACCCAACAACCATCGCCGGAAAGGCACACGGCCATGCGCAGGATAAAAGCCAAGTTATTACAGCTGACGAGACTAAGAATGGAAGGTATAATGGTTCGGGCAAGATTGGCGGACACAGTTGCTGCCGAAACCCCCTCCATGCACCACGTAGTACGTGAACGCCAACGACGACGCAGGACATTGATCAGGGAACTAATCTCTGAAACTGGCCAGCAAGTTGTGCACCAGCGTGATATTGCGCATGTGTTTACTGACTATTTCCGCCAGTTATATGGACCAGTACAAGTGAACCACGAGACACTACATGATGTCATCTCGGAAATGCCAGATAGAGGACCACCACTGGATGCAGAGACTTTCATCACAGCGATAACAGAGGACGAGCTGACGGGTGCAATTGCCAGGGGGGCTCCGCACAAGTCCCCAGGACAGGACGGCTTCCCAATTGAATTTTACCGCGCCTTTGCATACCTCATGGGACGGATCTGGATTCAGATGTACACCGAACTCCTGTTACCGCAGACTGAGATACCTGCCGAATTCACGGAGGGTATCATCATCCCAATACCCAAACCACGCGGTGGCAGAAGGCCAGGAGATTATAGACCACTCACTCTCTTGAACTGCGATTATAAGATTTTCGCGCGCATCCTTGGGGCTCGCCTGCGGTCCTCAATTTCTGATAGACTCCTCATCGATCAAACTTGCCTCGGCGGTAAGAGTAACGTACACTCCTGGAAATTGAAATAAGAACACCGTGAATTCATTGTCCCAGGAAGGGGAAACTTTATTGACACATTCCTGGGGTCAGATACATCACATGATCACACTGACAGAACCACAGGCACATAGACACAGGCAACAGAGCATGCGCAATGTCGGCACTAGTACAGTGTATATCCACCTTTCGTAGCAATGCAGGCTGCTATTCTCCCATGGAGACGATCGTAGAGATGCTGGATGTAGTCCTGTGGAACGGCTTGCCATGCCATTTCCACCTGGCACCTCAGTTGGACCAGCGTTCGTGCTGGACGTGCAGACCGCGTCAGACGACGCTTCATCCAGTCCCAAACATGCTCAATGGGGGACAGATCCGGAGATCTTGCTGGCCAGGGTAGTTGACTCACACCTTCTAGAGCACGTTGGGTGGCACGAGATACATGCGGACGTGCATTGTCCTGTTGGAACAGCAAGTTCCCTTGCCGGTCTAGGAATGGTAGAACGATGGGTTCGATGACGGTTTGGATGTACCGTGCACTATTCAGTGTCCCCTCGACGATCACCAGTGGTGTACGGCCAGTGTAGGAGATCGCTCCCCACACCATGATGCCGGGTGTTGGCCCTGTGTGCCTCGGTCGTATGCAGTCCTGATTGTGGCGCTCACCTGCACGGCGCCAAACACGCATACGACCATCATTGGCACCAAGGCAGAAGCGACTCTCATCGCTGAAGACGACACGTCTCCATTCGTCCCTCCATTCACGCCTGTCGCGACACCACTGGAGGCGGGCTGCACGATGTTGGGGCGTGAGCGAAAGACGGCCTAACGGTGTGCGGGACCGTAGCCCAGCTTCATGGAGACGGTTGCGAATGGTCCTCGCCGATACCCCAGGAGCAACAGTGTCCCTAATTTGCTGGGAAATGGCGGTGCGGTCCCCTACGGCACTGCGTAGGATCCTACGGTCTTGGCGTGCATCCGTGCGTCGCTGCGGTTTGGTCCCAGGTCGACGGGCACGTGCACCTTCCGCCGACCACTGGCGACAACATCGATGTACTGTAGAGACCTCACGCCCCACGTGTTGAGCAATTCGGCGGTACGTCCACCCGGCCTCCCGCATGCCCACTATACGCCCTCGCTCAAAGTCCGTCAACTGCACATACGGTTCACGTCCACGCTGTCGCGGCATGGTACCAGTGTTAAAGACTGCGATGGAGCTCCGTATGCCACGGCAAACTGGCTGACACTGACGGCGGCGGTGCACAAATGCTGCGGAGCTAGCGCCATTCGACGGCCAACACCGCGGTTCCTGGTGTGTCCGCTGTGCCGTGCGTGTGATCATTGCTTGTACAGCCCTCTCGCAGTGTCCGGAGCAAGTATGGTGGGTCTGACACACCGGTGTCAATGTGTTCTTTTTTCCATTTCCAGGAGTGTACATACGGCGCTCGGTGACTACCGAGATATCATCGCATTAGCAGCGGCATGCCGAGTGCGTGGGGCACTCGTCGCTATTGACTTCGATCATGCGTTCGACAGAGTGGATCATAACTTTTTGCATGCGGTGATGGGCAGATTGGAAATCCCACAGGCCTTCATTCTAGTGATCATGCGACTGTTACACGGCGTGCGATCAAAGGTCTCGGTGAATGGGCGGGACACTGACTACATTGTTATTTCAAGGTCAGTTCGTCAAGGTTGCCCCCTTTCGATATTTTTGTATGCAATGGCTTTGGAACCCTGTCTATATGGTCTTCGAAGACGGTTGGAGGGAGTGCCGTTGCAAGTGACCTTTCATTGCCGCACTTATGCTGACGATGTGATGCTGGTGGCACGGACAGGCGAAGAAGTACGTACGGCGTTGGCATGGATACAGCGATACGGGATGGCGGCAGGAAGCGTGCTCAATCTACAAAAATCACGCTGCATGAATGTCGGTCGAGGATTACAACCGGGGGAGGAAGGCCCGCTCATGTTAGTTAAGACCATAAAATGCCTAGGTATTACGTTCCACACGGATGTGCAGCGGACAGCAGCGGATAACTACCGACGCATTTTGAAGCTGATGCGGACAATGGTGCTGTTACAGAAATTAAGAGCGTTGGATATGATTCAGAGGGTGACCTATGTTAACGTATACCTAGCACCGAGACTCACTCACGTAGCGCATATCCTGCCTTTAACGCGCACAATGGCATCACGGATACAAGCAACTTTCGGAACCTACGTCAGTGTGGGACACCTGTTTAAGATCCAATACACAACGGTTACGCTACCATCTGGAGAGGGTGGACTTGGTCTAGTGAAGTATATGAAAAGGCACGGGCGTTATTCGTCAGTACGATTTTCCGACAGTGGCGCGGTCAATTTCGCAATATCTCGGGTGCGTTGGCCGATGTACTAGCGCCCACTTCAATGCTGCCCCCAGTCAATGTGGGCCATATTTCACCGAAGCTGTCACATTTCTAGTCTTTTTTTTTTGGAGCTTAGCTATGTCAGAGATTCCTTCCCAACAACACGACTACCGACGACGCGAGATGTATACCAACACTTACTGCGCCGGTGTCCCAGGAATACCCTGGAAAAGAAGTACCCAGACAAGAACTGGCAACAGATATGGCGCGTTATAAGGAACGTTTACCTCCCAACGTCGGTACGCTCAACATGGTATGTGGTGGTAAATAGGAAGTTCGCAACGAATCAACGGCGGCACGCGATTCATTTGGCATACACTCCACTATGTTTAGGCTGCGCAACAGTGGACACTGATGAACATCGTTTAGCATGTAGTGGGACGGCTCCAGTGTGGAACTTGGCACAACAGATATTGGCGTTCCTGTTACGCTCCGCCCCTCGCACAATTTCATCAGACACACTTTTTTTCCCCCAAGAATCTTATTTTCCGGTCCAAAAAACCAATGCAGTGACATGGGTACGGGGAATGGTGGTGGGCTACGTGTATAACGAATCGGAAAAGGACAAAATTGATTTTTGGCATTTTCTCCTGGATGGACACACGAAGCTGCAACAGCAGAAGAAATATGGGCAAGACTTCGCTAATTACTTGCGACTTACATTTACCGACCCGCCGGCCAGATGGGGTGTGACGGGTGAGAGATGAGATAGACGAAGAAGCCGAAATAGACATCGATCACACTTACGGACCCTTAGTTAATTTCGAGAAGACGACCCAGTCTTACACCAACGTCTGGAGAACGAGTTGATAGATGGCTCTCTTGCTCTCTCGAACGTCGGGTCGTGAGCAGGTGTCGCCCCCGACACGAATTTCATTTCATTGCTACAGGAGCATGTTTCTTTTGCATTTGTACTATCCGCAATGTCCTCATGTCTTTCATTTGGGCATTTTCCGTTTTATACATTTCCTTAATTCATTAATTTTCTAATTAGGCACTACTTGTCAACATATGGACATTGTAGACACTATTTATGCGGTAGTACATCAAAATGTATGTCAGCAAAGATGGTAAGCCTGACATTGTAAAAAAAAAAAAAGAAGTCAGCGCGACAGACTGTTAAAAAAAAAAAAAAAGATGGTAGAGCACTTGCCCGCGAAAGGCAAAGGTCCCGAGTTCGAGTCTCGGTCGGGCACACAGTTTTAATCCGCCAGGAAGTTTCAAAGTTTCAAACCAGCAACACTTGGCGATAATAATTTCAATTTGAAATTAGCGCCGGCCAAAATTCGTTAATGAAACAGGCCAGTCCGCCTGTAGACGACCCAGTAAAACACTCGAAACACATCATGGAATAAGTAATCAGGTCGAACTGTTTTATTTGTCTGCAAATGCGAAGAAGCTACTTACACATTTTAAAATGCTTAATTTAGGTTCACTAGCAGGTCGAGTAAATATTCGCAGCCAATTTTTCACACGCGGAACAGTTCTGTATCTTTGCATTATTTATTGGTCGCCTTTGCGTGGTTCGGACGCGTAAGCAAAGCACTAGCTCTGCTTCGACGCAAAAATCCAAACGGGAAAAACCACACGTGGACTGAACTTGGTTGCTGCGTTCGGGACCGGTAATTCCGCGGTTCCTTCCCGCGTCTGACCTAATATCGCACCCGAATTCGAAGGACGGATGCGCGGCTTACGCCCCGAGGAGCCGCGGAGGCGGCGCTCTGCATGCAAAATGAACGAGATGTGATGGAGTGCCGCCGCGCGCCTTAATCACCACCCGCTGCGCCGCCACCATTACCTACGCTCGCGCCCACCAAATAAAAAAAACCTCCCGCTTTTCGCCACGATTCTGAATGTTTCACCGTCAATACGGCACGGCTGCGCGTGAGGACCGGAAGGCCATCCTGGATGCGAGCGATTCCTGCAAATAAACTCCAATTTCCTGTACTTGTGCAGGTCCCCGCTGCGTTTTACGCAGCAGTGAATCCCAAATTCCGCTCCTGCCTCTCCCTGATTAACCTTTGAAGAATTCATGAGGTTTACTTCGGTCCACGATTCCAGACCAACAAAATGAAAGCGGCGGCTGCCGCTCCACCGCCTTTCCCCTCCTTTCCACCCAACCGTTACGCTTACCCATACAGCCCCCCGTTTGTTGTCTTGCGCGCACACACACAAACACACATACACACACACACACACACACAAGTGAGCACAAACACACACACACACACACACACACACACACACACATACACACACACACACACACACACGCAAACGCTACTTTTACTTGCGTACACCACACCCGATGTCCAAAACTGCATTTTAAATTTCACAATTGATATTCGAGTCCATGCATTGGTACCTTGACTTTTCTTCTTTAACATTCTTAGCTTCAAAGAAATTTGAAATACAGGAGATCGCGGCTAGGCTACATACTTACATTTTCCTATTTTTCCGTATACTACTTACTATTTATGTGACCACCTGTGGTGATAGTGTTTGCTCTTTCTCCAGTAATCAATTATCACTTAAAATTACATGCTACAGTCATACAAAAATTGTGCCTGAACAACGTACGCTAGACAGATGACAACCCGGCATTCCATCTGGGATAGTGGGGCACTGAACTATCCTTACAATTTCTGTTTCAGTACAAAATATATAAAAAAGTTATGTGTGCGATAAGCATTAGTACCAACATTACATAACGTAAAATATAATAAACAATCAAAAGTTGCATGAAAATTGAAAAAGAGCAAAGAAGTCATCGATCTCAGTTTCATACCTATTTTGTTGCGCTTACATCAAATCGTGTCAGCAATCTCTTGTCGTATTTGAAATTTCTTTTTTTTTCACCATACTAGAAACAAATAATACAGCGCTTGCGATTTCCGTTGTCTTTTCACGAAGTGAACTATGAGCCACTGTTCCGGATTATCTTCCCAGTCTATATTAATGATGTTTAAAAGTGGAATCAGTTTAGGAGGTTTTCACAGTCCTTTTCAGTGCCTGTGCCTATTGGGAAACCTTAGAATGAGCATAGGTTATTAAACCTGATACGTCATCTTCAGCGTCTTCACAGCCCTTTTCAGTGTCTGTGCCTATTGGGAAACCTTAGAATGAGCATAGTTTATTAAACTTGATACGTCATCTTCAGCTTTAATAATTTCTGAATGACTTAACTGTAATCGTTTGCTCTTCCACTTTTCTTGAATTGCAGCATTTATGGGTTCTTGTTTAAAGATGATATTAGTAAATCTTTTTCTTAGCTATGCATTTTTGACAGACGTGCCTCCTTTTAATGCAGCAGCTTCAATGCTGTTCTGACCTTGCTTTCGATAAAGGGTGAATATCTTTCCGACGTCGCAGTTCACCTCTATTTTTGCGTGCTTGGGGTAGATGCATCACTGGGAGATGAGGTGAAATACTTAACTAGCAGGTAAATCAGTACCAACATCTAGCAGCATGCATCCCTTTTTCCCACGTCCTTTTGTAAAGCCTCATTCCAAGCCTGAACCTGAAATAATTAAAAACTAATTAAAATTTGACAGTAGATATTTATGTAAAAAATTCGAGTAAAGTGGCAGCTATACCTGTGAAAAAATTAGACTCAAAATTATTTTTACCTAAGAGGAACTTATTTTGTCGGCTAAGAGCATATTTTAACCGCTGACCAGTACATTGGTATTTAGTGTGCTTACCTTCCTTCTTTACGAGCACTTCAACATAATTTGACATGTTTTTTATAATTATCGAGCATGAAATTTTGATATTCTCATCATGTGCGTACCTTTCTTCTTTACGAGCACTTCAACATGATTTAACATGTTTTCTATAATTCTCGAGCATGAAATTTTGATATTCTCATCATGGTGCATTATGTGGATTAATTTCTCGATGAGTAGCAACTTCGTTGTAGTGTTGCTCCTTGCCAACTTCTGCTTAACTGTTGCCCATACATTGTCTACAGGGTTCATGTTTGGGCTAGTCCTGGGCTGCACAAGGTTTTTCGCATTGTTTTCAGCTAAGAACTATATAACTGATAAGGCTTTACGGCAAGGTGTATCATCGTGCATGAATACAGAATCGCCACCAGAAAATCAGTTCTTCATCCCAGGTAAAAGTCTTTTTGCCAGAACTATTCTGTACAGAATTTCATCAATAGATCAATATTACCTTCCACAATACAAAAACCGCATATGACCTTTCCCGAAATTACACTCCACGCCAAAACAGGTGAGGGATGTTTTACAGTTTTCTTCAATCGTTCTTTTTTCTTTTAATTTATTGGCTTTCGGAACTTGGTCATTCAGCCAGCTAATCACAGGAAATTTGATATTACATCTGGTTTTGACAGTTCAGGGGGTAGATATTATTTAAGTCTTACCCCGGTACGATGTAAAATAGGATTAACGAAGGACTGATTCGACATAAAGTAAGATTTACGATCATGGTATACGAAAATGAGTAAACAAGTTGGAAATGGAACTTGGGATACCCACTGGTAGTATGATATGGAACTTCTACTATTAACACAATAGGAAATGTTAAGTCGTCGTTGGTACACATTTGGAAAATTCCCAATTCAGACCACAAGTTGCGGACAGAGAACTCAGTATCTGTGCTGGTCTGTAAGTGCCATCTAGGCCGAATAGAACAGCTTACAAGAACCAGGATTGTGTATTACAGTCTCACTTACAGTTAGACCAGTATTCAGACCTGTACACATAGGAGGAATATACTGAGATACATTCAAAAGTTGAGCGTTCCATATTCTACTGAGTAGCACGAAGGGATATAGTAACTTAGCTGAGCTTTGTTTCCCCTGGCGTTCTAAGTAGCAGTATCGCAGGGAGCTATATCTTGATGTTGGCACTGCAAGACGAACTCGTACAGAAGCTCATATGTTGCAACATCATCAGATGCTAACAAGGTTAGAGAGCTGCTTGGGAACAGATAACCAGATCCCAAAAATTTCTAGCAAGGCGTTTATGTGATGCGTGTTCCGAGGATAGTGTGGAAATACACGGTACAATTCTTATTCCTCTCCGCAAACCCATATCAGTCGTGCTGTAATTATCGTGATGCTCCTCGATATTTGTGCCTCATTATACCGTGGCACTCTTAGAACCATGGGGTGAACTATTGCGTAGCGACTGCCTTGATTTTAGACGTCCTTGCCCACTCCTCTTGCAGTCCGATGTCAACCGCTTTTGGAGCGTAGGTATCATATCTGCGAGAGGGAATTTATCATAACTGATTAGCCCGTGTAGAGAGACATGCTCTCCTAGGACATTTACTTGTTTATTTCCAGGTATCCCAGAGCGGCCTTTCATCCACACCATTACGATGCTGCGACAGTTCCTCTGCACCCGAAACACAGTGTCGACAACTGTTGCAACTATCGCGTTGCTACAACTATTATGATGGTTGATAATCAGCTGTGTGGCTGACGAACTATAAGAGATGATAACTACTGTTTTTGATGCGTGCGTCTGTGCGGACAGTAAGACTTTCAAAATGGCAGTCAGCTCGGCTGTCGTAATAGTGGAATGTGGATCCAGCTTGTACAGGACTTGCTGTTGGCTTCGGGGTCCCCAATGTGCTGTACCAGAGCCTCCACTAAACTTGGACAAATTTGTACAAACCATGCACGAAACGGGAGAGTGAGACAGGAAGTCCATTGGTAAAAATGTTCAAATGTGTGTGAAATCCTAAGGGACCAAACTGCAGAGGTCATCGGTCCCTAGACTTACACACTACTTAAACTAACTTATGCTAAGAACAACACAACCTCCGGCGTGAGGGACCGAACTCCGTTGCTGTTGCGTTAGTTGAATCCTAGTTTTGGCAAGTTAAACTGTACCTGGTATCAAAATGCAGAGTCGACGTTTCGTATGACCTGGTGTAGTGCGGTAGAAGAGGACTATTCTGCACATGGTGTCCATACCTCTGCATCTCCATACATTCAGCCGCGACGGGTAGAAGCTGCTAATTCGTCCAAAATCTTCCACCCATGAAGTGGGATGTTAGTTCCCGGATTTTTTCGCCAAGAGGCTCGTATTCGTTGAAATAGAGTTGCAGATGGAATTTCTTGCAGAGGATTATTCGTCGCATCTTTAACGGTGGTTCATTCGCTTAAGCCAGGAAAGCGTTGGGTGGGGCTGACATGAGCGCCCCACGTAAGGTTTTGTATGGTATAGTATCAGGTCTCTTGAAGCGCTGTGTAATGCTGATCCGTAGCACATGTGTCCATAATCAAAGTGTGTCCTTAGTGGGGACCGGTATAAAGATATCGCTGTCCGCCGATCACAGCCCCACCATACTCCAGCCTAACTCTGATATGATTGCAGGCTTTTTCACATCTGGTAATGATAAGTCGGATATGAGGACCTCAGCTTACCATCCTCAATCATCCCAAGATATGTAGCTGTTTACGTAACTGGAAAAGTATGTTGCTCCAGTTGCATTGTTTGAGGAAATGGAATACTATAGCGAGTAAAGATCGTAAGAGTAGACTTGCTATCAGAGATTTCGAAGCCACTTTCGATACAGCACTCAAGCAGACGTATGTGAGAGTTGTGCCTTTTCAGATGACAGTACTTAAGAGTAATGCCTTCGGAATATATGCATACGTTGCCTGCTTCTTGTAGTATTAGAATGTAACGCGAAGAGATCATGAAGGTCTGCTGTACAGAGACTGAATAATAAGGGAGCCAAGACTGATACCTGCGGGAGCCCTGAGCTAGTTTCTCTGGGTCCCAGTGTAGTTTCGCGTTGCAAAATTACTATCTTCCTATTGCTCACAGTTTACAACTTTATGCGTGAGTGTGTTTCAGATCTGGAGTTTCTTCAATTTTTTCCCTATTGACAAGACGACGTTGTCGTACACTTTAGTGAAGTCTGTGAACACAACGCAAATACCATATAATTATTCCGAGAGAAATTTAGCTGTATGTCAGTACCTACAGGTAAAAGGATTTCAG
Organism: Schistocerca piceifrons; assembly: GCF_021461385.2. Classification (NCBI taxonomy): domain Eukaryota; kingdom Metazoa; phylum Arthropoda; class Insecta; order Orthoptera; family Acrididae; genus Schistocerca; species Schistocerca piceifrons. The sequence continues at coordinate 567,423,760 of NC_060149.1, forward strand.
TTGTCCCATTTTTTTTTCGAAACCCAAGCTGATTGTCCAGTAATAATTTCATACCACCACGCTAAGTGCCGCTTAATCATTCTTTCCATTACCGTCGCCGAAAACAGTAATGATAGGCCGATATGACTCGGGTTTTTCATTTCGTTTTCCCGATTTGTGGATGGGAACGACACGACATGTTATCAGCGAGTTCATTTTGAAGCTTTATGCCCATGCACTGTACAAAGTTTTGAGCAACGGTAGTTGCCCTTTTTGTGCGATGTGTCATAGCATCAAGTAGTTAATATAAGCTGGGCCAGGTGTGGTACCTGTGCCTTGTGAGAGTGCAATCTGAAGTTCTTCCATAGAAGAGGGTTGTGTAATGACGCTGTTGTCTTCTTATTCCACCTCGTCTTCCTTGTCCATTACGTCAGTTGGAGCTATCATACAGAAGAACGGTTCTAAAAGTTCGTTTATACCGCACGCTGCTCGAGAGTGGAACGGTAGAGAAATAACTTGAGGGTGGTTCTATGAACGCTATGTCAGGCACTTAATTGTGAATTGCAGAATAATCACGTAGATGTAGGTGTAGAGGTAGAAGGTAGAAGTACACTATGTGATCAAAAGTATCCGAACACAACCAAAAACATACGTTTTTAATATTAGGTGCATCGTGCTGCCACCTACTGCCAGGTACTCCATATCAGCGACCTCAATAGTCATTATACATCGTGAGAGAGCAGAATGGGGCGCAACTTGAATTTTATGGTCGAGCGGCTGCTCATAAGCCACAAATCACGCCGGTAAGTGCCAAACGACGCCTCGCTTGGTGTAAGGAGCGTAAACATTGGACGACTGAACAGTTGAAAAACATTGTATAGCGTGACGAATCACCGAAAGAAATGTGGCGATCCGATGGCAGGGTGGGGGTATGGCGAATGCCCAGTGAATGTCATCTGCCAGCGTAAAATGTCAACTGTAAAATTCGGAGGGGGTGGTGTTATGGTGTGGTCGCGTTTTTCATGGAGGGGGGGGGCTTACACCCCTTGTTGTTTAGTGTGACCATATCACAGCACAGGCCTACATTGATTTTTTAAGCACCTTCTTGCTTCCCACTGTTGAAGAGCAATTCGGGGATGACGATAGCATCTTTCAACACCTTTTCATAATGCACTGATACGGTTTGGTGTACTGTAATCTACATCACACTCGACAATGAAACAAAGAAAACGAGCCGATGAGAGGAACTTCTGTGTATCCAATTTGCTAGAGCCATATTGCCCATCGTGTTTGTATCGAGTCTAAGAATATTTTAAGTTCCTGTTGCTAAGCACCATACCTGTTTTACACTTCGGTGCAGGAGGACGATCACCGCGTGACGGATCTGTTGTTGCAGCTGAGAACATTGAGCTTATTATGAAAAAACAAAAGAGCCTATTAGAGTGTCATACAAAGACTTCGTCTGTTACATGTGCAAGAAATGATGACTTAATGATCTGTACAATATAGTTTTGGCGCTGAAAGTCTCGTTATTTGTCCGTTTGCAGAAAGTAACACACAGTGCCCCTGCAATGGCATCAGCAACAGTTTGGCTGAAAAATTCAGTAAGAACTAATCAGAATGCTCCTTTCACAGGAAGTTCTGTGACGGTAGAGAATCACAAGACATCCTGTGTGCAGGGCATGGGAGCCTCAACAGACTGGTTCGAACAAGACAGGGACAAGGTATCTATGGAAAGTTCCAGCCATTTTTCTCGTCTGTAGGACAGTGCTTCCAATTCTGTTTGTGTATTTTTTCCACGATCTGTTGTGGGACTGAAATATGTCATGACGTTTTAGACAAATAATTGTTCTGATTTTCCCGTCTGTACTTAGGTAACAGCATGCTTCGACAAGTGAGGAAAATAACGCCGCTGATTCCAGCAGCAAATATAAACTAAACCCACTCAGTGTTTCATAAAAGTGATGAACACCACAGCAACTGTAAGACTCAAAAATTATTCTCTCTCTTTGGCAGTGTCTTCATACAAGCAACTAAAACTCGAAAAGTAGTGAAAGTCCCGTTTAGAGTTAAAGAGATACTTACTTCGACTTTCAAGTATCATCGTTTTGGCTTGTAAAATCGGAAACTGCAGCTGACTTAGTTTTCCGGATCTGCTTTCCACAAAGGCGTGTGAAGTGTCTCATGGTTGAAGACTTTGAAGTTTCAGAAGTTTGTTGCGACTTTTTAGCGTCCGTGTTCTAGTGAGCCAGTATACATCGCAGAATTGAAGCAAACTACTGCGTGGCAATCTGCTTGAAAGTGTATTTAGAGACTATTCGATTGGATTTAGTAATTCCTGAAGAATCTCTTCCTCAAACACACGGAAAGCATAGTATATTTCCCACAAAAGCACGCGAAGTGTCTCAGGAACCGTTTCACAAGTGCACCACGAACTTTCTTTCTTTTTTTTTGTTTTTTTTTTTATTTTTTAGCCTGTGTTCAAGTGCAATGTTAGTATTCTTCGGAATAAGACGTGTAAGTACATCGAAAATTGTTTAAATATTATTGCATCATCTGTAAAACTGTGTCTCTCTTTATGCAGTAGTATATTTAGTTGCTGTGACATCTTCAGGTTATGTATGTGGCAGTATTCGGCACATTGTTTAAACACCAGATGTAATAACTCCTGAAACAGTTCGTGTTTAATGACAAACGGGATCCATGAGCCAGGGGAAGGTGGTACGCTGTGGGTATTTCCATCGCGACAAAGGAAGTAGGTTACAGTACGCTTGTTCGCCCACTGCTTGAATACTGCTCAGCAGTGTGGGATCCGTACCAGATAGGGTTGATGGAAGATATAGAGAAGATCCAACGGAGAGCAGCGCGCTTCGTTACAGGATCATTTAGTAATCGCGAAAGCGTTAAGGAGATGATAGATAAACTCTAGTGGAAGACTCTGCAGGAGAGACGCTCAGTAGCTCGGTACGGGCTTTTGTCAAAGTTTCGAGAACATACCTTCACCGAAGAGTCAAGCAGTATATTGCTCCCTCCTACGTATATCTCGCGAAGAGACCATGAGGATAAAATCAGAGAGATTAGAGCCCACACCGAGGCATACCGACAATCCTTCTTTCCGCGAACAATACGAGAATGGAATAGAAGGGAGAACCGATAGAGGTATTCAAGGTACCCTCCGCCACACACCGTCAGGTGGCTTGCGGAGTATGGATGTAGATGTAGATGTAGATGAGTACTTAGCACATGGCCATCATGCGTCTACCACGTGCCGGTGCTGCGGGAATGGAGACTGAGGCAGTGAGCGCGCACCCAGGATTGGGTGAATGTCTTGCCTCTTGCACTTTGGAAGACTAACTGGACTTTTATCGAATAACCTACAGTTAGAGCACAATCATTTCTCAGCATGAGTTGCAATGCATAACTTACCCCATCCTACTGCATCTTCATTATTTGATGAAGCATATTCGTCTTCTTCATAAATTCACTAAATATCATTGCTTTTCAAACATCTTGCAGATGGCTATTGACACAGTCCTCAGGTGCGTGGTTACAGCTAATACACTCGTTAAACTCCTCCTTCTCCGGCATAGACGTCTCATCCATTGAACACATAGTACACGATAAACAATTACGTCCTTCCTCTTGGGGAGCTCAGCACACACTGAGCGAATTTCCCCCGCCATTCTTTTCCCTGAATCGTCACAAGAGGAGACAGGGAAGGACCACAGCGCCCTCTGGTGGCGGTGTTAAATACTGGGTCAGTTGCAATCCGGACCTCAAGGTGAAAACACTGGATGAAGCTGCTGTTTCTAACACCTCAAATTGTTTAAATAAACGATATAGCACAATGCATATAAAATAAAGAGTTATGTCTGTCCTATCCAGCAGCCAGGCACAGACTGTTCCGTTTTGTCTCCAACTCCCACTTTGGGTGGGAGAAAGAAGTAGGGGAGGGAGTGGAGGGGGTGATTGAGCTAGGTTAGTGGAGGTAGCTGAATCGAACTATTTTCCCGCCAGAATTTGAACTTCCCACTGTGACGTCAGTGCAATGTTGCCACATCTATGGACGCCATTCTGGATCCGCCATCTTGAATAATTTTGGCAAAAACGCCGAGTGAAGTGGCATCCGCTTTGTTCCACTACTCGTATTGAGGAACTAAAAGTTCTACAACATTTTTTTCTAATATTCGACTACAGGTCTGGTCTTCACTAAGCAGAGTTGTGCAGTCACTATCCCCTTTAATAGCGGTAACTAAAGTATGACCGTATTTAACATTCACTACCAATCCTAAAATTCACTATTGGAATTGCAATATTATCTTATTCACAGACATCTTGCACTCACTTGAGGTTGAATAACTGAATGACGATAAACTCATAGTGATTATTCAGTTGCATACAGCTGGTGCGCTGAAAGGGACAAATAGAAGTCACTTATAAACTTGGAATAAGGTATTCTTTGCATTCAAGCCTATAGGAAGTTTGCACAAAACATTGTATTCATTTTTAAAATTCAGCTCCCGCACTCGCATATTATAGGATCTAAATAGGTATGTATCGCGAAGTCGCCGTTTTTCACACATCTAGCGTAAAAAAACGTTTGTATGATGCTCTAGCAGGCTCGTTTGTTTTTTCTTAACAAACTGAGCTTTGCCAGCTGCAACAACAGAATCGTCCCGCGGTGAACCTCCTCCTGCTTCAAAGTGTGCAACATGTGTGGCACATAGCAACAGGAACTTAAAATGTGCTTATACTCGATACAAGCAGTTTTGCGGTTTCTCCACTCATCTTCTTGGACCCTGAAAATTAACTCCGAATGGACGTATTCTGGTATATATTGCACTCGCGTTGATCCCTTAGTCAGGGGAAATTTGTATGATCCGGGTGGTAGGTAGGTCTACGGTAGCTACGCAAGAAATGCATTGGCACAGACCCAGACTTGGCGGTCTAAATACACTCCTGGAACTGGAAAAAAGAACACATTGACACCGGTGTGTCAGACCCACCATACTTGCTCCGGACACTGCGAGAGGGCTGTACAAGCAATGATCACACGCACGGCACAGCGGACACACCAGGAACCGTGGTGTTGGCCGTCGAATGGCGCTAGCTGCGCAGCATTTGTGCACCGCCGCCGTCAGTGTCAGCCAGTTTGCCGTGGCATACGGAGCTCCATCGCAGTCTTTAACACTGGTAGCATGCCGCGACAGCGTGGACGTGAACCGTATGTGCAGTTGACGGACTTTGAGCGAGGGCGTATAGTGGGCATGCGGGAGGCCGGGTGGACGTACCGCCAAATTGCTCAACACGTGGGGCGTGAGGTCTCCACAGTACATCGATGTTGTCGCCAGTGGTCGGCGGAAGGTGCACGTGCCCGTCGACCTGGGACCGGACCGCAGCGACGCACGGATGCACGCCAAGACCGTAGGATCCTACGCAGTGCCGTAGGGGACCGCACCACCACTTCCCAGCAAATTAGGGACACTGTTGCTCCTGGGGTATCGGCGAGGACCATTTGCAACCGTCTCCATGAAGCTGGGCTACGGTCCCGCACAGCGTTAGGCCGTCTTCCGCTCACGCCCCAACATCGTGCAGCCCGCCTCCAGTGGTGTCGCGACAGGCGTGAATGGAGGGACGAATGGAGACGTGTCGTCTTAAGCGATGAGAGTCGCTTCTGCCTTGGTGCCAAAGATGGTCGTATGCGTGTTTGGCGCCGTGCAGGTGAGCGCCACAATCAGGACTGCATACGACCGAGGCACACAGGGCCAACACCCGGCATCATGGTGTGGGGAGCGATCTCCTACACTGGCCGTACACCACTGGTGATCGTCGAGGAGACACTGAATAGTGCACGGTACATCCAAACCGTCATCGAACCCATCGTTCTACCATTCCTAGACCGGCAAGGGAACTTGCTGTTCCAACAGGACAATGCACGTCCGCATGTATCCCGTGCCACCCAACGTGCTCTAGAAGGTGTAAGTCAACTACCCTGGCCAGCAAGATCTCCGGATCTGTCCCCCATTGAGCATGTTTGGGACTGGATGAAGCGTCGTCTCACGCGGTCTGCACGTCCAGCACGAACGCTGGTCCAACTGAGGCGCCAGGTGGAAATGGCATGGCAAGCCGTTCCACAGGACTACATCCAGCATCTCTACGATCGTCTCCATGGGAGAATAGCAACCTGCATTGCTGCGAAAGGTGGATATACACTGTACTAGTGCCGACATTGTGCATGCTCTGTTGCCTGTGTCTATGTGCCTGTGGTTCTGTCAGTGTGATCATGTGATGTATCTGACCCCAGGAATGTGTCAATAAAGTTTCCCCTTCCTGGGACAATGAATTCACGGTGATCTTATTTCAATTTCCAGGAGTGTATATATATAAGACGCCATGGCATGTTGGCTGGATTTACAAGTATCAGGTATACGAAACGTTTTCGTGGAAGTTGTGAAATCGATCAAATAAAGCCGCGCGGGATTAGCCGAGCGGTCTTAGGCGCTGCAGTCATGGACTGTGCGGCTGGTGTCGGCGGAGGATCGAGTCCTCCCTCGGGCATGGGTGTGTGTGTTTGTCCTTAGGATAATTTAGGTTAAGTAGTGTGTAAGCTTAGGGACTGACGACCATAGCAGTTTAGTCCCATAAGATTTCACACACATTTGAACATTTTTGATAAAATAAAGAAAGATCTAGGCCTTTTTAAAACTGTAATTACGTCCCTTATTCATAGAGAAATATGTGATGGGGGAGGTTTTTTTTTTCTGCTGGACAGTGCGAAAACGACACCCACGTGGTGCGAGTGTGAACGTATCACAATTTTTTTATGCACATATAAATGATAGAAATGTTATGCTGCTTCAACGTAAAAGTAATGTGGCTTATGATCCAACAAATGTTTGTGGGAAGTAATCAGAATACTATTCACGTAAGAAAAATTACTTATGTCTAGTCACAAGGGGAGGATAGATTTGACGTGGGGAATTGCGATTTCAATGCATTGAGGAGTATAACCAAACGTAAGGGGTGATAGATTCATTTCTTAAACAGCTGCACAATACAGCAATTTGAGGGTTCAACTGGATCTGATATAGTGTACAAACAGGATGGGCAATACGGCTGTAACAAAATCCAAGTAGAAGTTTTTGAAGTGTGATGTAACAGAAGAATGCTAAAGAGTAGAAGGGTATTTCGAGTAACAGTTAACTGAATCGAGTTGGTGAAAATGTCTGGTACAGCTTGACTAAAGGAGGAATAGGTTCATAGGAGAGCTCCAGAAGTTTCAAGGACCATGTATGAATACAATAAACAGGTTGAAATAAGTGTAGGATGCAGTAGCTATTCGAAGATGAAGAATCTTGCAGAGGATAAACTAGCGTGGAGAGCTGCATGAAACCAATCTTCAGACTAAGGGCCAAAACAACACATACGTAAACATTCTGGAATATCACTTCTTTCTGTTAGAAAAACTGATTTCCTGGTGAAAATTACTGTGGGGCGCTTTTAGTGTAATTTAAGGAATCGAGCGATGTGTATGTTGATTAGGTATCGTACTCAGTAATATGTTACATATTAGGTATTTCCCTATATTTTTAGCATTCAGAACATAGCAGCAATCGTATAAAAACTAAATGCTTAAAGTAGTTTTTAAGCCTTGTGGACCGTTGGGTGGTGAGCAACCCTCATGAAATCACCGATGTACATGTCAGAGATTCTTAAGCAAGAGCTGCAGAGTAACTTGCAGCCTTGCTTTCAATCAGCTCTTAGTTTTTTCTCCGAGGGCGGCAGAGGTCTTAATAGTGAGCTCGATCAGCCATCAGTGAAATAACTCGTTTCGACAACGTGGGATGAATGTTCGAGGGGAGCGTGAAAGACGGAGATTCAATGAAGTGAGATAGACGGAGGTTGAAGACGTCTCTTAAGCCTCTGATAATTTTTCCTTTTAGCATTTCTGAAGTCAAGACGTCTTGCAAGGAATTCACTATGTTTATCCACTCGAAAGATAACGCGAATTTCTTTGAGAAGCTCGAAAATTGTTTCCTGCTGTCCGTTGTAGCTGCCGATCGGATTAGGTGGGAGGATGATATATGATGTCAGGGTATCTTAATGGAGTATGGTGGCACAATGATTAATGCCGCTGTGCACTTGATAGGTTTATGTTCAATTGCCGTCTGCCCCGACCACCATGAATGATGAGTTCTCAGATCCGCACTTCATGTTCTGCAAATGAGTCACTACTATTTAAACACGTGCAGTGGGCTTGAAATTAAGCTGTGATCGTTAATACTTCCCATTTTCAAGTTTATTAATGAGGCACCTGCTGTGATTAGTTAAGCTACGATTTACACAATTACGATTTACAGATTTTTTAAAAGTTTAATTATCCGTGTTTACCAACGTGTCGTGGTAAACAAATAACCAATGAAAATAAGTTTCAGAAAAGTAATGGAGCTATCTTTTTAGCATTTTATACATTTTGCTTGCCTTATTTAACCTCTACAAAATAAGAGGCTAGTGTTGTGATGGTGTGCGTGTTGCTTGTTACGAATATCTGAATAGACTAAGTAAGTGGTGTCATACCGGGTTACTGTAGATAATTAAATATCCAGAAACATGTTACGCCAGCATTTCCGCTCTTAAAATGAAAAAAAATTATAATACTAAACAAATTTACCTTGTAAATCTACCAGAGATTTTTACTGTGCTTACAAAAAAATATAAACAGGTAAGCTCACAAATGCTTGATATTAGGATTCAAATACTAAGACACACGTGTAAAGTCTGATTATATCCCGCGACTTTCGATTTCCGTGCCAGTGTTTATTCACTGAAACCTCATAGTGAAAAGCTGTAAATGAAAGCTCAAACAAAACAACTAAAACTCCAAGATATTGGTGCAGAACGCTAATAGATGTGACACGTAGGTTAAATTGATTTATATCTTTTAGTCTTTGGGTGTTATTTGTAAAAAAAGAGCATTGTGCATTACGGTAAAAGAGGTATGAAATGTGAGAATCACACATACTCATACAACAGACATTGATATTTGTCTTTTGGTACAGATAACTTGTGGGTTCCTATTCAAATACTCGGGGACATGAAAAGTCATTGTTTCACTCACTTGAGACATTTAATACATACTAACACACTGAAGCGTAAGCATTCCCAGAGCTCACGCCAGATGATGCCATATGTTCTTTTCCGGATGTAAAAGAATAAACGTGGAAAGAGGAAGTCGATCAACAGGTAGAGGCCGTTATAACGTCCCCAGCGCCATCTGGCGCTGAACTGTGGAGCCCACAAACTCACAGTATCGTCGAGATAATTAACACATTTTCTATAGTGACTAATGCATGCCGTGATCACGCACAATCTTGCTCTAAAATTCTTTGTTGTATTGGTATTAAAAACCCTTCTTCACTATGACTTGTAATAAAAAAGCGTATCACATGAAGCAGAGTTTGAGTAATCTGTAACACAAACCTTTTTAAGAAGCTGTTTCTAAGTGTCACGGAAACATGTACATTTTTGTCCTTACAGTGTCCCTGAAGACAAGTGAAAGAACTACCGTTCGCATATGTCATAGACAAGGCACTCTCGTTATTTACTTGGGTTCAAAATGGTTCAAATGGCTCTGAGCACTATGAGACTTAACTTCTGAGGTCATCAGTCGCCTAGAACTTAGAACTAATTAAACCTTACTAACCTAAGGACATCACACACATCCATGCCCGAGGCAGGATTCGAATCTGCGACCGTAGCAGTCGCTCGATCGCAGACTGTAGCGCCTAGAACCGCACGGCCACTCCGGCCGGCACTTACTTAAGTCTCCTCGCGTTTTCTATAAGGTGCAAAGAAATCTTTTGCACACCGACGCCAAAAAATGCAATAGTGGGTCTACACTAAGAACCTAAATGCAGATATGTCTAAGCTGGGGCAAAACTTTAAATATCCATCGCAGTAGCAAATAAAGAAAAAAACCTCGTACGATCAGAATGTGAACTAAATGATACTTTAAGCGGTTCGGTTCTTCTCACTTTCACAGATTAACGGCACTTTACGCATACACCCATAGTCTGAAATTTTTCTACCTAATTTCTTCGCTTGATTGATCAGTACGGTGGTACCCACTAGTACAGTTTCATTCGTGGACTTCTATTCGACATTTTACAGAAAACTGAATGCTTTATCTTGATATGATGAAAACAATGAAAAATTGCAGAGCGGTGTGTCATATTTAACATGTTCGTGAGATTTAAGGACATTAACCGTGAGCTGTATTTTGCGTTTATATTTCTGCAAATATTTTACATGTTTACAATATTGACTGTTTCAAAGAGAAATGCTTCCCGCAGCTTGTCGAAGCGAATCAGAGGACATCTGGGGCTTCGTTGTAAGGTTTCTCAGGTCGTGACGCCACAGTTTTGGTAATAATGTATCGAACCTTTCAACAACGAACAGTTTAAAAGTGTAAACATCTTAGAATATCTCGGTATAACATCAGATGCTGACTTGTTAACGGAATCTATAACAAAAGAATATGGAGACTGCCCCAAGCGGAAAGTCAGAACACGTAGAAATAGTCATTTGGAGAAAAAACATTCATGCAGATTATTTAACGAAGATAACGTGTCATATTAACTAATGAACATTAGACAGTTGTACACAGAAGAACATAAATGAACAATAAACTTCGATGACATATTCCAAATATGTGGCTGAACAAAATAATCTTGTCTTTAATAGAGCCTAAATTACAAACAAATAATATATAATAGTGATATTAAGCAGGCGAGTAAAGCCGTTGTGATTATACAAAGTAAATTTTTTTTACGCAACGAAGGACTTTATAGTAAGTGAAATATAGGAAATGTGGGACGTGAGTAAGAGGGGTAATGTACAACATGGCCTGGGTTGGATTATGAGTAGCATTCGCAGAGAGAAGTGGTGGGTAAGGGAACTGTGTCTGGTCATTCAGTACTAAGCATGGATTGATGGACACTTCTTTATTAACTTCTATTATTTCGAGGTAGTTCATCTTCCTTCCTTTGTGGATGTGATGCAATACTTTACGTTTCACCTTGTAACTATGGCCGTCTTTAAACAAGTGGTCTGCAAAAGTAGTCTCCCTCTGTGGTGTTCCTTCAGGTGGGTACATATTGCCCAGCGAGAGTGACCTATATAGAATTTGTCACAGTTACAAGTAATTTTATATATTCAACTCTTTTCCAAATCTGGAGTGCTGCCTTTACCATTGGGAAAAAGGTGTGCAACCTTGTTTTGCTGATAAAATGGTGTTTTTACGTTTCTGGATGTAAGCTTTCTGGCTACATCCAGTGAAACTTTACCTAAGCATTGAATTGTGCACCATTTATTGCATTTTTGAGGTGGTGGGTCCAAGACAGGGTAAAGAAGAGCGTACACCTGTTGTTTCTGCGTTTTGTGCATTATGGAATCCATTACGGTAGGTCGATAGCTATTGCTTGGTGCTATTTGTTTGATGGCATTTAATTCCATTTGGAAGTTGTCTTCACTCACAGGGGATAGATATTAGGTGATGAACCATAGAATGAATGGCAGCATGTTGATGGGTCACTGGGTATTAAGAACTGACAGATATTACTTACTATATCCGTGGTGGTAGGTTTCCTATAAATTTTGAAAGTATGAATACGGTCACTGATGTCTATGGTTAGACATCAATAATGTATACTGTTATCCGCAATCTCTATTGTGATTTTATGCTGTTGTGCTTAGAATTAAATTGCTTGAGGAATTTTTGAAGTTGTCTTGTAGTACCTGTTCATAAACACAACACATCATCAACATACCTAAACTGGTATCCAACCTTGGAAGAGAGTGGATTATTTTACAAGAACTTTGTTTCAAAATTATCTATGAATATTTCAGCAGGGACTGGACTGAGGGGGTATGCCATAGATAGAACAACCAACTGTTTATATATCCTATTGTTGAAACGGAAATAATTTTGTGTTAGATATCTTTAAGTAGCTAACATTATTTCGCCTGTGACAACTGGGTTCAATCCTGATTTATCTGTTAAGTCTGCGAGAATGTTTAGGCACTCCTTAACAGCAATATTAGTGAATAAGTTGCTAACATCAAAAGAAACCAGCTTGGAACTAGGGGGCGTTTGCGTGTCTTTTAAGTTGTTCACTACGTCAACCGAACTACGAACCCATTGCTAGGTTTGAACTAGGTGTTGATCTAGTTCAGGTCATTTAACTCTCAAGCTAATTTGTAAGATGGAGCTTGGAATGAAGACATCACACGACAGATTAAGATATTATCTTCATGAAGTTTAGGGAGGATATGAGGTCTGGGAGCTATAGGATTAATGTTGGTAAGGAATTAGGCATCAGAGTCTGATATTATACTTTTACACTGTCTGATAACCCATCTAATTTTATCATTGTAGGACTGAGTGGGGTCTTTCTCCATTTGTAGGAAGTTATTGGCGTTTACCAAAACTTCCATTTTGTTACATTTGTTCAACAAGACAACAGAATTTCTATTGTCTGATCGGATTCCTCAATCACTATTGTCAATCAATTTGTTCTTGATGTTGTTTAACAGTTGTTCTTCTCTACCTGGTGGGGCACTGTATGTTCAAATGTTCAAATGTGTGTGAATTCCTAACGGATCAAACTACTGAGGTCATCGGTCCCTAGGGGCACTGTAAACGAAATTCATGGACTACGAGAGGTTTAGAGGAGATATCTTCACCTAATGCACATTCTAGATCTATTTTTATTATTTCCAGTTTTTTCGGAGACTTTTTATTGTGGGGCGTATTTTACCATTACACTGAGTTCTTCGTTGGTTGTTTTTAAATCCGAAAGATTAGTTACACAATCTGCAAATTTTAACTTTTTACTAGGTTTTGAACGCACTTTACCACTTAAAGGTTCATTAATTTTAACCTTCTGTTTCTCGTACATGATATGCACGACGTCATTAACTTCCCGTCTCACTTCACTGTCCAGTATGCCGAACTCAACCTGTTCGTGTAACAAATAATAAATATTGTAGGATATCACACTAGTTTTGCGTGTTTCGTTCTTAATGTATAATGTTCTTCTCTAATATGAACCAAAGGAACAGTCAGTAAATGCAATTATCATTACGTTTTTCGTCGAGCTTCTACATTTTAAAAGCTTTTACAGTCTTTGAATCGCTCGATAATTAATAATTTTCAACAAAATTTGTTTTCAAATGAAGAACATGTACAGAGAAACAGAAGGTAGTGTAAAGTTAAACTGAAAAAGTAGATATCCAGAAGAGCTGCGATTAAACCTCGGCTCGCATATTAGACTCCAGCTACCTTATCAGTTCATTCTCTTAGTCAATACCGGCTTTTTCTAGCTTCACGATGGGTGCTGGTGTTCCCTCCTGCGTGCCAATTATCTGTATCTAATAAGTCACATATTGATAGTAAATAAAACAGTCGTAATTAGGTAACTCGTTTTTTAATATTAGCTGAGAAAGTTTTATAATTGCTGTTCTAACAACAAATGCCTTCAACGACAATAACCACGCTGCCAAGAACAAATGAAACACACCGCAACGCCTGGTATACAAATAAAAAACGTGTATCCATAAGATTTTGTAGGAAAAGAGAATACAGCTTTGGCAGCGCCTTACACAGGAAGATAAAAAATTAAGTAGGTAATAATTTTATAATTCAGAACCATAATCTGGGTGAATGTTGCCATAAAACTACTTGCATTTCGCGAGGAATGTGTTAATGCGGACGGTAAGAACCGTAGAACAAGATACAACTTTCGGTCGTGTGGAATATCAAACTACCAGTTTAAATGCGACCTGCAGTGAGGCGAGATAAACATTGTCGTAAAAATGAAGCTATCAGAGATGCTACTTATACCTCTACAATGGTGCTTTAGATACCTGACTATATCGCAACAAGTGATCTCTCTGACTGTGCATGGAGATATTAAATTGATATCCTGCTAACAGATTTAGGTCTACATGTAAGTTACATCTTCTAAACGCCAAAGAAATATTAACGAGTATCGTGAAATCAAATATTTCTTGTATTAGTTTCGTCGTACCTTTACCTAGGCGTCTACCTCGGGAGTGTTAGACCGTTCGTTTTTCAAACCGTTTCAGCGATTTAGTGGTGCCCCTGCCCCACTGGCAACAGTGGCTGTTGATGACGTGCAGACGATAGCTAGTATCCTCAAGTTAAGGGACTCTCTATTCAACTACTAGTTTTAAAAGTAATACGAATTTGCAGTCTCCGCTGACACCCATAAGACAATCATTTCTCTGTTACCTCTGCCTCTACTACTGACTGGCAAAGAACTGCTGCCATAATCAAGCAGTCTCTCTGATAAAAACCTTGAGATTTCCTCTCTAACAATCTCATAATCTCTTCACTTTATCTGTAATATTCGCAAGAAAAATTTCTCACAAACTCAGAACGACAAGGTCACAGTCAAGGGTTCATTAAAAGAAATTAAGTTTCACGAACAACATAAGCTGCTAATAAACAGTGTGTGTTGGGGCTTATGTGCGCTCAACATCGAGGTCATCAGCGCCGCTAATAAACAAATCTTCATTAGTTACGAGTTTCATCTTATCTCTTGAGCAACAGGCCACATAAAACTGTTATTGTTGTCTATTTGATATCATTATTGCTGTGGTGACAAAAATAAAAGTGAAACTATAGAGGAGATTATGTGTCACTTTCGTCAACTGGATAAAATGCATTTATACACTTTATAGCATTTCCACTATTTACCGCTTGCTTCACCACTCGATTAGTCCAACAGTCCTTCAACAAAACTTGATTTTTTTAATGATATAGTAACACCAATGATCCGCTTCCAATCCAAATCCATGAAAACTGCGCCCAGTGAAATTTGCGACCATTCGGAAATCTGTGAAATATGCGCACAATACCTGCTTCCTTTGTGTTACGGCTTACCAGCGCCCGCACAGTCGTAATTACCCTAATACTACCTGCTCCCCAGACACGGCCGAACTGCGCTCCCACAGACCTCCTCTACCACAGTGACCGACTGTCTGAACAAACAGCCTTAGCACCAATCAAGCTGTCGCAGAGTTGACATCGTGCGACTTGTGTATTTCCGTCTCAGTAGTTCCGACGACCATTCGCTGGAAACCATGTTGCTACTATGAAGGTTGTTTCTACATAGTGAAGAGAACGAAAGAAGATGGTACTGTGACGTGGCACTGTTCAAGACAGAAAGCAAACCGCTGCCGAGGAATGCATAAAGCGAAATATTAGAAGGTCTTTTTCCACTCGAGCATCAGTGTGGAGCTCCGGATGAAGCGTAGTTGGAAGACTTTGAACCAGGTGGAAAAAAGGGCACGAGAGGAAGAGACTTCTATTTCCAAAATGTATTCAGAGGAGCTAGGTTGCCTGCATTACTGAGAGTATGATTCTCTCACTGGAGTAGCAAACAAAGAAGAGAACTTGGTACTACCAGCGGGAAAAATCGCACAGGATTGAGAGAGATCCGCAGACAAGAGAAGGAATTGACCTCAAAACAGAGTTACTAGCTATGATTGATGACAGCTGTTTTCCGTTACGCGACGACAAATTAAGGAAACAATAACAGTTTTTTTGTGGAAGAACAGGTGAAGAGGCTCTGAGAACTACACAAGACCTTTTGTGGACAGTATGTTCAAGAGCTGTAGCAAAGAGGTTTTGCAAATATACACCAATCTCGCCGACTTTGGGAGCACAAATAATGAGACAAACATCTATCCAATTGCCTTTGCATTATAGTCAAACAAAAGAAAAGAGACATATGTCCGGCTTTTTAGAAATTTAGTGGAAAATATTCCAGAATGGGAACCTGCAAACGTGACCGTAGATTTCGAATCAGCAGTGATTTCTGCGATTGAAGTTCTACCACCGACAGCCGAAGTACACAGGTGTTATTTCCACATGAAAAAGTGTCTGGAGAAAAGCGCATGCTCTAGAACTTACTCATGCATAAAAATAAAAAGAAGTGAGGCAACAAATTAGCATGTGTGCTGCACCGACGTTTCTACGGCCTGAAGGCGTATGTGATATCTGGCTCGAGATACTTTCACAGGCACCGGATATTAGAAGGCTTTCTGTGGTTTTTGGAATCTTTTAGATACACTCCTGGAAATGGAAAAAAGAACACATTGACACCGGTGTGTCAGACCCACCATACTTGCTCCGGACACTGCGAGAGGGCTGTACAAGCAATGATCACACGCACGGCACAGCGGACACACCAGGAACCGCGGTGTTGGCCGTCGAATGGCGCTAGCTGCGCAGCATTTGTGCACCGCCGCCGTCAGTGTCAGCCAGTTTGCCGTGGCATACGGAGCTCCATCGCAGTCTTTAACACTGGTAGCATGCCGCGACAGCGTGGACGTGAACCGTATGTGCAGTTGACGGACTTTGAGCGAGGGCGTATAGTGGGCATGCGGGAGGCCGGGTGGACGTACCGCCGAATTGCTCAACACGTGGGGCGTGAGGTCTCCACAGTACATCGATGTTGTCGCCAGTGGTCGGCGGAAGGTGCACGTGCCCGTCGACCTGGGACCGGACCGCAGCGACGCACGGATGCACGCCAAGACCGTAGGATCCTACGCAGTGCCGTAGGGGACCGCACCGCCACTTCCCAGCAAATTAGGGACACTGTTGCTCCTGGGGTATCGGCGAGGACCATTCGCAACCGTCTCCATGAAGCTGGGCTACGGTGCCGCACACCGTTAGGCCGTCTTCCGCTCACGCCCCAACATCGTGCAGCCCGCCTCCAGTGGTGTCGCGACAGGCGTGAATGGAGGGACGAATGGAGACGTGTCATCTTCAGCGATGAGAGTCGCTTCTGCCCTGGTGCCAATGATGGTCGTATGCGTGTTTGGCGCCGTACAGGTGAGCGCCACAATCAGGACTGCATACGACCGAGGCACACAGGGCCAACACCCGGCATCATGGTGTGGGGAGCGATCTCCTACAGTGGCCGTACACCACTGGTGATC
This sequence comes from Schistocerca piceifrons, assembly GCF_021461385.2. NCBI lineage: Eukaryota > Metazoa > Arthropoda > Insecta > Orthoptera > Acrididae > Schistocerca > Schistocerca piceifrons. The sequence continues at coordinate 567,440,770 of NC_060149.1, forward strand.
GTCGAGGGGACACTGAATAGTGCACGGTACATCCAAACCGTCATCGAACCCATCGTTCTACCATTCCTAGACCGGCAAGGGAACTTGCTGTTCCAACAGGACAATGCACGTCCGCATGTATCCCGTGCCACCCAACGTGCTCTAGAAGGTGTAAGTCAACTACCCTGGCCAGCAAGATCTCCGGATCTGTCCCCCATTGAGCATGTTTGGGACTGGATGAAGCGTCGTCTCACGCGGTCTGCACGTCCAGCACGAACGCTGGTCCAACTGAGGCGCCAGGTGGAAATGGCATGGCAAGCCATTCCACAGGACTACATCCAGCATCTCTACGATCGTCTCCATGGGAGAATAGCAGCCTGCATTGCTGCGAAAGGTGGATATACACTGTACTAGTGCCGACATTGTGCATGCTCTGTTGCCTGTGTCTATGTGCCTGTGGTTCTGTCAGTGTGATCATGTGATGTATCTGACCCCAGGAATGTGTCAATAAAGTTTCCCCTTCCTGGGACAATGAATTCACGGTGTTCTTATTTCAATTTCCAGGAGTGTAGATGGTTGGAAAACGAAGAAAAACCTATCAGCCTTTGAAGTTGCTACAAACGGCGCCATCGAATGACCAACGCTGCAGAGTGCTGGCACCAAAAATTTTTAAACCAAATCCTGAAATCAGTGACGTAATTCGATGTATGAAAAGCGAAACAGAAAATTCAGCGTGCGTGTTAATAAGGACAGAGCTGATTATGGAAGTGAACGGAAAAAATACAGTCTACATGAACCGGGTACAAAGGTTGGAAAAAAATATTTAAAGAGTACGAAGGCGATGGTGAGATCAGAGTTTGCTTGAAAGATATCTCCTACCTACAAAAATTTGACTAAATTTGTCAGAAGATGTATATAGACAAAAAATATAAAAAAAAATGTAAATGGCTACTTACAAACAAAAAAGGTAAAAAAGATATATTGATGATGCTAACAAGCTGATTTTAAAATTAGCTAAATAACAATAATTTCCTTTTGCCATTTAGCCGGTCAAAAGCCTGGATAAAGTTTGATGGAAATCTATTATTTTTAAAAACCTAGGCTCAATTCTGCGGCCAGCCATATTGAATCTGGCTTCCATGGTTTCTCAGATTATTCCAGACAAATCAGACAAATGCTGGAATGGTTTCTTTGAGGCCATGGTGGCTTACTCCCCCTCCTATATCCACAAATCCGGGCGAAAGCTAAATCTCTGACGATAATAACAGTCGACTCGACGTATAACACCAAACGGAAATTTTGTTTTCGCTAGGCTGTAATGAAGGTGAATGAAAATGTATTGAATTTAAGTCAAACGTATCAGCGGAATATAAACTTTGTTTCTACGAGCGAACTTGTCATTCGCTTTATAAAGCTTCTAAGGCTTATACACACACTTTAATGATGTAAAGATGAGACTGATGAGCTATTTAAATGTTAAACAATGTCTTGGCTACATTTGCTGTGATTAATTTCGAACTTGTACGGGACTGTACAAAGAATTCCCTATTTGGCTACCTACAGGTTCAATATTTTACTCTGGTTCAGACTGATGTCTAAGCAGTGGCGTAGCTAGGTACTTTGGTACCAGGTGCAGCTTTCAATTTGTCACCCCACGCCCCCTAGTTGCCAGCGTCACAAAAGTACAAAATACAACATTTGTGACTAACACGTAGCTTAGAATTTCTTCCTTCCTTTTCGGCTGCAAATTTTGAAATTGTCTCATTATCAGTATCTTTAACCATCCCATTTCTGTTGACTAACTGATGTATTAGACAGTCGTGTTTGACTCATAGTGGACCCAAGTTTCGGAAAAAAAAGTCTTTGTCGTGAAATTTGTGCAAGGAATCTCATCATAGTTGTCAGCTTATTCTTGTATAATCGTAGGAAGTTTCGTTTCTGAATCAGTCTTGGATCTGAAACAGCATATAACACACGTTCCATGGTTTTGCAACGTGTATTGATTTCTTGCAGTAAGCTGTCGACGTACTCTTAACATTTACCTTCTCAGTTGCAGCGTTCCCTATAGTTTAGCTTGAAAATGCAAGCTCGGCAACCTCTAGATAGCGTCCCTCAGCTCGTCAACTGGCCAGGCAAGGGGATTAGTGGACCCTTCCTAGGCCATTCCTGGGTGTAAATTTAACTGAGCGCAAAATTCAGTAGTCTCAGTTTTAAGTACACCTCCATTTACATAAAACCTCCTTTTCCCTCTGCTGTCCTCAGATCTCTAGTACGACTGCACGATATCCATTAAAACAGTTGGTTCAAATTCCCCTTTGAACAGTTCGGAAATGTTTGCGCTGGGGCAAGCCACCGGTGTATAAGAAACGCTTCTTGTGTATTTTTAGTATTACTGCAGGGGATTTTCATGCATACTGGATTCACTTCTGCAGAGCTCTAAGCGACCTCTGCTAATGTGGTGATTTTCCCACGATCAGTTCCATGTGTGAAACACTACTCTTCGACACCTGTGGGCTACCTAGAGTATGTGGATACTGCGGATATTCTAGTCTACTTATCGCACCACCTAGCCATCTCTTGTCCTTTCTTGTCCTCTGCCTCAGTCTGCATTATAGATAATTATAAGCAACTCAAGCTGTCATCTCGCATTGGTAAAAACTCGTTCCCATCAGATCACCAAAATTAAGCGTTGTCGGGCCTGGCCACCCATCGATGGCAGACCGTCCGGGTCTGCCGAGTGCTGTTGACAAGCGGGGTGCACTCAGCCTTTGCGAGGAGAGTTGAGGAGTTACTTGATTGAGAAGTAGCGGCACCGGTCACGAAAACTGCTAACGTCCGGGAGATCTGACCACATGCCCTTCCCCTGTCAGCTGAGGATGACACGGTGATCGGTCGTTATCGTTGGGCCTCCCGAACCCTTTTTGGCCCGAGTTAAATGAGCAATTCATAAGTTCAATTTTTAAGTTTCATTCTTTTTTCTCCGTAGCATTTATCCCGTCGAGTTAGAGATTCTCTTTTGAAGGATGTGGCAAATTTTATTTCGTCATATTAGCTTAGCGGCCGGGCGCCTGTCCCGACGACCTTGTCGTCGAAATAACTGAAGAGAGGGGAGTCGTGTATGCCATCCAACTGCGAATCGTGTAAATACTGTTCCATGTGCTGTCGCATTTTAACTGCTTGTGTATTGTATTCTCTTAATCAGGAAGTGGGGACCAGCTCAGCATTTGCATAAACGGGCAAGGGAAACCTCCTAGAAACCACAATCGACTGGCCGATGTTCCAACCCACGATCGTTGATCCGCCTCGCGAATTCGATGTGGGTCGGGCCTACAACCCAATCTAGCAAGCTAGGGCGCTGCGTATTAAGCTAAGCGAGAAGGTAAGTATTAGCTTCTATGTTTAAATATAGGAAATAATGGGGGATGAAATGAACCTACAAATATAGGCTGCCAGCTTAGATCTCTGGTGGAAAGATGCAGCGTTTGACGTCGTACAATATAAACAGAAATAGAACAGAGCATCTACAAAATTTATTTTCCACCTGTATTATTTTTTCGAACGTGGGCTGTGGTAATTGACTGCTCTATAGCATAACCCGAGATTTGAATTAGCTTGGAAATGACCTCTCTTCAGTTGTGAAACCAACGAATGTGAATACAAAATTTTAGTATTCGCGACATAGTAGTCTGAAACGTAGACCAAGGTTGTATTAAAAGGTCACAGCTTGGTCCAACATTTTCGTGATTTGCAACGTTCTGGCCGAATCCTCAGGGGCCCGTATCTGAATTTTCAGTCCGGTACTCAATTCTGTAGTATCTTAAATGTATCCGGCGCCGCCAGTCAGAAACGAACATCTGTTGTGCTTCTTTTCCCTCGTGCAGATGAACGTGGAATTGGTTAGCGCAACTGCTCTTCCAAAGAATATATATCTGCGATCAGTAATTACAGAGAGTCGGGCAAGAGCTCAGAAACAGAAGCGCTGAGCAAATGAACGGCTGCGTCTGCACGGGATATCTGACGTGGCTTTTATGGGCGGTTAAACAGCCCCGGCTGCAGCTTCCTACTCGTTACCGAGACGATCTAGCTTTTATGGTGTAGCATAAAACATTAAACTGTGCAGTCAGCGAACCGTGCTCAGCACCCAGCCATAGAAGCCAAGTCTTTGTTTCAGAACGCTGGTTCTCACGGCTACTCAATTATTGTCCATGTGGACTTCTTTCTTCTTCTTCGCCAGATATCTCATTTGCTGTACTGTGTCCGTATCTGCACAGGGCGTTAGCTCTTTCTGTGATAGTAAGGAACGGTTTCACTAAAACGATAACTATTTAGAGTTTTGCAGATCTGCTTGTTCTAATTGTTCTAGAATTGTGAAGGTGGTTCGATGAACCCTCTGCCAGGTACTTAAATGTGATTTGCAGAGTATCCATGTAGATGTAGATGTAATTTATGTAAGTGAGAACACTAAGGCATTATCACTTGCAAAAGGATTCTCGAAAGAAGTTACATGGGACGTTCGACGGAATCGAAGTACCACATAGCTACAGTCCAATATGTCTAGGAATCACTCTGGATCGGTCCTTGACATCCAAGAAACAGTGTATCAAGTTATCGAACAAACTTGGCTTAAAAGTGAATCAACTTCGCAGTATTATCGGAAGCAGTTCAGATGTGGACGCCTATAATCTTCACTGTGATGCACTCGTTCTTGTGTATTCTGCCAGTGAATATTGCTCTCCTTTGTGGGAAAACAGTGTCCACACAACAAAGATTCAGGTGCAGCTTAATGAAGGCATTAGAGTTATCACCGGTGCCGTTGGATCTACTCCCATTCAGTGATTACCTTTCCTAGCTTAATACCTCTCCGCAAGATCTAAGGAGTAAAACAGCTAAGATAAACTTGTTCAATAATTTAACTTCTCGTAGGAACTCTACCTTGCACGACGCCCTAAAAGGTCTGAAATCGTACATCACTGTGTTGATTTATGAAGTATCAGTTCTTTTGATATTACCTCCACGTAGCGATAACGCTGGAATCAACATCTACCCAAAATTGCTCATCAGGTTCTAGATCCAACAAAGAAGGTTAAGAGATTCCAACTACCGCCTAAAATCTTGTCAAGGCTAAACAGGATTAGGACGGTAGAGGGAGGCGTGGTTACACCTTGCAGAAGTGACATTTCCGTTCACCTGCTGTGTGTGACGCGGAGTGGAGGAGCCGACGATAGAATGCATCGTTAAAGAGTGCCAGTCTTGGTAACTGACGGTGATCTGAGGACTTCGCATCAAGTGAATTTGAATGATCTGGCTTGTTGTCATATTTTGACATTTCCATTTGATTTAGATACTTTTGTGTATTTGTAAACCCCTTCAATAAATAAAATAGGCAACGAAAGGTACAAGAAGCTACTAATGACCAAGTGCATAGTTTCTCTGCTTACAGGTCATTTCGACTGGTACACTCAGCAAGAAATTTGAAATTCCCCATTGCTTCAATCTCGATTTCATTTGAGCGGTTATGAATCACTGTGACCTTCCAAAAGCTTTGGTAATTTTTGGAGTTACGTCATAAGGCGCACCCGCTGTCAACAGAACGAAAGGATGTGCCACGTGCTATTTGTTGGTTGCCTCTAAATCAACTGCTTTGGAGTCGATTTTTCTGTTGTTTCTCCATGCATTGTTAGTAATTCGAGCTAACTGTTTTGAAACGTAGTGTGTAATTCATTTTCTTCGCTCTAAGACGCAGACACGAAAGTTTACTATGAATTTAAAAGCCATCCTCCTTTCCCTTCTTCTAGGTCTGTAGCAGAGCGGTCACTGTGTTTGACAGACTTCAAAAAGAGCATGGTTCAGTTCCCATTCCTGACAGGAATCCGAGGATTGGGTTTCACTCGGGCTTATGAGGCTTACCGACTTGAATGATACGAGGTGCGTTTGAAAAGTCCGTGAAAAAATAAAAACTACTTACGTGTTTGGGGTAAACCTCTTTTATTTTTCGACATAGTCTCCTGATAGACTTATGCACTTCGTCCAACGCTGTTCTAATTTCTTGATCCCTTCCGAATAATAGGAATTGTCCAAGTCTGCAAAATAGCTATTAGCTGCTGCAATCACCTCTTCGTTTGAATAAAATCTTGTCCCTCCAGCCATTTCTTGAAATTGGGGAACAAATATTAGTCCGAGGGAGCCAAGTCTAAACGAGTTGGAATCCTGTTTACATTAATTTTGCGACCACAACTTCTGAGGTGTGTGCTGGTGCACTGTCGTGATGGAAAAGGACATTTTTGCGGTCCAATCGCCGGCGTTTTTCTTGCAACTCGGTTTTCAAACGATCCAATAACGATGAATAATATGCACCTGTAATAGTTTTACCCTTTTCCAGACAGTCGATGAGGATTATCCCTTGTTAATCCCAAAAGACAGTCGCCATAACCTTTCCGCCGATGAATGGTCTTCGCCTTTTTTGGTGCAGATTCTCCCTTGGTAACCCATTGTTTTGATTGTTCATTGGACTCAGAAGTATAGTAATGTATCCATGTTTCATCCACAGTGACGAAACTACGCTTAACGTCCTCCGGATTCTTCCTGAACAGCTGCAAACCATCCTTGCAACACTTCACACGATTCCGTTTTTGGTCAAGCGTGAGCAATCTTGAACCCATCTTGCGGATAGCTTTCTCATGTCCAAATGTTCATGCAAAATATTATATACCAGTTCATTAGAGATGTCCACAGCACTAGCAATGTCACGCACCTTAACTCTTCTGTCATACATCACCATATCATGGATTTTATCAATGATTTCTGGAGTCGTAACCTCCACAGGGCATCTAGAGCGTTCAGCATCACTTGTGCCCATATGGTCTCTCCGCAAATTTTGAAACCACTTATAAACTGTTCAAATCGAAGGTGCAGAGTCACCATAATATTTATCAAGCTACTATTTAGTCTCCTGAGGCGTTTTGCCTTTCATAAAGTAATGTTTAATCACCACACGAAATTCTTTTTCACCCATTTTTTGACAGTCACTCGACTTCTTTGATTCACACGAATGCCAAACACAAATAAATAGACCAATATGGCTGAAACTTGGTGTGCGTTCTTTCCAAAGATGCTATTAACTAAACATGATCTCGATACGCGCCGGTGTTGCCATCTCTCGGACTTTGCACGGACTTTTCAAACGCTACTCGTGAGTAGTGGCGAAATGTAAACCTACCAGCGGCCAACAGAGAGTAAAACTGGTTCTATATGACAGAGTATTTCACAACGACCGATAGAGTACCGTGGTACTCTGTAACTGATCACAGAATTACTTCTTACCCCATCATTTCTGTATAGAGACTAGTACTCTAATGAAGCTGGTAAAACTGATTGATTTTATGGATTACATACTGCAGAGAAAGTATGAAGACTGTATAGTTGTTAACCCTATAATATTCGGCTCCAATTTAATAGTATAGAGCAGTGCTCTACTTTACAGGTGCCCCTGATAGTTTCTAACATTTATTACTATCTCTCTTCTTTTCTTCTAAGTGTTTTTGGGTCTACTAGTAGTTTGCAGACAGTCGTATCGGAACTGGAATTATGCATTATGTATCTGTATACGGATACTACCCTCGATGTCAAATTGTTCCTTTAATCTAAATTTTTAGGGGGAAGTCCTGTAAAACATTTATCTGCGTATAGTGATAACATTGATGTGAATTCTTTCCTAAGAATGTGTGGAAAATAGCATAAATCCCAACTCGCGCTGACAGGTACCAGATTAACTATTTTTCATTCTGTGCTCGAGGTTGATCTACGTTGGCCCACCTCAACCCCTAAGCTAATTATCTGTGCATGGCATTCAGGTAAATGGCTATTAATTTATACTAGGAGCAGACAGTACATCTCCGCTTGAAGAATGCTCTACAGTTTTGCTTCGAGCGCTGAAAATTGTGCAGCTTATCGTAATAAAAAGGAACAGGCTCTGAATATGAACTAAACATCTGAAGTTGATGAAAACTTTTTTGCTCAACCGATTTTATTCAAAATTTTGTTGTTAAAACATTAAAAATTACAATGTTTCTGCTAAAATATGTTAATTCTGCGTGTATTGGACCGGTAATTTCATTATAGGCTCATCATACAGATCATCATTTTATGAGCCATGAGGAGTTTCATGTACCTCTGGAAAATCTCATTAGAAATTCCGATAGTGGGGAGCGCAGTACGTCGGATCACTTTTCAGTTATTTGTCCCCAGCAGCCCTGTAATAGAAATTGAATATATTTTCTTGTTCCATTATTGAAATGATAGCATTCACTTTGCTCTGAGGTGACAGAAGTCATGGAATAGAGATATGCACGTACACAGTGGAGGTTGAATAGCGCATCTTCTAGACGTTATGGAAGTAGTATTGCGTACACAAGGTATTACAGGGCAGTGCACTGGCGCAACTGTGGTTTGTACTCAGGCGATTCATGTGAAAGGGTTTCCAACGCGATTATTGCCGTACGACGGGAATTAACAGACTTTTAGCACGGAATGGTTGTTGGAGCTGGATACAGGGGACATTCCAGTTCAGATATCGATAGGGAATTCAATATTCCGTGATGTACAGTGTCAAGAGTGTCCCGAGAATACCAAATTTCGGTCATTACCTCTCACCACGGACAACGCAGTGGCCGACGGCCTTCGCATAACAACCGAGAGCAGCGGCGTTTGCGTTGCGTTATCAGTGCCAACAGACAAGCAACACTGCTTGAAATAACCACAGCAATCGATTTGGACGTACGACGAACGTATCCTCTATGACAACGCGGAGAAATCTGGCGTTAATGAGCTATGGCAGCAGACGACCGACGCGAGTGCCTTTGCTAACACAGTGTGCAGTGCCTCTCCTGGGCTCGTGACCATATCGGTTGGACTTTAGACAGCTGGAAAACCGTGGGCTGGTCAGATGAGCTCGGATGTGAGTTGGTAAGAGATGGTGGTACGATTCGAGTGTGGCGCAAACCACACTAAGCCATTGACCCAAGTTGTCAAGAAGGCACTGCGCATGCTGGTGGGGCTATGTTTAAATCGAATGGACAGGGTCATCTGGTCCCACTGAACCGATCATTGACTGGAAATGGTTATCTTCAACTACTGGGAGACCATCGGCAGCTGTGCATGGACTTCATGTTCCCAAACAACTACGAAATTTTTATAGATGACAATACACCTTATCAGTGGGCCACAATTGTTCTGGACAATTCGAGTGAATGATTTGGCAACCAAGATCGCCCGACATGAATGCCATCGAACATTTATAGTACATAATTGAGAGGTCAAAAAATGGTTCAAATGGCTCTGAGCACTATGGGACTTAATTTCTGAGGTCATCAGTCCCGTAGAACTTAGAACTACTTAAACCTAACTAACCTAAGGACACCACACACATCCATGCCCGAGGCAGGATTCGAACCTGCGACCGTAGCGGTCGCGCGATTATAGAATGTAGCGCCTAGAACCGCTCGGCCACCTCGGCCGGCTATTGAGAGGTCAGTTCGTGCACAAAATGCTGCACCGGCAACACTTCCGCGAACGGCTGTAGGGACAGTACGGTTCAGTATTTGCGCAGGGGACTTCCAACGATTTGTTGAGTCCATGCAACGTCAAGTTGCTGCACTTCGCCATTGTAAAAGGAGCTCCAATATCATGTTAGGAGGTATCCCATGACTTTTCTGCTTTTTTTTCAGAGTTCACAGAATTTACTCCAAAAGGTAACGTTTTTCCGGTGAAATACTGCTGGAATGCACGACTTCATCACCTGGCTATGGACAAATATGCTATTCTAACTTAGATGTGTAGCAATCGAGGTAATCTTGTCAATATCGCATTTAATAGTGTATGTGTTACACTGTTACTCTCCTACGTACTAATAATCAGTAAGTGACATCAAATTAAGAAGACGTGTTACTAAAATCCAGTTAGAAGTTGAAAACATTTTGAAACAAAAGGTTTTCGCTACTGCCACAAACTTCCGTTTTTCAGACAGAGAAAGTTCTTAAGATATTTAAAAAACTCAGTTAATTTTGAATCATCATTTTAAGATCTTCCATTTTAAAGTATAAATTTGTGCATAACTTAAGACGTAGTTCTTGACCGTTCACACGTTATACAACTAGTTTCAAAAATATATAGCATTTTACTCACCCTAAAACTCCGTAACCGAAGGATTAACACTATTTTCAGAACAACTTTAATATATAATTCAGCACTAAAATATGCTTAATATTAACAAACAATGCACATAATATGTCCTCACATCTCACAACAACAAAAACAACAGAAAATCTGGGAAGTTGCTTATGGTGATTTCTATGTCGCGTTTCTTCATGTGGCTCTAAACTCGGTCAGTAGGTCAAGACACCGACAAAAAACGTCGTGCTTTACTACGTACACTGCTCTCTTCTCAGTTGTCTGTCTTTGCAACTCAGTTTCAGAAAAAGTATCACTGTATTCACAAACTAAAGTTTGTAGCATAAAAGGATTTTCAATCTCCTCTGGGACGGAGCACGTAACTCTGATCCTTTGCATCTGCATCATGTCCTTCTAGAAAGATTGAAACCTACGATAGCCCACTGAGAAAAACAAGTCTTCTACCTAGCAGTAAGCTACGGCGTTCTGAACGGGCGCTGCTGAAGACAGTAGGGAGGCACTAGGAACGTGATCAACGTTAGAATAATGCTAACCACCTGGACATTAACTGCCGCGACACATATGGGAATCACTCAACAATCTGTGTTCAGATACAATAACATTCTCTACAGACAAATTTCTCTGAAACTCTGGAAACGAACAGACCATATCCTACATGGTCCTATGCAGACAGGCATGTCGACCTCTACTCGAAGGGAACACATTCAAGTGAAAACGCTGCAGATACTGCTATTTAGTGGGTGAACATTATCTGATGTAGTATAAATCACAGATGTTTATTATTTTTATATCTTCTGCTCTGTCATTTTCTCCTTGTGGCCGCTTGGAAACATTATAATATATTATTATAGTATTAATATATTATAATATATTATATATAAACATATATTATGTAATATTTTAACACTGAATCATTTGAATTGTTTTCGTGTACTACCTGTTTAAATTATTTGTGAGAATCTGTCTGTGTTTCTGAGACAAATCAGTGCACCCTTGTGATCTGTAATCGCCAAGTCGTTCCCAAAAATGTACGTCTGCTTCGTAATCACAAGTTTATGGTGAGTGCTCGAGGATATTGTGAAAAAATTATAGATTTCTTCAAATTCTGTGAATCAAAAAACCGTTGCAGAGTATCGTTGCTACATGGAAAGTGAATTAGTCTGAAAAATGCAGCTACGGCTCTGAAACCTGAGAAACTCAGCGCTATTTTTACAATGAACTGGATGAATGTGCAAGGGATCCCGTATCTGGGGAAGTGGCAGATAATGTCATTGAAGTAGATAAGATTATAGCTGACACCCAAAAGGTTGAAGATTTCAACGTAAACAATGTAACAAAATAACTATCAGTCCAGAAAGCCAATGGTGTTTATTTTTATAATATGGTAATGTACAGTGGTACATAAACTATCGTCAGACCAGTAATGCTTCCTCCACTGGTGATGTGTGGAGTCCATGCGTGGAAACGCTGTTACGTGCAAGAAACACGTTTGACGACAGGTCCATCTTGCACTTACAAGTACTCCACGCATCGACTCCACGCATCAATCACATTTCTGGTCTGTAGATGGTCTGTGTACTATTGAATCTGTGTGCCATATCATGAAAGTAGACACCACTGGCTATCTGGACTGACTTTTCTTTTTTTACAAGACTACGCAAGATCGCTGGCGTTCCAATTATGAGTTCAATAAATACCAGTAAATAAATTGGATGACCAGAAGCGTAACAAACTTAATCGTACTAAAATGTAACCTCTTTGTCTTGTAAGTTGTTGTTTAATGTAGTAAAAAACATGCATAAGGATTTGTTGTATGTTTCGGTGACAAGGAAGAGCGATAAAGAGATAGACAGAAAGAGAGAGAGAGAGAGAGAGAGAGAGAGAGAGACGAAAACTTAGATACCTGTTAGGTCCTGAAGTGTTTTTGGATTATTTTGATTTTAACCTAGTGCCTCTCAGTTTATAACTGTTAAATGTCCCCAGTAACACACTGATCATTATACATATTCCTTTTTGTGAAGGAAGAACGCCATGTGTACAAGGGCAACCCATCTGGGACGCAGTTTGTGGTTATGACCAGCCATGTAACGTTGAGCTAACAAATATGTAGAGTTCCTTTAGCATTTGATTATACATGTTGATCTAAAATTCCTCTTACAAACTACTAGCATTAATAGAAGGAAGTAAACAATATTTTGAATTGGAACCCATATCGGGAAACGTACCGTTTCGGTGTTACAACCGTTTGAAAACATGTTTGCTGGGTTGATTTGCAATAGGGTAGTCAAGACTGTCGGGGGGGGGGGGGGGGTGGGGGGGGGGGGTTGAAGATGTCTGGTCTGATCGGCTGATATTGATTGTTGGACGTCTGTCTTACCTCTCTGACCTGGTTCGAGCCTCTTTTATGTTTCATGTATCTGTGAGTGTTAGAGCAACTTGGTTGAGCACGCGTTCGCAGAATACATCGACATGATCCTTCTGTATGACGAAGCGCACAGTAAGGGAATAGCTGCTCGTCGGCTTTATCGAGATCGTTATCCGCGACGTACAGCTCCATCGCATACCCTTTTTGTAACAATTATGTAAGTGTTTCGGGGAAGGGGTGCCTTCACCGTCAGCAGCCGAGACTGTGGTGCTCCAAGGAGACGCCGCACACCCGAATTGGAAGAGACCGTACTGCATCAAGTAGAAGAGAACCCGTCAACGAATATACGAGCAATTTTCTTTTTGTTTCTTTGGTTATTAGTGAGTGGAATTGTGAACAAGTGATGTAGCGGATCACGCATAATAAGTTATTTGTAAAAGTGGTCACGTTACCTACATGTTTTCAAATGGTTGTAGCACGGGAACGGTACGCTATCGCACATGAGCTCCCATTCAGAGTATTAGTTACTCAAACCCCTTTACTAGTACTAGAACTTTGTAAGGAGAATTTTTGAGCACCGTGTATAAGTGACATCTTTCTTTTCGTAAGAACATCCGTTTACTGTGACACTAGAGAGTAGTGTCTACCACAACAGGATGCTGTTTTCTTGGTGGGACCGAGTCTCTGAGTAGGACTCAGAAGGATCACTCGACCTAGCTTTCCTCGGTTTTCTGAAACAGCAACCACATATCGGCGTCGAGTGGTCACTGTGTAACACAGTAGATATCGAGTTGGACGCTATGTTAGTGAAAGGCTTGTACTGGGAAGGCACGCACACGCACGCACGCACACACACACACACACACACACACACACACACACACACACACACACACACACAGAGAGAGAGAGAGAGAGAGAGAGAGAGAGAGAAGAGTACTGAGAGCCTCTAACGTAAATTACCTGCATGATTTACGCAGTCGGAAGTTACACCGCCGGCCCGCAGTCTGCAGCTACACGTTTGTCGACAACACATGGTAATACACCATGTTACACTGTAGCTACTCATAGCTCACATTTTCCTCTAGCTCCTCTTAACCATATATGGTTTTTCAGAAGGTATTCAAGTTATTGGCATATTAGTGAACTGATGGGAAGGTTAGTTGCACTGCAGAAATTAATACAATCAAAAAATACCGACAAAATTTTCTCATGTAATCGGCGTCTTCAAGCAAAGTTGCGTCAAGTTCGTCACAAGTAATCTTTCGGCTAAGTGCTGAGCCTCTACAGTGTACGAAATTATGCGTTGCATGCTGTGCTTAAACCTGTATCAAAGTAATAAAGAAATCTTTCAACATATGCTCTTGCAGTTCAGGTTCCAAAAATTCTATGAGAGCATGAAACATATGTGCAAAATTTTAAAAGCTTTGGCAGACGTTTCTCGCCTGTAGCATCCTTATCGTAATCACTTATGGTATAGATAATGTCAACAAATTAACATTATAAATTATTTTTTCACGTTAGTAAGCTCATTGTTTTCAGGAAACAGCACTTACTCTCATGAGAAATGTCGTTAGAATGATATTATTTGCGTAGATGTTTCACGCATAAACTCGTGATACCTCTGAAGATGGCGTAATTAAGCTAAAACCTGTAATGAAAAGTAAAGAATAAAGATTATGAATTGTTATGATCAAAGGTCCTATAAACGTGTATTCTGTCAGAATAATTTCACTTAAATAACGGAGTGTTACCGAACAGGTCACATTTGTAGGTGCCAACCAACTAGGATGACCGTTGGAGACTGGCCTCAGACACGGATTGGGCAAGGATGCAATAGAAAATCGGCCGTTGGCTTTTAAATGGAACCATCTCGGTATTTGCTTTGATTTCTTCAGGGAAGCCAAGATCACCCAAATTGGAACCGCCAGATTCGGGGTGAACCCAATCAATTCTTGATGAACTCGGGTCAACTGTACGAACCACTGCGCCAACTCACTCAGCAGGTTCAAGACCTTCAGGATTTGATACGGACTGATAAACAGTAGAGCATGTTTTAAGAACTTACAAGGGGCAGTCAAATGAAAACAGAGAGGGAAAAAGTAGGTAAGCTGTTCAAAAGTAATCACGATAATAATTAATACATTTATCCCACTGTGAGAAAAGACGGTCAGTGTCCACATGGAAAGAACGTTCGGGGTTGCCTGCAACACCACCATGTATCCAAGCGTGCACCTCCTCGTTCGAAGCAAATCGACAGTCGCGAATGTCTTTCTCCAGGGCTAGAAATAACATGGAAGTCGCATGAGGATTGATCCGTACTGTATGGAGAACGTGAAAGCACTTCCGAGGGAACCTCCTGCACCATACTCGGAAACAACCTTGCTGACATGTTGTTATTTATATTATTAAAATGTTGTCGTTAATCCAAATTAGGTGCAATATATTTCTTATGTGTAAAATCCTGGTGCGATGTAAGATATAGTCTGAAAGTTCTAATCTGATATAAATGATTAAAAGTAAATAAAATGCGTTTGTACTTGATTTAAAGGCTTGATTAGTTAGCGCTCGCAGAATCTGTGAGTCTGAAGTATGTTAACGTGGAGCTGTGATATGTTTCTCTTGTTTTTACAGAGTGGATGTATTGTCTCACGTCCCACAGCAGTTAGTCGGAGGTAATGTTTTTCTTCGCGACTGCGAAAGAAAGTGATCTTACAGTGTTATGATTAATCATATTTTTTTAAAAATGTGTAACATATTTTGTAAAATGCAATGTAATTACTGTTTTGGAGATGGTCATGACAGAAAAATTACTCACGTTTCCTTTTTTAATTATACCTGAAAACTACCATTTACACAATGAACGGCTTCAGCTATGATCCATACCCATTTTCAGATCATAGTTGCATATTAAGATGGCTCGCAATACAAAGGTACACACCACACTAAGTGATGAGCATTTGAAGCCCAGTAACTATCCTGCACTGCTTTCTTAGGAAGCCGGCCGCTGTGGCCGTGCGGTTCTGGCGCTGCAGTCCGGAACCGCGAGACTGCTACGGTCGCTGGTTCGAATCCTGCCTCGGGCATGGGTGTGTGTGATGTCCTTAGGTTAGTTAGGTTTAAGCAGTTCTAAGTTCTAGGGGACTTATGACCTAAGATGTTGAGTCCCATAGTGCTCAGAGCCATTTTTTTTTCTTAGGAATGTCCTTGTGGAGGTGGCTGACTATTGCTTCAGTGCAACCTGCTAAAAAAAAATTAAGCTAGAATTATTCTGTGGAAATATTTCTTAGCAAAGAGAAAACAGCAGCTATCCTATTTTCTGTAGTACCTAACGCAGCTTTTACGGGTAGCTCAAAACGCTCATCGTCAGACGACAGTACAGAATTTATGTAATATGTTCCATTTTGCGCTATCGTAAGTGGAATAAAGGAATGTGGTGATCATTGTGATGAACGCTGCTTAATTTTAATTTAGTGCGTCTGCTGTTATGGATGAGTGTAAATAGGACGGAACGGAAATTGCGGTGCGTGGAGCAGCGTCATAGGTTTGATTCTCACAAAAAGCGTCTGCTCTCCTTATCTACCTTCTCACTCTGTAAGACAGCGTATGGGGTTTTGTAATTAAATCGTGGACATCGGAGCGTAGCCCGGCGAGCAAGAGTTATTCGCTGCTTTCGTCAACTTGCTGCTGAAATTGTGTTGATGACTTTTTCTTCCACCATTGGTATTCGAATCGAAAAAGGTACTTCATAATTGGGTGCCACCGTACTAGACTGTGTTGGTAACATTGGTTACGAATTTTGGGAAGGACGACCATTCAAATCCTCGTCCAGCCTTCCAGATTCAATTTATTCACGTTTTACGTACATCACATACGAAAAATGCTTAGAAGTCTCGTTTCAAAAGGACGCCGTCGATTCGTCGATTTCCTTCCTCACCGTTGATTGATTCGAGTTTATGCTAGGTCTCCAGTGATCATGTCAACGGGACATTAAACCCAAAAGTCCGTAACTCCTTCGTTTTTTAAATTATTTCCCTGCTTCCATTTGCGCAGTGTAGTGTATGAGAATAGGTGTTACCTAAACACTTAAGAAAATATCTGCGTTGATACATTCTTTCACATGTGAATCGGAAGGTATTGGCTCTGCAGTACATCAGAAGTTCACGACAAATAGATTAGAGGGCTACGAATGTATAATTAATTCCCATTGTCTCCTTTAGCTAGTGACTTCTGACAATGTAAGATTGCTGCAAATGGAACAAAAAATATCTTTCCGTACGTAAAAACCTCGAATTTGACCAATGAGAGGTGCATCAATGGTACTGTAGCTTATATGTAAACGGAAATGGTCGTGGTAGTACAATCACCGGGCCTCTCGCTGTCCAATTACTGCGCCATTCCTGTCGGTTCATATTCGAACAATGGACAGTGCGTCCATTTCAAGTCGG
This sequence comes from Schistocerca piceifrons, assembly GCF_021461385.2. Taxonomy (NCBI): domain Eukaryota; kingdom Metazoa; phylum Arthropoda; class Insecta; order Orthoptera; family Acrididae; genus Schistocerca; species Schistocerca piceifrons. The sequence continues at coordinate 567,457,747 of NC_060149.1, forward strand.
ATTACGCAATTCAGCACATCATTGTAGACATACAAACACGGACAGTAATGTAGCTGTCGTGTCAGCGTGACGTTGTAGCACGAAGGAGATACGCCGAAGCTTCACTTACCTGTCAGATGTCAACGCATTCGGTCCCAGTCGCAGCGGGCGTAACAATAGCCAGCACGTTGGCGTTACGTGGAAATAGCGCGCCGGGCAAGGTGCGCACAATGAGAGTGCGGCCTTCCGCTCATCGCCTTTGTCGGCGCTGTGGCTCTCAGTGTTTACGCGCTGCTCGCCTGGACGGCGGCAAATTATAGAGGGAGTTGCAGCAATTTACTAACCAAATAAAGCTTGGTAGGGCGAGCAGTTGGCGCCCGAGAGAGGGTAGCAGATGCCATCAATCTTGACCCGCCGCCAGCCGTCTACCTGACTGGTTCAACCTCCCAATTTACACGGAATTATCGTGTTTAGTAGAGACGCTGATTGAGCAACAGGTACGCCGATACATCACACCTGACGAGCGGCGCGCCTCAAGTCGGCGCCTCTGGGCTGTGCTCCCACATCAGTTCCGCCACCAGCCTGGCTGTGCTTCGCTGACAGACGGTCTGCCCTTGTTTGCAAACCGCTCATCCACCGGCGAGTGGGCGGTAAATCAGTCTCAATCATGGCGCTCTCTGCGCGAGTAAAATAAGCATTTGTTATACCTCGGGACAGTAAATTGATTTTCTGAGTGAACTAAAGGGTTTATCAAAATTTTCTTATCCATTCTTCCCCTCAAGTCTCACGATCTGACCGGCGTAGCCTCTTAACTGCGTGGTCAGTCACGGGAGAAAGGGAGAACATGTGGAAGATAAATGCGCTTCAAGGGTGGCCTTGCTATACCCGACGTGGAGCTCTGCGACGTGATCGAATGTTATGGCACAGTATCTCTCTTAATGGAGTCATATAAGGCATGAGTGGGGCTCAAATTGCCATTCAGCCACCCTAATTCAAGTTTTCCGTAGCTCTCCTAAATGTCTTAAAGTGAGTGATTGGATTATTACATTTACAAGGGGGAAAGCTGTTCGTGTCCATAGCCAAATGCTACTCGTGCTCTCTGGTCAAGAGTAAACGAACAGCAACAACGAACTGCTAGACTGTCGAAGTAACTAGTAGCGAACACATTACGATGCCAAATGCCGTCTGGGGTGGCCGAGCGGTTCTAGGCGCTTCAGTCAGGAACCGCGCGACCGCTACGGTCACAGGTTCGAATCCTGCCTCTGGCACGGATGTGTGTGCTGTTCTTAGATTAGTTAGGTTTAAGTAGTTCTAAGTTCTAGGGAACTGATGACCTCAGATGTTGAGTCCCATAGTGCTCATAGTCATTTGAACCATTTTGAACGATGCTAAATCCAAACAAAAAGGTTATTATCTTTCAAATAACAGGTTCTCCTCAGAGCCTTTATACAATCGATGCAAACATCAGAATATGTCAAATGAATATAGAAGACATAAGCCGTAATAAATCTTGGCAAACTAGTAGACCATAAAATTGACGTAGTCACAATTCAGGAGGCCCACACAGCAGTACAGTCCAGAGACAAAATACCAGAGCACAAACTTGTCGCTTCAATCAGCCATTCACATATACTAGAGCTGAAGCTGTAATTGTTGCCATCACTTACTCCTGCTCAGGCCAAGGAATTTTCCTTATGACTGTGAAAGTGGAAGTATTGTCAGTATACACAAGCCTACAAAGGCCAGATGAACTGAAGACATGCTCCTCATTTTCCCAATTCCTTGTATTTATACTGGAGGCATTTACTCCCGGCATCTCCTTCGAGGATCCAACGAAAGCGATGAAGTCGAAGATAGGTTAGTAGATTGGGCAGAAGGCACTACCTCAAGCCTCCCCTACGACCCAAAACAAAAGCTCGCTTTCTAGTCTGCGGAATGGAACAGGCTATACAACCCGGATCTTACTTGCACATCCACCACATCCAGCAGAACAGATGATCATAGAGAAGTCCCTCACTGGTTTCATAAATCGCAGCATAGAGCAGTGATCACCATGATAGGTGCAACTGTTCTTGTAACCCACACACTTACTGTCCCCAGATGAAATTTTAGGAAAGCCATGTGGCAACAACTTAAAACACAGAAGATAATATGAAACATACAGAACCAGAAGTTAAAAAAAATATTCCGTTTTCGTTACACTAGTTATTAGCAGAGCGAGGACTATAGGCAGCTGTACGCCAAATATGGAAAAATAGTAGACACCGACGCTGACAAACAGCCCTAAGAAATACTGAGCAACAACAGAACATGCAGATGTAAGAAAACATATAAGGAGATGAATTTCACGCACAGTAACCGAACATCTTGGAGATTACTGAGAGATTTGGTTTCAGAATGTATAGCCGGAACAAAGCAGGGCAGCACCTGGAAACCGGAAGCCACAGCCAAACGAATAAAACGGGTCTCAAAGCCAACGATCTATAAGAAGCACAAAGAGTACGTCCCTTACCTACTAAACAAAATCTGACCAAGCCGCCAACAAGCCCTATCAATTATGCTCCGTATAGAAGCCAAGGAGACGTGTCAGAGAGCAGAAGGTACAGACAACATTTTCCCAGATTTCACAAGGAAAACTAGCCCCAAAAATTGCCAGTGTCTTGTTCATTTCTACAAAGACGTAATAGCTACATGAAAGCTTCCATCTCTATCTCTCTATTTAAAAAAAGAAAGCAAAATTATAGTTATTGCTAAACCAAGAAAGGATGCTTCACTCCCTGAAAGCCACGGACCAATCGCTCTCCTGAGCGTAAGCTACAAGCTATTGGAAAGAATAATTTACACGAGACTACTCCCTATTTTCGAAATGTGCATGCCTGTGAAAAATGTCGGCTTTATATAAGGGAGAAATTGTTGCGATCAAGTACTATCACTCACAACTCACATCGAAAATGGCTTTCAGAAGAAAATGAAGACGGCGAACACTTCCTTTGACCTAATATGTGCCACACGGTCTGGAAGAAGTGTGTATTGGTAAAACTCTACTACCTAGTTCCCTGCAAGGCTTTTCTCCAGCTTATGACGGGAAACATCAGAGACATGTCCTTTCATGTAATGTTAAAATGGAGAAAACGCAAATTCCGAAGCCCGCAGAATGGCATTCCTAAGGGCTCCGTTACGGCCAAAATTCTGGTTAACATCTACACGTCGGTATACCAACCACAACGACTCGAAAGTTAACTTCTGCAGATGATATAGACAAATGAAGCGCGAACTTACCCCAGACAGAGAACACACTCAGTCAAGATCTCCAAATAATAAATAAGTATCTTACAAAATGAGGATCTAACCCAAATTCCAATAAAACGGAAGTTTCAGCCTCGCCTCTCAATAACAGACAGGTTCACGTTCAGCTGAGAATATACTCCGAAGGAGGACACAATATGTACCCTAAATATGTAAGAGTAACGCTCGACCGAACTTTGTCCTATTACAAACACCTGGAAAATGTCTCAGCTAAAGTAAAAACCAGAACAAACATAATCCAAAAATTAGCAAATACGTCTTGGGGAGCTGATGCCAACAACGTGAGAACCAGCAGCATCTCTTTGGTTTACTCTGTTGCTGAGTATTGTGCCCGGGTGTGGATCAATAGCCACCACACTGATATTGTTGACGTCCAACTCAACCGGGCAATGACCTTAGTTACAAGAAGGATCAGGCCAACTCTCCCTCAGTGCTTACTACTTCTCAACAACATAGATCCACCCCAGACCATACCTCTCGCTGCTCTAAGATCTGAGCTTAAAAAATGTTTTAATAAACCAGTATGGTATATTTTCGTCGATTCTGTCGAACTTACCAACGAAAATATGGATTTAAGACTGAAATCAATAAATTACCCCGTATGAACAGCAACACTGCTTCGAAACTTTACTGTACGCGAACATTGGTGTCCACAGTGGAGACACGATGTCGGAAATTGTACTCCCATAAAGGATTCGACGATCAGAGTCGCCAGTTTCGACCAGAATGGAAGGGTATAGTGTCGTGTCCTGACAAGGGATAGAGGGAAGACAGGGGATTTAAAGTCAGTCTGCAATTTCCGAACGGTGAGGAGCAAATGCAGAAAGGCAAATTCCCAGTACAGGCAGGTTGATGGTTCGATCAGCGCCAAACACTGCCACTACGCATCAACGAGAGATGAGGTTTTTGGGACTGGACAGAACGCTTCCACCAGGAGACTCATGCAATTCAGGGGTCTGATTGGCACTATTTATTTGCGATCAGACTAACTACTACACTGAAGGCTAAGTCTAAACATTAGAAAAAAGCAAAGGAGGCAACTGGTTGTACAATAGAAGTCAGTGTCTGAAGCCACGGGGCAGTTGCTAACAGAAGTAGCGAACACTATCATCATGTTAAGTACAAAATTGAGAGCAGCATTCCAAGTGATAAAAACAGACACGTCAGAGCTTATCGAGGTTGGCCACGAGCGACACGGAGTCGGCTCCCCAGCTATCTGACTGAGAGCTTCTTGAACGCAAAAACATGGGTTTTTAAAGACTCGAGGCTGCGCGCCATTTCTCCTTTCCTATAGCCAAACAACCAATCCACCGCCACTTAACAGTCTTCGGCCAATCTGGCGAGTCGGTCTGAACCTCCAGGGCCCTTTGGTCAGCCACATTTATATTCCTCCCCTACTCCTACTCGATAGATTCTGATGTGTCTGGATTTTACATTAACAGACTCCAAGTTTGGTATCAATAGCGTTCAGCTGAAAGCTAAACGTCACTACTACTCCTGTCATTCCCAGCAACAACAGTGTTTTACGCTCCTTGGCCCCTCCCTCCGCCCTTCTTTGGGTGGGGACCGCTGTAACAGCACTCTAACCTGTATAAACACACTGCGTTGCAGTTCTCAGCAGCAAGTATCAAGCTTGCTGCTCTGCTAACACATGCGGTTTCGTGGCTGTCTTCTATAATGACGCCTTACCAAAGCCACTAGGTGGCGGATGGTGTTACCATTTAATTTTCTAAAGTGATACTTCTCCCCTGGGACAACTGCTCAGAGCGTCTGCAATCTGCACAGCTCTAGTGTCAATGTTTATCTCGCGTAACCTAAACGGTACCACTTTTGCCTTTTCTCTGCATTGTGTCTCTGATTTCCTACCTTGTAGTGCCCTTGATGGCTCCAAATAGCCTTAAGCGTAACAACGTAGAAATCATTATGTCGTCAATATATGCAATCTCTCCCTGTGGGAAAAATTTGTTGACAATTATTTGGCAAAAAATTTGTAATCTGGATTCTGTTGTAGTTATAACATCTTAGCTCCAGAAACAACATTGTAGATAATCTTGGTTAATTGTTTCTGTTCTCTTTAGATTTCGCACTTTGTAAAGTTAGTATTTCACTTCACTTTTGCAAACATGTAAACATAAGCATGAAACACTGTTTCATTTCTCGCTGCACTCATATACCTATAGATACATACGCATAGAAGCATCATCGTAAATCTTTGGTTAAAGTTTCATGAAGACATGCATTACATAGATCATAAATTTAAATCATTGGCTAATTAACTTTTCCCTTTTTTTAAGGATAAAAATACACGACAAAGGCAAATATTTTTCTCTCTCTTTTGTTTTTACGTTACATATACTAGCCCATATTTATTTGTTTGTTTTTCTTCACATGAGTTACAAGTAATCATATCAATAAAACACATTACATATTATCATTACAACAATGAATCAGAAAGAACACAATCTTACAAAATTTTTGTATACATTTTACTTATGTGGTTCACAACAGTAATTTCTTACGTACTAAGGTAGTTTCGCAGTGTGTTGCATTACATTTCATCTCCGCGTGGTGACGGCGTGGGTAACGCTAGTCTTGCCTTATTGCGCTCAAACGTAACAGAGCCTTCATCACGCTCTTCGCTATTTCCTCTCACACTTTGCACAACAATCATCGCCCATGTCTTTCCATATGTGCTTAAAGTAATCTCTAAAACATTTTCATTATCTGTTCAAACAACATTTGAACGTAATGGTAAATATTACAGCTCCTAGATAGGACCAAAACGAAAACTGATACCATGGTATTTTTAGAACCTTGCCGTTCTTGGAAGGCTGTTTCATCTTCTATTTCTATTATTTTATGACCTGCTACTTTAAGGTCATCTAAATGTTGTATTACATGTTCCAGCGTCCTGTCTAACTGTAACTCAGAATTGTTCCTCTTTTCCTCACTAGTAATGCAGCAATCAGTCTCCAAATATAAGGCTGACACAATGTCTTCACTGATCACATTAATTCTTATTATTTGTTCGGACTGTATGAACGTATGAGTTCCATACCCTTTACATTTTCCATAAAATGTTAGTAGCCCTGTACCTTTGGCCAGCAAACTTCTTGATACAATCTTTGGGAATATACCTGATGGTTCAATATCTTTGTTTCACATATTTCATGATAACATGTGGACATTAGGACACACTTCTGTTCACAAATTTTGCGAAAGCGATCTATCTCTTTTCACACCACTTCGTCGTTACTCAGTTTTACATAATGCCGCTTCGATTCATCAAATAACAAATTACCTTTTTCTGGCTGCATTTACATGAGTGAACCTTGACTTACATCAACTTCAGAAGGTAGGGGTAATACTCTGTACATATTACACAGTTAGTTTTCTATTAATAGCACATTCAGTACATAATTTAGCATATAGCCAGATACAAACGCATCATCAGTTACCCGTAATAACTAGTACCCGCTCTGTTCTGTGAGAGCAGTTGGGAACTTTGTAACCTCCCCCTTACTAATCGGCCTATCCTGCTTGCGATGTAAAATGTGACCGTGGATCGCGTGTATACCTAATGGAATTTTTCTAATTCGATAAGGCCATCTTTCCCGAAGAAGTAATACCGATAAGTAGGGGGAAAGTGTACAACCTATCTTTCTGATAGAAAAGTCTAGTAAAAATTAAAAAGTAATTAAACTGAACAGGGCTACAATTTGGAAAAATGAAAGTTATTTTGTGCATTCACTCAAGAACAACACTGGACAGAAAAGGGGTACCACTGATCATGAATCCAAAAGTTACACTAATGAACGAAAAGGAAATATTTACGGCCGCAAGCCCACTAGGGCGATTTACATCCTAAATCCTGTACAAGATGATGGGAAAGAAAAACATTTATTATTAAACACTGACGTGGCAACTGAAGGTTGTCACGTTTTTTGACACTAATTTTAAGTGAGTATGTAATGATAAAGAAAACAGTGAAGTCACTTTTACATTAAGTTTGTCATTAAATTTTGAAAAAGGCAGCCGAGTAATGATTTGAAAATATCCACTTAAACTGTTTGTTAGTATTGCATTTGGTTACGTGAACAGTGACTTTCAGAGACCTCAATATAACATCATCAAGGAAATTTAGAGAAAGGCAAGCACTTTTTACTTTGCAGTTACTTAATTTTCAAATTGGATTTCATATTGTTGTCTGAACAACTGTGTCATTTTTATTGACTTGAACAGAATTAAATACTAGAATACGTACCAAACCAAACAGCCATGTGCTCCAAGCTCCATGTAAAATAAATAAAACTACCGCACTCTTAATTTGTGGATTTTCTTTAGATCTGGATTTTTTCCAGTGATAGATTCTCAAATTTCGGTTAGCATATAAGGGAGAAAACGAACAAGGACCCTGCTTGGTAACAATGTCTGGGAGCAATGAGGACACAATGCACCCTGAATTTAACTGATTAAAGATCATTAATCAAATCACATTCCGTTCTGCTGCTGGGTTAGCCGTTAATACTTTCTACCAATTACCAGTCTTTCTTCAGTGCTGTGCGTGCGACATAACTCGGAGCCGTCGACGAATGTGTGTTGCTGGAACTACTGCTGTTGTTGTGGTGCCACGGCTAATTACAGGAACGGGCAATCGCAAATAAAACAGCCTCTTCCGTCCGTCCACTGTCCTTCCTCCTGCTACTAGTCATCTGGCCAGCACGCCTACATGATGCCGCCGAAATGGTACTCTCCGCTGCGAGAACGTTAACACCACCCTTCCGCACACTACTAGCGCTGGAACTCGTCTCTCGCTCTCGCCTCGCGCTCTGCGCAACAACTCCCTACCCAAAGATTTTACAATGCACAAGCACTGCTATTATCGTTGCTAGTCGATGCAAATAACAATTCCTTTGGCTTCTTCCCAGAACTTATAAGTTTCATAGTAAAACACAGATAAATACAATGAAACGTGAACAGACTTCCACCTAAATGTACACGTACAGTGAAGCAATGTCCCTATTTATTAAAAGAAAGCATTTAAATTACAAATGTTTAAATACAATTAAAAAAAATTATATATCGGTAGCAGGTGCCATGCATCCTGCATTTTCGGTGATTCAACTTCTTCCCTTTAATATCGTCCCGAATTAAATGCAGGTACCTTACTGTTTGTACTGGATTAATTATATGAGGTTCAAGAATTCCTTTCTGGGCATTTACTATGGCACAAATTATCATCTTGCATTCCCTTTCTAATTCAGTGTAAATTGATATCAACTGTATTAACTGTTCATTAACAGTAGTAATCACAGCCAAGTGCTGTTCTTTTGATCAATGCCATTAGCATATTCATTCATGCACCTGTGGAGCTTTTCCATGCTTTTAACAATCACTTTCTCGTTACGGCCAGGGCTAGCTACTGTATGGTTGAAATTCGTCAAAGTTGCTTTTACTACTGTTACTTGCTCTTCGGTCAGCTTAAGCAATTACCTCTGTCCGTTTTCCATTAAATTGATCTTTGATTTGGAAAAGTGGACATCCTGTTCCACTAATGTCTCAACCAATATTTTACTAATTGCACCCACGAAATTTAAGACGTCTTATTTTCTGTGTGCCGAGTTCTGTTTCAGTAGAATTCCTTTAACTTATTGGCATGCACCCTTAAAAATGTGTTTCTCTTTAAACGAATGACCACATTTGGGTGCTTTGTCCTTGCTGCAGTGTATGGGCCATGTCACTGCGTGTCTAGCTCACGGCTCCTACCCCTTCTAACGCTTTCATCTTACAATAGGACTTGATCACCTGTTTCAAAATCTTTCTGATCCTGGTCCCTGTCATAGTACTCTTTGTTCTTTTACTTACACTGTATATTATATTCTCGGGCGCACTGGTGTATCTGTCGCATTTTTTCCCTTAACTCGAGAACATAGTCTTCATTATTATAAGTAACACCCGCGGGATCTCTCTGCAATATACGCCGTATGTTACATGCTCTACCGAAAAATAGCTCATGTGGTGTATAATTTTTGACTTTGTAGGGCCTAGTATTGTACGCGAATACCACGGATAGAAGCCATTCGTTCCAATCTGATTGTGTCCTATTGACATTGTTTTTTAAGAATTCTGTTATAGTTCGGTGTGACCTTTCCAATGCTCCGTTCGATTGGTGCTGGCAACAGGAGGTCTGTACCCTTCCAATCCTTAACATTCTGCAGACTCTCTTTAGTGTATCACTCAAAAAATTACTACCATTGTCACTAAGTATTATTGAACGTAGCTGAAACCTTATAATTATTCTTTCCACGAGGACACGAGCTATTGTATCTGCGTCCTGCTTCTCTGTCCGTTCTGTCACAATGAACTTTGTTAGAACATCCTGGAATATTAGTATATATCTATGATTTCTGTTTGTTGTCGTCAATGGATAGACGACATCAGTATCACACCTGTCAAACACTCCTTCTGGTGTTGGTGTTAGAAGCAACGGCGTTTTAGTTTTGTTCTTTTTTTTTTTTGACAGCTAGTGCGTTTTATGATGTAGTCCTCAATATCCTTTCTCATACCAGACCACGTTCGGTATTTCCTAATTCGATCGTAAGTTCTTACGATTCACTGATGACCACCTATGGGTGAATCATGGAATTCCTGCAAAATTTCCGCCTTTTCTTGAGCAGGTATCTCCTGCTGTTCGTCGTCCTCGACTACCAGCACTTTCCTCACTTTAGTTTTCCACTGTTCCGGTATCAGCTGACTGTACTCCCCTTAGCGCGGGATTAGCACATCTGTCTAAGGTGCTGCAGTCGTGGACTGTGCGGCTGGTCCCGGTGGAGATTCGAGTCCTCCCTCGGGCATTGGTGTGTTTGTTTGTCCTTAGGATAGTTTAGGTTAAGTAGTGTGTAAGCTTAGGGACTAATGATCTTAGCAGTTGAGTGCCATAAGATTTCACACACATTTTTTTGTACTCCCCTTATCCTTGACAATGCATCCACTACACAGTTGCTCTCGCCTCCTTTTATATATAATTTCACAATTGTACTCCTCTAATTTCAGTGTGAACTTTATTAAGCATGAGGACAGATAACTAGCATTTCCGATCCACTGCAGTGCCTTATGATCTGTACAAATGGTAAACTTACGACCAAAAACATGTGGTGTGATATGCTTGACCGCCCAAAGAACGGCCAGTAACTCTCACTCAATGGTGCTATAATTTCGCTCTGCACTTCGCTTTCATTTATTTGGGTCTGGTTTTAACCCATCTCGGTTAAGACATGTCCCAGCTATATAATTCACATTTATCCACCTGCCACTTCTTTTTATGTTGCCTTAGCCTCTCGAAAGCCTCGCCCAATCGGCCATTATGTTATTTCAGCGATAGGTTGAAAACTACATCGACTAAATAAAGAAACATGTTTTCACCCTGTAAACCGATGAGAAACGAATTCATAAATTTTTTGAATGTGGAGAGTGCAGAACGGAGACCCATTGGCATTCTTTTGTACGAATAACGAGTGTATGGCGTGCTGAAAGAAGTGAGTTCTCGGTTTTTTTCATCCAGGAACACCTGATACTATCCCTCAAACAAATCAGGTGTTGAAAAATTTCATTTATACGTGTAAGTGGGAAGACTGTGTTAACAGTAACGTCACTTAGTTTTCTGTAATCAGCTACCACCCTAAATTTCCTTTAACCAGATGAATCCATCTCTTTGGAATCATGAACAACGGGAAATTAAAGGCGCTTGTTGAAGGTACTGTTATATCATCCTGCAACATCTGATTTATCTCCTGTTGTAACGCCTCTTTCTTCGCTTCTGGTTTTCTGTAAGGACGAGAGCGCATTAGTCGTCTCTCTGCCTCGGGGATCAGTTTTATTTGGTGTCGGATTGTAGCTGTATATGCCAGCTTATCCCCTGACAAATGGAAGATATCATTATAGGCAGAACACGACTCTACTATGGACTGTTTTTCTATGGCATTTAAATGATATAATCATAAGTTCTCTTTTAATAAACTGATCCTCGATTTTTCTCATTGGAGACCTTGTCTATCTTGCGCACAGAATGATTCAGAATTGGGATAAATGGCGGAACTTCTTCCACCTCAGTGAGTGGCATCTCCACAGAAACATCCTCTTCTCGTCTATTTATGACGCTAATTAAAGGAAAGCCTTTTCGTACTCTCACTAGCACCACTGGTAGGTACTCGCTTTCCTGTAAGTCTTGTTTCTTGATAACGCCTTCTCTAAGGCTAGTATCAGCAACCTTCATCCCCAAAGTCCTTCCCTCACGAGGACCCAACTTTGTTTTATCCACCTGGCAGGTTCTGTAGCGTTTGTTTCTCATCGGTAACACGGCTGTCTTCCGGTGCCTTGTTGACATGGCAAATTTCTTCGGCGTACTGTTGTTTACGGGCCCCTATGAACAGTTCAGAGAACTTTGAGCTCCACTGCATTCACACCTTGCAGTTTCAAAATCAGTTTGTGGCATTTTAAGCCCCTGCCACTGTGTACTTGCGCAATGCGCTTCTGTTTCCGTACACAGTTTAACGCGCCTATCCCCCGATCCACAGGGTTCCCTTGGCGTAATTAATTACTACACCGTCCTTCGTAAAGAAGTCTCTACAAATTAAACCGGCGTAGGGAATATTCAATTCTCCTACTATGAGATGAAACTCCTGTTTCACTCTTAACTTCTGATCTGTTCCAATATCTAAAACTGCCGTCCCATATGTATGTATGACCGGACTTTTAATACCTTCAATCTTTATACTTTCTCCAGGTCTTTACCCGACCTGGCTTTGCAGATACTTCATACTGAAAAGACTAATTTGTGCTCCATTATCTAGAAGCAATTTTAATCGAATCTCCATAATTTGTGGACAATTCAGTTCTACAAACTCATTTTTGCATTCTCTCGATTCTGAACACCTTTTCCAATTCAGCATAAGGTAACTGTAATCTTATGCTTATCTTTCGTTCCTCTACTTCCTATTTTTCACAGAATTCACTGCATTCTCAGTACACTCTCTAGTCAGGTGTCCTGGCCAATGACATGTGAATAACACAACAGTCTTCGCTTTTTGACAGGGACCTCTATGACCTAATAAAATGCAACTTTCGCATCTGACTGTCTTTCGAGACATTTACCCTCAACACGCTTGGAACGATTCTACTTTGCGAATTCTTTTCTCAAGTTTGCAGTCTCGCGTTAAATGCCCTGATTTGCCACGGGTTTTACACTTAAATTTATTTCTGTAATCCTTAGACGTGGACCCTTAAACGTTCACATGAGAAAAGCTTTAGGATTACCTTCCCCGTCTTGGCATGATGACTTTTGTCACCAAATCCTTTTGCCGGCCGCAGTGGCCGAGCGGTTCTAGGCGCTAAAGTCTAGAGCCGCGCGACCGCTACGGTCGCAAGTTCGAATCCTGCCTCGGGCGTGGATGAGTGTGATGTCCTTAGGTTAGTTAGGTTTAAGTAGTTCTAAGTTCTAGGGGACTGATGACCTCAGAAGTTAAGTGCCATAGTGCTCAGAGCCATTTGAACCAAATCCTTTTTCCCCGGTGGACATAACTGAAAACTCTTCAGTCAAAGCTTCTACATCTGAATCTACGTGATTACAATAAAGTGTCTGGTAGAGGGTTCAATGAACCACCTTCAAGCTGTCTCTCTACCGTTCCACTATCGAACGGCACGCGGGAAAAACAAGCACTTACATTTTTCTGTGCAAGCCCTGATTTCTCTTATTTTATCGTGATGATCATTTATCCCTACGTAGGCGGGTGCCAACAGAATGCTTTCGCAGTCGGAGGAGAAAACTGGTGATTGAAATTTCATGAGAAGATCCCATCGCAAGGAAAAACGCCTTTGTTTTAATGATAGTCACTCCAATTCACATATAATGTCCGTGGCACTATCCCCCCTACTTCACAATAATACAGATCGAGCTGCCCTTCTTTGTACTTTTTCGATGTCATCCGTCCCATCTGATGCGAACTCCATATGGCACAGCAATACCCTAGAATAGGGCGGAAAAGCGTGGTGTAAGCAGTCTCTTTAGTAGACCTGTTGCACCTTCTAAGTGTTCTGCCAACGAATCGCAGTCTTTTGTTGGCTCTACCCACAACATTATCTATGTGATCGTTCCAATTTAGGGTATTCGTAAGTATTTAGTTGAATTTACAGCTTTCAGATCTGTGTGTCTTACCGCGTAATCGAAGTTTAGTGGATTTCTTTTAGTACCCATGTGATTAACTTCACACTTTTCTTTGTTCAGGGTCTATTGCCACTTTTCGCACAATACAGATATCTTATCTAAATCATTCGGCAATTCGTTTTGGTCATCTGATGACTTCACAGGACGGAAAACGAAAGCATCATCTGCAAACAATCTAAGACGTCTACTGAGATTGTCTCCTATGTCGTTAATATAGATCAGGAACAATGGAGGACCTATAACACTTCCTTGGGGAACGTCGGATATTATTTCTGCTTTACTCGATGACTTTCCGTCTATTACTACGAACTGTGACCTTTCTGACAGGAAATCACGAATCCAGTCTCACAACTCAGGCGATATTCCATATGCACGCAGTTTGGTTAGAGGACGCTTGTGAGGAACGGTGTCCAAACCCTTCTAGAAAACTAAAAGTGTGGAATTAATTTGACATCCCCTGTCAATAGAACTCATTATTTCATGAGTATAAAGAGCTATTTGTGTTTCGCAAGAACGATATTTTCTGAATCCGTGCTGACTACGTGTCAGTAAATTGTTTCCTTCGAAGTACTTCATAGTGTTCGAATACAGTATATGTTCCAAAACCCTACAGCAAATCGACGTTAGTGATATGGGCCTGTAATTCAACGGAACATCCCTACTTCCCTTTTCGGGTATTGGTGTGACTTGAGCAATTTTACAGTCTTTAGGTAAGGATCTTTGTGTGGCGAGTGGTTGTATATAATTGCTAAATATGGAGCTATTATATCAGCATACTCTGAGAGTAACCTGTTGGTATACAATCTGGACCGGAAGCCTTGCTTTTATTAAGTGATTTAAGCTTTTTGCGACACCGAGGATATATATTTGTATGTTTCTCATCTGGGCAGTTGTTCTTGATTGGAATTCAGGAATATTTACTTCGTCTTCTTTGGTGAAGGGGTTTCGGGAAATCGTGTTTAATAACTCCGCTTTAGTGGCACTGTCATCAGTAACTTCACCGTTGTTATTGCGCAGTGAAAGTTTTGATTGCGTCTTGCCACTGTTGTGCTTTATGTATGACCAGAATCTCTTTGGGTTTTCTGCCAGATTTCGAGACAGAGTTTCGTTGTGGAAATTATTGAAAGCAACTCTCATTGAAGTACCACTATATTTCGAACTTCTGCAAAGCTTTGCCAGTCTTAGGGATTTTGTGCTCTTTTAAATTTGGCATTCATTTTTCTCTGCTTCCGCAACAGCGATCTGACCCGTTTTGTGTACCATGGGGGATCAGCACCATCACTTATTAATTTATGTGGTATATATCTCTCAATTGTTTTCGAAACTATCTCTCTGAAATCATTCCACAACTTTTCTACGATTACATGATCAGATCGGAAGGGGTGCAGACTGTCTCTTAAAAAGGCGTTAAGAGCATTTTTATCAGCTTTTTTTAAACAGATATACTTTGCGTTTCTTTTTGAGGGTTGTAGGAGTTACACTTTTCGGCCTAGAAGCTACTGCTCTGTGGTCGCTAACCTTGTATTCGCCAGCATACCCACTGTTTGTCCAGCATTATTTGTTGCTAAGAGGTCAAGTATGCTTTCGCAACCATTTACGCTTCGAGTGGGCTCCCTGCCGCCGTTGGATAAGCAGCTGCCAGCAGGAAGTCGTATACTCCTAGCTCACTTATTTGTTACACAGTTTCGTATAGGAGGTGTAATTTCGAGTTTTAGTTACTGTAATCGTAAATTCAGGCAGATTGTAGCGCAGTCGTTAGGCATTTGTGCAGTTTAGTTCATACATTCTTTGCATGTTTCCCTTGCGTTATCTAGGCACAAAGTCGTGCTTCAGTGTTTGTTGTTCAACATCGATTAGAATGGACAGGGACTATGATTGCTGTGTTCGGATGAGGGCTGAGTTGGCATCCCTTCGCTCACAGCTGCAGGTGGCGCTGACTTTGGTCGCGCAGCTTGAGGCTGTTGCCAATGGGCACCACTGTGGGGAGCCGGACTTGGGTATCACGGGGATGTCAACCTCGTCCCGTCTGTCCCCAAATCAGTCTGCCGCAGTGGTTGCCCCGGTTGCTGCCCGCAGTGGGACTGAGCCCTTGCCTGTGGTCGATTGGGAGGTCGTTCCAAGGCATGGCAGGCAGCGAAAGACGTCCCCGGAGGCTGATCAGAAAGCCTCCCCGGTGCGTCTGACAAACAGGTTTCAGGTACTGTCTCTCGCTGAGCCAGATGCAGCTGTCTGCCCTGTTTCAGAGGATGATTCTCAGCCTTCACGGTCTGGGCAATCGCAGAGGGTGAGCTTGTTGGTAGTTTGGAGCTCCAATGTTAGGCGCGTAATGGGGCCCCTTAGGGATATGGCGGCTAAGGAGGGGAAGAAATCCAGTGTGCACTCCGTGTGCATTCCGGGTGGAGTCATTCCTAATGTGGAAAGGGTCCTTCTGGATGCCATGGAGAGCACAGGGTGCAGCCAGCTGCAGGTGGTGGCACATGTCGGCAGTAATGACATCTGTCGCTTTGGATCTGAGGAAATTCTCTCTGGATTCCAGCGGCTATCCGATTTGGTGAAGGCTGCCGGTCTTGCTTACGAGATGAAGGCAGAGCTCACCATCTGCAGCATCGTTGACGGAACCGACTGCGGACCTTTGGTGCAGAGCCGGGTGGAGGGTCTGAATTAGAGGCTCAGACGGTTTTGCGACCGTGTTGGCTGCAGATTCCTTGACTTGCGCCATAGGGTGGTGGCGTTTCGCGTTCCGCTGAATATGTCAGGAGTTCACTACACGCAGCTGGCGGCTACACGGGTAGCGGAGGCTGTGTGGCGTGGACTGGGCGGTTTTTTAGGTTAGAAGGCCTGGGGAAAGTACGGAGTGGGCTGAAATCTCAAAGGGTGCATGGCAAGTACAGGACATGCTTGGATAAAGGAGCAGTCGGAATTGTAGTTGTAAATTGTTGTAGTTGTGCTGGGAAAGTCCCTGAGCTTCAAGTGCTAATAGAAAGCATAGAAGCTGAAATCGTTATAGGTACAGAAAGCTGGCTAAAGCCTGAAATAAGTTCTGCAGAAATGTTTACGAAGTCTCAGACGGTGTTCAGGAAAGATAGATTAGGCAGGATTGGTGGTGGAGTGTTTGTGTCTGTCAGTAGTGGTTTATCTTGTAGTGAAGTCGAAGTAGATACTCTGTGCGAATTGGTATGGGTGGAGGTTATACTTAACAGCCAAACTAAGTTAATAATTGGTTCCTTCTACCGACCCCCAGACTCCGATGATGTGGTTGCTGAACAGTTCAGAGAAAATTTGAGTCTCGTAACAAATAAATACCCCACTAATACGGTTATAGTTGGTGGGGACTTCAACCTTCCCTCGATATGTTGGCAAAAATACTTGTTCAAAACCCGTAGTAGGCAGAAAACATTTTCTGAGATTGTCCTAAATGCTTTCTCCGAAAATTATTTCGAGCAGTTAGTCCACGAACCCACGCGAATTGTAAGTGGTTGCGAAAACACACTTGACCTCTTATCCACAAACAATCAAGAGTTAATAGAGAGCATCATGACTGATACAGGGATTAGTGGTGACAAGGTCGTTGTAGATAGGCTCAATACCGTTTCTTCCAAATTCACCAGAAACAAAGGCAAAATAATTTTATTTAAAAAAGCGGATAAAGTGTCACTAGACGCCTTCCTAAGAGACAATCTCCATTCCTTCCGAACTGACTATGCAAATGTAGACGAGATGTGGTTCAAATTCAAAGATATAGTAGCAACAGCAATTGAGAGATTCATACCTCATAAATTGGTAAGAGATGGAATTGATCCCCCATGGTACACAAAACAGGTCCGAACGCTGTTGCAGAGGCAACGGGAAAAGCATGCGAAGTTCAGAAGAACGCGAAATCCCGAAGATTGGCTAAAATTTACAGACGCGCGAAATTTGGCACGGACTTCAATGCGAGATGCCTTCATTACGTTCCACAAGGAAACATTGTATCGAAATTTGGTAGAAAATTCGAAGAAATTCTGGTCGTATGTAAAGTTCAAAAGCGGCAAGACGCAGACAATACCTTCGCTGCGCAGTGCCGATGGTACTGTTACCGACGACTGTGCCGCTAAAGCGGAATTATTGAACGCAGTTTTCCGAAATTCCTTCACCAGGGAAGACAAATGCAATATTCCGGAATTTGGAACACGAACAGCTGCTAGCATAAGTTTCTTAGAAGTAGATACCTTAGGGGTTGCGAAGCGACTCAAATCGCTTGATACGGGCACGTCTTCAGGTCCAGATTGTATACCGATTAGGTTCCTTTCAGATTACGCTGATACTATAGCTCCCTACTTAGCAATCATATACAACCGCTCGCTCACCGATAGATCTGTACCTACAGATTGGAAAATTGCGCAGATCGCACCAGTTCTTAAGAAGGATAGTAGGAGTAATCCATCGAACTACAGACCTATATAATTGACGTCGGTTTGCAGTAGGGTTTTGGAGTATATACTGTATTAAAACATTATGAATCACCTCGAAGGGAACGATATATTGATACGTAATCAACATGGTTTCAGAAAACATCGTTCTTGTGCAACGCAGCTAGCTCTTTATTCGCACGAAGTAATGGCCGTTATCGACAGGGGATCTCAGGTTGATTCCATATTTCTAGATTTCCGGAAAGCTTTTGACACCGTTCCTCACAAGCGACTTCTAATCAAACTTCGGGCCTATGGGGTATCGTCTCAGTTGTGAGAATGGATTCGTAATTTCCTGTCAGGAAGGTCGCAGTTCGTGGTAACAGAAGGCAAATCATCGAGTAAAACTGAAGTGATATCAGGTGTTCCCCAGGGAAGCTTCCTGGGGCCTCTGCTGTTCCTGATCTATATAAATGACCTGGGTGACAATCTGAGCAGTTCTCTTAGGTTGTTCGTAGATGATGCTGTAATTTACCGTCTAGTAAGGTCATCCGAAGACCAGTATCAGTTGCAAAGCGATTTAGAAAAGATTGCTGTACGGTGTGGCAGGTGGCAGTTGACGCTAAATAACGAAAAGTGTGAGGTAATCCACATCAGTTCCAGAAGAAATCAGCTGGATTTCGATTACTCGATAAATAGTACAATTCTCAAGGCTGTCAATTCAATTAAGTACCTGGGTGTTAAAATTACGAACAACTTCAGTTGGAAAGACCACATAGATAATATTGTGGAGAAGGCGAGCCAAAGTTTGCGTTTCATTGGCAGGACACTCAGAAGATGCAATAAGTCCACTAAAGAGACAGCTTACACTACACTCGTTCGCCCTCTGTTAGAATATTGCTGCGCGGTGTGGGATCCTTACCAGGTGGGATTGCCGGAGGAGGACATCGAAAGGGTGCAAAAAAGGGCAGCTCGTTTTGTACTATCACGTAATAGGGGAGAGAGTGTGGCAGATATGATACACGAGTTGGGATGGAAGTCATTAACCCTAGGATGCATGGTGCCGAAAACACACATGAATGCATATGCAGGGCCTCCAAGGCCCTGCCCTAATTTAAAACTTTCCTCTTTTCATATAATCATTCTTTGGAGTTAAATTTATTTCTGTCAAATTTACTGTCATATTGAAAGATTCCTAAGATACAGTAATAAGATCTGGTGGGCCTGATTAACATTTTATTAATTTTTTTTAAAAAAACTCTAAGAGTGAATGTTTATTATTTACATTCATTTATATACAACATATACAAATAATTTTATTAATTCACTTATAAGTTGCAGTTTACATTTTATAACATATATTACAACAAATTACTTCAATTAAAACGTACTCATTATTCACAATATTATGTATATAGGCAATATTTTGGCAAAAAGTTATTATTCATTGTTCACATAAAATTGCATTTTTCTTAGTTTTCAACATGTGACAAATAAGTAGCACAAAGAACGACACTATGTTCCTTACAAATGTTGGTTTTACACTTAATGCATATCATAGCACTTTTCCTGTATTTATTATATTGACAATAATTGCGTCGTCTTCATTTTCCTGAAACAGGTAGTTGGTTCAGCAATATGACACCTTTCTCGACACCACATCTTTGCATGGCATCAACGATTTTCTTTGGAGGATTAGGGATCTAAATACGAAGTTCCATTAGTGGTCTTATCATTTCCTCTGCTAAATCTCTCAGACACATACGTCTTTTATCACTTCTTCCACTATGGTATGTTAGATGTTGGGCGGAAAATAAAATTTCACTGTTCACTGCTGCGACGTCCATCATATTCATCCATAATGCAAATGGCCATCTTCTTGTTTGTCTCTTGCAAGTGTAATAACGAATTTTCTGGTCCATTTGATCTACTCCACCCTTCATAGAGTTATAGTACTTTATTACATCTGGTTTCTTTTTTGCATGAGTTTCATCAATGTTTCTGTTGTGGGCTGGCAGGAGAGCCAACCCATATAAATAGAGGAAGCCGAAAGGCACGCGTTTAAGCTCATGCAGGCTGGCGTGAGGTCTGGAACAGGACAAGGAATTTAGACTTCAGAAAAAAGGAGGTAGCTTGTGGAATACTTATCTTTAATCCATAAATGGTGAACATCGCTCTTGACAGTGCATGTTTTACAACATCAATAGTAACGGGTAATGGCGCCTACTAGGTCGTAGCAAATGACGTAGCTGAAGGCTATGCAAACTATCGTCTCGGCAAATGAGCGTATTTTGTCAGTGAACCATCGCTAGCAAAGTCGGCTGTACAACTGGGGCGAGTGCTAGGAAGTCTCTATAGACCTGCCGTGTGGCGACGCTCGGTCTGCAATCACTGATAGTGGCGACACACAGGTCCGACGTATACTAACGGACCGCGGCCGATTAAAAGGCTACCACCTAGCAAGTGTGGTGTCTGGCGGTGACACCACATTCCTCCCCCGCGAATCGGCGGACGGTTGTGGCATAAGGCTTCCGCCCGCCGTGGGGAGGACCCCATGTTGACGTATGTGACGAGGTGGGGAGCCTAACAACAGGCGAGGCTGTGCCACCCGCACCCTGCCATTCGGACCGAGTCGAGCTAGGAAACGCCTGAAAACCTGCTCCAGGGTGCACGCCAACATGCGGTGTATGCGCCCGTAGAGAGACAGGAGGGGCCGAAGGGTCGACCTCCATCAGGCCGGGGCACCCGACGGGCGAAGATGACATATGGTCCGGAGCAAGCAAGAGTTCCATGGCGGAGGACAACTGGTCACGGGAAGCGATCGGCGGCGCGTGACCCAGGGAGGCGCCCGGCGGTTGCAGCGACGCGTCCACTGCGGGCGTCACCGGCGGGAGAACAGGCGGTGGCGGCGGCGCGTCGCCATGGGGCAAAATGGAAGGCAGCGTCGGTAACACCTGGGGCTGAGGCGAGCCAGTAGATGGGTCCCCAGGGCGCTGACCGGACGGCACCGTCGCTGAAAGTGGACGGGGAGCGGCAGATCCCGTGCGACGACAGAGGCGCAGCTGATTGAGATGCCGACGCACCTCACCAGAGGCCCCCCAAAACCAGATATATAGCGCGGCCGAGGCAGCGAAGAATGCGTCCTTCGAGCCAACGCCATGAACCTCTATAGTGACGATAGTAGACAACGTCGCCTGGGGCAAAAGCAGGTGTCTGCCGCTGCACAGGAACCTGATGCGGCGGATGTAGCAAAGACATCAAGGTTCGATGAGGGCGACCGTGGAGCAACTCAGCCGGCGAGCGACAATCTTGGGGCTGAGAGCGATACGAGGACAAAAAGATCAACATCGTGTCCTCCCAAGAATGAGACCCTTTCAACTTCAACATCTGTGACTTGAAAGTCCTGACCAATCGTTCAGCGGCACCGTTTGACTGTGGCGAAAATGGCGCGGACGTCAGATGTTGAATACCATTGGCCTTGCAGAATGACTGAAATTCTGCGGACACGAATTGTCGGCCATTGTCGGAAACAATAGTCTGTGGAAGACCTTCAACGCAAAAGATAGCGGATAACGCTTGGATGGTGGCAGATGACGTCGTGGAAGACATCCGGACATCAAAAGGAAAATTACTGAATGAATCTACCACAACCAACCATTGAGCATTCCAGAATGGACCAGCAAAATCGATGTGTAAGCGTTGCGAAGGGGAAGTGGCTTTTGGCCATGCAAAGAATTTCCGCGGTGGTGCTGATAGTTGTTCGGCACACACCATGCAAGAAGAGCACATATTCGTAATCGCGGCATGGACTCCGAACCAAGTACAGTGCTGACGAGCAAATTGATTCGTTCTGACTATACCCCAATGTCCTTGGTGGAGAAGCTGTAAGACAGAGGACTGTAACGAACGTGGGACCACGACCCTGGACTGATCATTATCAGAACGCAACAGCAAAACACCACGTCATACAAAATGTCTCTCCTTGTAAGCAAAAAATCGGCGAACCAACGGATCCCCGATCCGTGACTTTGACAAGGGCCATTGAGTAGCAACGAAACGCAGAACGGTAGCAAGGACAGGGTAGGCAGATGTGGCTGTAGCTACACGACGAAAATCAATCGGAAACGATTCTACCACGTCATCGGTTTCCGAATCAATGACCATGCAAGCAAGTTCGGAGGAATCAAATGCTCTATCCTCAGCAACAGGCAAACGGGACAACGCATCGGCGTTTCCGTGCTTAGCAGTGGACCAATACAAGATATCGTAGCGGTACTGTGAGAGGAAAATAGACCAGCGAATGAATTTCTGCGCTGTACGTGGAGGTACAGGCTTGGTCGGATGAAAAAGCGATGTCAAAGGTTTGTGGTCTGCGATGATGGTAAAGTGACGACCATACAAGAAATCATGAACCTTTGTAACACCAAATACGAGAGCCAATGCTTCTTTCTCGATCTGTGAATAATTTCTTTGCTCAGACGAGAGCAATTTGGACGCAAAGGCAATAGGGCGATCTTGCGATCCATCTTTGTGCGCAAGCACAGCACCGATCCCGAAATGCGATGCATCCACCATCAACAGAAGGGGCTTCCGGGGATCGAATGGCGTAAGGCAAGTATTGGAAATCAACGCCGATTTCAACTGGCGAAAGGCGCGTTCGCATTCCGTCGTCCAGACGAACGCAACACCTTTACGGCGTAAGCGATGAAGCGGAGCTGAAATGGAAGAGGCGTGGGGGATATATTTATGATAGTAATTTATTTTTGCCAGCACACTCTGTAGCTGCTTCAACTTCTGCGGTGAAGGCAAGTCTTGTATGGCACGGAGGTGCTCTGGACTGGGATGTAAGCCTTGGGCATTGAGGACATGTCCCAGATAGGGTAAGTCACGAGCAAAAAACACACATTTGCCCTTCGGCAAGCGAAGACCATTTTGTCGCAAGACCTGAAATAATGTTCTGAGATTGGCTAAATGTTCTTCCGTCTTTCTGGAGATCACGATATTGTCCACATAGTTTGCTGCAGTAGGGGCCGACGCACAAACAGTTTGTAGATATTGCTGAAACAATGCAGGGGCGGATGCACACCCGAATGGCAGTCGTTTGAATCAATACAAACCAAGATGCGTGTTAACCACCAAAACGCGCTGGGATTCTTCATCCACCGGTATTTGCAAGTACGCATCTGCTAGGTCCAACTTCGAAAAATATTTACCCGGGCACAGTTTGTCAAAAAGATCTTCTGGGCGGAGTAAAGGAAAAGTTGCAATCACTAGTTGTGGATTCACTGTTGCCTTAAAGTCCACACAAAGTCTCAATTTTCCAGAAGGTTTCTGCAAAATTACTGAGGGTGATGCCCAGAGAGAAGCATGCACACGTTCAATTACACCTTGTGATTCCAAATCGTGTTATGTTTTTGCGTCCTCATCACGCAATGCGTGGGGAACATTGCGTGCTCTGAAAAATTTTGGTTGCGCATTTACTTTCAGTTCCAAATGTGCTTTATAGTTCTTAGCGCAACCGAGGCCCGGTGCAAAAATGTCTGCAAATTCTTCACATAGACGAGGAACACTGTCTGAAGGCACAGTCTGGTTCACTGATAGGACCTGATTTACTATAGACAAGTTAAACAACTGAAATAAATCGAAACCAAACAAGTTCACAGTGGAAGCAGAACGAAGGACGTTAAATGACAGAAGTTTTGTTTGTCCATTGTATGTTGCAAAAAGGCTGCAGTGTCCTAACACAGGGAGGTCGCGATCTGAATAGGTAGTTAACGTAACAGTTGCGGCACGCAACGGAGGTGTGCCCAGCAGTCTTGATTGATTAGTGAAACTGCCGCCCCGGTATCAAGCTGGAATGGTATCACTTTGCCGTTAATGTCCAAGTCCACAAAAAGTTTATTGTCCTGTTGACAACAAGAGCGACTGTCTCGTGCAATGTGAACTGACACTGGTACAAAATCACTTGCGACTTGACGGGCGTTCCTGCAATGTCGACGCACACTATTTGTGGGACGAACAGAGTCACTGTTAGAGAGAGTGGCAGTGGGCAGAGTGGCATGAACGATATGAATTTCCATGGGCGAAGTGTCGCGAGCCTGAGTATCCATGGTTCGATTCCGATTCTGGCACAAAGCAAAGGACCTGGAATGGTTTTGAGCTTCTGATCTGAGGTTTTTCTGGCAAACTTTGAACATGTCCTTTTTTATTACAGAAAATGCAAATAGATTGGTGTGACGGGCAATTCTCACGCGAATGTCTAGTAGCACACCGCGGGCATGATTTAAAGCACTGCATTTGCTTGCCGGCGTGGTACACGTGGCTCAGAGCAAGGCGGCTTTGGCGTGGCCGGGCGCGAGGACTGTTTACTGTTCCGTGCAGCTCGCCCGGCAGGCCGGTTAACCTGACACACGGGTGACGAAGTTTCAAATGATTCCTGAGAAAATTCAAGTGTGTCCTGCCGATGCAATATGTCCATCACTTGTTGAAAGGAGGGATTGACTAGTTTCAATATCTGTTCCCTTATACGAACATCAGAAACGTTCTGTGCAAGTGCATCACATACCATAGTATCTGAATAAGGGAGTCCACATTGACACTCAAAAGCACAATTCCTAGTAAGGCGTTGCAAGGTTGCAACCCACTCCCGATTAGTCTGACCTGTTGTACGTTTTGTACGAAAGAAGGTATACCTTTTCGCAACTACATTGACTGATTCATTGAAATATGCATCTAATGCAGACAAAATTTCGTCGTAGGACAGAGTTGGGACGTCGCTTCGGGGAAATAATTTGACTATCACGCGGTACATGTGCACCCCGACGGAGGCCAATAAGAAAGGTTGCCGCTCGTTACCTTGAATTCTGTAGGCGGCGAGATGGAATCCAAATTGGCGTGACCACTCCGTCCAGGTTTCCTGTGCAGCATTGAAAGGACGAAAAGTCGGTGCAACTGCATGTTGTGGCTGCGTTAGCGGTGGAGCGGCGTCCGCCGAATCGTTTTGCAGTGCACGTTGACCCGGGACAAGCTGTCCAAGGCCATCCAGTAAGGCCTGTGTCTGCTGATTCTGTAAGCGATAAAATTTGGACAGTACATCTGGAGATGGTGGCGTAGCCATTACACAAGTAAATCAGGGCAGTATAGTTACGAACGCGCTATGGCCTCGTCGCTAAATGTTGTGGGCTGGCAGGAGAGCCAACCCGTATAAATAGAGGAAGCAGAAAGGCACGCGTTCAAGCTCATGCAGGTTGGCGTGAGGTCTGGAACAGGACAAGGAATTTAGACTTCAGAAAAAAGGAGGTAGCTTGTGGAATACTTAACTTTAATCCATAAATGGTGAACATCACTCTTGACGGTACGTTTTACAGCATCAATAGTAATGGGTAATGGTGCCTTGCTAGGTCGTAGCCAATGATGTAGCTGAAGGCTATGCTAACTATCGCCTCAGCTAATGAGCGTATTTTGTCAGTGAACCATCGCTAGCAAAGTCGGCTGTACAACTGGGGCGAGTGCTAGGAAGTCTCTCTAGACCTGCCGTGTGGCGACGCTCGGTCTGCAATCACTGATAGTGGCGACACGCAGATCCGACGTATAATAACGGACCGCGGCCGATTTAAAGGCTACCACCTAGCAAGTGTGGTGTCTGGCGGTGACACCACAGTTTCTGTCGTGATGCATTGTGCTATTGAGAACTACAGACTTCTTCTTTTTGGGAACATAACTCACCATTGTAATGTCACCTCTAAAAGCAAACAAATAGGAATGAATCGCTCTTGAGGCAGATGGTATCATCTCATTAGGAATTTCTGGTTTATTTTGTTTGATTGTTCCCACCACTGTAATTTGTTTCTGAAGCATCTCTTCTGCCAGCTGCACACTAGTAAAGAAGTTGTCAACAGTAATATTTTTTGATGGTTCTTCAACGCTTTTAGCAAGATCTTTCACCACATTCAATCCAAGATTTTTCTGAATACGTTCATGGGGCTTCCTTCCCATGTAAACAATTCCATCTAAAGCATAAGCAGACGTAGCATCACATAACCAAAATATATTTGTGCCATACTTGGCTGGTTTAGAGGGCATATAGTGGGTGAAGCTGCATCTTCCACGGAATGGGACTAGCTGTTCGTTAACTGTGAACGAATCATTGGGAATCATTCTATTTCTACATTTTTCAAGAAATAGTTCCCATACATAGCGAACAGCTGCAATTTTGTCATCTGCAGATCGAGCTTCACAGGTACGCCTGTCAGCAAATCTAATCATTCTCCTTATATCCTCGTATCTGTTTACTGACTTGGAGGCCTTATATGTAGGATTTGCCTTTTCATCCAAGAATAATTCTCTAATAGGGACGTCCGAACTCATCTCAACACGAGAAAGCAGTAAAAGACCAAGAAAACCGTCCATTTCAGCAAGCGAAATGTTTTTCCACGTTTTACCACGTAAAGCGGCCACTCTTTTGCCTTCAATATTTGTGCAGTTGATGATTTCCTCTAGTATTTCCTTGGAGATGAAATAGTCCCAGGTATCGTTAGGTTTACAGGTTTTCAAACCATGGGCTGGACCAGGTGCCTTCTTTACGAAAAGTTGCAAGAGGATCTAATTTCCAAATCGTTCGATTCCGACTAATGTGTGTGTGGTCTGCTATACCTTTTTGTGGTGGTTCTTCATTTCCGGACTCTGATGAAGTAATATTATCAGAAGGACTGTCATCTGCCTCAATATTCACATTTGCAGGTTCATTGGCTGATTCTTCACTACTTGCATCTTCAAAAATATTTTCTTCCTCGCAATAATCATCTTCTTCACACCACTGTGGCACAACACTTTCAAAATCAGCTGCATTTGCACATACTGACTCTCTTACTTTGCGTGTCGAAGCCATAGCAAAAGGCGTGTCTCTCGAACAGCAGCTTGTGGAGCACTAAACAAGTCATACTCGTAACAATATGGGCCTTGCAGCAACAAACAAACTACAGTAACAATGAGGCTTACAAGAGCAGCACAGGATAACAATACACTGCAATAATAAAACATTTGATAGCAAAAAGATCAATAATACACCGACAACGCCAATATGTGAAAGTAGTGTGTATTATTTTTTAGTTATACTGTTACTACTACAGCCACTGCTGCTGTTGGCACTCCTGCTGCTGGAAATACCACTACAGTTATTGTTGAATTAATAACTGCTCCCAAACAAATGTTGAAGACAATATAGGCTAAAGAACATTTATAAATGTGTGAGGGCTTCTGAAGCCCTACTTATGCATTCACGGTGTATGGGTAAACGTATTGAATTAGACAAAAAACATGAAAAGGTATCTCGTTCAGACTTGATAGGAGGAATGTCACAGTGTTAGTGAAAGAGTACTGGAAAGCAGTTTGAAATCAAACAAAAATTTACAGAATTTTTTTAGAAATGAAGACATACATGGGCCTTGGAGGCCATGTATATGCATCTTAGGGTTAAAGCAAAGACGTTTTTCGTCGCGGCGAGATCTGTTTACGAAATTTCATTCACCAACTTTCTCTTCCGAATGCGAAAATATTTTGTTGAGCCGAACCTACATAGGTAGGAAAGATCATCAAAATAAAATAAGAGAAATCAGAACACGAACAGAAAGCTTTAGGTGTTCGTTTTTCCCGCGCGCTATTCGGGAGTGGAATGGTAGGGAGATAGTATGATTTTGGTTCGATGAAACCTCTGCCAAGCACTTAAATGTGAATTGCAGGGTAATGATGTAGATGTAGATGAATTAACTGTTCAAAATAATTTCCTGAGAAAGCATTCAGTATAGTTTCGGGTGACGTTTTATGCCAGCCGCCTGCTTTAAACGTATAAATTTTCCAGCATATCGAAGGTAAATTAAAGTCACCACCGAATACAATTGTATGTGTGGAGCACCTATTTGAAGGTTCTAGTCCTCTCTCGGGCATGGGTGTGTGTGTTTGTCCTTAGTATAATTTAGGTTAAGTAGTGTGTAAGCTTAGGGACTGATGACCTTAGCAGTTAAGTCCCATAAGATTTCACACACATTTGAACATTTGAATTACGCTTACATGCGTAATTTTCCAACAAAAAGTTTGTTTCTTCTTGCCAGGTGGAAGGGAATTCAGGCGCGAGCAGTTTACTTCGTGCAGGACCATGAATGTGGGTTTTTACGAATTTTACTACTGGACGGTCAGCTTCACGTACTAATACAAAACCGATGTCCACATTATTAATAAATTCATTTAAAGCAGATTTTGTACCATAAAAAGTCTGGGGAATAAGTGTAAGGGCATCGCTGATACTGACGTTAAATACTATTGTCCATCACAGGCATGTGCGTTATTAGACGATGCCATGACTTACTTTTATCTGCCGATGCGTTGTGCAGAGGGGATACGAGATGGCATCGCTGCTGAAGGCGGAGCGCTGTGTAGAGGTGAGGTGTGGTGAGCTGAGCTGAGCCGGGCAGGACGTGACCGCGCGAGGCGCAGGGTGTCGCGTTGGCCTCAGCTGTGCCGCTGAATCTCGCAAGGCGCAGTGGTCTGCTCCCGCAGATCTGTCTCGTTGTCGCTCGGCCGTCACTGCGACCCCCACGTTGTTGTGAAGTCCTGGCTGTCCTGCCACATCTTTCCTCGTCATGCGTCGATCTCCAGACCCCAGCGTATTTCTTCTGCTCGTCGCGCTCCGTCTGTTCTCACTGGAGTGCAAGCGCTGCTTATCATATGAATCTCAAAGCCTTCGGTCTAGTCGTGACGTCGGTCTGAGTATTTGTGAAGATTCCATCTATCTCAAATATCGGTAAGCAAATCACCACACACCTGGCACCAGAAATGTTTACCTTTGTCGTGTCATCCTGACACAGGATAGTGGGAAGGCATGAGTTTGAGGTCAGTCTGCAGTTTCCGAGCGGTGGGCAGCAAATGCAGAAAGACCAATTCCTAGAGAAGGCATGTTGATGACTTGGATCAGCACCAAACACTGTCACAGGGCACTTACGTGAGAAGCGGATTTTAGGAATCGACAGAATGCTTGCAGGAGGAGACTCATGCAACTCAGGGGTCTGATTAGCACTGTTTATTTGCAATCAGAATAACTACCACGTTAAAGGCTAATTTTAAACATTAGAAAAAAAGAGACAATTGTTTGCACAACAGAAGTCAGTGTCTGAAACCACGTGGTTGGTGCTAATCAGAAGTAGCGATCACTAACAGCATGTTAATTGCAAACTTGAGAGAAGCACTCCAAGTGAGAAAAACAGACATGTCGGAGCTAACCGAGGTTGTCCATGAGCGACACGGAGTCGACGACCCAGCGCTCTGACTGAGAACCACTGAATACAAAACATGGATTTTTAAAGACTCGTGGCTGCGCACCATTTCTCCGTTCCTTTAGTCCACTCACCAAACCACCAGGACTCAATATTGTTCGGCCAATCTGGCGAGTCGTTCTGCACCTCCAGGGCGTCTCTAGCCAACCACATTTAGATTCCTCCCCTACTCCTATTCGGTAGGTGGGAACTGTGTTTTTGATATATTTTTTTTAATTTTAAAATTCTATTCCGATCCGTATTTTGACATGTTTCTACAACTCCGATTCGTCTTTATCTCATCATGAAGCAGTGTGCCATGTTCATATGCAAATATCTATAAATACATATCGACAAAATCAGTGTCGTTGTCCTCCCCCATACGTGTCTAACTTCTTCATCCAAGGAAAACCCGAGAGGAAGCGTTTGCACAGCAGTGGATGTTAAGTGGCTGATGACGATCACATGTAAGAATGAGCAATGCGTCTGTCTCTGATCATTTTCATTGTGATGTATAACGGTGTCAACAAGCACAAAGGGTATGTAGCTTCCTATTCTACCTGTAGATTTCACATGCATCGAGCGATTGTTACTCTGAAAACAGTTACGTTTTCGCAAACGAAGGGAAATCATATATTCTACTACCTTACTGAAAATGCAGAAGGAACGCGAAGAGAACAGTTGAATTGTATGCAAAAAGGTATCCTGATTGTTGTGGATTGGCAAGAGAGCCAACCCACTATGAGAGGAAGCCGAAAGGCACGCGTTTTAGTTCACGCAGGCTGGCGTGAGGTCTGGAACAGGACAAGGAAGTTAAACTTTAGCAAAAAAGGACGTAGCTGTTGGAATACTTAACTTTAATCCGTAAA
The DNA here is from genome assembly GCF_021461385.2 of Schistocerca piceifrons. Lineage (NCBI taxonomy): Eukaryota > Metazoa > Arthropoda > Insecta > Orthoptera > Acrididae > Schistocerca > Schistocerca piceifrons. Next base: position 567,487,811 of record NC_060149.1, read on the forward strand.
TGGTGAACATCGCTCTTGACGGTACATGTTTTGCGGCATCAATAGTAACTGGCAATGGCGCTTTGCTAGGTCGTAGCAAATGACGAAGCTGAAGGCTATTGTAACTATCGTCTCGGCAAATGAGAGCGTAATTTGTCAGTGAACCATCGCTAGCAAAGTCGGCTGTACAACTGGGCGAATGCTAGGAAGTCTCTCTAGACCTGCCGTGTGGCGGCGCTCGGTCTGCAATCACTGATAGTGGCGACATGCGGGTCCGACGTATACTACGGACCGCGGCCGATTTAAAGGCTACCACCTAGCAAGTGTGGTGAATGACAGTTCAACGAATGCGCAAAAAATTGTTAATCGAATGACACTGGAATGTTCACAACGGTAAGGGGTGATCCCGAAACGAATGAAGCGAACAAAATACTGGCAGCTGTTACTCACAGCGAGCATGTCAGCACCACAGGAGCTGTGAGTGTCTCTGGAATAGCTCATTCCAGCGTTATCCTGTTTTGAGCATAAAAGATTTCATGTATCATTCCACCACCAGATTATCTAGCAGGACTCCAGATTACGCATGGATTTCAATCACTCGGTTTTGCAGCCATATCAGAGCAATAGATTCTTTCTTAAAAGAATTCTCTCTACCGCGAAGCAGATTTTTTAAATCTTGAAAGTTGAATGTAAGCAATATGCATTAATGAGCATTTCTGAATCCGCACTGGCTGAGAAACATTGAGCATCAAATGCTGTGAATTGTCAAGGCTTGTTGATAACTTATTAGAGGCTGCGCAACTGATTCCTGTTTCACAGAAAAAAGTTTATGACGTAAAAAAACACACAATTTATTACGTGATGCTAATGGAGCAACCAAAGGAAGCACCTCTTGCCACTTGGTGGAAGTGTATGTGGCACTTGGGCGTCGGTACTCACCTGGCTGCACACTTGTGGCTTGGAAAGCACACACCCAAGTCTATCAATGCTGCTGGACAGCGGTTTTTGTTCACCTAGACGTCAGCTACATTTCAAGCCACTGGAATTTTTCCTCTTGGGTGAGTTCAAAGATGAAGACTATGCACGTGTTCTGAGAACATAAGGTAATATAAAACTTCGCAATCTAGCAGCGTGAGCAACTTCCTGGCACAGTGGAAGATCCCCAATCCGAGTGTCGGTCTAGTAGAGATTTACAATCTGCCAGAAAGTTTCATATCGTGAGTCGTGTTTGGATAGCTCAGATGGTAGAACACTTGACCACGAAAGGTAAAAGTGCCGAGTTCCAGTCTCGGTCCTGCACACAGTTTTAATTTTCCAGGAAGTTCCATATATTATTTGACTGATAATGTGTTAATTGTTATCCATTCGGTGTCAGTGTTTCCGAAACAGTGCATAGCAGCGACTACGTCAGTTTCGATTTCATTAATGAATCTGTTATTGAAAGAGATGAACAGTTTAACTGAGTTATTGCGTAAATTACGACACTGCCATACGCTGGCGATGCCCTGCTTGGAATAGTAACTCTTTCATACGTCCAACACCTAATGTGTTCTTTGTACCGTGTTTTAAAATTCCCGCATGTCATGCCTATGTATACTGCATCACAACTTTAACGTTCGAGTTTGTATATTCCTGATCCCCTGAGTTTGTGCCTCTTGATTGTTGATTGACTTACGTTTGAATGGATGGTTTCCACAGTTTTGTATGCTATTATCAACATACCGTAATATCACACGCAATTAAGGTCGACAGGACTACAAATGCTGAATATTTTTATTGACTTTGTGCTTTGATATTAAAGTCATAGTCTTTTATTGTGAATAAGATATGAAAATAATAAGAATAAACAACAATGCAAATACCTTACATAAATGCAGGAAGACTATCACATCCAGGAACCCATTGCTGAGAAAAAACATGTGGTAAACGAGAAAACTCACATCAATACAGACTCTCTACTCAACTTAATAAAATAATCAGCAAAAAATTGCTAAATGTTAAGGTTTGGTGTACATGGACACCAACTTAGAATACTCATGCTACCCAAAAAATGACGCATGAGCTGGTGTTTTATCTATTGTGTTTTACGCATACAAAGCTTTTCTTTACTGAAAAAGGCCTTTATGGTAGCGTTGAAATATCTAATTGAACGTTAAAATTACAAGGGAGTCTTGGACAATTTATAATTTAAATGACTGTTTATAAATTTATGTCAGTTAAACAGGAATAAACTCAGAAAGTATCATTATGCACCCTTTCGTATTGTATCGTAAGTCTGACACTTCCTAAGAGTATAGGACAGCATGGTGTATCGGTGGTTAATTGAGGAGATCCCAGTAATGAGGCTTCTGGTAACTGGCTAATGGATGTTTTATTATGTCTATGGTTTCCAAACGCCCACTGAGATCTTCTGGCACTGCTGCCTGTGTGCCGAAAACCACTGGGACCACTTTCCGAGGTTTACTCAAGTTACGTTGAATTTATGAACGAATGGGCGGGTACTTGAAGTTTAAGAAATCAAAGTTGATATCCATAACACTGTATAAGAAAACATCGTCACAATAACCCGTAAGAGTGTCGATGCGCAATAGTGACAACAGCCCACTTCAGTGAACAAAATGTTATCTTGTACTGTTCGACACTTTGGGAGTAGTTGTAAGGAAAGTAACCCCCATATGACACAATCTGCTGTATATTTGTATTTATATCATTGGTGTCCCATATAACAGCGTGGACAGTCGTACCGAATATATCTGTGTACTTTTGGCCCTTGTACATTTGATAACAGTGTTGCTCGTGAATGTGCTGGTAGCCATCCGACTTGATGTTATCTGGACACAAATTTGTATGGAATGAGAACTATATTAATACCTTCAGCTGCTGACGGGCGTTGATATACAGGGTGTTACAAAAAGGTACGGCCAAACTTTCAGAGCAGGCCGCGGTTGTCTCGCGGTTGAGGCGCTCAGTCCGGAACCGCGCGACTGCTACGGTCGCAGGTTCGAATCCTGCCTCGGGCATGGATGTGTGTGATGTCCTTAGGTTAGTTAGGTTTAAGTAATTCTAAGTTCTAGGGGACTGATGACCTCAGAAGTTAAGTCCCATAGTGCTCAGAGCCATTTGAACCAAACTTTCAGAAAACATTCCTCTCACACAAAGAAAGAAAATATGTTATGTGGACATGTGTCCGGAAACGCTTACATTTCCATGTTAGAGCTCATTTTATTACTTCTCTTCAAATAACATTAATCATGGAATGGAAACACATAGCAACAGAACGTACCAGCGTGACTTCAAACAATTTGTTACAGGAAATGTTCAAAATGTCCTCCGTTAGCGGGGATACATGCATACACCCTCCGTCGCATGGAATCCCTGATGCACAGATGCAGCCCTGGAGGATGGCGTATTGTATCACAGCCGTCCACAATACGAGCACGAAGAGTCTCTACATTTGGTACCGGGGTTGCGTAGACAATAGCTTTCAAATGCCCCCATAAATGAAAGTCAAGAGGGTTGAGGCCAGGAGAGCGTGGAGGCCATGGAATTGGTCCGCCTCTACCAATCCATCGGTCACCGAATCTGTTGTTGAGAAGCGTACTAACACTTCGACTGAAATGTGCAGGAGCTCCATCGTGCATGAACCACATGTTGTGTCATACTTGTAAAGGGACATGTTCTAGCAGCACAGGTAGAGTATCCAGTATGAAATCATGATAACGTGCTCCATTGAGCGTAGGTGGTAGAAACTAAAATGAGCTCTACCATGGAAATTAAGCGTTTCCGGACACATGTCCACATAACATATTTTCTTTGTTTGTGTGTGAGGAATGTTTCCTGAATGTTTGGCCGTACCTTTTTGTAACACCCTGTATAATTAATAAATAGTTAGATGTATGTAATATCTTCCATTAACGTATAAAATTACATTGAGGTGACAGATGAAAATGTGTGCCCTGACCGGGACCTGAACCCGGGATCTGCTGCTTGCATAGCAGACGCGTTATCCATCTTAGCCACAGAGGACAGTGCGACTGCAGGGACTATCTCGCACACGCCTCCCGTAAGCCCCACATTCTCACCTTGTATATCCACACACTACATTCGTAGTGTCTCACCCCCACACACTCATTACTCGTGGAAGACATTCTTATCAAGTCCCGTAAGAGTTCGAGGAATATGTGTGCATCCGCACAGAAGAGGAAGGTCCTGGCCGGTACTGCCAGAACTATTTACCTATATGGATATGGTGTCTGTTCTTTCGGACATGTCTGAAAGAACAAACACCATATCCATGTAGGTATACAAATTTGTATTGTTGTGTGGAGCTCCGCCTTCAAGAGATACGTTCTTCCCCTCCCCCATCGTCTAACAGAAGTCATCCACAGTGTAGCCGTACGCCAGCTAACGAAGAAGAAGCTGTTCCGGAAGCTATGTACCATGAATGTCATTGAAATACACCTCAAGCTGCAAGGAAATTTCATGACTTGCAATGCGTCGCCCATGACGCGTAGCACGAGGAAGAGGTGCACCCCTATCACTACTCGTTAAAGTTTAACGTCCCGTTGACAGAGAGAGCATTAGAGACGGAGGACAAGCTCGACTGGTGTCAAGGGTGGAGAAGGAAATCAGCCGTGCATTTTCAAAGGAAAGATCCCAGCTTTTGCATAGAGTGATTTAGGGAAATTACAGACACCATTAATGTGGCTGGCCGGACGCGGGTTTCAACCGTCGTCCTTCCGAATGTGAGTACAAGTTGCTAACTACTGCGCCACCTCACTCGATGCACCTAGGTATCATGCACTCCCCATAAACTGTTTCTGTCGGACAGAGGATGTGTTTCTTCTAACATGTTGCATCTACACACTCTTGAATGCAATGTGCGACATTATTAAAGCAGAGCCTTTCCAAGGCAAGATATCGGTCACGGAGGTTCAGTATTATGGCCTCCGTGAAGCCTGTACTAAATACTCTGGATTTGTTCTTCTGGGAACAATTGAAGGAGCACGTTTATTCAACATCGTCGATGAATGTGGAAGAAGTGGTAACTTACGTCCATCCTGTTCTTGTACGTAGGTACTTCAGAAAGTAAGTTACACATGTCAGCATATGATAAGACCATTGCGCAACAGGAGTGGAACATTTTCAGAAGAGAGTATATGTTCCGGGTTTCCTGTAGGTTGCGGTACGGATAACAGGCGTATCACGGTGTGGGAGTGAAATGGGGCGGCGACTGGAAAGGTACTCCACAGCTGAGGTGGTCGGGACGATAATACTCTTGTGCGAAAAACCTTTACACTGTACGCAGGTTAACCGTGATATTGTGGCAGTATACTGACGAAATGCAGTGTTGAGTCCAACCGTTGTGAGAACGTGCCAACAAATTGATCAACACCGCACAGACGTGGATGATGATGTTCAGGAAGTAAGAATATCGATTAGGACCAGAGAGGTCGATTTCCATGCAATCGAGGAAGAATGTATGTTGTGAAGGAGGTCTTAGGACGATGAGGACGTTCATAAAGGATTCGTGACCAAATAGAAATATTGGTAGAATTTTACGAACATTGTTCACAGAGACTAGGTGACTGTGTTAAAAAACAGTGTCATTCCTCTGCGCACTTTGAAGTGTTTTACAGTATTAAATAAAAGTTACTTGTCCTGCCATAAGAATATGTAACTTACTTTTGGAAGTCCACTAGTAGCTGTGGATGCAGCTGCATTGCGAAGAGCTGAAAGAGGCATGTTCCAACGCGCCGCTAAATGCCTGGAGATGCTGGGAGGTAAATTTGAGCATATGATCTGCGAACAACGAGTGCTTTGTGAATAATTGCGCTTTCATTGACAGTGTATTTGTGATACGTTAGCAGATTGCTGATGCATCACATCTAGCCGTTTGTAATGAGATACAGTAAGTACGAAAGTATAATACCGCCACGTTGATAAGTTTAGTAGTTATTACTGTTCTATGACAGGCAACTATTGTTTATCCGAACCCACTAGCCGAAATGGACAGCAATGGATACCAAGCTGGTACCTGTCATATATGTGATTACAGTGCCGCCAGTTTGCTATTCTTTGACTACCACTTTCTACCAAGAATAGGCACAGCACGAAATTTTATTAGAGACGTTTGTCTATCGCTGGTAAACAGGCTATTATGCTGTGAAGTTTTCGCATATTTTTCTTCACTGTGTACATCGTGTCAAAAACAAAGTTTTTTTAGAAAACGGAACTATTGGGAAGTGCTGTCTCGTTTAGCTTACAGTAACGATCTAGTCTTTTTAAATTTATCCATGTTATATGGATGTTGTTTGAGGTCTGCGACTGTATTACAAGATAATAATAACAATCTAGTCATCGTAATTTGTGTGTGTTGCCACATGCTAATTAAAATGAAGGTATCATTGATAATCTGCCTTGATTTACTTTCAATAGTTACTGTCTATACGTGTAATGAAGATAATTCGCAACAGATGTAGAGAATCTCTGCTTAGTTGTGTCCAGGCGTCTTAACTCGAACGTGCGATCTTTTGATTCCGACGCATCACGAGCCACAGCAAAGAGCAGCTCCGTGCCTGAGTCGTATAACAACAGTATAGAAAAGCTAGTTACAGCTGTCAATTTCCGGATTTTACAGGTCCTAGAAATTTTTTTAACTAAAACAGCAATAACTTCTCATTCTAAGATAAGAATGAAACCTTTTGTAAACAAACTTTAAGAGGCTTCGTGTGCAGTTTTCCTCAAGCTGGAAGCACTGACCATGCCTGAAATCTACATTGATCTGTTCTGATTTTAGAAAAGAGAGTGGAAGGATATTAGCATCGTAAAATGTTCACGTTCTCATCGAACGAATGACCTCTCATAAACCTCCTTCAACCTTTTATTGAGCCTTCACACCAAGAGATAGTCTTTAAACTGTATTTTATTACAGGAGATGTCCAACGACCAAGGAGAATATGATATGCCATCGAGGAAACGTCTTCTAAGGAACACCCACAAATGGCTATCTCTTGTATTATAAAGACTTGCTGTTGTCGTCCTGAGACACCTTCGACATTTGTTGGATGTAAACTGTGCTGAAGGGAAGATGACAGACTGAATAATACATAACAAAATCTGTTTGCAACAAGGTTAAGAGTGCGCCACTGGATGTGCAAACAAATTACGATATTTTTCTATTGTTTATCCGAAAACTTTATGTAAAACACCGAGAAGTAAGGCAGAACAATAATTGTGGAAGCAAGTTGATTACTTTCAGAAGGTTTTCTTTGGCGCCTGTCGTTCGTTACAGCGGAGAGAATAGACGACAACTTTAACAAGAACAGAAGACTATGTAAATGCACCGACGACGCTGCCTTACGACCAGACAGAGGTCACAAGACGACTTTTAAGGGCGCAGCCACACAGATGAAATCGATTTCCATATAACACAGCGGCGGATAAAGGTTTGATGGTTATGCAAGCCAGACACGCGCTTGCGCTGCGCCTATTGTCGCTTCTCGAACAATGCCCAATGGACGTGACGAAATATGACAAATTGCGTGAGTTATTGCGTCCTTTGCTTTGTGCGGCGCGACCGAGTTGGCTGAATACATTTCCCCGTAAGGCATACACGCCTCACCCGGCCGCCCAGGCGTATCCTCGGCGTGGTATTCGGGGCACGTTCTTGTAATACTATCACTGTTGCTTCTAATAACGCTTTAATTAAATGCTTTTGTGGCACTAACATATGCGAGACAGGTTAACTTTTCGTTACGTCGGTATTCAACCAAGTGGATGCTCGACATCCGTGCTTTTGGCTTGGGAGAATGGGTGGGTTTCAGCGCCCACGTGAAAGCAGAGATGCGATGCATTCTAAAATCTCTGCCGGTGTTATCGACCGAATTGTCGTCCTATTCATGAATTCAGTCAGACTGATTTTATTCCTTCCATTTATAATATCTGGCTTTTTATGTATTTTTCTTTGTGGAAATCGATATAGAACTTAGGTGCCTACACTATGTATTGTGGTGCGTTACTCCCACTGTTTATTAACATCGTATTTTGCATAATTTATGGTCAGTTGTTCTGCTGTCCTCCTTATTTTATGACACATCAGTGGCACTGTACTCTTTTATTTGAGCCTTTTTATCTCTGCATGTGTCACATGTCACTTTGAACTAGGAAACTTCCTCTGCGCTGAATGGGAAAAAGTAAATATTAAAATAATATGATTTTTTATTAAGCTTATATCATACTAAAAACGTCACATATTTCTATTAAAAAGTACTTGGTTTATATTTAAAGGTATTCTTCCTCCATTGCATCTCCAAAGCTGTTATCTTGCATATAAGAAAACAGTATTCTATCAAAACGTTTTCTTCTCCTTTCTCAGAAACTTTTAAATTACCAGCATCGTAAAGAAATCAAGCTAAGGTCACCACATGCATACATCGCCAATTCTACTATTAGAGTTCGGTTGACTAAACCTGTTTTGTTATCAGTGACGACTGTGGCAGGACTTGAGAATCTTCTATTCCAGAGGCCCGAATCAATGACTCAAGTTCAATACTTTATTCTATAGTCTGTTATAACTTCCTTACATGCTTTGTGGTTCTGTAGTGGATACGGGAGCTAGGAACAGATGCTGTTCGTGAATGGATAATTCAGATATTAATTTATTCTACATCTGATATCAAACAGTAATAATAATACATAACTTTGTCTCTGTAGCTGCAGCGTTAGTTGCCAACAGCAGCTTTAATGTTGAAACAAATACATACTGCAGATTAACAGATCAGTCTGTCTTCAGTACAATAACTATTCAGCAGATCACACGTCCTGGCCAACATGTAAGTCGTAAATATTATTCAGCAGGGAAACAAACAAAAAAGTGGGGACAGCGCATGAATGTTCGAACTTAAGTGCATCCGCTGCTGGAGTTTGTGAGAGGGGATGCTTGCATCTTACTGACATCATCATAATCGTTCGTGGCAGCACTCTCTTGCCACGGTGGTGGCTGTAGGAAACGCAGCGGCGTAACTGGCGGTGGCGTATATGAAAGCGCGGTCGACCGAATAGTGGCCGATACCACATACTCCAAGGGAAATTATTTGATTGGTTTTCCAGTAATTATTCAAAATGGATAATAGTAAAGAAGAAAGGACACATTTTTATCAAACTGTAGGGGCTAAGAAACCGGGAACTGACAAGCAATGAAGTAGAAACGAGATCAAATGTAGACTGAAATCATGATGGAAAACTGGAAGCAGATGAAGTGTTACCAGCTTTATTACAAGGATTTCATGACCTCAGGTGTTAAGTGAAGGGGGTAGAATCTAAAATTACAGCAGAAATCAAAGTAAACAAATGTAAAGTCAAATTTGAAATCAAAGGTGTGAATCAACACTTTTCCTGAATTGCAGTGCAAGAGAGCAAAAGTGAGTAATCAGTTCACTGAAAGCGATGAGTGCAATGGGAAAAACGTAAGATAACGGAAGAGGTCGAAGATTAATCTTTGAGCACGGTCGACATTTTTTATAACGCGAATGGCCTCGCTGTGTACTTTGTACACATGAATAGCTGTCTTTATGTTATCACGGTAAAGTTGTATGAGAAAAATCACAGTTTAACCTTAGTTTAATGAAATGAAGATAAAATCAACGACATTGTATGAGCTAAAGCACTGCTCAATTAAAGAATGGTAAAAAACACTATCATTATATTCCTCTGTTGACACGTACAAGTATTGCCTCACTGCAGTGACCAACTCGATGTACAGCTGTATCAGATCCCAGCCAACCGCTTATTGGATTACTAATTATCCCACAGACAATTGTTTCATTGCGGGATTGTGTTTTCAGCTCATAATCTATGGCGTTTCCTCAAACAGATGGTAATTCTTTTCTAATATAGCTTGCTGTTCATTTCATATTACTGCTGCTCACTTGGACATGTGACAACACAACTTACCACTGTCTTAGCTGAAGCAGTAATGAAGCAATAGTTCGGTATCACAATCGTAAAACATCTATGGGTTGGCAGAAGACAATGTTATTTGTAGTTGGTGCCCTTTGTACATAAGTGTACCCGCTCGAAAGTTAAGTGTAGGCTGCGTTGAAAGAAATAGTAGAATTTAAATATGAGGTGAGAGAATTAATTTCAGAATCTACAGAGAATGTCCAAAACAAGCAAGCAAAATTGGAATTTATATTAGACAATCAGATGAAAGCTGAATAAAAATACAGAGAAATAAATCAAAGAATTTTGGCCAAACAGTGCTGAGGTCTAAAGTTACTGCGGCCATGTGTTGCAAGGAGGTAAGAGATAAGCTAGAGAACAGGTGCAAAAAGTATTAGAGACCACTTCTGCAGTAAAGGGTACAAAGGGTTGCTGGAAAAACAGGTCAAAGAAGGGAATGTTGATGTTCCACCCATGCTGATACATGTAAGAGATATAGTCAGTGCTAATAATATCAGGTTTCAACCAAATCTGTGAAACATGAGGCACTGCGATTATATTACGGCCCTCCCAATAATGTGATACGTTTTGATGCCACACCTACTTGGGGTGGCCGGAGTGGCCGAGCGGTTCTAGGCGATACGGTCTAGAACCGCGCGACCGCTACGGTCGCAGGTTCGAATCCTGCCTCGGGCATGGATGTGAGTGATGTCCTTAGGTTCGTTAGGTTTAAGTAGTTCTAAGTTCTAGGGGACTGATGACCTAACAATTTAAGTCCCATAGTGCTCAGAGCCTTTGAACCATTTTTATAACATACTTAAACCTAAACATCAAAATGGTTAAAATGGCTATGAGCACTATGGGACTTAACATCTGAGGTCATCAGTCCCCTAGAAATTAGAACTACTTAAACCTAACTAACCTAAGGTCATCACATACGTCCATGCCCGAGGCAGAATTCGAATCTGCTACCGTAGCGGTTGAGCGGTTTCAGACTGAAGCGCCTAGAACCGCTCAGTCACACCGGCCGGCCAAACCTAAACATCAGTTTAATGTGTATTTCGGAGCTGACTGAGAAATGTTACCTAAAGGATGTTCCAAATTTATGTATTTTTCACCAATTTTTGTTCTGCTCAAGAAGTGTTAGCATTAATATTTTGCACGGAATTGCCACAATGGCAATTGCCGTTATAACGAAAACTTTCCAGGAGGAAGCACGCAAGCACTGAGATTCATCTGGAAGATGTAACTTTCCCTAAAAAACATCACCAGAGCCCCAGTTATTTTGGTCACAGAAGGGAATTTCACTTTCGGCATCTAACTGATTTTCTCCATGTGGAAGTCTTTAAATAGAAGTAGCCACTCTTAGATTTTAGTTGAATATGGAAAGGATAATAAGCTTTCCTGAGAATGGTATAGACTGTAACCAGACCACATAGACTTAGGTTTAGGTGCTATGTTGACAGAGGCATTTACGGAGTGCTGAGATCTCAGAGAAATTAATAAGGCAGCTAATCCGAGTAGTAGAGATTTCATCCATTTTATGACTCACGAGTCGCGATGCCACATCATTTATCTTAATGGAGGCAGTAAGAATGATTAGCGCCATGCCTCGAGATCAGTCAGCCTTCGGCTCTTATAAATGTCAGAATGTTCTATTGTCCGTCAACCATTCCTTGCCAATCGCTTTCTCTCTTTCTTTCTGTCTCTCTTGTCTCTCGTCATTCTTTAATCTGTGTTATTACCTGTGACTTCTTATTATTAAACTACCTGAGAAAAGTCTGCTGTCTTAGTTCTTACGTTCATGTATGATGGTTTATATACATTTCGCCTCCATTCTAGTGCTGTTATTATTAATTATGTGTGCTGTTGCTGACTGTGCGTTTGAAGATCATAATATCGTCAGCTGTGATATGGCCGTTACAGGCGTTGACTAGCCAGTTACGGGTCATCATTCTGTATTCAACTCTTTAATTTAATTATAATGTGACGTTTCTGATTTTTGGAGAGTACTGGGACTTCATTATTTACGAAATAATATAATTTGCTAGAATAATCCACGTATGTATAAAAACGAGCACTCTGTGCGAAAGCAGACAATTAGGTACTTCAACTAGGTGTGTGATCATTAAACGAGCTTTCAGTGTAGGTATTAATTTTTGCTGATATTACTCTCGTAACTGATACTTAATCCGGGATTCTATGTGATAACATATCTGCTTTTTTAAAGTCTAATTACTAGTCTCCTTGGAGAATTGTTTGTAGAGCTCTCCCTCTGTCCTATAATTTTATATTTATCACTAATAATGAAGAAGTGACTGAACACAGTAAGTATAACTTCATTATGCAAGGGAGCAAAGAAAGTTTTTGCTTTGGTGCCACGATTCTGACAGGAAGTCTTCTTGCCGGCTTCCATTTTCACAACGTAGCTCAGTGGTATGGAGTCTAGGAATCCCGAAAAATTTGTCGTGGGCTGTGGGCTCCTCACTACACTTGCAGCACACAAAACGTCAATACGGGTTACAATGTCTTCGTATAAGAATACAGGCTGCGTGCTGCCTCGATTTAATATGGATCAAGCCCTCCATCCTTGTGGTAATGCTACCGACCGTTGAATAAGCGCTTTCCGGTGGTCAGTGGCGTTGTTAGAGCTTCAACTCTTTGTCCCAAGCCAACCCGTGCAGAATGTATAATGCTCATGTCAGGAAATCAACTTGGCCACTCTATAGGCGACAGACCAGCACTATGTGACCGGTATTGCTATTCACCAGGTGGAAGATAGACTCACATATTCATATGTTCTCAAAAAAGACTATAGGAAATAACAAGATCTCATCAGTGTAGACAGCAGCCGACACAGTACACCCGCGTGCTTGTAACATTATGTTGTGAGAAGCGAGAAAACTGATATTTGGGACATTAGTGGTGTTATATCTTCAGGGTGTGCCACATAGTTCGGGGATGATGCCACACTGGCTGATAAACCAAGTACATCTGTCGGATGGGATTGTCCCTGGGGGCCGTCGAGCTTGGAAAACAACTTCCCGCAGCAAACGCTGCTACTGCAGCAACGATTCTAGCCACGGAAAATGCTCTTCTAGTTTGTGAGAACTGAAATCGTCTGGTGAAGAAGACACTGCTACCCGCAGTATTGATTATCAATAGTTTTGATCGCAGTATAATCTCATAACAACTAAATCACCTCTAATTTCCGTCGATGAGCTACTAGCCTCATAATACCCTCACAAAACACTGAAGCGCCAATGAAACTGTTATAGGCATGTATATTCAAATACAGAGCTATGTGAATAGACAGAATATGATTTTGAGGTCGGCTACGCCTATGTAAGACAACGAGTGTCTGGCGCAGTTTTTATACCGCTTACTGCTGCTACGATGGCAGGTTATCAATATTTAAGTGAGTTTGAACATGGTATTACAGTCGGCGCACGAGCGATGGGCACAACATCTCCGAGCCAGCGAAATAATGGGGTATTTTGCCGTAAGACCATTTCACGATTGTACCGTGAGTATTAGAGATCCGGTAAAACATCAGATCTCCGACATCACTGCAGCCGAAAAAAGATCATATCATGCAAGAACGGGACCATAACGGCTGAAGAGAATCTTTCAATGCGACAGAAGTGCAACCCTTTCGCAAATTGCTGCAGATTTCAACGCTGGGCGATCAACAAGTGTCATCGGGCGAAGCATTCAACCAAACATCATCGATATGGGCTTTCGGAGCCGAAGGCCCGCTCTATACCCTTGATGGCTGCACGACAGAAAGCTTTTCGCCTCACCTACGCTCGTCAACACCGACATTGGACTACTGATGACAGGAAGCATGTTGCCTGGTCGGACGAGTCGCATTTCAAATTGTATCGAGCGAATGGACATGAAAGGGTATGGGGACAACCTCATGAACCTCATGAATCTATGGACCCTGCATGTCAGCAGGGGACTGCTCAACCTGGTGGATGATTTGTAATGGTGCGGGGAGTGTGTAACTGGAGTGCTATAGGACCCCTGATACGTCTAGATACGACTCTGACAGGTGACACGTACGTAAGAATCCTGTCTGATCACCTGCATCCATTCATGTCCATTGCGCGTTTCAATGGTCTTCGGCAATTTGAGCAGGACAATGCGACACCCCACACGTCCAGAATCGCTGCAGAGTAGCTCCAGGAATACTCTTCTTAGTTTAAACGCTTCCACTGGCAGTCAAACTCCCCAGGCATGACCGCGCGACTGCTACGACCGCAGGTTCGAATCCTGCCTCGGGCATGGATGTGTGTGATAACTTTAGGTTGGTTAGGTTTAAGTAGTTCTAAGTTCTAGGGGACTGATGACCTCTGATGTTAAGTCCCATAGTGTTTAGAAACATTTGAACCATTTTTCCCAGGCATGAACATTATTGAGCATATCTAGGATGAATTGCCACGTGCTGTTCAGAAGAGATCGCCACCTCCTCATACTCTTACGGATTTAAGGGCAGCCCAGTAGGATTTATGGTGCCAGTTCCCTCCAGCACTACTTCAGGCACTGGTCGAGTCAATGTCACGTCTTGTTGCGGCTCTTCTGTGTGCTCGCGGGGGACCTGTACGATATTAGGGTCTTGCACCAGTTTCTTTGGCTCTTCAGTGTAATGGCTACCTGAATACAGTGTTAACCTCCATAACATCATTACTATGTGTACCTTGTGGACACTTAAAGTCCTTTGGCATATAATACCAGTAAGAGGCTGCTGGCCCCCTTCAAGCAAATAAGGCAAGGTAACAGTCCTAGTGCTGGGTTAAAACGTGTGGTCAACCTTGCGTGCTCTATTTTTGAATGATTCATCCCTTCTAGATTCCTCTCTGCAGTTTCGGAACGAAGCTTCTAGTAAGAATTACCTCTTTGATCACCTTTCGGTGACTGAGGCCAGCCTCTAATCTGAAAGTTGCCTATGTCTATAACATCATACCAGTGTGTTTGCAGTGGAGCCTCACTTCCCTACTGTCCTACAAATGTGATCAGTAAGCAGGCAACAGCACATGTGGATGAGAAACATATCCCGCCTACTTTCCTCTTAAATGTCCAGATGTCGTGATGTTTAGCATTTTTGCTGCGTATGTCTCAGTTCCTTTACCATGAATGAGGATCTCGGAAGACATCTCATTCACTGATCAGTCCAGGAACCTGTACTTGTGGAAATGTCCATAGAGGGTAAAAGGTTCTTAAAGTTTAAGGAAACTTATGACTAGTCATCGTTTACTCCGGCTCTGAGGATCTCCTACCTCCTGAGGTGCATTGTGAAGGTGACCCCTCTTCTTCCCATACTACCATCACAAACGACACGTACCATATGCAGCTCCGTTTCGAGATGTGTGCCTGTAGCTCTAGTCAAAACGGAAACGAATCTTACATCGTTGATAATCCTGTGAGATGTTTGCTCATTGTTCTCGAAAAACCTGTGTGGGAAGTTGATCATGCTTACAGACACAACGTCCTCGTGACCAACTTGGAGGAGAATGATGCACTGTACCAGATGTAAGCTGACTGTCATATTTGTGGGATGTGTAGTATCGGTAGCTGGACCGACACTGTGAAGTGGATTGCTGAAAAAGAAAGCTTGACTAACGCGGTAGCCGATAGTGCACGGCATACAGCAATAAGCATACGGGCGTGAAGTCTGGAACATGAGAACTTATGAATGAATAAGAAGAAAAGTATGTAGATGCTTTTTACTTATCTTTTATTTCTCTTGAATACTCGTAAGCTATAGGCGCTGATACAAATGGCTCCTTGCTAGTTCGTAGCCATTAACTTCTGATGGCTATTCTGTCTCTCGGCTAATGAGAGAGAAAGGCTTAGTACAACTGGGCGATAGCTAGGTTCGCGTACAACTGGTCGGTAGCTAGGCTCTCGTACAACTGGGGTCGAGTCCACTCTCGTATCACGAGACCTGCCTTGGTGGTGGCGCTAGGTCTGCGATCACAGTGGCGACACGCGGGTCCGACATGTACTACATGGACCGCGGCCGATTTAAACTACCACCTAGCAAGTGTGGTGTCTGGCGGTGACACCACATTCCTCCCCCGCAAATCGGCGAACGGTCGTGAGATAAGGCTTCCGCCCGCCGTGGGGAGGACCACATGTTGACGTATGCGATGAGGTGGGGAGCCTAACAACAGGCGAGGCAGTGCCACCCGCACCCGGCCATCCGGTCCGAGGGGAGCTAGGAAACGCCTGCAAAACTAGTCCAGGGTGCACGTCAACATGTGGTGTATGCGCCCGTAAAGAAACATGAGGGGCCGAAGTGTCGACCTCCATTGCGTCGGGGTAGCCGACGCACGATGACGTCATGTGGTCCGGAGCGGTCGGGAGTTCCATGGCGGAGGACAGCTGGTCACGGGAAGCGATCGGCGGCGCGTGACCCTGGGAGGCGCCTGGCGGCTGCAACGAAGCGTCGAATGCGGTCGGCGCCGGCGGCGGCTGCTGCTGCTGCTGCTGCGGCGGCGGCGGCGGCGCGTCGCCATGGGGCAAAATGGAAGGCATCGTCGGTAACACCTGGGGATGAGGCGAGCCAGTAGATGGGTCCCCAGGGCGCTGACCGGACGGCACCGTCGCTGAAAGCAGACGGGGAGCGGCAGAACCCGAGCGACGACAGAGGCGCAGCTGATTGAGATGCCGACGCACCTCACCAGAGGCCCCCAAAACCAAATACATCGCGCGGCCGAGGCAGCGAAGAATGCGCCCTGCGAGCCAACGCCGTGAACCTCGATAGTTGCGATAAAATACAACGTCGCCTGGAGCAAAAGCAGGAGTCTGCCGCTGCACAGGAACCTGATGCGGCGGATGCAGCAAAGACATCAAGGTGCGATGAGGACGACCGTGGAGCAACTCAGCCGGCGAGCGACCATCTCGGGGCTGAGAGCGATACGAAGACAAAAAGAGCAACAATGCGTCCTCCCGAGAATGCGACTCTTTCAATTTCAACATCTGTGACTTGAAAGTCCGGACCAATCG
This sequence comes from Schistocerca piceifrons, assembly GCF_021461385.2. Classification (NCBI taxonomy): domain Eukaryota; kingdom Metazoa; phylum Arthropoda; class Insecta; order Orthoptera; family Acrididae; genus Schistocerca; species Schistocerca piceifrons. Next base: position 567,504,746 of record NC_060149.1, read on the forward strand.
TTCAGCGGCACCGTTGGACTGAGGCGAAAACGGCGCGGATGTCAGATGTTGAATACCATTGGCCTGGCAGAATGACTGAAATTCTGCGGACATGAATTGTGGGCCATTGTCGGAAACAATAGTCTGCGGAAGACCTTCAATGCAAAAGATAGCAGACAACGCTTGGATGGTGGCGGAGGACGTCGTGGAAGACATCCGGACAACAAAAGGAAAATTACTGAAGGCGTCGACCAGAACCAACCATCGAGCATTCCAGAATGGACCAGCAAAATCAATGTGCAAGCGTTGCCAAGGGGAAGTGGCTTTTGGCCACGCAAAGACTTTCCGCGGCGGTGCGGACTGTTGTTCGGCACACGCCGGGCACGAAGAACACATATTCGTAAACGCAGCATCGATTCCGAACCAAGTACAGTGCTGACGAGCAAGTTGTTTCGTTCGCACTATACCCCAATGTCCTTGGTGAAGAAGCCGTAAAACAGAGGACTGTAATGAACGTGGGACCACGACTCTGGACTGATCATTATCAGAACGCAACAACAAAACACCACGTCGAACAAAAAGTCTCTCCTTGTGAGCAAAAAATCGGCGAACCAACGGATCCTCGATCCGAGACTTTGACAAAGGCCATTGCGTAGCAACAAAACGTAAAACAGTAGCAAGGACAGGGTCAGCAGCTGTGGCTGTAGCGACACGACGAAAATCAATCGGAAACGATTCGACCACTTCATCGGTTTCCGAATCAATGAACATGCAAGCAAGTTCGGAAGAATCGAATGCTTTATCCTCAGCAACAGGCAAACGGGACAACGCATCGGCGTTTCCGTGCTTAGCAGTGGACCGATACAAGATATCGTAGCGGTACTGCGAGAGGAAAATAGACCAGCGAATGAATTTCTGCGCTGTACGTGGAGGTACAGGCTTGGTCGGATGAAAAAGCGATGTCAAAGGTTTGTGGTCGGTGATGATGGTAAAGTGACGACCATACAAGAAATCATGGAACTTAGTAACACCAAACACGAGAGCCAAAGCTTCTTTCTCTATCTGTGAATAATTTCTTTGCGCAGACGAGAGCAATTTGGACGCAAAGGCAATAGGGCGATCATGTGAGCCAACTTTGTGCGCAAGCACAGCACCGATCCCGAAATCCGATGCATCTACCATCAACAAAAGGGGTTTCTGGGGATCGAATGGCGTAAGGCAAGTATTAGAAAGCAACGCCGATTTCAACTGGCGAAAGGCGCGTTCGCATGCCGTCGTCCAGAGAAACGGAACACCTGTACGGCGCAAGCGATTGAGCGGAGCTGAAAGGGAAGAGGCATTGCGCACATTCACTTACACCTTGTGATGCTAGATCCTTTAACGGTCGTGCGACCGCATCACGCAATGCGTGAGTAACATTGCGCGCTGTGAAAAATTTCGGTTGCGCGTTGACCTTCAGGTCCACCTGTGCTGCATAGTTTTTAGCGCAACCTAAGCCCGGTGCAAAAACGTCTGCAAATTCATCACATAAGCGAGAAACACTGTCTGTAGGCACAGTCTGATTCACTGATAGGACCTGATTTACAATAGACATGTTAAACAACTTAAATAAATCTAGACCAAATAAGTTCACTGCAGAAGAAGAACGAAGAACGTAAAATGACACAAGTTTTGTTTGTCCCTTGAATGTTGCAAGAAGGCTGCACTGTCCTAACACAGGAATTTTCTGTCCGGAATATGTAGTTAGCTTAACATTTGCGGAACGCAACGGAGGTTTGCCCAGTTGTTTGTACGTGTCGTGATTGAGCAATGAAACTGCAGCTCCGGTATCGAGCTGGAATGGTATCACTTGGCCGTCAAAGTCTAAGTCCACAAAAAGTTTATTGTCCTGCTGACGACAAGAGCGACTGTTTTGTGCAATTGGAACAGACACTGGTACAGAATCACTTGCTAATTGACGTGATTTCCGGCGACGTCGACGCACAGTTTTTGTGGGACGATCACTGTCACTGTTAGAGAAAGGGTCACTGGACGAAGTGGAATTAACGACATGAATGTCCATAGGCGAAGGTCCACGAGCCTGCGTGTCCTTGGTTCGATTCCGGCGCGAAGCAAAGGGCCTGGAATGATTGTGATTGTCTGATCTGAGCTTTTTCTGGCAAACACTTTGAACATGTCCTTTCTTATTGCAGAAAAAGCAAATAGCTTGGCGTGACGGGCAATGTTCACGCGAATGTCTAGTAGCACACCGCGGGCAAGATTTCACTGCATTTGTGGGCCGGCGCGGCACACCTGGCGTAGCACGCGGCGGTCGCTGTGCGTCCGTGCGCGAGGCCCGGTTACCTGGCCGCGCTGCGCGTCCAGCGGGCCGGTTAATGTTACACACGGCTGGCGAAGTTTCAAAAGATTCCTGAGCACAGTCCAGTGTGTCCTGTCTATCCAATATGTCTATCACTTGTTGAAGGGAGGGATTAACTAGTTTCAAAATTTGCTCCCGTATGCGAACATCAGAAACGTTCTGTGCAATTGCATCACGCACCATTGTATCTGAATAAGAAAGACCACAGTCACATTCAAAGGCACAGTCCCTAGTAAGTCCTTGCAATGTTGCTACCCACTCCCTATGAGTTTGACCGGCCGTACGTTTTGTACGAAAGAACGTATACCGTTTTGCAACCACATTAACTGTTTCTTTGAAATAGGCATCTAAGGCAGACAAAATTTCCTCGTAGGACAGAGTTGCTACGTCTCGCCGGGGAAACAATTTCACTATCACACGGTATGTGGACACACCGACACAAGAAAGCAAAAACGGCTGCCGCTCTTTACCTTGAATTCTGTAGGCTTCTAGATGAAAGTGGAACTGGCGAGACCACTCTTGCCAGGTCTCATCGGCTGCCACGTATGGTCGAAAGGGAGGTGCAACAGCGTTCAGTGGCAGCGGTAGCGAAGAAGCGGCGGCGGCCGCATCGGTGTGCAGCGCACGTTGACCCTGGACGAGCTGTCCAAGGGCATCCAGTAACGCCTGCGTCTGCTGATTCTGCAAGCGATAAAATTCGGACAGTACATCTGGAGAATGTGGCGAAGCCATGACACAATTAAATAGAAACAATCAGAACACTTGAAACGTCATCAATGGTACAAACAAAGTAATACAAACTCTTTATCTCGTCGCCATATGTAGTATCGGTAGCTGGACCGACACTGTGAAGTGGATTGCTGAAAAAGAAAGCTTGACTAACGCGGTAGCCGATAGTGCACGGCATACAGCAATAAGCATACGGGCGTGAAGTCTGGAACATGAGAACTTATGAATGAATAAGAAGAAAAGTATGTAGATGCTTTTTACTTATCTTTTATTTCTCTTGAATACTCGTAAGCTATAGGCGCTGATACAAATGGCTCCTTGCTAGTTCGTAGCCATTAACTTCTGATGGCTATTCTGTCTCTCGGCTAATGAGAGAGAAAGGCTTAGTACAACTGGGCGATAGCTAGGTTCGCGTACAACTGGTCGGTAGCTAGGCTCTCGTACAACTGGGGTCGAGTCCACTCTCGTATCACGAGACCTGCCTTGGTGGTGGCGCTAGGTCTGCGATCACAGTGGCGACACGCGGGTCCGACATGTACTACATGGACCGCGGCCGATTTAAACTACCACCTAGCAAGTGTGGTGTCTGGCGGTGACACCACAGGATGCTGTTGAATAGAGAAGTGGAAACTCTGTTGGGAGACCATTGTCATCTATCGGGAAAGTTCCGCAGTGCAGCTCAAAATGCATGCAACATGAAATACCGACTGCTATTGCACATACCTAGCTTATTCCACAGTTTGAATGGGCATGATGCCCAAGTTTTAGTTTAGCTCTTGGGTGATTTCATATTAAGGAAGATAGGGTCTGTTTCATTCCTGACAGCGTTGAGAAGTATGTCTAATTTTCCAAGAGAATCATGCTAAGAATGGTACTCCATTTCCCAGATTCATTTAGTTTTGTTTCAGGAACTTGTTGAGACGATGCTTCAAGAGGACATGCATATCACAGGAACAGCATATCCTACTGACTCAAAGTTGCGGTTTGTGACTCAGAATGGGAACTTTCCACACAAATACCTGGAGTTGATGGAGAGAATTCACGCAAGAACACTGCCAAACATAACTGCATCTCTAATATACCAACAGGCACTGCCAGAACGGATGCAGACATGAGCACATAATATATGTTTGTCGAAAGTCTGGTATCACTGTTTAGGAGAGTATGCAAAATTATATGTTAACACTGACATCCACCTGCTTGCTGACGTCTTTGGAAAAGTCTGGAGTGTATACCAGAGCACATACTTTCTGGGTCAAATGGTTGACTGATGTTGACATGCTGCTCTTCTTTGAATGTGGTATGCTAGTGTGTGTACAGGTATGCCAAGGCAAATAACTTATGAGTAAGTGAGGAGGCGTACAGGTCTACTCATGATTTAAATTACATCTTTTACCTAGATGTAAACAACCTCTATGGGCAAGCCATGCAACAAAGTCTACCATTTGGAGGGTTCTAATGGCTGTCTGAGTAGGAAATCATCAGTTTGAAGGAAAAGATCCATGATGTAGCTGTGGATGCTGGTGAGGGATATATTCTGGGGGTAGAGATGGAATATCCCATCCATCTGTATGACGAAGACAGTGATTTGCCTCTACATCCAGAGTGCCTAGTCCCACAAAATCTTTCTATCCCAAAGCTGTTGAAATGCTGGGGAACATACAACGTTTTATTAACCACTACAGGAACCTCCAGCAATTTTTCAGGTTAGTGATGGAGTTGTTAGTATCACCTGCAGCATCTCCTTCAAGCAGTGTCCCTGGTTGAAGGAATAGATTGATTAAATATTGAATGAAGGGCTCTTGCAAAGTGTAATTTTGAAAAGGCGTATACGAATTGATGAATAATTCAAGTTTCGGAAATACCGCCAAGTTCATTTAGTTTAGCGGAGAGATAGGAGTTTTTGGACAAGAGATTATGTCGCGAGACAAAATTTCAAATGGGTCACCACCACCTTCACAGGAAGACTAGTCACTGTAGATGTGGCCTAGGTTCCAGTGCAGTTGAAGAAACCTGTCTGTATCTGTATGTGCGTCTGCAAACATCACATGTACTGGTTGGCCAACTCGAAGTTACTTTATATGGATACAGACAGTTTCATCTACTGGGTGAAAGGCTACAGTCGACATGAAGTAATTAGGTACAATCATGTTTGAATATTTGACCAATAATCCTTTTGGAATAATACTCCAAAACAAAAAGGTTATCGATTTGGTGAAAGACAAGACGAATAGTTCAGAAATGGTGGAGTTTGTGTGGCTCAGATCAAAAATGTCTACCTGTTGTATAGACAAACGTGGCACCCAGGTGTGAGTGAAGGGTGTGCATCATGTGGCCTCAAAGGCTCTCAGAGGCTCTCATGACGCAAGGTCACAAGATGTGCTTCTCGAGGATGTTGACCCAGGTCCTCATATGGTGAGACAGGTAATTTTTATATCGAGAGGCGATGAGGTACGTACTGCACTGCAACTGAAATAGGTGTATTCCTCAACTGGGCTTGAACTTGGTAAACAGCAGGCGTCATACACCTCTGGAAGCTTATGTAGTGTTTCTGTTACAAAGAGTCGATGGTTTCTTTGGTGTGCAAGGTAGTTGTTTTATCACCATACAGTTTGTCACCACAGTTTATTGTAGAGAAACATACAGGGAGAATATACGTCTTGTGCTGGAAATATTTCTCTAACATTGGAATACTGACAGCATTGCATTCCACATGACTAATAGATAGGAAACTGTGCCATTCTAGCATTATAGTGTGTTTAAGTGCAGAACCCTGCAGCCCTTTGAATGTGTTTATTTTCCATGATCATTTCTCTCTTTCTGATGTCTTCTGGGAATGGGCGCCAAACACCAGAACAATACGTCAGAATTGATAGCACAGTTGATTTACATAAAATTCCATCGTGCATATAGCACTCATTTCTTCTTAAGCGTCTGTTATATCATCACAACTCTCTCATATCTACTATACGCCAATAAGGGGTGCTAACCTCCTCGAAAAATGTGGGTCTGGAAAGATATTGTGTACTGCGATGGGTGCCATGAGTAGGATCGGTGCAGAACAATTTTTGTTGAACAGCAATTATGGACTCAGCTTGTTCTATTCCTTCACGAGACTTGGAACATGCTGGGTATAGTACCCTCCTACTTCTGGTCTGCTAAAAATTGGATGGGCAACACTGTTGCAGAGAGGGCTGGTGAAAGACAATGCTTGGACATCTTTCAATCTCCAACTTTATCCTAAAAATGCGAGAATACTCTATGGCTTCCATGCACACAAAGAAAGATGGGCAATTGTAATACTAAATTATGCACTATGATAGAAATGCTAGAAATATGTAGATAATGTAACTACATCGCTATAAGATGCTGTCTGGTTTACTTCAGTGTATATGTTCGAGTATTAACCACCAATGAACGCCCTGCACAATCATCTATCTACATTCACAATCTAGTATATGGTACACACAAAATAATGAAAGGGTGGTTTAGGGATGATACAGAAACTGGGAAGCATGATGCCATGGCACTGATCAGTGTTGATATCATGGATAAACTAGTAAAACTGCTAAATTTGATTGGACTATTAAATGTGGTGTTTATCACAGTACATCGATTGTGTCTCTTCGAAATGGAGCACCTACATATCTGCTATTCCATCACTGAGAAAGATGAGATTAAATGTAGCGGTCATCACCTTTTGGAAGCTGTTTCGAAATGCTCCACAATGCCGGAAACTCTTCCAGTTCCCATATGTTGTGTTGCCTTCGACATTTTTGTCAATTAGAAACATTGCCTCTGTCATTTATTCTTGTCATACTGTGTGTTGTAGGAGCAGCATAGTTAACATCATGCAATGTCCAGCTATCTGTGAGAGCCAATGGATCAATATGTGTTAATGTCGGTTTAGCATTTGACACTGACCTTGAAGTTGTGGTGGAAAAAAAAAATGTGTTGTGCTGTACAAAGCTGTAGTCATGCACTGATTAGATGTGTTTCAGCAGATGTATTGGAAGAGAGAGATGTGGTCAAATCTTATTATGTTCTCTATCGGATGATGTTAGCAGAGTTTTTATACTCCGTAGGTTCCTCTGTTGGATGGTACAAAATAATGAGGACAGAGAATGTTTGGGTGACAGGTACAAATGTTCTCTGAGGGATTCAGATCTCCTTCAGACTGTAGTACCTGTATGTAGTTTAGAGACACAGCGCAACAGAGTAGCAAAATGCTCGTCTTCTTCCAGTTACCACATGATTTAGAATCTTCCTAATTTTCCCAAGAAGAAACACCTCCGTAACTGCACATACTGTCTTTTCTACTACCTCCAGTTGCAGGAGAAAGCTTCGTTTGGCGCTGGCCTTACACATTGTACACGGTTGGTAGAGTTACGACAACATGTTCCCATTTACACTGAGGGTCAAAACACTGTTTCTGGCCAAAACACGCTCCTGTCGCATTAACTCAGCTCACACTGTTTCTCCGTGGGATGCAGAAGGTCTTAGATATTGAGCTCATTGACTTAAGGTCAGTTCTGACTTAAACTAAACCGATCACATATACTAAGCTGCAGGGTGGGCAGGGAAGACACTGAAGAATAGTTACAAGATGCAGACGAACTATCTTAGAAGCCACGCTGGTGTTTTGCTGCATGGAGTCCTTAGCACCCAATGGTTATCTGAAGAGCGAACAAATACTCAACAGGCATTGTGCTGTCTCTGTGATTGCATGTGGTTCACTTATCCTCGGTGAAAAATTGAGAATTCAGTGTCAATCACTGCCAAGAGTTGGTGGTGGATGTATTGATAACATCCGAATTCCTATCACTTCAATCATCCTCAGATGCTCTACGTGGCTGGGATGGTGCACTCTGTCATACATGCACATCGGCGACTGTGCCAGTATTCTCCGGCCTCTGAGCACTGGCAATGGCAGTTTGCAAGGGGATGGCACAGCTCCATGTGGACATCTGGGAGGTGAGAGGGCGGTATGTATGAGTGTTTTCAGCCATCTTCGATATCTAGCTGTGACAACTACTACGATCATGGTTTAGTGCTTCTCAATACATTCCATCACGCTCTCTCTTGTTGTGGCATCCAATTATGCGGTACACCATTCCTCTTCCTCCTACTTCTCCTCCTCCTTCTTCTCCTCCTCCTGCTCCTTCTTCGTCCTTGTGAAGCTGAGAGAACCTACTTAGGGGTCATATAGTGCTTTAAAATCCGAATCACAACATCAACTACCCAGTTGATCAACTTATTGCAAGCTCACAGTCCAGTCCAACCCCTCTGCAGATTGATTAAGGACCCAAAGGGTATCGATTTAATTAATTAGTCAATATATCTGTAAGAGTACAGGAGTATTTCCAAGATATCCATATCTGGGGGGTTTACTAAGTAGACACTGCTTTGCATTTCGATCTGTCCGCAATCGACGGCGCGTGCAGACTCGGCAGTGGCACGCTAAGGAATATGGTCACTTAAGAGAGAGAGAGAGAGGGGGGGGGAGGGAGCATACAGGAATTTCTCAGATATCAAACATCAAATAGTCGTTACTGCTTGAAGCTTTTGTTCGGGGTTAACACGCCTTCTGCTCTGCTAGTTGTAAGGCCCCGAGTGTGTAGTGCAGACTGCGCGCATGCAGCAATAAGTGAAATGACCAGCCCGGCTGATGGATGGCATGTGCTTCACAAGCGAAGGATTTTTAACAGTTTAATTACATGTGGTGTGCTATGCTGATAGTATTTCTTGCGCAATAAAAAAAACGCACATTTTTAAAAATATTCCATACTGCCTTGTCACTCTCAAAATATTTAAATAAACAGTATTCCAGACACTGTGGTCAATTTACAGACAAATTCTTTAGATAAATAAATAAACTGTATTCTAGACACTACTTTGTATCCCATAAATTGTTTAAATAAACGATATTCCAACCACAAACTTGTCTACCAGAAAGTGTTTACACAATATCCGATACACTGCAATCGACGCTCCGCGAAATATTCAATCAACTGAATGCCTTTCCAGGCAGTTTTCAGGTGGGGAAGGTGAGGGGGGCACTGGGGGTTATCCAGAGGGGATGTAGTTAATTAATTGATTGATTTAATTGAGTAGTCAAGTAAATTGATATGAAATGTGTGCTAGTATCGGCGAGAGGTGTTCCCAGAGGGATGACGGAGGTGGAGTGGAAGGGGGAGGAGGATGAAGGGGGGAGAGATGTGGGTAGGTTTATCAGAAGGACAGATTATCCCCAGCGGGCCATAATCCAATTAGCAGAACAATGGGTTAAGGACCTGTGAGTCAAATGGTTCAAATGGCTCTAAAGACTATGGGAGTTAACATCCGAGGTCGTCAGTCCCCTAGACTTAGAACTACACTCCTGGAAATGGAAAAAAGAACACATTGACACCGGTGTGTCAGACCCACCATACTTGCTCCAGACACTGCGAGAGGGCTGTACAAGCAATGATCACACGCACGGCACAGCGGACACACCAGGAACCGCGGTGTTGGCCGTCGAATGGCGCTAGCTGCGCAGCATTTGTGCACCGCCGCCGTCAGTGTCAGCCAGTTTGCCGTGGCATACGGAGCTCCATCGCAGTCTTTAACACTGGTAGCATGCCGCGACAGCGTGGACGTGAACCGTATGTGCAGTTGACGGACTTTGAACGAGGGCGTATAGTGGGCATGCGGGAGGCCGGGTGGACGTACCGCCGAATTGCTCAACACGTGGGGCGTGAGGTCTCCACAGTACATCGATGTTGTCGCCAGTGGTCGGCGGAAGGTGCACGTGCCCGTCGACCTGGGACCGGACCGCAGCGACGCACGGATGCACGCCAAGGCCGTAGGATCCTACGCAGTGCCGTAGGGGACCGCACCGCCACTTCCCAGCAAATTAGGGACACTGTTGCTCCTGGGGTATCGGCGAGGACCATTCGCAACCGTCTCCATGAAGCTGGGCTACGGTCCCGCACACCGTTAGGCCGTCTTCCGCTCACGCCCCAACATCGTGCAGCCCGCCTCCAGTGGTGTCACGACAGGCGTGAATGGAGGGACGAATGGAGACGTGTCGTCTTCAGCAATGAGAGTCGCTTCTGCCTTGGTGCCAATGATGGTCGTATGCGTGTTTGGCGCCGTGCAGGTGAGCGCCACAATCAGGACTGCATACGACCGAGGCACACAGGGCCAACACCCGGCATCATGGTGTGGGGAGCGATCTCCTACACTGGCCGTACACCACTGGTGATCGTCGAGGGGACACTGAATAGTGCACGGTACATCCAAACCGTCATCGAACCCATCGTTCTACCATTCCTAGACCGGCAAGGGAACTTGCTGTTCGAACAGGACAATGCACGTCCGCATGTATCCCGTGGCACCCAACGTGCTCTAGAAGGTGTAAGTCAACTACCCTGGCCAGCAAGATCTCCGGATCTGTCCCCCATTGAGAATTTTTTGGACTGGATGAAGCGTCGTCTCACGCGGTCTGCACGTCCAGCACGAACGCTGGTCCAACTGAGGCGCCAGGTGGAAATGGCATGGCAAGCCGTTCCACAGGACTACATCCAGCATCTCTACGATCGTCTCCATGGGAGAGTAGCAGCCTGCATTGCTGCGAAAGGTGGATATACACTGTACTAGTGCCGACATTGTGCATGTTCTGTTGCCTGTGTCTATGTGCCTGTGGTTCTGTCAGTGTGATCATGTGATGTATCTGACCCCAGGAATGTGTCAATAAAGTTTCCCCTTCCTGGGACAATGAATTCACGGTGTTCTTATTTCAATTTCCAGGAGTGTACTTAAACCTAACTAACCTAAGAACATCACACACATCCATGCTTGAGGCAGGATTCGAACCTTCGACCGTAGCAACGCGGTTACGGACTGAAGCACCCAGAAGCGCTCTGTCACGCGGCCGGCCACGTGTGAGTCGAAATAGGACAACAGGTTAAGGGCTGACACTGAGCATAACCATAGTGCATGCTTGCCCCTGACATAGGCAGCCCACACTAACAAATTGTCCTCGCACCACCGACATCCTATTACCGCTCTCGACGTATCATAAAATACCTTTGTTTCAATTATTGCCACCACAATTTGTTTATCCTATACATGACACTCTGTCCCCTTTCCCAGTAATATAAAACAAGCTTTCCTTCCTTGACTTTTTCGATGCCTTCCGTCAATACTATCTCGTAAGAATGCTATATAGTGCAGGAATACTCGCACTTTCTTCGTGCTCCACTGTGCTCGGTTGGTGCATACTGATACATCCTGGCAGGTGAAAACGGTATGTTGGACCGGGACTGGAACCTGAAATCTTGCCATCGACGCTTCATCGGTGACGAAACAATTTATAATTGAGCACAAGGTCGGATTACGTAGAGTAAGGGAAGAAGGAGAGTCAAATCCTAGCAAAAGGACCATTCCGCTATTTTCCTTAAGCATTTGCGAGAAATCACTGAAAATATAAATCGTCATGGTCAGACAGAGATCTGAACCACCATCCTCCAGCATACTAGTTCTGTACCTTACCATGACGACGCAAGCCTCCCTGTTGTCTGTAAGAATGTAGCACGCAGTCTGTAGCAGTCTCATCGGGATACGAACGAAACAAAATTTGTTGTTAATGGTCGTCAGTTCACGTTGTTGATCTCATGCAAACCCTACGAGGCATATCTTCCACGTTCTGTGTCTCATGATATTGACTGAATGTGCCAATGGCGTCGTTGTGGTGTACGATGTTTCGGCGGGCGACTTCCCATGCTGACATTTCTTCCCGCCCGAAAGAGACAGTGCGCACATGTTCTATGCTGGAAGTGGTCCTTCAAGGCACGGTGGAAAACTGGAGAGTATACGCAAGTATCATTGTCCCATTAACGATCTGAGACTACGCAGTCTATTCTACTGCATTGACAATATACCTTTATTTATACCTTCGTTATACAAGTGGCCACACGTAACTGTCTTCCGTCTTCAAAATAGGATAAATGTTTCGACAACAATGCAAGTCAAGAGGGCGGTGCAAAATGAAGTCCTGTCCTGAGGCCTCTGCAGCAATATTTGCGCGAATCGATCATTATACGTATCCCATGTTTCAGAATGAAATGAATTTCTCCAGCGACGAGAGGCAATGTGAAATTAAAGCATTCTATAACCTGATAACTTTTGTGTTAGCAGAAGAGCCAACACCGTGTTACGCGTGGAGGCCGAAATGCACGCGTTTTAGCTCACGCAGGCTGGCGTGAGGAGGGAAGAACTATACTGACGTGAGGTCTGGAACATGACAAGGAACGAGAATTCAGAAAGCGGACGTAGTTAGTTTGATACTTAACTTTAATCCATTAATGATGAACGTCGCTCTTGACGGTACATGATTCACAATATTATCTATTCAGAATACATTCTGAATATGGCGCCCTGCTAGGTCGTAGCAAATGACGTAGTTGAAGGCTATGCTAAACTGTTGTCTCTGCAAATGAGAGCGTATGTAGACAGTGACCCATCGCTAGCAAAGTCGGCTGTACAAGTGGGGCGAGTGCTAGGGAGTCTCTCTAGACTAGACCTTCCGTGTGGCCGCACTCGGTCTGCAATCAGTGATAGTGGCGACACGCGGGTCCGACGTATACTAACGGACCGCGGGCGATTGAAAGGCTACCACCTAGCAAGTGTGGTGTATGGCGGTGGCACCACAATAACCAGAGAGATTATTGCTACACATGCATCTTCCATCTATAATTTTTAGAATTTTCTGGTCTTTGTGTTTCTACAGCATGTATCAGTTCTCTACATGTTGAAATTACGCTGCTAGTGCTCAACTGCTTCTTTCTGGCATCCACAGGTGTTATAAAAGTGTGTGTGTGTGTGCATGTATGTTTCACATCTGCTCCTAGACCATTGCAGAGATTTCAACCAAAGTCGGGACATATATGACTTAGTATTTAGAAAGAATCGCATAGAGGTTAAAAATCACTTACCTATTAAAGAGGTGGGGGTTGAGCTGGAAGTGAAAAACCAACTTTTCTCTCTGCTAACCCACACAAAATGATGAAATAGGAAAAGTTTATCGCTTCCTACACTTCCGCTGTTCACGCAGTAAATGTGCCGCATCAGGGATGACGTTTTAATTAATTATGTCTTTACTACTAAATTTAGATGTGACATCATTTGCAGGCAGTGTTGCATGTACCACTGAACGTACTTTCAAAATTATGTCATTGAACAACACATATTTCACGAGATATGACGTCAAAAAGTTGAGCTTCTTGAAAAAGGAACTCAGCAAGAGATACAGGTGAAATACGTGCACAAATATGTGTGGCATACATTAAAGATAAATGAAATGTACGTGACATGTGTGCATGCGCGCAAAGCCGCAGGTAAGAAACTCCTGCTAAACCCCTGGATCGATCTCAACCAAACTTCCTACACACATTACTATCTCGAAAGAAATGCTATGATGATGAGAACCAGCCACCTCCTGTTGGGGTAGGAGGAGTAGCGTGGAGGAAGAAGGGGGGTGGGAAGAGATGGACAGACAGAGAAAGGGATGGAGGACATAGACACAGGTATGAGGGAGGAGGAGATGCTCAGAAAGAGATGGATTGGGAAATGGACAGAGAAAAGGAAGAGAAGGATGTGGAGTGAGAGGGAGGGAGAGGAGGAGATGCAGAGAGAAGGGGACGAGGAGGAGATCTATAGAGAGAGAGGAGGTGAAGGAGACGCACAGAAAGAGAGTGGAAGACGAAACGGAATGAGAGAGGGGTAGAAGATGATAGAGAGTGGGTGTGGAGGGAGTGGACAGAGAGAGGGAGAGGGGGTGATGGATAGAGAGGAGGGTGAAAGAGAGGGCCAGAGGGAGGTCGACGGCCAAGATGGACCGATAGCATTAGAATAAATTCGTTACCGGACAATACAGGGTACTTGCGTAGTTGATTGTACTATATAGCGGAAAAAAAGCGAAGCGTTTCAGATTTGGTGCTATAGCAGGATGTTAAAAATTATGTGTACAGATAAGTTTAGAAATGAGGAGGTTTTCCGCATAATCGCCGAGGAAAAGAAGGTAAAGAAAACATCGAGAAAAACGGACGGGATGACAAGACAGGATTCAAGGTATCAGCGAATAGCATCTGTGGTACTACAGGGAACTCTGGGATGTAAAAACTGTATGGGAAGACAGAGATAGGAATATATCCAACAAATAACTGAGAACGTTGAGTGCAAGTGCCACTCTGAGATGGAGAGATTGGCACAAAAGAGGACGTCGTGGCAAGCCGCATCAAACCAGCAGTAACACTTATGATTGATGGAAGGTCAACTTTTTCGAGGCATTGTATGTGTAAATCTCTGTTTTCATATACGACCTGCACAGTTCTTCATTTAACATCCATATCGTGTTAGAGGCATAAGAGTCAAAAATTTGAAAAATGAGGAAACGGGATATATTACTAAGATCACAAAAAATTTCTGAAGTCCGTATTCCCACTCGTTGCTTCGGACAAAATCTGTTTCAATTAACGTGTGTACGAATGTGCAAAAGTGGCATGTGTACAATGTTTTGTTAGAAGAGTCTGTGCACCCAAATGGCGACCAGTCATAACATCTGCATCATAGCAGATGTAAGAAATATCATCTGAATTATCTGCAATACTCAGTCACTTATCCTTAAGTGATTTTGCCAAAATAATTGCATCATATCTACGAGGAGTGAGGATGGACCAAAACCTTTCTACACGTTTACCTAGAGACAAAATACAACTGATAACCGCAACATATTATGAAATTGTTGAAAAATGATTTATCTCATCTGCGATGACTGATATGAAATAAGCAACAGAGTGTGCCATTTTTTACTAGGTCACTGTAACCCGGCATAAATGAAATTCAATCATTTGAATACATCTGAAAATAGTAGTCTCTGAAAGGCCATCGATAAGCGCAGCATTGAAGTAAAATTCGCTGCCTACAGAATACGAGGTGAAATGCACCAAAAAATCTAATGTAAACCACCATTTTAGAAAACACGTTACAAATTTTGCGAATCACAAAATTCTGCCAGTAAACTGGCTGTCTATAACGCTTGTATTACACTGTCAAACATCTTCGACGAAAATTTTATAAAAGCTAGAACCACACTCTAACTTATACACAACGAGGTGACAAAAGTCATGGAATACCTCCTAATATCGTGTTGCACGGCCTTTTGCCTGGTGTAGTGCAGTAGGTCGACTTGGCATGGACTCAACATGTCGTTGAAAGTACCTTGCAGAAACAATGAGCCATGCTGCACCTATAGCCATAATTGCGGAGGTGTTGCCAGTGAAAGATTTTGTGTACGAACTGACCTCTCGATCATGTCCCGTAAATGTTTGCTTGGTGGCCAGATCAGTAGCTCGAATTGTTCAGAATGCTCTTCAAATCAATCGCGAGCAATTGTGGCCCAGTGAAATAACACATTCACATCTATAAATATTCCACCGCTGTTAGGGAACATGGAGTTCATGAATAGCTGGAAATAGTCTAGAAGTAGCCGAATACAACCATCTCCAGTCAGTGATTGTTCATTTGGACCAGAGAATCCAGTCCATTCCATGTAAACACAGCCCATACCTTTATGGAGCCATCACCAGCCTTGATTAGCTCTGTTGACAACTTCATTTCATTTCATTTATTGCATATTTTAAGACCTGCTGCCTGATATTTTAAAACAGGTCGTACATAATACAGTTTTACATGTAAAAGTACTCTGATTCACAAAACTAGCAAAATTTGATTTCAACTACAAAACAAGGGTAATAACAATGAGCTACAAATAACATAAAATTAGTTGTAAGAAAAGGACTCTTAAAGCAATAAATGTCAGTAATTTAGAGGAAAACAATGGACAGGAAAGAGAAGATCTGCATCTACTTTTTTAACTGTTAAAAAAGTATAACATATAAATTATGCTTCATGTTGCTATTCCAAGTGAGAAGGCCTCGGCAGGAACATGGAGCCTGTCCCACATGAAGCAGCAAATAAAACTATGTCTTCTTACGTTACTAAATGAAATACATCAGGAGTGACTTTGTTTGCATTTGTTTCTACCGTCTAAGAAACTAATATTACTTATTACACCTTTCAAGTGCTCATGTAGGGAATACCCACAGCACTACTTGTGATACCATAACTGGATGTAGTTCCAAGTTTTGTATGTGTGCTGTTATGTTGTATATTTGTGTGCACGACCGGTGCCATAGGCTCAAGGGAAGTCTCACAACTTAAACGTCGAGCCTCGCCTCCTCGTATGGTGCATTCCTTAGATGTAATAATTGTCTCGTTGCTTATATTAGTCATTTTTCATTACAATATACAGTTATCATATTTAAAATGCAGTTTAGATACACGAATCAATACGGGCTATGTGTACTTTTCTTGTAATTGTCATACCTGTTTTAGGTGCTATCATTCTTATGTTATGAGTCTGTGCCTAATGTTATTGTCGAACAGACAAGAACGCTCAAAACTCCCAATTGTAGTTAGAGGAAGCAAGAAGTCGTAACCACATGATGGAAATCGCAGCCATCGGAAAAGATCTGTACTTGAAACCGTACAGGAAAGAGCTTGGTCTATTCATAAATAAAAAAAGCCCATTAAGAGTTCTACCAGATCGGGCAGTCACAAATACTGCTCTACTTAAGATTGTTAGAAAAAATTCAGCATTCTCAGATTTCGTGGTGTGCTCATGCAGAATACATTGCCGAAGACTACGTGGAAAACTGGTGAATGTAATATTGTGAATTTAGATGTTGCTGTAGGTCCCGGTATCCACTGGGTATCGCATGCCAAGACAAATGCAAGTATCGTCTACTATTTCCACTCATTTGGTGATCTGAAACCACCAGAAGAATTACAACGATACCAAACTAGCCGAAGACGTGTCTTCTACAATTTTCGACGCTGTCAGGACTAGAACATGCACCACTGCGGTCATCTACGCATCATGTTTCCCTTGGCGGTTACAAAGTAGAAGAATATATAAGGAAGAGCTTTAAACATTCCTTAATCATCTGAGGTTCCGATGCAATGACGTAATCTTTGATTTTAAAAGAACGATTATCTGCATAACGTGAAAATTACTTCCCGCCATTTGATTTGAGCGTTGGTGAATGGAATATTACGTTGTTTGGACTGGAGACATACAACAGCACCTCAGATATTACCAAAGCTAACAACGGTATAAAAGACATTGTGGAAATGGAACCTAGTGCATACGCTATCGACGATTGAAACGAAGTCTTAACGTAGTCTGAAAAAAGTATTGAGCTACGTGCAAACATCGATACACATAAATATGAAATAAGGACTATCAATGCTACGATTGACTTTAACAAGAAAGGTTCAGTAGGGCGCCTACTGCGTTTCACAAAAGGACAGGTTTTGAAGAAGGATCCTAGTAAGTATTACAAGTCGGATCAGACTGTAGACGTACTGCCTGACAGTACAATCCGAGTCGAATATAATATTGCAACGAACTCCTATTTGAACGACAGTGTGGTTCATACTATTTTAGGATTATTTTCCTCAGTTGCAACACGGTATAAGATCGTTGGAGACTCCCACTAATGCAACATAACTTTCAGTGACAGTTCAGACATGGACTATTTCGAGTGCGTATCGTGGACAAGATATATCATCTTGCTGACTTTTGCGTTGAAGAAATTATTGTACGATTACATCTCAGGCAGGATGGGCGTACGGTATAAAACCAGTGCACCTAATCCACATCACGCCACTTCACTGACGAACCGCATAGTGATAACACGTGTGAACTACGATTTTCTTAAATCAGTAGGCTTGAAACGTAGCAATGACGTCCTCACTCAGTATCACCAGTACAGCAGGATATCACGGACGAATTATACGTCAGAAAACCTTCTTGTGTAAGCCTTATGTTTCAACCACATTTATCAAGGATGATGAAATTAGCATTGTTATCCAGCTCGAAGACGTGCTAACCCTTGCATGCAAAAGTTTCATGTATTTGAAGGGATCATTCAAGAAAACCGCCGGCTACCTACCGTGAGATCCAAGCTTACACGTAATACTTTAGTATTACTGTTTCAAGAGATAGGCTGTGAACTAAATGGGTCTGAGATTGACCGTAAACGCAATGTCGACATAACATCAAACCTTAAAACACACGTCTCTGAATCACCCACGGATTTGTGTAGTTACGACAATGCAGGATGGTTCATAGACGATCCGGTGGACAGAAAAGTTGCAGAGTACAAACGATTTACGGCAGGCATACCTCTAAAAATGTTAGTGGGCTACTTTGATGACATGAAGCAGAATATTATGAATTCTGAAAAGAACCTCATGCTGGTACGAAGTACGATGGGCAATAACTCACAAATTCAAGGAGCTCAAGAGGAGAATATGATTACAGACAGCATGACAATAAGGAAAACGCCTCTCGTGGCAGTATCAGACAAGGAGCGTTTGAAGCTTTTAAATGTTCAGAATGCCGGCACATATCTGTCGCTAATATTTCGCTCTTGGGAGGTTTTCGAGTACCCAGTGCTACGGACTGCAAGCAAACATGGGATATTAAAACGTCCTCTCGCTCAAGGCACCAACATTCATCATACTTGCGTTTCAGACTTGCAGAGAAGGGAATATAGCAAATGATTCCTTTGTATTCGAAGACTGCAAGTTAACTAACGCCAGAGTCTACTTGAATTTAGAATTCTATCCATATAACAATTTAAATCGTAAGTAGGATGAAAATGTATACAGTCAAGCATGTGACATGCATGTGAGGTTCCGTGCTTCTTATTACGAGAGTGCTTAAGAAGATGGAGGAGGATGTCTACTCAGTCCACGGAAAATCAAGGAGCAGGCGCCAATCATCGTAATAGACTGCTCAAAACAGAACGAGTTAGTTGAATCTGGACCTATAGATGTACGAATTGCATTTGAATCTTTGCCAAACTTCCCGGAACATACTGCTGTGTGTGCCGTAGTTCTTCGTTACCGTGTTGTCAAGTGCTGCCCTCTCACCTATGTTGTGCAACGAGCTATATAACTAAACAGATGCTGCGCCATACCCAGATCATTTCACAACGGTCTCTCGTGGTGTGAACATCATTGCAGATACTCTGGGTCTCTACGATGATTAGTGTAGATGGTTCTTATTTAAAGATTTTGCATTTGTAGCTTACGCAGAAGATGAGAGAATGATAGAGACATTCTCAGCAAATATTGCGTCACCAAGTTCTTTCAGGGATGTGAAGTGTGCTAAAACACGGAAGAGTGCAATGTGGTTAACATATTTCTACCATGGAATTCACTGTGATGACCCTGGCATACCCTATAACGATATGGTAACGTCGATTCAATTATTCTACCACACAGATACCATCATCTGCACGAAGGGGAAGGAGAAGATCTCATGGATATGTCTAATCTTCAAGTCTGCTGCTATTCATGACTTGGAATTGTACGGGTGTCCTGCTCCTCATCGACGCAAGAAGAAGATGTTTGAAAATAGTGTTGTTGTCTCCGTTTATGAAAATGTAAAATTACTTTTAAGTTGGATGAGAAATAAATGGATTTTTATCTCATAATTTGTGTGTACTTTTGTACTGATTTAAGTGTGATCCATGAAGTTTGGCACAAATACTGTGCCTATGATTTTCCTCAAGCATACTGCCTGAGTGTATAGAGAAGTATATTTCCTTCTAGAAATGAATGACGCCAAAAATTATGCTCCGATACCTTGACTCTATCCACTCCATGCAGACTTCACTCCAGAAACTTGTTCAAATTCTGCCTCATGCTGATATGCACATCACCCGATCTACATACTCCAATGAGGAAATATTTCAACTTGTGACTAGGAAAGGAGTTTTAGGTTATGAGTACTGAACAGTAAGGCGAAACTCGACGAATCTAGGCTACCTGACATATCTGCTCTTACCAGTACTGTCACAGTTGATGCCATAACTTGTGCAGGTATGAGCTTGCTGTGAATGCCTGGCAGGAATTCAACATTCCCAGCTTGGGTGAATGTACAAAACTATACATGGACACTTATGTACACTTGCTTGCGAATGATTCAGAACTCATTTTATGGAAACAAAGTTACTTTATATGGATACAGATACCTTCCTCCATTGGGTGAAGAACCGTGATACATCACAGTAATGAACTCGTACACTGGATCTGCAGCCGATAATTCTTACAGTATAGCTTCTCAGAACAAGGAGGTTATGAGCTTAATCAAACATAAGGTCAATAGATTGCTGATTGTGGAGTTTGTGTGTCTAAGATCCAGAATGTATGCATATAATTCAATGGATGTGGTCACCCAGAGACGGAATAAGGTTGTGTGACATGCAGCATGATGTTTCCTCCCGGTTAAATACTACTTGCAGTGCTTATACAGTGGTGTTTGCGGTGCTCCACTGCTATCTCCATGTATGGTACAGCAAACTAGTATTCAATTGCGAGGTCACAAGGTGTATACTGTGATGTAGTCTGAAGTTGGATTGTCACCTCACAGTGATAAAAATGCCATATGTTATGGTGAGAAGAAAACTCTTCCATACTGTCACTATTTACTGGAAGCGCGAGTGGGGGGGGGGGGGGGGGGGTCATTGGACTCCGATGGTGTGAATGATAGAGAGTGAGTTACTGGCTGTGTGAGAGCTTGTGCCAGATAGTATGGCCCTTTTATCACATTATAAATATTGTATGTGTCTCATGCATGGTGTGCTTCCATGTGTGTTTGCTTATGTGGCTGTGTTTATGCATATGACTATATTTGAGTGTGGATGCCTGGGTAAACGTATATGCTTGTGAGTAAATACATTCAGCCTATTTTCTTTAATATGTAGCATACTATGTAAGCATTAATATATAAGCATCATCAACTGCAAAAAAAAAAAATTATAAAAATCATTTAAAAAGTTAAGGAATGTGCAGTGTATATATAAAAAGTTTAAAAATAGTAGAAAAGTCATAAAAAAGTTAAAAAATTGAAAATGGAGAAAAACGCAGTTGTACAGTATTTCTCTCTTTTGCATTTCGTGTGTGTGTGTGTGTGTGTGTGTGTGTGTGTGTGTGTAACTGTGTGAGTACATGTATACATAGAATAGTTCTTAAGTTTCACCTACTGCTAGCTGTCCAAGTCATACTCGTTTTAAGTGTGAGTTCCAACCAGCTTATTTTAGTGCAGGTGTCTGGGATGGACATCTTAGAGTCACTGACATAATTGTGTTATTAAATTATTACAGCTGGTCATGGTGGAAATTGTGTAGAGCCACCTTCCCCAACGCATAAATTAAGCTTTCTGTTTGGGTGGTTCTGCATTAGTAATATTAGTAGTAATACTATTCGTGTTAAGAGAAACTGTACCTCCGTAATAGTTGTAATCAGTATAGAGATGCAGAAGTTTTCACCCACTACTGTTACTAATGTAAGAATATTCAACCAGTACTGCAATGTAAAGTAAAATATTTTTCAAACGGTACTATTATTTGTAAAACCAAGAACTGCGAGTGTCTGAGTCAAAAAAATTTCAAATAATGAATTTAAATGAGGTATAAATCCGTCTCTGTAAAAACAAGCTTCGGAAATGTAAACCAGTATTATCACAGTGAATATTTATGTCTGAAAAAAATATTGTTATTTGCTATCATACATCTTTGTTGATATTTCACAAAGCCCTACCCTCACAAACGTATATAAAGGCTGTTCCAGGTGGACAAGTGATTACTATGAAGCAGACAACATACATGAAATTGTGTCATGGGACTTTGCTTATCATGCTACCCACATAGGGTTGTGGGAGAACTTACCAAATGACCATGTCCACTTCCTAAGACATATAGCAAACATATTTCCTCATACCGAAATAAGCCAATTGCTCAACTAGAAAGTGAGCGTAATAGCCACTTAAATTAGGGAAGAAAATAGATATGTGTCATGGTAACTTATACTTCATATTGAATGTGTTGTGTGCTGCAGTACAGAACTTCCCCAATGAGATTACAATGATCTCTACAGGGAGTTTCAGCTTTTCTGTCTAACAGCAGTCCACAAATATGACAGTTCGCCACATCAGTGTATAATTTTTTTATCCTCCTCCAATGTCATGGGGATGTTGGTGATGCAAAGCCCGTCAATATCCCATGAGAGTTTTTAGACCTCATTGAGCAATCAAACTGCAGCATTATCGCCAGCATAAGATTCACAGTGGCTAGTGGGATGCGTTCTTGCATGAAAGTTACCTGTGAGGCTAAAGGATTACCTTCACAGTGGGTGATAGGGAAAAGGAGACATTTAAAGTCATCATATACAAAAAACGGACATCGCTCCTAGTTATGAGCATTCTTGAATTTAATGAACTTGTTTTCTTCTGAAGGCATAGCAACATGTACCAATTCCTTGGATTCACAGTCCTTCAGTTGTCTTTTTAAAAACTTTTCTTCTGAGGAAGTATTTAGGCACCTGAAGCAAATGTGGAATTTACCATTATGTTTACTCATCTGGGAGGTGAGAAGGCAGGACATGTCTCATTCATATGTAAGGCTGATTACCACCTTCACAAAAGAGCAGCATGTTTACATGATGATCACACTCACATGCTTATTTCGAGAAATTTAGTTGCCCAATTACAGCATGCTTGTCCTGCTCATCTGGCTTGCTTTTCTTCTCCAGCCATAAACCGGAATCGATATTCTGAGATTTTGTGCCTCAAATTTTGGTATGTTCTAAATCTATACAGGGAACTCATACAAGCAGAGTTGTAATGTACAAGAATGTTAATACTTATTCCATGTCAAGATGTGTATTCTGGATTCTGTTTAATTTTCATTTTGCAAGCTTGGATTGACCATGCAAAACGAGCATTGTCCTTTTTATTTTGAAATTTCTTATTCTTATTATCTTCAGGAAGCTTTATATAACTGTTCCCTCCTTTTACCAGATTATAGACATGAAATTGGATGTTGAGGTGGGGTATTTCGCTAACTTCCATCTCAGAAAACTGGGCGAGCATAGCACCCTTGCTCTGAGATATAATTTCATTATCATTTGAAATGTAGTGCAGGTTTCTCTCTTCAGCAGCGCCCTGCTGTTTAGGGGGCGGGGGGGGGGGGTGGGGGGGGGAGGGTTGTGTCAGTTCGAAGCAGAGTACTGCATTGAATTTAATGGCATTATATCTCAGCTCAGTCTGGGGCTTCGAGGAACTCCATCTCCAGCATAGGGAGGCTTGCTTCTAGAAACCTGACTGAGTCGCTCCACCCTCTGGCTGGATTATAAATTCTAATGAAAGATATATGCCCTCAAAGGCCCTAGCAACTGCAGAATATTCTAGAGAGGCCACACGGCTGCTAATCTGATGTCCTTCACTTTCAGGATGGAAAGAGTGCTACTGCTGGCCACAGGTTCATTATCACTAACATTACAAATATGAGACGATTGTATCCTCCCAGTGGATGATGGAACTGTGGAGGAGGCGCCTGCTGGGTTGAGGAGTATGTGCCGAGGCACACATACCTTCTGTTGCCGGTAAATGTGAACTATCTGAGCTGGAGTAGGATGAGGCTCTGGCAGTGAGACCGAGGTTGTGGTGATGGTACCCAGCGATGCTGCTGCTGCTGCATGCAGGAGCCTTCATCGCAACCAGCATTCTTCTTCTTCTTCTTCTTCTTCTCCCTCTGACTGAACTACCTAAGAATACCAGAGGGTACGCAATGGTGCAGGGGCCAGCGCTTCACCGGCAGCAGCTGCTACCACCACCTCTCGTGCAGTCACAAGTGGCAGTTTGCATGATGGTGCATGCCACTCTGACGCATGTTTCATTCTGGCCCCCACAACAACTGCTCTAAAGACTCATGCCACAGCTAGCTGTTGTGTTGCTGGTGAGGACTGTGATGCCTCTGTAACATATGAATAATGAAGAAAAACCAAATGAAGTACAACACCCAATTTTTTTAAATATATGCTATAAACCAATAACAACATTCCAGAATAATAATTATAATTGTATGCTGTAACGATGATGGTTGCATTATGTTCACTTTTTCCACTCTGGTCCAAGGACTGAGCAACTCATCAGGCTTTCTGGTAATTTCCCACCCAGTCCATTATTTCCTCATCCTGCTCCAAAAGGTCGAGATAGCACTGCTTTAAAGATTCCTCAGCAGCCGCCATCTCAAGCACCCATGTCGTTATTTTGCTCTCACCTTAGGACTATCTATCTTGCTCATTGACGCTACCTACAACACTAAGACACTCAATGTAATTAAAATGAACTAAACTCTGTCTGAACAGGCCTTGGAAGGCTCAACAGTACAAACTGGCTGTGTTGTCATTCTCAGCCCACAGGTGTCACTGGATATGGATAGGGAGGGGCATGTGGTCAGCACACCGCTCTACTGGCCATATGTCAGTTTACGAGACTGGAGCTGCTATTTCTCAATCAAGTAGCTCCTCAGTTTACCTCAAAAGGGATGAGTGCACCCCGCTTGCCAACAGCACTTGGCAGACTGGATGGTCATCAATCCTAGTGCTAGCCCAGCTCAACAGACCTCAACTTTGGTGATCTGACCGGAACCGGTGTTACCGATGCAGCAAGGCCATTGGCACTCAATGTAATTACACTACTGACCATTAAAATTGCTACACCAAGAAGAAATGCAGATGATAAACCGGTATTCATTGGACAAATATATTATACTAGAGCTGACATGTGAATACATTTTCACGCACTTTGGGTGCATAGATCCTGAGAAATCAGTACCCAGAACAACCACCTCTGGCCGTAATAACGGCCTTGATACGCCTGGGCATTGAGTCAAACAGAGCTTGGATGGCGTGTACAGCTACAGCTGCCCATGCAGCTTCAACACGATATAACAGGTCATCAAGAGTAGTGATTAGCGTATTGTGACGAGCCACTTGCTTGGCCACCATTGACTAGACGTTTTCAATTGGTGAGAGATCTTGAGAATGTGTTGTCCCGGGCAGCAGTCGAACATTTCCTGTATCCAGAAAGGCTCGTACAGGACCTGCAACCTGCGGTCTTGCATTATCCTGCTGAAATGTAGGGTTTCGCAGGGATCGAATGAAGGGTAGAGCCATGGGTCGTAACACATCTGAAATGTAACGTCCACTGTTCAAAGTGCCGTCAATGCGAGCAAGAAGTGACCGAGACGTCTATGAATGGTACCCCATACCATGACGCTGGGTGATACGCCAGTATGGCGATGACGAATACACGCTTCCAATGTGCGTTCACTGCGATGTCGCCATACACGGATGTGACCATCATGATGCTGTAAACAGAACCTGGATTCATCCGAGAAAATGACGTTTTGTCATTCGTGCACCCAGGTTCGTCGTTGAGTACACCAGTGGAGGCGCTCCTGTCTGTGATGTAGCGTCAAGGGTAACCGCAGACATGGTCTCCGAGCTGATAGTTCATGCTGCTGCAAACGTCGTCGAACTTCACGTGCAGATGGTTGTTGTCTTGCAAACGTCCCCATCTGTTGACTCAGGGATCGATACGTGGCTGCACGATCCGTTACAGCCATGCGGAAAAGATGCCTGTCATCTCGACTGCTAGTGATACGAGGCCGTTAGGATCCAGCACGGCGTTCCGTAATACCCTCCTGAACCCACCGATTCCATATTCTGCTAACAGTCATTGGATCTCGACCAACGAGAGCAGCAGCGTCGCGATACGATAAACCGCAATCGCGATAGGGTACAATCCGACCTTTATCAAAGTCGGAAACGTGTTGGTAAGCAATTTTCCTCCTTACACAAGGCATCACAACAACGTTTCACCAGGCAACGCCGGTCAACTGCAGTTTGTGTGTGAGAAATCGGTTGGAAACTTTCCTCATGTCAGCACGTTGTAAGTGTCGCCACCGGCGCCAACCTTGTGTGAATGCTCTGAAAAGCTAATCATTTGCATATCACAGCATCTTCTTCCTGTTGGTTAAATTTCGCGTCTGTAGCACGTCATCTTCATGGTATAGCAATTTTAATGGCCAGTAGTGTATTTCTTGAAAATGTTACATACACACAGAAAATCGTACTGCAAATCTTATTCCTTAGTTCACTGAAATATAACCAGAAAATCGTATTGCCCAACTAACTGAAATTACTTATATACTGAAGTGCCAAGAAACAGGTACACATTCCTAACATCGTGTAGGGCCCCTGTGAGCACAAAGAAGTGCCGCAACATGATGTAGCATGGATTCAACTAATGTATGAAGTAATGATGGAGGGAATGTACACTATGTATCCTGCATGTGTGTCCATAAATCCGTAAGAATACGATGAGGTGCAGATCCCTTCTGAAGAGCACGTTGCAAGGCATCCCAGGTATGCTCAATAATGTTCATGTCTGGGGAGTTTGGTGGTCAGTGGAAGTGTTTAAACTCAGAAGCCACTCTGTAGCAATTCTGGACGTGTGGGGTGTCGCATTGACCTGTTTCAATTGCACAAGTCCGTCAGAGTGCACAGTGGACATGAACTGATGCCGGTAATCAGACAGGATGTTTATGTACGTGTCAGAGCCGTATCTAGATGTATCTGGGGTCCCATATCACTCCAACTATCCATGCCCCACGGCATTACAGAGCCTCCAGCAGCTTGAACAGTCTACTGCTGACATGCAGGTCCATGAGTTGATGAATTTGTCTCCATATCCATACACGTCCATCCAATGAATAAAATTTGAAATGAGACCCATCCGACGAGGCAGCATGTTTCCAGTCATCAACAGTCCAATTGTCAGTGTTGACAGTCCCAGGCGAGGCATAAAGCTTTCTGTCGTGCAGTTATCAGGGGTACACGAGTGGACCTTCGGCTCTAAAAGACCATATTGATGAAGTTTCATTGACTGGTTCGCACCCTGACACTGGTTGATAGCCCAGCATTGAAATCTGCAGCAATTTCCAGAAGGGCTGCAATTTTGTCACGTCGAACGATTCTCTTCAGTCGTCATTTGTCCCGTTCTTGTAGGATCTTTTCCCAGCCTTAGCGATGTCGGAGACTTAATGTTTTATCTGATTTCTGATATTCATGGAACGCTCGTGAAATGGTCGACGGGAAAATTACCACTTCAGCGCTACCTCAAAGATGCTGTGTCCCATCGCTCCCGTGCCGACTATAACACCACTTTCAAACTCACTTGAATCGTGATAACCTGCCATTGTAGCAGCAGTAACTGATCTGACAACAGCGCCTGACACTTGTTGTCTTATATAGCCGCTGCTGACTGCAGCGCCGTATTCTGTCTGTTTACATATATCTGTATTTGAATACATATGCCTATACGAGTGCAAATGAAACTGTGGTGTCACCGCCAGACACCACACTTGCTAGGTGGTAGCTTTAAATCGGCCGCGGTCCATTAGTACATGTCGGACCCGCGTGTCGCCACTGTCAGTGATCGCAGACCGAGCGCCACCACACGGCAGGTCTAGAGAGACGTACTGGCACTCGCCCCAGTTGTACGGACGACATTGCTAGTGACTACACTGACTAAGCCTCGCTCCTTGGCCGAGCAGATAGTTAGAATAGCCTTCAGCTAAGTTCATGGCTACGACCTAGCAAGGCGCCATAGCAATTGATAGTTATCGTATGAAGCATGTCTCATCAAGAACGATGTATACAAATGATGGATTAAAGTTAAGTATTCCAGAAGCTGCGTACTTTTCTTTATAGCATTCATTACGTATCCTGTTTCAGACCTCACGCC
Source organism: Schistocerca piceifrons (assembly GCF_021461385.2). Lineage (NCBI taxonomy): Eukaryota > Metazoa > Arthropoda > Insecta > Orthoptera > Acrididae > Schistocerca > Schistocerca piceifrons. Next base: position 567,532,582 of record NC_060149.1, read on the forward strand.
AATCTGCGTGAGCGTAACGCGTGCCTTTCTGCTACTTCCGAGTGGCGTGGCTGTCTTACTACGCTACAACAGAAACACACAATGAATTAGAAAATCGCATTCTGGTACTTATAAGACTGTATCCATATCTTCTGGCTCTTGGCCTCGATACATACCTCTACATTTCCTTCCTCGTCCGTAGGAAAGCCTAGAAGAGCAAAGAATTTGTCTGAATGGAACATGTTACGAAAAATAAATGTATACACGTTCCTCAGCCCTCATTATTAGAAACACAATACATTACGTGAACAAAAAATATTATCTCTAAGTGCTACGTTTTCCAGAAAAATAAAAAATAAGAAAATGCACTTGCATTCTTGCTGCAGTGACTCGATTATTATTGTTGGAGTCTGTTGCTGCCATAGCCTCTCAGCCTCCAGCTGCCTATCTAGATCAGCGACCATCACAGGTATGAAGGCTACAACAAGAAGAAAATAAGAAGGGCTGTAATACGAGCTCCAGAATAAAAATTTCCCACACACTACAGTTACAGTAGCGAACCATTCTAAAGCTCGGTAGTATGGAGGTATGCCTCTATCAACTAGGACCTAAACAGTTGCTGAAATTATGGGGGACACAGGTACATTGAATGAATAGAACAATTAACATACATAACAGGCTGTCCTGGCGAAGGCGTTTGCTGCTGCTACTGCTGATGATGCTGATGCTGTCACTGGAAACTGCTTTTCATTTTCTTTTTCTCGGAAAAAAATGGGCAATAGAACACACAAGCAACTGCACAGGCGAACTGACGATGACAGAATGAGAGCGACTGCACCATGACGATGGTTTATATAACGTCTACCTCCTCCACCAACCATTTCTCCCAGGAAGCCAATAGGAGCGCTGCATTTCTCCCCACCTGGTGACGAATGCTGGTGTAAGCACACAAGAAAAGTTGTTGCTGGTCTGCTAATGACGGATTTCATACCCTTTTGTATGCGGGTTCTGGTGCACTCTGGAAATACCCACTTGTTCCACTGAGACATTCTTTGTGTTGGACGCGCTCGTCAATCCGGCCAGAGTGTCTGCTTCCGGTAGAGAGTTCACTCTGTGGAGAACTGTGGCCGCTGACAGACGTGTCTCTTCAAGGTCCCAGTTTACACCTTCGCCTCTTGCTGCAAACTACTGTTGATAGTGCATTTAGCAATATTTTTACGTGGTGTAGCATCGACTTCACAGTTTGGACATCGTGCATTTGCGCTCATTCATTTTACTTTCAATTAATAAACAATATTCTCAGTCTGTGTTCTAGTCTAACGGTATTCCTCGAAATAAAAAGTGCAATTACATCGCAAATTGTTTAAATGTTCCTATGTCATCTACAAATTAAAAAAAAACTGTGTCAAATATTTAACACAGTGCCATATTGCTTAGACAATATATAATAACCTCACAAATTGTTTAAATATTCCAACTACGGTTCCCACAGTGTTTTGTGAGCAAATGTATTTCAAGCAGTTTTGTGATATATTCAGTTTGTGAAGCGAATTGTTTAATTCATATTTCCTGTGGCACATCTTCGGAAGCAGCAGCATCTGCAGAGTTTTGTGACAGCTTCAATATATGTATGTGACAATATTCTGCACATCGTTTAAACACCAGATTTAATAACTCCTGAAGCGTTTCGTGTTCAGTGACAACGGGTATCCGTGTGCCACAAAGAAAGAAAGGTCGCCTGGGAGGCGGAAGGCTGAGGTATTTTCCCACACGGCAGGAAGTGCTTAGCTCAGCCCTACGGTTACCGGTGGGCGGTGGCTAGTGGCCGTTGCTGTGAGCGCAGCAGAAGCTCCTTCCAGTCGTCGCGTCTCTGGGACATGGAGTGCACCAAAGGAAGTTTTTCAGGTATATTTAGGGCGATGTCTGACAGTGTAATTGCATGGTTCCTTTCGCTATCGAAATAAAAAGAGAAGTTACCACAATTTTTTTTTTACATCGTTTAAATTGTTTAAGCACCAGCATCAATTTCGAGGTGTGTTGAGATTTCAGAAATAAATAAATAATATTCTTAAACAAATTGTTTAAACAATGCCTTATGCACAGTACATACCATCGTGGGGTCCTTCCAGTACAGCAGCTTGACACAGACTGAGCGATTTTTCCGTCATTTTCCCCAGGGTGCCATCTTGGATTATGTCATAGGAGGGGGAGGGTCGGGAGTGAGGTGGAGGCTGGGAGTTCTCTGAGGGGATCCACATGCCATGAAGTCATCAGAGGGTGTGGTAATTAATTGAACAGTTAATTAATTTGTTTCATTAATTTGATATCAACTTGATATCAAAACTGCCCTAGAACCGGCTTTGTCCCACTATGTGTGTGGTAAGAGTATGTACTGGTTTTCTGAACTGCCACTTCCTGTAAGAGCATCATAAATTTTACTGTGTGAAAAATATGCGCAATTATTGACATGTCCTGCTTTCATAGTAAAAGCGGACTGTGAAGAAGAAAACATAACAGCACATTTAAAGTATTATATATGTGTTTACAATTCATATTTAAAAATACATAGCCTATGTCGCAATAGTACAGCACGACGTCTCTGTTTTTAGGGTACTGCGTGGTAAGAATTAGTGAAAGGGCACGTTACAATTGACCAAGGTAAAAAGACACAGATCGTAAATCAGTTCCAGTGTATTTGATTCCTACCTACAGGCTTATTTATTGTTACTTCAAACGGAACTGTGAGTCGCTTAAGTTCGTTGGGTAAATCTGTTGGGTTCATTGTTATAGAGGGATGGGGGAGACGTTTCCTGCTGTTATATCTGCGAGGATACTAGCTTCAGTGACATTATTTCGTGCAGTATTAATCTGCGGACGTGTAGCATTACAAACTATCGGCCACTTCAGATTTTTCCGTTGTATTCTAAACTTAGCCGATAAGCCATAAATACAGCTTTCGTAGTATATATGTTTTCCGGTAAAGTCGACTGTGAGGAAAAACCAAACCAGCATATTGTTGTGCAGACAACTAGTTTTAAATTATGAAAATCGAGAAACAATATACACGTTAGAAACAATTGGTCCAATGGTTTACATTGCCTGCTGTCGTAGTTCAAACCGTTTGCGAGACAGAAAACGAAATTTCACGTTATCACAGCACAGAACAGAATCCACTCTCTCGCTGTTGGTTTTAACAGAAAACGGTACATTAAAAAAAAAAAAAAACATATTGCCTATGCCAGTCTGGATGTTTGTTAGAGTATGCTATACAAAAAATTGAAGTAAACTGGTAAGATACTTTCGAGGTGTCTGGAAACAATTTTTCCCCTTTGCATACTAGTATAGACGATAAAAGTGTTCCAGTACTCCGTCCAAGATGTAGAAGACCCCTTTTATAGAAGAACTGTACACATCTCCGCAGGCGTCGTTCTCCCCTGTCATCTATGGCCTGAGGTACATCACAGATACTTCGGCGCCGGTTTTGGATACCGCCATTTAAACACGGTGGGACCCGAACAGTTCACAAACTTTTCCGTTCCGGAAATTCTTCCATCCTTGGTCCGAAGGATAATCAATGGTCAAGGCCTTTTGGACGAGAGATACATACCTCGGTTTCCGCATTACGACAGCGAATGTGCTGATTCCCGTGTTTTCCAGACGCGTTTTGTGTACGCTCCACTAGTATTGTTGCCGTCTGTCATCTATGAATGACTATTGAACGTCGACGTTGAACATAGGCGGTGGTCACATTAACGTGAGTCGACAGTGTATTGCAGTTCGGTAAATATTGCTTTTTGCGGTTACCATTTACCTTGCAGAAATGTAATGGTGTAGAATTGAATAAGTTTAGAAATTGGTTACTTGTGTATCCTGTTGTTGGAACGACCGGGGAAGTAAAGGAACAGCGCTCTGAGTGAAGAGGAGGCCTTGGCCCTGGTGTACACTAGTCGGAGCATTATTATGGTGTTAGATCAGGAGAACCGTGTCCCCGCTCTTTTCTCCGCCCCGTAATAACCAATTGGACAGCTAGTATGAGGGCTTAGGGGTTGCACATCTACATTTTGCACACAAGTAAGTGCTGAGCTCTAGCTTCGACTATGGAGATCATAAAGGCGGTTCATGTACGTTACAAAAGAATTATCTGTCACAGAAACAACTGAATGAGTGAGTCTCAGTAGGAAGCCTTTGAATTCTTCAAGATGCTAATATTTCGATGGATGTTCGTTCTTCGGTTTTTTTATTACCATTACGTAACTTAGAACATATTGGCTGTGTTGTAGATACAGAGAGGGGGGCCTTCTCGCCCGGTCGCCAGGAGATGTTTCGCGGTGCGTCTTGAGGTTGCATGGTGCAGCGGCGGCCAGAACAGACCGTCAGTCGCAGGGGGCAGGCATTACCAGGTCATTCCTGCCTGCTCCGGCTGCGTTGCGTGCGCACGCAACTGCTAACTCGATTTCGGCTGCAGTTTACCGCCTGCAGAAAGGCGGCCGATCCATTATTCCGTGTCATTTTGGGGACTCCGCATCGACTAAATTCCTCGCCAAAACATTTCAGAATGGTGCTCAGTGGCCACGCTTGTTGGGTTTCGCATTATACATTTATTTGAGATAGATAGCGACAACGTTGTCAACATTATTTGAATAAAGACGTTCTATCAAAGGAAAAAAGGCGGAGACAAGCTCATCTCGTATATTCTGATTCGTGGAATCTAAGAGCTGCAGCAGTTTACTTTTAAATTTTAGACTTATTGCCAAATTTCACAATAACAGAGCGACATATTACCTTTTGTTTCAGCAGAGGCACTTCCAAACATTTGTCTTCACAATCAGTTTAAGCTGCTCGTATTTGTTCCCTGTGACGGTTCATACATTTTCCTCGGTATTTCAAATGGTTCAAATGGCTCTAAGCACTATGGGACTTAACATCTAAGGTCATCAGTCCCCTAGACTTAGAACTACTTAAACCTAACTAACCTAAGGACATCACACACATCCATGCCCGAGGCAGGAATCGAACCTGCGACCGTAGGAGCAGCGCGGTTCCGGACTGAAGCGCCTAGAACCGCCCGGCTACAGCGGCCGGCTGAAGTACAGGACATATCAAGAAACAAAAGAATTGAGAAACAAAATGTTAGAAAGTTCAAAAGCTTTTGAGAAAATCTTCTGAATCACAGGCTCATGTCAAAGACATCGGTTTGCATTACGATTTTGGAGCATATATACTGTGCCACAACGTTATCAAGTACCTCGAAGAAACCGATCTGTTGACACGTGACCAGCACGTATTCGTAAAATATCGTTCTCGTGTAAAATAACTGGCTCTGTACTCATGCGGACTATAGAGTGTTAACGACAGGGTATCTTAAGTTGATTCCATACTTCTCAAGTTCCAGAAAAACTTTGACTCCGTTCCTTACAAGTAGCTTATCAAATAATTGACTGTCAGTCATCGAGTGAAACAGAAGTTATAACTGGCGTTCATAAAGGAGGTATTATAAGCGCTTTGCTGTTCCTAATCCGCGTAAACGATTTAGGAGACAATTCAGGAGGCCTTCTAATACTGGCTGTAGACGATTATGTCATTTACCGTCCAATAACGCCATCAGAACATCAAAAAGAAATTTAAAATTATTTAGAGAAGATATCCGTGTTCTCCGGAAGATAGCGTTTGTATCTAAAGAGTGAAAAGCGTAAGTTCCCCCACAGGAGACTAACAAAATTCGAAAAATTTCGGTTACGCTATAAGCCACATCAGTTTGTAGGTTTTTCGATTCAGCAAAACACATGGATACTACAAATATGAACAACTTTAGGTGGAATCTTCACACAGAAAATGCTATGAGTATATCGAACAAAAGATTGTGAATATTAGAGGATACAATAGATCTGATAATGAAATTGCCTACACGACGCTTGTCCGTCATCTACTGGAAAACAGGTGCACAGTATGGAATTCTGATATTTTGAATGATCTGAATAACCGAACACCACCCATTGGGATTTTTTTGTGATCTCTCAAAGGCTTTTGATTGTGTAAATCATGAAATTCTGCTAGACAAGCTCACGTATTGTGGCATGAGTGGGACAGTGCACAAATGGTTTAATTCGTACCTAACTGGAAGAGCGCAGAAAGTTGAAATAAGCAGTTCTCATAATATGCAAAGATCAGCACATTCCTCAAACTGGGGAACTATCAAGAATGGGGCTCCACAAGGGTCGGTCTTGGGTCCTTTGTTGTTCTTAATATATATTAATGACTTGTCATTCTATATTCATGAAGAGGCATAGTTAGTTCTCTTTGCTAATGATACAAGTATAGTAATCGCACCTGACAAACAAGAATTAACTGATGAAACTGTCAATAATGTCTTTCAGAAAATTACTAAGTGGTTCCTTGTAAACGGACTCTCACTGAATTTTGATAAGACACAGTACATACAGTTCCGTACAGTAAATGGTATGACGCCATTAATAAATATAGATCTTAATCAGAAGCATATAGCTAAGGTAGAATATTCAAAATTTTTAGGTGTGTCCATTGATGAGAGATTAAATTGGAAGAAACACATTGATGATCTGCTGAAACGTTTGAGTTCAGCTACTAATGCCATAAAGGTCATTGCAAATTTTGGTGATAAACATCTTAGTAAATTAGCTTACTACGCCTATTTTCACTCATTGCTTGCATATGGCATCATATTTTGGGGTAATTCATCACTGAGGAATAAAGTATTTATTGCACAAAAACGTGTAATCAGAAAAATAGCTGGAGTCCACCCAAGATCATCCTGCAGACATTTATTTAAGGATCTAGGGATATTCACAGTAGCTTCTCAGTATATATACTCTCTTATGAAATTGGTTATTAACAACCAAACCCAATTCAAAAGTAATAGCAGTGTGCATAACTACAATTCTAGGAGAAAGGATGATCTTCACTATTCAAGATTAAATCTAACTTTGGCACAGAAAGGGGTGAATTTTACTGCCACTAAAGTCTTTGGTCACTTACCGAAATAGTATCAGAAGTCTGACAGATAACCAACAAGTATTTAAGAAGAAATTAAAAGAATTTCTGAATGACAACTCCTTCTACTCCATAGAGGAATTTTTTGATATAAATTAAGAAAAAAGAAAAAACAAACAAAAAAATTACATAAAAAAACAAGCAAAAAAATAAAAAAAGTTGTTATATTAACTTCATTATGTTGTTAAATTAACTTAATTATGTCATGTATTGGAAAATTTTACTCGTTCCACATCATTACGAAATATCGTATTCATGATCCATGGAACTAGTATTAATCTAATCTAATCTAATCTCTAATCTACCTAGAGAGGACTAACGGAGATTGTCGAAGGACAGCTAGTTTTGTAGTGTCTTCAGAATCATTTTAAAAAGCCATTTATAATCAACATTTTTCTGTTGTAGCTCTTCTTGTTTCCGTGCTTGGTAAGAAAAAGTTGGAAGGGAATTCCATCTTATGCAAGGCACCCGTTTTATAGTTTTGTTTTACGCAGACATGTTTCACGACTTTCTGTGCTATTTTTTATAGGATTTCTACGTTTATTTTCATTCTCAATCGGTATGAGTTGTGTGTAAGGGTACCTTTTCATCTACCATAGGCGTACATTCCTTCGCTTGTAACGGTTTTTTCACTTTGTGGTGTTGTTTCATTTACTTGTGTGATGTAAAGGTACTTATATGCGAGAGCGGAACTGTAGTGAAATGATCTGAAAGTGGTTCTATGAACCCTTTTCCAAGCACCTAAGTGTAAATGGCAAAGCAGTCATTTAAAAGTAGATGTGGAACACTCACAAAAAGAGATCCACATGAGACCTAAGTCATAAGCGTGTACGACAACACACCAGAATAATTGATTAGGGTAAGAATGAGGAGGTACACACAGAGGGTAGGTAGCACCTTCTCGTGTGAAAGAAAAAGCTGGTGTGACAAACCAAGTCCAAGAAAAAAAGTTTCCAAGGAAGATGAAACGCTATGTGTCTCAATAGCTTCAAAGGTCACACTGTAAACGTTTGAGTGATTTAAAACGAGGCAGTTTGATCGGTATGGGTAAATGGGTTTGTCATATCATGACATTTCAGGTCTGACGGGGCATTTTGCTGCGTCAGTATAGCGTGTATGGAAGCAGTAGATAGAAAATGGTCGTTTGCAGCAATGTACTGTGATCACAGCACAGAATGATCGATACATTGTCGGCACGGACCATCCAGTTTCTTCCACAGTGTCGGTAGGTTACTGCAGGGCACTGGAAAGAATGAGGACCTGTCTTGATCGACAAGGTATTCACTGGAGAAAGTGACGACATTGCATTGGTTTCCTTTACAGGATGAACTCCTTGCCCTCAAATAATAGTGTGAACGCTGTCGCTTGACGAAATGAATCTCTTCAGACTAGTTTCGCTACAACGCTGATGGGCACGTAAATGTTAGAATCTGTTTTAACGACCACAATGGGCAGCCTACACACCGAGCGGCTTAATAAACAAACCCTGAATTTGATCTTTAAGGGCGCCAATGTAATCTAGATTCTTACATTCAGCTAGATGTCATAATGGTTAAACCACTAGACTCCCATTCGCCACGGAAAAAGTTGAAATCACCAACAGGCCAACCAGAGTTATGCGTTTTCTGTAGTTTCTCTCAATGGATTAAGGCATGAACTGAGAAAGTTGCTTTGAAAGAAAATTGTTGCCATACTTGTGCTTTCAGAGTTTCTTCTCGCCTTCTGGTAAAATCGTCTAAGATAGGATAGTAAACAACAACTCCTTTACGTTCTACGTACTGATGGGAATAAAAACAGCAACTGTTACATCAGCAGGGTCTTAGAACACGAGGAACTGTCTCTGTCCTCTTTCAGGGGACTCCCTTTCGCGTATTTCACTAGGATAATTCTACATAATTGTACATTCCTGTTTCACAAACAACCAGAAGCATTGCTTTAGTGAACTGAAGGACAGTGAAATACATAGCCACCATAGGTTTCTGTGATGCATATGAGCGGCGACATGTCTGTCACGGTTTTCCGCAAACCACTGTTCGTTCTTTGTAAACTCGCACACAAACGCGATGCCACGATATTTACGGTGTGTCACTGAAATACGTGAAAGATTCGCACCACACGAAAGTTTCAAATTCAAAAATCACCTTCGTAGTCATAATCATTTGTGTCTTGTGAAGTATCTAGGCCGTGACATATAGCTAGTTTAAGTTAGATTCATCATTCTTGGAGTTTCAGTTTACACAAACTGTTGCGTGCACCAAATATGCTTGGCGTCCAAACCCCTACCACAGAAGCCACTTGCCGTTACTGAGGTGACTTGCTTCGCACGCAGCGGGTAATCAGCTGCGTCGCAGGACAAACTACGTAGTTACGAACGGAAATTTAATGCAACACAAATTCAGATGCGCTTAACAATAATGTTCTAAAAGAACACTGAAAGTGCTTAATTGAGTATGACAATGACGCGTCGCACAAACTTTTATCACACATATATCTTCGAATACTAACTACTTTCTGATTCTAGTTAACGATGACTGAAGACACAACGGAATTAAAGACATCAACTCCCGGTGGTTCAAAATGGCTCTGAGCACTATGGGACTTAACTTCAGATATCATCAGTCCCCTAGAACTTAGAACTAGTTAAACCTAACTAACTTAAGGAGATCACACACATCCATGCCCGAGGCAGGATTCGAACCTGCGACCGTAGCGGTCGCGCGGTTCCAGACTGTAGCGCCTAGAACCACTCGGCCACTCCAGCCGGCAACTCCCGGTGGGTATTGATTTATATCAGTGGATAAGTTTAAAATTTCTGCTCGACCAGTATTCGAATCAAGATCTGGTGCTTACATGGCAGATATGCTGCCCATCCCATCATCCAGACACAGTGGTCACAACAACCACATGAACTACCCTATCACGACTCCCATAAGACCCAAATTCTCAACTTATACCACACATTACTGATTTGGTGTCTCTGCTCATCAGTCTCTTTACTCGCGCTACCTTGCCTATTTCCATAAGAGTTCGAGCTTGGTGTACATCTGCATTGGAGGGATCATTGGCTGTCATCGCCTTTTACATAACACGATGACCGACTAAATTTTGGAACGTGCGGTCTGGCTCTTCTGGCAATGACAGTAGATATGTCATGGCTATGTTAACACATGTACGCTATGACACTTGGCGGATAAGGAAATGCTGCAAAACTTGGAGGCACGGAAGACAATGACCGCATGTAGCTGTGTGTGTGCTTAAATCTACGTTGGAGGACGAATGCTTATTTCCGAACTATTTGTCTGACGCAGACGGAAGAAGGGTAAAGCCCTGTTATGTGCGCCCTCGGTGGCGTTAGAATGTTAAGTGAATGGCGCCGCACTGGGGAATGGCCTTGCCTTGAGGCACCCTTCGTGTGTACTGTCTCTACCGGCAGACACTGCACAAACTCTAGTTAACAAAGGGTGGTCATAAACAGTCTGGATAGCTTGTAAGTGAGTTGGAGGGAAGGTTGTGCTGAGAAACAACTGTTAAGAAAAAGTTCGACAGATTTCCGAGTTAGTTAGTGTTGAAGTCAGCCAATCAGATCGTTGCGCGTGCAAACTCAAGCGGCAAACGTGATACAGGTTCTATCATTTGCTCTCACAGCGCAGATGATAGAGCACGAGAGTGCTCAGCCTTTGGCTTGGGTTCGATCCGTACTGTTGTCACGGCCAGTTCTAGTGTCGATATCTTGTTCAGTTTTAGGAACCCAAATGAAGAACACGTTTCGCGACACCATCTCTGGCGGGCCGCTTGAAACTACATTGGCAACAGCCTCATTGGCTAAATTCAGTGTTAATTAACTTGGAACCGTTGAAACATAACGAATTTTGCCGGCCGCGGTGGCCGTGCGGTTCTAGACGCTCCAGTCCGGAGCCGCGCTGCTGCTACGGTCGCAGGTTCGAATCCTGCCTCGGGCATGGGTGTGTGTGATGTCCTTAGGTTAGTTAGGTTTAAGTAGTTCTAAGTTCTAGGGGACTGATGACCACAGATGTTAAGTCCCATAGTGCTCAGAGCCATTTTGAACCATAACGAATTTTCTTCTTACCATTATTTCTCAGCACAGACTACCTTGCAGGACCCTTACAAGCTTATCAGACTGTTCCTGACCACCCTGATGTGATATTCAAAAGTGATCAGAAGAATTTTCAAGATAAAGATTAAAGCTAATACAGAACAGAGAACCTTATTAAAGGTCACTGCAATCCACAGCCGAATAATTTGAAATGTTCTCGTATATTGTATCAGGTGGTGTCTTCTAAATGGTGCGCCATTTCGCTAAGCTGTGTGCAGCCTTAACCCTTTGACTACCAATTTTATTTCAGAAATGTAAATTTATGGTTTTTTAATTAATATCCTAATTAGAAACAATAATAAGAAACGAATATTTCCCGCCGTTTCTTTTTCTAATAGGATTGGGCCTAGAGGGTGGGGGATATAACATACAGGGTTGTTCCAGATTTCAGAACACTGTGCACAAACGACAAGACAAAACAAACAAACATCAGTGGACAGAGAATCTCTCTCCAAGTCCGCAACTCACACTGCAGGTGTTCAATATGGGCTTCGTTTGTGTGGAGTCAAACATCAATTCGTGGGTGCAAGCCACAGACGCGATTTGTCCTGGAAGGTGCGAAGGCAGCCCGCTTTGCGAATCTGGTAATTAGCTTGCTCATTTACAGGTGTGAACTTATTAGTTGTGACAGTACAGCGATTCAGGTTAACAATGAAACTTGGTACCCAAGCGTTTCTTGTCTTTATTTAATGACGCATCATGTAGCCAGATCTCTACAGATTCTTTTAAAACGCAATCCTGGAACTTTCCGGTCTCGTGCAATCATATTATTAACTCTATCCTTCGGAAATACGGGACCATGCGACAGCTGACGTTGTTGTACCTTGTCTGTGTGACACTTGTTACGAGCGCATGCTTCGTGTACCGACAAGATTGTCTGATCCTATGTTTCCATAATCCTAGGTCGCCCTTAACAAACCATAGCAATGCTTTCTTCTTGAACATCATGTGGCATACACACCTGATACTGTCACAAAACCTTTTGTATTCTTCCTCTGCATGTGGCGTTGTAGATTCGTTTCGATTTTATGGCACGTCAGATCTATCAGTGCCCAAAGTACAGCGATAGTAAGTGGAAAAATCCAAACACTTTACTACACCTGAGGAATTGAGACTACACTATGGTCGGCGGAAAAATAACGTTGGGCAGTAAGTTTTCTGTGCTGCAAATGGCACCTGAGGAATTGAGACTACACTAAGGTCGGCGGAAAAATAACGTTGGGCAGTAAGCTTTCTGTGCTGCAAATGGCTGACGCTGGAGAGTTCACTAACGGCGCTATAACATGTGATCCACACATTTACGAGATATATTGGTGATATGATTTCGTTTCTAATGAAATAATGATATGTTAATTGCTATTATGTTGTTGTTAGACTGTTACTGCTACATTTTGCAAATTGTCCAGCTTTTCAACACACACTGCTGACTTAAAAAAATTAAAATGTCTATAGAATCGAAACATTTAAAAAAGCGCAAAGTATAATCTGTTTTTACAGTTTTCTGTGAAAATAAACGATCGGAAAAAGAATTTAATTTTCTAAATTAGTTCTCAGAAATTTTTAACGAGTAAACAAGTCCTATATCTCGCTTATTCTCATTTTACAATCATCACAAGTTCAAAAGAACTTCAGCTAATCGGTGGAAAATGTAGTTTTCACTCAAGAAGTTATGGAAGAGCCATATTTGTAAAATGCATTTGATTTCGGCAAAGTAACTAAGAGATCTTTCACCATACCTGGGTGGCAACTGAAACTTCAATTTATCCAAGAACGTAGGGTTTACACTGCAGGTAGACGATATTCAGGTTTCTCGCTGACGAAATTATAACTATTCTGCGAATCGGTGCGTAAAGAAATCGACTTGAAAATATCTTCTTTGATCCATTGAACCCGTTTTGACCCCTGTAACTAACTTCTGATTACATCTGGTCAAGATACATTTTAAGACAAAAAAGACTCACCACGAAGGAATTATATGAATAGGATTAAAATCGGTAGATGTGATGTACTAGTATGTTCTAAAATATTAGAACTGTCTGAACTGCCTCACGACTGATTTACATGCAGGCCACATTAAGTAGCTGTCTTGCAGATCGTCTAAGGTCTTTTCCGTACAGTCGTCTGACTATTCAAAATGGATACCAAAAAAAGACTAGTAGAGAACACTGCCTTTATAACAATTAATCCTAATGTAAATTAACAACACGATATTGCAAATACTAGGAAACACTTTATTGGAGATGAGGAAGCCCTTAACGCTTGTAAACCCAAATTTATTACAAAAATTGACATTTCAAAGGCATTATCATACTTATTAAAACCTCATACAACTAACTTTGTGCCATATATAATACATTAATGCATAGAGAAAACGAAATATTTTTATGAACAGGATATTTTGTGTCAGTGTCTGGACTCCTAAAGTTGTATGACAATTCTAAGAATTTTTCCTCTCTAAAAGGTTTTCCCAAACCTGCTAAACGTCGTTCCTGTGGCAAGTGGTTTTGCATAAACTGTAACATCGGCAAGCGGTCAATCGAAATCTCATCGTTAAAACCGTATCACCTATAATATGCCGGCCGGGGTGGCCGAGCGGTTCTAGGCGCTACAGTCTGGAAGCAAGCGACCGCTATGGTCGCAGGTTCGAGTCCTGCCTCGGGCATGGATGTGTATGATGTCCTCAGGTTAGTTATGTTTAAGTAGTTCTAAGTTCTAGGGGACTGATGACCTCAGAAGTTAAGTCCTATAGTGCTCAGAGCCATTTGAACCATTTGAACCAGTAATTTCTCTGTACTCATAATTCATGAACAGTTATTTGTACACGTGTTTCCCTTGTCAACTAACTACGAAAGACATTTAATATAGTTTCCGGAAACAATGTGTGCACGTGTTTGAAACTGAAATGCCATTATGTAGAGAGCAAATACTTCGAATTGTCAGATAACTTTAGGAGTCCTAGTATGGGCACAAAATCTATTGTTCATGAAAGTATTTAATTTTGCCTCAGGATTACTGTATGATTTGTGTAGCAGTGGTAGTTGTCTCAGATTCTAATTAGTGTCGCTATGTCTTTGAAACATCATTTACTGTAATAAAGTTCGGTTTACTAGTGTTAAGGGCTGTCTCATCCCTATCAACGTCTTTCCTACAATTTGCAACATCATTCTGTAAATTTACATCTTGACCGATTCCAATAAAGAACAGTGTTCTCTGCAGGTCTCTTGTGGTATCCATTTTGTATAGTCAAGTGACGGTACCGCAAAGAGGTAGGGGACCTGCAAGACAGCTACATTACTTGGGCTGCATGCAGATCAAGCAAACGCAGTTCTTCTCGTTCGAATACTTTTGACCATGATAGTACTTGCACAGACAAACAAATTATTACAGTCTGAGAGAAACTGGATAATATATTCAAGAGAAAAAGCTTCACAAACTGAGTAATTCAATAACGCATTGGTCCACACTTGGCCCTTATTCAAGCAGTTGTTTGACAGAGATTTTGGATGTCATCTTGAGGTACATTGTGCCATATAATGTTCGAAACATTCTCAATTGGGGTGAGATCCGGTATTTTGCTGGCCAAAGTAGAGTTTTGCAAGCACGAAGAGAAGCAGTAGGTACTCTCGCCGTGGGTGGGCAGACATTATGTTGCTGAAATGTAAGCCCAGGATGGCTTTCCATGAACGGTAACAAAACGGGGCTTAGAATATAGTCGACGAACTATTGAGCCGCTTATGGCAGCCAAAGGGGTCCTGTTATGGAAAGAAGTGGCACCTCACTTTGGTGCCCCTAGTTCGTCCGGGGAGTCTCCAGAAGCGTCTTCGGTCTGGAATCTCATTGACTGGAATAGAATTGTCTTCAGTGATGAGTCTCGCTACGATCTAAGCCATAATGACCAGCAGAATTAAATGTTTTTTCAACTCAACGTCACCAGTATGCTGAAATAACGTGCTTGTTGCTTATTTAAGTAAGCACTCACCTTAACTGATTTAGGGATTTTACAGGAATCCTAAGTCAGTAGTCCGGAAACGCGCGACTGCTACGGTCGCAGGTTCGAATCCTGCCTCGGGCATGGATGTGTGTGGTGTCCTTAGGTTAGGTAGGTTTAAGTAGTTCTAAGTTCTAGGGGACTGATGACCACAGATGTTAAGTCCCATAGTGCTCAGAGCCATTTGAACCATTTGAACCTAAGTCAGTACGGCTCGGTGAGAATTTGAATTCCGTTTCTGTCGAATGAAAGTTCAGAGTATTAGCCACAGTGAGCGTCACCTGTCCTTACGTATACTGTTATACTCATAGTCAAAAAAGTAGTATTTGTGGTATTAATTGCTCCACTTGAGACCTACCATGAAATTAACGAGTAGTTTTCGTTGTATTGGCTGAAAATAGGTATTATCGTTGCTTTAAGTCTTCGTGGGTTCCCGGGTTTTTATCCAGCTGAAATCCCGGGAAGGTTTAAATAGATTTTGGCACCGGGAGGAAATGAGACATTATGTATTGTCTTTTTTTTTGCCCTCAGTAGATAAGACAATTTAACAGTTCTGTTATAATGAAATTGGTTGGTTCATTATTGGTTTGACAACTGACTATTTAACAATGAAATATACACGTTATTGTCAAGCACAGGGAGCCGATATTACCATGACGATACTCACGTTCAGTAAACGATTGAACGACGAACAAGAAAACACACAAATACCAATTGGTATCTTAACATCTCTGTCGTTTTTTCCGCACCTCATTCTAAGTTGCGTTGCAGAAAGACATTCGCTGCAGCGTGTAGCTATTTAGTTAAAGAAAGATATAGTGTGACATTTGACAACGACCATTAGTGTTTGTGTTCTTTCAGTCAAACATCTAGCCGCGCGGGATTAGCTGAGCGGTCTAGGGCGCTGCAGTCGTGGACTGTGCGGCTGGTCCCGGAGGAGGTTCGAGTCCTCCCTCGGGCATGGGTGTGTGTGTTGTCCTTAGGATAATTTAGGTTAAGTAGTGTGTAAGCTTAGGGACTGATGACCTTAGTAGTTAAGTCCCATAAGATTTCATACACATTTGAAGTCAAACATCTGCGACTTTTGCGCCTACGGAACACCGCAATACACGGACCTCTTAGGGTATCTCTCAGCTTTTTTTCCCTTTTAAATGTTTATCGGTATTCAAAGCAGGTGGAGTCCTAAGCAGATTGGTGATGAAAGTCTCTGTACAAATACAAAGTCGTATAATGACTAGAGCTCGAAGAAACTTCCTTGATACCGCAGTAATTAGCATGAAGCAGTATATTTGCTCATTACATTTAAAAACAATGCAGCACTTTCCGCATCGTATTCATGGCATTAGTAACAAGCCATGCCGGTTATATTTCAGTTCCTTTGCTGAAAGCTGAGTTTCATTTTGCTGCGGCGAAAGATTATTAAAAAGAACTTAATTATTCTGGGCAGCTCATAAATCGTTGCAGAACTCATTCAGAGCGAGAATAATTATCTTTGAAGACTATAATGTAAGCTCCGAAATTAAATTAACAAGTTTCTGTTTATTCAGTCCATTTTCTCAGCTCGTCGTCGGCAGATTACGGTGGAATGATGTTGAAGAAAATGGAGTAACGAATTCCCTTTTTAGAAGACTGGTGGGGACGCAGGTGTTTTACGTGAGAAGGACCCTTCTGACGATTAATTTTGTACGGTACACTGCGAGGATGTAGTAGGGGCTTGTACTGCCTGTTTGAAGATAAGAATTTGTGTGTTTAAAGTATAATCACGCGAAAAAATTTCAACGATAATTTGTCGTGTACCACTTTTATAAATATTTTTCGGTAATCGTACTAGACGTAATGTGATATCTTGACCATAGAGTTTACAATAATACTAATAATAATATAACAATTATTACTATTATTATTATTATTATTGTTATTTTTATGATATTGTGGAACATCTGCATACACATCTGTAAACCTCAACCCACCATACTATGTGTGGTGGAAGCTACCGAGTGTATCAGCATCATTACTCCCGTTCGGTTACCATTCGCGGACGGTACATTAGAAGAAAGACTAACGGTGTTCATCTCTATATTCTTCTGTCATAATCACTACACAAGATGTACATGGTGATTATAATTAAAGCCAAACTTTCAAAACCATGTAGAAATAACACCACTCGTCAGAATAACGTCAAATTGCAACTGAATATTATCAGAGAAGGGGGAAAACGTATGGAAGAAGAAAAAAAATTGTGTGAAAATTGATCAATAGATGCGCACGACCCATTGAATTTGGTATAAACAAGCGGGGTACACGGATTTTCCTCCCTTCGCGTGTGCAACGTTCGCCATGACTCTCTTAATGCAGAATTGCGTACTGATTATAAAGCTGTATTACAAGAATGATGACTGTGCACACATCCCTCTGCAGAAGTTCCGGAGACTGAAGGGTTTGAAAAATGGCGTTGGTCCGATGACTGCCGTGGGTCTGTAGAAAATGATACGGAAATTAGAAAAGATGGTTTTCTTTGGTGTGGAAACAGGTAGATGGAGGAAACGAACTGATTCGACATCAGCGGAAGCAGTGGCCCCAGCAACGCAGGAGGGGACAATGGGGGGTGTGTAAACGTGTAGTGCATGGTGTTTTGCCCGAACGTTGGACAGACCCATGAACACGGTGTGTAAAAGTAGTAGGACAACGCCACTACCACACCACTCTCCTTTGTTTCAAAATTTATTCAAGATGGTGGATCCAAGATGGCGGGCACAGATGTGGCAACATCGCAGTGACGGCATGGCAGGATGTTCAAATTTTATCTGCACCTCCCCCCTCCTCTCCCCTAGAAAATGGCGGGAAGTTCAAATTCCAGCAGGACAATGCAACATACAATGGCTACCTTCACTAACGTAAGAAAGTGGTGGGAAGAAAGTTCACTTGGGCCATCTCCACTAATGTAAGCCATCCGACCGCCACCTCTTCCTAGGAATTAGTGCAGAAAGGACTCATCCTATGTTTGGATGCTGGATAGGATGGAGGCAAGCCTTTATTTTTTATGCAGTGTTTATTTAAACCATTTGATGCAGCAGCTGCATCCAATGTGTCCACCATGAGGTCCAGAGTTCAACTTACTTAGTACACAGTACTGCCACCAGAGGACACTGTTGTCCCTTCCATGGCATAATCAATGATGGCGGTCTGTGGGAAAAATGGCGGGAAATGGACTCAGCCTGTTCTGTGCTGATGGAAAGAGGAAGGAGTATTCTTTATTTATTTTGGAGCAATTTATTTAGTGATGGATTTCACGTAGTTTATTTATTACACTGATACAAAATACTTGCTCACACGTACTTCGCGCTGAAATACACAGCCTATAGGCCTGCAAACTACTCATAAATCACAGAAATAATGCAGTACATTGATGTGCAGACAACTAAACAACTCATAAACTGACAACATAATAGATATGTAATGTTGTGCAAACACGCTTGCTAATTGTAAACTGTTGAAACAATGCATTGAACAGCATACAGAACTGCAAACTACTCCTAAATCACCGGAATAGTGCAGTTCACTGATGTGTAAACACATTCAATAATTATAAACTGTCTAAAGAATGCATGCTACTTATTTAGGGACAAATTTCACGTTGTTTATTTGTTACACTAATACATAACTCTCACCTTTGCGTGCTTGAGGTCGCAGTAAATAGTCTACAGACCTGCAAACTACCCAGAAATCACCGAAATAATGCCGTACACTGATGTGCAGAGATGCAAACAACTCGTAAATTATGAAAGTTTGGAAGGTAGGAGACGAGATACTGGCAGAAGTAAAGCTGTGAGTACCGGGCGTGAGTCGTGCTTCGGTAGCTCAGATGGTAGAGCACTTGCCCGCGAAGGGAAAAGGCCCCGAGTTCGAGTCTCGGTCGGGCACACAGTTTTAATCTGTCAGGAAGTTTCATATCAGCGCACACTCCGCTGCAGAGTGAAAATCTCATTCTGGAAACACGTAAATTGTCAAAATAATGTATGCAAAAGGCTCTGTAAATTCTCAACTGATAATTCTCAACTGTCAAAATCATGCACTCCACAGCCTGCATGCCTTTTCAGAAATTAACGCATATATAATGCTCTGCCAACATGCTCACAACGCTTAAACAGTCGAAAATAATGTAGATCACAAAGACTCAGTGCACATAATTAACACTTTCGAACTATCATCAATCGCGTCGTATCAATGAACTGGCCCCCTACAGAACTCCAAGGTGCGCATGCCTGACGGCGCATTCAAGCCAGTCCTATATGCAGGACGCCTAGGGTCCGCACGTGCGTGTTTATCGTTGCTGGCCAGATACCTCTCTACCTGCGGGTACTGGTGTCACATGGCGTGCTATAGAAATTTGTTCCAATACTTCCCAGAAGAGCACAGGGTGCAGTGTTCCAAGTGATCCTAGCAGGACATGCAAGCTGTTACTGGCTGTGGAAGTGACTACCCACCCAGCGTAGCTGACGCATAGCAACAAAATTTTACATGGTTACTCACCATCACAGTTCCATCTAAAAGGCACCCAATGTTATACTGATGTCACATGGCTATGTAAATAAGAGCCAAGTCTACCTCTCAGAAATTGTAAAGTGTTGCATAAATAGTTAACAGTCGGTTTTGTAGGAACTTTGGCGATGTCTCTGCTTGTGTGCATGGAAATTCTTTTCCTAAAGGACGCTGTTTATGAAAATAGCCCAGAATAAAACCGATTGCATTCTTCCTCACAGTCCTAAGGTTGCACCCTGTCCATCATGTGTTACCCGTCCTGCTTTCAACAAACATGTCCGAAACGCAAATGTTCTCACTGCTATGTAAAGGCTCTTATGTCCCAGCACAAAGTATGTCTTGTGAGTGAATGAAGCATTATGAACGGCTGTTACTGAATTTACCTGCCAAATTACTGATGCTGCCGTTTGTGGAAGCACAGTCCACCTTTTTCTTTCTTCCTGCAGGCAAGACTTTCAGCGTCAAAAATATTTTGTGTGGATTGCCATATTGCACTGACAGACCCCGAAAAAGTGACCTACAGATCGTAAATTATGGAAAGACACAGGCTCAATTGCGCTGCTCTGCCACTGAGAATGGAATCTTGAATATTAGAGCGTGAAACCAATCTCTAACCCAGCACTATATCATCATGTAAGGTGTCGATACAGTAAACATACAATTCGTATCCTGGGCCATACAAAATCGCCGCTTTTGCATTGTGTGTATAGCTATCGACCGCCACACACTCGTACATATATGGCGAAGACCGACAGCACTGCATATATTCCTCACAGCACTAGATAATTTCCCACAACCAATGGTCGCAAGTCATCAACTTCCGATGCATGACCAGAGAACCCTTGATGTACTGAAGTCACTCTCAGAACTGTTGTACAAAGGCTGGGATGCTTCCCCTCGGCACAAAGGAGTCATCATCTCTGGCCCCGACCTATTTGCTTGCTTGCTTGTTTTCTGCTGCAGTCTCCAGACTCTGGGATTGCAAGAACACATGTATTTTCACATGGTTTGCCAGTATATTATACCACTTACACGATACTTCTCGATATCAAGCACATAGCAATATTGCTTGCATAGCAACATGACTCACACAACATAATTCCGAGGATGTAGACTGGAAATTATTTCTCTAGAAACTCGAAACTTAAGCGAGGTGGAGTGTGCTATAAATCACAGAGTATCTAGAAACTTAACCCATTGGCAAAGACCTTCATGTGAAAACTCGAAAAAAATAGAGGAAACTGATATTTCCACTCGTGAATACCAATGTCAGTTATGTAACAGGTTCCAAATCATCCTTATAATTTACAAAGTCAACTAAGGGGTTTCTGACGTCTAGAGAACCAGCAGTTGTGTCTTCCACCTGATAGATGTGCACACTACAATCGATGTTCTCTCAACTAAATAAGGACATGAAATGTGCAGATGCAGTCAACTGGACAATTTACATGGGAGGGAATAATGGTCCAGCACAAACACACATCCATATTGGCTCTTCTCAGATTTCCCCAGGAACATGAAAGCTTTCTATCACATACTAAGTATTAATTCGCTGTTTGGTCGTCTAGAGGACGACACAGTTAAGTCAGCTACATTCCTGCATCCCAACAGGCCTCACCATTCAGACAGCACCTACCGTTAGCCGGTAATGGCTATCATTCCTGCCAATGGTCACTGGTGCTTCACGCCAAGCACGCATAGACAGAATCATCCTAGAAAAAATGGTTCAAGTGGCTCCAAGCACTATGGGACTTAATTTCTGAGGTCATCAGTCCCCTAGAACGTAGAATTACTTAAACCTAACTAACCTAAGGACATCACACACATCCATGCCTGAGGCAGGATTCGAACCTGCGACCGTAGCTGTTGCGCAGTTCCTGACTGTAGCACTTGGAACCACTCGGCCACTCTGGCCGGCTTCATCCTAGAAAACCAGCCATATATTTTATAACTGTACTTACAATTAAATGTTATAATAGCGCTCTCAATCGGATGACATTCGACAATGAGAAAGTATCGGAAATACACCCTGATGGCTGCTGTGGCCCTGGAATAGGAATATCTGTAGCATTCTTATGACATGAGATACTTCCCCATTTACTGTCACAGTATTCCACGTCACATCCATGCCTTCCTTATGATTAGATTAGATTAGATTAATACTTGTTCCATAGATCATGAATACGACACTTCGTAATGATGTGGAACATATCAGGTTAATAAAAGATGTCTGTACAAGATATTACATTACACAAAATATTGCATGACACTAATGTTTATTTTTTCCCCCTTAATTTATATCTAAAAATTCAGCCAATGAGTAGAAGGAGTCGTCATCTAGAAATTCTTTTAATTTATTTTTAAATGTCAGTTGGCTATCTGTCAGGCTTTTGATGCTGTTTGGTAGGTGACCAAAGACTTTTGTGGCAGCATAATTTACCCCTTTCTGTGCAAAGTGAGATTTAACCCTGCATAGTGAAGATCATCCTTTCTCCTGGTGTTATAGCTATGCACACTGCTATTACTTTTGAACTGGGTAGGGTTATTAACAACAAATTTCATAAGTGAATATATATACTGTGAGGTTACTATGAGGATCCCTAGATCCTTAAATAGATGTCTGCAGGATGACCGTGGGTGGGCTCCAGTAATTATTCTGATTACACGTTTTTGACCAATGAATACTTTTCTACTCAACGATGAATTACCCCAGAATATGATGCCATACGAAAGCAGTGAATGAAAGTAGGCACAGTTAGCTAATTTGCTGAGATTCTTGTCACCAAAATTTGGAATAACCCTAATAGCATACGTAGCTGAACTCAGACGTTTCAGCAGACCATCAATGGTTGCTTCCAGTTTAACCTCTCATCAATGGACACACCTAAAAATTTGGAAAATTCTGCCTTAGCTACAGACTTCTGTTCAAAGTCCATATTTATTACTGGAGTTGTGCCATTTACTGTATGGAACTGTATGTACTATGTTTTATCAAAATTTAGAGAGAGTCCGTTTGCTGAGAACCACCTAATAATTTTGTGAAAAACATCATTTACAATTACATCACTTAGTTCTTGGTTTTTGGATGTTATTACTATACTTGTATCATCAGCAAAAAGAACTAACTTTGCATCTTCATCAATGTGGAATGGTAAGTCATTAATGCATATCAATAACAGTAAAGGACCTAAGACCGAACCCTGTGGGACCCCATACTTGATAGCCCCCCCAGTTCGAGGAATCAGCTGTTGTTTTAACATTACATGAACCATTTATTTCAACTTTCTGCATTCTTCCAGTTAAGTATGAATTAAAGCATTTGTGCACTGCCCCACTCAAACCATAATGATTTAGCTTATCTAAAATAATTTCATGATTTACACAATCAAAGGTCTTTGAGAGATCACAAAAAATACCAATGGGTGACGTCTGGTTATTCAGAGCATTTAGTATTTGATCAGTGAAAGCGTATATAGCATTTTCTGTTGAAAAGCCTTTCTGAAAACCAAACTGACATTTGGTTAGTACTTTATTTTTACAAATATGGGAGGCTACTCTTGAATACATTACTTTCTCAAAATTTTTTGATAGAGCTATCAGAAGAGAGACTGGATGGTACTTGTTGACATCCGACGTAGCCCACATTTTATGCAATGGTTTTACAATGGCATATTTCAGTCTGTCGGGGAAAACACCCTGCTCCAAAGAGATATTACATATGTGGCTGAGATTCCTACTTATCTGTGGGGAACAAGCTTTAAGTACCTTGCTGGTTGTGCCATCAATTGCGTAAGAGCTTTTACTTTTCAGTGAGTTTATTATTTTACTGATTTCAGAGGGAGAGGTTGGTGGAATTACAGTTGTTTCAAACTGCACAGGTATGGCCTCTTGTATTATTAGCCTTGCCTCTTCTAGTGAAGATCTAGATCCTATTTTCTCCACAACATTTAAAAAATTATTACTGAAAATACTTTCAATTTCTGATTGTTTGTTAGTACACTTGTCATTCAGTTTTATGGCACTTAAGTCTTCCTGTGCTCTTGGTTGCCCTATTTCCCTTTCAATAATATTCCAAACTGCTTTAATTTTATTATCAGAGTTACTGATCTCAGACATGATATACATGCTTCTGGACTTTTTAATAACTTTTCGTAGTACTGCACAATAGTTTTTATAATATTGAACAATTTCGGGGTCAGTACTCCCTCTTGCTGTTAGATACAGTTCTCTTTTACGGTTGCAAGATATTCTTATTCCTTTAGATAGCTAAGGTTTTTATATGTTTTCTTGGAATTATTTTTAACTATTTTCTTGGGTAAACAGTTTTCAAATACCCTTAAAATGTATCGTGAAATAAGTTATATTTCAAGTTTGCATCGGATTCCTTATACACTTCATCCCAGTCTAGCTGCTGTAGGCTTTCCCTAAAGTTTGCAGTATTTATATTGTTAATTGAACGCACTGCTTTGAAAGTCTGATTTGATATACTGCATGGAGCTATGTCATGTACTGTAACTAGCTGTGCACCATGATCTGAAAGACCAATGACTGGACATAGTCATTTCCTTTGCACACACATACTTTATAAGCCTAATGCTCAAAACGAACCTATCATGCATCCCCTACTACTAAGTATAATACTTTGTCAATAACTGATTGCCAGTGATACGAAATAATACTGACCGAATATCAGCAATGGCGTGATATGTCTCATAAGTTTTTCTTGCGAGTGGTACTACTGTGTCTTAGGTGATGATGAGGTCCCATACCATGAGGAGTGTAGGGGGCGATGTGGGAGACCCACACCGCTAACTAGGCAAGGTCCTAGTGAAGGTAGTTTGCAATTGCCTTCCTCTGACCGTAATGACGATGAATGATGAAGTTGAAGACGACACAACTCCCAATCATCTCGAAGCAGGGAAAATCCCTGACGCCACCGGGAATCAAACCGGGGACCCCATTGCATGGGAAGCGAGAACGCTACCACATGACCACAAGCTGCGGACTGTGTCTTAGAAAGAGAGGCGTAATCGTCTTACCAACTGCCATATGTTAAAAAAAACACAACCATATAACTGTTGCAAGTGGTCTTGGTTCTACAGGTACACACAAGTATCCATGTAAAACCTATACTGCCCTTATAAATCGAGGTATGGCATTACCTCTGAATGGAGTGGTTTTCCTGGACGAATACCATGACACTGAATATAGACAGCGATCGCTGGAGTGTATATTATCAAACCAACAGCGCAGTTACAAGTAGCTGACAATGCAACCCTGTGATAAAATCACTGAATTTAGAAAGTGATTCGGGTAAGGAAAATGGTGTGAAACCGGTATTTGCAACTACCTCATGCTGCCACTAGATATTTTTCCAGTATTTGTAACACATTCTGTCTGGGTGTCATGTCTGAGTTTCTGCGATATATCCACTGGGTTACAAGCAAAGTTTGATTGAGAAGGATCACAAACAGTAGATGGTCTGCTGATTGAGGTCGTAAGAAGTGTATACAAGCTTTTCAGATCTCTAGTGTTACCCTCTCCAGTAGAAATGCTGTCATCATCATCATCATCATCATCATTTAAGACTGATTATGCCTTTCAGCGTTCAGTCTGGAGCATAGCCCCCCTTATAAAATTCCTCCATGATCCCCTATTCAGTGCTAACATCGGTGCCTCTTCTGATGTTAAACCTATTACTTCAAAATCATTCTTAACCGAATCCAGGTACCTTCTCCTTGGTCTACCCCGACTCCTCCTACCCTCTACTGCTGAACCCATGAGTCTCTTGGGTAACCTTGCTTCTCCCATTCGTGTAACATGACCCCACCATCTAAGCCTGTTCGCCCTGACCGCTACATCTATAGAGTTAATTCCCAGTTTTTCTTTGATTTCCTCATTGTGGACACCCTCCTGCCATTGTTCCCATCTACTAGTACCTGCAATCATCCTAGCTACTTTCATATCCGTAACCTCAACCTTACTGATAAGGTAACCTGAATCCACCCAGCTTTCGCTCCCATACAACAAAGGTGGTCGAAAGATTGAACGGTGCACAGATAACTTAGTCTTGGTACTGACTTCCTTCTTGCAGAAGAGAGTAGATCGTAGCTGAGCGCTCACTGCATTATCCTTGCTACACCTCGCTTCCAGTTCTTTCACTAAGTTGCCATCCTGTGAGAATATGCATCCTAAGTACTTGAAACCGTCCACCAGTTCTAACTTTGTTCCTCCTATTTGGCACTCAATCCGTTTATATTTCTTTCCCACTGACATTACTTTCGTTTTGGAGATGCTAATCTTCATACCATAGTCCTTACATTTCTGATCTAGCTCTGAAATATTACTCTGCAAACTTTCAGTCGAATCTGCCATCACAACTAAGTCATCCGCATATGCAAGACTGCTTATTTTGTGTTCACATATCTTAATCTCACCCAGCCAGTCTGTTGCTTTCAACATATGATCCATAAATAATATGAACAACAGTGGAGACAAGTTGCAGCCTTGTCTTACCCCTGAAACTACTCTGAACCATGAACTCAATTTACCGTCAACTCTAACTGCTGCCTGACTATCCATGTAAAGACCTTTAATTGCTTGTAAAAGTTTGCCTCCTATTCCATAATCTCGTAGAACAGACAATAACTTCCTCCTAGGAACCCGGTCATATGCCTTTTCTAGATCTATAAAGCATAGATACAATTCCCTGTTCCACTCGTAACACTTCTCCATTATTTGCCGCAAGCTAAAGATCTGGTCCTGACAACCTCTGAGAGGCCTAAACCCACACTGATTTTCATCCGATTGGTCCTCAACTAATACTCGCACTTTCCTTTCAACAATACCTGAGAAGATTTTACCCACAACGCTGATTAAAGAGATACCTCTGTAGTTGTTACAATCTTTTCTGTTTCCATGTTTAAAGATTGGTGTGATTACTGCTTTTGTCCAGTCTGATGGAACCTGTCCCGACTCCCAGGGCATTTCAATTATCCTGTGTAGCCATTTAAGACCTGACATTCCACTGTATTTGATGAGTTCCGACTTAATTTCATCCACCCCAGCCGCTTTATTGCACTGCAATCTATTGACCATTTTCTCCACTTCCTCAAATGTGATCCTTTTTCCATCATCATTCCTATCCCATTCTACCTCGAAATCTGAAACATTATTGATAGCATTTTCACCTACATTGAGCAACTCTTCAAAATATTCCCTGCATCTGCCCAAGGCATCCACAGGATTCACCAGCAGTTTTCCTGACCTGTCCAAAATACTTGTCATTTCCTTCTTACCTCCCTTTCGAAGACTGCTAATTACACTCCAGAATGGTTTTCCAGCAGCTTGACCCAATGTCTCCAACCTGTTTCCAAAGTCTTCCCAAGATTTCTTCTTGGATGCTGCAATTATCTGTTTGGCTTTGTTTCTTTCTTCAACATAACTTTCTCTGTCTACCTGAGTTCTAGTATGTAGCCATTTTTTATACGCCTTCTTTTTCCTTTTACAGGCTGCTTTGACTGTGTCATTCCACCAAGCTGTTTGCTTCCTCCTACTTTTACACACTACTATTCCAAGACATTCTTTAGCCACTTCTAGTACTGTGTCCCTGTACCTTGTCCATTCCTTTTCCAATGACTGTAATTGACTACATTCAACTAACTGGTACCTTTCTGAGATCGCTGTTATGTACTTGTGCCTGATTTCCTTATCCTGAAGTTTCTCCACTCTTATCCTCCTACATATGGACCTGGCCTCCTGCACTTTCCGCCTCGCAATCCCAATTTCACTGCAGATTAAATAATGATCAGTGTCATCAAAGAATCCCCTGAATACACGTGTGTCCCTCACAGCCTTCCTGAATTCCTGATCTGTCATTATATAGTCAATGACAGATCTGGTTCCCCTGCTTTCCCAAGTATACCGGTGAATGTTCTTATGTTTAAAAAAGGAGTTTGTGATTACTAAGCCCATACTGGCACAGAAGTCCAAGAGTTGTTTCCCGTTCCTGTTGGCCTCCATATCCTCTCCAAATTTACCCATAACCTTTTCATACCTTTCTGTTCGATTTCCAATCCTGGCGTTAAAATCACCCATGAGCAGATCACTGTCCTTGTCCTTTACTCTAACAACTACATCACTGAGTGCCTCATAAAAACTATCCATCTTATCTTGATCTGTCCCTTCACAATGCGAATATACTGACACAATCCTAATTTTCTTGCTAGACACCGTCAAATCTATCCACATCAGTCGTTCGTTTACATACCTTATTTCAACTACGCTGGGTTCCATTTCTTTCCTGATGTAAAGCCCTACACCCCATTGTGTTATTCCTGCTTTGACTCCTGACAGGTAGACCTTGTATTCTCCCACTTCCTCTTCTTTCTCACCCCTTACCCGAATGTCACTAACAGCTAAAACGTCCAGCCCCATCTTACTTGCAGCCTCTGCCAGCTCTACCTTCTTCCCAGAGTAGCCCCCATTGATATTAATAGCTCCCCATCTCATTATCATTTGTTTGCCAAGTCGTATCTTAGGAGTCCCTGGTTTGTCAGTTAGAGGTAGGACCCCGTCACCTCCAAAGGTCCGAGGCATTTTGCTCTGATTGTTGCCAGCATCATATTTAAAGTACCAGGGAAGCAGGTTGCTAGCGTTACTTGCCCCGAGTCCCATTGGGTTTTACCCCTAACGGCTGAGGGACTAACCGGTGGATTTGGTAGTCTTTGCCGTATGAGCACAAAGGTGACCACGACTGAGAATATGTCCGAGATGCC
Organism: Schistocerca piceifrons; assembly: GCF_021461385.2. Classification (NCBI taxonomy): domain Eukaryota; kingdom Metazoa; phylum Arthropoda; class Insecta; order Orthoptera; family Acrididae; genus Schistocerca; species Schistocerca piceifrons. The sequence continues at coordinate 567,561,005 of NC_060149.1, forward strand.
CAGCCTTATTCCAAAGTAACTGGTATCCCGACTGTCGGGACCACTTACTTGGCCACTCATACGTTGCCCGTGGTTCATGAACTAGGACATGACTACAGGAACCCACACCATGAACCACAGAAATGCTGTCTATGATTTGGAATCAAGTCTTCCCATTCAACCAAATACCTGCATTGTATTGAATGGCGAATTCCTTTAATGATTACAGCCACTAGTGAATCATATTTCTGGCACTCTCATATCTTGAAGTGAGTCACCTTTTTCGAACCTGCCTGCTATAGCAAAATTTTAGATAGTCCCTGTGCCTCATGTAACTGCTCCCATTTCTGCAGCTTTGCACATGTGATCATTCCAGTTTAGGTAGGAGCTGAGCAGAAGTCTGAGAGAAATGTATCTACCACCTTTTGCAACCTGTGTAGAAACACAGTGACCTGAGGTACTGTGACAGAACCGTGGTTTGACCATTCTGTCGAAATGGGAACATGTTGTCATGTACAATGTATAAGGTCAGCGCCAAATAAAGCCTACCCTATCAACACGAGGTAGTATAAAAGACAGTACGGGTACTGGGGGAAGGACAAGGATTTTCCTTCTGCATTGTGGTGCATCCCAAACTACATACAAGTACTACTGTATGAAGCAGATCCGCATCCCATAGGGCCCATTCAACTCTATCGCCGTAACGTGCTTTCTTCGTTATTCTGTACCATCCAATAGAGAAAAATCGCGAACTATAAAACTCCACTAACTTCATCCGATAGAGAACTTGATAAGATGTTTACTGGAACTCTCTCCTCCTACATGTCGATAACAAATACTGTCTGTGCACCGGCATCTAGCACATGTGACGATCCTATTAAATATACAGCTATTTATCCATTGCATCGGCCAGTGTAAAGTTTCATTGCTTGTACCGTAGGAGGTTCTAAACTGACATTAACACATTCTGATCCATTGCTTCTCACAGAAAACTAGACGTAGCACAGTATAGGTCATATTGTTACTCTTGCTACCATAACAAACCACACACACTGGATGATTTTAAATAAAAGTCGGTTACAACATAAAGAAACTGGAAGAGTTTTCTGACATTGTGGAGAGTTTCCAAACAGCTCTCTGAAGGCGATTGACGACCTCTTATTTCGACTGATTCCTCATATTGCAGTAAAGTGCGTGACCACTGTTTTGGTGCCAGCCATCCCCAGAAGTTGTTGAACCTCCAACAAAAATTTTTCTCCATCTCAAACAAGCGATGTCAGTCAGTTATTATGTGCTAACCAACTGCATACCAGTGGATGGATGGGATGGAAAAGACATAATCGATGTACTGTAATAGTAAGCATCACAGTTTAGAGTGCTAACAATTTTAACAGTTTTACAGTAATTTCAACACTGATCAATGATGTGAGAGCATGTTTCCCGATTTCAGTATCATAGGTAAACCGTCCCTTCTCTACTTTGCGAGTATCATTGCGAATGAGGATAGATGACAGTGCAGTGTGTCCAGTCATTGTTAATTCTCGAACATACACATCACCAAAGAATACCAAACAGTCCTCTACATAATTCTAGCACCTTGAACTTTCTGCTTAACTTACGATCTAGCTCTGTGCGGATTGGAGTTACAGAGAATTCTTGTAGTCCTATGATAAAATTACAGGCTGAAAGACCCCCCTTGCACTGTCTTTGACCAACCTGCCCTGCAGCACTTTGACCACTTTAATCTGCAGCTGACCAGAAGTAGACCGTTACATTCCACGTCTCATGAATGAATGGAGCTTGCCGAGTCCTCACCCATCTAAGTGCACAATATTTCTTGAGATGCACTCAAGTCGAGGAGGTTAGCACTCGTTATCGATGTGAGGTAAGAGAATTTGAAAATGTTGTGATGTAATAGCAGACAGTTAAGAAGAACAAGAAATGGCTGATTTTTGTGCATGATGGAGCTCCATACTGATGGAGTTCGAAGCATTTTACCTAAGTCAGCTACACTATTCATTTTAACGTATTGCTCTAGTGTCTGGCATCAGTACCAGGAGGGTACTGGTAAGAGAGAACATAATCACACATGCTCCTAAAGCTACACGGTTCTGCACTTAAAACGTGCTATATTGTTAGATTGCTTGAGTTTCCGACCTATCAGTCATGCAGAATGCAGCGCTGTTAATATCCCAATTTAAGAAACATATTTCCAGCACATGACATACATCAGTGTACTGCATTATTTCGGTAAATTACGAGTAGTTTGTAAGTCTGTATGCTGTGTACTGGATTATTTGGACAGTTTAGAATTAGTGAGCGTATCTGCAGAGCGTTTTACATGCGTTATTTTGATAATTTACGAATTGTCTTCGTGTCTGCACATCAGTGTCCTGTATTATTTCGACAGTTTACGAGTAGTTTGCACGTCTGAATGCTGTGCACTGCATTATTTCGGTAATTTACTGGTTGATTTTGTGTCTGCACGTCAGTGACCTTCATTATTTTGGTGATGTACGAGTGGTATGCAGCTCTGTATGCTGTGTACTGCATTATTTCGGCAATTTACAAGCTATTTTCGCTTCTGCACATCAGTGTGCTGCATTATTTCGCTGACTTATGATTAGGTTGGAGGTTTGTAGTTTGTGTATTGTGACCCAAAGTACATCAGAGCAGGTGTTTTGTATCAGTATAATAAATAAACTACGTGAAATCCACCCTAAATAAATTGCTCCAAAATAAATAAAGTACACTCCTTCCTCTCTCCAGCAGCCCAGAACAGGCTGAGTCCTTTTCACGCATTTTTTTCCAGATAACGCCATCTTGGATTACGTAACAGATGGGACGACAGTGCAATCTGACAGCAGTACTGTGTACTATGTCAGTTGGACTCTGGACCTCACGGTGGACACACGGGATGGAGCTGGTGCCTCAAATTGTTTAAATAAACACTGCATAAAAAATAATGACTTACGTCCGTCCTATCCAGCAGCCCAGCACAGTCTGAGTCCTTTCCCTGTCAATTCCTAGGAAGAGATGGCGGTCGGAAGACTTAGGTTAGTGGAGGTGGCCCAAGTGACCTTTTATCCCGCCATTTCCTTTGGTTACTGGATGTAGCTGTGGTGTGCTGCATTGGCCTGCTGGAATTTGAGCTTCCCACCAATTTCTGGGGGAGGGGCGGAGGAAGAGGTGGAGGGGGGGGGGAGGGGTTTAGGTTAGTGGAGGTAGTCCAAGTGACCTTTTTTCGCGCAATTTCCTTGGGTTACTGGAGGTAGTCGTGGTGTGTTGCATTGTCCTGTTGAAATTTGAATGTCCTGGCATTTTCTGGGGGAGGGAGGTGGAAGGGGGCAGGCGAGGTAGGGGAGGGGGTTAGGTTAGTGGAGGTAGCCTAGTTGACTTATTTTCCCACCAAAATTTGAACTTCCCACCATGACATCACTGCGACATTGCCACATCTGTGGCGCCATCTTGGATCCGCCATCTTGAATAAATTTGGCAGCAGTGTAGAGTGGGACCATACTGGCTTCGTCCCACTTCTCGTAAAATCCTATCCCTCCTTACAATCCACTCAAAATAACCCACGTGCACGTGTTGCCTTCTGTTGACCTGCCAGCAAGGGAGAGCTTTGCTTTAGAATTTCTTGCTCGCATGGAAATGGTCAGTGATTGGCTATTGAAGATTTTGTGGACAGACAAAGCGCACTGCTATCTTACAGAATATGTCAATACACAGAATTTTCGAATATGGGCAACGGAAAATCCACACGCAAATCAACCAGTATCACTTCATCCTGAAAAGGTCACGGTGTGGCGCGCCTTTACGGCATCATTTATCATAGGACCATATTTTTCCGAAGATACAGGTGCTTCAAGTTCTGTTACCTGTACAGTAACTAGTAAGCGATATGAGTGTCTTCTGCGCAACCACGTCATTCCAGCTCTCGCAGCGTAGATGTGTCAATGGATCATTCTTATACAAGATGGAGCACTTTCGCACATTGCAAATCTAATAAAGCAGCTGCTGAAGTGCAATTTCGGAAATGCTAGAATTATCAGCCGCCGTTTCCCTACAGCCTCGCCGTCCCGATCAATTGTTCTTAATCCGTGTGACTTCTGGCTGTGGGGCAGTCTGAAAGATGTTGTGTTCAGTGTTCTGATTTGCAAACTTAGCTGCACTAAAGGCACGCATTACGCAACACATTCTGAACGTGACCCCGGAAACACTTCGATCAGTTGTGGAGCATGCTGTTTCTCGATTTCAACTTACTGCGGGAAACTGTGACAGCATATTGAACATGTTTTGCGCCATTCACACGGAAGTTAATAATCCGATTTGATTGTGATTGATGCTTTTTAAGCGCTATTTGGCCTCAGGACAATCAAAGCGGATGTGATTGCTGCCTTTTGTGCAGTTTTTGGCCTCAGGACAGTTAAAAACCGACGTGGTTGATGCTTTTTATGCTGTTCTTAGCCTCAGGACAATTAAAACCGATTTTTCCCACCTGATATGACCTTGCCATGGTGGATGGGCCTACGTAACTAACAGTATCACACCTGTACACCCATGCACACTAAGTAGTAGAGTTTGTTTAACGTGAAACGCATACCTTAGGCACTATTGTATGATTCATTTGTCATTTGTAATCTACCATTATTAAATTATGACGCTTACAGCGCCATGTATTGCTACATTTTGTAACTATTTATTTTTCTTCTGCCATACGTCTTCGTCCTTCTCTGATAATTTTCCGTTACAATTTGACGTCATTCTCATCAGTGGTGTTACTTCTACAGCGGTTTGAAAGTTTAATTTTAATTATAATCGTCCTGTATATCAAAGAGAGTAACACAGTCCTTAACTGATTTTTGTGCGTATGATTTCTGAATTATATGAAGAACCCTCTCCGTTTTGCACAAAGCCTATTTTGGCTGCCATTGAAATTCCTTGACCATTACTCTAGTACCTCGACACTGTCTAAATGAACTCGTGCCGAAGTGTGCAGTATTTCTTCCAATATTTATCGATCTCTTTCGTTAGTCCACTGTAACTTAAAATGCGATTCGTGCTGAATCCGCATACTCACAGCGGTGACAGAATGTCATTAATAGTGGAGTAATAGTGATTCGTCTTGATTCACATTTTATGATGTGGTTTGATCAACGAAAGTAATCTGTTTCTCCCTCTGTTTGTAAATAAACTCATTGGTTCAGGTTCAAAGTCTTGAGTACCAGATTCACCTCTGGTTAACAGAAACTGTTGCATTTCCGCTTTCTCTAAGTCGAACACATATGGGCTTTTGTTAAATGAGACGCCTTTTCCATAAGTTCTACCTTACCTATATCCGCTCTCTCCACCTGCAGTAACGTTGAGGGCCTTACTGTTACCCAAAAGCAGTAACGTTGAAGGCTTTACTGTTACCCAAAAAAGGTGTCCCCACAACTAGACAGAAGGGCTACCAGGAAAACCCAAGAACTCCGAATCACTTGGTCTAGCGAGCGGAAAAGAGCCAATTCTGAGGGAATGAAAGTGTAGTGTGGGCTACAAAAGCTACAAGAGAACTCTGGAAATAACCTTTGTTGTACATTGAATGGTCGAGTAGGGCCCAAGCGTGAAGAAAGTGTCACGTCGTAAACAGACTCAAAACCGAAAGCAAGCTCGTCAATGAAGTGTGACATTTAGCACAGATAGCACATTTATTAAGGGCCCATAGAACCTCTGTAGCAGAACTGAACTCATGTTGCTACTTACACAAACATCGAATTTTCCACAAAATACAAACATTACTAACATAAGAAATTTCGAAAACCTTCCATAAATGATAAAAAACTTAGAAACAAAGAATTGCGCCGCGCTACGTAGTCCCGCGGTCTACGGCACCTTGCCATGGTTCGCGCGGCTCCTCCCGTCGGAGGTTCGTGTCCTCCCTCGGCCATGGGTGTGTGTGTTGTCCTCAGCGTATGTTAGTTCAAGTTAGATTAAGTAGTGTGTAAACCTAGGGACCGAGGACCTCAGTAGTTTGGTCCCATAGCAACTTCCCACAAATTTCCAATACAAATAATTGCTAGTGGTTCGGTTTTGAACTCGCGATCCGCAGCACGCCAGTCAACGACACTAACCGCTACGTCATGTAACATGTACCACAGTTCACAGCTTTTCTAGCTGTCCTCAAGCAACAACAATCCGTCGTTTCCGAAGTTCTCATTGGAATCGATTAGAGTGCCCTGGATCTAGATCTTGTGAATGATCCTTTGTATGGCAGTGCTAGCGGATAATCGCGTTCTGGTCGTTGTCAATCCTCATCACTATGAAGTGCACAGAAGGTAACCCTCCTGCCGACGCTTCATGGCTGTTCAGCTGGTCTTCATTTTCCTTGAACGAGAAGCTTCATCGCTGATTTCAGCCTCAGGGCTGTAGGATAGCTTCATACAGAGGACATGGACGACGTCTTTCCGTTTTTGTCTTCTTGAAGAAGGTTCATAATCATCGACCTCGTATGGTACGTCCGGCAAGCAACGAAGGATATGATATGGCATCTTTTGTGCACAGGAGTAAGTATACGGGGTTGCTTCTTATTAGACATTACAAAGCTCTCGGTATTTCTCTTGAGTGTCCTGGGCCCATATGCGAGCCAGCTGTTTTTTTATTCAGTCCTAATGATGAGGTATTTTACACCGTTATCCTGAGTATCGTCTGGATCCAATGTAGTGAAGCCTGTTGTGTCTTGCTTCACTGTGTTGTATACGACTGTCATAATGATCAATACTGCATCCCAATCTTTCTGGTCGACGTCAATGTACATTCACTGCACATCTGCTAACATCTTTATTAAACCATTTTTTGAGGCCATTTGTCTCTGGGTAATTAACAGATGTCATCCTGTGGGTGACGTCACAACATGAAGTTACCTCTGATACTAGTCTTGACTGTAAAAAATATCCACGTTTATAGACCATTACACTAGATGCTCAGTTATTCAAAATGAATGATGTCGTTTCCAAGGAACTTTTCAATCTTTGAAGCTTCAGCAGTTGGCACACTCTTGGTGAGAGTGTAGAAAGTCGGTGCAGACTATTATGCTTCGTTTCCCGTTTGCTGACTATAAGAACCTCCTCAAGAGGTCAAATCCACTTTGCCGGAATGACGATGCCGCAGGTGGAATTGGTATCAGATGCCAAGGAGGTAACTGCAGCACGTGCTTCTATCGCTACCATTACTTACAGCTGCTGCCATAATGTCTAACAGATCTTTAGAGACGTAGCTGGTGAAAAAAAAAATGGCTCTGAGCACTATGGGACTTAACATCTATGGTCATTAGTCCCCTAGAACTTAGAACTACTTAAACCTAACTAACCTTAGAACATCACACAACACCCAGCCATCACGAGGCAGAGAAAACCCCTGACCCCGCCGGGAATCGAACCCGGGAACCCGGGCGCGGGAAGCGAGAACGCTACCGCACGACCACGAGCTGCGGGCGTAGCTAGTGATACCTGAGTCTATTTCCGATTTGTGTTCTCACGAATCACAGGTGTACACACGCTGGAACGTCGTAGCAATACTTCAGGATACCTGACCATGGATGACCAGCGATTCATGCCCTATTGGATCACAGTCTCTCTTATACAATTTTCTGTTTATGAATTGGATCTCACCTTTGGTCAGTTCCTCCTTCTTCAAGCCCTTTAGTAGTGTCGGATTTTCCCTCCGTTAAGCAGAAATGCCTTAGTGCAGTGAGGATTGTGATTTCCTCTTCCCTGCTGTGTTCCGCAAATGATTCCTTGAAAGGCATTCAGCACCGTTTCTGTCCACTTTTGTATCCTACCGTGACGTCGAATTTCTGAAGATTCGGAGCCTTTTTCACCAGTTGACCTGATGGATCCTTCAGGGTAGTCAGTCATCACAGGAATAGCGGCCTGTAACAATGTTGAATAGTATTCCATTTAAGCGGAGATGGAACCTGTTGATGCTCCAAACAAGTGAAACGCATTATTTCTCTGTTGTCGCGTAGCTCATCTCGAACTTGGAGAGTATTCTGGAAGCATTAGCTATCACCATTTCAGTGTCTTCTAGAATTTTCTCTAGAACTGTTCCGTCCCGTAACTTCTAGCGCCAGGGAGAAGTTCTCGCTCAACTTTCTCGTCACACAGTGCTAGGACAGAAGATATTACCTTTGAGAGAGACTGGGAAAAGCCTTTCTTGTACTTATGAACCGCCAGTAGTACGGGCACAGTCCGAGATAACTTCTCATGTTACGAATGTTCTGAGGAACATGGAATTCTGTGACTGTTATTTTCTCTGAATTGGGATGGACTCCATTACTAATCACCAGGTCCCGCAAGGTTTTTGTTTCTTCGACGGCAAACAGGAATCAGGCAGAGGCCTGCCGTCTGGACACACATGAGTACAGCTGTCAGCCAGCTTAGATGTTCTAACTTTCTTGAAAAAACAACAGTGTCATCCGGATAACAAAGACACACGATCCGTTTAAGATGTGGAAACTGTTCGAAGGTGGTTGGAGAACGACATAGTTTTTGACTCACAGGGGCTGTCAGGTGTTATGGAAGCTGTGGTTTCCCTGTCAGTCTCGTCAGCTTCGATTTGTAGGTAGGCTATGTGCATGTCCATAGTTTAAAAACACATTACTCTTGCATGCAGGTTTGGATATCATCAGGGCTTGGCAGTGAGTAGGCTCCTTTCTTCGTGATTTTGTTCAGTCGTTAGTAATCGAGGCAGAAATGACATCATGTGCCATCCTTCTTTTTAACAAGGACCACAGGAGAGTTCCTAGGACTCTTTGAAGGTTCGGTGAGGTCATATTTCATCATATTGTCTACTTCTTCCCAGGTTATCCGTCGTTCAGGCAGCGACTCAGCGTACTGGCTCTGACTAATTTGTTGACCGTCCCAGTGTTGATACGATGTTTTATCATTAGTCTCTTGGTCCGTATTTTCTCTACTCTGGATCTTAAAGCATACGAATATTGGCGCAGAATGGTTAACACTTAGAAACGTTGTTCCTCGTCCAGGCAGATCCTACAGGCATTTCGATAGTATCGTCCTCGTCTGCGGTATACTCGAATAGTGGTAGCGGAGCATGATTCTTCGCCTGTGGCACTAAGCTGTCTTCTTTGACTGATTCAGCTGCCAATATACACCTAACTTTGGGGATGAACTGTGGTTGTTCGTGACAGTTACTGATCGAAGGTTCTCTCTGACCGTCAAATATGCTTATAACCGTCGCTAGCATGTCGATTTCTTTTGTGGGCCAAGGTAGCCCTTGGTCGTCGACGAAAGCTTCATAGTTAAACTTAACATTTGGATTCACTACTTTAACTAGTCTCGTTGACGATACACATAAAACAACCTCTTTAATGGCAAATAACCACCCAGACCTGTCTTCGTGTGTGCTTGTTCGAACAGCTTCGTCAATTTGGAACACTGATCTTCCACTGTCCAGGACATTTAGTGACGCCTGCAGGGAGTCCCGTCCGAGAATGAGATTATGGCTACATGCTACTTAAACGAGAAATTCCAAGGGCTGCGTGCTGTCACTGATAGTGATTTTTGCAATATATTTATACTCCTGTCGGCTGGACGTATTTTCCATATACGACTTTCAGCTTAATCGCTTTCATATCACGGAGCTTATACTTTTTTAGCTGGTGACGATAAAAATTCGACATTACAGAAAATTAAGGGAATGAGTAGACAAGCTCCCTAATTGATCGGCGGTAGATGATGACGTCGACGAGATTTCTTGTTATCTTTCTAAATTTCGCCCATGGAGAATTTTCATATGTGGCGGACTCACCTTTGTAGATGGCGGCCACGCTTAGTTTCCCTGAGCTTGGCGGTTATATGAATGTGTGGCTGGTACCACTGTACGGCGACAGGGAACGCGCTACGGCACGCTGGGGAGCGACCTCGTCTGGTGTACGGCGAGGTAGGCTGTAATAGTCCGCAGGTGACTAACTTGAACAGGACTGATGTTATGGTTAATGCTTGCGGGGTAATAGTCGTCAATCACTCGTCTTCTTCGTTGCAGTAGCGAACAGCGTGTCTACGGCATCCTCAGTAAAAACTTACTGGCACGTTGTCCTCTGCACTCCAAATGTCTGTTTGGCGGAGGAGATGGCCTTACAAACTGCAGCTCCGTCAACATGCGTAATCTGTAGGCCACAGCATACTGCATGACTGTCGGTACTTAACAGGAATATTGGCAACATTCTATTCTGTTACACTCACCACAAAAGTGACTTTCTATACCCCCTTAACTCATTTCACTGTCTCTTACTGTATTCTCATGGTCCGTAAGCTAGGCTTACGACGGAGCCATTGAAAAAGGTTGCAAAATTTTCGGTTCTCTAAATTTGCCTAAAAGAGTTATGAATGTGTGCTAAATAACTCTGAAATGTTTCATCCGTCTAACTAAAAGTCACGAACCTCGCTTTGACCTTCGAGATAAAGTTAAACTTCTCATTACCCCAAAGTCAATGATTTATGCCCCGTAGCAATGTAACTACATCTAGAAAGATTCCGAGATCTAACCACTGTATTGGAAAATCCATTCCCATAATCGCTGACACACTGCATCCAGCTGAGTAATAACAAACTTTGCCTATAATCTTCACAAAGACGGAGTTACACAAAAACAAACACACTTAAAATCACTTGGAAACAAAAGTAATTTATTGTCTTCAGGTTCATCTCCTTAAGTTCGCTTCCACAGCCGCTCAAAGGTGAGGATTTGTGAATGTTTTAAAAGCTCTTAGACGCTACGAGCTCCAGATATCATCTCAACATAATTTAACATTTATTTCTCTGCCAGTCGGCCCCCGGAACAAAGTTCAGGGATTAGCATTTGTCATTTCCTGTTCCCGCTAGTAGCATCTCTCTGTACAGTTAGTTAGTTAGATTCATGCTGCATTGATCGTTTTTTATGACAAATCGTCGTGATGTGAAACGTGTAATTTATTTAATACTCACATCGCAAATTAATTTGTAAATATGGCTACATGCTGAACAATTATGAGATTTTTTGTGTAAGTATACCGATGTGAGTTACTAATTCGCACCCTTCACCTTTTACGAAACGGAAGGAGTTGTCAAGCAGAAACGTTTTCAGTTTTTCAAATTTTACTTTGCTCTCTGTCAGACATTTTGTCCCACTGGATAAGTGATCAAAGAATTCAGAGGCAGCAATGTGCACACCCTTTTGTGCTAAAGACAAACTTATAGTGGTGTAATGAATGTCACTTTTCTTTCTGGGATTGTAATTATGCACATCACTGTTCCGTTTTAACTGTTGTCCATTTTTACAACAAACTTCAAGAAGGAATAAATATACAGTGAAGTAGTGGTCAAAATGCCCAATTACTTAAAGGGATGTCTACAAGATGACTACATATTACTGGTGTAGCACGTCTATGAGCAATGAAAACTTTATTTCTCAAAGATGAGTTCCCTAGATCTTTAATCCACATGACATTTTTGAATGAAAATATGCGAAATGTGTCAACTTACTGATTTGCCTCTCCCCAAGATTTTCAATGATTCTAAATGCAAGTGTGGCTGAACTAAGTTGTTTCAGGAGTTCCAAAATGTACTTTTATGGTTTAAATTATAGTCAATACAGACATCTAAAAATTGTGAAGTTTCAATCCCATTTATAATTTCCTAACCATGTACTACACTTATCACTGGTGTGGTATCCCTAGACGTGCAGAAATGAATATGTTGTGTCTTTTTAAAATTGAGGATGAGACCATGCGCAGAGAATCAGTCAATGATTTTTAATGACATCGTTTACAATTTCTTCTGTTTCTGTATGAGTGCTTAGACTGCTTACAATGCTAGTGTCATTTATAAAAAGAACTAATTCTGCTGGTTGCATATTAGACGGTAGATCGTTTACATGTATGAGGTACACCAATGTACGACCTATGACCCCATACGTGATTTCTCCCCAGTCAGACCAATGTCTCCGTACCAAGTAAAACTTCCTGCGTTCTTTTGGTTAGCTATGACACTATCCAATGGTTGGCTATACGACCAATCCCATAAAACGTCAGTTTATCTACGAGAACACTGTTACCCACACATTCAAATGCCTTAGACAGGTCGCAGAAAATACCAGCCGGCGTTATTTTATGGTTTAATGCTCGTAAAATGAGTGAACATGTAAATGGCATTCTCAGTAGAGCAACTATTCTGAAATACAAACTGCGTTTTGCTGAGGACATTATTGTTGCCCAGGTGAGATACTATTCCAGAATACTCCACCTTCTCAGACATTTCGGAAAATGATGTTCTCAGTGAAACCGGTGGGTAGTTATTGTCGTCTCTCCTATCACCTTACTTATGACGGGCTTCGACAACAGAATATTTCAGTCTCTTTGGAAATATGCCTCGAGTTATTCATGCATTACATATTTCAGATAAGACCAGGCTTAATACATGGGAACAAATACTTACTATTCTATTGGAAACACCATAAAAACCGGATTGGCTTTTATTTTTGAGAGAATGTACAATTTTCCTAGTTTCAGAAAGAGAACCTGGTGATACATTCATATAACTGAATTTTGTGATTGCTATTTTTTCAACATATTGCTGCGATTGTCCTCTTGAACTGTTTGTCCCTATATTATCTGCTACAGTTAGAAATGATTATTGAGCACATTTGCTGCCTGCGAAACATCATCTATAGCCCTTAATTCAACTCCATGCGGCTGGTAGTCCTGTCTCTCGTTTCACTACATTCATATAGCCTAAAGTCTGACTTCTTGCATAATGTGCATCTTACTTGGTAATTTAAAAACTTTTCTTAGTAATTTTGATTAGTTTTTGAAGGGAGAAACTGCTGAAGTATCTCTGCTTGTTCTTGCCAACAGTTACATTTCCGTATTTTGTCGCAAGATTCTTCAATCCCTCTTGTGACCTACGGGATATTACACGGTTGCTTAACGTCCTTTCTGATTAGCTTATGCAGAAACCTATATTGGAACAACGATAGGAATTTATCATGGAATAGATTAAATTTCATGTTAGCGTGTGGTACATTGTAAATTTCATCCCAGGTTATCTCTTGTAAACTATTCCGGAAAACGTTTGTCCTGGAGTCATTAACCGTTTGAGTATCCATTTTGTAAGGCACTATGTTATTTACCCTAGCACAGGGGTTTCCAACAAAATTTTCTCGAGTCCCCCCTCATCTAGCACGATTGGTACCTTGTCATATCACAGTATCAAGTACCTACAAAAGCCAAATTAAGAGTCTTTTTATATGTTTTCTATTTTTGGTACTTAGAAAAAACATTGACATGTTCATTATTGAAAAAATATTGAGCTTAAAACTGCTAATGCAGGAAGATGCCAAAACAAAATATCTGTTATCATACGAAAGACATTTAATATATTTTTTATTCTAATAGCATCTTGAGGACCCCTCTGGCATAGTCCGTGGACCACCTGCTGGGAACCACAGCCCTAGCAGATTGTTCATCACGGGAGTGCATTTGCTCCTGGTTAAACAGTTATTCTCTTGCTATTAGCTTCGACAGAGAAAACACTATCAATTAAGACTTTATGAAAATAGACACCAAATATGACAAGAAGAGAGTGATAGTATTAGTCGTTAATTTAAATACAGGTGGCGAGTGTATACTGCAAGTTCTCTGCAACACAGCATCTTTCAACTCTTTGTCGTCGGCCAGTAAGAGCTGCTAGTGGAGAAGGTGACTGCCGGACATAGGTGGTATTAGGGAATGTGCTATTATTCGAGAATACGTGACAGTGGTGCTGCCAGAAAACTAGGCGTTCAACGAGACGAAGAGAGTTGACATTATTACATACTGATGTGAGTTAAATCTAAAAATCATTTTTGGATTTGTTTATTCTCAAAGTATTTTAAGAACATTATGGAAGAGAGCTATAATCCGAATGCAATTGAGTTTCTAAAGAACTCATGCTTGTTTTTGTAATATTACATCTAGGTTCCTCAAGCTACCACAAGTGGTTCGGAGTGATGAGTTTATCTGCAAGTTCGACTATTGTGATGAAAATTTTCAGTCAGATGGACAACGTCAATATGAGGGAACTTCTCTTATTAAACTACACTGTTAAGGTTGTCAATGGAAGCAAACAATATGTGGTCTTCTTCTTTTTTATACATAATGTGCCAAAGATATAGCTCAAAAGCTTATAATGAAGTCGCTCTATTTCTTATGGCGTAAGTTCCTTGCTAACTATGCTACACTGAAAATATGTCTGGATATGGTACATATCATTTGTAGAGAGCACTCTGCCTCTGCGAGTCACTAGCAGATGTTTACTCAAGTTACGGAGAGGGGACGCAGGCTTGAGTCGGCCACGGCACGCCTGCAGCTAGTAGCGAGTAGCCGCCCCCACCCTCCACCCTCACAGCCAGGCTCACCTTTCCCACCGTTATTTACCAGTATATTAGTGTCCAAGTAGTAACAGTGTAGTTTTAGTAGAGCGTAGCGTTAGCTGTTGAACGTTTTAAAGTTTGCTTGCAGGTTGTGCACAGTGGTGTGAAATCAATTCCTGTAGCTGCAATGTAATCTTTATTTGTTTATATTTAGAGATTTCTGCACAACAGACTTGTCTGTTTCGGCCTGACGATGTTGTGAATAGTGAATCTTATTTGCGCCTTACCTATGCTCAAGGTCGTTATTCTCATAAATTATATTTTTACTTACGTCTAGGCGAAGGGACCATCACATGACATCCAGGGGTCAACTGTGAACTGTCTGCTACGAAACAGTATTATTAAAATTACGAGGTTTTTATACTATGAAATAAGTACCAACAAATTATCTGGGCTCCGTAATGAATAAAATTAACGATCTTTTTCAAAAGGCAACTGTAAAATTAGTATTTCGCAAGACCAGTAATCTGAAAACTCTAATTCAATCAGTAAAGGCCCAAAATCTCAGAATTTTCGAGTACAGGTGTCTCCAGAATTTCATGTAAAATCTATACGAAGTTCTACATCGAACAAACTGGAAGACACACCAACATCAGATTCAAAGAACATACGAAAACAGTCAGTCAACCGTATACCTAGGTCTTAAAAATAAAAACCACAAAGCAGAACACATCGAAAACGCTGTACAAATTTTACACAAAATATCTAAAGGACCTACTATAAATGCTCTGGAAGAATTAGAGATATACACCCATACGAGCAATTTCCTGAACGATTTACCTAATGACCAAACTGACCAGAAACACAAGCCCTACTAAGAAAATTTTGTAGAAATTTTCGACCACGACCAAGGATGAACTTATGAAATCACTGATAATGCATATACAAAAATATTTAATCAAATAATATCTCTTCAACAAATATACCATTCCTGACCACCAAAGACGAAAAATGTATAAACAAACAGCAGCTGAGGATCCCATCTGTCAAACAGTTATCACGAAAAATGTCGTATTATAAAAACTACGTGATTATCAGAGTATTATTTCATAACAGTTGGCCACTGGATGCCATAAAACCAACTCCACCTACATGTAAGTAATAATATAACTTATAAAAATGACGTTATTGATCATAAGTGAGACGTAATTAAGATTCACTATTCACAACACCCTCAGGTGCACTTGAAAATGATATTGTAAGCGGAAACTGGCAAGCTTGTTGTACAGAAATCTATAAATACACGAACGTAAAGATAACAATGCAGTCGATGGAATGATTTCTTACAACTTCCAGTATATAAATTTGCATTCTCGAAAATCGACAGAAAATCGGTAAACAGCATTGGGTGCGATGCTCTACTGGTAATTTCGAATATCACCCGAAATGCTGTTGCTAAAGCGAGGAACAGAGTGTGAATGACAAGTCCTTCTTAATGTGATGGGTACGCTACGAGGGGCGGTGGTGAGGGGCTCATCTAATAGGAGCACAGGGAACCACTGTGGGTGGGAGGATGCCATTTTTTTGGAAATAAATGTTCACCATTATGATTAGTGTAGGGCGCCTGGGTAAACACATACTACTCATCAGTCATATTGTTCATAAAGTAGAGTAGTTATAATTACATTAATTACGTCCTAAATGAACACTGTATGTCTACAGAAGGATGCTATGGCAAGTGGCTGATTTGTTTCAGTAAGGAGGACTATGCCCGTCTGGCACTGAACTAGCAAAGCTCCAGTACTACTGTTCGCTATTTGATTTGACTCTCGTACGCCATTCTCTCTCCTTCTGTAACCACGTCATCTGCATTATCTTCCAAAACTATCTGTAATAGACTCTGTTGCCAATGTACATGACTCGATATGGACTGACGTCGTGTCATATGCCTAACAATTTTCGCCAGGACTTCTTTTTAATGGAGAACAAAACATTCAGTATTTGAGACAGCTCACGGAATTTTAGGCACAGGGCGTTAGGCACTTACTTCAAAAACACTAATTTATTTCTTCCCTTCGTCTACAATTGTCCGTGAGTCACATTTGTACATGCAAAAGCCCAAGCAATATCTCTTTTCCTTCTCAATTCTATTCGTCTTTCTGCTCCCCTAATTTCACTTTTTATTGTTTTTACTTCTAAGATATTATTAGTTTTTTTTGTAATATTAAAAAACAGTGTCTCACTGCCATAAGTCACAATTTATAATGCACACTGACTCTAGACTTTTGTTTTCAGAGGCAACAGGAATTTATTTTTGAAAATTCCGTTTATTCTACCAAAAGCGATTCAGAGCAAAATCACCCATTTGTTTATTTCTTTTCCTGTCTACCTAGTCGTTTCCTTCAACTGCCATAACTACATTTCCCCGTCAGTTGATTATTCGACTTTATTGTTAAATTACACTGTCGTTGGCTGCAACTCATTTTAGTATCATTGCAGTTCTTGTTTCGGCGTGATTTGTCTGTAAAGTTGTCCAGTTCGCTTTAGAAGATTATCTCCAAGCAATGCAGTGTTGTCAGCAAAACGAAGGTGGCTCATATGTCTCCCATTAAACCTTGTTCCCCCTTCGAAATCCCACTATAGAGATCTGAAAACTTCCTACTGTACTTATACGAAATGCTATAAATAACGACGAGCCAAGCTCGTACAGAAAAACGTAGGCTGCAGATGGTCCACGGCTGGCGCGCGCCCCGGGGAGCACATGCTGCGCTTTAGGGGCGGCTGAAATTCGAGTCTAACAGCAACAAGCTGTTGAAAGGATTGCCCTGTAGCCTGATTATGTTACAGTGACACCTTAGCAGCTGGCAGGCTGGCGGCTGGCGCTAAATCTGGCCGCGGCACTTGCGTTGCTTCAGCACGGAACGTTTCGCAGCACTGCCGAGTGTGTTCTCTCTGAGTCCGGCTATGGATTTAGCAGCCGTCGCTACCGAGTTATTTCCACAGAGCTCCCCTGTTACCGTTTTGGGACGTCTCCACCCATTACTAACTTCCGGAGCAGGGTTCTCGAATCCAAACCTAGCTTAAACAGACATTCCGTCTACTGCTTTAGATATTCATCCCTTTCTGCTAGTAGATTTTTAGCTATATTCCTATTGCCATGATCCAATTTCCCATCTGTGATGAGTTTAAAAATGAGATTAGCGACAAGACTTTACGTCACAACTCGGAACCATGAAGTAAACGAAGGGAAGGAATTCTGGCAAGACTCCGAAGTAAGCGCGACTGCTACGGTCGCAGGTTCGAATCCTGCCTCGGGCATGGATGTGTGTGATGTCCTTAGGTTAGTTAGGTTTAAGTAGTTCTAAGTTCTAGGGGACTGATGACCACACCAGTTGAGTCCCATAGTGCTCAAAGCCATTTGAACCATTTTGAATACAATTAGCAGAAGAAAGCAGTGTTGTTTTTAGACGCCGGGAAATATATGAGGTTGATGGATAGGTTTGTAGCGTCCATAAGTTTAATAAACACAACAGATACACAAAACTGAGTCTTTAGTCACCAGTAATGTATTATCCTTCACTATTTACAACAGTAGGCCAACGCTGGAGTAACTTTTCGATCCCGTGACTATAGGAATAAGGTAGTTTTGACGCAAATAACTCGTCGAGCAATTTCATCTGGAAAGGAAGTTCCTTGAAGGTTGCTCGCAGCGAGCGGAAAAGATGAAAATCTGAAGGTGCAAAGTTAAACGAAAAAGATGGATGCGGAATTATTTCCCAACCAAACTCCTGTACAGTGTTTTCTGTCAGTCTAGTAGAACACGGACGAGCGTTATCGTGAGGTAACATCACTTCACGCAGTCTTCCTTGTCGTTGTTCTTGGACTTAGTCTACAAGACATCTCAGTTGTTGATATATGTCAACAGTGATGGTGACAACTCGGGTAAGCAATTAGTAGTACACGACGCTGTCGCTATTCCACCTGATTTGTAACAGTATTTTCGGGGATGTGCGCAGGTCTTTGTACGAGGAGCTGCTGCTTTGTTTGGGCTCAGTCACTCCTTTCTCTTCTTTATGTTAGCATAAACCCACCACTTCTCGTGACCAGTAACTGTGTAGTATGGGAATGGTAGGTGTTATTCAAGAGCGAACTGATGGAGAGCAAGCAAAGGTGCACATATAGTGACCGGTTGATTTTTGAGATTTTCGCTTAGAGCATGCGGCACTCATACACCCGATTTTTGAACCTTTCCCATTGCATACAAATGTCACAGGGTGGTGGAATGATCACAGTTCATCACATTTGCCTGTTCTAGAGTACACTGACGTGGACCACTGTGGATTAAAGCTTTTAAACGATCTTTTTTAAGCCCCGAAGCTCTTCCTGAACGTGGAGAGCCACTAGTGTCAAAGCGTTCCTCCTTAAAACGAGCAAACCGTTGTTTTTGCTGTGCTCTGTCCAGTGGCATTATCCCCATGCATGACGCAAATGTTTCTGGCTGCGTCCGCTGCTTTCACCCCTCTACTAAACTCAGACAGAACAGTATGTCGGAAATTTTCATATTTCTCCACTTGGCACTCCATTTTCTAGCGTCCACAGATCCACTCACTATCTCCAAATGACAAAATGTCAATACGTAAACTCAAATAGCAACAGTGGACTACCAATAAAACATGACAATCGATAAATAAAAACAAAACTTCTACGAACCTTTGCACCATCGTAATATATCTTGATATCTTGGTGTTTCGCAGCTTCTAAATATTTGTTAAAGGACATCTTATAAATACAATGAGCTGCATTGAAACTGACTAACAGCTAAACTGGTGTTCGAGTGCATAACTCATTGTCAGTGGCATATTATCTGTCTCTGTACCAGTGACATGCATTTCAGATATAAATTCTTTGTGTTGTTCAAGTTGATGGTCATCTCGCAATACACAGGTTGTCATGTATGTTACTGCTGTCACTTCTTAAGCAGTGACATTTCGTAGTGACGTTTCACATAACTGTCGTATGATGTAAACATGGTACTAGAGAGAACTGTAGAAGGGGAAATATTGTTGGGGAAATCACGAACTGTACAATAAAAATTTAAGGACGTGGGATGTGAAAGCCACGCTCAAATGAAGAGCTCAATACAAGGGAGCAAATGGTGGCGGGCTACATGAAACCTGGCACAGGACTGATCACTCAAGTAAAATAAAATATTTAAAAAAAATAGTATCTTAATTTTTTAATTCACATCGTACTGTCGTTGTTGTCGTCGTGTTCAGTCCGATGAATGGTTTAATTCAGCTCTCCACGCTACCCCATCCTGTGCAAGCCTCTTCATCACCGAGTAACTACTGCAACCTGCGTCCTTCTGAATATACTTACTGCATTCATCTCTTAGTCTCCCTTTACGACTTTTACCCCCCACGCTTCCCTCCAATAGTAAATCGGTGATCCCTAGAGGTCTCAGAAAGTGTCCTACCAACCGATCCCTTCTTCTAGTTACGTTGTGTCACAAATACCTTTTCTCCCTAGTTCTATTCAGTATCTCCTCATCAGTTACGTGATCCATCAGTCTAATCTTCAGCATTCTTCTGTAGCAACACACCTCAAAAGATCGAATTCTCTTCTTGTCTAAACTGTTTATCGTCCATGTTTCACTTCCATACATGGCTACACTCCATACAAATACTTCCAGAAAAGACTTCCTCTCATTTAAGTACATACTCGATGTTAACAAATTTCTCGTCTACATAGGCGGATTTTCTAGTATTGCTAGCCTACATTTTATATCCTGTCTACTTCTTCCAGCATGTTATTTTGGTGACCAAATAGCAAAACTCATTAACTACTTTAAATGTCTAATTTCCTCAGCATTATCTGATTTAATTCGACTACATTCTGTTATAATCGTTTTGCTTTTGTTGATGTTCACCTTATATCCTCCTTACAAGACACTCTATTCCGTTCAACTGCTGTTCCAAGTCTTTAGCTGTCTCTGGCAGAATTACAGTCTCATAGGCAGACCTCAGTATTTTTATTTATTCTCCCTGGACCTTATTTGCTACTCCAAATTTTTCTTTTGTTTCCGTTATTGGTTAATCAATATACTGATTGAATAACTTGGAGGATAGGCTACAACATCTTCTCACACCCTTCTCAACCACTGCTTCCGTCTCTTGCCTCTCGACTTTTACAATTGCCGTCTGGTTTCTTTGAAAATGGTAAACAACCTTTCTCTCCCTGTATTTTACCCCTGACACCTTCAGATTTTGAAAGAGATTATTCCAGTCAACATTGTCAAAATCTTTCTGTGAGTCTACAAATGCTATAAACGTAGGTTACCTTTCCTTTATCTACCTTCTATGAAAAGTCGTAGGGTCAGTACTGCCTCTTGTGTTCCTAAATCTCTCCAGAATTCAAACTGACCTTGCTCGAATTCATGTTAGTATTCTGCAAACGTGACTTATTATATGGAAAGTTCAGTAATGTTGACACCTTTCAGCACCTGTTTCCTTTGGAATTGGAATTACTGTGTTATTCTTGAAGTCTGAGGTTACTCCCCCTGTCTCACACATCTTGCTCACCGGGTAGAAGTGTTCTGTCGTGACTGGCTCTCCCAAGTCCATCAGTAGTTCTATCGGAATGTTGTCTACTCATAGGGCATATATGTCCTCTTCCATTTCCATAATATTGCCGTCAAGTATATCTCCCTTGTATAGACCTTCTATATACTCCTTCCATCTTTCTGCTTTCCCTTCTTTGCTTAGGACTGATTTATCATCTGAGCTCTTGATACTCATACTTCCGTTTTTCTTTTCCCCAAAGGCCTGTTTAACTTTCTTATAGGTGATACCTGTCCTTTTCCTAGTGAAATATGCTTCTAAATCCTTACAAATGTCCTCTAGCCATGGGTGACTAGCAATTTCGCACTTCCTGTCAACCTCATTTTCTAGACGTTCCTTTTCGCTTGCTCCATTTGCTACATTTTTTAATTTTCTCCTTTCGTCAGTTAAAATTCAATATCTCTTGTGTGACCCAAGGTTTTATACTAGCTATCGCTTATTTATCTACTTTATCCTCTGCTGCCTTCACTATTTCATCTCTAAAAGCTACCGATTCTTCTACTGTACTCCTTTCCACTGTTCTTGTCAGTCGTTACACAATGCTCCCTCTGAAACTCTCTACACCTGTGGTTCCTGCAATTTATCTAGGTTCCGTCTACTTAAATTTCTACTTTTATGCAGTGTCTTCAGTTTTAATCTACGGCTCATAATCAACAAATTGTGGTCAGAGTCCACATCTGACCCTGGATATATTTTCAATTTGAAATCTGGTTCCGAAATCTCTATCTTATACTTATATAATCAAACTGAAATCTTCCCGCGTCTCCACATATCTTCCACGCACACAACCTTCTTTCATGATTCTTAAACCAAATGTTAGTTGTGATTAAATTACGCTCTGTGGAAAATTCTACCAGGCAGCTTCCTCTTTCATTTCTTTCCTCCAGTCCATACTCACCTAATATTTTTCCTTCCTTTCATTTTCCTGCTACTGATTTCCAGTCTCTCTCGACTTAAATTTTCGACTTCCTTAACTGTCTGAATAATTCCCTTTATCTTATCATACACTTCTTCAGTCTCTTAATCATCTGCGGGGCTGGCTGACATATAAATTCGTAATGCTATAGTGGGTGTGGACTTGGTGTCTATCTTGGTTACAATAATGAGTAACTTACGTGCATAGTAACATATTGTATTGTTTTATTCATTATGAAACTTACTCCTGAATTACCCCTATCTGCTTTGGTACTTATAATTCTGTATTTACCTGCCCAAAAATCCTGTTCCTCCTGCCACCGAACTCCACTAATTACCACTGTATCTAACTTTCACCTATCCATTTTCATTTCTAAGCTTTGTAACCTACCTGCTCGACTGCGAGATCTGACATCCTACGCTCCGATCAGTAAAACATCAGTTTTCTGTTTCCTGATAACGACATCCTCCTGAGTAATCCCTGCCCGGAGGTCAGAATGGGGGACTATTTTATCTCCGGAATATTTTATCCAAGAGGATGCCATCGTCATTTAACCATACGATAGAGGTGTATGTCCTCTGTAAAAATTACTGTTGTATTCCCACCTTGCTTTCAGTCGTTCCCAGTATCAGCACAGTAAGACCGTTTCAGTTGATGGTACGAGGCCGGATCAGTCAATCATCCAGACTGTTGCCCTTGCAAGTACTTTAAAGGCTGCTTCCCGCTCTTCAGGAACCACACGCTTGTCTGGCCTCTCAAAAGGTATCCCTCCGTTGTGGTTGCACCTACTGTATGGCTATTTGTGTTGCTGAGGCACACAAGACTCCCCGCCATCGGCTTGGACCATCGTGGTTCACGGTGGACGGTGGTGGGGGGGGGGGGGGGGGACAAATGTATTGACATAAATTTTCTCCTAAAAAGTGGACTGGGAAGCACGTATAAAGTGTTTCACGAGGATTAAAAATTTCTTCGAGAGGCTGTAGTTTATAACTTCAAGTTACTCGTCACTATTTCTTTACGTGCAAAGAATTGATTTTCAAATATTACATAAACAGCGAACTTCAGAAAAACCTCAATGAACACATAAATAACCCACTCATTTGATTCATGTAAAAGTGTACGCAATATATAATCACCATAGTCTGCGCTAATAGTTCAACATAGACTACAGGATGAACGCCATCATCTGCAGATTTCTTGACACATAATGATCTTTAGATATTCGCTTATTATACATTGGTCATTGACCACTAAGAAATGCACAGTTTTGGAGATGTGTATGTGACGTTTCTCTGCCTCGTGTTGACTGGGTGTTGTGTGATGTCCTTAGGTTAGTTAGGTTTAAGTAGTTCTAAGTTCTAGGCGACTGATCACCATAGATGTTAAGTCCCATAGTGCTCAGAGCAATTTGAACCATTTTTGTGTATGTGACGAATGTTCACGTCTGACTGCCACGAGTCACAACCCAAAATATACATAAACTTTAAACACCACCTTACGTAAAGCAGTCCAGACTGTGACAACTGGAGAGGTGTGATTCTCAGTAGCATAGTTTATTAGATCTCCTCCAAATTGAGAATGGACAGACTGGAAACATTCTTGGGCTTTAACAGGCATGTTATCAGGATGATCTATTGGCAATAAAATATATCGCTAGTATGAGATAACTGTGCTAAGGCACTGTGAATAAAACATGCACACGTATACCAATTTTAAAAAGGCATATGACAGCAACCACAGCTACGAACTATATACCATTATGAATCGAAACTCAAGCTGAGACACTGTTAAGCACTATCTCCACTTATATTAAATTTGGTTCGAAAATGAATTCTCAGATAAGTCACTGTGGTACTAACTACTCATCACAGATGGCGACTCTGTGAAGACGACATTATATTGCTAGTCCAAGAAAATAATGAGCTGAGGAACTTGACAGAACCCCCCCCCCCCCCCTCTCCCACACATCATTCTTCAGGCGACGGAAGGGTAGACACGAATGCATATAGAGAGAAGCTCTACATCCTCGACACAAGGACGATGGTAGGAATCCAAAGTTGAGTCATAATTAGATTAAGACTGCCGATAAACGAAGAGGAACACAAAGTGATGGGAGACTAGCGGATCACAAACATTCTTTGTGAACCAGGATACAAATGACTAGCCGGCCGTGATGGCCGAGCGGTTCTAGGCGCTACAGTCTGGAACCTTGCGACCGCTACCTTCTGAGGTTTGAATCCTGCCTCGGGCATAGATGTGTGTGATGTCCGTAGGTTAGTTAGGTTTAAGTAGTTCTACGTTCCAGGGGACTGATGGCCTCAGAAGTTAAGTCCCATAGTGCTCAGAGCCATTTGAACCATTTGAACAATTGACTAATTTTCGTAATTTTTCAGGGAAAAATGGATTCTCTGAATCGACGGGGGAGGATCTAACTTGTCGAGGCAGCATGAATTCTTGATTGATGGTGATGTTTATGACTATGATGATGATAATAATGGTATGACGCTGCTGATGTTGATGGATAACAGACTGCGTAAATTGCAAGCATTTACTGAATTCGTCCCCCGGTCAATCAGACAATGTCACGGGAGAAGACCTTAACGTATGGAATAGTGGATGTGCCATACTTCAGACAATTTATTAAGTTTTCAAGAAACGGATGTAGTACTCGAGGGAAGGAGCTGGTTACTGTTTTCTTCAAAAGCAGGATGTATTACCGTTACAAAACGGGTGAGCAGGTACCATGCCAGCATACTGAGAAAATGTAAATAAGTGCGATATTATTTTAAGTAGTTTCGATACAAAAAACTGCCAGCTTCGGACAGCAGTGACGCGCGATTCATGACTCCACTATCTCGAGTCTAAGTCATCTTTTTCATAGACGCTTGACGAAATCGGAAATAATCTGAGTTTCGTCTTCCCTACATGCTGTAAAATTTGGATATATGTTAACAGAAAGTCTCAAACTCTAAACTGCCGTTACAATATCCTCCTGAAATGTTTACCACTCATTATGAAAAATGGTGTATACGTGAAAACCGGAAAAGTATATTGGTAGCGCCTTGCTTCTTACATAGTTTCTTGCGCCACAGAGAAATGAAACAAGGTTAAAATACTTTTATAGTACTGGACTAGGTACTCGTTAACGCTTACTACGTGTGTGAAATACTGGAACTGAGTAAATGTCTATTGTTTGAATTCAGCAATACTTTCACAACTTTCGGAACTATTTACATTGAAATTAATTAACCTTGAGAGCAGCGCTCTATTTTCGTAGTCTCTTGTAGCTATAACGCCAAGTTAATGTTGATAACAGCAAGAATAGCGACATTTGCTGGACATGTTCTGCTCTTGAACCATCTTCACTTTCTTTTTCGTCCGTTCCTTCGGTCTACTGTTCCGTGTTTGCCTTTCGTGCACTGTGTTGAGAACATCGTCACTTGACTAGTAACTCTGTGTCACTTTTTAATTCTTTCACGTTTCGTAGCATTCATATCCTCTTCTAAGCAATCCTTATACCCTTTGGGCTGCTCATTCACTATTTTTTATTTATAATTGCTCGGAAATTACATTATCTCTCTGTTTACTAGTTGGAGATAATTATTTTTGTTACAGATATCTTATTTGTCGTCGTGCTCGTCGACAACTGCCTGCTGTTCTACGTCAAATAATTTAATTTCTGACTTTTTAATCCTATCACGTGTCGTAGCACTCATATCATCTTCCAAGCAATACTGATACTCTTTGGATTGCTCATTCATTTTTTTTTATTTGTTGCTCGGTAATTACATTATCTCTCTGTTTACTAGCTGAAGCCAGCTATTTTTGTTGCCAATATCTTATCTGTCATCGTGTTCGTCGATGATTGCTTGTTATTCTACGTCATATAATTTATTTTATGTTTCATTTTTTTATGGTTTCAGTTAGAAATGTGATATTTAAATCAAACTGAGAGAACACAATGCATTGAAAATTCTGGAAGTTTTGCCAACTATGATTATTTAGAATATCGAGACGTTGTGCAAGCCTTTGTTTCTTCCTGATTTTCAGTGCAATCACCAAAATTTCCATGAGACAGGAAAGCAAAGCAGGAGTTATATGATTTACTGGTTCTGTGCTAACGTTTAGCGATGCATTTACCTACAAAGCAATTTCGTATCTCTCTTTGATGTAGACAAGTAAGCAAAAGAGCATTTACAGGAAATTTCCAGAGGTTATCTTTACCTCTGTGAAGACTACCCGCAATTAAAACTTTTCTGCAAGACGCTGTCGATGAGAGCCTCATTAAATCCGCTAATTTTCATCGATTCTGTACAAGATGCGAAACTTAAATTAATTCGCTTGTGCTACCGTTAGCTACGTGAAAAAAGTTGTAATACTTTAAAGTATCAGGCAGATTAATATTCCAGACTCCACCTGCCCTTTCAGATGTTTCAAACACAAGCACAACGACTTTTGAGCAGTGAGATGAGATTTCTAAATTACTTATGACTTTCACTTTATAATTTTCTCAATTTGAAGGAAGACAACTTCTCACCCAAGATCTCATTTTTAAAACCTTTACTAATGACGACCGGTTCCCGCAAAACAGAGTTACCATCATTTGATCTGTGAATAGTGTACATAAAGTGCAAAGCGTGTTAAATGGTGAAAAATAACGTACATTTTCATAAAAATAATGCACAGAGTGAATTATTATTGCACATACCTCGGTAAAGGTTAATAAAGATACCCAATTAGAGCTATAAATGTACTCCATATCTTAATTAACCGAATAGCTGACGTAAGATGCACTGGAGTACAGTTTGTACAGTATGTTTCGCCTAGTGCATCCGCCCAATATTACATGTTAGAGAGTACATCTCTAATACAAGAGCGCCGCTAGAGTTCACTTGTCTGTTCATGTCATAGTCAAGTGCAAATATAAACAAGAAATGTGAAACGTAAATAAAAATGTGTGAACTGGTGAACAATTATCAAAATTTTTGTAGCAGGTAAGAGCTAAAATATTTTCTAGAAACAGAGTGTATAGATAACCACATGGAGGCAAAGCAATAAATAGAAAATGGCAACACGTTGTTAAGACGGCAATCTAAGCCGTATTTCAAAATCAAACGTCAGATACAAGGAAAAACACTTGCATAACAACATTGATTGACAATATGCTTGCATAGCAGAAGCATAGTAGACGACAAGATTGCACAGTATAGAGCCCCATACGTACCTCATCATGTAGGTGACGAAGGGGCAATCCTTCATTAAGTAACCTGAGCATCATTGTCTTCAGTATGTACTTGAAGTGGTGAACGCATTACAGGAAGTCATCCGCGCAAAAAAGCATGTTAGATATACAAAATGATACGTAGCCCGAAGTGTACTTTTAATTTTGGACTCTCAACAACTGTTACAAAGGGACAATATTAAAATCTCGAAACCAAGACGATAATATGACGGCGGTGACAAAGAAAATTCACTGTGACACCAAATTATTTAAATGATTGATTGGGGGAGGTGATCAAACAGCGAGGTCATCGGGCCCATCGGATTAAGGAAGGATGGGGAAGGAAGTAGGCCGTACTCTTTCAAAGGAACCATCCCAGCATTAGCTTGAAACGATTTGGCGAACACGGAAAACCTAAATCAGGATGGCCGAATGCAGGTTTGAACCGTCGTCGCCCCGAATTCGAGTCCGTTATGCTAACCACTGTGCCACCTCGCTCGATAGATGTAAATGAAATAGCTATATAGTCGTGAGTGTGACGTGTAATTATGTGATATGTATTTAATTACACCTTTTTAAAAAAGTATTATCCGTGAAGCCTAGCAAAATGAGCTAAAGCCAAAGAAATTGGAATTACAGTACATCATGAAATATTTTAATGATTTTTTATAGAACGTCATATTCGGCGTTAACTGTAGACATTATTTATATCACAATTGCAGTTCCGGTCTTTGGGCCGTTTCGAAGTGGTACTGCCAAAGATTTTACTTCAGCACGTATTAGACTTTTAAAAGGCCTGTTTTTGACGATGACATGTATATGTGTCGGAGAATTTTAAAGTCCGACATGTGCTGAAGCAAAATATTTTGCACTACCAACTGAAAATTGCCCAAAGGCCGATATTGCAATAGTGAAATAAAGAATTTCTACAGTTAAGGGCGAGTATGATGTTCTTTAAAATATTCTACATGACTGTGAACCTCGACCATGAGAAGCTTTTTTAAAGAAGTTGTTATCGGTAAAATCCAACTGGTCGTTACGAACATTACTGCTGTATAGTTTCTTACGACAACATATTTGTAAGTTTTCCAGAATATCTAACTTCTTGCCTTTACTTTTTGGCATACGTAGAGATCGGGTTACATATCATGTTGTATATGTAACAGGCTCTTTTGCACAGGTGACCTCCTATAATACTGTCACGATTACGAGTCTGTGCCGAACACCAACTTGACGAAGGACTGCCTCTTCTACACTTACATGACGATTTACCTATGGGACTCTATACGGTGCAATCTCGTCGTCTACTATAGCGCGTTCAAAATTAGCTGCGACTTTTAACAGTTCAGTATGGACCGAGTGGAGGAAAGCGTAGTTTCCAGCGTGTGCTGATCGCATCAGCATGCGACGATAACACCGGGCCTGCTCGGCGCGTAACCTGTCAGCCGCCCAAGCTGGCTGATCTTCAACCATTCTCTAACGATTTCAGAGAAAATATACACACCTCATAGCTACATCAGTCAGCTTCATGATGAACTACCTGTTATTTCTTAATGGTCATAGTTATTGTGATATTTCAGTATTAGCTAAACTACTGCGAGAAATTCTTAAACTTTCTAATGAAAATTAGGGATCGCTACGAATTTGAGTTTGGTGTGTGTTAGGTCATATGTTGCTGCATATAAAATTTAGATAACATATTGAATTATTCATTAAACCTCGAAGGATAACGCTATCTATCTCCAATGTCCAGAAAATGGAATGTGTGTAAAGGTCTCCGTCACGATCGCAAACGCCAGTGAAAAAAAACGGAATGAAATATTCATAAATAACTCATATCTTACAAACTGTCTGAGATATTGCAACAATATTTTAGCAAAGAGCAGAGTATTTTGCCATATTACCAATGTGCAAACCTTCCATATCTATCGCAGTATTCGAGCAACTACAGATGTTTTTAAATGAAGTAACGTAAATTTCAAGGATCATCAACAGCCCGTTAAATGAAACTTGCAGTGAGTTTTGCAAGAACGTATAGAAGAAGTTGCACATTTATTTTTATACTGAGAATGGTCTTCCTCATAACTACTGATACGTCTCGCCCTCAGTTGCTATTTTAATAATACGCTGCTTTAGGATTCTGCCACTATTTCAAATGCAGCAGAATGTTAGTGACATGTATATCTGTAAACTCTGATGTGTTTAGGCAAAAGAAGCAGTTGTTAACACAGCAACAAGGGAAGTGACGCATTACTCAAAACTCGACACAGTTCTTCATGAATCCATGTCTCCTTAAACACATTCTTGGTATGGTTGATAACTTGAGACCAGTCCCCTGATGTAACATTTGCAATGACTTCTTTTGACAGCATTTCAACCTCACTGTGCGTAAATTTCTTGTTGTTTCTTGCCTCATTACTTTTCACCTAGGCCTATATATTCTCAGTCGGATTTAAATGAGCATGATATGGAGGAAGCCTGATTAAACTATGTCCTTCAGCGTTAGCCATTTCGTCGACCTGTTAGCGTGGAGTTTTAGGCTTGTACATTACTACAAGTTCCGTTAACTTCACCTTACACAATCTAGGTTCAACTTAATCAAAAATGGTTCGAATGGCTCTGAGCACTATGGGACTTAACATCTGAGGTCATCAGCCCCTGGAACTTACAAGGGAACCTCCCCATCGCACCCCCCTCAGATTTAGTCATAAGTTGGCACAGTGGATAGGCCTTGAAAAACTGAACACAGATGAATCGAGAAAACAGGAAGAAGTTGTGTGGAACTATGAAAAAAATAAGTAAAATATATAAACTGAGTAGTCCATGCGCAAGATATGTAACATCAAGGATTATCTGAACCAGGAGCGCCATGGTCCCGTGGTTAGCGTGAGCAGCTGCGGAGCAAGAGGTCCTTGGTTCAAGTCTTTTTTTTATTTTCGCAAAGTTATGATCTGTCCGTTCGTTCATTGACGTCTCTGTTCACTGTAATAAGTTTAGTGTCTGTGTTTTGCGACCGAACCGCAAAACCGTGTGATTAGTAGACGAAAGGACGTGCCTCTCCAAAGGGAAACGAAAACATATTGCCCACGAAATACATCTCACGTATTTAATGCACTCTCGTCCAAAGCAGCGAACAGTCAACTGCCAACCAGGGAGCCTCGTTATCAGGAATACTCTCTCTTCCGTGCGCTGTAGTCGACTGACGTCGCGTGTTTCGATGTTTGTTTAGGTGTAGCGTCCCCATACTAGGCGCAGTTACCTCGCATCGGACGGACGGACGGACAGATAATAATTGTCTGAAAATATAGAATTAGGATTTTTCACTCGAAGGAAGACTTGAACCAAAGACCTCTCGTTCCGCAGATGCTCACGCTAACCACGGGACCACGGCGCTCCTGAACTTAGATTATCCCTGTTGTTGCTTATCAATATGGACTACTCAGTTTGTATATTTTGCTTATTATTTTCATTGTTCCACACAACTTCTTCCTGTTTTCTCGATTCATCTGTGTTCAGTTTTTCAAGGCCTATCCACTGTGCCAACTTATAACTAAATCTGAGGGGGGTACGATGGGGAGGTTCCCTTGTTAGAACTACTTAAACCTAATAACCTAAGGACAACACACACATCCATGTCCGAGGCAGGATTCGAACTTGCGACCTTAGCGGTAGCGCGGTTCCAGACTGTAATCCAATCGAACGTTTGTTTGTACCTAGAGAAAAATAGCCGCTTTCCTCCGCTGGATTGTTGGAGCTTTACCCATCACAACCGAGTGGTATTGCGCCTTGTCCATTGCTTTGTCGAATTTGGAGGAATATTTTGCAGTAGAACATTATCTTCACAGCCGATGACCGTGTTCTTGGACGACGACATTTATTGCGAATCTTATGTTCAGACGTGCTGCACTGTAATTATTAATGCAGTGCCAACACGAAACACTCGTTCACTATACCTAACGACCGTAGAAAACTTCAACGCCAGAAAATATCACTTCACTACGAGAGCTAACGAACGTAGGTGCCTCTAAAGTGCGACACCACGAGGTACTGTTTATCCACGTCGTGGCAACAGTGTCTCTTTACCAAACGAATTGCTGATGGCGTGGTAGGGGAAGCCGGCTCGCCATGGATGTTACCTGGGTAACGGCGTCCTGTCCCCACCGGTGTGCCAAATGTCAAAAGTCGCAACTATAGGTTTTTGCTACCCAAGCGTATTGTCAATTAATGTTACGGTGTGATTATTCTGTCTTATATCCGACGTTGTACATAGATATGATTTTGAAATACCATTTAGGTTGTAGTTTTAACGACGTGTTGCTTCATTCAGCTTACTGTTTTACCTGTAAATCGTTACGTATACTCTCTCGGTTTCTAGAAAGTGCTTTAGCTTTTACCGGCTACAAAAATTTTCATAATTGTATACCAGTTACAACATTTTTACTAAAATCAGATATTTATATTTGGAACTGACAATGACATGAATACACAAGCAACCTCTAGTGGCGCTAAGAATCGACATGTTCTCTAGTAACTTTCGTCGTGTGTCAGTTCAGCAGTGCTCCTCATCAGTCATGTAATCTGTGACTTGTAATAGGGGACGGATGTCCTTGACGAAACACATTGTAAATACTGGTGTTAACTTACACAAGACAATACATCTTACATCAGCTATCCTGCTAATTAAGATATGGAATATATTTTTAGCTCTAATGTGGCAATTTTACTAACATTTACTGGTGTATAGGTAGCAAAAATTCACTCTATGTGTTATATTTATGACACTATACGCTGTTTATCATCATTTAATATGCTTTGCACATTATGCACACTAATCGCGGATGAGAATCGCATATCGGAAATGAAGGTTTTACAAATGCGATCTTGGCTGAGAAGTTGTCTTCCTTCATGTTGAATATTTACAGATGCCCCTTATTATTCACTATGAGAAAGTTAACTTACAATATTCTGCCGAACAACCTGTCTGTCTATGTCTCGGGTTCTTCGGTCGACATTCATTTGATGATTTTTCTGACGTTTCGCCTGCACACGTGTCTGGCATCGTCAAAGCTTAACCATCCATTACTGGTGATGGACTTGAACCGAGCTCGCGGCCACAGATTATGTGTACCTGGAGTGCCAACGCCCAAAGGCTTTTCCGTTGTCATATCCGGTGCGGTTCTCCTCTTGCTACCTGCAGAACTTCGGTGCTCTGCCACGGCCGATTCCTCCACTTGCCATAACCTGCAATTCCGCTTATGTTCTGTGATCCTGGTGTTGACTGATCGTCTAGTCATTGCAACATAAACTTTTCCACTATTACATGGCATGCGGTATGTTGCCGACATTGCTAGTGAGTCACTTTTCTCCTTTGCCGATCCCAGCCACCCTTTGATCTTCTTTCTCGGTTTATAAATAGTCTTTACGCCGTGTATGCGCAATATACGGCCGATTCTGTCCGTCACTCTGGGCATGTCTGACAGAAAGGCCGTACCCTACATTCTTTTCTCAGATGTGTCACTTTGCCGACTATTTGACTCTGTTACACTTCTTATAGAACTGGAGGAGTACCCGTTTCTCCTCAGGACACTTTCCAGTTGTAGCATCTCGTAAGAGGTGTGGTGGCTTACATATTCGTCTTGCTTGCGTTACGAGAGTATTAATTATGCCTCAGTTCTGGCTCGTGTGGTGATTTGACAGTTTGTGCAGGTATAGGTTCGTGTGTGACAGTTTTCGATACACGCTGTGTCCCAGATTTTCACCATCCCTTGTGACCAGCACATCTAGAAAGGGTAGTTGTTTGTCCTTTTTTACTTACATGGCAAATTTTATATTGGCTGCAAGTTGTTGGTTTATCTCGGCGCAGTATTCTGTCTGTTTCTGAGCGTATTTCCTCAGTTCTGTTTACTCATCAACAAAGTAACTTCTGTACGTTTGATTGCTATTAAATCAGTAAACCATCTAAAGCATATAGTCAATCATTCAACAATAATACTCGAGCAGAAACAGTGTTCAACAAATAAAAGACCGAATGCTGAATTCACTCTTCCGAATTTATTCATTTAGATAGATCTCATAACAGTTTCTGCATTCTCACACAATCCAGAATTACATATATGGTGACAAGTTATTACTAAATAGAAAATCAACCAAATATGCCCAACAGGGGAAAGACAAGTGAGCCTGATAACTGTGCGTGTATATGGATTACAAAGATCTTCATCGTCATCTAGAAGAGATTCACCAAAGATTTCTGGAGGAACAAAGCTTTGCCAGCGACTTAGATGTGGCAGATGTCTGTTCTGTTTCCAAGAAGGACCTGCAGCGGACGAGACGTGTGCTACGGAAAAGTTTCATCTGAAAGCTCCGTTATCTTAGTTTCCAAGAACTGACAAGAAACATTTTTCCTAGATATATCTCGCGAGACGATTATGTCCGTAAAATGAAAGCTGCACGAACTTATTAGGAGACTTGCTTGCAGTCTTCCTTCCGAAGCAATATTTACAACTGGAATAAGGAAGATGAGAAATTGTAATGACATACGGGTATACACGTACACAAAGTAAGGTGACTTGCAGAGTACGGACGTAGATGTACAGTTGTGATTTCTTGTTGGTTTTGTTTCTTAATTATTCATCACCTTTCGTAAATATTTATCTCACAATCTGACATCGATTACCACACGGCTGGAAATAACCTTTCACTGCAAGCTTTTTGAAACAGCTGCGTCGACAGTTTGCACTTTACCACTGAAAGACCACAATATAAGGTGAGGAATATCATGAGATTTGAACACTGATCTGATGGCTTTTGTTGCATTCTTTTACTGTCTCTCTGGGCAACCACTGTAGCTAGATCGTTATGCAAGGAAGATGTCCAACATCATTCCTGTGGTTTTAATGTAAGGGTCGATCAAAAAGTTTCCGCTTAGGGCATTGCTGCGGCATATATGAAACCCAGCTCAACTCCGAAGCGGGTATACAAGGACCAACATGTCTGCAAGGTGTTAGTTTCGCCTTCGAATGTAAACATTTTTCCCGCCCCATATACAGGGTGTAACAAAAAGATACGGCCAAACTTTCAGGAAACATTCCTCACACACAAATAAAGAAAAGATGTTATGTGGACATGTGTCCGGAAACGCTTAATTTCCATGTTAGAGCTCATTTTAGTTTCGTCAGTATGTACTGTACTTCCTCGATTCACCGCCATGATTTCATACGGGATACTCTACCTGTTCTACTAGAACATGTGCCTTTACAAGTACGACACAACATGTGGTTCATGCACGATGGAGCTCCTGCACATTTCAGTCGAAGTGTTCGTACGCTTCTCAACAACAGATTCGGTGACCGATGGATTGGTAGAGGCGGACCAATTCCATGGCCTCCACGCTCTCCTGACCTCAACCCTCTTGACTTTCATTTATGGGGGCATTTGAAAGCTCTTGTCTACGCAACCCCGGTACCAAATGTAGAGACTCTTCGTGCTCGTATTGTGGACGGCTGTGATACAATACGCCATTCTCCAGGGCTGCATCAGCGCATCAGGGATTCGATGCGACGGAGGGTGGATGCATGAATCCTCGCTAACGGAGGACATTTTGAACATTTCTTGTAACAAAGTGTTTGAATGTCCATTACATTTACATTTTAGTATCAAAGTGTTTGAAGTCACGGTGGTACGATTTGTTGCTGTGTGTTTCCATTCCATGATTAATGTGATTTGAAGAGAAGTAATAAAATGAGCTCTAACATGGAAAGTAAGCGTTTCCGGGCACATGTCCACATAACATATTTTTTTGTTTGTGTGTGAGGAATGTTTCCTGAAAGTTTGGCCGAAGCTTTTTGTAACACCCTGTATACACTGATGGGCGAAAACGTTATGACCTTTGCTCACCGCAGCGATGGATGCCGTCTAGTGGCGCTGTGGGCACGTGACGCGGTAGCAAAAGTACGTAAGCGGAGCGGACACGGACGGGGGGATCACCCTAGCGAAGATACGGGCTGCAAATGGGGAAACCCATTGTGAGAAACGACATTCACAAGGGGCAGAATAATATTACGAGTCTCTGAACGAGTATATCGATAACGGTGAGGCTGCTCGAGTGTTCACGTGCAACTGTCGTGAGATAGTAGAACAAAGAAACTACCACTAGACGCTAGATGGTTGAACGTCCACGACTCTTCATAGAACGTGGTGTTCGGAGTATAGTGGGATACAGTGTGAGCTGTAACATCTCTGCCGAAAGGGCACTATGCTGGTGTACGCACAAGTATTTCAGAGCACAATGTTCATTTCACATTGCTGAACATGGAGCTCCGCAGCAAACCACGCCTACGTGTTCACATGTTGACCCAACGACATCGTCAATTACCATTGCAATTGGTGTAGGGCCATCGGGATTCGACCATCGATCAATGGAACGTTCAGCTTTTAGGGCAAATCACATCATTGTGACATTAGGTAGCTGGTAGTATCCACAATCGCCGTAATCGGGTTGAACAGCAACTCGAAACGTGCAGCGGCCACGGACGCAGGCTTGTGGGAGCAGTATGACGCTGTGGGAGACATTCACCTGCGCTTGCATTGGACCTGTGATAGTAACCGAAGACACGTTGACAGCTACGAACCACCTGCATCCCTTCACACTTCATGTATTCCCAGATGACTATGTCATCTTTCAGCAGTATAACTGCTCGTGTCTCTGAGCCAGAACCTTGTTGCAGTGGTTTGAGGAGCAATACAGCGAACTGACGTTGATGTCTCGGCAACGAAATTCGCCTCACGCAAATCCTATGGATCCCATCTGGGTCACTCTCGGGCGTCATCACCGTGAACGAAAATCAGCGACCCCTGCGTAGACATCTAACGCCACATCTACATCTACATCTACATCTACGTGATTACTCTGTTATACAATAAAGGCCTGGAAGAGGGTTCAATGAACCACCTTCAAGCTGTCTCTCTACCGTTCCACTCTCGAACGGCACGCGGGAAAACAAGCACTTAAATTTTTCTTTGCGAGCGCTGATTTCTCTTATTTTATCGTGATGATCATTTCTCCCTTTGTAGGTGGATGCCAGCAGAATGTTTTTGCAACCGGAGGAGAAAACTTGTGATTGAAACTTCATGAGAAGATCCCGTCGCAACGAACACGCCTTTGTTTTTATGATTGCCTCTCCAATTCACGTATCATGCCTGTGACACTATCTCCCCTGTTTCACGATAATACCTTCAGAAACCTACCAAAAACTGTCTGATCCCTGATACGTTGAGTCAGTTGCGTATTTCGTTCCAAAGACGGACAAACAAGCAAGTTGTCATAATTGTTTTGGTTCGTCAGTGTATTAGGGTGGTTCATCACAGTAAAAGCTAGCGACTAAGCGTTTCCGATGCCATTATGTATCATTGTTCTTGACTCGAATGATTCAGAGTTAAAACTGTCACAAAGGAATACTAAACACGTTGTTTGTGCAGTTCTCGCATTATGCGGAATTTTATTTTTATATACATCACTCTTTCTCGTTTTGTGACTGTGCTAAGCATGTGAGATTCTCTTGGGACATCCTGTGTTCTTCAAAGTTGGTGTAATATCATGGTAATGAAAATGTGTACTAATATAGAACTGATGCTAGTTAGTTGCTTCGAGTATTAAATGAGTTCCTCAGTAATAAAGGCAATTGTTTTAGTAGCACAGGCGTTTTAGGTAAATACTGTCATTCTTATTAATTACAGCACACGTAAAATACCATGCATGAAGTTATACAGATTTTTCATTCCATCCACAGCGTTTATCAAGCGTTATATTCCCTCACATTCAGGTGAGAAGCAACAGTATAGCACTGAGTGGTAATGTAGATATTACGACATTTTTACGAAGCGTTGCGTATTATTAGACATGCTGCAGAAAACGATATCTAGATATCAATAACTACATAATTAAGTTTCAGATAACATCACTGTCTTACACATGTTAACGTGTAACACTAGGGTTAGCGGCTTGTCACAATGTCTTGCGATCTGGCTGTTACACTGTAAATGGCGTGAGTAAATAAAATGTTTATTGATCATTTAATTAACTTCGGAATGCTGGTGGAAAATATCTCCAACTGAATTATCATTTTAAGTCTGCTTTCCTTTATGGGCAGGTATACGAAAAGAATAATAAGTTTTCCATCCAGCATGTGAATAACACTAGTAAATTAGTGTAAGTAACTGCAGGTAATACTTACGAGTTACGTGCTTTTATTTATGAGATTATTGATAGCACATGTGCAGAGAAATCTAAAATCTCTCAACACCAGCGGGAAAGCCATTGATATGTGAAGTAACGAAGAAGTAAACATACAAATGAGTTCCAGGTTCAAAATACATAGCCTACAAAATGAATATAACGCCGCTCTTTGGCAGAAGAAAGTCTCATTAGTAATGTCTACACGAAGAGTATATACACTCCTGGAAATGGAAAAAAGAACACATTGACACCGGTGTGTCAGACCCACCATACTTGCTCCGGACACTGCGAGGGGGCTGTACAAGCAATGATCACACGCACGGCACAGCGGACACACCAGGAACCGCGGTGCTGGCCGTCGAATGGTGCTAGCTGCGCAGCATTTGTGCACCGCCGCCGTCAGTGTCAGCCAGTTTGCCGTGGCATACGGAGCTCCATCGCAGTCTTTAACACTGGTAGCATGCCGCGACAGCGTGGACGTGAACCGTATGTGCAGTTGACGGACTTTGAGCGAGGGCGTATAGTGGGCATGCGGGAGGCCGGGTGGACGTACCGCCGAATTGCTCAACACGTGGGGCGTGAGGTCTCCACAGTACATCGATGTTGTCGCCAGTGGTCGGCGGAAGGTGCACGTGCCCGTCGACCTGGGACCGGACCGCAGCGACGCACGGATGCACGCCAAGACCGTAGGATCCTACGCAGTGCCGTAGGGGACCGCACCGCCACTTCCCAGAAAATTAGGGACACTGTTGCTCCTGGGGTATCGGCGAGGACCATTCGCAACCGTCTCCATGAAGCTGGGCTACGGTCCCGCACACCGTTAGGCCGTCTTCCGCTCACGCCCCAACATCGTGCACCCCGCCTCCAGTGGTGTCGCGACAGGCGTGAATGGAGGGACGAATGGAGACGTGTCGTCTTCAGCGATGAGAGTCGCTTCTGCCTTGGTGCCAATGATGGTCGTATGCGTGTTTGGCGCCGTGCAGGTGAGCGCCACAATCAGGACTGCATACGACCGAGACACACAGGGCCAACACCCGGCATCATGGTGTGGGGAGCGATCTCCTACACTGGCCGTACACCACTGGTGATCGTCGAGGGGACACTGAATAGTGCACGATACATCCAAACCGTCATCGAACCCATCGTTCTACCATTCCTAGACCGGCAAGGGAACTTGCTGTTCCAACAGGACAATGCACGTCCGCATGTATCCCGTGCCACCCAACGTGCTCTAGAAGGTGTAAGTCAACTACCCTGGCCAGCAAGATCTCCGGATCTGTCCCCCATTGAGCATGTTTGGGACTGGATGAAGCGTCGTCTCACGCGGTCTGCACGTCCAACACGAACGCTGGTCCAACTGAGGCGCCAGGTGGAAATGGCATGGCAAGCCGTTCCACAGGACTACATCCAGCATCTCTACGATCGTCTCCATGGGAGAATAGCAGCCTGCATTGCTGCGAAAGGTGGATATACACTGTACTAGTGCCGACATTGAGCATGCTCTGTTGCCTGTGTCTATGTGCCTGTGGTTCTGTCAGTGTGATCATGTGATGTATCTGACCCCAGGAATGTGTCAATAAAGTTTCCCCTTCCTGGGACAATGAATTCACGGTGTTCTTATTTCAATTTCCAGGAGTGTAGTTGCAGGAAATCACATGAAAAATGGTTGAAATGGCTCTGAGCACTATGGGACTAACTTCTGAGGTCATCAGTCCCCTACAACTTAGAACTACTTAAACCTAACTAACCTAAGGACATCACACACGTCCATGCCCGAGGTAGGATTCGAACTTGCGACCGTAGCGGTCGCGAGGTTCCAGACTGTAGCGCCTAGAGCCTCTCGGTCACCCCGGCCGGCGAAATTACATCAATATACCCTCATGTGACAAATATTTTGACAGAAATTTTCTGCCGGTATGCGGAACAAGAGCACTCTCTGACAGTAAAAATATAGAAGCACGCCAAAACTGGTATCACATTGTGTCTTAGTTACAATATTAAATGTTGAAATGTCGAGTTTATATGTACAACGAACGTAACTCAAACTAACACAGAAAAAACAATGCTTCTAGCTCTACTGCATGAGAGAAGGCATCGTTTGTTCGGTTTGTTTACCCAAAATTAAATTTCACTCCGTTTTCAAAATCTAAAAATTTTTCTCTCAACAGCTGAGTGTGCCCTGTTTTGAACCTCCCTTGCACAATAAAATTGTGTTCCAGACTGTACTGTGAACCCAGAACCCTGTATTCAGCAGACTATGTGCTTCCCGACATGTTGTACAAAACATCATAAAATTTCACAAAATTAGGTCACAGTAACAAATAACTAGCTAAGTTCATAAATAATAACGAACATTATAATAATAAAAAATTCCAAGTTCAGTTTTCGCTATGGAAAATGTGAAAGCAGGAACTGTATTACTGTGCATCTCATTTGTCCTCTTTGGAAACAGCGTCTATTTTCTTTTATGTTTTTTATGTTGCCTCTTTTCGGCATTGTGCTTCTTCTTTTTGATGTATTTGTTTTAAAATATTATAACTTAGTACAGAATACTTACGGTAAAGAATCTTGTGTAGTGTCGTCCCCGGTTGCGTATAATATTATAGCACGTTGGCAACTTTTAGTTCGTTGACCGCCTAATTTCAAATGAATGAAACACAATTTTTGTGCCATACGCGTTTGCCTTTATTCTTTGCAAGCCATTTTCTGTGAACGGGAATATGTACATATTTTTTGTACTATTTACTTTACATTGAAGACGTTGCATATATAGATTACAAACAGTTCTGGGACTTTTTGTTTTATTTTGATGCAGTAATGATTTAAAGCTCTGCTTACAGATTTCGTGAATGTTGATCTTCATTTAGTTTGTTTTTTCCTTTGTTACCGTTGTTCTACTTCTTATAACTGCTATTTGAAAATTTGTTTTCAGACTTCACAGGATTAGGAACTGAACAATCGTTTTGACGTTAGGTTTTGGGTGGTGTTACCAGCTGTCGAATGTTTTGCCAACTGTTGAACGTTGTTGCCAACTATTGAATATGTTTATGTGATATCTATGATCTGTCTGTGTTTGTGTGTGTGTAATGGTATTTTTTATTTTTTATTTTTTTATTTATTTTATTTTTATTTTTATTTTTTTTTTTTTTTTGCTCCATAAGACGATACGGCACGTAACATTCAACAAAAATTGCAAAGAGAACGACTTAATTCCAATTTACATTAATATAAAGGTCAAAAACAATTCTACAGGGGCACCAAAATTATCATGTGCAGACCGGTATTGTTTACTTAATGATGTTTAATTGCTATATTCGAAAAAACAGTACCTGAACGTAATACTGTATCAAACTCATTTAAAGCTAGGGCAGCACGAAGGAAACCACACGGTCCTCATGTCATTTATAGGAAAAACTGAACACAACACGTACAGATTGGCAGTTATTGAACTATATGAAATCAAATCGTTATAACGTCTGAACGGTTTGCGTTAGGACGTTCAAACTGCACGGTTGGCCGTATGGCATGATGGTAATTTGTATGCGCATGATGGTTTGGTTTAGCAACGATGCCCACATTCATTTGGATTTGGGGGACTGAGAATTCGAATTTCGTAATCGATAAGTCTCTTCACCCTCAACGGGTGACTGTGTTGTGTGCAGTGTCCAGTCACAGAATAATCTGTGCGATATTCCTTGACGGTGCTGCAACTGTCGAACGGTACGTTATGATTTTTGGAAGACGATTTCATCCGCATTATCGGAAGTGACCCTGATTTGGACAAGATGTGGCTCATGCTGGACGGAGCTCGACACCATCGATGCAGCAGGATGCAGGAGAAAGCAGGAGAATGCCATCGAGGAGCACTTAGGGGACCAAATTCTGGTTCTGGGGTACCCAGAGGTCACTGGCATGGGCCTCGATTGGCCGCCATATTCTCCGGACCTGAACAAACGCGACTCATTTTTGTGGGGCTATATAAAAAAGAGAAGGTATACAGAAATAACACCAAAACCATTCCTGAGCTGAAAACAGCCATTCAGGAGGTCATCGACGGCTTCGATGTTCCGACACTTCAGCGTATCATGCAGAACTTCACCAGTCGTCTGCGCCTCATCATCGCCAATGACGGCAGGTATATCGAACGCGTCATAACCTAAATCTGAATACATGCAGTGACGTTTACATGTCGAATAAAGTCGGTGCACGCTATAGTTTGTAACTAATTGACGTTTAACTGTAACCCTGTACATTGCAGTGAAACATATACAAAACAGGGGTAAACAGAAAATAATGAAACTAACAACAAAAAAGGCACGAACATACATTTGCATTTGGAATGAGAAACCACGAGAACATCAACGTAAATTTCATCCAATTTTAGTGAACTTGAAAGAGACAGAAAGGTACGAAAAAAAATGCTCTTGCAAAAACAACTGAAACTCCGCACTGACAGCAGGTTAACGAATCAGTTCATAGATCATCTATTAATAGAAACTTAACACATCTTCACACACGGAGGAAAATAAAATAATTCTGAAAGAAATATAGCACTAACCAGAGAGTTAGTAAAACAAGAGATACAGAATATGATAAAACAAACACAGAAGACACACTGTATGAACAACCAGACACAAGCAGCCACCATGAAAACGTCGAAACAAAAGTTAACAAGGAGTAACATTAAAATGACGAAGGCAGAAAATATCACAAAAGCCAAGAAATATTAAAGCTCAACAGAATATCAAAATTGAAATCTGACCCAACCACATAATTTCAGGCAGATCTGAAATGCACACTGAAAAACAATGAACGATCACAAAGATACTACGTAACACAGATCCCACAAGCACCATCACTCGACAGCAAACTAGAAATACACCAACACGATACACCAATGAGAGCTGTTATTAATTTCAGACAAGCCCCAACATACCACATGGACAAACTTCTGCAAAAGTAAATCACAAACGATTATAAAGTAGAAAACAACGGACCAGTAATAAACACAGCAGACACATCCGGAATATACTGCTACCACATACAGCATCATTGATATCATTCAGCACAGAGAAAATGTGTACTTCCACCCGAAAAACATAGCAACATAAATCATAGAAATAAACCCACGTTCCGCAGTAACCTCAGTACACAAGCAATAACAGAAAAAAACAATTAGTGATGGGTATGACACACATGCAGTACACAGACTCAATCAAAAAATCAAAACACAAATGCAGGAAAACGTACAAACCCTCAGATTCACACACCAGTCGTACTAGATGACAACAGCACTGAGAAAAGAAGTGGATACTACATTTTGACTTTCACACATAAATTAACACACAGAGTGGTAAGTATACTAAAAAACACAGGGCTTCCAGATTGCATATACAATTGTGCAAACCCTCAATTCAAACTTAAGCCTACCAACAAACAAGAGGGAAAAATTCCAGGGGTCAGTAATAAACAAAGTTGAATGTCGCAATTGTGAAACATACATGGGCATGACATGCAGGAATTTTAAACCATGCCGGCCGTTGTGGCAGAGCGGTTCTAGGCGCTTCAGTCAGGAACCGCGCTGCTGCTAGGGTCGCGGGTTCGAGTCCCGCCTCGGGCATGGATGTGTGTGATGTCCTTAGGTTAGTTAGGTTTAAGTAGTTCTAGGTCTCGGGGACTGGTGACCTCAGATGTTAAGTCCCATAGTGCTTAGAGCCAATTGAACCATTTCTTTAAACCACGGTACAACGAACACATTATCTGTTGGAAGTATGAAACAAACCATTACACATTTGCATGGAAATTAAAATACCACAATCACTATCCTACAAATCTGGAACGCTAAATGAAACTATCAGAATAGACAATACTGCAAATACCTTACACAAACGCACAAAAATGTAACAGCTAGAAACGTGATAAACGAGCAAATTCACATAAATAGTGACTCCTTACTAAACGTAATAAATGAAACGATAAGATAAAAATCATTCCATTTCTACAATATCCCTCCCTCTCTCTCTCTCTCTCTCTCTCTCACTCACGCACTCACTCACTCACACACACACACACACACACACACACACACACACAGACGTTTAGGGAGAAAGTAGAGCCTCCACATAATCATACGAAAACGGTCAGCAGATCACACACGCACATACACACACACACACACACACACACACACACACACACACACACACACAAACACAAACACACGCAGACAGGTCATAGACATCATCACACAAACACGTTCAATAGTTTGCAATAACATTCGACTGTAGACAACAACACACAACAGTTGGCAATACTATGAAGTCTAAAAACAAAATATCAGATGGCAGTTATAAGTAGCAGAACAGGGATATAAAGGAATAAAAACACAACATGTAGATTAGCATCAACGAAATCTATAAGTATAACTTTTACTTTTTACTGCATCATAAAAGAGAAAACAGTATAAGAACTAACGTCCTAAATGTAAACTTTATAGTATAAGGAAAAATACGTACATATTCCAGGCCACTGAAGATGCCTTGCAAGCAATAAAGGCGAAACGAGTATGGCACAAAAATTGTGTTTCATTCAGTTGTAATTAGACGGTCCAAAAATGAAAATTATAAACATACAGTACCCTTGAGTATTTACGATATTTCTGTACTTTGTAATATTCCGTAGTAATGGTTCAAATGGCTCCGAGCACTATGGGACTTATCATCTGAGGTCATCAGTCCCCTAGAACTTAGAAGTACTTAAACCTAACTAACCTAAAGACATCACACACATCCATGCCCGAGGCAGGATTCGAACCTGCGACCGTAGTGGTCGCGCGGTTCCAGACTGGAGCGCCTAGAACCGCTCGGCCACACCGGCCGGCTCCCGTAGTAATGTAGTATCAGTAATGTAGTATCAGCAGTTTGTGTACTTTCTCCTTGACACCACGTGGTATGATAAAACGTTACGACATGTCGTCAGACTTTGAAATGATATATTACGAGTTCATTTTAGTTTTCTGGTACGCTGTCCTGCCCAGACGTTTTATATCTTCTGTTGTTATAATGTGAATCGAATTCCTCATTAAAACACCTTAGTCATCTTTCTTCTATTTCCACATTACCGGTGTTATATTACTTCTTGCAAGTTCTCAATATATCGTTGAGAGACCAGGCCCCACTTTGAAAAATGTTCTACTGGTTGTGATCTTTCTATGCATCACCAACTGAGCTTACCAGGAACAGGTCCCTCCTACTGTACAAGCTTTGGAGAAGCTCTCATAAATACCTGGCGGCGCTAACAACTCCTGGAAGAAAGGATTCTCCACATAGGAATCGTGTCTGGATCACTTTGTCG
This sequence comes from Schistocerca piceifrons, assembly GCF_021461385.2. NCBI lineage: Eukaryota > Metazoa > Arthropoda > Insecta > Orthoptera > Acrididae > Schistocerca > Schistocerca piceifrons. The sequence goes on from NC_060149.1 coordinate 567,605,716, forward strand.
GTAAAGGCATTACCGACAAAAGGCAAGGTTCTGGGTTAGAGTCGGTCCGGCACACTATTTCGGTTTGCCAGGTAGTCTCACTCCACAGTTTTGTTCATTTTCATCACACTTTCTTGTCTTTCGCTGAGCAGTTACCAGACGATTGGCTTATAACCGGACAGTCTCCGGTAACAGAAAAAGTATTAGTAGAAGCATTTTCTTGACGCATTATCCTTTGAAACAATAAATACGTTATCATGATCCATACTCTGGCACCTTGCTCAGCTTCGCAACAGTCAACATCGTTTAGCGCTTCGACACTGAACTTGCATGAGGTACGTGCATATGGCTAACAAGAATGGAACACGGTCCCTTTGTCAAAATAATGGGTAAACTAACGCTGACTTTTGTCTTAATACATGTGGTGTGTGCGGCCTGGTTCTGTGAGGCATCTTCACGTAATCGATGGAAACTGAAACGTAGCTTTCATCTCTCTACGATTTACAAAAAAAAATAAATCATTCGGAACAAATATGTAGGCTAATTATGGCTTCGAATACCTTAGCTGACAATATGTTCAGATAAACAGAGATTTACCCCATCTAGAATAGATCTCCTCCAACCAAGGTCTTCCAGCCTGGGCCATGTGAGCATTGGATTTTGAACTGTTCTGTAAGGTTGGTCAGGGCCGTGTCAACAGCTGCCGCCTATCGCAAGGCAGATAGATAACTACGCTTTGTAAAGAAGGGACACTCTTACCACATTGCTTCATTGTCTGGGTTTTAATTGCATTACACCTACCGCAAAACAGCCTTCAGTCTTTTCCTGCGTGGTTCGGACTAGAATCTGAATGCTGCCATACTTCGTGTGTTGCATGGCAAGCAATGAACCTTTGTCCATGCTACTTCTCGGTGAGCCGTTTAGTGTGCTGGAAAGTTATTCTGTGTTTAACAACTTTTTAATTACCAGTTTTATGTACTGACCAGACTGTGCTTCATTAACACTTCGTCACGTATATGTGAACTTTCAGCCACACAAAATGTGCATTAAGAACTGCAACGTAAGTTGGACCTCATTTTTCATGCAAAAAATGATGAAATCTTACGAGACTTAACTGCTAAGGTCATCAGTCCCTAAGCTTATACACTACTTAACCTAAATTATCATAAGGACAAACACACACATCCATGCCCGAGGGAGGACTCGAACTTCCGACGGGAGCAGCCGCACAGCCCATGACTGCAGCGCCTTAGACCGCTCGGCTTCATGCTAAAATATTAATTTTACAACGGTTGTTGGATATCAATTTATTTCCGAATTTCACCTCCATAGGTTCCCAGGTCGCAATCTCACCTTTCTGAAGTATATGACGCTGCATGTTTTTTAAACAGAAACATTGTTTCAGTTTGCAAGGTAAATTCGCTGCAAGAAGAGACCACGAGCTGTAGCGGATTGCTACGGAAATATTCCGTTGATGTTATAATAAAAGTGAACAGACCACGCACGCATCTCTGCTGCTGTCAGCAGTGTTCATTAAGACAAGTTTCAGAATATAATCTACAATTGTTAAGCATTTTAAAGCAGTTCCAATTTTGTGTAAGCTCATAGATCAATCATCTTACTACAACTCAGTGCTTCCATGTGATAAATTTCATTTAGTTTATGTTTAACCTAAGTCATATATTAACCTTTTTGGATAACACTGTCTTTTCAGAAATACTGCAGGAAAATTATGCGGTATCTAATAACAAAAATTATTTTCAGATTCTCTTCTGCTGTTAGCCACTAAATTATTTTCAGATATATTCTTCTTCACATAAATTAAAAAAAAATCTAAGAGTCATACGTCCCGACAACAACGTTGCATTTAGGGAAGGAGTTGAAGCCGAAACAGATCAGAATGAGGAAGGATATCGGCTGTTCCTTTTTCAGACCAATGAAACAAGGATACGCTGGAAAACCTAAATCAGAATTGCTGGACCGGAGTTTGAATCCTGCTGCTTACGACTTGCAATTTGAGTGTACTAATCACTGTGCCGCCCACCTATGTGCATTTCATTGGAGACTTCTGGGCAAAGGAATGTAACTATATTTCAGTTCCGAAAATATAAAACGCCTGTTATATCAGCTGACTGGCAGTTCAGTCGGCATTCATTCTAAATAACTGCGAAAATTCTGAGACCTCTTAGTTAGGTATCCGATACGTTGCATTCGGTAACGCTCCAAAATAGCTAGTACATTTTGCCGAATCAGAATTTATTGCTTTTTCTTGGGTGCGATGTTATCTGGAAAGCAATTTTTACGTAACACACTATAACTTTCATTTATAATTCGTAGTTTGGAGTTGTTAGCCTAGTAATTGGAGACTCCTAAGCTAACTCATTTCTTGCCTTTAATTAAGGTAATAGTCAGAAAGTTAGTAATAACCGACTTGTCCTCCTGTTTCGAGCAGCGGCAGAGGAGAAAAATGAATCATCCTCGGCCCAACAATAAGCTGCTCCCACAGACCGTGAGTTGCATCCAGTTCGTAAACGTAATGCCTCCTTTTTTGTCTCTCTTTATTTGTGACGGCCGAAAGAGAATAGCCGGAGTTCCACAGTGCTACGAGAAATCACTGTCACGCCACGGCAGTAACGCATAAGCGTTTGGGGCCCCTGGGGCTGCTATGACACACGCACCGGTGCACAATGATATGCCCTCTAATTAACTTGTCCACGTGAGGCGGCGACCTCACATTTACTGCGGGACAGTATTACGGACAATTAAAATACCATTGGTGCTACAGACACCGGGGCGGCCTGAGCACAGTCTCAGTGAGGCTCAAAAGAAGGGCAGTGAAGCGACTTAAACGTCGCACCTATACAGTTTCCTACTTTGCATACCGCCCAGCCGGCTGATGAAGTATCTTGAAGTGGGCTGGTTTTTTATGGGGAGGGCGGCGCGCTCGCTGAGCAGCGCGCTCGCAGGTGCGACAGTCACCGTGTCAGCTGCGCCTGAGCGGCGGCCTGCGAGCATCTGCCCAGACGCACCTGGCTGGCGGACAAAAACCTCACCCTCATATGCTCCCAATTTATCCTTCATCTGCGAGCTGAACGCACAGCGCTCAGGGATAACACCAGCAGCAGCACTACAGTGATGAGGCAGTTGCGTGAGTGACCCTGCTACTCTTTGTTTAGGTCCGACCGAAAAGGATAATAAAATAACTGAAGCAATTATCCTTTCAAATCATTATGTTTATTTCACCGTATATAAGCACTGCTTCCAGTCCGAGATACATACAAATTTACTTTGGAGAAGATACCAGCGATGCCAACAGATTTCTGTAACAGATTAATAATACATTATGTGATCAAAAGTATCCGGACACCTGGCTGAAGCCGGCCGCGGTGGTCTAGCGGTTCTAGACGCGCAGTCCGGAACCGCGAGACTGCTAAGGTCGCAGGTTCGAATCCTGCCTCGGGCATGGATGTGTGTGATGTCCTTAGGTTAGTTAGGTTTAACTAGTTCTAAGTTCTAGGGGACTGATGACCACAGATGTTAAGTCCCATAGTGCTCAGAGCCATTTGAACCATTTGAACCTGGCTGAAAAGGACTTACAAGTTAGTGGCACATTCCACCGGTAATGCTGGAATTCAATGTGTTGTTGGCCCACCCTTGTATTGTGCAGCCGCAGTGGTCCACAACCCCATGACGACTACCGCAGTCCACGTCACCCCTCCACCGCCCCACACCGAACCAGGGTCATTGTGCAGTTCGCCCCCCCTGTGGACAAACCCCCTCCCCCGCCCCTCCCCAGCCCTAGGGTACATCTCACACCAGACGAGTGTAATTCCTATGTTTGCGTGGTAGAGTAATGGTGGTGTACGCGTATGTGGAGAACTTGTTTGCGTAGCAATCGCCGACATAGTGTAGCTGAGGCAGAACAAGGGGAACCAGCCCGCATTACCGTGGCAGATGGAAAACCGCTTAAAAACCATCCACAGACTGGCCGGCTCACCGGACCTCGACAGAAGTCCGCCGGGCGGATTGGTGCCGGGGACCAGGCGCTCCTTCCCGTCCGGAAAGTCGTGCGTTAGACTGCACGGCTAACCGGGCGAGCTGGCCTACCCTCAGTCTTGATGATAGCTTCCACTCTCGCAGGCATACGTTCAGACAGGTCCTGGAAAGTTTTTTGGGGAACGGCAGCCTATACTTCAAGGAGTACTACACTGAGGAAACGTATCGATGTCGGTTGGTAGGGCCTGGCACGAAGTCGGTGTTCCAAGACATCCCAAAGGCGTTCTATAGCATTCAGATCAGGACTCTGTGCAGGCTAATCCATTGCAGAGATGTTATTGTCGTGTAACCACTCCGCCACAGGCCGTGCATTATGAATAGGTACTCAGGTACTCAATCCAGTAGAAATATGCAATCGCTATCCCCGAATTGCTCTTCAACAGTGGGAAGCAAGAACGTGCTTAAAACATCAGTGTAGGCCTGCGCTGTGATAGTACCACGCAAAACAACAAGAGGTGCAAGCCCCCTCCATGAAAAACACGATCATTTCATAACACCACCGCCTCCCAGTTTTACTGTTGGCACTACACACGCTGGCAGATGACGTTCACCAGGCATTCGCCATGCCCACACCATTCCATTGGATCGCTACACTGAACGTTTTTCCACTGCTCAATCGTCCAATGTTTACGCTCCTTACACCAAGCAAGGCGTCGTTTGGCATTTAGCGGCGTGATGTGTGCTGCGAATACATAGAAAGATAGATCCCTTATCATTTAGCTACAAAATAGCAGGTCAGCAACTGGAAGCAGTTAATTCCATAAATAATCTGGGAGTACGCATTAGGAGTGATTTAAAATGGAATGATCATATAAAGTTGATCGTCGGTAAAGCTGATGCCAGACTGAGATTCATTGGAAGAATCCTAATGAAATGCAATCCGAAAACAAAGTAAGTAGGTTACAGTACGCTTGTTCGCGCACTGCTTGAATACTGCTCAGTAGTGTGGGATCCGTACCAGACAGGGTTGATAGAAGAGATAGAGAAGATCCAACGGAGAGCAGCGCGCTTCGTTACAGGGTCATTTAGTAATCGCGAAAGCATTACGGAGATGATAGATAAACTCCAGTGGAAGACTCTGCAGGAGAGACGCTCAGTAGCTCGGTGCGGGCTTTTGTTAAAGTTTCGAGAACATACCTTCACCGAAGAATCAAGCAGTATATTGCTCCCTCCTACGTATATCTCGCGAAGAGACCATGAGGATAAAATAAGAGAGATTAGAACCCACACAGAAGCATACCGACAATCTTTCTTTCCACGAACAATACGAGACTGGAATAGAAGGGAGAACCGATAGAGGTACTCAGGGTACCCTCCGCCACACACCGCCAGGTGGCTTGCGGAGTATGGATGTAGATGTAGATGTGTGGCTTATGAACAGCCGCTGGACCACGAAATCCAAGTTTTCTCACGTCCCGCGTAACTGTCATAGTACTTGCAGTGGATCCTGATGCAATGTGGAATTCCTGAGTGATGATATGGTTAGATGTCTGCCTGTTACACTTTTGTGCTGTACCGTTCCCTTCATGTTTCCACTTCACTATGACATAGGAAACAGTGGACCTATGGATGTTTAGGGGTGTGGCAATCTCGCGTACAGGCGTATGACACAAGTGACAACCAATCACCTAATCACGTTCGAGGTCCGTGAGTTCCGCTGAGCTCCCCATTCTGCTCTCTCACGATGTCTAATGACAACTGAAGCCACTGATGTGGAGTGCCTGGCAGTAGGTGGCAGCACAATGCACCAAATGTGAAAAAGTATTTTTTTGGGAGTGTCCGGATACTTTTGATCACATAGTGTATGTGCCACAACTTCCAGTTTATCATGCCCACAACTCAGGAATATTATTTAGCTTTTCAGAACAACATAAGACAACAATGTACCTATCTAATTTTTTTCAAAATGATGGAGCACAGCAATCAGTCCTCCCTTCCTTTAATGTTTTACTAAAGCAAAGCTAGATTTCGGCTCCGTCGGTCTGCTTCTAGTATTGGCCGTTCAAGACAAAGTAGGTGGATGTTAGCGTATGCCTGAAAAGTTGCGTCAGTTCTGCCCCGAATTTCTGACTGATTGATGGTTCAAATGGCTCTGAGCACTATGGGACTCAACTGCTGAGGTTATTAGTCCCCTAGAACTTAGAACTAGTTAAACCTAACTAACCTAAGAACATCACAAACATCCATGCCCGAGGCAGGATTCGAACCTGCGACGGTAGCGGTCTTGCGGTTCCAGACTGCAGCGCCTTTAACCGCACGGCCACTTCGGCCGGCTGACTGATTGAGTTGATAGAATCTTCTAAGGGGTCTCATGTAGGTAGTGACACGAGATAAAAGCTGACCATGATGTCTGATTCTTGTAAAGTTAGCTCCTTTAGGCAGCCAATGAAGCACGTCTAATTCCGGACGGGGTCGCACATTTGCTCATGAGGTCGCACCACTCCCGCCAGATACTGTGCCGCCCCTTATGTTGCTAACTATCAGTCGCATCCTACGTTTTTGTGTCTCTGGAAGGCCATATATCCTCGGTGCTACCTCCAAGCGTTAGCAAAGTCTCTTGATGTTCTTATCCTCGACCGTGCCATTTTTCAGCTAGTTGGAGATGCTTTGTTGTATCTTCTTAGTCGGGTCTCTTTTAATTTCCCAATATGCTGAATCGTCTAGTAATTACAGCATCCACTGTCATTCTGCAGAGACGCGACTATGAAACCGCCGAACTGAAGCCAGTATGTTTTTTCTGATATGTGGACGACATATTTTAATCTGGCCACATCGAAAGGATCATCTAGAAGTATTTCTAAAACATCTAAATTCCATTCATAATAACACACCGTCCACTATGGAAATCGAGAAAGATGTACAAATACCCTTTTTTGATGTCCTGGTGCAGCCCAGGTCAGACAGCTCGCTAGGTCACGGTGTGTATCGCAAGGCCACACACACTGACCTGTACCTACATGCTTTCAGCTGCCACTATTCACCTCAGCTAAACGGATTGCTTAACACCCTGACACACGGAGCACATACGAAACTCAAACAGACTGTGTTCCGCAAGAATTACGGCGACCGCTAAATCCAAAGGGTCTTCCGACAATAGAAGCGCAGTAAGACCAAGATAAAGAAGAAACAGAAGAAGAGAAAAGAAAGCCATTCGTTTCTACGTTTTGCAAGCGGCATGTCGTCGACAATAGAAAGTTTGTCGTGGCATCATAAGATCGACACAGTCTCCAGACCAGTGGCTAAGACGCGAGCCTCACTAGGAACGGTGAAAGACGATGTCGGCCTCAAGAAAGCGGGCGTATACAAAATTCCGTGCGGCTATGGCAAATCCAATATCGACCAAGCAGTTCGTGCTAAGGCCAATCAAGACAATCTGCCCTACGAGAACAGTGCATAAACATATGACACACAGCAAATTATGACGAGAGAAAAGTACTGGCGCCCACAAATAACTGCTGGGACTGTATCTTTAAAGAGGCCATAGAAATTCGCGTAACAGACAAGCTTGTAAACAGGGACACTGTTTACCAACTCAGTAAGGCCTGGGAACCAATACTAAACTTTGTCAAGGAGCAGTGGTGCAAGCGGACAAGCGGTCATTCCACCACGGCCGCGGAAGAGATAATGCCGCCCCCCCTCCCCTTCCACAACACCACCACCACCTACCGCAATCACTGGTTGTCCCACCACAGGACACGCCGCGCGCAGTGAGCGCACGGAATCACATCTGGACCCGCGAGGGAAAAATACTAGCGGCAGAGAGAGGACAGATCGTTGCGTCATTACCACTTGATGATGACGGAATGGTTATTCGCCGAAATATCTTATCTAGCTGGGCACCCAAGAACCCTTTTCAATAGAGCATTTAATGTTTTCGGTTATTGTTTCAAATTTGTATCGACATATAGATGGATGTTTGGCCTATGGATCACTTCCTCAGAATTCCTGCCTAACATTCTTGTGAACTTATCCAGAGCGAAGAATATACTGATGCAGCCACATACCTTTACATTACCTTTTATACAGAAACGCCAGGAAGTTTCGTGTGTATCACCTGTCATTAAATGTTCTGTGTATCTCAGTTACCTGAAAACCATACTGTGAGTGATACCAGCAGTTACCACATCTTGGTATAAATTCATTGAATGCCATGTCAGTTCCTACGAGTTCTTTATAAATGTGCTTGAAATTCAGATTGTTCTGTTTGAAAGTGATAATAACACTCGGATTATCCCTAGCCAACAACTTCGGAATCCTGGAGTATGTCTGGCTCGAATAGATGACATAGACTTTCAGATGGCGACAAAAACGGATTTTTATTTTGTCACATCATGGTTCTGCCAGTGGTGTCGTCAAATATGAATATGCTGTTTCGTTTTACTTTCTCATGGAGTTGAATATCACTGTTTTCGCTGAACGTCTGGTACGTTATTTCATTGATGCCATGCGGAATCTTCTAGAATAGCTGATACTCGGGCTGAAATAATGTCTTTGAAAGTATATATCAGTTTTCCCTCAGTCAGATGATTCAACTCCTAAACCACGTATGTTATTTGTAAGAAGAGATAGATTTATATTTTTCTTCTTGGTATCAGCATCATCACAGGACCAGTCGGTTACTGCGAAGTCTTGGTGACGATCATACACTCCTGGAAATTGAAATAAGAACACCGTGAATTCATTGTCCCAGGAAGGGGAAACTTTATTGACACATTCCTGGGGTCAGATACATCACATGATCACACTGACAGAACCACAGGCACATAGACACAGGCAACAGAGCATGCACAATGTCGGCACTAGTAAAGTGTATATCCACCTTTCGCAGCAATGCAGGCTGCTATTCTCCCATGGAGACGATCGTAGAGATGCTGGATGTAGTCCTGTGGAACGGCTTGCCATGCCAGTTCCACCTGGCGCCTCAGTTGGACCAGCGTTCGTGCTGGACGTGCAGACCGCGTGAGACGACGCTTCATCCAGTCCCAAACATGCTCAATGGGGGACAGATCCGGAGATCTTGCTGGCCAGGGTAGTTGACTTACACCTTCTAGAGCACGTTGGGTGGCACGGGATACATGCGGACGTGCATTGTCCTGTTGGAACAGCAAGTTCCCTTGCCGGTCTAGGAATGGTAGAACGATGGGTTCGATGACGGTTTGGATGTACCGTGAACTATTCAGTGTCCCCTCGACGATCACCAGTGGTGTACGGCCAGTGTAGGAGATCGCTCCCCACATCTTGATGCCGGGTGTTGGCCCTGTGTGCCTCGGTCGTATGCAGTCCTGATTGTGGCGCTCACCTGCACGGCGCCAAACACGCATACGACCATCATTGGCACCAAGGCAGAAGCGACTCTCATCGCTGAAGACGACACGTCTCCATTCGTCCCTCCATTCACGCCTGTCACGACACCACTGGAGGCGGGCTGCACGATGTTGGGGCGTGAGCGGAAGACGGCCTAACGGTGTGCGGGACCGTAGCCCAGCTTCATGGAGACGGTTGCGAATGGTCCTCGCCGATACCCCAGGAGCAACAGTGTCCCTAATTTGCTGGGAAGTAGCGGTGCGGTCCCCTACGGCACTGCGTAGGATCCTACGGTCTTGGCGTGCAGCCGTGCGTCGCTGCGGTCCGGTCCCAGGTCGACGGGCACGTGCACCTTCCTCCGACCACTGGCGACAACATCGATGTACTGTGGAGACCTCACGCCCCACGTGTTGAGCAATTCGGCGGTACGTCCACCCGGCCTCCCGCATGCCCACAATACGCCCTCGCTCAAAGTCCGTCAACTGCACATACGGTTCACGTCCGCGCTATCGGGGCATGCTACCATTGTTAAAGACTGCGATGGAGCTCCATATGCCACGGCAAACTGGCTGACACTGACGGCGGCGGTGCACAAATGCTGCGCAGCTAGCGCCATTCGACGGCCAACACCGCGGTTCCTGGTGTGTCCGCTGTGCCGTGCGTGTGATCATTGCTTGTACAGCCCTCTCGCAGTGTCCGGAGCAAGTATGATGGGTCTGACACACCGGTGTCAATGTGTTCTTTTTTCCATTTCCAGGAGTGTATTTCGTCCACTCAGCTATGGTGAAGACTACCGGTTCACATTAGAATGCAGGTGATTTCATAGAGGAATAAATTGCCCTTACACTTTTTTTTCTTTATAAATTCTATGTAGCATTTGTAGACTTAGAGAAAGCTTTTGACAATGTTGACTGGAATAATCTGTTTCAAATTATGTAGGTGACAGGGGTCAAATACAGGGAGCGAAAGGCTATTTACAATTTGTACAGAAACCAGATGGCAGTTACAAGAAATGGTTCAAATGGCTCTGAGCACTATGGGACTCAACTGCCGTGGTCATAAGTCCCCTAGAACTTAGAACTACTTAAACCTAACTAACCTAAGGACATCACACACATCCATGCCTGAGGCAGGATTCGAACCTGCGACCGTAGCGGTCGTGCGGTTCCAGACTGTAGCGCCTTTAACCGCTCGGCCACTCCGGCCGGCTGCAGTTGTAAGAGTCGAGGGGCATGGAAGGGAAGCAGTTCACATACAATGTGCTCTCCACGTTTAAAGATATGAACATCTTAAGGATATCAGACTGTTACGGGTTGATGCTCATACACTACTGCCAGTGTTATCCATTTAACTGTCTCGCTATGTATCCATAGAATTGAAAAAATCGTGCTGTAGAATTCAGTCTTAACAGTCAACAATTGTAAGGGGTGTTTAAATTTATGATATTAACACTTCCAGTTCTTTTGGCGTTGAGTATACTGAGCGTTTTGTCTATTTCATGCCTTTCGCTAACACTGTCCCGTAAGTGTGCGTCGATCGATGACTTGTAGAAGTAGTTTAGTCTAAATGCGTCCACATGCTACTGAAAGCATTTGTTAAAATTTCTTCCTGGCTCAGCTACTTAATATATCAAACAATCTTGATTTACACACGATTGTTGCTTTTTAACAGTACAGTTAATAGACAAAAGTCACGGAATACCTTCTAACATCGTGTCTGACCTCTTTTTGCCCAGCTTAGTTCAGCAACTCGGCAGGATGTGGACTCAAGAATTCATTTGAAGTTCCCTGCAGAAATATTGAGCCATGCTGCCTCTGTTGCCGTCTATAGCTCAGTAAGTGTTGCTTGTGCCGTATTCTGTGAACGAATTAGATATGTTTCATAAATGTTGGATGGGATTCATGTCGGGCGATCTGGATGGCCAAATCATTCGCTTTAATTGTCCTGAATATTCTTCAAACGAATTTCGAGTAATTGTGGCCCAGTGACATGGCTGATTTTCATCCATAAAAATTTCCTCAAAATGGTCTCGAGGTGGCCAAACATATTCATTTACAGTCAATGATAGGTTTAGTTGGACTAGAGGATATAGCCTGTTCCATGTAAATACGGCCCACACCTTCGTCGAGCCTCCACCAGCTAGCACAGCGCCTTGTTGACAGCTTCTGTCCTTTGCTTCTTGGGGTGTGCGTCACACTCGAACTCTATCATTAGCTCTTACCAAGTGAAATCGGTACTCATCTGACCAGGCCACTGTTTTCCAGTTGTGTAGAGTCCAACCGCTAAGGTCAGGAGCCCGGCAGAGGCGCAGCAACCTATAACGTTCTGTTAGCAAAGGGAGCCGCGTTGGTCAACTGGTGCCACAGCTCACTAACACCACACTTCGCACGCTGCCCTAACGGATACGTTCGGCGTACGTTCCACATTGATTTCTGCGATTATTTCACGCATTGTTGCTTGTCTGTTAGCACTGACAACTCTACGCAACGCATTCGCTCGTTAAATGAAGGCCATTTGAAGCAGTTTTTTCCGTCGTGAGATATGATGCCTGGAATGTTGTGTTCTCGGCACACTCTTGACACTGCATCTAGGCATACTGAATTCCTTCACGATTTCCGAAATGGAATGCTCCATGCGTCTAGATCCAACAAAGTCTGTAAACAGTCATCATACGTCCCTAATCACACGTGACACCTTTTCACATCAATCACCTGAGCACAAATGACAGCTCCACCAATGCACTGCCCTTTTGTAACTCGTGTACGCGGTACTACGACCATCTGTATATGTGCATATCGCTATCCCATGACATTGGTCACATCAGTGCCTTTGTTCTTATGTTGTGCATTAACTTTTCCATCGTTCATCACTAGAGTGGAATTCTATGTGCATCTTTAATACTAGAATAAGTCGGAAAAATCATGATAAATCTTCAAAAAGAAGGCCATCTCCTTTCTTCAACAATGACCAGGAAGATGGTACAATGACCAGGAAGATGGTAGGGTCGTTTTGCTATACATCAATAATATGAAGATTTTAGGAAGGTGTCGCGAAGGTTTTACATCATAAACGTTCGTGCTTATTTAACTACCGAAGCTACAGATGGAGAGAGGAGTGCGAAAGTGCAAGTTGGTTTCTGTTAAATTCTTTGCTTTACTATTTGAGGACTGTCTTTTAAGGTAGCGGAAGCCAATGAGGTAAACGTTTTTACTCAGTGACAATTGATAAAGGTGTGCTGATTCTTCCTCCCATTAGGCTATATCTGATAGATGGAGCTGATAAATGAAAACGCCACATTGACGCCAATACTAAGTGGCGCAACGGCTTGAATGAAAACAGAATTAATGCGTGCTTGCCACAAGGTGGTACGATGAAGTAAAATCAATTTGAAAATGCTCACGTGCTCTAAATGACGCGGAATGTCGCCAACGCGCCGTGGGGTAAGTGACGGGCGATTAGCATCGAACGATTTTAAAGAAGCGGAAACGTTGTTCCCCGTTCTGCTGTCGAAATATTCAGCCTGCTTGCAGCCCATCCCGCTTCGCTGCCGGTTTGTCTTTGTTAGCACTCAGTTTGACATGCTGAGCTAGTGGAAACAGAATCTGGATATGTATTTTTGGCGTATTTAGACAGAACAGGTTCAACAAATCACTGATAGACGCTTCTTACTCCTAGTTAACCTTGAGGACCAAAGAAAGATACTTGAAGTTTATATTCGAGCTATTCGTTAAATGTACTATGTACTTGCGTACTATTTCTTTGCTAAAAGAATCGAGTGATGAGTCATAGGAGTAGGACACTGTTAATTTAATGAGGTTCCGAACTTGTATTTAGCATCTGGTCTAGAGTAAGACAGCTCGGCTAGAAATATTTCATTTTATTTACCGCCTCAGTTGGTCACTTCAAGGCTGAGAAAAATGAAAATCAATAACAGTTGTTAAATACCATTTTTTATGCACGTGAGGCGCAAAACTGTATCTGTTTTCTCGATAATCCTCCCACACTCGATGCAAGCGCCCGAAACCTTAAAAAGCGTCCACATTCTCGCCTGTGGTTATAGAAACTCCTGCACGGGCAGAATAAGACCGCATAATGCCATGTCGCTACAGAAAACCTGCAGGAAGGAATCTGCATCGTTTTATTTTATTGTATGCAGGAGATGATATCTTTGGACTCAGTCTGATGCTCTATAGGTAGCAGTCGGTCATGACTTGTAGTGTTCCAAAACGACATCTGTTTCTTCATAAATGAGTGTCATTCCCTGCTGATGGCTGATTTCGGAACATCTTTAATTTGTCGATGAGGAATCGCTACAAAGAAAGCAGCAAAAGAGCATTGGTTGTCGATGATATGAGTTGCTGGTATGGTGACCATATACCATACTTACTCTGTTCGTGACCCGAAGATTGTACATCTGCCCAACATTGCTTACTAGTGAGCATTTGGCACATTCTTAGTAACATGGTTACTAACGTTCCAGCTACAAGTACTATTTTTATCTGCTATAAAATACAATAACTTTTAAATGTGCGTGGATAAAATGTTTGCGATAGTTTAGAGAATGGCAAACGTCATGGAACTACGGCAACTCGAAAGCGATCAGGGTGACCTAAGAGAGTAGCCACCTTCCATTACCATTATCTTCTAAATATTCAGCACTGCACTGAAACAGTTTACTAGAATCGTGACTTTTGTGCTTGAAGTTTTGAAATTACTGTAAAAGCAGTTCATATTCATTGCCGCACACTCACAACGTACACTATTTGATCAAAAGTATCCAGACACCTGACTAAAAATGTCTTACAAGTTCGTGGTCCCCTCCATCGGTAATGGATGGAGCTTCCACTCTCGCAGGCATACGTTCAATCAGGTCCTGGAAGGTTTCTTGGGGAACGGCAGCCCATTCTTGACGGACTGCTGCACTGAAGAGAGGTATCGATGTCGGTTGGTACGCCTGGCACGAGGTTTGTTCTATAGCATTCAGGTCAGGACTCTGTGCAGGCCAATCCATTACAGAGATGTTACTGTGTATTATGAACAGGTGCTCGATCGAGTTGAAAGATGCTATCGACATCCACGAATTGCTCTTTAACTATGGGAAGCAAAAAGGTGCTTAAAACATCAATGTATGCCTGTGCTGTGACAGTGCCACGCAAAACAACAAGGGGTGCAAGCCCTTCCATGAAAAACACGACCACACCATAACACCACCGCCTCCGAATTTTACTGTTGGCAGTGCACACGCTGGCAGAAGAAGTTCACCGGGCACTCGCCATACCCACACCCTGCCATCGGCTCGCCACATTGTGTACCGTGATTCGTCACTCGACACAACGTTTTTCAACTGTTCAATCGTCCAATGTTTACGCTCCTTGCACCAAGCGAGGCGTCGTTTGGCATTTACCGGCTTGATGTATGGCCTATGAGCAGTCGCTCGACCATGAAATCCAAGTTTTGTCACCTCCCGCCATACTGAAATAGTACTTACAGTGGATCCTGATGCAGTCTGGAATTCCTGTGTGATGGTCTGGATAGACGTCTGCCTATTACACATTACGAATCTCTTCAACCGTCGGCGGTCTCTGTGTCAACAGACGAGGTCGGCGTGCACGCTTTTGTGCTGTACGTGTAATTTCACGTTTCCACTTCACTATCACATTGAAAACAGTGGACCTAGGGATGTTTAGGAGTGTGGAAATCTCGCGTACAGTAGTATTACGCAAGTGACACCCAATCACCTGACCACGGTCGAAGTTCGTGAGTTCCACGGCGTGCCCCATTCTGCTCTCTCACGATGCCTAATGACTAACGAGGTCGCTGATATTGAGGGCCTGGCAGTAGGTGGCAGCGCAATGCACCTAATATGAAAAACGTATGGTTTTGCAGGTGTTCAAAATGGGCACTATGGGACTTAACATCTATGGTCATCAGTCCCCTAGAACTTAGAACTACTTAAACCTAACTAACCTAAGCACAGCACACAACACCCAGCCATCACGAAGCAGAGAAAATCCCTGACCCCGCCGGGAATCGAACCCGGGAACCCGGGCGTGGGAAACGAGAACGCTACCGCACGACCACGAGATGCGGGCTTTTGCAGGTGTCCGGATACTTTTGATCACATAGTGTATGTGGAGTGCAGCAAGTGAACCATTACATGTTCTGTTGATATTCTCTACCATCACTTACGAAAGGACACAAAATATAGTCAAAGCTATGTCCTCTTGAAAACAGTGGTCAGTTTTCATGAAGCAACACGAAACTGTGTTCCTTCAATCAGAGAACGTGAAGTTACTCTCAGTTTTGAAGCAGTCACACCCATAAAATGTCTAGGCTATGCGTTCAGTGGGGTTTAATGTGGAATAATCGCATAAAACTAATTGCGAGTTATGCATTTGACAGGCTGAGATTCACAGGAAGGGTCCTTAGGAAATGAAGTCCATCGAAAAAGAAGGTGCCTTACAAAAAGTTCCTTCGACCAATACTTGAAAATTGCTCGTCAGTCCGGATATCCACCATATACGATTTCTTCAATTTCCTTATTAAACATGCCCGATTACAATGTAACACTACATGTTTATCAGATTGGACACATAGAGGAAACCGAGAACGTTCAGTGAACAGCAGCGCGTTTAATTACATACTCATTTAATAAGCACGGTAGCGTCACGGAGGTGCTCAGCCAGTTTCAGTTACAGACGCTGCAAGAGAGTAATTCTGCATAAATTTCCGAGAGCGTGCGTTCCTAGAAGACTCAAATAATATATTACTACCTCCTATGTACATCTCGGGAAAATATCATGTGTGTAGAGAGAGTCGAGCTTAAACAGAGACTTACTAACAATCGTTCTTCCGGCGAACCAATCGCGACTGGAACAAGAAACAGGGACATGACAGTGGGACGCAAAGTACCCTCCGTCACACGCCGTTGGGTTGCTTGAGGAGTGTAGATGTAGATGCAGGACTAAATGTAAATTGTCCGCCGTTGCCGTTATTACGGTACATACTCTCAGTTCCATTGCCGTTTTCGAGAAGTGCACAATATTTCATGCACTGTACTCCGTACGACTAGATATCTCTGATAGCTGATATTAGCGTAGCCAGCTTTCAACCACTTTTACATCCCTGACTTAAAGCCAGAGTTGTCTACAACCATGCCAACACTGAGACGATGCCACAGAAGCGTAGCCGGCCGGTGTGGCCGTGCGGTTAAAGGCGCTTCAGTCTGGAACCGCGTGACCGCTACAGTCGCAGGTTCGAACCATGCCTCGGGCATGGATGTGTGTGATGTCCTTAGGTTAGTTAGGTTTAATTACTTCTAAGTTCTAGGCGACTGATGACCTCAGAAGTTAAGTCGCGTAGTGCTCAGAGCCATTTGAACCATTTGCCACGGAAGCGTAAATCAATAACACGTGGAATGGCATTTGGAAAATTTTTACTAGGCTGGGATTCTAATCTGATATCACACGTATAGCGGGCGGCTCACCTTAGCTCTTCAGTTACATTCCTTTTTGCGTATCTCTGTCCTTCCCTTAAAGACCATCCTTGGCTCGGCAAGATGTCCTCATCAGCTTCAGCTTCTTCTTCCAAGGTGGAAATTTTACATGTTAATTTTCGTAAACTATTTAAGACTTAGGAAATGCTTTGCATAATATACGAAGGTATTTAATTTTTTTTTTTTTTTTTTTGCGCCATGGATTTCGGCCGAATTCAGAGCATCATCGGGTCATAAAACGTAAATTCAATCGGAAATTCCACAATTGCAATAATTAATCATTCTTATAAAGTTCCACCTCCTCAGGGGGACACCGCCTTAACGAAGCACTGTCCGTTCGGGCGAGGAGGTTTGCGTGCTCTGGATCGGGAGGACTTTCCCGGCGGTAGCTTACCTACCGGAAAGGTCACCCAAGCCAGACCGAAGGGGGAGCGCCAGACGAAGTGTGTCCCACAACGGCCTATCGCTCCACCTTTCCTATCCCAAACCTGTCCACACCATGTCCTTTTCCTGTCATTTCCTGTTATATGGCCGGCCGCAGTGCCCGAGCGGCTGTAGGGGCTTCAGTCTGGAACCGCGCTCCTACTACGGTCGCAGGTTTGAATCCTGCCTCCGGCATGGATGTGTTTGATGTCCTTAGGTTAGTTAGGTTTAAGTAGTTCAAAGTCTAGGGGACTGATGACCTCAGATGTTGTCCCATAGTGCTCAGAGCCATTTGAACCACTTGAACCTCTTATATGTATAGGACCTCAACGGTAGCGACATAGGAGAAAGAGACTTTCGCTGCGGCGAAGCTGGCGGAAGTGGCACCTTTCCTCTTTGGGTACAAAAAGAGTACAAGTAGCGTCTGTACACCGGAGGGGTGGCTACAAACAGCGTCTGACTCACAGTGAACGGCTGATTTTAGGCTGGGAAACCTACTGCGCATGTGGAAAGTAACGGGAAATTACCACAATACGTCCCCAAGCAGTACGTGGTCTGTATCTCCATGCGAAAGGTTACGGAGTTAGAAGTTTCCCTCGTTCGGATCTCCGGGAAGGGAACATATTGAGTGTAGACATATTTGAAAGGAAGAAAGGGGCAATGAAGGAAGGATAGATAAGGATTGGAACGTGGAGTGTGAGGACACTACTGTAAGCAGGAAAGCCAGAAAATGCAAAACAGGAGATGAAAAGGAACAGTTTGGATGCCCTTGGTTTGTGTGAAATGAGATGGGGAGAGAATGGGCAGATAGAAAGTGGAGAATATAAGCTCTTTTACTCAGGGCAAATCAAGAGTAGTGAAAAGGGAGTAGTAATATTGATAGGGCAAAAGTTGACAAGTAAGGTAATGAAGGTACAATATATTGATGGAAGGCTGATGATGATACGACTGAAGGGTAGTTCAAAGGGTTTGGTATTAATACAGGTGTGTATGCCAACCAGGCAGCATAGAGATGAGGATGTGGAAGAATATTACGAGAAAATACAAGAAATCAAGAAAGAAAATAGAAATGCCTGCATTATCATAATGGGGGACTGGAATACAGTGACGTGTGAAGGAAGAGATGAAGATACAGTAGGAAAATTAGGGTTAGGAATGAGGGATAAGATAGGTGAGCGACTAATTAGTCTCTGTAAAAATCCGTTAGCAGCGGTAACGTATCATTTGAACACCACATGGATATCAAATTTGAATAGGGCCAGATACCATTTGGACTACATCCTAATAATAGCTCTGAGCACTATGCGACTTAACTTCTGAGGTCATCAGTCGCCTAGAACTTAGAAGTAATTAAACCTAACTAACCTAAGGACATCACACCCATCCATGCCTGAGGCAGGATTCGAACCTGCGACCGTAGCGATCGCTTGGCTCCAGACTGCTACATCCTAATACATAAAAGGTTTAGGAATTGTTTGAAGAATGCAAAAGCTTATTCAGGAGTGGATATAAATTCAGACCACAACTCAGTAGTGGCAGAAATACAAGTGAAGTTGAAAAAAGTCTGGAGCGGTAAAGCAAAAGAAAGACTAAACACAGAAAGACTCAAAGAGGTACGGAAAGCATCAGATATGGAAAACAGAGTTATGAAAAAATGGGAAAGAGGTAGTGTGGATGAAAGTGTTAATGACAAATGGATAAAAATGAGGGGAGGTCTTATGGGCTAGGAATTAGAGTATCCCAAAGTACCAGGAAAGAATGGATAACAGAAAACATTTTGAAAAAGATGGAAGAGTGGAGAAAGTGGAAAAATGTAGAAACTGAATAAGGCAGAAAGAGGTACAGGAAACTGAATAATGAATTAAGAAGAGAAACTGAAGAAGCAAGGGAAAATGGACGAAACAAAAATGCGACGAAACAGAGAAAATGAAGAAAGAGCGAAAGTACGAAATGATTTATAGACTGGCTAGTGAGATAGTTTTTGAACGAAAAAGAAAAAGGGATGACATGGAAATAGAAACAGCGGATGGTATTATAGCAGAAAAACCACAGGAGGTTTTGAACAGATGGCAAGAATATACTGAATACCTGTATAAGGGGGATGAAATACAACGCGAAATTAAGGTTGAAGAGGAACAGTATGTGCCGGAAGACGGAAAGGGATTCACCATCTTGGAAGCAGATGTAGAAAAGGCGCTGACGGAGATGAAGAATAGGAAGGTATGTGGGATTGATGATTTGCCAGCAGAACTGTTGAAGAGTCTGGGAAACAAGGCCAGAAAAGAAATAGTCTACCTCTGTAATGAGATATATGACAAAGGGCAATGGCCTGAGGACTTCCTTGCAACATTATGATACCAATAGAGAAAAAGAGAATTACTAAAAAATGTAAAGAGCATAGGACCATCAGTCTAATTTCTCATGCAGCTAAATTGTTGCTGAGAGTGTGGAATAGAAGACTGTATGGGAATCTGAGTGGGGGGATTGCAGAGGAGCAGTTCGGATTTATAAGAGGAAAAGGGAAAGAAATATGGAAAAAGGTAGAGAGATCTTTGCTGTTTTTATAGATTTAGAAAAGGCTTCTAACAGAGTTCATTGGAACAAGCTGATGGATATTTTGAGGAGGAAAGGAGCAGTTTGGAAAGAGAGACGATCAGTAAAGAATCTATATTTATGCCAGAAAGTAAAGATATGGATTGGAAACGAAATATCAGAAGAAAGGAGCCTTGGACGAGGTGTCAGACAAGGTTGATGCCTTTCCCCATTGTTTTTTAACGCATACCTTGAAGAGATTATTGCGAAAGGCTTAGAAGGGAAAAGAGGAATATGTATTGGTGGAAAGAGAATAGAATGTATAACATTTGCTGATGACATGTTATTAGTGGCAGAAAGTAAGCAGACAGTGAATAACATGCTGAAAGATCTGAATGAAGCTTTTGTGGAACATGGGATGCAAATAAACACAGCAAAAACAAAGAGTATGGTCATAACTAGAAAACTTAGGCTGTCCAATATTAAAATACGACAAGCTACCATTAGCCTAGTAAGTGCATTTAAATACCTTGGAAGCACAGTAACTGAAGACTTGGGATGTCACCAGGAGGTGAAAGCTCGAATTGCCATAGTCAAGGAGACATTCAACAAAAAGAGCAGACTGTTATGTGTAAAATTAAACAAAGGTCTAAGGAAAAGGCTTGGCAAATGTTTTTTTCTGGAGTGTGGCCCTATGTGGGGCAGGAATATTGACGCAGAGACGAGGGGATGAAAAAGGTGAGAAGCATTTGAGATGTGGATGTGGAGGAGAATGGAGAGGATAGGCTGGATGGAAAGAGTGAGTAATAAAAGACAAGACTATTGGAAAGGGTTGGTGAGAGAAGATGTCTGCTGAAGATCATAAGACAAAGGAAACAGAACTGGTTGGGACATTCATTGTGAAAGGAGTGCTTGCTAGCAGATGCTTTGGAAGGACTGGTTTGTGGGACATGACTGACAGGAAGAAGGGGGTACAAGATGATAGACGATAGAAAGGGATGACGAAATTATGTGGACCTGAAGAGGATGGCAGATGACCCGACAGCCTGGACAACTACTACGTGAAAACCTGCCTTTTGGCAGAGCACTAATGATGTTGATAAAGTTCCACTTACGTATAAAAACTGTCATAGATATATGTACTCTGTCTGACACTGGAAGTTCGAACAGATCTTTTATAATCCGAGAATGGTCCGAATTCGACTGACATGAATAATCTAAATCAAAAAAATGGTTCAAATGGCTCTGAGCACTATGGGACTTAACGTCTTAGGTCATCAGTCCCCTAGAACTTAGAACTACTTAAACCTAACCAACCTAAGGACATCACACACATCCATGCCCGAGGCAAGATTCGAACCTGCGACCGTAGCAGTCCCGCGGTTCCGGACTGCAGCGCCTAGAACCGCACGGCCACCGCGGCCGGCAATCTAAATCAAAACTCTTAGTACAGTTGCGTATTAAATGATACATCTCCTAACATTTATGAAAGCTGTCCAGCATCTATAGAAGTTGTCAAAGATTCTTGATTGTTAATCCGCATAATATGATGAAATTCCTTTCTTCTTCTTCAGGAGCTAAACCCTAGAAATGATTGCGGGTTTAATTCTAGACCTTGGTCAACTTTTTCTTTCTCCTAAGTGGAGAAGGAGGGAAACGCTTCGTTTTCCTAATAACTGTTCATTCGTAGAATAATATAAGTCTATTTCTTCTCTAAAGACTTACTTGAAGTATGAATTAGCTACGAGGGCGCGCTGAAAAGTAATACCTCTTAGTTTTTTTGTGAAAAGTCTTAGAATTTTTTAAATAAAACAAACATTGTTAACATTGTACATCTTTATTCTTCACGTCTGCATATTTATTTCTCAACATAGTCACCCTGGCGACGAGCACATTTATCCCAACGAGAGACCAATTTGTTGATAATGTAACTGTTGAATGTTTTACAGTGTTGACGGAGCGAAAACCTCACTTCTGCTTGTACCGCTTCATCACTATCAAAGTGAAGTCCTCGAAGGTGTTTTTAAGTTTTGGAAACAGATGAAAATCGCAATGGGCCAATTTGGGACTGTATGGAGGGTGATCGAAGACAGTGAACCCAAAGCATCGTTTAGTTGCAAACTTCGAAGCGCTCATGGGTGGCCTAGCACTGTCATGTTGAAGGAGAGGGTGCTCCATGTGTAAGCGATCTCTTCGAATTCGAAACTCGATTACCATACGCTGTACCTCACGCACAGACATAGTTACGTCACGTCCAGCGATGTAACACTGTATAGTTCGGAGCCCTCTAGCGACAGAGGGCTGCAAGTATGTGGGCATCAAGAATAAAGATGTAAAATGTTGATAATTTTATTTAAGTAACTACTAATTTTATTTAAAAGCTTTAAAAGTTTTCACAAAAAATTCGGAGGCATGACTTCTCAGCACGCCCTCGTAAAATAGTTAATGCTCCAGTAAAGGACCACTCTTAATAGCTATTTTTTTCTTTGTAAAATAATGCCTCTTTACTTCGTACAATGTAATTAGTTTTTTCAAGTAATAACGTCAAAAATTTACGAAAATTATTCCAAAACTAAAGCAGGTTTTGAACTGACGAGCCGCACAACTCTCCCCTCCCCCACTACGGTTTTATACACCGTCATAATGGCTGCTGCTAGTATGATGCTGACAACGAGCGCAAACAGTCGTTTAATGTTTATTTGTGCAAGTTTAAGATTAACGTCACCAACAAGTGTGAGGTTCGGAGTGCAATACGATTTTGGAATGCATTAAGCGTCCACTCCATCGAAACAGACAGATAACCGAAGTTTATGTAATGTGATGAATGAAGCTTCAGTTCGAAAATAGTGCATTATGTTTAATGGTCGGCGAACGGGTATTCACAGTGAAGAACAATCAGGCTGACTCCGAGTAGTGACTAACGAACTCAAATCAAGAACTAAGGAAAATTTTTGGTAGGACAGGCTGAGCTTTCCTGAAATTTCGGCATCAGCTCTGTATCAAATTGTTAGTGGTGATTTTGGCTACACAAAATTGTGTGTCAGGTGATTTCCTCGACGTTTCGCAGATGAGCAGAAAAACCAACAAGGATAGCAAGGAACGTTTCAAACAATTTTTTTTTTTTTTACTGGCGAGGAGACTTGGATTTCACTTAAAAGTCCAGAAATGGCATCATTTACGACTACAGACATGACCAAAAAATAATAATAAATAAATAAATTCTGAGCGCCATAAAGGTTATGGCCACAATATTTTAGGATCAAATGGGCTTCCGACTCATCGACATTGTGGCGAGAGCAGAGACCATAAAAACAGTGGGCTATTGTCAAAGTGTAGTGGCACCCGCCGAACCGAGAGGACGGGCAGCAGCACAGCCATCAACAGCTATAGTTGCCTGATAATCAGTAAATTAATTTAGTCTTTTTTTTCACGTGCTTCTGTATTTTACTGTGTAGACTAATGGCTAGAGAATTAATCGTAGTTTTTGTTTTTGCGTAAGTCTTGTGAATATCCTTGTCTAGGGCGGCTTCCTAGTGTAAATTTTCGAGCCGCCAGAA